>NC_085926.1:135182500-136432500 GCF_029289425.2 Pan paniscus | reverse complement strand
TATCATTGTTGGACATTTGGGTTGGTTCCAAGTCTTTGCTATTGTGAATAGTGCCACAATAAACATACGTGTGCATGTGTCTTTATAGCAGCATGATGTATTATCCTTTGGGTATATACCCAGTAATGGGATGGCTGGGTCAAATGGTATTTCTAGTTCTAGAACCTTGAGGAATCACCACACTGTCTTCCACAATGGTTGAACTAGTTTACAGTTCCACCAACAGTGTAAAAGTGTTCCTATTTCTCCACATCCTCTCCAGCACCTGTTGTTTCCTGACTTTTTAATGATTGCCATTCTAACTGGTGTGAGATGGTATCTCATTGTGGTTTTGATTTGCATTTCTCTGATGGCCAGTGATGATGAGCATTTTTGCATGTGTCTTTTGGCTGCATAAATGTCTTCTTTTGAGAAGTGTCTGTTCATATCCTTCGCCCACTTGTTGATGGGGTTGTTTGTTTTTTTTTCTTGTAAATTTGTTTGAGTTCATTGTAGATTCTGGATATTAGCCCTTTGTCAGGTGAGTAGATTGCAAAAATTTTCTCCCATTCTGTAGGTTGCCTGTTCACTCTGTTCACTCTGATTCACTCTGTTCATTCTGTTCACTCTGATGGTAGTTTCTTTTGCTGTGCAGAAGCTCTTTAGTTTAATTAGATCCCATTTGTCAATTTTAGCTTTTGTTGCCATTGCTTTTGGTGTTTTAGACATGAAGTCCTTGCCCATGCCTATGTCCTGAATGGTATTGCCTAGGTTTTCTTCTAGGGTTTTTATGGTTTTAGGTCTAACATGTAAGTCTTTAATCCATCTTGAATTAATTTTTGTATAAGGTGTAAGGAAGGAATCCAGTTTCAGCTTTCTACATATTGCTAGCCAGTTTTCCCAGCACCATTTATTAAATAGGGAATCCTTTCCCCATTTCTTGTTTTTCTCAGGTTTGTCAAAGATCAGATGGTTGTAGATATGTGGCATTATTTCTGAGGGCTCTGTTCTGTTCCATTGGTCTATATCTCTGTTTTGGTACCAGTACCATGCTGTTTTGGTTACTGTAGCCTTGTAGTGTAGTTTGAAGTCAGGTAGCATGATGCCTTCAGCTTTGTTCTTTTGGCTTAGGATTGACTTGGCAATGAGGGCTCTTTTTTGGTTCCATATGAACTTTAAAGTAGATTTTTCCAATTCTGTGAAGAAAGTCATTGGTAGCTTGATGGGGATGGCATTGAATCTATAAATTACCTTGGGCAGTATGGCCATTTTCACGATATTGATTCTTCCTACCCGTGAGCATGGAATGTTCTTCCATTTCTTTGTATCCTCTTTTATTTCATTGAGCAGTGGTTGGTAGTTCTCCTTGAAGAGGTCCTTCACATTCCTTGTAAGTGGGATTCCTGGGTTTTTTATCTCTTTGAAGCAATTGTGAATGGGAGTTCACTCATGATTTGGCTCTCTGTTTGTTATTGGTGTATAAGAATGCTTGTGATTTTTGCACATTGATTTTGTATCCTGAGACTTTGCTGAAGTTGCCTATCAGCTTAAGGAGATTTTGGGCTGAGACAATGAGGTTTTCTAGATATACAGTCATGTCATCTGCAAACAGGGACAATTTGACTTCCTCTTTTCCTAATTGAATAGCCTTTATTTCCTTCTCCTGCCTGATTGCCCTGGCCAGAACTTCCAATACTATGTTGAATAGGAGTGGTGAGAGAGGGCATCCCTGTCTTGTGCCAGGTTTCAAAGGGAATGCTTCCAGTTTTTGCCCATTCAGTATGATATTGGCTGTGGGTTTGTCATAAATAGCTCTTATTATTTTGAGATATGTCCCATCAATACCTAATTTATTGAGAGTTTTTAGCATGAAGGGTTGTTGAATTTTGTCAAAGGCCTTTTCTGCATCTATTGAGATAATTATATGGTTTTTGTCTTTGGTTCTGTTTATATGCTGGATTACATTTATTGATTTGTGTATGTTAAACCAGCCTTGCATCCCAGGGATAAAGCCCACTTGACTATGGTGGATAAGCTTTTTGATGTGCTGCTGGATTCCATTTGCCAGTATTTTATTGAGGATTTTTGCATCGATGTTCATCAGGGATATTGGTCTAAAATTGTCTTTTTTTGTTGTGTCTCTGTCAGGCTTTGGTATCAGGATGGTGCTGGCCTCATAAAATGAGTTAGGGAGGATTCCCTCTTTTTCTGTTGATTGGAATAGTTTCAGAAGGAATGGTACCAGCTCCTCCTTGTACCTCTGGTAGAATTTGGCTGTGAATCCATCTGGTCATGGACTTTTTTTGGTTGGCAAGCTATTAATTATTGCCTCAATTTCAGAGCCTACTATTGGTCTATTCAGAGATTCAAATTCTTCCTGGTTTAGTCTTGGGAGGGTGTATGTGTTGAGGAATTTATCCATTTCTTCTAGATTTTCTAGTTTATTTGCGTAGAGGTGTTTATAGTATTCTCCGATGGTAGTTTGTATTTCTGTGGGATCTGTGGTGATATCCCCTTTATCATTTTTTATTGCATCTATTTGATTCTTCTCTCTTTTCTTCTTTATTAGTCTTGCTAGTGGTCTATCAATTTTGTTGATCTTTTCAAAAAACCAGCTCCTGGATTCATTGATTTTTTTGAAGGGTTTTTTATGTCTCTATTTCCTTCAGTTCTGCTCTGATCTTAGTTATTTCTTGCCTTTTGCTAGCTTTTGAATGTGTTTGCTCTTGCTTCTCTAGTTCTTTTTTTTTTTTTTTTTTTAGTATTTATTAATCATTCTTGGGTTTTTCTCGGAGAGGGGGATTTGGCAGGGTCATAGGACAATAGTGGAGAGAAGGTCAGCAGATAAACATGTGAACAAAGGTCTCTGGTTTTCCTAGGCAGAGGACCCTGCAGCCTTCCGCAGTGTTTGTGTCCCTGGGTACTTGAGATTAGGGAGTGGTGATGACTCTTAACGAGCATGCTGCTTTTAAGCATCTGTTTAACAAAGCACATCTTGCACCGCCCTTAATCCATTTAACCCTGAGTTGACACAGCACGTTTCAGAGAGCAAGGGGTTGGGGGTAAGGTTATAGATTAACAGCATCCCAAGGCAGAAGAATTTTTCTTAGTACAGAACAAAATGGAGTCTCCTATGTCTATTTCTTTCTACACAGACACAGTAACAATCTGCTCTCTCTTTCTTTTCCCCACATTTCCCCCTTTTCTATTTGACAAAACCGCCATCGTCATCATGGCCCGTTCTCAATGAGCTGTTGGGTACACCTCCCAGACGGGGTGGCGGCCGGGCAGAAGGGCTCCTCACTTCCCAGACATGGCGGCGGGGCAGAGGGTCTCCCCACCCCCCCCCAGACGGGGTGGCCGGGCAGAGGCGCCCCCCACCTCCCAGACAGGGCGGCTGCCGGGCGGGGGCGCCCCCCACCTCCCAGACGAGGCGGCGGCCGGGCGGAGACGTTCCTCACGTCCCAGACGGGGCGGCTGCTAGTCAGAGGAGCTCCTCACTTCTCAGATGGGGCGGCCGGGCAGAGGCGCTCCTCAGTTCCCAGACGGGGTTGCGGCCGAGCAGAGGCACTCCTCACCTCCCAGACGGGTTGGCAGCCAGGTAGAGATGCTCCTCACCTCCCAGACGGGGTGGCCGGGCAGAGGCGCTCCTCACATCCCAGACGGGGGGGCTGGGCAGAGGTGCTCCCCACATCCCAGACAATGGGCAGCCGGGCAGAGATGCTCCTCACTTCCTAGACGGGATGACGGCCTGGAAGAGGCACTCCTCACTTCCCAGACTGGGCGGCCGGGCAGAGGGGCTCCTCACATCCCAGATGATGGGCGGCCAGGCAGAGACACTCCTCACTTCCTAGATGGGGTGGCGGCCGGGAAGAGGCGCTCCTCACTTCCCAGACTGGGCGGCTGGGCAGAGGGGCTCCTCACATCCCAGACGATGGGCGGCCTGGCAGAGATGCTCCTCACTTCCTAGATGGGGTGGCAGCCGGGCAGAGGCTGCAATCTCAGCACTTTGGGAGGCCAAGGCAGGCGGCTGGGAGGTGGAGGTTGTAGCTAGCCGAGATCATGCCACTGCACTCCAGCTTGGGCAACATTGAGCACTGAGTGAGCAAGACTCCGTCTGCAATCCTAGCACCTCGGGAGGCCAAGGTGGGCAGATCACTCGAGGTCAGGAGTTGGAGAGCAGCCCGGCCAACACGGCGAAACCCCGTCTCCACCAAAAAATACAAAAACCAGTCAGGCGTGGCGGCGCGCACCTGCAATCCCAGGCACTCGGCAGGCTGAGGCAGGAGAATCAGGCAGGGAGGTTGCAGTGAGCCAAGATCGCGGCACTACAGTCCAGCCTTGGCAACAGAGGGAGACGGTGGCCAAGTGGGAGACGGAGACGAGGGAGAGGGGGAGACCGTGAAAAGGGAGAGGGAGAGGGAGAGGGAGCTCTAGTTCTTTCAATTGTGATGTTAGGGTGTCAATTTTAGATCTTTCCTGCTTTCTCTTGTGGGCATTTAGTGCTATAAATTTCCCTCTACACACTGCTTTAAATGTGTCCCAGAGATTCTGGTATGTTGTGTCTTTGTTCTCATTGGTTTCAAAGAACATCTTTATTTCTGCCTTCATTTTGTTATGTACCCAGTAGTCATTCAGGAGCAGGTTGTTCAGTTTCCATGTAGTTGAGTGGTTTTGAGTGAGTTTCTTAATCCTGAGTTCTAGTTTGATTGCACTGTGGTCTGAGAGACAGTTTGTTATAATTTCTGTTCTTTTAAATTTGCTGAGGAGTGCTTTACTTCCAACTATGTGGTCGATTTTGGAATAGGTGTGGTGTGGTGCTGAGAAGAATGTACATTCTGTTGCTTTGGGGTGGGGAGTTCTGTAGATGTCTATTAGGTCCGCTTGGTGCAGAGCTGAGTTCAATTCCTGGATATCCTTCTTAATTTTCTGTCTCGTTGATCTGTCTAATGTTGACAGTGGGGTGTTAAAGTCTCCCATTATTATTGTGTGGGAGTCTAAGTCTCTTTGTAGGTCTCTAAGGACTTGCTTTATGAATCTGGGTGCTCCTGTATTGGATGCATATATATTTAACATAGTTAGCTCTTCTTGTTGAATTGATCCCTTTACCATTATGTAATGGCCTTCATTGTCTCTTTTGATCTTTGTTGGTTTAAAGTCTGTTTTATCAGAGACTAGGATTGCAACCCCTGCCTTTTTTTGTTTTCCATTTGCTTGGTAGATCTTCCTCCATCCCTTAATTTTGAGCCTATGTGTGTCTCTGCATGTGAGATGGGCTTTCTGAATACAGCACACTGATGGGTCTTGATCCAATTTGCCAGTCTGTGTCTTTTAATTGGAGCATTTAGCCCATTTACATTTAAGGTTAATATTGTTATGTGTGAATTTGATCCTGTCATTATGATGTTAGCTGGTTATTTTGCTCGTTAGTTGATGTAGTTTCTTCCTAGCCTCGATGGTCTTTACAATTTGGCATGTTTTTGCAGTGGCTGGTACTGGTTGTTCCTTTCCATGTTTATTGCTTCCTTCAGGAGCTGTTGTAGGACAGGCCTGGTAGTGACAAAATCTCTCAGCATTTGCTTGTCTGTAAAGGATTTATTTCTCCTTCACTTATGAAGCTTAGTTTGGCTGGATATGAAATTCTGGGTTGAAAATTCTTTTCTTTAAGAATGTTGAATATTGCCCCCCACTCTCTTCTGGCTTGTAGAGTTTCTGCTGAGAGATGAGCTGTTAGTCTGATGGGCTTCCCTTTGTGGGTAACCTGACCTTTCTTTCTGGCTGCCCTTAACATTTTTTCCTTCATTTCAACTTTGATGAATCTGACAATTATGTGTCTTGGAGTTGCTCTTCTCGAGGAGTATCTTTGCAGCATTCTCTGTATTTCCTGAATTTGAATGTTGGCCTGCCTTGCTAGATTGGGGAAGTTCTCCTGGATGATATCCTGCAGAGTGTTTTCCAGCTTGGTTCCATTCTCCCCGTCACTTTCAGGTACATCAATCAGACGTAGATTTGGTCTTTTCACATAGTCCCATATTTCTTGGAGGCTTTATTCATTTCTTTTTATTCTTTTTCTCTAAACTTCTCTTCTCACTTCATTTCATTCATTTGATCTTCCATCACTGATACCCTTTCTTCCAGTTGATCGAATCGGCTACTGAGGCTTGTGCATTCGTCACGTAGTTGTCGTGCCTTGGTTTTCAGCTCCATCAGGTCCTTTAAGGACTTCTCTGCATTGGTTATTCTAGTTAGTCATTCATCTAATTTTTTTTCAAGGTTTTTAACTTCTTTGCCTGGGATTCAAACTTCCTCCTTTAGCTCGGAGTAGTTTGATCTTCTGAAGCCTTCTTCTCTCAACTCGTCAAAGTCATTTTCCATCCAGCTTTGGTCCGTTGCTGGTGAGGAGCTGCATTGCTTTGGTTTTATCTACCTTTTGTCTTTGATGATGATGATGTACAGATGGTGTTTTGGTGTGGATGTCCTTTCTGTTTGTTAGTTTTCCTTCTAACAGACAGGACCCTCAGCTGCAGGTCTGTTGGAGTTTGCTGGAGGTCCACTCCAGACCCTGTTTGCCTGGGTATCAGCAGCAGAGGCTGCAGAACAGCGGATATTGGTGCACAGCAAATGTTGCTGCCCGATCATTCTTCTGGAAGTTTTGTCTCAGAGGAGTACCCGGCTGTGTGAGATGTCAGTCTGCCCCTACTGGGAGGTGCCTCCCAGTTAGGCTACTTGGGGGTCAGGGACCCACTTGAGGAGGCAGTCTGCCAGTTCTCAGATCTCCAGCTGCGAGCTGGGAGAACCACTACTCTCTCCAGAGCTGTCAGACAGGGACATTTAAGTCTGCAGAGGATTCTGCTGCCTTTTGTTTGGCTATGCCCTGCCCCTAGAGCTAGAGTCTACAGAGACAGGCAGGCTTCCTTGAGCTGCGGTGGGCTCCACCCAGTTCGAGCTTCCTGGCCACTTTGTTTACCTACTCAAGCCTCAGCAATGTCGGGTGCCCCTCCTACAGCCTCGCTGCTGCCTTGCAGTTTGATCTCAGACTTCTGTGCTAGCAAAGAGCAAGGCTCCATGGGCATAGGACCCTCCAAGCCAGGTGCAGGATATAATCTCCTGGTGTGCCGTTTGCTAAGGGTGTTTGAAAAGCGCAGTGTTAGGGTGGGAGTGACCCGATTTTCCAGGTGCCGTCTGTCACCCCTTTCTTTGACTAGGAAAGGGAATTCCCTGACCCTTTGCGCTTCCCAGGTGAGGCGATGCCTTGCCCTGCTTTGGCTCACACTCGGTGCGCTGCACCCACTGTCCTGCACCCACTTTCCGACAGTCCCCAGTGAGATGAACCTCGTACCTCAGTTGGAAATGCAGAAATCACCCGTCTTCTGCGTCACTCACGCAGGGAGTTGTAGACTGGAGCTGTTCCTATTTGGCTATCTTGGCTCCACCCCTATTTATTTTTATTTTTTATTTATTTTTTGAGATGGAGTCTTGCTCTGTCGCCCATGCTGGAGTGCAGTGGCACAATCTCAGCTCACTGCAAGCTCCGCCTCCTGGGCTCACGCCATTCTCCTGCCTCAGCCTCCTGAGTAGCTAGGACTACAGTCACCTGCCACCACCCCTGGCTAATTTTTTTTTGTATTTTTAGTAGAGACGGGGTTTCACTGTGTTAGCCACTGTGTGGATCTCCTGACCTCGTGGTCCACTCGCCTCGGCCTCCCAAAGTGCTGGGATTACAGGCGTGAGCCACCGCGCTTGGCCTTATTTTATTTATTTTTATTACATGTCAGCTTATGCTACCTACTAGTGGCTTTGGCTTGGACCTACCAGGCTGATGGGGAAAATGACATTAAAAGGGGGTGTTTCTGGTTTCACAGTTTAAGAGCAATTTCTACCATGCTGGATTTGGCTATATATTTCTTAAGTGAGAACAAAAAAGGTAGTTGCCTGAAGTAATAAAGGACAAAGATTTTAAATATAAAATTATCTTGGGAAGTAATGGAAAAATTGCAAGAGAATCAATGAAATTAGAAGTGACAAGCCTCCAATTTTTGCTGTTGGTAATTATGATCTGAATGTTTTAAAGTGAGCGTTATCACACTTTAAAAGTACCAGAAGGAATGCAGTGAGCCATTTATATCTACTGCTTGTACCCTTCCTGACTTTGAAAAGCAAGTGCTCAGTGTTTCAAAGAGTTGATCTCAGTGATTGTGTTTTCTGAAGATTATCTATGTGTACTCTTTGATTCAAGGGAATGGGATTTGAGAAAGTGGGGAGTGTTGGGATGACATATTTTGAAAGCTATGAGTTAATATATGCATTAAATATATTAAGTCAGTTGTATTAGCATATATGATTCAGTTTTCAGCGACAGCTGTGTTTCCTCCTTCCTATGGCAACACATAACACAGTGACAGGCAAGTATCATGAGTATCCAGGAATTACATACTGGGTTAAAATAATAGGGGCCAGGTGCAGTGGCTCACGCCTGTAATCCCAGCACTTTGGGAGACTGAGGCAGGAGGATTGCTTGAGTCCAGGAGTTTGAGACCAGACTGGGCAATGTAGTGAGTCCTTGTCTCTACAAAGAATTTAAAAATTAGCCAGGTGTGGTGGTACTTACCTGTAGCCCCAGTTACTTAGGAGGCTGAGGTGGGAAGATTGCTTGAGCCCAGGAGGTCAAGGCTGCAGTGAGCTGTGATCACACCACTGCACTCCAGCCTGGGCAACAGAGCAAGACCCTGTCCCTCTACCCCCCGTCCCCCCCAAAAAAAGATAATAGAGGAGGAAAACTAAACAAGAAAAGAGAAGTGGAAGGTTCAGAAAGGATGCATGCATATTCAATGAATAATTATTCCCTTCCTACTATTCCTTGATATTTTGTGTACTTACAGTTCTTCTTACATCTGTTTGGCATTCTAGGCACTGGTTGCAGTGGTAAACAAAATAGAAAAGGTCCCTGACCTCATAGAGATTACATGAAGGGAGAAAGATAATGAAAAAATAAGACAATTTCGATATGCTATAAGTACTAAACGTACAATCGTGGGAGAGTAGCCATTATATGAGTTTGGAGAAGAGATGGTAGTGACATGGTCAAAGGTGGCAGTAGTGGAGGTGATGAGAAGTATTTGGAATTGGAGAATGGAGGTAGAACTAATAGGACTTCATGATGGGTTGAATATAGGGAGTTGTGGGGAAAAAGGAAGAGTCAGAAGTCTCCCGAGTTTTAACCTTGAATAACAAGGTGGTTGTCAGTGCCATTAATGAGATAGGAGATTGAGAGAGAAGCAACTAGGAGAAGGAGGATGTAGGGAAGTAAAAAGAGAAGGCAATAATGAGAATTGACTGTTGACTCTAAAGCAAGTGTATAACATACACACACACACGTACACATGTGTATGCACTTACGCATACATAGAGATAGATAGTCTTCATTATTAATAGATTCCATATTTATGAATTTGCCTACCTGCTAAAATTTATTTATAATCACAAAATCCATACAGCACCTGTAGTCATTCATGGACATGTACACAGCGGCAAATAATTTGGGTCACCCAACACACACGTTTAGTTTTCAAACAAGATGATGATCTGCCCTGTTGTTTGAGCTCTCATACTATAAACAAATGTCCTTTTGTCCATCTATTTAGTGATACTTTTTTTTTTTTTTTTTTTTTGCATTTCTATGCCTTTTGTTGGTGATTTCTTTAAGATGGCCTCTGAGTTAGTGCTGAAGTGCTGTTTGGTGTTCTTATCCACAAGAAGGCTATAATATGCCTTGTGGAAAAAATACACCTATTAGATAAGCTTTATCAGGTATGAGTTATAGAGTGCTCTTGTCCATGAGTTCAATGTTAATGAATCAAAAAAATATATATTTTAAAGGTGTCTTTAAATAGAAACATACAGACAACAAGGTTATATATTGATCATTTAAGGAAAATGTGACCAGACTTGCAGGACCCTGACCCTGTATTTCCTCTAGGAGCAGTGGTTCAGTATTTGCTAATTCAGCATTCATAGTGATTTTATAGAACATAACTACCATGAATAATGAGAATTGATTGCATATATATATTGTTGTTGTTGTTTATTTGGGCTCTGGTCTTTCAAGTGACTTTTATTATTGTCCTTTAAAATTATGATTCAGACCCAATTCCTGCTATATTTTTCTGCTAAATTTTGAAGAAATGATGTGTTTTTGTTTTTAATAAAGTTTAAAACTTTGGTAGTATCTAGACATGGAAACAAATTTGGGAGTGTTATATAACTTGCCCAAGTTATACAGGTTACTGGTATATGGAAGAACTGAACAGAAATCAGATCCTTACCCAATCATTCTGACTCCAAAACTTATACTCTTAGCTACCATACAGTTAGAACTAAACAAAACACTCAATGAAAAAAATTTTTTCAAGGTAAAACTTAAAAAAATTTTACTTTGCAAGGTAAAACTTAACAAAACTTAAAAAAGATTTTAAAAACTTAAAAAATTTAAAATTAAAGAAACTTTAAAAACTTAAAAAAATTTACTTTTCAAGGTAAAACTTTAAAAATTTTTATTTCTGTAGTGCCAGAGGTAGAATATTTTTTCAAAGTACTACTGATGCTGGGGAAATAATTAAAACTAAAATCTCCTGTCAATCCAGTGAATTCTCTTTACAAATATAGGAAAAAAAAGAAAGTTTTATTACTGAATTCAATCAGATTCAATCAGATTGTGATGCACATTACAGGCAATCTGTTAGAGATATTGCAAAGACAGAAAGAAATGTCACCCTTTTGTATAGCAAGGCAGATACAATCCATTATATACATGTTAATTATCTGTATTAAAGGAAAAATAAAAACTTCTAATGTCTTTTTGATAAGTAAGAGGTTACAACTTGGGGCCAGGATCCTTGACGAAATTCCAACAGAGACAGGGAAACAAGGTACCATCTTCTGAGATGTTCACATTTCAAAGAAATGATTCCAAAGCCCCCAAGAAAGACATTGCTGAGATTCAAAACTGGCAAGAGCCTTCTTTAGCTCTTAATAAGATTTATGTACTTCTTAAAGAGAGTAAAGGATTTGTAGTTACAGATTTTCTAAAGGAAATACTACAAGAAAATGGAAGAGGTGTAGTCTCTTTTCCTTTTGGAACCAGAGAAAATTGAGTTTGTTTTTTTTTTTAGATTTGTAGTTAACCAACTTTCAGTGTCAAATAAGGCTATTAACAATTTAATGTGGGAGAACATGGACTCTTCTTGAGTTAGTATTACAAACAGGCTGATTATAAAATTTCCTTCTTAGGAAGTGATTAAATAAGTCTGTCCCTATAAGATAAACAAAGGTACTACACTAATTTCATTTAATTTTTCAATAGTATTTATGTTTTGCTAGGGGAAAAACAAAATCTTACAGCTACTCTGTGTTGAGCTGACAGTCCTTGAAGTGGTTAGGCCAATGAGTCAAAGTGAAATTAACAGTCAAACTGTTAACTTACTGCTATAGGATAAACAAGAGGCCAAAATGAAAAGGGCTGACTCTTCAGTGTTGCATTTTTCCCTATGGAATAGCACCAGGTGAGGAACAGTCTGACATACACCCAGATAAGGGGGAATCATCTCACTGCCTAGGAGCCCTGCACAAAAGATTCCTGCTATTTTAAGGTGTAGGGAGAAGAAAGGCTAGGAGTAGAAAAGTACTGAGTCAGAGTGGAGAAAAGTATTTTAATTAAGGCTTCTCCACCAATAAGAAGATCTTGGATAGAGGTACTTGACACATGCCTCAGTCTAAGCTCCAAGTAAAGAGGCCCCTAATGCAGGTGCCTAGGGTAGGAATGCAGAAATGCTTGTGGCAAGGCACTAGAATAACAGTAGTAGTATAGCTTTCAGGAAGGAAAGGAGGTGGCGTGTCCTTGACTGCAACTGTCTCGAGAGATTGCAGTGCACAGGCTGTGCATCATGTCTGGTGTGGAGAGGACAGCTTTCCCTGCAAGAGATCTTCCAGGCAGAGCCTTTGTAATTACCTGTGGCTGTGCCTGAAATATAACACATTGGATTTTAGCTAGGAGCTGGACTTTTCACCTAAACACTTGCCTTCAGAGTTTGGCACTGGTGCTGGGTTGAAGTGAACCACCCCTCTTTTCATCACTAACTATCTTAGAAAGTCCTAAGATTGCAGGGTAAAAGACTCGGGGAACAGTATAGCTTTGAGAAGCTCACACTGATGCACCTATGTGTTCTGCATCAGTGTAGCTAAATTAGTGGAATTTTTAAAAACAAAATTGGCAGTCCTTTTTTTTAACTTGTTCCTGATCTCCAGCATGGATCTTATTCCACTGTGAGATCATAGAAAAGCTCCAACAGAACACAGTTAAAAGCTATAAAGTTTCTGCACATGGAAAGTTATCTTATGGAGATGGCTATACAAAATAGATAACACAGCATATTTTAAGTTGGAGGTACAGTTTTCTGTTTTCTCAGTGTCCACAAAAAAACATAGTTGCTGCTGTTGAATACATGGAATGAGTGTCTGCAAAGCATGTGAAGTACCCCTTAGCCACTCCTAGGGGATTTTTATTATCTTTCAGGCCCTTCCTGACTGCTCTGGATACTGTAGAACAGCTCTAGCGTATTTCTGAGTACAGTCCAGGCAGCTACAACACAGGTTTCTAAAATGCCAATTAAGTCATGTAAATAGAAAATGAGGGGATCATCAGCAATATAACATAAAAGTTATATTGTTCATGTGTGGTTTTTCCTAGACTCAAGGCACTAGAATAACTGCAGTAATATTTATAGCCTTCAGGAAAGGGGCAAGCTTTGCTAGTACATAGACAAGTGCCCTTTTTAGCTCTAGTTTAAGAAAATTGAGAATGAGCAGCAGTACCCTGGGCTCCTTCCCTGACCCCCAGCATTAGACAGACTATAGGCTGGAAGCAAGTTGCACTTCCTCCTTTGCCCATTTTAACCTGAGCTTCTTTGGCCCAAGGCTCCACTTCAGTCTTTATGTCTTGGCATCCATAAGCCAACATTTCTTCTTTGTTGTCTGCGCATTTTTAATATATCCTGAGGCAATCTCCAGACATGCTTGATCTGTCCAACTTAACTCCTGAGGCACCAATTATTGTTTTTATTCTCCAGTTCTAAAGCTACATCAGTTGTAAGTAGTCTGGTTTCTAATACTATTTTCTCCTGAGCCCTGTTAATTACTTGCATGATTTTGCAGAATGTGAAGTTTTTCAGTAATACTGTTAATGGCAGATATTTTCCGTGAGACTAAGTGAACCAGTTTCCTATGAGTCCCCAGCTTTTACTAATCATTGTCTTACATAAACAGAAAAACAATGGGACTAAATGAGTGAATACATGTAAAGTGCTTAGAATTCCTGCATAGAGAAGCCTCTCAGTACCTACTAGTTATCATCATTAGGCTCCCAATAAGTTGTAGTTACTGTCATTATTAAGTGAGGGTATCTCTTTATTCATCTGGTTAATGAAATCACATTTCATTTCCCAGAGTAACTGATCAGTACATGCAATTATATATTTAGGTTATTGCACTGACAGCAAAAATGTTGTATATCTACAGTGTAACATTTATTAATCAGATTTGCAAACAATTCATTGATAAGTTGAACATTTTCACCTAAGTGAAAGGAACTAACATTTAAATTCAGATATATCAGTTTACGTCTAGTCCTTCTAGAGGCCATATCAGCTTTTCTGTGTCCTTTTTTGTTCTAGATAATATGCTCATGGCACTGCCTTTAGGCAAAACTGTGAAGAATGTGAATGTAGTAAATAGGAAGTCATTTATAATTTGGCTTGGGCATATACTCACTAGAAAGCAGAGAATAGCAATTGAGTGAATATAAGGGGAATATATGTGACTGGTGTAGGTAATTGTAGGGAAGTAGTAGAATCAAGTAAGAAAGGAGTCAGGAGAAATACTGTCTTAGGACTGGGGGGGCACGGTGGCTCACTCCTGTAATCCCAGCATTTTGGGAGGCCAAGGCGGGTGGATCACAAGGTCAGGAGTTCGAGACCAGCCTGGCCAACATGGTAAAACACCGTTTCTACTAAAAATAAAAAACAACAACAACAACAACAAAAACTGGGCATGGTGGCGTGTGCCTATAATCCCAGCTACTTGGGAGGCTGAGGCAGGAGAATTGTTTGAACCCGGGAGGCAGAGGTTGCAGTGAGCTGAGATCGTGCCATTGCACTCCAGCCTGGGCAACAGGGCGAGACTCCATCTCAAAAAAAAAAAAAAAAAAAAAAAAGATGGAAAAAGCATTAAATTTGTGGGTGGAAGACATGGACAGAAATGTGTTCCAATTGATGGCAACTGGGTTTGGTTCTGAGGTCTCAGGTATCTACTGGGGATCCTGGAACAATGTATCCCCCACTGAAAAGGGGGGACTACTGTAGTCTCGTAATAATCCTTCAAATTACCCCTCTTCAATTTGAGTATGCCATCAGTTTCCTGCTGGGACCTCAACCCACTAAACTGACTCTATGACTCATTAACGATGCGTTCTGCCTGCTGTTTGTAAAATAGAATAGTAAAACTCCATCATGTCATTTTCCTGTTGAAAAACAATCAATGATTTCTCATTGCTTTATGTGCTAAATCTAATATCCTTGGGCTAGCATTCAAAACTCTCCATGCCATTAGTCCTAACACAGTATTTCTTTTTTTTTTTGGAGATGGAGTCTCACTCTGTCACCCAGGCTAGAGTGCAGTGGCACGATCTCACCTCACTGCAACCCCTGCCTCCCAGGTTCAGGCGATTCTTTTGCCTCAGCCTCCCGAGTAGCTGGGACTACAGGCATGCGCCACCATATCCAGCTAAGTTTTGTATTTGTTTTTCTTTCTTTTTTTTTTTTTTTTTAGTAGACAGGGAGTTTCACCATGTTGCCCAGGCTGGTCTCAATCTCCTCACCTCAGGTGATCCTGAGGTCATCTTAACTAAGCATGTATCACACACTGTGGCTGTAACTTTTGCAGTTTGAGGTCCAACAGCAAAACTAGCCCAGATTTCTTATTCCTTCTTCACAATTTCACAGATAGAATATTCGTTCTTACTGTATATCTTAGCAACCTCAGCATACACTTTTTTTCTTAAGTGGAGAACTTTCACCTTTTCACTTAAAGGACGCACTTCATGACTTCTCTTTGGCATTTCCAAATTGCTAACATGACTACTCTTGCATTTTGGGTCCATTATTAAGTTAAATAAGGATTGTTACTTGAACATAAGCACTGTGGTACCCAACAGTTGATCTGATAACCAAGATGGCTACTAAGTGACTAACTGGTAGGTAGTGTATGTATACAGTTACAGCATGGATAAGCTGGACAAAGGGATGAATCACATCCTAGGTGAGATGGAGTGGGACAGCATGAGATTTCATCACACTACTCAGACTAGTGAGCATTAAAAAAATAATAAAATAAAAACACTTATTTATTACTGGAATTTTCCTTTTAATATTTTTGGACCCTGGTTTACCTTGCATAACTAAAACCATGGAAAATGAAACTACGGATCAGCGCGTACTACTGTACTGTTTTCAAAGGCATGAGGAGGGAGAAGAAAGATTATTACAGCCTGTCTTCTAGATATTTGGAGAAGGACAAGTGTTTGCTACTAGGTGGATACACTTATACACAGTTGTATTTCTGGGTGAAGAGACTCTCCTTTCCCCTAGCATTCTAGCAGCCACCTGGAATAATGGTCTGTTGGATCTCCACGCCCTCTTGACTGGCCCAGGCATTGCCATTGTCTGTTCTTTGCCACTGGTAGAATACAAAGAGAGAGGGACCAAACGTCTAGCTGTTCCTGCTACAGTACCCAAACCAGTGGCCCTTCCCATGCTTCCTGCTCCCTTTATCTATAGTCTGTAATCTTGGAGCACCTTGGATGGAAGTCGCTTCCATCCTTTGTTGTATTTCTCTCTTGTGCTGTCTTTTGTGGGTGTTGGGGGGTGGTTAGAACTTTCTTCTTCAATCTGATCTCTTCTGTCTTCAGAGATTCCTTCTAATTTGCGATTCATTGAGAGGGCCTTCTAGTTTTCCAGTGACAATATGATTTAAAAATTTTTAAACTCTGGCCGGGCAAGGTGGCTCACACCTGTAATCCCAACACTTTGGGAGGCTGAGGTGGGTGGATCACGAGGTCAGGAGATCGAGACCATCCTGGTTAACACGGTGAAACCCCGTCTCTACTAAAAATATAAAAAATTAGCCAGGCATGGTGGTGGGCGCCTGTAGTCCCAGCTACTCAGGAGGCTGAGGCAGGAGAATGGCATGAACCCGGGAGACGGAGCTTGTAGTGAGCCGAGATTGCGCCACTGCACTCCAGCCTGGGTTATAGAGCGAGATTCTATCTCAAAAAAAAAAAAATTTTTCTTTCAACTCTATATATGCATATATGTATGTGTTTATACATACACATACATACATGTGTGCACACACACATATAAGTAAAGTGATATAAGGCTGTTGGGAGGGTGGCTGGATCATTGACTTAGTTTATCATCTTGGTCCAGTGTCTAGGAAGTAATTTTGTATTATCTTGATTTTTTTCCCCCTTTTAGATTACAGGAGCTTATTAGTCATAAGAAGGCTGAGGACACAGAGAAGAAAGATGAGCCCAGCAAATATAATCAGCAACAGGCCCTAATTGACCAGAGATACTTTCAGGTATTGAATTGATTTTTCATGACAAAAAGACTGATGTTTGTCATGAATCTTGGTTATCAGTTGTGGTGTAATAAATTATCAGTTGGTAGGGAATACTTGCACCTCATATTTATGTGTACTTATTCTGTCTTGTCTTTCCGTGACATAACTATTTGACTAAAAACATTGTAGAATTCATCTTACTACTTAAAAGAGACTCTGGCCTAGTTCAAAGGAGGTTAGTAAAGAGCTTTATGATTTTTAAAAGATTTTATAATCCTTTTCCCTACTTTCCCCAGGTAAGCCATTTTCCCTCGTATTGTTTCTGTTGTTACCATTATTATTAAGTAAATCTATTTTCTTAGGGTCCTTGTATGGCTTTTGTTTTTGTTTAGAGACCTTAGTTCATCTGAAATTTAATTTTCTATATGGTGTGATATAGGGAATCTCACCTTCCTAGTTTTATAGATCATTTATTGAATAGCTGAGCAGTTAAACCTGGTAGTTTAGTGACTGAACTGGACTTTCACTCACATTTTATTGGGTACACATAAGATTTTTAAGTTTTAGATTATTCATTTTTTTAAAAATTAAGATATTTTATTTTTTCTAGGCTGCTATTTCTAACTTCTCCTAAAAAGTCAGAAGATCTGGCAACAAATTCCTGCATGGTTATTATCACAGCAGAATTAGGCCTTTCCCTTGTCAGATATGAGCATGTGTTCTATAGTTAGCAGTCCCTATTCATCCTTACGTCACTCATTTATACTCGTACCTGAATTCTCTGGGCATTTGTGTTTGCAGTCTCTAATACGCTACTTTTTTCTCTACTTTATTGAAATAACATTTTATCATAGATCATATTCCTTTATATGCACAGATTTGTTTTTAGATTCTCTAGTCTGTTGCATTTCTCAACTATTTCCATATTTTAATTTCTATAGTTAAAAGTTTTAATAGCCTTTGAGGCAAGTATCCTATCATTAAAAAAATTTTT
Organism: Pan paniscus; assembly: GCF_029289425.2. Taxonomy (NCBI): domain Eukaryota; kingdom Metazoa; phylum Chordata; class Mammalia; order Primates; family Hominidae; genus Pan; species Pan paniscus. The sequence goes on along the minus strand of NC_085926.1, from coordinate 136,414,856 downwards.
TTTATTGGCTATATTTTTAGCACATTTATTCTTCTGGATGAACGGTTTTTCAAATTAATAAATCTCATTGAGATGAACTAAAATTGAATTGACTTTATAGATTAATATTTGGAGAAATGATGCCTTAACCTTTTTGAATCATCACATTCAGAAATATGTACTTTCATCAGGGTCATCTTTTATAGTCTTCAATAAAGTGTTGTGTATTTTTAAATTTAGCTCTTGCATATTTCTTGTTAGGAAATACCTTGTTATTTCCTAGGTATTTTATAACTTTTATTGCTATTGTAAATGGGAACCAAGCACCTTTCTGAAAACTATTTTGTTTTAGACTTTCTTGTACCAGTATATAACTGGATTTCATTTTGTTTCTGAGACTCAATTTGAGAGGCTTTGTCCTTTAAAAGGGGAATTCAAGCCGGGTATGGTGGCTCATGCCTGTAATCTTAACACTTTGGGTGACCGAGGCAGGAGGATTGCTAGAGGGCAGGAGTTTGAGACCAGCCTGGGCAATATAGTGAGACCACATCTCTAGAAAAAAAAAAAATTAATTAGCTGGGCATGGTGGCTTGTGCCTGTAGTCCTAGCACTTGAGAGGTTGACATGGGAAGATCACTTGAGCCCAGGAATTCAACGCTGCAGTGAGCTCCGTTCACACCACTGCCCTCCATCTTAGGCTGCAGAGTGAGACTCTGTCAAATAAATATATAAAACAAATATACATACATCAATTTGAAGTGAAATATTGAATTATACTAATTTGGACTTAAAAAGCTTCTAAATAAACATCTGAAGTAATAAACATCTTAAGTCATATTACCAGGAGGCCTATTAGTTATATCTTGAAGTATGACCAGGGACAAAGATTCAAGAGCAAAATGCTATCTTTATATTGTGAAACTTTTTATTAAATAGGCTGAACTTGATGGTGGTAATAGGAAATGGCTTTGTTCTTCTCTCTTTAAACATGCTTTTTGAGGTCTCCCTTTTTTTCCTTGGATGATATGTAAGGTAGAACTCATCACTTACGGGGAGAGGGTTATAGTCAAATAGTATACTATCTTAACATATTAAGATACCTAAAATTCAATCCAGGCATCAATGATATTATTTTTGGAGACAGGGTCTTGCTCTGTTGCCCAGGCTGAAGTGCATTATCATAGCTCACTGCAGCCTTGAATTCCTGGGCTCAAGTGATCCTCCTGCCTCAACCTCCCAAAGTGCTGGGATTACAGGCATGAGCCACCACACTCAGCCTGGGGATTGCTGTTAATTTCCTTAAATAGTCTGATAATGGTCTTGTGAGTTTGTAGGAGAATATGCCTACTTTTAAAAGATGCATGCTTTATTATTTGAGGGTGAAGAGTTTCTTCAAATGGTTCACCTAAAAATATAGATAGTGAGCAAATATGGCAAAATACTAACAATTTTTGAACCTAGGTAGTGTTTGTAATAGTTAATTTTGTTTCAACTTTACTGCGGCATAGGATGCCCGACATTTGGTTAAACATTATTCTGGATGTGTCTGGGAAGGTGCTTCTGGATGAGATTGACATCCGAATCAGTAGACTTTAGTAAAGCAGACTGCCTTTCCTAATGGGGTGGGCCTCATCCAATGATTCAAAGGCCTGAGTAGAACAAAAGGCTGAATAAGAGGGAGCTCCTCCTCCCTGATTGCTTTCAAGATGGGACACTGGTTTTTTTCTTGCCTTCAGACTCAAACTGAAACATTAGCACTTGCAGGGGTCTCAGTCTGCCTGCATTCGGACTGCAAATACCCATTACCTTTTCTGGGTCTTCGCTTACTCACTGCAGATCTTGGGACTTGTCAGTCTTCATAATTGCATGAGCCAATTCCTTATGATAATTCTCTTTGTATATTTAATGAAATATGTGTATATAATATATATAGACATATAGCACTCCTTTAAAATATATAACTTTGTAGGCATAGGATAAATATTTTGACTATATACACTATGTTTTTTTAAAGGTGCTGTGTAGCATCAATTCAATTATCCACAATCCAAGAGCTCCAGTAATAATTTATAAACAGAGCAAAGGGGGAGTCCAAAATTTTAATAAAGATCTTGTTCAAGATTGTGGATTTGAGCATCTTGTTCCTGTAATAGAAATGTGGGCAGATCAACTGACATCCTTAAAGGTAAGGGGTTGACTATGATTATATGCTTTGAACATCTATTGGACTCTATGTGCTTTATTAATAGGACTTAATTTAGGGCTAAAAATTAAATAGGGTTTAATTTTTTTGTTTGTGTGTTAACTCTAAAGCTAAAAAAGCTTATTATCTAAAACCGAAATCTTCCTACTTACGTATCTATTTTAGGTACTGTCTATTTGATGTCGTCATTACTGTAAGCTTTACCTCCTCTAAGATTCTACCAAACAAGAAATTTTGGGGTTAGTTTCCTTATTGAAAATCTATAGTGGATCCACTTTGTACTTCTAGGCCCTTCCCTGTTCTACCTTCATCTGCCTCCTTTTCGTATCTCCATGCTGCGATTTTCCTGGCCCTTATCCCTCTTCAGATATAATGTCTTATCCTTCATTTTATTATAATTGGGGATATTTTCTCTCTCTTCACACTTTATTTTCTGTCTCTCAGAACTGAGCTTATCTCCATTTCTGCTTATTCTCTAGAACAGATAGTAAGCTAGCAGCCAATGCTACCCTTCCCTATCCTATCTATTCATGGAAGACCACATTTTATTTACTTTATAATAGAGTTATTGTGCATTTATTGCATAGCTTCAGGTTTTTTCAGTTTTTGTTAACTAGTTTGCTGAAAGGTAAATAGTTGAAATCAGTAGTATTTAACTTCTTTGCCCTTTACACTTTAGATTTATTAGTAACTAATATAATACAAAGCATATGCCTGTTAATGAAAATGTGATTCAATAACAGTGTTTGCAACATAAGTCTTATTACATGAAGTACAAATGATGCAGAAGATATCTGTTAAGAATGTATAAGCTCCATGAAGACAGTGTTTTTATTTGTTCTGATATGTCCCCAAGATCCTCCTGATGAGCGCTCAATTAATATTTGTTAAAAGGAATGAAGCAGAATATTATATTCCAAGACAACAAAATTGGGGGTGGTGATGTTAAATTTTTTTAAATTTCGACTTCCCTTTTTATATAGGGCTCAGACAGAGCTATACAATACATAAACATTTTGATTGAGTGACAGTGCTAGATTAATATACTTACTTTATAGACTGGAGTTCCTCCAGTCTGTATCTCAGAAGAGTGTAAAATAATTAGTGATAGTGTAAATCATGGTATTTCCTCAATCACTGCCTGTCAGAGGGTTCTCCCAGTAGGAGGAAACAGTGCTGACTCCACCTTTCTTCATCTCAGAAGGGATGGACTAGAAAAAGCCCTAGCCTTCCTAGAAGAAAAGACTAGAAGAGGAAGAAGACAAAGGGAAGAATCACGCTAATGGATAGTTATTGATCATTTATCATGCTAAGCCATTATGGGATGAACACAAGATTCAGACTAATTAGACAAAATATACTAAAAAATATGAAACAAAATGTAATCATTTATATCATTAAAAGAAATGAGTGACATAAAAATAGATTACGGGTTGAAGTTCTGAGTGAATGATGCAGATAACTTGTGCTCTAGAGTCTGGAGGAGAAAGAGAACACTCTGATTGTAGCCCCCAAGAAGGGCTTTGCCGTGGTGGTGAGTTCTTGCTATTGTATGGTTTTCTGAGGAGGAGGAGGCAAGGAATTCGCTTTATAATTAGAATATTCTGAGGACACCCAAGAGGAAATTATTAAGAATTAGTTACTTCTGCCATTGGAGTAACTCATGGATTTTGAGCAGTGCTTCAGATATTAATACTACAGTTTCAGGGTCCAAATTAAGAAACTACATGAGATTCTCTGAGGCCTCATATCAAAGGTTATTTGATATGTAGCAACCTCTAAGTTTGGGACAACCATCTTCCCAGATTAGTTTTTTCCCTCAGGTTAAATTTGGCTTTAAAGAGTAAGATAGGTTTGAGGGATGAATGGATAAGCAAAATGTGGTATATACATATATTGCAATATTATTCAGCCATTAAAAGGAAAGAAATTCTGACCCATGCAGCATGGGTGAACATTATGAGGACATTATGCTAAGTGAAATAAGTCAGTCACAAGAAGATTCCACTTATATGATTCCACTTGTATGAGAGACTTAGTGAAAATCATAGAGACAAAGTAGAGTGGTGATGGCTAGAGGGAGGAGGGAAATGGGAAGTTATTGTTTAACGGGTATAAAGTTTCAGTGTTACAAGATGAAAAGAATTATGGAGATGGATGGTGATGTTGGTTGCACAACATTATGAACATATTAACACTGAACTTACATTTAAAAATGGTTAAGATGGTGAATTTTATGGGTATTTTACTAGTTTTAAAAATTGGAAGAAAAGAAGGCTGGGAAAGACATGGAGCCAGCTGCCTCCAACCTTGTGTCTTTTCCCTCCTGCCTTTCCAAGAAAGGTGAACTACAGATGTTGTAGCTTTCCCCAACCCAGTACACTCTTGAATACTTTCGCTTTGCTATTCTCCAGTGCTTCAGAGGCCAGACATACTAGGCTGGCTCATGGTAGTACTTCTACATCTCCACAACTGGGCATTGTAAAGAACCTAGGAGACCCTCTTATATTTTTCAGAGCTTACTTGATGGACTGTGCTACAACCATCCTGTCACTGCTTAGGAGACCAGAACATCTTTTCTTCTTAGCTTTGTAATTCTCTTTTATTGTGAAGCAAAAATGTATTAGATTGGGTATGCTTTTTACCATAGATTACTTTATAAATGTGCCTTGTTCCTGGAGCATTGGTTAATAAAGGTATCATTATGCTGTTACTTGCTGTCTTTTTTTTTTTTTTCAAATTCTAGTGGCATTGATTGTAAAACATTCATTTGACATGGAATTTATTGCTATGAATTACTAAAATAGTAACTGCCTTCCTACCAATTGAAAGGTTAAAGATACCAATATGTGAAGTCTGAGCCTTAAGTGGAGAGTGTCAAGTGAAGTACTAAAATAAGTTAGAAAAAGGAGGAACTTCTTGTACTTCTTTCTGTTCTCTAGAGCTGTGCTGTCTAGTATGGTAGCCTCTAGCTGCATGTGGTTATTGATCACTTGAAAGGTGGCTAGTCCTAATTCAGATGTGTTATAAGTGTAAAATATACACTGGATTTAGAAGACTTTGTATGGGAAAAATTAAAATAATTGATTTTATATTGAAATGATAAATTTTGGATATATTGGGTTAAATAAAATATACTAGTACAGTTAATATCACATGTTTCTTTTCACTTTCCATACTATGGCCCTAGACAACTTAAAATTACTGTGGCTCACATTACATTTCTTTTGGACAGCGTTGTTCTAAAGGACCAAGCGCTGTGCCATACATATATGGATTGAGTATCCCTTATCCACAGTGCTTGGGCCTAGAAGTATTTTGATTAAGAATTTTTTCAGATTTTGGAGTATTTGCAGAATATATGCCATTTGAGCATCGCTGATCCAAAAATCCGAAATTCAGAATGCTCCAATGAGCATTTCTTTTGAGTGTCATGTTGTTGCTCAGAGTTTCAGATTTTGGAGCATTTCAGATTTTCGGACTAGGAATTCTAAATATTTGTCGATTGATCAGTCTAGAGCTCTAAACTTTCAGTAGCCTTGCCCATTGTGCACAGTTTAAAATCAATTAGGGCACCACAACTAGGCCAAGAAAACTAAGTGGAGTATTATAATGTAGAATAAATTTAGGGAACCTTTCACATTAAAAACTTGCCTGGAGATACATGTTATAACATGGATAAATCTCAAAAACATTATGCTAAGTGAGAGACGTCATTCATAAAAGACTACTTATTGTATAATTCCATTTATGCAAAATGCCTAGAATAGGCAAATCCATAGAAACAGAAAATAGTTTAGAGATTAACCCTAGGAGCTGCAGGGAAGGGAAAATGGGGAAGGAAGGACTCTTAGTGGGTCTGAGATTTCTTTTTGGAGTAATGAATATGTTCTGAAATTGGATAGTGCTGATGTTTGTACATGTGTGAAAATATTAAAACTACTGAATTGTATACTTAATGAGGGTAAATTTTATGGTATATGAATCACATCTCAACAAAGCTGTTATATAACATATTCAAAACCAAAATTCAAGGGCAAGTTCATTCTTTGTGTATCAACAATTCAAAATAATGAAATATTATGGAACAATAATAAATAACATAAAATTACTTAGAGCACTCAGATTCAGAATAATCAATATATAATGTTTTCTGTAAAGCCTGTGTTTACCTGGAGAAACCTAATTTTAACTGACTTGTTCTAAATTGGTAATAGTATTTTTATTAAAAAAAATGATGGTTACATATATATTTTTTAACCTGTGTAATTATGTTTTATTAACTTTATAAAACATATAATATATAAAACATAATTTTACTAATTATGTTCTATTATGTTACTATAGAAATTATTTAAATCAATAATACCATATAGTTTCTTTTGTTATAAAGGATTTGTATAAGTCCTTGAAAACACTATCTGCAGAACTGGTACCTTGGCATAATTTGAAGAAGCAGGATGAAAATGAAGGTATCAAAGTTGAAGATTTGTTGTTTATAGTAGATACTATGCTGGAAGAAGTTGAAAATAAGGAAAAGGTAATACTTACATGAATGGTCACCTTCTAATGTTCTCTTATCTCAAAAACTGATAAATTGTGGATATTAATATTTGTTCTACTAGAGTTCTATTTGTCTTTTAAAAGTTTTTATTTGGGATTATTTTAAGATAATGAACTCTTTCTTTTTTACCTCTTTTTTGGACAGGACAGCAATATGCCAAACTTTCAAACTTTGCAAGCTATTGTTTCTCACTTCCAAAAGTTATTTGATGTGCCTTCTTTAAATGGAGTCTATCCCCGAATGAATGAAGTTTATGCTAGGCTTGGAGAAATGAACAATGCTGTGAGAAACCTCCAAGAACTCTTAGAATTAGGTGATGACCTAATTTGTCATTTTGGGCCCCCATTTAAGAATTTTTAATAAATTAACAAAAAGTAGATTAAAAAATGTTTAAGTGAAAAATTGAGGATAACTGAAGCATAAAATGTTTGATGTATGTAATTTTGGAAATTCTCTGTTAAAATATCCTTTTATTTCTCTTTTGCAGATAGTTCATCCTCATTGTGTGTGCTAGTAAGCACTGTTGGAAAACTCTGTAGGCTGATTAATGAAGATGTGAATGAGCAGGTTATGCAGGTATTAGGACCTGAAGACCTCCAGAGGTATTTGTTTTAAAAGTTTACAAAGTATCATCCAGAATGGCCGGGTGTGGTGGCACACGCCTGTAGTCCCAGCTACTTGGGAGGCTGATGTGGGAGGATCACTTGAACCCAGGAGTTTAAGTCCAGTCTGAGCAACGCAGTGAAACCCTGTCTCTAAACAATAAAAATTAAAATAAGTATTATCCAGAGTTCCTGGAGGGGTGAAATTAAAGACTTTCAAAACTTATTTACCTTCCCTGTTTGGAATAGCATCTTTTCTGTGTGTGTGTGACTGTAAGCACACGCCACCACGCCCAGCTAATTTGTGTGTGTGTGTGTGTGTGTGTGTGTGTGTGTGTGTGTGTGTGTGTGTGTGTGTAGAGAGAGAGAGAGAGACAAGGTTGCACCATGTTGCCCAGACCAGTCTCAAATTCCTGGGCTCAAGTGATCCGCCTGCCTTGGCCTCCCAAAGTGCTGGGATTACAGGTGTGAGCTACCATGCCCAGCCTTGGAATAGCATCTTTTAAGTAACTTGACAATCTAAGATAATCTCAAACCCTTAGGGATGGAGGAAATGCCAAATATTTTCAAGATAAAAATAGATTGTAAGGCCTATAAAGAAGGTCAGGTACTCTTCAGCATAAGCCTGTTTTTCAGGAAATATTATATATGGAGAAATTCAAACCTTGTTAGCAACATCATGTAAGTTCTGATCGTATCAATAAGTTCTATTTTTAGGACACTACCATAGACCACTGAATAATCATTAATAGTATATTTATTTGATTAGAAGATAAATGTTGAGGATTTTTTAAAAGACTAAGCATCTATAACATAAAAGCTGGTATTTTTAGAAAATATCAAGACATAGTAGCTATAGTTAAAGCAACTTTCCCCACACCTGACCCCCAATTTTATATTACAGCATATGTGAAGGGAAACACACAATATATACCACATAAACCATATGTTTTGCAAGTTTTCCTAGAAGAACCCTTACATAATCTGACACTTGGTGCTTTTAAAAGGAACATATATCTTGCTATTGGCCTATTTCTTCCTTCCCACAGTTTTACTGACTACTGATTTTTTTTCTTTTTTTCTTTTCTTTTTTTTTGAGACAGAGTCTCACTCTGTTGCCCAGGCTGGAGTGCAGTGGCTCAGTCTCGGCTCACTGCAACCTCCGCCTCCCAGGTTCAAGCAATTCTCATGCCTCAGCCTCCTGAGTGGCTGGGGTTACAGGCATGCGCTACCACGCCCAGCTAATTTTTGTACTTTAGTAGACGTGGGGTTTCACCATGTTGGCCAGGCTAGTCTCGAACTCCTGACCTCAAATGATCCTCCTGCCTTGGCCTCCAAAGTGCTGGGATTACAGGCATGAGCCACTGTGCCCAGCCTGATATTTTTTCTTAATGTTTAATAGGATACTGGGTGTAAAAGCCAATTATTTTTAGAAAATGCTGTAAAAGCATGGTCTAAGAAGCCTTGAGCTTAATGGGAAGTTTGCCATGTTAAGAATGTTGTATATTGGCCGGGCGTGGTAGCTCACGCCTGTAATCCCAGCACTTTGGGAGGCCGAGGTGGGCAGATCACGAGGTCAGGAGATGGAGACCATCCTGGCTAACACGGTGAAACCCCGTCTCTACTAAAAATACAAAAAATTAGTCGGGCGTAGTGGCAGGCACTACGGGAGGCTACCCGGGAGGCTGAGGCAGGAGAATGGCGTGAACCCAGGAGGCGGAGCTTGCAGTGAGCCGAGACAGCGCCACTGCACTCCAGCCTGGGTGACAGAGCAAGACTCTGTCTCAAAAAAAAAAAAAAAAAAAAAAAAAAAGAATGTTATATATGAATTTAACAAATTTTACATCGATATTGAAATGCTTTTTTAAGAAAAGTATTAGATTAACAAAAAGCTCAGAAAGAAAAGACTGTAGTAAATGATCATTAAGTTTATATTTAAATTAGCAATATAGTTTCTATTTTGAAAATGTTCTGTTTGCAATCAGATGCAAGAACCCAAAGTTAGAAATCAGGTTTAAATTGTGCATTTTTTAAACAGCATTATCTACAAATTGGAAGAACACGAGGAATTTTTCCCAGCATTTCAGGCATTTACTAATGATCTACTTGAAATCTTAGGTAAGATCTCTGGTGGTGATGGTGAAATTTTGAGTCTTAAAATGTCAGTGCATTTAAGAAAAGGGTGTTCCTTGGTCACTGGATTAGTATTTTTACCTAGTGGTTGGAAACCACTAACAGTTCTGGAAACACATTCCTTACAAGCAGTTAGAGTTTGTTGGGATTAGTCCATAGAACAGAAACACAGACCCTTAACAGCAATAGGAACTACCTTTGTTGGAGGACCTTATCATGAGAGATGGCATCATTCTGGCCATGCCTAGTTTAACCCTGGCTCTGTCATTGTCTAATGAGAAATATTCTTAGGATTTATGATCTTAGAAGGTCCTTCCTCCCTCTTTTTTTTTTCTTAAGATACCACCTATCTACAAAATTTTTTAAATATACAAATAATATTTTTTCTCTGGTGATATGAAGTAACATAAAGTCATAAATATCTGTGGAAAGGAAAAGATGAAATATTACACTTATACTGAGGGTCAGATTGAGGGCTTCATTAGTAGTAGTGTCTCCTAAAAGGAAAAAATTTGCTTAGGACTCATAAGGCAAAATAGAGACCTTATCTAGTTTAAATATAATTACATATGGCTATAAAATTATTTATCTTACTATTAAGAATGATTTTTAAAGTTTTAAAGTGATTTATTCACCAGTGAATTTTTTCTGTATAGCTCATTTGAAAGATTTTTTTTTTTTAAAGAATGGCTCTTTGCTTTTAGAAGAGGAGATGAAGCTTGGTATGAAAATAAGGGAATGAGTCAATGAAAACTTGATAAGAAGAATAAGTGAAAGAAGTATCTAATTAGAATATATAGCCTAGTGAACATAAAGGAAGTTTTGTGACCAGTCTTATGTGCACTGGGGAAGCAAGGGAGACAATGAGTGAGCTTGCTTTAGGCTTGTCCTCATGTTTAAAAAGATCACAGCAAGTGAAAATGTAATTTGAAAGTTAAACTTGAGATGAGGTATGAAACTGTATAAGTGTGTTGTCTGATATCCTGAAGAGCCTGGTTTCATAGAATAATATGATTCTTGCTTTGGGATTGCTATTAACTTAAGCAGTGATGTTCTCATCATTCACAAATATTTGGCACATTAATAAACATATTTTAATAGGGTGTGCTGGTAACACTTATTTCAGAATGCTTCTATAGAAACTTCCTTTCAGATATTATGACACTCAGCATGGTTCATAAAGATCATTTGCTTCAGAAAGCCAGGTTTCTCTGGAGATGAATTCTGTAATTTGGTCAAAGTTGAAATTCTGGTGTTAAACATTAACATTGGGAAAGTTAAATCTGGCAAACATGACAGTTTTTTTAATTAATAGGTGTCACTAAGCATGTAGGTGCAGGGTGGCATACTGAGTAACATACATGGAGAGTACCTTTAGTGAGTAAAAAAACAATCCATTCTTTTTCTCATGTAAGTGGTGTGATTGACTGAGGAAATTCCCATATCGGCCAAGGTCCTTTGCTGTGAGGTTCATTTGTAAGGCAGGTTTCTCACTTAATGAGAAAACAGGTGTAATTTCAGAATGGGCAGGGGGCGGAGTCAGGGAATACCTTGATCTTGTACCTTACCACAATGTAAGGGAATTGTAAACAAATTCTCTGTTGTAGGTTTGCTTATATTGTTTCTGTTCCCATATCTTGATGCTTTGTTAGTGGGTTCAGACAAGTATTCTGACTGAAGTCGGGAGCTTAAAGAACTAAATGAATAGTAGGAGAGCATGGGCTATGTGTGTAGGCTAAATGAAGAGCAACCAAGATCCGGCTACACAATGGAGAGAGTTGGAATCCAAGAAAGCATGCTTTATGTAAAGGAACGCGTTTATTAACGATGGCTTAATAGAATAAGCTAGAAAAAAGTGTGGGTATCTAGAGAACCTGCCATTGTGGCTTACCTTAAGTAGGGCTGGGATCTGGATAATGAGAAAAAGGATTTTGCTCCCTTGGTGGCCAGGAGCTTCAGAGAGTGAATTCTAACTTAGGCTGGTTGGAATAAGATAGTCTTAGGAAGAAAAATCAAATTCAGAAAGAGCCTGTCAAAAAAGAGCCTGGATTGGTTTATCTGGTAAGCTGGACCAGGCTAAGCTCTATAATACATTGCACTTGAGGTTTGTACACTCGATGAGGCTATCTTTTTGATTAGGCAGATAATTGTTTTTTTTTGAGACATAGTGTTGCTCTCTGTCACTCAGGCCAGAGTGCAGTGACGCAATCTCAGCTCACTGCAACCTCTGCCTCCGGGGTTCAAGCAATTCTCCTGCCTCAACTTCCCAAGTAGCTGGGATTACAGGTGCCCACTACCACACCCAGCTAATTTTTGTATTTTTAGTAGAGGTGGGTTTTCACCGTGTTGGCCAGGCTGGTCTTAAACTCCTGACCTCAGATGATCTTCCCGTCTCGGCCTCCCAAAGTGCTGGGATTATAGGCATGAGCCACTGCACCCAGCTGGCAGATACCTTTCATCTTAGAGTGATCCACTACTAAGAAATCTTCCCAAGAAAATTAAAGAGGACAAGACTGTTCTATGAGAAGAAATTCCTAAGTCCTCACGTGGAGACCTAGGGAGGAGACGCCTCTACCTGGGATTTCATCATGTAGATGCACCCGTGTAGTGATACAGATCTAATGAGACACTAACATATCACACATGTGGGCAGTTGGATCTGTTAATAAGGGCATGCTGCTAATGAAGTTAATACTAGAATCAGAGGGTACTTGTGGGTATGTGGTAACTTATATAAACAGAGCCCCTGTGAAGCATCTGTATCTGAATCAGTGATAATCTATCATCACTATCGGAGAAAAACTTCATGTGCACAAAAGCACCAGTATTATTGCCTTTATGTTTGGGGTTTGCCTTTGCATATAGGTTCTTGTTTCATGTGAGTTTACCACTAGAAAAAGTTACTCTCTTTTATTATTACTGTTTTTGTATTACAGAAATTGATGACTTGGATGCCATTGTACCTGCAGTAAAGAAATTAAAAGTACTTTCATACTGAAAACAAATCAAATCATTTTTACTGTGTAAATTGTATTCTTAACATTTTGTATTTTGTAGGATTGATCTTATTTTGAGACAAGGGTTGTAAAATGTATTTGCTCTCAGAATTCATCCCTTTCTTAGTATTAGGTCATTCTTCATCTCTATAATTTTTATTAACTTTGAGATTCTTATACAGAAAATAGTTGCAAGGGTAAGGTAATTAACTTTAGATCCCTTCATTTCTAAAGCAATTATTGAGTGCTTAAAATTTAAGGTTGTTTTAGAGTGGAGTTTGTGAGTAAAAGAGGAGCCCAGGGAGACAGATTGCAAGTAGTAGGTTGCAATCTTTTAGATTCAGCTTGTAGTAATCTTTGAGCCACACCAAAAGGAATGCCAAGGGCTCTCTAAATTTAGCCAGTAGGAAGCTACTGCTCTCCTGGCAAGGATTAATTGGCACATTCTGTTAAGATATCCCTCATGGCAGTTGCCCTTTCAAAGCAGGAGGAAGAAAAGGAAGAAAGAAAAACTGTTTCATCATTTCTGTTAGGGTAGGAAATGAATCATAGGGTAAAATGGATGAGTAGATAGAAGTCTCTCATTTAAAAAGTGTCTTTTGCAATCTTGATGTAATGCACTTTTTATAAGGACTTGAGATCTCAAATAAAATTTTTGTAAAGAATTTCCAAACATAAGTGTCCTCAGTGATATGCTTGTATATTACTGACAAATAATGTGTCATATTCTCTTCCTAGGCTGAACCTTCCTTGGGCAACTTGTACATCCTTGCTGCATTTTATGTAAGAGTACTTTACTTGCTGCCTTCTGTTTATTCTGTATTCTCAATATTCAGTCATGTTTTCTTAAGGGTCAGCGTTCTGCCTCATACCCATAAGTACAAGTCACTTTGGACTATTCTTCCCCACTTTTATAAGCAGCAGGTCTAGGAAGATTTCTCTGTCATTCTTGTTGGTGGGCATATAGAATATTATAACACATTTCCAGGAAGCAGCATGGTGGAATGGTGAGTAAATGTCAGCAAACAAGCATCCACATCCTTGGTGTTATGACCTTAGGGATCAGACGTAAGATAATAGGCTCCTTCTAGATTTGAAATTCTTTGTCATGATAGCCTGCAGTTACATTTCTAAACACTAACTTACAATTTGTGGAAGACCTTGTGTCTTGAGGGTTGGGTACAAAAAGCATTTGGATATTCAATAATGTAAATACTATGAATTGATTAAATTATTCCAAGAAATTGATGGCAGGGCAAGATGGCAGAATAGAAGCCTACACTATTGATTCCCACTGCAGGAACACCAAATTTTAACAACTATCTACACACAGAAAAGCACCATCACAGGAACCAAAAATCAGGTGAGCAATCACAGTATTGGTTTTAACTTCATATTGCTGAAAGAGGCATTGAAGAGGGTTAGAGAGATAGCTTTGAATCACTGATGCCACCCCTCCCTGACCCCCTGGCAGTGGCTGCACTGTGGGGTCTGAGTCTGTGTGCTTGGGGGAGGGAGAGCACAGCAACTGGGGCACTTCACATTGAACTCAGTGCTGCCTTGTCATAGTGGAGAGTAAAGCCATGCTGGGCTAAGCCAGCGCAAATGCATGGAGGGAGCATTTGGACCAGACCTAGCCAGAGTGGAATTGTCCATTCCAGCTATCAGAACTTGAGTTTCTTGGTAAGCCTTGCCACCATGGGCCAAAGTGCTCTGGGGTCCTAGGTAAACTTGAAAGGCAGTCTAGGACACAAAGATTGCAGTTAATTCCTAGGCATCCCCTAGTGCTGGATGGGCTCAGAGCCAGAGGACTAGGGTGACACATGACCTAGGGAGACACCAGCCAGTGCAGCTAAGGGAGTTCTTGTACCACTCCTCCCCCAACCCCAGGCAGGCAGCAATGAAAGTGACTCCTTGCTTCTGCTTAAGGAAAGGAAAGCAAAGAGTAAAGAGGACTTTGCCTTGCATCTTGGATACCAGCTTAGCCACAGTAGGTTAGGGCACTGGGTAGAGTCGCAAGGCCCCCATTCCAGCCCCTAGCTCATGAACACTTCTAGGCACACCTTGGGTCAATAGGGAAGCCACTGCCTTGAAGGGCAGGACCTTGTTCTGGCAGGATTCATCACCTACTGACTAAAGAGTCCTTGGGCTGTGAATTACTAGCAGCAATACCCAGATAGTATGCTGTGGGCCTTGGGCTCTGAGACATGCTGACTTCAGGTGTGACCTAGCACATTCCCAACTGTAGTGGCTATGATGAAAAACTCCTCTTGTTTGAGAAAAGCAGAGGGAAAAGTAAAGGGGACTTTGTCTTTTCATCTTAGGTACCAGCTCAGCCACAATAGAGCTTTTGGGGTCCCTGAATCCAAGCCTAGGCTCTTGGACAGCATTTCTGGACCCTGCCCTGGGTGCCCACTGCCCTTCAGGGTGAGTCCCAGGCCTGGCAGCATTCACCACAAGCTGGCTGAGGAGCCTTTGGGCTTTAAGTGAACATTGGTGGTGGCCTAGCAGAACCCCCTGTGTGCCAATGGTGGTGGTGGCCACAGAGAGAAGCCCCTCTGCCAGAGGAAAGGGGAAGGAAGAGCAGGAAGGACTTCATATTGTGATTTGAGTGCCAATTTGGCCACAGTAGAATAGAACATCAGGCAAAATTGTATGGTTTTTGACTCTAATCCCTGGCTCCCAGACAGCATCTCTGTACTTGCCCAGGGCCTAGGGAAACTTGACACCCTGAAGAGAAAGACACAAACTTAGTTGGCTTTGCCACCTGCTGATTGTAGAACTCTAGGGCCTTGAGTGAATGTAGGTGGTGGTCAAGTAGTGGTTACGGTGGGCTTTGGGCAAGACCAAGTGCTATGCTCGCTTCAGGTCTGATCCAATGCAGTCCCAGTGGTGGTGGCCATAGTGGGAGAGAGAGAGAGGTAGGTGGTGGTCAAGTAGTGGTTACAGCAGGCCTTGGGCAAGACCCAGTGCTGTGCTGGCTTCAGATCTAATCCAATGCAGTCCCATTGGTGGTGGCCATGGTGGGGCAGGGTGGCGGTGGGGGGTGGCTGGGAGAGACCAACAGTAGAGTTTTTATTTTATTTTTGCTTGTTTATGCAGTCAGTGTTGTCATCAGTTTAAAATAATGAATTATAACTTGCAGTAAGCCTTTCAGTAACCTCAAATCTAAAAATATACAATGGATTAAAAAAATGTAAAAAACAAGAAATTAAATCATACCACCAGAGAAAAGCACCTTCACTAAAAGAAAGACGGGGAGGCAGGAAAGAGGGAAAAGAAGACTACAAAACAACCAGAAAACAACAAAATGGCAGGAGTAAGTCCCTACTTACCAATAATAACATTGAAGGTAAATGGACTAAACTCTACAATCAAAATACAAAGAGTGGCTGAATGGATGAAGAAACAAGACCCAATGATCTATTGCTTGCAAGAAACACATTTAGCCTATAAAGATGCATATACACTGAAAACAAAGGGATAGAAAAAGATATTCCATGCTATTAGAAACTAATAAAGCAGGAGTAGCTATAATTATATTAGACAAAATAGATTTCAAGGCAAACACTGTAAGAGACAAAAAGGTCATTATATAATGATAAAGGGGTCAATCCAGCAACACGATAGGCTTATAAATACTTATGCTAATACTGGAGCATGCAGATATGTAAACTAAATATTATTAGAGCTAAAGAGAGAGATCCCAATACAATAACAGCTGGCATCTTCACCACACCACTTTCAGCATCAGACAGATCTTCCAGGCAGAAACTCAACAAAGAAACATCAGATTTAATCTGCACTGTGGGACAAATGAATCTAATAGATATTTACCAAACATTTCATCCAAAGGCTGAGGAATACTGAAAATTATTCTCCTCAGCACATGAATCATTATCAAGGATAGAGCATATGTTATGTCACAAAACAAGTCTTAAAACATTCAAAACATTGAAATAATAACAAGCATCTTCTCTGACCACAATGGATTAAAAGTAGAAATCAATAGGAATCTTGGAAACTATACAAACACATAGACATTAAACAGTATGTCCCTGAATGACCAGTGGGTGAATGAAGAAACTAAGAAGGAAATTGAAAATTTTCTTGAAACACATCTCAAAACCTATGAAATACAGCAAAAACAGTAGTGTGTATGATAGGAATTTATAGCTATACACGCCTACATCAAAAAATAAGAAAAACTTCAAATAACCTAATGATGCATCTTCACTCTTTTCCCATTTGCCCTGAGAATACTTGCCAGGGGTCCTTACAGCTGCAGTGTTTACCTTAAGATAACTTTGCCATGAAATAGCTCATTTTTATTATTTTCACATTGCTGTAATATATTTACTTTGGAAACAAAATATATCATTCTATTTATAACAGTCTGTTTTTAGTAGTGGTATTTCCATTTACAAAATGCAGTAATTGTCAGTTGCTGAAATTGTCAAATCCTAGAAAATGTAGCATTCCTACAGGTGATGTTAAGATCATTCTCAAACAGTTGTTGGCTGAAGATTCGTTTGACGAATCTGATTTTTCTGAAATAGATGATTCTCATGATTCCAATGATTCTGATGTTAGTTTTGTTTAGAAATAACTGCAAGATTCTGGATATTAGCCCTTTGTCAGATGAGTAGGTTGCGAAAATTTTCTCCCATGTTGTAGGTTGCCTATTCACTCTGATGGTAGTTTCTTTTGCTGTGCAGAAGCTCTTTAGTTTAATTAGATCCCATTTGTCAATTTTGGCTTTTGTTGCCATTGCTTTTGGTGTTTTGGACGTGAAGTCCTTGCCCACGCCTATGTCCTGAATGGTAATGCCTAGGTTTTCTTCTAGGGTTTTTATGGTTTTAGGTCTAACATTTAAATCTTTAATCCATCTTGAATTGATTTTTGTATAAGGTGTAAGGAAGGGATCCAGTTTCAGCTTTCTACATATGGCTAGCCAGTTTTCCCAGCACCATTTATTAAATAGGGAATCCTTTCCCCATTGCTTGTTTTTCTCAGGTTTGTCAAAGTGAACTCAAACAAATTTACAAGAAAAAAACAAACAACCCCATCAAAAAGTGGGCGAAGGACATGAACAGGCACTTCTCAAAAGAAGACATTTATACAGCCAAAAAACACATGAAAAAATGCTCATCATCACTGGCCATCAGAGAAATGCAAATCAAAACCACTATGAGATATCATCTCACACCAGTTAGAATGGCAATCATTCAAAAGTCAGGAAACAACAGGTGCTGGAGAGGATGTGGAGAAATAGGAACACTTTTACACTGTTGGTGGGACTGTAAACTAGTTCAACCATTGTGGAAGTCAGTGTGGCGATTCCTCAGGGATCTAGAACTAGAAATACCATTTGACCCAGCCATCCCATTACTGGGTATATACCCAAATGACTATAAATCATGCTGCTATAAAGACACATGCACACGTATGTTTATTGCGGCATTATTCACAATAGCAAAGACTTGGAACCAACCCAAATGTCCAACAATGATAGACTGGATTAAGAAAATGTGGCACATATACACTATGGAATACTATGCAGCCATAAAAAATGATGAGTTCATATCCTTTGTAGGGACATGGATGAAATTGGAAACCATCATTCTCAGTAAACTATTGCAAGAACAAAAAACCAAACACCGCATATTCTCACTCATAGGTGGGAATTGAACAATGAGATCACATGGACACAGGAAGGGGAATATCATACTCTGGGGACTGTGGTGGGGAGGGGGGAGGGGGGAGGGATAGCATTGGGAGATATACCTAATGCTAGATGACGAGTTAGTGGGTGCAGCGCACCAGCATGGCACATGTATACTTATGTAACTAACCTGCACAATGTGCACATGTACCCTAAAACTTAAAGTATAAAAAAAAAAAAAGAAATAACTGCAAGAACAGTTTTTATATTTTATTTTCACATTGAAAATCAGTCAGATTTGCCTCAGCCTCAAAGAGCATGTTTACATAAAATGGAATGAGCACTGGCAGCGAGCTGCACTTTTTTTTTTTTCTAAACAGGAAAAGGTTAAAGAACTAGAAGAGCAAGAGCAAACTGAGCCCAAAATTTGTAGAAAAATAATAAACACAGGAATATATGAATTAGAAATGAAGAAAACAATACAAAAAATCAATGAAACAAAAGTTGGTTTTTTGAAAACATAAAGAAAATTGACAAAACCTTTAGTCAGACTAACAAAGGAAGACTCAAAATCAGAGATGATAAAAGACATTACAACTGATACTGCAGAAATTTAAAGGATTATTAGTGGCAACTGTGAACAACTATATGCCAATAAATTGGAAAATCTAGAGGAAATGGATAAATTCCTAGACCCATAAAACCTCCCAAGATTGACCCATGAACATGAAATCCAAAACCTGAACAAACCAGTACAAGTAATGAGATCTGAGCTGTAATAAGTCTCCCAGTAAAGTCTGAGAACCAATGGCTTCAGTGCTGAATTCTACCAAACATTTAAAGAAGAACTAATACTAATTCTACTCAAATTATTCTGAAGAATGGAGGAGAAGGGAATACTTCCAACCTCATTCTGTGAGGCCAGTATTACCCTGATAGCAAAACCAAAGACACATCAAAAGAAAACTAGGCCAGGTGTGGTGGCTTCACACCTGTAATCCCAGCACTTTGGGAGGCTGAGGCAGGTGGATCACTTGAAGTCAGGAGTTTGAGACTAGTCTGGCCATCATGGGGAAACCCTGTCTCTACAAAAAATGCAAAAATTAGCCAGGCATGGTGGTGTGCACCTGTAGGCCCAGCTACTCGGGAGGCTTAGGTGGCAAAAAAACAAACAAACAAACAAACAAAAAACTACAGGCCAGTATCTCTGATGAATATTGATGGAAAAATCCTCAACAATATCTAGCAAACTAAATAACAGATTAAAAAGATCATTCATCATGATGAAGTAGGATTTATCCCAGGGATGCAAGGAAGATTCAACATAAGCAAATCAATCAATGTGATACATCATAGCAACAGAATGAAGGGCAAAAACCATACGATCATTTCAATTGATACTGAAAAAGCATTTGATAAAGTTCAAAATCCCTGCATGATTAAAAAGAAAACCCTCAAAACATTGCATGTAGAAGGAACATACCTCAACATAATAAAAGCCATATATGACAAACTCACAGCTAGTATCATACTGAAAGGGGAAAAACTGAAAGCCATTTCTCTAAGATCTGGAACACAACAAGGTTGCCCGCTGTTTTTCAAAATAGTAGTGGAAGTCCCAGCTAGAGCAATTAGACAAGAAAGAAAGAGCATCCAAATTGGAAAGGAAGAAGTCAAATTATCCTTATTTGCAGATGAATATGATATTTAGAAAAACCTAAAGACTCCACCAAAAAACTAGAACCCACACATTCAGTAAAATTGCAGGATACAAAATCAACATACAAAAATAAGTAGATGGCTGGGCGCGGTGGCTCATGCCTGTAATCCCAGCACTTTGAGAGGCTGAGGCGGGCGGATCACAAGGTCAGGAGATCGTAGCCATCCTAGCTAACATGGTGAAACCCCATCTCTACTAAAAATACAAAAAGAAATTAGCCAGGCGTGGTGGCAGGTGCCTGTAGTCCCAGCTACTCGGGAGGCTGAGGCAGGAGAATGGCGTGAACCCGGGAGGCGGAGCTTGCAGTGATCCCAGATCGCACCACTGCAGTCCAGCCTGGGTGACAGAGCAAGACTCCGTCTCAAAAAAAAAAAATAATAAGTAGACTCTGCCTCTCCCTCCCCCTCCCCCTCCCCCTCGTCTCGACGGAGTTTTGCTCTTATCGCCCAGACTGGAGTGTAATGGCACAGTCTCAGCTCACTGCAACCTCTGCCTCCCAGGTTCAAGTGATTCTCCTGCCTCAGCCTCCTGAGTAGCTGGGATTACAGGCACCCACCACCATGCCCAGCTAATTTTTGTATTTTTACTAGAGACTGGGTTTCACTATGTTGGCCAGGCTGGTCTTGAATGCCTGACCTCAAGTGATCTACCCACCTCAGCCTTCCAGAGTGCTGGCATTACAGGCATGAGCCACTGTGCCAGGCCAAAAAATAAGTAGACTTTCTATAAGCCAGCAATAAACAATCTGAAAAAGAAATTGGAAATTTACTCTTGTAAATCCCATTTACAAGAGTCACAAATACAATTAAATAGGGATTAACTGAACCAAAGATGTGAAACATCTCTACGATGAAAACTATAAAACACTGATGACAGAAATTGAAAAGGACACCAGAAAATGGAAAGATATTCCGTGTTCATGGATTGGAACAATTAATATTGTTAAAATATCCATACTACCCAAAGCAATCTACAGATTCAATGCAATCCCTATCAAAATACCAGTGACATTCTTCACAGAAATAGAAAAAACAATGCTAAAATGTATTATGGAACCATAGAAGACCCAGAATAGCCAAAGCTATCCTGAGCAGAAAGAACAAAACGGAAGGAATCACACTTCCTGACTTCAAATTATGCTACAGAGCTATAGTAACCAAAACAGCATGGTACTGGCATAAAAGCAGACACATAGACCAATGGCACAGAATAGAGATCACAAAAACAAATCCACACACCTACAGTGAACTCATTTTTGATAAGGGTGCCAAGAAGACACACTGGGAAAAAACAGTCTCTTCAATAAATGGTGCTCAGAAAACTGGATATCCATATGCAAAAGAAGGAAAATAAGCCCCAAACTCTCACCTTATACAGAAATAAAAACGAATTAAAGACAAATCTAAGACGTCAAAACTATGAAACTACTACGAGAAAACATTGGGGAAAATCTCTAATACATTAGCCTGGACAAAGATTTCTTGAGTAATATCCCACAAGCAGAAGCAACCAAAGCAAACATGGACAAGTGAGGTCACATCAAGCTAAAAAGCTGCTCCACAGCAAAGGATACAGTCAACAAAGTGAAAAAACAACGCACAAAATGGGAGAAAATAGTTGCAAACTACCCTGTTGTGGGAAGTCAGGGACCCTGAATGGAGGGAATGGCTGGAGCCTCAGCAGAGGATATAAATTGTGAAGATTTCATGGACATTTACCAGTTCTCAAATAATACTTTCATAATTTCTTACACCTGTCTTACTTTAATCTCTTAATCCTGTTATCTTTGTAAGCTGAGGATGTACGTCACCTCAGGGCCACAGTGATAACTGTGTTAACTGTACAAATTGATTGTAAAACGTGTGTTTGAACAATATGAAATCAGTGCACCTTGAAAAAGAACAATAACAGCGATTATCAGGGAACAAGGAAAGACAACCATAAGGTCAGACTGCCTGCAGGGTCGGGCAAAATAGAGCCATATTTTTCTTCTTGCAGAGAGCCTATAAACGGACATGCAAGTAGGGAAGATACCGCTAAATTCTTTTCCTAGCAAGGAATATTAATAATTAATACCCTGGGGAAGGAATGCATTCCTGAGGGGAGGTCTATAAATGGCCGCTCTGGGAGTGTCTGTCTTATGCAGTTGAGATAAGGACTGAAATACGCCTTGGTCTCCTGCAGTACCCTCAGGCTTACTAGGGTGGGGAAAACCCCTGCCCTGGTTAATTTGAGGTCAGACTGGTTCTCTGCTCTCGAACCCTGTTTTCTGTTGTTTAAGATGTTTATCAAGACAATACGTGCACCGCTGATCATAGATTTTTATCAGTAATTCTGCTTTTGCCCTTTGCCTTGTGATCTTTGTTTTTGCCCTTTGTCTTATGATCTTTGTTTTTGCCCTTTGCCTTGTGATCTTTGCTTTTGCCCTTTGTCTTGTGATCTTTGTTGGACCCTTATCAGGAGTTTTTGATTTTGTCCTTAGAAGCATGTGATCTTTGTTTTCCTTTTTGCCCTCTGAAGCATGTGATCTTTGTGACCTACTCCCTGTTCTTGCACCCCCTCCTCTTTTGAAATCCTTAATAAAACTTGCTGGCTTTAAGGCTTAGGTGGGCATCACGGACCTACTGATATGTGATGTCACCCCTGGAGGCCCAGCTGTAAAATTCCTCTCTTTGTACTCTTTCTCAGCCGGCCAACACTTAGGGAAAATAGAACCTACATTGAAATATTGGGGGTGGGTTCCCCCGATACTACCCATCTGACAAGGTGTGTCCGGAATTAGTGGGTTCTTGGTCTCACTGACTTCAAGAATGAAGCCGCGGACCTTCACGGTGAGTGTTACAGCTCTTAAGGTGGCGTGTCTGGAGTTTGTTCCTTCTGATGTTCGGATATGTTTGGAGTTTCTTCCTTCTGGTGGGTTCGTGGTCTCGCTGGCTCAGGAGTGAAGCTGCAGACCTTTGCAGTGAGTGTTACAGCTCTTAAGGTGGCGCGTCTAGAGTTGTTCATTCCTCCCGGTGGGCTCGTGGTCTCGCTGGCTTCAGGAGTGAAGCTGCAGACCTTCGCGGTGAGTGTTACAGCTCATAAAAGCAGTGTGGACCCAAAGAGTGAGTAGTAGCAAGATTTATTGCAAAGAGCAAAACAACAAAGCTCCCACAGTGTGGAAGGGGACCCGAGCGGGTTGCCACTGCTGGCTCAGGCAGCCTGCTTTTATTCTCTTATCTGGCCCCACCCACATCCTGCTGATTGGTAGAGCCGAGTGGTCTGTTTTGACAGGGCGCTGATTGGTGCGTTTACAATCCCTGAGCTAGACACAAAGGTTCTCCACATCCCCACCAGATTAGCTAGATACAGAGTGTCGACACAAACGTTCTCCAAGGCCCCACCAGAGTAACTAGATACAGAGTGTCAATTGGTGCATTCACAAACCCTGAGCTAGACACAGGGTGCTGATTGGTGTGTTTACAAACCTTGAGCTAGATACAGAGTGCCTATTGGTGTATTTACAATCCCTGAGCTAGACATAAAAGTTCTCCAAGGCCCCACCAGAGTAGCTAGATACAGTGTCAATTGGTGCATTCACAAACCCTGAGCTAGACAGTGTGCTGATTGATGTATTTACAATCCCTGAGCTAGACACAGGGTGCTGATTGGTGTGTTTACAAACTTTGAGCTAGATACAGAGTGCGATTGGTGTATTTACAATCCTTGAGCTAGACATAAAGCTTCTCCAAGGCCCCACCAGACTCAGGAGCACAGCTGGCTTCACCCAGTGGGTCCCGCACCAGGGCTGCAGGTGGAGCTGCCTGCCAGTCCCATGCCGTGTGCTGCACTCCTCAGCCCTTGGGTGGTCGATGGGACTGGGTGCCGTGGAGCAGGGGGCGGCGCTCATCGGGGAGGCTCAGGCCACACAGGAGCCCATGGAGGGGGTGGGAGGCTCAGGCATGGTGGGCTGCAGGTCCCGAGCCCTGCCCTGTGGGAAGGCAGCTAAGGCCTGGTGAGAAATTGAGTGCAGCGCCAGTGGGCTGGCACTGCGGGGGGACCCAGTATACCCTCTGCAGCTGCTGGCCCAGGTGCTAAGCCCGTCATTACCTGGGGCTGGCAGGGCCAGCCGGCTGCTCCAAGTGCGGGGCCCGCCAAGCCCACACCCCCCCAGAACTCCAGCTGGCCCGCAAGCACGGGCCCAGTTCCCACTCACGCCTCTCCCTCCACACCTCCCTGCAAGCTGAGGGAGCTGGCTCCGGCCTTGGCCAGCCCTGAAAGGGGCTCCCACAGTGCAGTGGTGGGCCGAAGGGTTCCTCAAGTGCCGCCAAAGTGGGAGCCCAGGCAGAGGAGGCGCTGAGAGCGAGCGAGGGCTGTGAGGACTGCCAGCATGCTGTCACCTCTCAAAGGGATTAATAACCAGAATATATAAGCTGTATGTCCAAACACCTCTATAGGAAGAAAATCTAATCCAATTAATGGGCAAAGGATTTGAATAGACATTTGTCAAAAAAGAAGTGATAAATGGCAAACAGGCATATGAAAATGTGCTCAACATCATTGATCATCAGAGAAATGCAGATCAAAACTACAATGAGATATCATCTTACCCTAGTTAGAATGGATTTTATCCAAAAGACAGGCAATATTAAATGCTGGTGAGGATGTGGAGAAAAGAGAACACTTGTACACTGCTGGTGGAAATTTAAATTAGTACAACCACTATGGAGAACAGTTTAGAGGTTCCTCAAGAAACTGAAAATAGAGCTACTGTAAGATCCAGCAATCCCACTGCTACATATCTACCCAAAAGAAAGGAAACCAGTATATCAAAGAGATAACCTGCACTCCCATGTTTGTCCACAATAGCCAATATTTGGAAACAACTTAAGTATCCATCAACAGATGAGTAGATAAAGAAAATGTGGTACTCATACACAATGGAATACTATTCAGCCTTAAAGAGAATGAGATCTTGTCATTTGCAACATGGATGGAACTCGAAGATCATTATGTTAAGTGAAACAAGTCAGGCACAGAAAGACAAACATCACATGTTCTCATTTATTTGTAGGATCCAAAATCAAAATGATTAAATTCATGGATGGTTACCAGAGGCTGGAAAGGATAGTGGGGGTGAGGGTGGAGGGGAGGTGGGGATGGTTAATGGGTATTTAAAAAAGTAGAATGAATAAGACCTACTGTTTGATAGCCCAACCGGGTGACTATAGTCAAAATAATTCAGTTGTACATTTTAATATAACTAAAAGTATAATTCGATTGTTTGTAAAACAAAGGATAAATGCTTGAGGAGATGGCTACCCCCATTTTCCATGATGTGATTGTTACACATTGCAGACCTGTATAAATATATATAGGTATATATATGCGGGTACATATATATACCTATGTACCCGCAAAAATTGAAAATTAAAAATTATTGGCAGTATCAAAGTTTGCATGTATCTCCAAAAAAATTATTACAGGAAATTGCTGTGAGACTATTTGGAAAGAAATGTAATTTAAAAATTAATATAAATTTTGTCAGCTGGCTTAAGAGCCTGTGGTTAAGACTTAGTTTAAAACAGAAATTTTCATACTCTTCTTCAGAGGGCTAGGGCTTTATTGAAGGTGCCTCAAGGGCCAGGATAGTGCCACTAATAGAAATAGCTTTAGGCTTTCCCTATCGGATCCACTTTTATCCAATTTTTATTATTAAAAATAAGAATAGTGCAGTTAACAATATTTATTTAAAATGTAAAATGTTGATTTTAAAAGTTTTATTGATGTATCCTTGACATATAATAAACTGTACATATTCAAAGTATACACACAATTTGATAAGTTCTGATATATACTATACACCTGTGAAATCATCACCACAATCTAACAGACATACTCATCATTCCAAAAGTTTTCTTTGCCCCTGGTAATCCTTCCCCACCTTCTCCCCTCCCTCCTATTATCCTGACTTTTATCACTTCCTTGGTTTTTTTTTCCAAATACCTCTGCCACTTTTGTGTGTCTGTATATGCCTAAACCAATGTAGTTTTGACTGTTTTTATAAAGCTGGAATCATATTGTGTATATTAAAAATATTTATTTCGTTCAGTATTACGTTTGTACTGTGCATCCATGTTGTTTTTGTTAGGTTCAGGTCATTTGTTCTCATTGCTCTATAGTATTCCATCTATGAATATTCCACAATTCATTTGTTCTACTAGAAGTTGGCATTTGGGTCATTTTCAGTTCTTGGCTACTGTGAATAGTACTGCTATCAACGTGCATCGTCATACACTTGTATACAGGTTTTCTAGAGTATATATCCAGAACTGAGATATATACAACTGGGTCATAGGGGAAACAAAGGGGAAATGTGTATAGTCACACAGGCCATGTACTACTGTACAACTTGAGGCAGTAGCATTTCTATAGATAACAACGTGAATGAAGCTTCTGGAGGTGTACAGAGTGGTGACTTTGGTAGGGAATGTTATCTTCAACTTTAGGAGAAAATGCAAAACTACTCTCCAAAGTGGTTGTACCCATTTATACTCCTCCCACAGCAATGCATGAAACCTCCCACTTTTCCACATCCTTTTTGCCAATGTATAGAGCTATTATTGTCGTTTTAATATTATTTATTTCCCTGATGATCACTAATGAAGTTAAGCAACTTTTCCTTTGTTTATTGGACTTTTGTATGTCATTTTTGAAGTGCTTCTGTGTCTTTTGCCCATTTTTCTATTGGATTAACTTAGTAATTTGTAAAAGTTACTTATATATTCTGGACATGAGCACTTTGACAGCTATATGTGTTACAAATGTCTTCTTCCATTCTGTGACCTATCTTTCCATTTTCCCGTAGTGTTTGTTTTTGTTTTCTTGTTTTTTGGTTTTTTTTTTTTGAGACATGCAGTGGCAGGATCTCGGCTCACTGCAACCTCCGCCTCCCGGGTTCAAGTGATTCTCCTGCCTCAGCCTCCTGGGTAGCTGGGACTACAGGCGCGTGCCACAATGCCCGGCTAATTTTTTGTATTTTTAGCAGAGGTGGGGTTTCACTGTGTTAGCCAGGATGGTCTCCATCTCCTGACCTCGTGATCCGCCTGCCTTGACCTCCCAAAGTGCTGGGATTACAGGTGTGAGCCACCGTGTCCGGCCCTCCCATAGTGTTTTGTTTGTTTTTTGTTTTTTAAAGAGATGGGATCTCAGTCGGGCGTGGTGGCTCATGCCTGTAATCCCAGCACTTTGGGAGGCCGAGGCAGGCAGATCACGAGGTCAGGAGATCGAGACCATCTTGGCTAACACAGTGAAACCCTGTCTCTGCTAAAAATACAAAAAATTAGCCTGGCGTGGTGGCACGTGCCTGTAGTCCCAGCTACTCAGGAGGCTGAGGCAGGAGAATCACTTGAACCCAGGAAGCGGAGGTTGCAGTGAGCTGAGATCATGCCACTGCACTCCAGCCTGGGTGACCGAGCGAGACTCCATCTCAAAAAAAAAAAAAAGATGGGATCTCACTGTGTTGCCCAGGCTGGCCTTTGAACACCTGGGCTCAAGTGGTCCCTCCCACCTCGGCCTTCCAAGTAGTTGGGACTACAAGTGTGTGCCACCGCACCAGCCTATAGTTTATTTTTATGAACAGAAGTACCTAATTTTCACGGAGAGATGTGTGGTCTTTTAGTTAGTGCTCTTTGCGTGTTATGAAATCTTGCCTTAGTCACAAGTTGTGAAATTATTCTCCTATATTATCTTACAGCTGTATAGTTTTGCTTTACACAGTCTAATATACCTGGAGTTGATTGATTTTTGAATGTGATATGAGTAAAGGA
Source organism: Pan paniscus (assembly GCF_029289425.2). NCBI lineage: Eukaryota > Metazoa > Chordata > Mammalia > Primates > Hominidae > Pan > Pan paniscus. The sequence continues at coordinate 136,387,186 of NC_085926.1, read as the reverse complement.
CCATTTCGTATTTTCTCACATGAATATCCAATTGTCCCAGCACCTTTTATTGAAAAGTCTATCTTTTCCCTTTGTTCACAGTGCTACCTCTGTCATAAATTGAGTATATGTGAATGGGTCTGTTTCTGGGCTCTTATCTGTTCTTTTGGCCCAGTTGGCTCCCTGCACTAGTACCATTCTGTCTTAGTTATTACAGCTTGAAAATGAACTTTGGTGTTGAGTAGGCGGCTTTCTACCTTTTGTAGTTCCATGTACATTGAATCTGCTTATCAAGTTACACACACAACCTGTTGATTTATTGGGCTTTCATTAAACATATAATTTGGAGAGAAATGGCATTTGTTGGGTTTTCCAACCTCAAACGTGGCATAGCTGTCCATTTTAGGTTTAACATTTATTTAAAAAGTTTTAGTTTTCTTATAGGGGTTGTTGAATGTATTCATATAGATTGATATTTTTATGCACTTATTTTCTCTTAGGGAACAGAACTACAGTTTTTTTTAACATTGTATCAAGCAAGCTTGCTGAAGACTTTCTGGTTAATTCTAGCAATTTAGATTATCTTGGATTTCATGCTCATGATCATATCATCTGCACATAGAAGTTTTGGTTAGATGTACCTATTTTTGCCCTATTACTCAGGCTGCAATACATTGTTGAATAGAAGTGGCAATAGGGAGCATCTGTTTCTTAATATATTGTTTGCTGCCATTAATATAAACAGAAATCTAAATGATTCTTGGATGGATCTTTTAATCTTTTTACTTTCAACATTTCTGTTTGATGTGAACCTCTTATAAACAGCATATAACTGCTTTTTACTTTTGACATTCTAGATTTTAATAGTGTTGTTTATTGTAATTACAAATATATTTAGACGTAGCTTGACCATCTTTTGTATTGTCTACTTATGTCTTTGCTTTCCCCTCCTACTTTTTGCAGGGTTGATTTTTCTTTATAACCTTTTCTTCTTCACTGCTAATTTGGAAGTTGTGTATATCAACTTTATTGGCTTTCTGCTATTACTCTATTTTCATAGTTATCTTGCAATTTTGAATACATACTTAGGAGACAGAAACCACATTGCACAGGTAACCAAACATGAAAAACTTAACCACCTTTTACTGGTTAGCAATTCTTGTATTTACTACTAAACGGGGTAGAAGTGGACTCTAGGGGATACAGAATAGCAACTTCGGGATGCAGATCCTTACCCCCAGGGGTAAGGGAGAGTGAACAGGAAAGGAAGTTAGAAACTAAGTGCCTCCCTACCAGGCTGAGATTTAGATTTCCTCTGGCAGCCATAGGACCATGCAACCCACTTGTGGCTAAGAAACTTGCCAAAAGGTGTTGCCTGCTGATAAAACATGAAGGCCATGGTTCTTAGGGCATGAGCCAAGGGTAAACTGTGGGGGTACTTAGGTGATTGAGAACAGCTCTGTATGCCAATTAGCTAGCAGCCATGGAAAACATCAGAAGAAAAGCCCCTTCTTCCTGCTATAGAGTGTCCTTCCATCGCCCCCTATTGGCAAAGCCAAACATCAGCCTGCTGGGAAAGCAGCAAAGGAGACAGACGTCAATTTGAAGCTGAGAGGTAATGAATTAGTGACTCACACAGAGTTATATTTTTAAGATGAGTATCTTTAGCTTCCTAAATAAGATATGGTCTTGAATACTTACTTTCTTAATCAGCCTAGCTGCCCTTCTTAGTTGTTAGTACTAACATTTTAGTTCTACTATGTTTCTGAACGCTTGCAAAAATCTTTGGTTATTTGTTTATATCTTGTGAACAATCATCAAAACTTGCTTAGGTTTGCCAACGTATTTTATGGATTTCTTTGCTTTCCACTGCTTCTCACATGCTATTTCTGCCTTACTGGTACATTTTCCTTCTTGCTGAAATATTATCTATGGCTATTTTTCAGTTTGATATTCCTGTGTACTTTATATTTTTTTTAAAGTCTGTTTTTGTTTGTTTCACAATTTTTGCCCGTGAGTTTCCCTTTAGTGACAGCCATCTGCTGCAGTTGTCGCACATGTGCCCTGGATGGGAGTGGCAACCCTGTGGGGCCAATTTTATGGTTGCCTCCATCAAGGCTTCACAGGCTTCCAGGTTCTAAACCAATATTCACATTCCGTCTTAGGTTTGGGGGTTTCTGTACCAAGATGATGTTAACTTCAGACCCTATGCTCCTGCATATTAGCTGATTGTTTCCACCCACTGCTGAAAACCAATTCTTGTCCTCAGTGGCAGCCAAGGTATTAACAACTTTTCAGGCTCCCTGCCCCTCACACAGTGCCTATATAACCTTGCCTCCTGTCTGCTGTGTACTAAAATTCTGGTTCCCTTCAACATTTTAACTCCTCTTCAGACCATCACCAGGTACTGTGTTGCCTGACACAGGTAAAAACGGTTCAATTGACCACGTTTAAAATAAATGTTTGTGGTTTAAGTTTGGAAGAAGAGGGGTAGGTTTTCACTTATCTGCCGTTTTAAGGTTGCTAATGTTTCGATGTACATATGATACATTCCCTTATTTCTCTGGTGCTTCTCCATTTTCAAGGCACTTGTCTATTTAGGGGGCAATTAGAATGCCATCATAAGGTAGACAGGGTAGGCATCAATGCTCCATTTTATTATGAGAATTTGCCATTTAAAATAGAAACCTCAGCAGAAACGAATTTCACCATGCATCTTCTATGTACTTAACACGGTCTTGGATGGTGAGGGTGAAAAACAATTCAAGTAGCTTGAATTGTTCCCTACTGTTCAATTGGAGAATAAACAAATATTAAATACCAAATACAATATAAGTAGCTGCTTAGCATGTAACCTTAGCAGATGCCTAATCAACATTTCTTAAAACTTAGTGTTATAAAGGCTGGGAACTATTAAAATGGAAAATACTCAGTATCAACAGTAAATGCTACAGGCAGTGGGAAGAGTCCATTTCACTATGGATTGACTGACTTAATAGAGGAAATAGGTTTGAGACATGACTTGAGTCGGCAGAGCACAGTATTTGGACTATTCTGGAATAGAACATCTGCATGTGAATCAGATGGCAGAAAACTGGAATAAGAGTAACATGACAAAACTTTGTTCTCGAATGTTGCCCTGCTTCAGAAAAGTGGCAGTGAAGGCAGAAGCAGAGACAGAAAACTGACAGCAGGTAGTGTCGTCTGTGTTGGTAAGAGAGAAGAGGAGGTCCAGGAATGTTGGAGGGGATGAGAAGTATATTTGGTCTTGTAAAGTCTGAAATGTAAAAGAGGCGCTTGTTTAAGCATATAATTTACATATTTTGCTTTTAACATGTTATTTAGGTGAACCAACCATCTCTTTAGAAAAGTTGAATAGCCTAAACTTATCTGAAAGCTTCCTTTTCTCTGATGGTGACACTCTTCAGCAGTCTCCAGTGCTTTGCTATGAGAGTCAGACACAGACCTGGGTTTGGAACTTGGTTTGCATTTTCCTATGGAAATAATGCTACACGCTGGAGTTTGGCCCTTAGACTACACAAGAGTATTTAACTCAAGGTATTTAAGTATATCAGTATAACATTTTTGCCAGTAGGGAAATACATTTTTAGCTCCAGGTCAAATAAAAGAACAAATATCCAGGCATACAAGTACCACAGGTGGCAGCCAGAAGGGCTTTGGCAGTGTTAGCTCTTGGCAGTTTTGAGTTGGGTCACTTTCTATTTCCATAAAAAAGTGACTTCCCTTTGGCCAGTCACTGCCCAGGAATGTGGTAGTGGCTCCAGAAACAGACCTCCCCCAGCCCCTATGCCAGAGGCAGGACACTTTCTGGTACATACATTCAGGTAAGTCCTAAATCAGATGGTATATAATTATCTACTAAAAAGTGGCACTTGTTTAAGTATATAAACACTGAGGTTTGGATAATTTAGTAGGCACAAATATAACATTTCTTTCTGGACTTGAACAAAAAAATCCAACCAAAAAAAGTAGTTCTTGCTTTTAAATAACCTCTTCCTTATGCTATTCAGTCATGGAGTTAAATTCCGCACAAGAATTATATGTATATAATTTCAAGTGGTTGTTCTGATTTAAATGACAAAATATACATATATTGGATGTAAGTGATCCAAAGGAAAAAATATATACATATATATACATTTTAATATAAAGGTGAGTGATAAGAATTCTCATCATCAGCTTCTGGGCTGTCCATTTGGAGTCAGCTCATACCTGTAAGACAGTTAGGTTTGGACTTAACGTTAGTAATGACAGTGTGTTGTGGTAACAGGACAAACTGCCTAGTCCTGCCTGCCTGGGCCTCTGTAAGACCAGCAGAACCTGTCTCTCTGTAAGTTGGCCAGCCAGGGTTCAGGGTTAAGGCTAGAGTTTACAGGTGTCTTTTAGGGTATCAGTGAGAGCTGCAGGCAGTAAAGCCTTAAATAAAGGTGTTCATCTCCCTCCCTTCTTGATAACCAAAGGAGCTGAAACAGTACTGAAAAGGGAAAACTGTCTTGAATAGCAGGATAACAGTGATAAAATGAAAGGGCACACTTACCATTGTGAAAAGCCCTTAATCAGATCTTCTTTTGATAAGTCAATCAGTACCTAAATAATCACAAATAATTAGTTCCCCTCCAAAACACTGCATTAAGGAAAGAAATTGGGATAAGGCGAATTGATCATAATCTCCTTGGTATATCAAATATCTCTTGTACTTACTTTTCCTAACTCCTTTCTTCTGTGTGAGCCAAGTGGCCTACTATTTTTCACTGCAACATCTAGTGACCTCTTCTTTACTTCTTCCATGGGAACAAAAAATTCAAATCTTTAGGAAGCAAAAAGGAAGTGAGAATTACGCATTTCATTCAGTTTTCTTGAAAATCTAAAGTGCTTCATCCATTTCCCTACTAAAACAGAAGGTACAGACTATTAGGAGCACCTAGAGCAGGACTGGCTCATAACTACTCACGATGTATCATTATTACAAATAATCACTGTCCAGTGTTGTTCACAAAATCCAGAAGTATTAAGAGGCTGTTTGCCTAGAAGTGCCTCAGACTGCTGTGGCTTAGTTTGCATCTATCTTTCTCCAATTCTACCTTTGCTACCACTCTTCTTTTTGAGACGGAGTTTCGCTCTGTCGCCCAGGCTGGAGTGCAATGGCGCAATCTTGGCTCACCGCAACCTCCTGGGTTCAATCAATTCTGCCTCAGCCTCCTCCCGAGTAGCTGGGATTACAGGCATGCACCACCACACCTGGCTAATTTTTTGTGTTTTTAGTAGAGATAGGGTTTCACCATGTTGGTCAGGCTGGTCTCAAACTCCCGACCTCAGATAATCTGCCTGCCGCAGCCTCCCAAAGTGCTGGGATTACAGGTGTGAGCCACCACACCTGCCCCTGGCTACCACTCTTTTAGCTGGCCCTCCTCACCCTGAACAGTACCTATTCATAGGACCACCTCAACCCCCTTCTCAGTTTTTTTCTTACCAGCTAAGGGCTAGAACACTGAACAGTTAGGTTTGCTACAGTTGCATGGAAAACAAACAGTGGCCACCTCCTATGGAGTAAGGCAGAGGAAACCTCTTACTTTTAGGTTTATTTTTAGGGTGGAGGCTGCCAACTCTGCCTTCCAGATAGTCCAGGCTTATCTTGCTGTCATACTTTTGAGAATTAGTAACAGATTTAGGTTTGTCACAAAAGTCAAAGTCAAATGTTAAACCTCTTCCCTCATATATTCCCACATAATTTTTTTTAATCCCTTAGCCACGTAGTAGCTACCACACCACAATTTTGACATCTTTTTATAATTATGTCAGAGCTCCCTTTGAAGGCAAAATCTCTTACTTGTGTGGCTCTAGAGTATAGGATGCTGCCTGGCATAAAGCATTCAGTAAATGTTGAATGAATAGTCTCTCTTCCTCATACCCTTTTCTTGATACTGATGAACTCAAAGTGTAGCTCTTGAAGGAACATAATAGTTCTTAGATATGGCCCAAAGAGGACTCAGTGTAACCCTTTTTAAAAAAGTTATTGGCCAGGAAAATTATGAGATGTAATATTTTCCTAAGCTGGCTAGAAATGTCTTTTTAGAACCCTGAAGCAGAAGGTACACGCTGATGAGATTCAGACTTCTAAGAATAAAAATATTTGGGATGAGACTTGCCACCACTGGCCCATCAAAAGCAATTAATGTGATTAGAGTCACCCTTGTCCCCAAGGACACAGGTGGACAAGCCTTTGTGGAGAAGGGGAGGGTATCTCCTCTACCCATCACCTATGTTTTGTTGCAGGAGGGAAGACAGGCCAAAGAGCTGCAAGCTTTAGAGGAAACTTTAGGTCCTCAGGCTCAAGGAATGTTTAACTGCTGGAATTAAAACAGATCAAAAAAATATTTGAACATTCAAATCTTTTTACTACCAGAGAGACTTCATTTAAACAGAAAGAGTAGGGAACATTCCATATTCAGGAACACTTTAGCCTCTATGAGCAGTAAATGTAGGTGGCCATTTTGATAAACTTCTCTGGCACTCCATTTTCCCCACTAACGTACAGAAGCTTCATGAAGTCATAGACTATGTTGTCTTGTTCAGCCATAGCCCCTTCCAGCATCTGGCAGGCTGCCAGGCAACATAACAGGTACTCGGCAAATACTTGAATGGGTGAGGCACTCTAGGCAGGCCACCAGCCCACTTACGTCTCATCAAACAGGGGTTCCAAGGTCTTCCGCTTCACTGAAGTCTTCTTACGACATGCCCACTTCCTTTCTGGCAACAAGTAGACACGGACGTAGGGATCAGCTCCACTGCTGGTACATGGTGTTAGGTTTCTGATTTGGTGTCAAAGACATTAGGGAAAAAAAGGGGGGGGCCCTGGTTTTCAAACACTGAAACATTTGAGAGTTGCAGTGTTTGAGAGTTTCAAACACTTCAAACATTTGAGAGAAGGCCATATTAGCCATTCAGCATTAGATACGCTTGAGGATAAAAATGCTCAGTGGTCCTGATGATCAAAAGTAATAGTCTGTAGAATTTAGAGGACAAAATATCAGATGCATGGTTTTGATAACACGCATCTTTATAATGCTTGGAGTAGAGCAAATACTTTCCTTCTAAGGGAAGTTTGAGATTCTCACTTGGAAAATGTACTGGCTACTAGCCACTCCAGACAGTCTTGCAGTGGTTGCATCTGAGCAAAGCCCTTGGCTCTTGAGCCCATCAGCATCACTGAAGAATGATGGCCAAAGTGCCCCTTTGAGGACTTGATTACAGTGTTCAGGCCTTCAAATCTCATTTTTCCCCCAAAGTGTTATTTATCTTGGGACTATGTGCCCTTTTCATTGCTCTGAGTGTCCCTACTCTGATTTATGGTCACCTGATGCTCCCAAAGGACCTCCCTGGCCCTAGAATCCCTTTACCTGCAGCCATTGATTAGCACGCTGAGGCAGCGCCGCAGACACACATAGCGCACTGTGAGCTGAATCTCGCCCAGCTGCCGTCGCCTGAGGTCCCCACCTCTGTAAAGAAAGAGCCCATCACTTCTGTCGCCATAACAAGCATTGGCCCTCTTCCGCCACCCCCAAAGACAAAGAAGCATTCCTGCTTGAGGAGTATAGAGCCATGTAGGATAATAATTCACAGTGAGTTTACTTTCAGATGGAATTCAGTTCCATCCAGCATTCATGTATAATTATCCTACTTCGTAGTAGGAAGAACGGGAACCCTGAAGTGGAATCTGCCTTTGTATCATGATTCGTTTTGGGACCTTGGATGAATTTATTAAACTTTTATGATAGTTCCATCTTGTAGGGTTATTGTGAAGGTTGAATTAAATCAGGTAACATGCTAAGCCCATAGTAAACCCTTCATAAATGACAGCCATTTATTACATAATTCTACATATTAAGCTTTCCATGTCATCCCAGTATAACTCAATGGTTCTGCTGGAAGGGACCTTACCAACCAGAGTCCAGCATCTATTTTATAGTCAGTACGCAGCTAGAGCCATAAACAGCCTGTTTGGCTCTCTCTCCCTTGTCCTGTGTTCTTTCTACCACACCATGCTGCCTCTTAGGAAGATATTTTGTGAAAAAACAACTTGCACAGAAATGTAAGTTCATATCTACTTTTCCATCCAGCGAGGTATTTTTCATACAGGCGATTTTAGAAAAGATTAAGCAGAGAGGTGCATACTCAATGTTGAGGCTGATATCTGCCAGGTCAAAGCAAGAAGAGGCCAAGGAGTTGAGCGAGGACATGCTGGGAGCCAGCCTCTTGGGCGGCCATGCGAATGGGGAGGCAGGGCATTTCATGGGTCTGGGTGACTTGATGGGTCCTGGAGAGTGGGGACCTGGGACAGTCAGGAAGATGGTGGCTGGACTCTTCTTCTCCCCGATGGGCTCACAGAACCTTTTGGCACTGTCCTTGCCTTTAGGCTCTGGGCCTGTCTCTTGGGATGTGGGCTCAGTGGCAACGGTGGTAGCACTGGTGGTGGTTGTGGTACTCCTGGATGCGTCCTTAGTATCAGAAGCAGGGTCTGGGGGACATGGCAAATCTGTAGGGTCTTCTTCCTGAGGTTGGGCTTTGGGACCCTGGTTGGTAGCCACTTTCTTGATGAGCAGAGGGCCTTTCTTTAGGGCTTCAGGTCCTGTGTATGGGCTCCCCAGCTCTCGTTCCTCCACTTGCAGGAACTGCAAGCAGATAAGAGGGTGGCTTATGAGCTGAGTCACCACTTCCACAACCTCAGCCATTGTTTCCCGTTCCCCCTTTCCCCTCAGTTGTGAATTATAAAGACCCTTCCTAGGGAACTTCCATTTCCAGTAATACATATGGTGTTCCAAATATTCTGAAAAACTTGTTAGAAATGCCAAATAAAATGAAGCAAACATCCTTTGAAATGCATAGCCAAATTCACAAGAAAATAAGGATAATTCTGTTAAAAAAAGAAAAAATCTGAAAAATAAGTTAAGCTTTCCTAGGGTTGTATATCAACCTTGGAATTCAGGGAGTTAGAAGAGGCTGTGAGGCTAGGAGCTGAAGGGAAGACCCATGAAGGTGGGATCTCTTTAGTTAAAAAAGTAGTTTAGGATAAAAATTATTCGGCCTACCAACAAAGACTGATGACAAGAACATGTGTTTGTCACAGCCTGTACTCTGGTTGAGGGGACAAAGTCTTTCCTAATAACATGGCACCTCATAGGCCTGTCCTCATATGAATTTTGAGTATAAATATGAGGTACCTATGGGATCTTGAAACCCAAAGTTAAGAAATATACACAAAAATGGACTCAAGTTTGTAATGCACCTGAGGTACTGAGCTGCAGCAAAAGCAGAAGCTCCTTGGAAGAGAACAACCTCAATCCAGGTCATAAAGGAACACTGAACATATGTTTGCAATCCAAGTTATAAAACAGAAATGAGTCACCATCAAAAAGCATCAACAGACAAACATCAAAATTTAACTCCCAAGATCTTCAAATAATAGTACATATTAATACATTGTAACATATTTTCAAATGACCAAAGATGGAATATAAACATGAGAAGATAATAAAATTCTATGAGAAAATACCAAATAGATTTGGAAAAGATAAAAATAGAAATGAAAAATCACCATTGAAAAAACTATGAACAGGTTAAACAGCAAACTAGGCATAGCCAAAGAATTAGTGGCCTGGAAGATAGCTCTGAGAGAATTAGAATGTACCACCATGAATACAGAGAAGGGAAATATTTAGTTGAGGTCAAGAGACATGGGGGATAGATGAGAAGGTACATTATAGAAAATTCTAGAGAGAGGAATTTAAGAAGAACGGAGGAGAGGCAATATTTGAAGAGCCTGTATCTCTTCGAATATTGACTTGCTCCCATTCAGTATTTCAAAATTGATGAAAAACATGAATCCATCTCCTGGCTTCTTCCAGGCACACAGCAGGTGCTTAGTGCTGGGGCAGTACACCTTGCTCCACTGCCAGAGCTCTATTCCTCCCCTCCCCCAGGGGACCGGAGAGATTTACCCGAAGCACCAGCCTCATGGAGATGAGGCTGTCCAGGCCTGAGTGGTCCAGCTGAAAGCGCTGCTCAAGAGTGAGGTCAGCATAGGGGAGGATCTGGCACAGGGGGACCTCCAGCATTCCCAGAGCACACTCCTGGTCATCATCAAGCACCTGGGCAGTGGTCCAGTCACAAAACAAGAGGATAACCAAGCCCCACCACTCCACTACTAGTATCTGAGCCCCAGCCAAGTTTGGGTTTACTTCAGTCTGTACTGTGCTTCTATGGGCATCTGGTCCTATTCTGAAAACTAGAATGGGATCAGGCCAGACCTGGTCCTTGTCTTCTGTCAGGGAAGATAGTGACTCAGAGTAGAGGCAATTATGATCTGTATGAGCTAGTCTGTTAAATGCCCAGAGCCAGGGGGCTTTGGGGACTGATGAGCTGTGCTGCTCTCCAGGCAGGGCTCAGGGCCCTAAAAGATCCCAGCTCTACCACTTGTTGGTCATGAGATCTTGGACAAGACATTGTTTTTGCCTCTCTTTGCTTACTCTACAGATCTTTTGTGAAGATTAAATGAAATATATATTTTTTAAAGTACACCATTATTAATGTCCTGTGTAGATAGGCTACTCTGGGTACTGTGTAGCAAATATAAAGACCCTTTTGCAGGGAAAGTCAAGGGACTTGAGGATTTATCCTCCCACATCCCCCTATACAGTGACCTCAGGCACTAGCCTTAAGGAGATGAGGCCTTGTGGGGCCTCAGTGTCCTCTCTTACATACAAGGGGCTGACTTTAAACACTGCCAGGAGAACCTGCTCAAGGTGCACTTCAAGTTTCCCAGCCCGCCTGGCTTAGAAACCTCTTAACTCTGTTTCAAGAGCCCTTCTTCCATCAAACCTTCAGATAGAGCCGCTCAGTGGCCACATTGTGCACAAAGAAGGAGAACACCTGGCTCCACACAGGGTCCTTGTTGTGGGGACAGGTCTGGGAACAGAAGAGGGAGAGATCATTGAAGGGTTAGGTTGGGCAGAGCTGGATACCGGCACCCTCTGCTATCACTCTGACCACCAGGTACCATTGGGAACCTTACCTATATGCCCTGGGATCAGACCCAAACACGCTACAGCTAGTGGGAGGCACTAGGACGGGACAACAACACTCAAAGGCAGGGAGTGGTTTGCCAGGAATTTTTACGGGGGAGCTGAAAATCATATTGGCCTTAGAGCTCACTTCAGGAGAGGAGAGGCCAACAGGATTTCTGCTGCTGGACTGAGAAAATTCATGATTGGTGGAAAGGACACGGGCTTCAGAACCATGCCCAAGCTTGAACCCTAGTTCTGTGTCCTTGGTCAAGTCATTTATCTCTGATCCTCAGATTCTTGAATTATAAAACTATTTTGTGAGGTTATTCTGAAGACTAAATAACATCAAGTGCCTACTAGGCATTCACCATAAGTTAATTCCCCTCCCTTTTGCCTCTCTCCCTGAGAAGGGCTGGGTCCTTGTTTCCTTACCCCAGGGCTACACACCAAGCTGTCTTACCTTACTTGTATGTGTCTTCTTGCCTACAGATAGTTTGACATAGGAAGAAGGGTCTTTGCTGACCTTGTTCTGTGAGGAATCAAATCCATAACAGTGAAGGTGGCATAGTCAATATCAGCTTGAGACAGTCCTACCCCCAACCCCCAGGAGCATCTGGGGAAACTGGGGCCACCCAGTTACTTCTCTTTGAGAGAAAGCTACTCTAATGCCCCAGTCCCCCTGGGCTGTCATTACTGTGCAAGCCCCAGGACAGGACCAACCCCAGAAAGCAGTTCCAAGTTAAAAGACCAGAAGCCAGAGCTGGGCCTGGCCAGGCACAGGCTCTCGTTCCCTGGGGCTATGAAAACAGCGTGGAATCTGGCTCCTTCTCTTAGCTGTGTGACCCAGAAAATGGTAATAAAAATGAATGACACAGTCATCATGAGACTCAGGGATAACAAATGTGGGGGATGAGTTGCCAAGCCTAGTGCCTGGCACACAGTAGACTCCACAATCAGCACCTCTTGTTATCCCCAGGCTGTGTGTGCACAGACTGTGGCCCAGAAGACATGGGGTTGTGGTTACTCTGGGGAGAGAAGCTGTGATTTGCCCTCCCTGCAGTTTTTAGCCACATACTCACTCACTCACTCTGGCAAACCTGGAGAGTTTTTTGGCTCGATATTCACCATTCAGGTAGTCAAAAGGGTTTCTCTGCAGCACAGGAATAACGGGGTTAAAGCAACACAGGACAATTTGAAAGTGATGGGCACTTTGTTGCGTTTGTGTGACACTCTGGACATGTCACCACTCACCGGCAAGTTGCAGGCACTCTCCAAGAAGACCACGAGAATGGCAGTGGAAAGGCCACCATGGTCCTGCAAACAGACACAGACCCTCACTGGGTACTCCCAGCAGCAGGACAGAAAGACTGATTTTGGAGAAGCCTACTCATGGCAGAAGAAAGCCAGCTAGCCTTCACACTCCAGACTAGCTGCCGGAGGACCTCTCACAACCTAGCATTTTGTTGAGGTTAAGACTATAACTGGTGCATGACAGATTCAAGTTAGACACTGAGTGGATTTCCCTATGAACTGGGAGGACAGGCATTGACACAGAGTTCTAAGGACCCCATCATCTAAAGATGATGGAGATGCTCAGAGGACATTTGCTGAGAGCTATCAGGAGCTGCCCTGTGTGGAGACGGGCTGAGTGACATGTTCTTCAGGAGGTGAGCAAGAAGGGGGCATCATCTCCCACCCTTCCTCCACCTGCACACATCTGGCACGTGTGCTCCTCCACCTTTCTGCAAGGGAGCCCTTGACACCCCACACTCACCTCAGTCAGAACTTCTTTGTCAGTAAGCAATGAAAGCCACTCCAGCCGCAGGTGCAGCCGCCCGCTGGTTGTGTCATTCAGGACAAACCACTGTGGGGTAGGGGCAGAAAGCTCAGGGAAAAGGGCCAGGGAGATGCTACTGATGCTCTCTGGGCAGCCCAGTCCTGAGACCTGGCGTCCTAGTAGGGACAGGGAAACCTGTCCTAGTATGGGAAAAGGTGGACCAGCCCAGACAGGGTATGCTCTGGGCTCAGAGGGACTGGGAGATGTGGTTATAGGAAGACAGAAGTGCTACACTGTGGGATTAAAAAAAACCCAGGCCCAGCCTGCCCTCCCCTATAATGTGACTGTCCCCTGCTGGGGTCCTTAATCTGTGGGTATTTCCCAGGGAAACTTCTTCCAGCCAGGGCCCTGGAGAATACACTGGAGCCATCTGTGCCTCACCCAGCTCTTGCCCTGAGGATGGACATGTGTGCAGCCTAGCACAGAGTGGGACCACAGCATAGGAATAGCTGGGCTGAAGCAAGCTGCTGGAGCTGTCCACAGGAAAGGGCTACCTTGAAACTCCCCCGAGGGTTGCAAGCACCAACTGTACCTCATCCACCACTCTGTTGGTCATGACATCTCCAAGGCAGATCTGCAGGCTGGAATATACAGGGAGAGGGGATTGGGTCAGCTCAGAGGAAGAAAGCAGCAGAGGGCATGGAGGCCCACACTGGACTCTGTTTTCAGATATCTGAGTGCGGCCATTAAGACAGAGGATCTTACCCCAAGGAACCAATGGGAGACCACCATCAGCTCAAGTGAAGGAAAGACTAACTACCATCAGGGCTGCTCCCACTGGGTGTGCTACTTGGGGAGGAAGAAGGGGGCTCCCATCCCCAGAAGGGACAAGCAGAGGCTGCTGGACACATCACATCTGGATTTCTCAGTGACAGTGCGACTAGCATTTTGGGTGGGATGATTCTTCATTGTGCAAAACTACCCATGCATTGCAGAAATTTGGCCTCCTGGTCCTGTACCCTTTAAATGCCAGCAGAACCACCTCTCACAGTCATGTCAATAACCCCAAATGCCCCTTCATTTCCAAATCTACCCCAGGTGCCCTACAAGGGAAAGTATAGTTGGCATGTGATGTAGTTTGGATGTCTGTCGCCTCCAAATCTCATGTTGAAATGTGATCCCCATATGTTAAAGGTGGGCGGGGCCTAGTGAGAGGTGTTTGGGTCATGGGGGCAGATCCCTCATGAATGGCTTGGTGCCCTCCCCACAGTAATGAGCTCGTGCAAGATCTGGTTGTTAAAAAGAAGCGGGAACATCCTCACTCCTGTTGCTCCCTTCTCTCTTGCCATGTGACATACCTGATCCCCCTTCACCTTCTGCCCTGAGTAAATGCTGGCACTATGCTTCATGTACAGCCTGCAGAACCATGAGCCAGAAAACTCTCTTTTCTTTATAAATTACCTGGCCTCTGGTATCCTTTATAGCAATAAAATATGGACTAACACAGCATGTGTGTGTGAGAGGAGGTAACACCCACACCTCAGCTTGCCCCTAACTCACCCTGAGCCAAGCCCAACCAGAAGGTCCTGACAGCCAGAGGGGAAAATGTAATTCTATGTAACTGTAAGAAACATGCTTAAGCTCAAAACACACCTGAAATCAGTTACTAATACATAAAGCATGACCCACAAGCCACACTTCTAATCTGCAACATTACAAAAATTGCAACTGTTTTCATTAAGATAAAAATAAAAAATGATAAGCAACATCTGGTGGTGAATCTATGTGTATTAACATCCAGGCTAATACACATAGATTCTGCTTGTTTCTGAAACTGTCAGATTGTGCCCCTCCCAGTTTGTTTTGTTTCTACTTTTCAAAATTACATGATCTTGGAAACAAGCTAAACAACACAGGAATCTGAAAATTTGGGTAAACCTGCCTTTTCTGCTTCCTCATCTGAGATAAGCAGTGTTAACAGCCTGCCTTTCTCTGCTAACATGAACACATGCAAAAATACGCATTCAAAGTTCCTCTCCCAGATGATGACTCAAATGACATGTTATGCCCAGCTGCTCTCCCCCACTTCATAATGGGTGTCCTCCAGGTTACTACACAGAGATTCCACTTGTTTTTCAGAGCTGCAGAATATTCTGTAGTTTGGCAATGGAAAATGTATTCAAACATTCAGCCAGTGTTCTCTGAGGTTAGATGTTCATTTAGGGGATGGGGGTGTTCTTTTTCTTCTATGGATAGTTCTGCAATACACATTTCAGACACTAGGGCTTTTATTTTATAGGAGATCCTGGAAGTGGGACTGCTGGACCAAAATACATGTAAGTTTTCAATTTTGATAGCCAGCCCCACCCTGATCATTTTAGTCCTCTCATACCCCTGAAGGGCTGGGTTCTACCCCCTAGAGCATGGCCCAGGGTTCCTTGGGACTGAGCATCTGGCCATCCATGCCAGCCTTGTCTACTACTCCAAATGGGGACTTGGTATATTATCAGGAAGACAGAAAGCAAAGCCAGATATACAAATCTTGCGGTCCTCTCTGTACCCCCCAGGGCCTAGGTCAGGGCTGGGCACTTGGGAGACATCTGGGAAGGTTTGTGGTAGGAATGTAGAATGGTGAGGCAGGTTGCCTGGCACAGTCACCATGTCAGGGTGACCAGAGAGGGTTGCTAGTCATTAAGTGGTAGGAGCAGGGTATCTAGCCCAGCACCCTGCAGGGAGGGAAGGCTGCCTCTAGGCCCAGCTGTGCGCCCTCCTCCTCACCTGCCCAGGAAGTCATCCCTGTCGGTATCCTCATCATACAGGTCCACCTCCAGGTCCTGTCCAGGGACTTCGTACACCATGAACTGGAAGGAAAAAGAGGTATCTTGACCTGCAGGCAACAGTCGACCTTACATATGACCCAAAGGGAGCCAAATCATGGCTCAGAACGCTAGCAGGTTCCTGACCTCCTCAGTGCCTCAAGAACCCCACCCATAAGAAGGGAGTGAAGCCCCTCCCCTTCGGGGGGAAGAGAAGATTAGAGAAAACATGTGCAAGCCATGGCAGAGCAGATGCCCAGGGGACAGTGGCTGTTTGTTCTGCATGGGCCATGCGGTGTCCTGAGCACCTGTTCATTACATTCTCCTGGCCCCCCCGTGAGTCTACAATATCAGGAAGCCCCAAGCTGCCTTTTAGCACCCCTGCTTTCACTGCCTCACCCCAAACGTAACAGAGCATCCAGATGGTATATTGAGAGGAGAAGTTGAGAGGGGTCACCTAAGATGTGGCTCCTGGAGCGTGCAATCTGGGGGGCTTAACAGGCTGTGGGTCCCACCCTTCAAATAGTAGGGATTGTGGTTGAACTTAAGGAAGAACTTCAGGCTCCTGGTGTTTGGCTCTGACAGGGGAAGCTGAGAGGAGTGGAGCAGAAATGCCTCTAAGGCTCTTTCTCTTTGATTTGGTAACTTCTAACAAAGTTGGAAGGGGAAAGGAGGTAGGAATTTGCCTTCAGGCTGGCCCTTTAGTCGGGCCAGAGTAACCCAGTCTGGAAGCCTGGTAGATACGGGAGCGGGAATTCCACAGACCTGCCTGTCTCCAAGGCCCACTCCCTGCCTAGTGTTGCCCCTGGATTGCCTCTGCCCGGCATGACTCAGAGTGAAGGATAGAAGCAACCAAGGAGACCCTTACCTCAAACACTTCGTTCCAGGTGGGGTTCAGGTTCCTGTAGATGGTCCTACTCCGGAAATGCTGTAGGCCGATGCTCACCTTGGCGTAGGGATCTGACTTGCCTCGGAGCCCCAGAAAGTTGTCCTTCTGGGCCAGCTGCTCTGCCTCCAGCAAGTGCACTCTGATCACCCCCTGGAAAATGTCCAAGCCCAGGGCTCACAGCTGCTTCCTGGGGCCTCCAAGTCCTGGAGTATCAGAGCTAAAACCATCAGAGATCACTGCTGCCCCCACATTGCCCCCTCCAGGGTCTGGACCGGGAGATAGAAGCCAGATACGGCAGTGACCTGGCCAAGGCCACACAGCAAGTGATGGCAGGGCTCTCTCCATCAGTATGCCCTGCCCACAGCCCTGGCCTCCACACTCCCTGCCTCCAAACTGCCACATGAATGGCTTATTCAACTGCAGCTATTTGTCTCCCTCCTGTGCCAACAATCATGACACCTAAGGAAGCTTCCTCCTTTACTCCAGCCCCCTCTGTTGTGTGTCCTACATGTAGACTCCAACAAGGGAGTCCTAGCATCCCTTCTCCTGGCCCCTGTGGGCACTGCCAGCTGCTGACAGTAGGTACCTGCACTCCTAAAGGCCCCAACACTGAGCCTCATCCCCACCACATTCTGGACTGTACTACAGGGCAGACCCCCTCCCTACACTTGCATGAATAGATGTTTAAAAGGAAATGAAAGAGATATAACTCTGTTAATAAAGACTGGAGCACAGGAATTAGGAAAGGCATAGTTCATGGGTTTTGAGGTATATCTCCTTCCTAGAATTTTTTTTTTTAACATTAGTAAATACACATGCATTTACTCTTTGACCCAGAAATCCCATTTCTAGGAATCTATCCCAAGGGCATACTAGCAAAAATATAAAAAGACATGTATGCAAGGCTATTCATCACACTACTATTTGTAATAGTGAAAGACCCAACACAACATAATGGTCCATCAATAGGAACTGTGTTGAATAAACTTCAGTACATTCCCATAGTGAAGTACTTTGGAGCTCTTAAAAAGAATGTGGAAGATCTCTAATCTACACTGTCATAGCATGATCCTCATGACATACTCAGTGTTAAAAGCACACTGGGGGCCA
The DNA here is from genome assembly GCF_029289425.2 of Pan paniscus. Classification (NCBI taxonomy): domain Eukaryota; kingdom Metazoa; phylum Chordata; class Mammalia; order Primates; family Hominidae; genus Pan; species Pan paniscus. Next base: position 136,369,534 of record NC_085926.1, on the reverse strand, counting down.
GGCGCAGTGCTCACGCCTGTAATTCCAGCACTTTGGGAGGCCAAAGTGGGTGGATCACCTGAGGTCAGAAGTTCGAGACCAGCCTCGCCAACATGGTGAAACCCGGTCTCTACTAAAAATACAAAAATTAGCCAGGCTTGGTGGTGTGCCCCTGTAGTCCCAGCTACTCAGAAGGCTGAGGCTGGAGAATCACTTGAACCTAGGAGGCAGAGGTTGCAGTGAGCCAAGATCACGCCACTGCATTTCAGCCTGGGCCACAGAGCAAGACTCCCCGCCACCACCTCCCTTCGCACCCACCGCCCAAAAAAAAGCATGCTGGGGAAAACTCTACTATGCTGCCATCTATCGAAGAAAGGGGGAATTTGAATATAAGCAAATATGTGTCATACGACCATATATATGTATTTGTTCATATTAAGTAACAAAGGACAGGTGTGGTGGCTCATGCCTGTAATCCCAGCACTTTGGGAGGCTGAGGCGGGCAGATCACTTGAGCCCAGGAGTTTGAGACCAGCCTGGCCAACGTGGCAAAACTCTATCTCTACAAAAAATACAAAAATTAGCCAGGCGTGGTAGTGCACGCCTGTAGTCCCAGCTACTCGGAAAGCTGAGGTAGGAGGATTGCTTGAGCCCAAGAGGTGGAGGCTGCAGTGAGCTGTGATTGTGCCACTGCACTCCAGCCTGGCTAGGCAACAGAGCAAGACCCAATCAATCAATAAAATGGAAGGATAAACCATGACTTATAAGTGAAGGGTGGGGAGTAGGTGGAGGGAACAAGGGATAGAAGCCAGACTCCTTAAAATGTAATTTGTTTTTTAATTGGACTTTGGAAATGTACAACTACTTTACATAACTGTAAAAGGAAGTTAAGGTATAAAACCCTAAAAATGGAGACCAGAATGAAACAAGTCAATGTAAATATTCATGGCCAGTTGTCACAAACAGAGGAAATATTCCAAGTAAGTTTAGAATGCAGTAAATTTGACACTACCTCCCAAGTGGGATACACCCCAAGGACAAAATGTCTTTAGTAATTATGACGTGGGCGATGGTGTTTGTACCATTTTTCTGGGACTGTCAAGCATTAGTGTGAAATAAAGCCAATGCACCACAGGTGAAGGCTGAGAGGATATTTGCGCTGCCTCCCAGCAGGCTGGTCTGTGGCTAGTACTGGGTACTCACACAGGGCAGAGGGAAGCGCAGGTTGGTCAGATCCAGCCCCTTCTTCACAGGCACAGTCACACGGTTGGGCAGCACCAGGTGGGCGGCAATGAGGTCCTCCAGTAAGCTGTCTGACACATCACTGGACACAAGGCAGGACCAGCTGTGGAGGGGTGGCACTGCCTCCCCCATGCCACCTGCCACTCCATCCCTAGCAGGAACCAGGAGCCCAGATTGGTAGGGTGGGCCCCACCTAGAGAACAGCCCTGACCCCACTTGCCTGGGTAGGGGTGGGTGTGCCTATACATCGTGACAGCCCCTGACATTCTATCTCAACAGCAGTCCTCCCACCTACACGTCCCCAACTCCCTCTGCCTCCAGGCTACTTTGTTCTTGGAGGTCACACAGCACAGCGGCTAAGAGCAAGGCTGAAGCCTGTGTTAGAATCTCAGCTCCACCATCGACTAGCTGTGTAGCCTTGGCAAGTCGCTAACCTCTCTGGACCTCAGCATCCTCACCTCTAACCTGGAGCTAATAATGCGTATTCCTGGGGTTGTTTGTTCGTTGCCTGACTCCACCTCCTGATACCGGGGGACAGGGATGGTGCCTGGAACAGGGCTGGCACGGTGTAAATACTTTTTGAATAAAAGAATGCATGCCTGGATTCCCTTTGTCCAGTGTGGGTGAGATCCATGCAGATGTCAGTGAATGAGCGAGTCGGCAGCCCTCCCGAGTCTGATGAGCCAGCTGGTGCCAGCCCTGACCAGTCCAAATGTCCCTTCCTCCTGGGGAGGTGTGTCCAATGGGGCTGGTGCCTTTCTCTGCTCCTCTTATGGGGCCTGGGGCTCTGAGAGCAGCCTTCACTTGCCCCCAGATGGTGAGATCTCCAGGACCAGCTACTCCTCACTGGCCTCTGCTGTGACAGTGCCCCTTCCATGCCTATGTTTGTGACCACGGTCAGGGGAAGTCACATCGGCTTCTCACCACACACTTGGTTTGGAAGGGGTGCAGTGAGGAAGAAAGGACACTCGTGTGTCCACACCCAATGTGCCACCACCACACAGCTGAGTGTCCTCCGAGGGACCCAAGGCAGAGGAACCAGGCTCCCCTTTTACTGAGGAAGAGCCCAGAGAAGTGAAGCAACTTCTCCACATTCACTCAGTTGCTCAGCGACAGAGCCAGGAGCTGGCTGCCTCTGGTTCCAGAACCACACAGCCTCCCCTCGGACCACATCTCAGCAGACAGAGCCACTCTCCCCCTGCACCAGGACGGGGACCTGAACGTCAGCCCAACACTCAGCAAAGCACTTCTTGCCCACTACATGGGTGTGGGGTGTGGTGTGTGGTGTGTGTGGTGTGGGCGGGGGGTGTGCTGGGCACAGTGCCCACCCACAGAGGCCACACAACACCCTTAGCCTCCCACTCCCACTCCAAACAGACCAATGCTTCTCCCTCTGCAGAGAGCACCAGGAGGGAAAGCACCACCATTGCACAGCTCCTGTCACTGGCTGCAGAGCCCTGGAGGCCCCCAAACTTATGATCTCCCTCGAGGCTCTCCCAGGCACCTACTTGATTCCCGGCGCATCCAGCAGGTTGGTCAGGCCAGTCCAGTTGATCTGTAGGTGCTTCAGGGGCAGAGGGAAGCTATTAGGCTGGAAAGGGTTGGGAGCCCAGGGCTGAGAACCCCCTGCCAAGAGCCTCACACCCATGTGAATGGAGAACCCAGCCTTCCAGGGTGGGGGTTCGGAGGAAAGCAGGCAGAGCACCCTCTGCCAGGGTGTCAGGCAGGCGAGGCCACCCCCTAGCCCAGCTCAGGCATCTAGCGGTATCGAGGGCCCAGGCCTCAGCTCAGGATGGGGCAGGGGCTGTGGAACCTGCTGCTTCCCAGGCAGAACCCCTACAGGAGTAGGATCGTCCACATGGCCACAGGCTGGCCTGGACTTTGAAAGCTCTGAGTTTGAGCCTCGGCTCCAATTCAGACCATCTGTGTGACCTTCTCTGAGCTTAGCTGCCTCATCTTAGGGAGGGCAGAGTCTAACTCGAGCTGCCTTAAGGATTAAATGAGATAAGGAGTGTGACTGCCCAGGTCTCAGTGGGCTTGGACAATGTCCATTCTTGGACTCAAACCCAATGTCTAGGGCCCAGCAGACCAGTACCTACTCCCAGGGAGCAGCAGGCTTACCGCAGTCCTTGGGACTCACCGGCTTCTGAAGGAAGAACACAGTCACGGCTCCCACAAAGGGCTTGTCCACTAGGAGGGGCTCCAGGATGACCCGCAGGGTGCCCTGCAACTGGATAGGCACAGAGGGCCCGTGAGGGGCCCAGGCCTCCTTTCTCCCCATGCCTGCTGGGCTCAGCTGAGGCCATCTGCTGCCTCATTTCATGCCCACGCTGCCCCACATGTCAGGGCCACCTGCCCCAAGCTGCCTGCTCTCACAGCAGGAACCGTACTTAAGGTGCTGAGGCCTGGACACAGCTGCCACCTCTTGCCAGCTACCAAGAGGCCCTGAGCTGGCCCCACTGCCTTCCACGGGTGTGCTGGCCTGAGAGACCTATAGCCTTTGCCAAGTTTTGGGCTGGCCCAGCCAGCAGGAACCCAGGAATGATTTCCAGGCCCAAATCAGCTCTTCTACTCCTGCCGAGAGTTATTTTCACCTCCTGGGTCCACCTCAGTCTCTAAGCAATGGCTTTCCATCGCTCCATGAACACCATCTCTCTCCTCGCCAGGCAGCCAAAGCCTCTCCCAAGGCCTTTGCAGTCAGATGAGGCTGGGGTCTCTAGAGCACAGTAATGGGTTGGTGAAGCCCAGCCACCACTTCCTGGCCATGTGACCTCAGGCCTACAGCTCCTCCGTAGTCACCATCCTCTGTGTTTAGTGTTGCCACCACCTTCTGCAGCCTACTCTGGCATGACCTGGCTTCCCCTTCCCTGATCCCCACCCTGGGGGCTGGAACAGAGGCAGCCCCACCGGGCTCCACCCACCTGGATCCCGTTCACACCAGCCTGAATCTTCTGCAGCTCCACACTGATCTCACAGTCCCCGATGTAGCTGAAATAGGGGGTGGAAAAGGAAGGTGGGGAGGAGGGGTAGGTCCACTTGCTCAGAAAGGTTGGGAAACTTGCCCAGTGTCACACAGCCGGAGCCCAGGCAGCCAGTTGCCGACCCTGAGCTCTATGCACTGGGCACATGGCCTAGTAGCCTCAGCCTTTCTCAGCTCTGCTCAGACCTGACCCAGAACCTGATCCAAGCCCAGACCCCAGGAGGCAGCCCCTGTGGGTCCCTGCATTCAGGTATCCCAGGCATATCCTCATCTCTGACCATGACAGCAGTGATTCCAGGCATTCACCTCACCCCACGATACCCTGAAGATGAAAAGGAGGGGCTCTTGGTAAACACGCTGCCCACCTTTCCACCCCTGCTGTCCCCCTGTCCCATCTCTGCCCAGGTGTCTTTCATGGGGACACAGAAGCAGCCCCCACTGCTTACATCCCAGGTGCTGCTGGGGCTGGTGGAGGTGGGCAAAGGTAACAAGGCGTCAGGCTTCAGCACAGAAGCCCAAGTCCACCCAGTGGCTCTCGCCAGGTGATGGGCACAGGGAGCCCAGAATGGGTGCCCTTGAGGGTAAAGATCAGCAGATCCTGTGAAAGCACTGAAGGAGACTCAGGGAAGGGAGAGGGGCAGCCAGCACACATGTGCAGGGCACAGGCAGAGGAGCCCAATGTCACAAATCGCAAAAACCAAGTGCCTCTTGAAAGGGCAGGAGTGAGCCAGACGGGGAAGATGGGGACCCCGGGGACTGCCTGGGCAGCTGAGTAGGCCACACAACCTCGATGTGCCCTGACTATCCCTACAAGGACCTTGTGGCAGCGCCCCAGGGGCTGGGAGCACCTGATAGCCTGTCACCATCCCAACCCACTTGGGACCAGCCCCTAAATGGGGATGGGTGGTCCGAAGAACTAGCTCCTATCTTCCCAACATGCTGTCAGTGCCAGCCTCTAGGCTAAGGGCAGAATGAGACATGGGAAAGGAATGGCAACACTCTGGATCCTCAGGAGTTGGTCCTTTGTCTTTTAAAGTGCAATTCAAATCTTGCCACTTCCAGGAAGGCTTCCTGGACTGAATCTCCCTCCTTCCTGACTCACGCCCATTATGAACCTCATTTCAAAGAGATATCCTTGCCTAACCCCCTGAACTAGTCACTTATGTGTCTTTGCATTCTCTATTTTCCTGAGGTGCCGCAGAGCCCAGGTCTCCAGCTGACCTCTCACAGCCTGTGCTTGGAACTCCCTGGGCCTCACCAATGGACTTCACATCTTCTTATCACACTTGCTCCCACTAGACACATCCTCTCTGAGGCAGCTGGTCTGACTCTCCAAGTGACCCAGGTCTAGCTTTCAAGAAAGCTCTGCTGCCTGGGCCTTGGAACCCAGAGTATGCCAGGGGATGGGAGTAGCTGGGAGGAGGGGAGGGTCCTGTGAGGGGTTCCACATCCCAAGTCAGAGTATATATATACTACTCCATCTTCAAACTGGCTGTTCCCACAGTGTCCCCTGCACCCCGAAGCCCATACCCAGCCCAATAGAGCTCACCAGATCTGCAGGTCCACAGTCACACGTCTTCGGTTGCACGTATTAGTGTGTGCCTTGACACCATTGACCCTGGGACACTGGAAGAAATGCCAAAAGGGCTAGGTCAGAGGCTTCTTGTAGCAGGGGACAGCTGCCAGCTCTCGCCCCGGCACTGGGCTTTGTCAGCAACGAGCATGACCACCATACTTCCAAGATGAGGCACAGACATGTAAATCTATCCTGCAGCCCAGAGACTTCCCTCCCTAGAATGTGCCCCCTCCTTTCTCTCCCTTCCTGCCCCTACTCACACAGCCACACAGAGTGGCCCTGAGGCCAGGCCTGTTGTTCATGCCCCATAGCAAACTCTGGAAGTGGGTCCTTTCCCTCTACACGTGAGGAAAACTGGAGCTTACAGAAGTCAAGTCACTGGCCCCACAGCACAGGGTGGAGCTGGGCGTAGGCACAGGAACTGGAGGAAGCTGGCAATACTCACAGGGGTGAATGAATGCTTATGGCAGCTGAAAAACATTTTTTTAAATGTTCATGGGTGTGTGAAGAAAGGGGGTGTGGTGAGCGCACTGGGTCCTGGCCAAGCCCAGAAGGGTCGTGTGAGGAGTCCATCCATCGTGTGACCCCACGATGGACAGGAGGGGACATGGCAATGGGAGAGCAGAGGGGAGGGGGGTGGCCAGGACATGAAGAGTGCTGAATGCCAGGATCAGGAGGCAGGTGTTTCTCCTGCAGGGCTGGGACATCTGTTCAGCCTGCAGCTTCCCCCTCCAGGTTCTTCTGATATGGTAAATATCATTTCTTAGGATTGCTTGCCAGCAGTGCTACATCCCATAGACCAATGGTCCCCAATCTTTTTGCCACCAGGGACCAGTTTCTTGGAAGACAATTTTCCCACAGACTGGGGGTGGGGTGGGAAATGATTTTGGGATGAAACTTTTCCACCTCAGATCATCAGGCATTAGCTTCTCATAAGGAACATGCAACCTAGATCCCTCACATGCGCAGTTCACACAGGGTTTGTGCTCCTATAAGAATTTAATGCCGCCGCCGATCTGACAGGAGGCGGAGCTCCGGCAGCTCCCAGCTGCTGACCTCCTGGTGTGTAGCCTGGTACCAAGAGTTGGGGACCTCTGGCATAGACACAACCACCAGAGGAGCAGCCTGACTGAGCAGGCTCTGCTGTGAACACAGCACCCTGCAAGCTTCTTGGCTCCTAGCCTGCTGAATTCTTCAAAAGCCAACTGAGCCATCACCTTTTCCTGGAAGTCTTCCCTGACTCCCACAGCCCCTCCACCCCTCCATTTCTGAACTTGCATTCCTCTGCCATCATGCACGCAGATACTGCCACATTGTCATCCACCGGTTGATGTGTTCCTCCCACAGGAAGGGGTGCAGCCACACCCAACTCTATGATGCCCAGCACACAGCACGTGCTCAATAAGTCACAGGTGAATGAAACAAGAAATGAATGCATGAACCAACAGATGCTGGCACAAGCCAGTTTGAATGGCAGAAATCCCAATCTCCAGGGCTCAGGCCTGCCTAATCCACCCCTGCCCAGGGGCTAGCCAGGAAGGGCTGGCAGACAGCTCTCTCAGCAGGCTGGCCTATACTTGGACACTGCTCGTTGCTGGGAAGACCGGATGTCAGTGCCTCTCATTTACTGGGTCACAGTGGTCTCTGGCTGAGGGATACATTTTGGATGATCAAAAGATTCAAGTCACTAGGGGCACTTCGAGGCAGGAGGAGTAAGGCACCAAGGCTGAAACAGGAAGCCCAGTCTAGAACAGGGACCATGACATTAGGTGTGCTGACACAAACTTCATTGGCCACAGACCATTTCATCCTGGGACACCTGCTGATCTTCACAGAACTAGCATGGACTTGTAACACTGAGTGCCATAACAGCCAATTAGTGGAGAATATAAAGCGCTAGGCAGCACTGACTATCCAAACTGTGGCGTGTGTTCACCGGCTCTGAGGTTAGCAACTATGATTTCCATCTTTGTATCTGTCTGGCTACCACCATGGCGTGTCTTCAAAGTTTTCCTTAAAAAAAGTGGAAATATCTCCCACCTCTCCTTTCTGTTCCCTCTGAGCCAGGCTTCCTTGGAACCTGGGAAGATGATGGTACAGGGATATGGGGGAAGGGTGTCTACTGAGGCTGACAGGCTGGGAAATGCAGGTGGTGGGGCGGGGGGTGTCCCCCTGTAAGGTCCAGTGGGATCTCTGCAGTCATATGACTGACCTGGGTGGGAGAAAGGTGGGAGGAGAGGGAACAGAGAGAAGACTGCACAGCCAGTCCAGGCTGACCCTCCAGAGACACACCCACCTTCTGTCCAAAGTAGAGCTTGGTAAAGGTAAAGGTCCTCAGGTGGATGCTCTTCTCTCGGATCTTGGGCTCAAGTTTCTCCCGGAACTTGCTTTCCATGATCATGCTTAGGTAGGGCCAGGTCTGAGAGATGATCTGTGAAGACGGGAAGAGGCTCTTGGTAGTCAGGTCTGTACCCCCACTGCAGACCCACAGCTGCATGGGACAAGGTCCTGATTCTCTGCAGCCTGGTCTTGGGGTGGGGGTTCCTATGCTGCAGCACTCACCTGCTTGCCTGCCCACCCATCTGCTCACCTGTTCATCTGTCTGTCCGTCAAACATCTGATAACTACAGCCGTGGTTCCCACTGTCATGCAGGCAGCAGGACCCCAAGATTTGGTGCTATTCCGCAGAGCACCAAGAAATACTCATTCACTACATTTAATATTAGAAAGCCCTTTAGTTCTGTGCTAAAACATAATCTCATTCTACACTGTGGTTTAAACAAAAAGTAGCAGATGCCAGAAGTTTAAGAAAAAAATTACAGAAGAGAAAGTTAAATTGTTTCCTGTGGATTTCATTTTCTAGCAATCAGAAAAGGCAGCCTTTGCCCGATTTCTGCAGCAGAATGACTCACTGTGCTGATTTGGGAATGAAGTGCAGGACCTGGGGAGAAGGAAGATGGCAGAGACAGGGGAGGATGGTGGAAATCAGAGGGGAATGGAGGGCGGGCCAGCCAGCAGGTATGTTCTGTTTGGGGCAAGGCTTCTCCATCTTCTTTTTCTTTTTTCTCAAACGGAGTTTCGCTTTTGTTGCCCAGGCTAGAGTGCAATGGCATGACCTCGGCTCACTGCAACCTCCACCTCCTGGTTCAAGTGATTGTCCTGCCTCAGCCTCCCAAGTAGCTGAGATTACAGGTACCTGCCACCACACCTAGTGAATTTTTTTAATTTTTAATTTTTTTTTTATTTTTAGTAGAGACAGGGTTTCACCATGTTGTCCAGACTGGTCTTGAACTCCTGGCCTCAAGTGATCTGTCCGCCTTGGCCTCTCAAAGTGCTGGGATTACAGGTGTGAGCCACAGCACCTGGCCTTCTTTTTTAAGACAAGGTCTCACTCTGTCGCCCAGGCTGGAGTGCAGTGGCATGATTACAGCTCACTGCAGCCTCAACCTCCCAGGCTTAGGTGATTTCCCACCACAGCCTCCTGGGTGGCTGGGACTACATGCGTGCACCACCACGCATTTTAATGTTTTTGTAGCGATAGGGTCCCCCTATTACCCGAGCTGATGGATGTTGATCCAAGATTGCTATTTTCACATTACCAGACGTGTCATTGCTGAGTGCATCAAAAAGCATTCCCTAGCCAGGCATGGTAGCACACACCGGGGTCACAACTCCTTGGGAGGCTGAGGCAGGAGGATCGTTTCAGCCTAGGAGTTCAAGGCCAGCTTGGGCAACAAAGCAAGACTCCATCTCAAAAACAACAGTAACAGCAAAAGAACAGAGAACATTCTCAGCCTCTGGGTAAATTTGGAAGAAGCAGGTTGCTGCTTTAAGAGGAGTGACTGGGTTTCTGAGGATTCATGCAGGACCCAGTGCCTCTGGGCAAACCTTGTAGAGTTCCTCCTGCACTGTGTTAGCTGGTTCATGCACCTCTGCCTGCGTTACATCTTTCTTTCAGTAATACACAGAGGCCTACACAAGGCGTTGGAGATACAAGGCTGTATCTTTCCTGTGGGCTTGGGCTTCAGTTTAAATATGCATTTCCTTCCTCCATGTGCCCCTTCCAAAGCCATCATTGGAGGAGCCTAAAGGCTGTGAGATTTTAGGGCTCATTGTTCCCATCTCTCTCAAAGGCCTCTCCAAACCCCAGGTTCTACTTTCTTGGGTCTGGTCTCATCTTCCTGTCTTGCTGGTTTGTCACTGGCCAAGTGCCTCCTGAGTTTAAAGCTCGTTAGGACACACTCGGTGCCCTAGTATGTGGTTTACCTACATAACTGTCTCTGTCTCCCCATCCAAGATGAAGGTGGGAGCCTCATATCCCGACAGTCTTATATCTCCAACGCCTTGTATAGGCCTCTGTGTATTACTGAAAGAAAGATGTAACGCAGGCAGAGGTGCATGAACCAGCTAACACAGTGCAGGAGGAACTCTACAAGGTTTGCCCAGAGGCACTGGGTCCTGCATGAATCCCCAGAAACCCAGTCACTCCTCTTAAAGCAGCAACCTGCTTCTTCCAAATTTACCCAGAGGCTGAGAATGTTCTCTGTTCTTTTGCTGTTACTGTTGTTTTTGAGATGGAGTCTTGCTATGTTGCTCAAGCTGGCCTTGAACTCCTAGGCTGAAACGATCCTCCTGCCTCAGCCTCCCAAGGAGTTGTGACCCTGGTGTGTGCTACCATGCCTGGCTAGGGAATGCTTTTTGATGCACTCAGCAATGACACGTCTGGTAATGTGAAAACAGCAATCTTGGATCAACATCCATCAGGAAGTCCTTTCTTATACCTAACCTAAGTCATTCCTGCTACGGGCTAAGCCTCCTCCCAGAGGCAAGGTTTGTATTAGAAACATTCCTCAGTCAGGAGATTTGAGCTGGGGACTGCCGTGGAGCCCTCACAGTTAGGGACAGGTCTGGGCAGATCAGGGAGGGGCAGGCCTCCGGTTCATCCTCCATGAAGTCAGGATTCCTGCTGGGGAGGGCTCGGCCAGGGGTCATCATCCAGCAGGAGCCTCCTTGGGACATCTGGCAGCAGAGCCCAAGGGGAGTTCCCAGGGGTGACCTAACAGCAATTACAGTAGTGATGTCAGTGAATCGAGCCAGGGCAAGGACTCTAATTATTCCCATTTTACGGATAAGGAAGCCAGCTCAGAGGTGTTAGGCAGTCTGCCCAAGACTGCACAGAAATGCTGTTGGATCTAGGCAGGAAACCAGGCAGTGTCCAGAAGCTGTTGTCTAATTAATGTCTTCCTCTCCCTAGGAAAGTACAGCTCCTGGCCTGGTGAGCTAGTGGGGATTGTACTTTTTTCTATACTTCTCTGTATTTTCTAATTTTTCTGCTGTGACCACATATTAATTTCAATTTGTTGTTGTTAACAAAAGCGAGCCATTCTGGTGAAAGAAGAGGGAAAGGGAGCATCCCTGCCCGCGTCAGGCAAGGAAATTGCCGCGAGGCCCCCATCAGGCTGTGGGGGTGACAGCCGCGGGGAGGACGAGGCTGGCATGCGTCCGGCCCTGCTAGGCCCTGCCAGCGGCCTTACCTTGTTGGCCCACTCGACCCGCTCCACGTCCGGGAAGTGGATCTAGGAAAGAAGCCCCGAGGGGAAGTTAGACTAGAAGCCACACACCCCCTGGGAACCAAGCAAGCCAGCCTGGCGGGCTCCCCATTCCGCCCACGCACTGCACCTCAACCCTTCCTCCCCGCCGCCTCCACGTCGGTCACAGGTGCGCTCTCCGCACCCACTCGGCGTCCAGCCCTGGCAACTCGGAACTGGTCCTGCCCTCAAATAGCGCACTATCCAGTGGAGCAGGCAGCAAATAAACAAACAACGACCTGGCACTGATTCCGCAGTGCAGCCCAGCTCCAAGGCTCGCGTGGGCGTTTCTGGGCACGCGGTGGCGGGCAGGACAGGACTCCACGCGGTTTCACCCCTCCCCTCCACCCCAGTCCCACGCGGAGGCCGAGGTGGGAGAGGACATGGAAGGCGAGGAGGAAAGGGAGGGCTGGAAACTGCTTGTTTGCACACGCAAGTAAATCCCCACTCCTGCGGAAGCACAGGACTCCCAACCTGGAAACCCCCAGGATAACACAGGTTGCTCCTTGCGAATTCCATCCCCCTTATTCGTTTCAATGACACAAACAATATGCAGTCTCCGTAGAAAAATTAGAAAATGCAAACATCACCTAAACAAAAAGAAAAAATATTAGGGAATTCTACCACCCAGTGATAAGTACTTAACAGCTTGATGTTTTCACAGACAACTAAGGAGTGGGGTGCTGTGGGGCGCCCCTCCCACCTCTGCCCACCTTGGCTCCCAGAAGCCCCTCCCAAGCCTCCTCCCTTCCCCTTAGGCCTTTCCTATAGTCACATAGCTTCCAACTACGGGGTCACAACCCCTAGCCACTCCAGCTCCACCTGCTGGGTGAACCCCAGTGTGGGAAGGGGGAACAGTGGAAGATGAGTGGAGTGGAGGGACAGTCCTGTTGGCTGACCTGTGCATGACATAATTCTGAGAGTGCTTAATCCCCCTCCAGGAGTCTCAGTCTCTGCATCTGTCTGCTGAGCTTCTCATTCCCCCAGGGGTTTTCTTACAGAGGAGTAGGCGTGGACATGTACAGGGCACCTGCACAAAACACTGTTCACCAAAACGGCAGCCACAGCCATCACTGTGGCCATGCCCCAAGTCCCCTGAACATGAGGCTGGCTTGGGGTCAGATTCAGAGTGGGCCTGGGACCACCCACGGTGGGGAAAGGGCATGCCCCCTCTATCTGGGAGCTCAGAAAGGCCACTGTCCTGGGACTAAGTAGATGTGTCCCTGCAGTTCACACACCTACCAAGTGCCAGGTCCTCAGCCAGCTTTGGGGTTGCCCTTAAGACTCAAACACATGCCCTGGCCTGCAGCACTCGTTCAGGATCACAGCCATTCCCAAAGTAGGGGACAGAGAAATTCAGTTCTCCCGGAACAGTTTTTAACAGCCTTGACTGGTCAGAGGAGTTCAGTGCTTCTGAAACTCTTGGGACACCATTCTCCCATTTTCTCTTGGGATACTATTCTCCCAGCCTCAGTTTCCCTTGCTCTGGGCAGTGGCCTATACTAACTCAGAAAAGTTTATATTCCCAGGTACAGAAGAGAAAATACGGCCTGGTTCCCAGAGGTGCAGCTGGCCCAGCCCACAGAAATAGAAGAGATCGATGCGGGAAGGAATTGTGGGGAGAGTGGGCAGGAGCTCAGTTCAGTGGGGGTGATGCCACCTGCTCAGCAAACATTCCCTGCAGCTACCCTGGGTCTGGTCTCAGCTGGGAACCAGGCAAATGGAAGGCAAGACCTTTCCGTTTCTTCCTATTACACTGCCCAGTACTGAAGTAGAAATTACTGCACATGGGCCTAGAGAGGAGACCCAGCTCATGTCATGGCCTCATCGCCCACTCCCACCGGTCCCTTTCAATCCAACCACCTTTACCTTTTCTGTTCCTACCAAAGGCCTGCATGTGTCATTTTGTGTGTCTGAAACAGTCCTCCCTACTCCCCTTTGATTGATTCGTTCGTCACTATCTTAGACTTCACTTGCAGGAAGCCTCTCTGGGTGTCCCAAGTTGGGGATAAGTGAGGTGGCCTGCTGGTTCTCCATTGCAGCATTTGATACACTTTACTAGAGCTGCCTGGTCTTGCTGCCTACCTCCCTACATACTGGAAGCTCTAGGAGGGCTGACTGGGCCTCACCCCTATTAAAGTCTGTTTCTAACATATGAAGGTCTTAATAAATATTTGTGGAATGAATGAATGAAGCATGGCCCTTGCCCTCAAGGAACTCACAGGCAGGCAACTAACAGATCACTCTGATACAGAATCAGTACTAAGGTGGGAAGAGGGAGCATTCTCAGAGGAACTTGCTGACCTCACCAGTAGTTGTCCTCCTTCCAGCCCAAGCATCACACTTCCCATCCCACACCTTTGGCCCGGGTTGTTTTGTGACTTCAGGAGCTGAGTAGTTCTGATCTCTGGACCCCGAAAGGTGACCCTGCTTGGTGGGTCCAACCCTGGCCACTCTTGGGAGTTAGTCAAATGAAGATTCCTGAGCTGCCTCATGCCACTGAATCAGAGTATATCAAGGGTGGAGCTCACCAACTTATTTTTCACAAGCTCCTGGTATGATGTTGAAGTTCAGTCAGGGTTGGGATCAATGACCAGCCCACCCCTTGCCTCAGGGTGACCCACATGCATCCTGAAAATGTAGGAAGCAAGGCCGGGAACTATGTCTCATGCCTATAATCCCAGCGCTTTGGGAGGCTGAGGCAGGTGGATCACTTGAGCCCAGGAGTTTGAGACCAGCCTGGCCAACATGGCAAAACTCCATCTCTACTAAAAAATATAAAAATTAGGTGGGCATGGTGGCACACACCTGTAATCCCAGGTACTCAGGAGGCTGAGGCAGAAGAATTGCTTGAACCCTGGAGGCACAGGTTGCAGTGAGTCGAGGTCACACCACTGCACTCCAGCCTGGGCCACAAAGCGAGACTCCATCTCAAAAAAAAAAGAAAGAAAAAGAAAGTGTAGACAGCAACAGAATGACCAAGGCCCACACTGATTTAAGCTGTCATGGTTTCTCTCGATTGCCCACACCTGTATTTGAGGCTCCTCACCAAGAGGCCCCATCATGGATGAGTCTGAACCCCCTAAAGAAAGCAACAATTCAGTCCAAGAAAATAAGAGACCGCAATTCTCCTACCCTGCCTAGGGACCTGAAGCCCCTCCCTTAGCCTGAATCTCAACACCTGCCTTCACTCCCAGTGAGCCGAGGTGCAAGAGCCAGACTACATTCCTTGTGACTGCCCCTGAGTAAGTTTGGAGCAGGGGATGAAATCATAGAGACTGATTCTTAGGGAGCAATGACTCATCCTCAGTGCTTTCCCATTTTGACATCGACAGATCAATCTATTTTTCCACTATAATTGGTCTTTTTTTGGAACTTGAAGAAATCTTTTCCCACCCCACATTCTCAAAGTTACTCTGGATTTTCATCTGTTGGCTTTCACGTTTAGGTCTTTAATCTCTCTGGATTTTTTTACATAAGGTGAGACAAAGATACAATTTTTTTCTCCCTCCATACTTTCACTAAGGCAATTTTCAACCAACACATAAAAAAAAATTGCATCTTTTTCCTTGACTTGGGAATCTACTTCACTCAAAAACTAGCTCCTCATATGTACTTTGGTGTGTTTCTGGACTTGCCATTCAACTCCATCAGTCGGCCTGTTCCAGTACCACGTGGTTTTAATCACTGTGTTTTTGCCAAATGACCTGGGGTAGGGTGAATCCCCTCCCCTGCATTTTTTTTTTTTTTTTTTTTTTTTTAGATCGAGTTTCATTTTTGTTGCCCAGGCTGGAGTGCAATGGTGCAATCTCGGCTCACTGCAACCTCCACCCACTGGGTTCAAGTGATTCTCCAGCCTCAGCCTCCCGAGTAGCTGGGATTACAGGCACCTGCCACCACGCCTGGCTAATTTTTTGTATTTTTAGCAGAGACAGGGCTTCACCATGTTGGCCAGGCTGGTCTCGAACTCCTGAACTCCTGATCCACCAGCCTCGGCCTCCCAACGTGCTGGGATTACAGGCATGAGCCACCACACCTGGCCGCCGATTCCCCATTTTGCTTTTTCTTTCTCACACTGATTTAGATAATAGTAGATATTTATCGTTCTGTATGAATTTTAGAATCAGCTTGTCAATCTACAAAAAAAAATCCTCCTGAGATTTCAATTGTTATATTTTTTAAATTATAAGTTAACTTGTGGGCTAACTGACACGGTTAAATATTACATCATCAACACCCTTTATTTATTCACATTTTCTATTCACATTTAGGATCAAATTTCCCAACTCTTTTTCTCTAAAAGTCCTGTATATTTTTTGTTAGATTACTGTGTGGCATTTCATTTTCTGGGCAACTTTGCTGAAATTTGTTAACAGTTCTAATTGTTCATTGATTCTCCCAGAACTCTTTTTCTTTGATTTAAATCTGTTGGCTCTTTTATGTTTTTAGAGTTGAACTTCATGAGTTTGGGGAATATCATTTATTTTCCATTTTTGTTTTGTAATAAATGAATTCAAAGGTATAAAATCCTCTAGTTTTTGACACAATAAATTGCTATTCTGCTCTCATTTTTCTATTCCCATTATGACTTCCTCTTAATGAGTTTTCAAAATAGTAATGTTGTAAAGTATCTAGACATGTGAGATTTCAAGAGATATATATTTTTGCTGTTTTCTAATAATAATTTTATTTCTTTGTGGCCTGAACAGTCTGTAGGATTGTCAATTCACTGGAATATGTTGATAATTCCTTGTGGCCTAGTACATGATTAATTTCCATGACTATTCCATGTGTGATCAGGTTATTAATCATGTCCTTCTAATATGCTTTATCCTTGCTTAGTCTTTGCCTGCTTCATTTATCATTTTCAGAAAGGGATGTATTAAAAGATTCCAAGCACAACTGTTGATTTATCTACTTCCTCATGTCGGTTGTTGATTTATATTTCAAGTTTATATTCTGTAATACATATATGTCTGTGATTATCATAATTATTGAGACAAGGTCTCACTGTGTCACCCAGGCTGGAGTGCAGTGGTGTGATTTTGGCCTACTGCAGCCTTGACCTCCCAGGCTCAAGCAATCCTCCCACCTCAGCCTCCCGAGTAGCTAGGACTACAGGTATGCACCACCACGCCTGACTATTATTTGTTTGTTTGTTTTGGTAGAGACGGGGTTAGGTCATGTTACACAGGCTAGTCTCAAACTCCTGGGCTCAAGCTATCCGCCTGCCTTGGCCTCCCTAGTAGCTGAGACTACAGGTACATGCCACCATGTCTAGCTAATTTTCTAATTTTTTTGTAGAGATGGGGCTTTGCAATGTTGCCCATGCTGGTCGTGAACTCCTGGGCTCAAACCATCCACCTGCCTCAGCCTCCCAAACTGTTAGGATTACAGGTGTGAGCCACCATGCCCAGGTATATCATTATTGCCCTTTACAAGCATATAACAACCTTCTTTGTCTTTGAGTTCTATTCTATTTTGTCTAATATGACAATTGCTATCTCAGCTTTCTTTTGTTTCAAGACTTGGCCAGTTGCATATTTTCCATCCTATTTTCAACCGTTTTGAGTTCATGTCATCTCATGTCATTTAATACTCACCTAATCCCTTATTTGCCCCACTTTACAGATAAGGAAACTAAAGTTCAGAGAGGTTACATGACTTATAATCTCCAGTAGTGGAGTGCTAGAACGGAGACCCAAGCCTGGGTCTGTCTGACCACAGAGTCTGTGCTTTTCCACTTCGTCCACTACTCCTCCTAAGAAAACCTCACACAGCATCACGTAGGGGTTTTATAGAAACCTCTTTTACAAAGTCTGGGATTTAGCAGGCAACTGCCCTTATGGGGCTTTAGCCCTGATTGGTAGAGGCCATGCCTTATGACTTACAAAGGGCATTCCATAAACACTTTCATTTGATGCTCCCAACACTCTATAAATCATTATTCCCCTTTTACAAATGAGGAGACTCAGAGACTAGTTAGTACTTAAACAAGATTACCCATGTGATCAGAACCCAGATCTCACCTGCATATGATTTGAGCCCAAGCCTCAAATCTTCTCATCCATTTCCTCTCCTCCCCATCCTCCACCTGAAATGTCAGCATTTGAAGTCCATTCCTTAGTGTTTTTCTAACCTATTCCTTGTGTATTTCAAATTCCACTTCTCTAAGCCTCAGCTTTCTCATCTGCGAGATGGGTACAATACTGCCAACTTCACAGTTCCTGAAAAGACTAAAGGCATGGATGATGCTCGGTATCCTTCCTGGATCAGAATAAGCGTTCTGGAAGTGGTAACTTTTGCTGGAAGTTGTACAGACCTGGGAGGTGCAGGCACTCTGACCCCTCTGACCTCAAGTACGTGCAAGAACAAGGTCACCTGAGCTATGTGTCCAGTTCTGCCTCACCCAGAGCGCAGCAAATTCTCTGCTGAGTTTCCTAGTGCCTCTGGCCACCACTGCAAGGCGAGAACAGAGAATGAGGAGGATTTACAACACAGTGCAAGTGGTTGAGATGGAAAGAGGAACACGGTTGGTGTTTCCCTGGCCTCGCTGACTGGCCCAGGGATCTGTGGCTCAGATAAAGACAGCCGCAGAGAGCTGGGCCCAATGCCTGTCAGGCGCCCATGTGAAACTCTGCCCAATGGGGGCAACTGCATAGTGAAGCTTGGCAAACACACCCAATCTGAGCCTCTGCCTTGTGTCTTTCCTCACTAGGGAAACAAAGAGAGGCTGAAAAATAAGATGAGTGGCTCACACTGAACTGAGCCCTAAAATCACTGAGCTTTTGTTGCAGTTCCCCACAAGGCTGGGAGTCTCTGGGACCAGCTAGTGGGGAGTCACCCACACCACCTGGCAGTGCAAAGAGCTCTGCAGCGATTCTCAGACTTCTGTGTTCAACAGTCCCACCTGGAGAGCTCGCTACAGTACAGCTGCTCGGTCAGGGCCCACAGAGATTTTGATTCCAGAGGACTGGGGCAGGAGCCTGGAAACCTGCGTCTTTAACAAGCTCCTGGTGGTTCTGATCTTAGCAGAGGGTGTGGAAGAATGAGTGGACAGGGCTCCCCAGGCTGGAGGGCTTGCTCAGGCCCTGGAAGAAGGTGGCTCCTCTGCCTCCGGGGGTTCCTGACTAAGTTTGAAAGTCACAGCCTGGGTTTCCAGCTGTCACTCCTAGGAGAACACTGCTGTGTCACCAAATTCGTATAGCAGCCTTCAGACCTCAACTCCTTTATAAAGGGAATTCTTCCACAAAGAGCAAGGGGAGGCCAGAGCCAAAAGGCAAAAAACAGAATATTATGATTTCCCTGGCTCCGGGCCTGCTCTGCCCTCTAAAAGGTGAGCCACCCCCATCTCATACCTGCTTTCTGTAGCCAGGCAGGAGGAAGAGAAGGAAGTGCGCCCAGGGACTTAGAACACAGGGTTTTGGTCTTAACTCCCTTCAGCCTCAGGTTTCTTGCTGATTAATAAGTGGGGCTGTTAATTCCTGTTCCTCCCAGATTCACGGAAACAGTGGACTTCTAGATGGTTTGGTGTTAGAGACAAATCCAGCTCTCTAGCAAGCTTCATCTCCATAAAACATGTACACTATCCTCACTGATGTATTATAGGTGAGAACATTTCCCCAAAGCAGGCCTGGAAAATTCCAAAGATGCCCAGACACATGATCAAGTCACCAGGATCTCCAACGTCTGCTGTCCTCCCTGCACTACCTGTCAGAGAAGTTTAAATAGTTCACAACCCTCCACCCTCCCCATCTGAGGCCTCCGTAAACTAACATACCTCTTGATGCTGTTAGTGTATTTGAGCCGACGCATTCCAGGCAAAGTGATCTAATATTTTAATGACAGTGTTTTTAGGCATTTTCAAGGGAGTAGTGGTGATGAGAATTTAGAGAGAAGAGGTAAAGCAAATTCAAGTCTAAGTAGAATTCCATGCTAGACAGGCCACCAAAGAGGCCCACATCAATAATCCATATTTAGGTGGTGATGTCTGTGCATTATTTCTTAAGCCCTCTAGGAAAAATGATTCCACAGCAGTGAGGAAATGGAGCCAGAATGACAGCTGCCTCCCATCGGAGCCAAGGTTTTGGTGGGGTCCACACAGATGGGTCTGGGGTTGGGGTGGGAGGCCTTGACAAGAGCTTGGGCCACCAGACCCTCTTGGGAGGCGGAGGGACTAAGGAGCCTCACTTAAAGGGCCTCCCTGTCATTCGATGAATTCTGCCAGCTCCCTCGCACAGGGTGGCAGCTCTCCCATGGAGCAGCCATGTAGTCACACACACACACACACACACACACACAGATGCACAAACACAGATGTGTGGACACACACGCAGACGCACACACACAACTACACAGACACATCCGCAGACTCACACGCATGTGCAAAGACACACACAGTTTCCTAAAATTAGCCTCATGGCTCTTCCCTACTCCAAAGGACATTCTTACAGACAATACACCCCTGCTAACTAACTGCTGAGAGGAGACCCACTCATTCTGAGTGTCCTACAGAGATGTCCTACAAAAGGAGGCCATTGGACTTCAGGCTGGCTCCTGTCTTCCCAAGATCGGCTGCTGCTCTGTGGCTGCCTGTTCAGTGGTTCCTGCTTTACAAGCCAAGTGGTCCTTTGATTTCACTTTTCTCCTGATGCGCAGCCTTTTTCCTTTTTTTCCTCTGTTCTTGGAAGGCAAACATTTAACCATTAAAACTACTTTTAAATCTTCCAACCCTTCTGCTTTAAATTACCCAGCTCAAGTACTTTGAGGGAAACAATTGCTTTGCCAACTTGAAAATCTGTCTGGCACTGTTCTGTAATCCACAGCTCCTTAACACACGCAGCCAGCAAACTGGCCTAAATCAGCTGAACCCAGCAGAACTGAGCAGATGAAATTCCACTAGTCACAGTGATGAGAACACTGACACTGAACACTGTCACTCTTTGCTAAGGAATAAGGGCTCAAAGCAGAGGGGGGTGGCCCTGAGCTGTCCACAGAGTAGTTTTTTAAAGGGGACCTAAGCGATGATAGTAAGTTCAGAGAGTTCAATGATCCAGTTAGGGTTGGTAATTCCTAGAAGTTAAAAAAACTTATCCTCTTGCTTATCAAAATAGCAAAGGCCCCAAAAGATAATATTCAATGCTGATAAGACCACAGTGAATGGGCAAAAGTGTCTTTAAAAATCTTCATAAACTTCTAGGAATCATACTAATTAAATTGAGAAATGTGGACTAAGATTTACACGGCAGGCATTCACTGTAGCATTCATTCAGCAGATTTCTACTGAGTCCTTACTATGAACTGGGCACTGAGCTAGCAGCTGAAGCTACAGATATGTACAAGACATATACCTTATCTTAAAAGAACTTTCAGCCTGGAGGAAAAGTTAGCCATAAAAATACGTAGGTTACAAATCAGTCTAGGAGGCAGAGTGACAGACACACGCTCAGAGCCCTGTAGGAGCCCATGGACAAGAGTCCTGGGGGTAGGGCCTGAGCTTGGACTTGAAGGATGAGTCACAGAATCTAGATGTACAGATCAGAGGGAGAAACTGTGGACAGAGGAACCACCACCCACCTCCGCTAGCCATGTGACCAGGAAAGCCTGGAAGTAACCAATATAATCAAGGTTAGAGAAACAATTACACAACTTGTGGTATATTCATATGAAGGATATGATCGTCCTTAGAAGTTTGTTTGGAGAATGTAATATAATGTTAAGAACATAAAAAATAAGAAAAGAAAAAAGTACAAGTTTTTAAGAAACTGTTTTCATATATTTTCTATATAAAGGAAGCACACCCAAACATACTGTATCTCTGGGTGGAGGGATTATAAAATGCTTATCCTAATTTTAACTTTTATGCCATTTCCAAATATTCTCCAATGAGAATGTTTACTTTCATGACCAGGAAAAAAAAACACATTTTTAGACAGTTTATAACCAGTTATGTTAAAAAGTAAATACAACATGGGCAAAGGAATAGAGTGGGTGATTCTGGGGTCTTGAAACATCCTATAGCCTAGACAATTTCCTTGGCTTTTTGTTCTGAGATTTCCAAGGCTCATGACTCACGACACTGGCACAGGGCTTCTCGGCCTGCCCTCCCACAGAGATAGGGCTTATGGGACCTGGGTTCTGCATCCCTCTGTGGCCTGAGGAAATCAAGTCTCATATCCTTAGCTTGAAATATACAGCACCTTAAAAAAAAAAAAAAGGTGCTTTGTCCTTTAATAATTCTCAATGGGGCAGAAAAACATCTTAAATCCCTCTTCAATATTTGCAGTCGAGGAGGAGGAGGAGGAGGAAAAGGAAATCACTTGCCTCAAGCACATGTGAGCACTTTTGTGCTACAAGCTCCAGGTTCCCAGAGAATTAGAAATCCCTGAACTCTGCTGGGAGGAATGGGAGGGGGAGGCGAAGGAGCAAGGCAGGCCAGGTCTCAGCCCCTGCTCCCTGAGGTAGCTGGGTTGTGGCCCTCCCAGGTCTTCAGGGGGCAGCTCACACCTCCCAGAGCCCCCTCCCCAAAGTCACCAGAGACATTCCCACAGAAGTGCCATCTCTGCCTGCCACCAAGACTCTGGGCCAGGATCCAGTGGGAGCCGGTGACCATCTCTCCCCACCTTCCTGCCCACTGGAGAGGGGGCTGCAACACAGGACAAAAGGGCCTGTCCCTACTCATGGCCCTGATCCTCATCCACCATGTGACCTCTCAGTTACTCAGGGCCTCAGGCCCCTGGCTGAGAAAAGGTTGCCTGGACACTCCTGGCCCAGAAAGATTCAGCCCCTTGTAAATGAAGCAGTGAGCAGTCTCATGTGAGCTCAGGTATTATACATTGCTGTCCCAGAATCTGCTCACCCCAAGATGCAATAATGAGCTCAACTGACCTAACCTGTGAAAGACTGTGGGCCGAGTCCCCAACTCCCTACCACAGCCAGCAATACCATAGTGCCTCTTCCTCCAAGAAGGCTTCCTGGGCCACTTCCAGCCGAGGATAGAGCCCCTCACCCATGCTTTCTCGGAGCCTCAGACTTGGAGCCACCTCAGAGAACTGATCATGCTCTATCAGAAGAGGCTGCCCTCGCAGGTCTGAATCTCCATCTAGCTCATGGGTTCCTCAAGGGCAGGGGCCATGTGTACTCATGCTGCCCCGCCTGCAGCTCTGTGCCTGACACACTGCAAGTTCTCAATAAATGCTTGCTGAGTGAGTATAGGAATGAACACATGTATGCCTAAGATCCCTCTGTTGGGCTTGGAGGAAAGGGCCCATACTCTGTCACTCATATTGCTCAATCCTGGCCCAGGACATGATAAGTCCATGAACCATCATTAAGACATGGGGCAGAAACCCCAAAGGCATGACTAAAAATTTATCTGCCTCTTCCTTCCCGAGGACAGGCCTGACTCCAAGCCATTTGAATAACTTCACAGGGCTGCAGGGACCTCAAGGGTAAGAAGTCTCCCTAATTCCAAGCAGCACCCAACCAGTCCTGATGTTTAAAATCAGGTTCCATGGCCCTGGCTCCAAGCATCAGGCTTTGTGATCTAATCTGAGAGTGCCCAGGCTAGCTCAGAGCTGTCACTGCATTTACTTCCTCTAATTAACTGAAGTATCTCAGGACAGACCCTGAGAGCCTGGGTCCTGGAACGACTGCTGCTCCAGCCACAGAAAGAATGTCAAGCTCTCAGCACTAGGTAAGCAAAGCACTCAGCCCTTGGCTGTCTGCCTGAGTGGCTGGCAGGGAGGCCTGTGGGGTCCTGTGGGGTATGTGTCACCAGAGAAAAGCAGGCTCGGGACTGGTTAATGATGGCAGACCCTACAGCTATGAAGACTCTATAGAACATCCCCTAAAATGTCAGGATTTTCAGAGAAATCAGAGGCCCAGAGAGGACAAGGGGCTTCCCAAGATCCCTCCATGAATGACTCCAATGACTTCCACTACTTCACATCACGACCACCTTACCAGCAGACACACACGAGTTAACTGCCCCTCACAAAGCTGCCAACTGATGTAACTGATGGCTACCAGCTGAAAGGAGAGCCAGCCTGGCTAGAAACCACAGATAGACAAAATGCCACGTTTTCTCACAGCTCTTTCTCTTCTCTACACTGCCTCAGGCTATTTTCCTACTACCAGCTCTCATTCCCCCAACCTGGAGCGATGTGAGGATTTCGAACTTCCCTCCTCACAGGGGCCCAGTCATGGCAGGGGCAAATCAATATCTGATAAGCAACCCAATCATCCAGTTGAAGCACTGATCAATGGCTGAATGAGTAACTGGAAATTCACGGGTCAGTGAAGGGCTGATCTGTGCACAAATCCAGGAGTGAAGGCTGCAGAGCTCCACGCAGGGGCCCCTACCAAGGGAGGTGGGCAGGGAAGCAAAGCAGCAAAGGTTACCCCAAGAAGGGTCTTAGGAGCCCAGAGCACGAAGGATGGGCTCTGAAGATCAGAAGGCAGCTCTAGCGCGGGCAGCACAGCTGGGACTCCGAGAACCCACAGGAGCAGGCTCCAGGAAAAGCCAGGGTGCAGGGGGTTCCACAGAAGTGCTCTGCGCGTCCCTTCCACTCGCTCCACCCCTTGACAGTCATCCAGATGCTGGAAAGACGAGCTTGCCACTGGGACACTTGGGCATTCATTTCATGTTAGGAAAAGGTAGTTAGGAAGCCCGGGAAACAGAGGAACATAAAGGGACAGCCCCCACTGGGCATTCGCTTGTGTCTGGCTCTGTGCAAGCAGCTTTTCAAACAGTCGACTCACCACGACCATGTGTGGCAACAA
This sequence comes from Pan paniscus, assembly GCF_029289425.2. NCBI lineage: Eukaryota > Metazoa > Chordata > Mammalia > Primates > Hominidae > Pan > Pan paniscus. The sequence goes on along the minus strand of NC_085926.1, from coordinate 136,345,386 downwards.
AGCTTTTGTGGCTTGCCGAGGCCTACAATTAAATGAGTAACATCAAGGGCTCCGTGCTTGTCACTGTGCTATACACAGTCCCTACCCGACAAGGACAGCTGAGGCGGCTCTTAATTCCTTCAAAAGTACACATAAACACTGTGTGAGAGGAGCATCCGCATGTAAACATGCAGCCTCTTGAACCCTCTGTTCAAGGGTGAGCTGCGGGGGCCACCCTGCCTTCTTCCCCATGTGGTCAGGCCACATTCACAAGACAAAGGGGACCCACAGGTTCTTCCTTCAAGGCCTCTAGTAAGGAGAATTCTTCCTTCCAGCTATATCTCCCATGGCTGGGGACCTGGAGGAGAAGCAGGATTGTCTGAAGTTTGACTAGAAATCAGACATCAGGGCCAAAATGACTCTGAAAGACCATCCAATACAACCTCCTTTTACAGGTGGGGAAACAGGTTCAGTCAGGGAAAGCAATTTCTATGATCACCTGGAGGCAGCATCTTGGAGAAAAATGTTGAGAAGGCGTCTAAGACCAGGCAGGAAAGTCGTGCATGACTGAGGACTGGCTGGCGATGGCTGCCTTGGATGGCAGTGGGGAAGGATGGCGTCCCCGCCTCAGCTCAGCCAGGCCTTGGCCTCCACTCCTTCACAGGGAGTTGGTGCAAATTAGAAAAAGGTGCCCCATCTAAGCAGCATACAGCTTGACAAGCAGCAGGTGGCCGGATATCCATCCCTCCCCACTGGGGGCTAGAGTACAGGGCCAACTCACACAACATGCAACGCAGGTCTGAGTGTGGTGCCCTTGAGCTGTTCAACTTTTCTTCAGTCCCCCAACTACTGATTTGCCATCTGTTAACTTACAGAAATATTTCTTGATACCAAAGGAGGTCATAAGCCATCATCCTCTCTTTCACGCAGAGAAATCAGTTCTCAAGAGGGAAGGCATGCTAAAAGGTCAGCATGTGATGAAGAGATCCATTCATCCATGCCCAAAATCTTGTGCAAGGGGCCGTGCTGCCCCCACCACGCCCAGAGCCCCATCTCTCTTTGCCTTCACAGTTTGTGTTCCTAAAGAGGCAGAGAGAAGAATACTCAACCAGGTAGACTCCAGGTTTTCCATATCATCACTGGGCGTGGAAACCTTCACGAGGTGGGTGAAAAGCCCACACCTGCATCTATTTGTATGCACTTCACAGGTGTTCATACAGGCAACCAACCTCCCCAGACCTGTTTCTCATCCTGGAATCCCAATCACAATAATGGTCAACAGCTCCCTAAACCAGAAAGCACCCTGAAGACCCCTGGATCCCCCTGCACTCCTACTCTAGAGGCCACCACGCATCTAAAGTCCCACTCCCACGCATCTCCCACTCTCCTCCCTCATTACTACCATCTTGGCTGAAATCACCTTCCCAACCGGCCTGTCTCCTCCAGCCTTCCTCGTCCCACCATGCTGCTTTCTGAAGGGACTTTCAGAAGCATCCAAGGCTCCTTCCAGCCTTCAGAACAGGGCCAGCCTCCATCAAGTCTGCCTCAACTTGACCCTGTCACACATCAACCCCTACCACACACTTCAGCCAGGCCCAGCACACAGCGCCCCCTCATGCAGTGGCCATGTCACACCTCCATGCTGTGCTCACCACCTCCCTGGGCCAGAATGCCCTGTGCCGCACCAGTGGCCCAATCCAACAGGTTATCCAGGCCCTGGTCTTCCAACCTGGCCAGACAAGCCAGCCAGGCAAGTCTGCAGAATGCAGGCTGAAGCCAGCCTTTCCCAGGTCCTTGTCAAGGAGAAAGGGGGCTGTGATTCGGGGACAATATGATATGGAAACCTGGTAGGGTGTCCTTCATACCAGGCCTTCTACCTGACTAGACCCTGTTCCGACTCCTGGCTCCAATTCTCAATGGCAATGACCTGTTATGCATCTGTCCCCCACCCGAGACTGCCTTCTTGGTAGGAGAGAGAGCGTCACCTTCCTCTGAGTGTCCCTCTACCCAGCTGGGTCAAGCCTGGGATATGGGTTGTGGGGTGAAAACCTACGAGGTGCCTTCTTGAGTTCAGGCTGAGCTCCCTGTTGGCTAGGTCCATGTTGCTCCTGGGGTCTGTATCCCCAACAGAGGCCAGAACTGTCTCTGTGGTGTATGTGGGGGAGAGGCAGGGAAAGTGTCCACGCCCCTACACAATCTGATTTTTGACCCAATATCGGAAATACTGCCTTTACATATAGCTAAGTGTCTAGAGGCTTCCCTGATACGGAAGGGGAGAAAAGAAGGGGTGTTACTTGGTGAAGACTCGCAGGCCCACCCTCATGGGCTAAGGCCATCAAGGGGGACAAAACAGAGATCTGACAGATGGCCTGGACTCCCTCAACCGTGTGCAAGGGGTGTGGACAGGTCAAGCCTGCTTGCTGGGTCCACACCTTTCAGAATCACAAGCCCCACAGAACCATCAGGATGACCAAAGTCTGTGGGAGTCAGGCCCCATGCGCTACCCCTATGGCTACTACCGTAGAAAAGTGTGCACCCTTATCAGGAAGAGTCTTTGGCCCCTCATCCCCCAAATATGTAAGCTATTTGCAAAGCTTTACCATCAAATCGTACATTAAATATTAAGTGTTATGAAGTGTATGCCCACTTTGAAGTGCTAATTCTCAGTTCTTCAGAATGTGATTCTATTTGCAGGTAGGGTTTTTAAAGTGGTAATTAAGTTAAAATGAGTTCATTAGGGTGAGCCTTAATCCAATATGACTGATGTCCTTCTAAGAAGAGATTAGGACACAGAAGGAAGACGGTGTGAAGACAGTAGGAAGACAGCCAGCTGCAAGCCAGCAGAGGCCGCAGGAGAAACCAACCCTGCCAACACCTTGATCTTGGACTTCGGCTCTCTAGAAAGGAAAGGAAAAAAGTGTCTGCTGCTTAAGCCACGCAGCCTGTTGTACTCAGTTATGGCTGACTGATACAATAAGACTTCATTTCTCTTATAAGATAAACTAAATGGGCCTTATATTTTTTTCTCACACCCCACTTTAGAGACTACTGTCAGGAGGAACCTATGGCCCTGCTGGACTTTATAGGCCACAGGCTAGAGACAATGAGGGGTCTGGCGGCCTCCCCCGTGGGCCTGAGAGTAACTGGAAGAAATCTGAAAACGAAGAGCCCCAGCACCGGAGAGACAGTAAGGGTTTGCCGCAGACCAACCATTGGACGGAACACCCCTCTTGCCGGTGTTTCCCAAGCTCACCTAATCATAAGAATCAGCCAGGATACCTCTGTGCCACCCTGGGAGTTATGCAATGGGGCCCAGAACTTGGGTTTTGTTAGGTAAGCCAGGACCAGAAGCGTTTGAGGAATCGTAGTGCCGCCCATGCCACCCCAGGAGATGGGTTTGTCGGGGCAGTGTGCGTGTGCCGGCATCCCTATCCGGCGGAGGGAGGGAGGGAAGGAGGCCCGGGGCCCGGCGACGTCGGTCTCCCAGCCGTACCCGCCACTCCCACCTCCAGCCCCGCGGAGCCCTCCCCCTACCGCAGTCCAGGCCTCGGCCGAAAGCAACTGGGCCCGCCGTTTCTGTCACTGCGGTATTTGCCCATCTACGTTTTGCGTCCGGCGTTCTTTCTCTGAATCAACAGGCGGGTGGAAGAAATGCCTTCTGATTCCAACCCGAGTAAGTCTGCGAAGTCCCAGACGCCCTTGTTTTTCTCCTGGGTGTGGTCTGCCCGTGACTCTTCTCTCGAGCTCTGGGGCCTTAAATGAAACCCAAGTTCCCCGCTCCCACCGCAGTCGGACCAGAGGTGGACGTGAGGGTGCTGCGCGCCGCGGGAGGGGCGGTCACCGTCCCCAGGGTCTGCGCGCCGGGAGCGGTGGGGAACGGGGTGTGCAGGTCGCCGGGCTCCCGCCCTCCCTCGGGTTTGCGCGCACCAGCTCCCCGCTGACCGCAAGTTCCTCCGAACCTCGAAAGGCATCTCCCCACCTCCCACCCCCACCCGGCTTGGCTCACCCAGGCTGGCAGGTGCTGGCCCCGCAGCTCGCGGCTGATGAACTCGCGTTCATTGTCAAGGAATTCGAAGGCGGCGGCCAGGCGCCCAAGCTTCCCGCGGCGGTTCCTGCGCCACCACATCCACAGCAGGGCGCCGAGCAGCAACCAGGTTATGCTGAGCCCCAGGTAGCCAGCTAGGTAGACAGGCCCCAGGTAGAACAGCACGCGCACCACGAAGGTACAGAGCTCGGGCAGCAGCTGGCTGGACAGACGCAGCTCGGGGCCCGGCGCGCGCTGGGCTCCCAGGGCGCTGGGGGCCCCGGGGGCGCAGGGCTCCTCTGCTCGCATCTCGTCGCCGCAGTCTTGCCCTTCCCGAGAGCTTCACCAGAGCTTAGGTCCGCATGCCCCCACGCCCATGCGCATCTGTCTCCCAAGCTCGAGGACCAGGACGCCGCGCCCCCTTGCCCTGCTGGGACTCTCGGCGCGCCGAGCACAGGGTCCTCTGCGGCGGAGAGCGGCGCCTGGAAATGCACCGAGCCGCGCCGCGCCGCGCCGCGCCGCCCCAGTTCTCGGCTCCAGTTCTCGGCTCCAGTGAGTCCGCAGCTCCGGAAGTCTCCGCCCTAGCGGGGCGGGCCGCCCGCCTGGCTCCTGCCCGCTCTAAAGAGCAACCAGCCGGTGAGCTCGGCCTCTGACCCCAGCACGTGGCGCAGGCGTCAGCCGGAGGTGTGCACTCGCCAGTCCGGGTGGACCAAGTGCTGCCCTAGGTGGTTAATGACTCACCAACACCTGTGTACAACTGGCTTATCATGGATAAACATCACCTAAAACCTGTTTCCTACACGCGGTCTATAATACACAGTATAGTCTGGACTCAGCTGGCATTCGAGGCCCTCCCTGGACAGGCTCAGCCAGGCCTCCCCAGCCTCAGGTCCTGCGTCCCGGCCCTCCAACTGGCCCCTAGAGCCTGCAACGCTGCCAGCTCCTCTGGCATCTGTAAAGCTTGGACCTAGCCCCCAGCCTCATCAAGCCGAGCTCAGGGCCCCTCCTGCGCGCCACAAAACCCTCTGCCCCGCTCTCCCCATCCTCTCTTCTAGGTGTCTGTTTGGATCGTCATTCCCTGCATCATCAGACGGGGAACTTCCGGGCACCGGCCCGTCTTGGCCATCTGTGGGGCGCCCAACAAGGGCAAGCGACCGGCGAATAAAAGGAAAGATGAAGAGGAAGCCCCGAGGTGCCTGAGAGTCAATGGTGAAGCCCATGGTTTCTAACCCTTTAATGATCAGAGCAGGTGGAGCTCCGAATCTCTTAAGTTCGGATAGTAAATCGTCTTGCGGATAGCATATATTTCAGACGGCCACATGAAAGGGCTCACATCAATTACTGGAATGTGATTTTGGAGTTGACAAATGTACCAGAGTGATTTGGAATGACTCTACTGTTTCAACAGCTTTATCGAAAGGCTGGAGCCGATGGATAGCAATCAAAATATTCTCTTCTCTTTCCTTTTCTCTCCCTCCCTCTCCCCGCCCCCCCCCCCCCGCCCCTGTCTCCCGTTCTCGTTCTGACTCTTGCTCTGTCACTCTCTTTTTCTCTCTCTGGCTTTATCCTCTCTCTTGGATAAAATTACTTACTGCAATGAGTTTTTTCAACAATAGATGAGTTCCTGGTGGTCAGAATACCTGGACCCTTCTCTATTGTTCTTGGCTTTCCAGGACTCAGCCAAAACAGAGGCTTAAAGTCCCCCAACTTAACATTCTCCCAGTGTAGCCTGGGAAATCAACGGAAGAAATGCTGCTCGCTGGAGTTCCTTCTTGAGAGTTGCATGTACACAGTCCTAGTAAAGGCTCTGAGAAGTCCTTCAGACAAAAAGTTATTAAATTCTATTTAACCCAGTGTTTCCCAGATTATTTGACCACAGAATTCTTTCCTCAAAATATTTCTCTATTGGTTAACCCAAGTCTGCTGAAGCAAAAGAGAGTGTAGGATAGGGATACTGGGAATTCTCCTGGAAGCTGAGGCAGAATGTGTCTGGCTCTCAGGATGGACGGACCAGGAAGCTAACTGCCAGAACTGCGCTCCTCATCCTTGTGGCCCTCCCTGCTGACCTGCCTGTCTGGTTGAAGTGCAGAACACAGCACTTTCCCCCCAACATCCAGAGATGGAGGACATAGGTCTCACCAATCCAGAGAGACTGCCTTGACCCTTATCCTGTCCCAATTCCAAACCCCTTAGAGACAGGATCCAGCTGAATCTATCATCCCCTTCATCCTTCACACACAGCAAGTCCACACCTCAACCTGGGCTAGTTTGGGAGGGGGTGTGGAAGGTAGTGAGTTTGTGGGGGGATTACTAGAGAAAGGAAGGTTGTTGGTTTGTGAACTGGATGGACACCCACTGAGACAGATGCCCAGCCTGAGACGACCTGTGGGGCATTGCCATCCCCAGCTGCATCGCCTTTCTTTCCTTGAACACATCAAGTTCATTTATGCTGCAAGGCTTTTGTACTTGCTGTTCTCTCTACCTGGAATGTTCCTCTTCTAAAACTTCTCCAACGTACGTTAGGGTGATGGGATTATGATTTCACCCCCCTCCTTTTTAAATTTATTTTATTTTTTATTTTATTTTATTTATTTTTTGAGATGGAGTCTCGCTCTGTTGCCCCGTCTGGAGTGCAGTGAGGCAATCTCAGCTCACCGCAACCTCGGCCTCCCAGATTCAAGCGATTCTCCTGCCTTAGCCTCCTGAGTAGCTAGGATTATAGACACTTGCCACCATGCCCAGATACTTTTTGTATTTTTGGTAAAGATGGGGTTTTGCCATGTTGGCCAGGCTGGTCTCGAACCCCTGACCTCAATCCACCCACCTCAGCCGCCCAAAGTGCTGAGATTACAGGCGTGAGCCACTGTGCCTGCCCCCCCACTTTTAAAACCTTATTTATGTCATTAAATTACTCTCACAAATTAAATATATGAGAACATTGAGAATATGGCATTGAAAACTCTATACCCTACCTGGGATGGAATCTGTGCCTAGAACACTGGAGACTTTATTTCCCTTGACCTGGACATCTAGTTACTACTACCAGCAAAAAAATATTTTATAGATGGTTTGATCACAGCAAAACCTGGGGAGAATAATGCCTTCCACAGCCTTTGCCTGAACACATTTGAGAGTGTATCCTATTACATACCAACTATTGAAAGAACAGTAGCTCAAGTAAATATTCGTTGGTCACTAGTGTGGACTGAATTGTGTCTATGTTGAAGTCCTAACCCTTGGTACCTGTGAATGTAATCTTATTTCAAATAGAGTCTCTGCAGATGTAACCAAGTTAAGATGAGATCATACTCAATTAGGGTGGGCCCTAAGTCCAATGACTGGTGTCCTTATAAGAAAAGAGAGATTCAGAGATAGCGACACAGAGGAGACACAGGAAGGGAAGGCCATGTGAAAACACACGTAGAAACCAGAGTGGTACAGCTACAGGGAAGGAATGTCAAGGATTCCTGGCACCCACCAGGAGCTGGAAAGAAGCAAGGAAGGATTTTTCCCTAGCGCCTTGGGAGAGAGCTCAGCCCTGCTGGCCTCCAGAACTGTGGGAGAATACATTCCTGTTGTTTTAAGCCATCCAGTTTGCGGCACTTCGTGACTGCAGCCCTAGGAAATGAATACAGCCTTCTACTGAGTGCCAGGCACTGTTCCAGGCATAAGAGATTCAGGGTGAACAGAACCGACAGGCTCACTGCTCTCATGCAGCTGACATTCTAGTGCAGAAAGACACCAAAATTTAAACAAAGTACAAGAAAACAGCAGGTAAGGAAAAGTGCTCTGCAGATAGTGCAGTGAGTAGGCTGAGAGAGAGTGACTGGCATGGTGGGCAGGGCTGTTTTAGCCAGATTGATTTGGAAAGTTAGGTTGAGAGCTAAATTAAAAAGAAGACTGAAAATGTACATACAATTTTATTATTATTATTTGAGATGGAGTCTCACTCTGTCCCCCAGAGCTGGAGTGCAGTGGCGTGATCTCGGCTCACTGCAAGCTCCGCCTCCCGGGTTCACGGCATTCTCCTGCCTCAGCCTCCCAAGTAGCTGGGACTACAGGTGCCTGCCACCATGCCCGGCGCATTTTTTGCATTTTTATTGGAGACAGGGTTTCACTGTGTTAGCCAGGATGGTCTCGAGCTCCTGACCTTGTGATCCGCCTGCCTTGGCCTCCCAAAGTGCTGGGATTACAGGCGTGAGCCACCGCGCCCGGCCTTTTTTTTTTTTTTGAGATGGAGTTTCCCTCTTGTTGCCCAGGCTGGAGTGCAGTGGAACAATCTTGGCTCACTGCAACCTCTGCCTCCCGGGTTCAAGCAATTCTCCTCCCTCTGCCTCCCGAGTAGCTGGGATTACAGGTGTGTGCCACCAGCCCCGGTTAATTTTTTTTGTATTTTTAGTAGAGACGGGGTTTCACCATTTTGGCCGGGCGAGTCTCGAACTCCTGACCTCAGGTGATTCACCCTCCTCAGCCACCCAAAGTGCTGGGATTACAGGTGTGAGCCACAGCACCCAGCCTAATTTTATTATTTTTAAAAACTTAGTATCTCACAAAATCATCTCTCCTTTGGAACAGAAAGATAAATGTCCTCTGCTATGTAGGTATCATTAGTTTTTTGCTTTTGTTTTTGTTTTTGGATGGGGTCTTATTCTGTCACCCAGGCTGGAGTTCAGTGGCGCTATCTTGGCTCACTGCAACCTCCACCTCCCAGGTTCAAGCGATTCTCCTGCCTCAGCCTCCCAAGGAGCAGGGACTACAGGCATGCACCACCACGCCCAGCTAATCTTTTTGTATTTTTAGTAGAATGGGGCTTCACCATGTTGGCCAGGCTGGTCTCGAATTCCTGACCTCAAATGATCCGCCTACCTCGGCCCCCCAAAGTGCTGGGATTTTAGGCGTGAGCCTCCATGCCTGGTGGTGTCATTAGTTTTACTTTTGTATTTCCATACAGAGCTAGAGTAATTTTCTGTGTTTGTTCCCTCTGTCTGACTGGGGATTCTTTGGGGGCAGCAGCTGTATCTGATACATCTTTCTGCCTCAGTGCCTGGGTTCGAGCCTGACCTACAGGAGGAGGCTAGGGAGCACAGGGTAAAATCAGAATCTCTAGCATTTGTTTGGGTTTAAATCGAGACTCAAGCACTTACTGACTCTGGAACTAGAGAATCTGCAGTTCTGTTTCCTTATCTGTAAAATGCAGATCATAATATTTATATCACAGAGTGGTCATGAGGACTGGGTCAGACATGATGTGTGTAAGGCTGTATATCCAGATGGGGAAGTTGTCAAGGAAGAACTAGGGTTTTGTTTGTATTGTTTGACTCTTTGTTTTTGTTTTTGTTTTTGTTTTGAGACAGAGTCTTGCTCTGTTGCCAGGTTGAAGGACAGTGGCACGATCTTGGCTTACTGCAACCTTCGATTCCCTGGTTCAAGCGGTTCTCCTGCCTCAGCCTCCCGAGTAGCTGGGATTACAGGCATGCACCACCACGCCCGGCTAATTTTTGTATTTTTAGTAGAGATAAAGTTTCACCATGCTGGCCAGGATGGTCTTGATCTCCTGACCTGGTGATCCGCCCACCTCAGCCTCCCAAAGTGCTGGGATTACAGGTGTGAGTCACCATGCCCAGCCTTGTTTGACTTTTTACAACAAGAATGTGTTTGTGTTTTATCTCTATAATTTTAAAAGCTTTTTATTGTTGCAAAATACATATAATATTTACTATTCTAACCATTCTTAAGGGTACAGCTCAGTGGTATTAAGTACACTCGTATTGCTGTGTAAACATCATCACCATCTCCAGAACTCTTCTTGCAAAACCAAAACTTTATACCCATTAAACAATAACTCCCCATTCCCCTCCACACCCTCCAACTACCCGCAACCACCATTCTATTTTCTGTCACTATGATTTTGACTTAATTGATATTTGAAGGACTCTGTACAACAAAATGGCCAACCACCTTCTTTTCAAGGGTATATGATACACCTTATAATAGTCCAGATAATTAAAGGGTCTGAAACTATGGAGAGTATATTCTCTGATCACAGTGGAATTACATTAGAGCTTAAGAAAAATCAGATAATTAGAAAAACCCAAGATATCTGAAAATTAAACAACACATTCTATATAATCCATAGGTCAAAAAAGAAATCACAAAGGAAATTGGAAAATATTTTAATCTAATGATAACAACATATTAAATTTTATCAGATGCAGCTAAAGCAGTGCTAAGAAAAAAATTTATAGCTTTAAATGTTTGTTTATATTAGAATGAAGAAAAGTCTAAAACCAGTGATCTGCATTCCTACCTCAATAAATTGGAAAAAGAAATGTAAATTAAACCTAAAGTAGAGGAAAGAAAATCATAAAGACAAGTACAGTAATTAATTAAATAAAACATAGATCAACAATAGAGAAAATCAATGAAATAAAAAACTGGGTCTTTGAAAATATCAACAAAATTGATAAGCTTTTAGCTAAACTAAGCAAGGAAAAAAGAGAAAAGACAAAGTATTAATATCAGGAATGAAAGACAGGACATAACTATGGCCTCCACAGATATTAAAAGGATGATAAGGGAATAGAATATTATTAATAACTTCATGCAAAATAATTAAACTACCTAGATGAAACAGAAAAATTTCTTCAGGGACACAAACTACCAAAGAAGAAACAGAAAATTTGAATATCCTTATATTAATTCCAAATATTGAACTTGTAATTTAAAATGTCCCACAGAAGAAACTCCAGGCCCAGAAGCCTTTACTCATGAATTTGATGAAACACTTTTTTTTAACAATAGCAATACTATACAAACTTTTTTAAAATATGGAAATATAGAACACTTCCCAAATTCATTTTATGAGGCCAGTATTACCTTAATATGAAAACCAGATGAAGACACTACAGGAAGAGAGAACTATAGACCAGTATTCTTCACAAACACAGATGCAAATTTAAGTAAAATTAAATGTATGTATCCATGTATCTCTGTCCATCTGTAAATATGTATGGAAAGATACCTGAAATGATGTTTACCTGATATTAATGATGACTGTTCCTTTCTTTTTTTATGAGATGGAGTCTGGCTCTGTACCCAGGCTGGAGTGCAGTGGCGTGATCTCGGCTCACTGCAACCTCAGCCTCCCAGCTTCAAGTAATCCTCCCACCTCAGCCTCCCGAGCAGCTGGGACCACAGACCTGCACCACCATGACAGGCTATTTTTTTTTTTTTTTTTGAGACACAGTCTTGCCCTGTTACCCAGGCTGGAGTGCAGCGGTGCCATCTCTGCTCACTGCAACCTCCACCTCCCTGGTTCAAGCAATTCTCCTGCCTCAGCCTCCTGAGTAGCTGGGATTACAGGTGCCTACCACAATGCCCAGCTAGTTTTTATAATTTTAGTAGAAGACTGGGTTTCACCATGTTGGCCAGGCTGGTCTCGAACTCCTGACCTCAAGTGATCTGCCCGCCTCGGCCTCCCAAATTGCTGGGATTACAAATGTGAGCCACGGTGCCTGGCCAATTATGACTGTTTCTGGTTGGTGATTTTTTTTTTAACTTTATTGTACTTTTTTATAGTTTAATTATTTTTCATAAACGTGTATTATGCAGTATAATAATTTTTATTTAAAAAGCCATAAGCAAATAGCCAAATTATTAGTTCTAGGTGATGAAAATATGAGTGATTTTTGTTTTTCTTTGTACTTTTCTGCATTAAAAAAAATAGGCATGGCCAGACGCCATGGCTCACACCTGTAATCCCAGCATTTTGGGAGGCTGAGGTGGGCGGATCATGAGGTCAAGAGATCAAGACCATCCTGGCCAATATGGTGAAACCTCGTCTCTACTGAAAAGACAAAAAATTAGCTGGGCGTGGTGGTGCATGCCTGTGGTCCCAGCTACTCGGGAGGCTGAGGCAGGAGAATCTCTTGAAACCAGAAGGCAGAGGTTGCAGTGAGCCTAGATCGTGCCACTGCACTCCAGCCTGGGCAACAAGAGCAAAACTCTGTCTCAAAAATAAATAAATAAATAAAATAAAAATAAATAAGAATTAAAAATTTTAAAAAAAGACATGAGTTACTGGTTTTAGGTACACAGTCTTTAAAATGTTAGGTTGTTTCTTTTTATTTTACTTTATTTTATTTTATTTTATTTTATTTTATTTTAGAGATAGGGTCTCACTCTGACCCCAGGCTTGAGTGCAGTGGCGCGATCTCTCACCACAGCCTCGACCTCCCAGGCTCAAGCAATCCTTGCACCTCAGCCTCCTGAGTAGCTGGGACTACAGGTGTGCCCCACCACACCTGGCTAATTTTTGTATTTTTTTGCAGAGACAGGGTTTTGCCACATTGCCCAGGCTGGTCTCGAACTCCTGAGCTCCAGCACTCCACCTGCCTTGGCCTGCCAAAGTGCTAGGATTACAGGCATCAGCCATTCTGCCCGGCCTGATTCCTATTTTATACAGTGTTTTCTATTAGGAATGTATACTGAATTTTATCAAATGTCTTCCCAACATCTATAGGTATGATCACATGGTTTAAAAATTATCCTAATACTGAACCACACTTGCATTCCTGGTGGAACCAGTTTGTTGCACAAATGTCTACTCAGTAAGGTGCAAGGAGAAAGTGAACTTTTCCCATTGCTTTCCAAGCCCACCGGGGTGTGCTCTTCCTCCACGGGATGAAAACATGGGCCACTTTCAGAGTTTTTCCAATCATTTGTTGTCTAAGAACAGTTTCATTTTAGTAATAAAAAGCCCTGTTCAATCCAATATTAAACAATATTAAAACTCCAGTCTTTTACCTAACTTAAATTTCTCCTCTCCCTTCGTGCTGCCTTCAGCTGGGAAATCTGTGATGGGGACAGCAGCTTCACCTCTTTCTTTTTTGAGACGGAGTCTCACTCTGTCACCCAGCCTGGGGTGCAGTAGTGCAGTGGCACAATCTCAGCTCACTGCAACCTCCGCCTCCCAGGTTCAAGGGATTCTCCCACCTCAGCCTCCCAAGTAGCTGGGATTACAGGTGCACGGCCACCATGCCCGTCTTAATTTTTTTTGTGTGTGTATTTTTAGCAGAAACAGGGTTTCACCATGTTGACCAGGCTGGTCTCGAACTCCTGACCTCAAGTCATCCGCCTACCTCAGCCTCCCAAAGTGCTGGGATTACAGGTATAATCCACCGCGCCTGGTCACACCTCTTTCCTAAGTGCTATTTTGGGGGCTGGATTAGTCAGGGCTCTCCAGAAAAACAGAATCATTGAATGCACAGAGAGACAGAGACAGAAATTTTAATAAGGAATTGGCTCATGTGATTATATCAGAGGTGTTTGAACCACAGCAACTCCATCTTGAATAGGGGTTGGGTAAAGTGAGACTGAGACCTACTGGGCTGCATTCCCAGATGGTTAAGGCATTCTAAGTCACAGGATGAGATAGGAGGTCAGCACAAGATACAGGTCATAAAGACCTTGCTGAGAAAACAGCTTGCAGTAAAGAAGCCAGCCAAATCCTACCCAAACCAAGATGGCCATGAGAGTGACCTCTGGTTGTCGTCACTGCTACACTCCCACCAGCGCCGTGACAGTTTACAAATGCCATAGCAACATCAGGAGGTTACCCTATATGGTCTAAAAGGGGAGGCATGAATAATTCACCCCTTGTTTGGCAGATAATAAATAAATAACCACAAAAATGGGCGTCTAGCAGCCATCAGGCTGCTCTATGGAGTAGCCATTCTTTTATACCTCTACTTTTTAAATAAACTTACTTTCACTTTACCCTATGGACTCACCCTGAATTCTCTCTTACGCAAGATCCAAGAACCCTCTCTTGGGTTCTGGATCAGGACTTCTTTCCTGTAACAATTATGGAGGCTGAGAAGTCCCACGGTGTGCCATCTGCAATCTAGAGACCCGAGAGAGCTGGTGGTGTAGTTCAGTCTGAGTTTGAAAGCCCAAGAACCAGGGGAGCCAATGGTGTAAATCCCAGGCCCAAGGCAGGAAACTGATGTCCCAGCTCAGCAGTCAGGCAGAGAGAGTGAATTCTCCCTTCCCCTGGTCTTTGTCCTATTCAGACCTGAATAGATTGGATGATGCACCACTACAGTGGGGAGGGTCATTTGCTTTACTTAGTCTACCAATGCAAATGCTAATCTCTTCCTGAAACCCCCTCACAGATACACTAAAAAAAAAGTGCAACAAACTATCTGGGCACCCTGTGACCTAGTCAAGTTGATGCATGGAATTAACCATCACAGGGGCCCTCTGGGAGAGAGGAGAGATGAGGAGCAGGAAGTCCCTACTAGTTTGGTGCCACTGTTAGTTGGTGCTGGCACCCTCAGTGGGTGTTGCACTTATAGTTACTGAGGGGGACCCACTCCCCAGCACTGAGGCTCCCTCTCTTACAGAACCTTTGATCCAGGCAACACCTCCTCAAGTTGGCAATGTAGACTTCTCCCTCAGCCTCCTGGCTATTCTTTTGCCAAGTGTGGGGATCCCTACTAAATACCACTCCCTTCCACAGCGCCCACAGGAAATATGCACATGCTGTTACCCAGTGAAGGCTGGAAATGCAGGCCTTCCTTCAGACAGTCCTCACCCATGATCTGCCACCACAGAGGGGCAGCTCCAGCCACAGCCTCTTACCTTGAGTTTGTATTAGTTCTTCTATCCCTCAGGTCTCAGGAGACCCTCTTTTGACTTGAGGTGGGAGGGGAGGCAGAAGGCCAGATGGAGTATGCTCACTGACAGCGCTATCCACAGATGTCCTCACTCCCACTCTTCAGCCTCTGAAGGAAACCTAAGGGTCTGGAGGGCCCTCTTGGGCTGGCACAGAGGCCAGCTGTCTCCCTCAAGAATGGGAGGACTTGACAAGCTGGCTCTTGTTCTTGGCCTTTGGGGTGTTGACCTAAAAAAAAAAACAAACTGAGACAAACTTTATATGAGTAGAGAGTTATTTGGGCCAAGTTTGGGGACTGCAACCGGGGAACATAGATTCAAGTTGCCCTAAATATACGCTCTGATTAGCAGCAGTGACTAGTGGGTTTTTTATTTTATTTTATTTTATTTATTTTGAGATGGAGTCTCGCTCTGTCACCCAGGCTGGACTGCAGTGGTGCTATCTCGGCTCACTGCAAGCTCCGCCTCCCAGGTTCACACCATCCTCCTGCCTCAGCCTCCCGAGTAGCTGGGACTACAGGCGCCCACCACCATGCCGGGCTAATTTTTTGTATTTTTAGTAGAGACGGGGTTTCACTGTGCTAGCCAGGATGGTCTCCATCTCCTGACCTCGTGATCCGCCCTCCTCGGCCTCCCAAAGTGGTGGGATTACAGGCATGAGCCACCTCGCCCAGCCGATTAGTAGGTTTTTAAAGGAAAAGAAGAGGCAGTTCCTAAGTTGTTTACCAAGAATTTACATTAAAATAACATAAGCTACTGATTGGCTGCTATACACTGTTCTTTGTTATCACAAATTCCAAGAACATGAAGATTAATGGACGAGGCAGCTAGTTAGGAACAAAATGCCTTTAAACAATCACTCTAGGTGGGCATGGAGGCATGCACCCATCCCCTCTGTGTGACTGAAGTCCCATACTCATGTCTCTCTGGGCCTGGTGAATTTTGCAAACCTCACATAGCTCACACTGCTCAGAGTTATTTTTCTTTCCTCAGGGGCTTCTGCCAAAACTCAGATATGAGGAAGAACTGCTTTCAATATGGCAGATTATTCCTTTTACATGCTGTCAGATTTATTAGTATTATAATGTTTACATCTATTTTTATAAGTGAAATTTCTCATTTATTTTCTCTGCTTGCTTTACCAGACTTTGATGCTAAGGTATTTCTAGTCTTACTAAATGACTTTGGGACTTTTCTTGCTAGTCTTTTATAGTTTGAATAGTAAGAGAATTGTTTCTTTGGGGAAGTTAAGTAAAATTTAGCTGTAAAATAATCTCAGGTTGGTGCTTTGTGAAGTGATAAATCTTTAACACATTTTCCACATTTTTCTATTATTGCTGAACTGTTCAAGTTTTCTACTTCTTTCTGAGTCATGTTTGGCAATATGAAATGTTATCAGAGAATCATCTGTCTTCTTTCTAGACTTGCAAATTTTGAAACCACCTTTGCAAAAATTATAAGAGCGAGAAAAATTATAACAGTGAGCTGATTTAACCCCTCCCCTGCCCCCTGGCACCCATCTTGCCTTTCCCTAATTGTTCCTGGGCTTTTGGGCCCAGCTAACTTTGAGAGATGTTTAGGTTATAGTTTAAATGATGATAGCCTTTCCCCAAAACTCAACCACCTTTGTAAAGCTAATGAAAGACCATCAGCCTAGGGGGCAGAGAGGAGGCTGATTCTGCTAAGGTGTAGACATAGATCGTCAGCCATTCCTGGAGATCACACCACTATTGTAGATTTGCCTTTTGTGATACCTTTTCAGGTTTTTTGCATGTCTGACACCCATGGCTCCACCTGGAACCACCAATTCTGCTCCTGTGGCCCCACCCAGAAGTGATTCAGTGCCTAGGAGGACAGCTTTGACCCCTATAATTTCATCTCTACTCCAACCAAATAGCAGCAAGCCTAGCTACCCCCACCCCTTCCCCCAGACTGCCCTTGAGAAAGGAGCTTTGGATGAGATTGATTTGAGTACTAACTCCATCTCCCATGTGGTATGGCCAGCTTCATGTCTACTAAACTGTTTTCTTTGCTGCAATGCTGTGGTCTTTCTTTGTGCAGCAGGCTGGAAGAACCCCTCAGGTTACAATTTGTTGCCACAAAATACCACATCATATTCTTGAGTTAGTTTCCTGGGATTATTGTAACAAATTACTGCAAACTGGGTGGTTTAAAACCACAGAAATTTATTCTGTTTTGGAGGCCAGATGTCCAAAATCAGGGTGTTAGCAGCATGGATCCTTCTGGAGGCTCTGAGGGGGAACCCACTCCATGCCTCTTTCCTGGCTTCTGTGGCTTGGCAATCCTTGGCATTTCTTGGCTTGTAGATGCATCACTGCCACACCTGCCTTTGTCTTCACAAGGTATTCTGCTCTATGTGTTTCCAATTTCTCTCTTCTTTCTCTTGTAAGAACACCAGTCATTGGATTTGGGGCCCACCATAAATCCAGGATGATCTCATTTTGAGATCCTTAGTTCTATCTGCAAAGACTCTATTTCCACATAAGGTCACATTCCTAGGTACTGGAGGTTAGGACCTGGTCATATTTTTGAGGAAAGAAAACGACTCTCAGCGGAGGAATGTGAGCTCTTTGAAATTATTAGGCCCAGAGAAGCATTAAAATAAGACAGCAATTGCTCCCTACTCCCCACTTTGAGCTGTGTATGTGTAAACCAAAAATAAAATTCTAAGCTCCCAAACTGACTGAATGGATCCCTCCTCTCAGCCAAAGGCATTCCAAAGTCAGTATGAAAAAGTAGTTCAGGCCATGATGGTAAGGATGGGTCGGACATTCCTCACTATACCCTCCCCTCTTTGGAATTCAGGCACAGCCAATCAGCATTAACCTTAAAACAGAGATATTAAGAGTGACAAAACAGACTCTTTCTAGCAATAAGATACCAATTCCAAACTGACTCTAGTATAGCATCACATGACAGATAAAGGCCCTGAAAGAAATCAAAGTATTTTACCCCAAAAATATATTTCTTTTACATATTTTTTTTTTTTTGAGATGGTTTCACTATCGTTGCCCAGGCTGGAGTGCAACAGCGTGATCTCTACTCACTGCAACCACCACCTCCTGAATCAAGTGATTCTCCTGCCTCAGCCTCCCAGTTAACTGGGATTACAGGTGCCCGCCACCACACCTGGCTAATTTTTGTATTTTTGGTAGAGACGGGGTTTTGCAACGTTGGTCAGGCTGGTCTTGAACACCTGACCTCAGGTAATCCACCTGCCTCGGCCTCCCAAAGTGCTGGGATTACAGGCACAAGCCACTGTGCCCGGATTCTTTCACATATTTTGAAATAACCCTGCAAAGCTGTCTCCTGTGGGGAAAATCTACATTCTATAGAATCCTCTTTCCTTTCCAGGTCTTTTCCTGATCCAGGAGAGATTAACTAAGATTCTGGCACCTTTTTAGTTCTGATTAGAGACATTTACCAGCTATTCTCTCTGAAACCTGCTACTTGGAGGCTTTGTCTGCATAATAAGAACCTTGGTCTCCACAATCCCTTCTCTTAACCCAGTTACTCCCTTCTATTAATTGCAGGTTTTTAGATAATAACTCTTTCAACCAATTGCCAATCAGAAAATCTTTGAATCCACCTGTGACCCATAAGCCTTCTCCCTTCAAGTTGTCCCACCTTTCCAGACCAAACCAATGCATACCTTACATGTATTGATTGATGTCTTATGTTTCCCTAAAACATATAAAGCCAGGCTGCAGCCTGACCACATTGGGCACATGTTCTCAGGACCTCCTGGGGCTGTATCATGGGCCTTGGTCACTGACATCTGGTTCAGAATAAATCTCTTCAAATATTTTACAGAGTTTGGCTCTTTTCATTGACATTCATCTCTTGAAACTACTTGCTAGGGCCACAAGTAGCTATAAATTAACCTATAACCCACACTCCATAGCTTAACAATGTATAGCCAATCATTAATCGATGTTATTTCTGTAAGCCCGTGAGAATTCCTGTCATCACCTAATGGGTTCTTTCTGCCCATTATACAGACAAAACCAATTCACTGAGACTATGGAATTGCAATACAGAAAGAATTTAATTGACATGAGTCCAGCCACACAATATGGGAGATGGAGTTATTACTCAAATCAATTCTCTGAACATTTGGAGGCTAGGATTTTTCAAAGATAGTTTGGCAGGCCAGGGAATGGGTGCTGCTGATTGGTTGGGGATGCAATCATCAGGGTGTGGAAAATGGTCTTCGTGCATGCTCAGTCAACTTCTGGGTGAGGGCACAGGACCAGTTGGAGGGTCTAGGTGGAGCTATCATTTGTCAGAAATGCAAAAACCTGAAAAGACATCTCAAAAGGCCAATCTTGGGTTCTACAAGAGTGATGTTATCTGCAGGAGTAACTGGGGAAGTTGCAAATCTCGTCACCTCTAGAATAATGGCTAGTAATTGTTTATGTCTACACCCTAGCAGAAGTCAGGTTCCCCTCATCCTTCTAACCTGGTGGTCTTTCATTAGTTTTACCAAGGTGGTTTAGTTTTGGGCAAAGGCTGTTATAATTTAAACTATAAACTAAATGCCTTCCAAAGTTAATTTAGTCCAAGTCCAGGAATGATTAAGGGCAGTTTGGAGGTAAAAGGGGAAAATGGAGGTTGGTTAGGTCAGATCTCTTTCACTGTCATAATTTTCTTACTGTTATAATTTTTGCAAAGGTGGTTTCATTCCTGACAAACAACTTTGTACAGTCCACTCCCTGTCCCCTACTTTGCCTTTAAAATTCCACTTGCAATTGCTGCTAATTGGAGTGTGTATTCAGGGCAACTTGTATCTATGCTTCCATGTTGCAATCCTCAAGCTTGGCCCAAATACACTCTCTACTTATATTAATTTTGCCTCATCTTCTTCCTTTTAGGTCAACATCTTCTTGGGGCCACTGTTCAATCCACTACACTTCTATTTATAGAATCATGACAATTTGGTTGACAGTTTCTGAGAAACATACAAGTTTACTTGTAATTACAAAAAATTAATTTTCCAGCAGCTTCCAGCATCAAGAGAGACTTGTTTACGTGATGCACCAGATCCATTTTCACAGGAAATAAGTCTGTCTTTTCTCCCTTACTCTGTGTATGGAGGATCTGGATAGCAACTCTGAGTTCCATGAAGCTCTTTTCTTGGAGGGGAGTGGCAGGGAAGGAAATTAACTCTTCACACTTTCTGCCAAAAGCATATCTGTCCATTCGAGATTGTGAGCTTCCTTAAGTATGGGGCTGTACCTCTCAATCCTCCAGGTACCACACCTGCTCCCATCTCAGGCCTGGTCTTTCCTCAGAGCAAGGGCTCTCAGTGACATTGCATGTGTGTGCATGCATGCATGTGTGTGTGTGTGTGTGTACATCTGCATCTCTTCCTCTCCTCTCTATAACAGGATCACCTCAATGTCTCCTCCTTCCTTGGAGGAGAAAAATATTACAGCTGTTGGAAACAAGATAGCTCATGTAACTTGATATTTTGTGGAGATGGCTGTCACAAGTCAGGGTTCTATTTGCTAAGCAACTGTAATGAAAACATTACATATTTTCATCGAGATTAAAAACTAAGACACAATAGCTTTGAGCACCATCATATTGGAAAAATATGGACCACAACTGTGTCAGGTGGTGCACTACATCACCCACCAACCACACCACTCTTGGAGATGATGAGTTAGACCCACCGGAGTGCTGGAGGGAGAGATTTGGCACCATCTGCAGAGACGAATCCTGCAGCCACAGAAGAAGGGAAGAGGGCAGGCCAGTGGGTCTCATACTTCCCTGCACAGCAGCTTCACCTAGAGGGTGTATTAATGCACAGCTTGCTCGACCCCAACCCAGGGTTTTGGATTCAGTGGGAGTGTGGGGAGAATTTGCATTTCTTGTTAAGTTCCCATGAGATGTGTTGCCCTTGTCCTGGAACAGCACTTTGAGGACCACTGGCCCTAGGTAAGGCTTTGGAAGCCGCCCTTTTAATAAGCTCCATCTGTGATCTAAGGCAGCATGCCCTCACACGACATGGCCAATGCTGGGTGCAAGTGAGCAGGCCAGAGCCCAGAGGTCAGGGTTTGGGGTCTCCCAAGGTAGAGGCCATGGTAGGACTGTGTGTGTGTGTATGAAGCCTGTGAAAATGGAGCCAAGAGAGTCTTTCTGAAAGCCCTTCCTGCGGACCCCACAGTCCTTGTGTCTACGTGGAAGGCCGGAAGCAGATGGAGCAGCCAACCCCTAGAAGGCACTGGAGGTCAGCCGGGAGGGGTTTGGGGTGGCTTTCAGCAGGAAGCACCCAGAAAGAGCTGGACCTTCGTTGGGGTAGTTTAGACCCAGTGGGTTCATCAGACAGTTCCTGAGAAGGTTCCTCGGCCTGGTGCTGTGCGAAGCATTTGGCAAATACAAATGGTGAACTTGCGGAGATCCAGACCCTGGGCCCCCAGGGTGCACATTTATCTGCATATGGGCAGTCCTAGGGCAGGAAATCCTAGAGAGCTGGGCTGAGAACAGGGGCCGGTGGGTGAAGGAGCCTGACTTCTGATATCCTGCTTTGGAGGAGCTGCTGGTTCTCTCCCGGGCCTCTGGGGAAGCTGGAGGGCTTCCCTACAAATCGTGCGCACAGAGGCAGCTAGAAAGGGCCTGTCCGTTCTGTGATGCTGCCATCTGGTGGACGAGAAGGGCACTGGTCCCGCTTCCCAGGCGTTGGGTTGGCAGGGGAACCTCAACCGGGATAGTATCTACTGCTGCTGCTACTAGAGTAATAATGCTGATAATGCTTAAACATTTTTTTAAAGCAACTGTGAAGGAGCGAGCACACCTACTATTCTAAGCTCTTTGAATGTGTTAACTCATTTAATCTTCACAACATCTCAAAAGTAAGTAGGATGTCCATTTTTCAGAAGAGGGAACCCAGGCCAATAGAATTGGAATAACTTGCCCAAGGCCACATGGTGAGGAAATGTCCTCTGATCCTTGTCTAGGGTTGGCATGGAATGGATCAGACACATTTGGGTCTGAGTCCTCGCCTTGAAGCTCGGTTTCTTTCTCTGAGAGAATTTTACTGTCCCCAACAGGATGTAGTGAGGATTCCCAGCATGTACCTTGGCTGCTGTGAGGACCAGCAGGTGCCCCTCACACAAATGTCATGTCAACAGGTCCCCCCCGGGCTGTGCAGCCATCTGGCCCTGCCCAGCACATAGTGAGCCCTCACTCAAAAAGTAGCATTTCAGCTCTTTGCCTAAGAAAAAGAGGCATCACCTATCTCCTTTCCTAATCTTTGATACTATGCCCCTCGCAAAAATGTGTGTTACGTCTGAAGAACTTCCTTGCAGAGGTGGGTGTTACGAAGGGAGACGCATTAACACTGCTTGAGCTTCAGATGGAGGTTTGGCCTTTACTTGGGAAGACAAGTAAGTTTGGTAGACAATGGAGAGAAAGCCTGGCTGGATATTTCCCAAAGGGAGGGGAGCACCCTACCCCCGACACCACCACCCAGTGCAGGATGGAGGCACTGTTTTCCTCTTGGCTTCTACCTGGGCATGCTGGCCTGGGCTGGGGGTGGCAGGGGGGTTCGTTGTTGACCTTGACCCGGCAGATTCCGTGGGCTGTGGCACCAGGGTGGTTAGAGAAAATGGGATCTCAGTAGCCCCAGGGGAGAAAGTGAAAGAAAAAGGAGGAGGGTTTGTAGAAGGACTGAGGATACAAAACTCTTGTGAAAATTGGTCGTACAAATTGTATCGTTCTTATCATACCCAACTAAATCAGAGTAGAGAGTCTGGGGGAAAACACACCCAGGGAATATAACGTTGCTCCAAAAATGTAATTCTCTGCAAGCCTGGCTGCCGAAACTGCCTGTTCTCATAAACTGAAACCAGTTTTGTCTAATGGCTACTGAAACAGCCTGCTGTTATTCTAAGACTAGTTTTAACCACTGCCATCACTCACCAATCAGAACTTCCCTGAGACGGGGTCTCACTCTGTCTCCCAGGCTGGAGTGCAGTGGCATGATCATGGCTCACTGTAGCCTCAACCTCCTGGGGCTCAGGTGATCCTCCTACCTCAGCCTCTCAAGTAGCTGGGACTATAGGTGTGCACCACCACATCCAGCTAATTTTTAAATTTTTTGTAGAGATGGAGATTCACCATGTTGCCCAGGCTGGTCTGGAACTCCTGGGCTCAAGCAATCTGCCGGCCTTGGCCTCCCAAAGTGCTGGGATTACAAGTGTGAGCCAACACATCCAGCCATTTCTCCTTTTTATAAAACCTCTAACCTTCTCTTTGTTCTTCGGAAGTTCTGAAGATCACTGGCCCTGAATTGCAATTCTTGCTTCCCAAATAAAATGTTAAATTTAGAGATTTATCTCTATATTTTTATTTTGACTTTGACAGCCTGAACTTGGGCTGGGAAAGGAGAGAATAGTCAGGCTGAGGGTGTTTGGCTCCACACCCTATCCTTAGGAAATCCATGGTGAACTTAGCATAGGGAAGAGTACTAGTGAGAGGATGAGCAGGGAATTTGGGAATAGCCTCCTCCCCAGCTCATAGCTCTGTAAAGGGAATTCCCCATGTGGCTCAGAATCAGCAAAAAGATTGCATTCCAGCCACAGGCTTTTTGATGAGGTCAGGGTATGTTATTGAAAAAGTGGTGTTGGGACAACTGGCTTAACACAAAGCTAAAACACCCTTCACACCTCACTCCAGAATAAATTTCCAATGTTAAATTAACAATAGGCTAACCATGACAGAGAAACGACTATGTGCCAGTTATTGTTTCTAAAGCTTTCCATACATTAGTTTACTTACTCTTCAATATAATGGCATGACGTGTAGACAATTCCATTCCCTTATTTTATGAATAGAAAGTCATCTGGGTCAGGCATGGTGGCTCATGCCTGTAATTCCAGCACTGTGAATAGCTGAGATGGGAGCATCCCTTGAGGCCAGGAGTTGGAGACCACCCTAGGCAACATAGTGAGACCCGTCTCTAAGAAAAAAAAAATAGCTGTGTGTGGTGGCACATGTCTATAGCACCAGCTACTAGGGAGGCTGAGGCAGGAGGATTGCTTGAGCCCAGGGGTTCAAGGCCGCAGTGAGCTATGATCACCACTACACTCTAGCCTGAGTAACAGAGCGAGACCTTGTCTCTAAAAGAAACATTTAAAAAAAAAATTTAAGGTGTAACCCTAAAGGTATTCAAAGGAAATAATAATAATACTTGGATGAGAAAGGATCATATTAGCATTGTACCAAAGACAAAAACGATAAAGGAGTAAATAATAGCTTTGGACATTTAAAATTTTAAACATCTATAGTATAAAAATAAATCAGTAATACAATAAAAAAGGAAACTACATTCTAAGGGAAATTTTTGCAATAAATATGACATATAAGTGGTCAATAAACTGAATACATAAAACCAATAAATAAGAAAAATGAAATTAACAGAAAATTGAAGAGGGCATAAATAGGCGGTTTATAAGGAATAAAAATGGACAAGTCTTCAAAAGTCCATCTTTACTGGGGTCAAAGAAATAAAAATAAAGTAGAAACTAGATGCCCTTCTTTTGTGTTTCCATTAAGCAAAGATTTTTAAAAAGACGCTACCATCCAAGGATGATGAAAATGCACGAAACAAACATTTCTTCTGCTGTTCACGTTTGTGGTATAATCCTTCAGTACGTGGGTACAGCATCATTTATCTAATCATTCTCCAATTATTGCTCACTTAGATCCTTTAACGTTTTGTATCTTATGAATGTGAAGATCACCTTTGTTCATCATTCTTTGCATCTTTGATTACTTCTTTAGGAGAGGGTCCTAGGAGTGGCATTTTTAGGAAAGAGGATTTTAAACCTCTTGATACCAGATGCCAAATTGCTTCCTGTGAAGGCTGAATCTGTTTTGATTGACAAGGGGAGCTGGGCAAGAGCAGAGCTTGGAGTAGCCCGGGGACCCAGGAGAGGAGAGGGCAACAGGAGGCTGTTTTTTCGGTAAGGAGCATCTGAGGGAAGGAGAAATGAGTCAGGCAGGGGAGAGGTGGCAGGGCAGGGGCTATGGTCAGAGGATGGGGGAGGCTAAGCCTCCTTGCTGAATGTCCAGCTCAGGGCCTGCCCCACAAGGGAGGCAGAGGGGGTACCGCTGGACAGGCCAGCTTGGCCTGGGAGACGAGCACCCCACTAACTAAGGGGGGGTGTGCCTAGCTCCTCCAAGCCTTAAATGACGTGATCCGTGCAAAGCACAATGACTGGTACATGCTGTTTGAGTAAATGGTGGCTGGAGTTACTAGTAGACACTCCAGAAGCATTTACGGATTTGATTTTGGAATCCTGGCTAACATTTAAATAGAGTTTCGGTGTGCCAGCCACTATTTTGAAAGTATATGCAGTCATGTGTTGTTTGATGATGGATATACGTTCTGAGAAATGCATCCTTAGGTGATTTCATCATTGTGTGAACATCATAGAGTGCACCTACACAACCCTGGATAGTAAAGCCTACTACACACCACGGCTCTATGGGATAGCCTACTCCTTCTAGGCTACAAACCTGGACAGTATGTTACTGGACTGAATACTGTAGGCAACTGTAAGACAATGGCAAGTATTTGTGTATCTAAACATAGAAAAAGGACAGAAAAAATAGGGTATTTTAATCTATGGAACTACCTTTGTATATGTGGTCTGCCCTTGACCAAAACATCCTTATGTGGCACATGACTGTATCTAATTCAACAATAGCTCAATATCCCTAAAATAAGTATGTTATCATCAATCCAATTTGACAAATGAGGCAATCAAAGCATAGAGAGCTTGGACAAGTTACCGAAGGTCATCAGCTGGCAGCATTGCTGGGCCAGACCTAGGCAGCCTATGTTCTTACCGCACTCCACACATCCTCTGTGCACCAATAATACCAGAAATCTCAGCAATGCCAGACACAAAGAAGGAACTAGAAGTTTGGATGGTTTGGAGGAGGAGGGGTGGTGGTGAAGAACTATTATATTAACAAGAAAGTCAGTTGTAGTGCCTTGCATCACAGGGTCCATTTCCAGCAGCCTCAGCCACCAGGCTGACTCTAAGGAAGCAGGGCCAAGGTCAGGGCTGAGGGGGCTCCCAGCTGTGGGTGCTCCCCTGGGCTGCAGTCCAGAAGCCCCCAGACTACACATGAGGCCTCCTGGGTCTTACTCACTGGGCTAACTGCTGGGTTGTCCTGGCCTCGACTTCTCAGATGGAGCTGGGAAAGGCAGCTGGAGGAAGAGAACTGGAGGTGGTGTCCAAGGCCACAGCTCAGGCTGCCCCTGGAGGAGGCCCAGTGCAGACACTCTGGAAAATGACTGTCATTGAAGTTCAAAATGCTGCTGTTGAGTCATGCAGAGGAAGTTGATCTGCATTCAGCTCACTTGGAAGAAGGCAGGGATGTGTGAGACGCATTGAAAGATTTTCCTCAAACAAAGTTAAAATTAAAAAGGGGCGGGGCAGCTAGCTGGGACTAGCTCAGTCCTCAGTGTGGCGGGGCTGCTGGTGAATGGAGCGTGGGCTTCCAAGTCAGAACTGGGTGCACGTGCAGGCTCAGTCACTTCTTGTTGTCCCTGGACCTCAGTTTCCCTTTCTGTAAAACAAGCATCACATCACCTACCTCTCAGGGAAGCCATGAGGTTTAAATAAGGTAATATGTAGAAATAGCAGGGTGCCTGGTTTACAGTAAGCGCTCAACAAAACGTTAGCTGATAACTAGTTATTGTTGTGCATTTATTTACTGTATGCCAAATCCTCTGTTGAATGTGTAATGTGGATTACCTAATTCAGGGTTCTTGAAGTGTGGTCCCAGACCAGCACTATCCCATCAACTGGAAACTTGTAAGAAATGCAATTTCTCAGGCCCCAGACCTGCTAAATCATAAAAGCCTGTGTTTTAACTCCCAGGTAATTATGATGATGATGATTGCTAGGTCGAGAACCACCAGCTAATTTATAGTTCTTCGTACCATTATTATAGAACAAGGTGAGAATTTTATTCTTACCAGTAAGGTGACCAATGGTCCTGGTTTGCCCGGGACTGTCCTGGTTTTAGCAATGAATGACCAGTGTTTCAGGAAACTCCTCAGTCCTCAGCAAACTGGTTTTGGCCATCCTATTAAGAGCTGAAACCATATTTCATTCTAGGAAGAGATTATGGGATTATGGCTAAAGAAAGCTAATGAGGTTTAGAGAATCTAAAGGGATGGGTGTTTAGCTTACTGGGTGGCTGGTGCTGGAGAAGACAGGTTGGTGGAGGGTCTGGCATGGGGTGAAGGCCAACTGAGAGGCCCTGACAGCAGAGGGACCATCCCTGTGACCCCCAAGTCCCCAGCAAAACTCAGGAATGGTTATTTTTTCAAGGGACACGGTATCCCTAGGTTGCCCAAGCTGGTCTCAAACTCCTGGGCTCAAGCAGTCCTCCTGCCTCAACCTCCCTAGTAGTTGGGATTACAGGTGCAAGCGACTGCACCTGGCTAGGAATGTTTATTGAGAGTGAGTTTTCTTTGTAGAAACTGAGGCAGGGGCTGAACGTCAGAGTGAAATGGACAGAAGTGGAGGTCCCTGTGAGAACCTGACTTTGGAGGACTGTGTGAAGTCTTCAGTGGGCCTTGGGACTGCCACAAACCATAGGCTTGGGAATGGAGAAGGATAGTTTGAGCCAATCTGATTTAGATTTTAAGGCATGGAGGCCCCTGTTGAGATCTGTAATAATTATTAATTCATTTGATAAACATTCAGTATTAACTTTGTATCACTAGGCCCTTCCCTGGGTTATGGATATAAAAATGGAAGAGATGTGGACAAATGAGATATTACAGTGGACTGTGACCAGAAAATCGACAAATCTGGTCAAGTGTCCATTTACACATCAAGGGCTGGGAAACTGATCCTTTATAGGAGTGGCTTTACAGACAGTGGCTACTCCAGGCAGCTGTTTTTTTAGTAACCCATGATCACCGAAAGGCATGGTATTCAGGAGATGAGATTAAAATGCAGCGCAGCTAGTGGGCTCAGCTCTGGCGGCACAGTAGAATCACCTGGGAAGCTTTAACGTCTTGATGTCCGGGCCCTAACCTAGACCAATGGCACCAGACTCTTTGAAGGAGTGGTCTGGGCAGCAGAATTATTTTCCAGGCTCCCTGAGTGATTCTATTATATAGCCTGAGTTGCGAACCACTGGTCTAGGTGGTTACAAATTCAAATTCGAGTCGATGGCATTTGCCTTCAAGTGCTTTTTTGACATTCCTCCCATCTCTCCTCTGCTCCCGTTGCCCAGCTGGGCTCCCATCCTGGTGATGGGTTGCCAAGTAGTCCTGGAGCTGCCACAGCACCCTGAATTTTCTTTGCTCTTTGCTAGTTTTGTACCAGGGTGTTGAGGGCCCGAGAGGCAGGGGTGGAGATGAGGGAGTCATGTGCGTTACACGCTTAGTCACGCTGGGGAACTGGGAGGAGAAGGGCAGCCCGGCTGCCTCCCCTCCCTCAGGATGTCGTGGGAGCAAGCTCAGAGGTGTGTCCACCAAGTGAACAATTTAGAGCTTCTTAGAAGTTGTGGAGTCGATGGATCTTCGCTCCTTTCATTTCCTCTTTCCACTCTCTATGGCTGTGAAACTACCAGAAGGGCCTGAAGTCAAAAAAGAAGGTCCAAGACGCTGGTTCATTTTCATGCTGGGTGACACTCAGCGGTACAGTGAGAATCTGCTAAAACATGATTGTCTCCCCAGAAGAATATATGTATACACGGAATTTTGCATATGATTTGAGGGGTGTCAGCCACCCCACCTGTAACCCCATGGAGCCAAGGTTAACAACCCCTGTATGAGGTACCTGGGTCCTGTCAGAGGCATGTGAACCACAGCAACTCCATCTTGAATAGGGGGCTGGGTAAAATGAGGGTAAGACCTACTTTCCCAGACAGTTAAGGCATTCTAAGTCACAGGATGAGACAGGAGGTCGGCACAAGACACAGGTCATAAAGACTTTGCTGATAAAACAGGTTGCAGTAAAGAAGCTGGCTAAAACCACGATGGCCACAAGAGTGACCTCTGGTCGTCCTCACTGCTGCACTCCACCAGCGCCATGACAGTTTACAAATGCCATGGCAACGTCAGGAGGTCATCCCATATGGTCTAAAAAGGAGAGGCATGAATAATCCGCCCCTTTTTCAGCATATAATCAAGCAATAACCATAAAAATGGGCAACCAGCAGCCCTGGGGGCTGCTCTGCCTATAGGGTAGCCATTCTTTTATTCCTTTACTCTCTTAATAAACTTGCTTTCACTTTACTGTATGGACTCACCCTGAAGTCTTTCTTGTGCAAGGTCCAAGAACCCTCTTTTGGAGTCTGGATCAGAACCCCTTTCTGATAACAGTTCCAGACCTTGAGGGGTCCTCATGAATCAGATGAAGGAAGGAAGAAGTACCTGGACAACTTTGCCCAGAGAGTCAGCAGCTGTCTTGTAGATAAGAACAAGCCCAGCCACAATTTACCTTCCTGTGGTAAGAACTTTTATTTTTACCTAAATAATTTATCTAATTAAATGGTTCTCAAACTTTAGGGTGCAACAGAGTCTCCTGGGAAGGTTGTTCAACACAGATTGCTGTGCCTCACCTCAGAATTTCTGATTCATTAGGTCTGGGGTGGGATCAGATAACTTGCATTTCTAGCAAACTCCCCGGATACGGAAGCTGCTGGCCTGAGGGCCACACTTTGAGAGCCACTTATCCAGTGATTTCACCTCTGCTCATTAGCCCAGGCGCAGGGCTGATGAGAGACTAGGAAGCTGGATTTGAGTCAGAGCTAATGGTTTAGCACATAATTGCCAGGATGTACATTCCACTGAAAGCATCCATCAGTTCTTTGCTTGGTATAAACTCAGCTTTCCTTTTTTATATTTAAATTTCCACATTAGCATGGTAATGAGCTATTTAGGATGATGTGGAAGCCCAGCAGCTATGCTCAGTGAAAATCCAGCTTGCACAGAATAGGCCACCCTTTCAAGTGCTTAGGGACTGGGAGTCCCTAAGTTCTCAGCAGTTAGATTTTTTCTTGTTCTTTACATTTACCATAGTTGTGCACATTTTAACCAAAATGCAAGTGTTTGAGAAGCAAACTGGGAGCCCACTTGCCTCTGTGTGAAAACTTCCCATAATTAAGGGAAGCACATGCTGACCGTGGGTGGGCACTTGGAGCTCACTGCCTCCTCCTTGCTGGGCAGAATCTTGCAGCTGTTAAAGGCAGAGGCGCGAACTTTTTAGTCATCGAATGAATGCCGATGAAGCGTCCTCTGGTTGGATGAAACTGAACCGGATCCTGAGGAACAGTGAGTCCAGGGCTGGATTTCATTTCGATGCCAGGCCTGATGTTCTGGAGCAGTGGCTACTGTCTTCATTGTGCACACAACTCTCCTGGGATCTTGTTAAGATGCAGATCCTGACTCAGCAGGTTGGGACAGGGCCCAGGAGTCTGCATTTCCAGAAAGCTCCTGGGTGATGACAATGCTGACATCTGTGACACCTGGGAACTTCGGTTCACAGCCTCTTTAGAAGTGTGCGGAGATGAAAGTGGACTTTAAAATAGTCCTGGTATGGACCTGGGAATCTGAGCATCCTTTAGAAAGGGAAACCTTCAATCTTCAAAAGTGATGGAAGTAGTGGGCCCAAAATGTGACTAAAATCTTCATCTGGTCAGTGAACACCCTCTTCATCTACTGAGTACAAGGATTATGAGGGACTGAGATTTATGGGAGCTCCTCCAGGTCAGAGCATTCCTCTTAATGCACAGATCCCCACAGCTCATCATCCCCATGAGGCTGGGAACCCTGTGCTGCACAGGTTTTAATGTTCTCTGCAGCCCTGATGTGGGGCTCAGAGCTCAGTGAGTGTGTGCTGCCTGAATGAATGGACATGTTTGACCATACTTTTTTTTTTTGTGGCTAATAAACATCAGCCCATTACTAAGTGTTCAGTGGCACAGCCCACTCTGACACATCTTAAAAATTAGATGGAGGAGCCACCGGAGTGTGAGGTTTGAGCACAGCAGAGACATAATTTGACTTCCATTTTACCAAAAATGTTCTGGCTGCTGTGTTGAGAATGAACTGCAGAAAGACAAGAATGAAACAGGCATGAAAGATGGCAGCTCAGGGTAGAATGTTAGCAGTGGAGGTGACAAGCAAAGGGCAGATTCTGGATATATTTTGGAGTCAACAGAGATTTGTTGGGTGTGAGATGCAGGAGAAAGAGAGGAACGAAGGATAACTCCAAGGTTTTTGGCCGGAATAACTGGAAGCACGGAGTTGCCATTAGCTGAGCTGGGGAAGGCTACATGTAATGCAGGTACGGGAGGGTGAAAATCAGGAATTCCGTTTGGGACATGTTAACTTTGAGACTGGGTACCTGACACATCCAAGTGAGATATCAATTTGGCAGTTGGATATATGAGTGGGACTTGTGAGACAGTTTCAAGCTGGAGAGGTACAACTGGAAGCCCACAGCAGATAAAAGGCATCTTAGCCTCAAGATTGGATGAGGTCATCAAGAAAGTGAGTGTAGGTAGAGAAGAGGACCAAGGACTAAGCTCTGGGGTGCTCCAAAGTTAACAGATTAGGTGGAAGATAAGGACTAAGAAGGAAGTGACCAGTGAAGGAGAAAAACTAAATATGACAGCATCCTAGAAGCCAATGGAAGTCTCATGAGGAAGAGGGAGTGTTCAACTGTGTTACTGCTGAAGGGAGCTCAAGTATGAAAAGACTGAGAACCAGCCTTTGAATTTAGCCAAATGGAAGCCATTGGTGACTTTGAGAATGGTGGTGGTGATGGAGTGGCAGGTGAAAGCTCACCTGGAGCAGTTTAAAGAGAAAGAAATGAGAGGAATGCATGACAGTGAGCATAGATTACTCTTTTAAGATGTTTTCTTGCTGGGCTGGGTGCGATGGCTCATGCCTGTAATCCCAGCACTTTGGGAGGCAGAGGTGGGTGGATTATTTGAGGTCAGGAGTTCAAGACAAGTCTGGCCAACATGGTGAAACCCCACCTCTTTATTAAAAATACACAAATTAGCTGGGTGTGGTGGTGCATGCCTGTAGTCCCAGCTACTTAGGAGGCTGAGGCAGGAGAATCGCTTGAACCCGGGAGATGGAGGTTGCAATGAGCCGAGATCATCACACTACACTCCAGCCTGGGCGATAGAGCAAGACTCCGTCTCAAAAAAAAAAAAAAGATGGTTTCTTACAAAAGACAAAAAAGAGCAGAGAATCAAGTGGTATCTGGCAAAAGACGTGGGTCAAAAGAAGGTTTTCTTTTTCTTTAAGATGAGAAAGATCCAGTAGAGGGGAAAATTGGAGTTACAGAGGAGGGATGAGGGGCCAGGGTAACGCCTGGTATGTGCTAGCGCTCGAGGAAGGGGCTTGGCTTCAGCCAGGAGCATGGAGGGTTCATCACTAACAACTAAGAAGGCACAGCAGGTGGGTGCAGATGCTGGGGAGGGGGCAGAGGTGGTGAAAGGAGTCTGTGGAAATTCTGTTCAGCTGTTTTCAACCTTCTCAGTGATGGAAGAAGTATCAACTGAGAGTGAGGGAGATTTGACACACACAGAGAAGGCAATGTGAAGATGGAGAAGTAAAAGATATGGAGATGCTGGCCTCGAAGACTGGAGTGATGGAGCCACACGCCAAGGAATGCCAGCAGCTACCAGAAGCTGGGAGAGGTAAGGAGCGAAGGCCCTCCTGGCACCTTCATTTCAGGGCAGTGATACTGAGTTTTGATTTCTGGTCTCCAGGACTGTGAGAGAATACATTTCTCTTTTAAAGCCGCTAAGTTTGTGGTAATTTGTTACAACAGCCACATGAAACTAGTATAGAACTAGAGGAGGAAGAACTGACTTAGAAGACCCACTGCCTTGTTCACTACCATACACCTAGCACCCAGCCCAATGCCTGGCATATGGCAGTGCCCAATAAATATTTGTGGAAAGAATGAATGGGCAGGAAGACAGGCCTGAGTGGTCCACCACATCACCTCTCTCCCCAGTCTGCAGTCTAGCCTTCTCTGCCTCCAGCCCAGAGGGCATAAGAAGCATCCTCCAGCACCCAGGTTTACATGTTTCAGCTAGAGTTGCCCAAAGAGCTAACAAGAGAGGGTTTTGGCTTGTACTCCCTGGAAAACGGAGCCTGAGAGATTCAGCTTGGTCAAGTACCCGCCCTATTTAATCAACAAAAATGAAATCACATCGTGCCAAAGACT
The DNA here is from genome assembly GCF_029289425.2 of Pan paniscus. Lineage (NCBI taxonomy): Eukaryota > Metazoa > Chordata > Mammalia > Primates > Hominidae > Pan > Pan paniscus. The sequence goes on along the minus strand of NC_085926.1, from coordinate 136,312,446 downwards.
GTAACCCTAAGGATGGGGGAAGAGGGCAGTTTCTATGAAAAGGAATGTCAGGCAGATAATCCAATAGGTGTCCTGGACAAAGAGCACCGTTTCTGGGCTCCTCACCACACTCCTACATTAGCTTTAGTCCTCCAGCTACTTTGAAGTGCACATTAGTGTCCCATTCACAGGCAAGGCAGCTCAAGACTAAGGCAGGTCATTTGCCCAAAGGCATTCAAAGGTCGGTAGTAGGGCTAAAATCCAGATCTGCCCAGTATCAAGAGGTAATGCCTCTAAATGCTGTGCTAGCCTGCCTTCATCCTCCGGCTCCATGCAGGAAGGAGACACCCCACGGCCACCGGTGGGCTCCTCCTTACTTTAGATCTGGTTAGCACCAAGGTCATGCTCTGTAAGACGTGGATGTTCTGGGCAAAACATCAACAACTCACAATGTTCTCAGCAAAACTTCAGGAACACCGGAGTAAAAGGAACTAAGACAGATACGTGTTTCTCTTCTTTATTAATCAGTCGAGAGATACAAAGACTTAATAAAAAGTTACATAAAAGGTTCAAACATCACTGAGATCTTCAGGCATCACTCTCGTTTCACGACAATGGCCACCAGTTAAGACTATGAAACAGAAGCTGGGCGCTCACAGGCGCACAATAATTCAAGTATCTTTCATTCCAAGTAAACCCGACATGGAATTTCAAACACGATGGGCTGCCAATGGAGGGAACCTGTCTGTGGCTCCAGATTTGCTGTAACATGTCTGAGGGGCCTTTGGGTTAAAGTTGCCACGTTAGTGGGTCATGTCTCCTGGAAAAGTGAGACAGGCCCCACGAGGCCAGCCAGGCATTTTCCACAGCAAGTGCCATGAGAAGGAGGTGGGCAAAGTCCTAAGAGAAACCATCCAGGTGTCCCGAGTGGCAAAGTGCACAGGTAGTAAGTGGCCATTGTCCCCAGCCGTGGGAGTGGAGAGGATGGCTAGGATTATCTCCGGAAAAAAAAAAGCAGCCCTCTAAGGAGGGTGTCAAACAGTGGAAGAAATCTGAGAGCACACAATGGCAAAGGCATGGGGTGAGGGCATTTCAGGAAGGCTGTGCTCCAGGGGATGTGAGGGTAGCACTATTCTCCGGAAGACCAACGGGAACATGAGGATGTCAAACAGCCACAAGTCCCAGTTGGCTCCTCGGTCATGGTGTGGCGTGGCCAACCAGGTTTCCCAGTCTGACCCTGCTAGATGATAATGGAGGAGAAGATGGAGGGATGCCACGGGGCACACTCTACACTCTACTCTGGCCTATCTGGAAGCTACCTCAGTCATGAGGGCCCACTTCTACAAATGGGTCATTATTTACCCATTTCATTTATGCGGAAATGAGTTCATGGGAAATGAAAGCTTACCAGAGGCTCAACAGCAGAGGATACAGAAGACTAACCCTTAACTAGTCTCTCTCAGGCACTATGGAGTTCAACGTGGGCCAAGTGCAGGATGGATGAACAGATGCACTGTCCCTTCTGTCCCAACTGTGTGGTTGAAATCCCTATGTCTTCTCACCTTTATGGCCGAGGTCTCTGTTCTACATCAGCTGATCTGCTTCCAGTGAGACTATCAAACTCAGTGCTGTCGAGGAGTTGCAGCTCCATGGTGGGCATGGGGTATGCTCGTAGTGGTTGGTGCCCAGCAGGAGTTTTCTGGCTGTGGACACTGCCCTGTGTGCAGGGCTTCTTCTCCTACTCCGCCATGCTCTTGATTCTGAGCATCTCCATCCTTACTCCTTCCTACCTGCCTTTCCTCCGCCTCACCTCCAGTTTGCAGCTGCCATCAAACTGCACACAACAAACTGCTGCAGATGCCACTTAGGGAAGCATAAGGATTGGGAAGAGCTTTGTCCTTTTAGTGTTTAAAATACCTCTTAACACTATAGGGTCTAAGGAAACTTTGAAGTGCCTCACCTGGAATGTTCTCTCTTATCCTTCCTTTTAGGAACAGAAAAAGGGGCAATTTAGACAAATAAGAAGTTTGATTTCCAACAAACAAAAGTCTCAACTGTCTCCTTTTGTAGCAGAATCATTCTCCAGCTGGGCCCCTCAGTGCTGGTGATCTTGCCGAGGTAGGAACACAGCGCATTTTCAGAACCCGGGTGTCTTGGCATCCAGTTGGGTGCTCACTTTCCTTGGGTTTCTTTCTCCAGAGTGGCCAGGCCACCTGCTGAGGATATTCTAGTTTGCATAGTGACCTGATTTGTAACATCTAGAAAATAAGGTCACCAGCTGTGCTGCCTTTTATTCTAACCTTTTCTTTGGTGCAGCGTTGTTCCTGTTGTCTCTCCACTCCCACCCCAGCTGGAAAAACTCCAGTCTTTGGCTCACACCAGCAGCACCTGAGGTGGGGGGGCGGGGGTGAGCATCATCAGGGAGCTGGGGAGACTGCCCCCTTGCAGAAGTTATATGAGAGCCACGCATCAGCCCAGCCTTCCTTACTTCTCAGATCATTTTATAGTCAAGATTCAACAGGTCAATAAAAATTGCCAAAAAGGCAACCTAGTACTACTTTTACAAATACTGGAAGGGGTCTGCTCATTGACTAGGCTTATAGAGGTGGTAGTCAGTTGACTCCAAAGGAAGATGGCTTCAGGTCTTGGTGCTGTTTTAGTGATAACAGTATTGAATCATTTTTGGTTAAGATCCAGCATGAACTGGAGTTTTCTGGATGGTGTCCACATTAGGTTACTTTGACGTGTCAGTGTATTCATATCAGAGAGGCACCAAGCAGCACAGCTGATGTGAAAACGCAGCAAGAGACAGATCTGAGAAACCCAGAGCCTCCTCAGACCCCTGGGGAGGGCAGAGAACTTAACCCATACTGTCTGAAAAACAAATGAACATGTTTGCAAAGCCAATCAGCTTACTTTAGTTTATACATTTCCAGGATAATGAAAACCCCTTTTAGAACTGACATGCTCATGACAGCCACTCCCCTCAGCAAAATACAATCTGTTTTCTAATATTTGCATCCCCAACCATAGGAAAATCCTCTGGGTAAATACCTCTCTCTTCTCTCATTTCTAGGCCATGTGTAGGGTCTCTTTCCCTCCCAGGTTTGACCCATGGCCTGAGGCCTCCAGCTACAGTTCCCATTACCTTCTGTCCTCTCAGACACTCTACTTTCAGATTGAGTTGAGTTTTGGCACTGATGGGAAAACTCGGTTAAAAAACAACAACAATATTCCAGATATGTTACCAGAGAGGTCTGCTGAACACTTGAAACTTCACCAGGCAGTGAGCCCAGACCCCTTTAATAAAATAATAATCACTAAAATAATTTAAAAATCTATAAAAGACATCCAAGCTCAGACACTGTGGATGGGGGGTAAGGGAAAGAAGCTTGTTCATGGCTTGTTTTGTACTTTGTATGTGGATAAACACTTCCACATCAAACCAACACTACGTAGTTACAATAAACAACACACCCACCGAGAGAGGGGGAGGAACCGGGTTGAATCAACACATGGGGGAGCCAGGGGCACTTGGATGCTGCTTCTGCTTACAGGTGGCTTCCTTGTCTCTTGTGAGAGGTGGGAAAGCCCGTGCCCTCTGGGCAAAGCCAGACCCTGTCTGCTCCCTGCCCACCTGCCCTTCTCCCTTCCTGTACCAAGTCCTTGGGCCAAGGGTTGTGGTTAGAAATGGTTTCAGTGCAGTTAGGTGGGGAGGGGTCCCGAGGGCTGGCCAGGCCACAGTCACTGTGCCCAGGGCCTCAGGCCTGTCACAAGATCACACATTGCAGTTTGTGGGTGCCTGTGGCCCGGTCTCCCCGCCATTTGGTTTTCTTCTTCTTCTTCTGGCTTTTTTCCGGAATCTGTTGCCTTTTGAAACAATGAAGGACAGAAAGACAAAGTCAGAATGGGCTTTGCTTCTCCTCTGCCCCTCTCCTCCTTAGCCCCAGATCTGAGTCAGAGGAGGCCTGTTCTGGCGGGGTTAGTGGGTGAGGGGGATGGGGATGCCATCCCTCTCCCAGTGGCTGTCCTGGCCACTGGAGGAGGGCCTGGCAGGATAGCTTCTCTTGAGGCAATGAAATGGGGGAGATGGGTGAGGGGATAACCTAAATCGCCCTACTGATGGGAATGACTGACATTATGTTGTAGCTACATTTACATAAATCATAAGCTACATCACATTTTGTCTTATAGAGTGCTGGCCTCTATTCCTGTGTTTCATAGTTTAAATAAAATGATGGGTCAACTGAGCGTAAAAGCCATTTCATGTTTTCTGTTAACTTTTCCTATGTCTAAAACCTGACCTTGGCACTATAGGTTCACAACCAAGGCATCACCATAGGCTACCTGATGGCAGCACATCCTAATTGGAGGCAAAATGCCCAAGAGCAAATAGTTTCTTTCTTTCTTTTGTAAAGATGGCATTTCACTATGTTGCCCAGGCTGGTCTTGAAGTCCTAGCCTCAAGCAATCCTCCTGCCTCCACCTCCACCTTTGCCTCTGAGTGCTGGGATTACAGGAATGAGCCACTACGCCTGGATGAGAAAATCATTTTGAGAGTGCAAAACTGCCAGCAAAAACATAAAGTGAAGACTGTAATATTTCCTCATTATGCTGGGGAATAATGAGAAGATGAGCTTGTTGAGCATGTGGGGGGATGTGTGTATAGTGGGGGTTAGAGCCCCGGGGCTGATCTCACGGCTCACCAGCAGCCCTTGGAGGTGCCAGCATATAGGCCACAAACTCAATGCACAATGTCTGAGACCCGCTGGTTAGGCTGCTGTGCATGTTAAAGATTTGGGAAATGGGATAGCTTGGTGACAGCGGATGCAGCCAGGAGGCTGTTTTAGTCATGAGTGCATGAGGTGATTAACGTCTGGACCCTGACCATGCAAAGCAATATACAAGAAACTTTCATTAGGATTGCTGACAATACTTGGAGATTGACAGCTGGTGGGGTTGGGAAAGGAGATACATGTGCAATGCCTCTGAAATTTGAACCTTGGAATCAGAATATTGGTTGTTCAGGAGAAATATCAAAGGGTGCTCTGATATCAGGGCAGGGAAGAGGAGAGAGACCTAGTTTGTACAGTGGGGAAAGCTTTGGTGTGAGGAGAACACTGAAGCCAGGCTGGAGGGAGCTGCCTTCCAGGGAGCCTGAGCCACTGCCTCAGACAGGAAGGCATTTCCACTTAACATGTGCAGCAGACATCACCCACAAACCTGTTAGCAGCTGCGGGGAGGGCAGAGGTAGGTGGAAAAAGCAAAAGAAAGAAATGGAAGGAGGGACAAGAAATCCAAAAATAGGCCCAGAATTCCACAGCCTCATGGCCTCAGAACAGGAGCTGCTTCCTCAAGCTCCCAGCTGCCTCCAGGAGCCAACCCATGCTGTGGAGGCCTGCTTCTAGGGAGAGGGCAGCGCTCACCTAATTACTCTAACGAGGTCATGGAAGGCTTTGTCGACATTGAGAGGTGGGTCCTTGGCACTGGTTTCTATGTACGGAATCTGGAAGGCAAAGCTCAACTTGATCAAAGTGGCACAGCGATCCTCAAAGCCCTGTTACACCCTTAAAAATGCCCAGAGGTTCTGAGGAACCCAGGTGCTTTCAAAACCCCCCACAGAAGCCCCAGCCCCCAACAGCCTCAAGCATCATTTAGGGCTTTTCACTCTTTCAGGTTGCAAAGTGTTACTAATGGCTTTTCCAATTCCCTCTTGTTCTCTAGGCACAGAGATATTTAATAGCTCCCTAAAAATAGAATAAAGTGATCTTTTTATATACTTGAAGATGAAAGACTGTTTCATTTATCAAAAATACATTTTGATTCTATCCATTTTTCTTTCTGAGGTCTGTTTCTCCACCTTGGGATGACTTCTGTCCCTCTTTCTGGGCCCCTCCAGAGTGGACGCTGGTAGAAAAGGCTGAGGAGAGGCTGGGTCATGACCAGGATTCTGGGCCCAGGTGACCCTGGCCCCGTCGGAGCTGGCCCCCACCCCATCCCAGCTCTTGTTTGATCTGTATCTATGAGCCTGAGAGCTCAGCCATGTTTACACAAGGTTTTTGTCTGTATGTTCAATGCTGAGAAATCATCACCCGGTCGAAAGGGTGCAGACAGCGGGAGATACGACTGTGGTGGCCCCACAGAGCAGGTTTCCAGGGCCAGATCTGCACCAAGCCTCGGGCTGGCAAAGGGAGGAGAACAAAGGCTCTATGAGGTCAGGACACACTCACTCCTGAGCGATCACCTTCTCCTACAGCAGGGACCCCACCAAGGCAGGAAGTGTTCATTCCCCAAAGGCGGGGAGCAGGGTGGGGAACACACAGGCCTCCCTTGATGAGACAGATGGAAGTAAGCTGAGTGTGATTAGACTGAATAACTTTGTTATTTTTCGTAAGTTTTTCTGATTACAAAATTAATGCCTTTCATTATAATATGCTGGAAAAAGAAAAGCACAGTGAAGGAAAGAAAAATAATCAACACTTGAAATGCATGGAAGAGGGCGACAGAGTAAGTTGCTGTTTTAGAGGAGTAGATTGTAAATCATTGCCCAGAACACAAACCAGTCAGTATCTTCCCATCCATCATCATCGCATGAGGTTGGATGTGCACACTTCTGTTGTAGCCAACAGACACACAAAGCGCAGAGCACAAAAGGCAGAGCTTAAGCCTCTGAAATATTCATTGGACAAATATTTGAGCCTCTGATAACACTAAATGGAAACTGCTCTTCATTATGGGCTGTTTGGCTTTCCAGGTCTCACTATCCCTGACCTCTTTCAGTCCTCACATTAACCCTCTGAGGTAAGCAAGTATCTCCATTCTGCAGCTCAGGAGACTGAGCTCAGAGTGACACACTTGCTCAAGGTCAACACCGGCTGGCAGAGAATCAGGGTTTGAACTGGGCACACTTTCCACTTTCTCCTGGCCCTGGTAAGGGGTGCTGAGGTCTGCTTTGGAGCCTCTTCCAGGTTGGACACCAAATCCGGCCATGGCAGGTGCCCCTGATAAGTGGCCAGTAGAGTCCTATGGGGCCCCTGTAAGTCAGGACAACGTGCTTCCCTGCACACACCCAGAGGGGAGGCAGGAAGGCACCGCAGCCCAAGCTGGGACCTACCTGGAGCCCCTTCACATCCTGTACTCCTGCCGGCTCAGTAATGGCCCAGGTTCCAAGGCCTCAGACCACTGCCACCTGTGGTCCCACCCCATCACTCAGAAGTCCCTGAGTTGTATGATCCCCCCCAGGTCCCAGACACCTTCTACTTTCTTTCTAGGGTACCTGTCTCTACCATTGATGAAACACTGATGTGCATTACCTGGATTCCTGGAATTGCAGGATTTCAGTAGCAACAAGACTTAAACTAAGGGGAGCCCTTCAATAAACAGTAGTTTCATTTCCAAAGACCAGGACTGCAGGGGTGACCAGGCTACAGCTTTTACACATCTCCTGACCCCCCTCTACACACACGCACACACCTACATTGTGTTTGGTCGCCATTTCTTTTCCTTGCTCCCTGGTGATTTTCCTCAAGTGCATCAAATCGACCTTGTTGGCCACGAGGATCATCGGGAATGACTCCCTGGGAAATAAAGGAACAGCAGCTCTGTGAGGTTTCCACCACCCCTCACACCTGGTTAAGGTGGCACATTCACATCTCAGGCATAGCACAGCCAGCCCACAGCACCTCCCCAGTCAGCCTGGACTGCAGTCCCTTCCCTCCTCCTTTCCAGAGAGAGGTCAGGGCTTGGGGGAAAGGGCCCGGGGGCTGCTGGCTGTCTTGGCTTGAAGCCTCAGGTCCATTGCAAGGCCAGTGGTGAGGACTTGAGGGGCTGCTGGCCAGGGGCTGGCTCCCCAGACCTGGTTCCCATCTCTTGGGTCACTCAGATGTACCAACCACACAACCAGCTGCACAATTAGGATGGCTCCCAGCAGAGGGCATCAAGAGGCATGGCCATCGTAAAGATTCTTATTGACATGGGCCAAATTTTGTCCAAAACTGAATGAAACGACAATCTCACCACAGCATTGAGTATTTGGCAGCATTGGGTATTTCCATTTTAAAAAATTATAATTTGACTGGTGATAAATGGTACTTTACTATTTTCCCTATATTTCTTTGATTAGCAAGAAAGTTGAACATTTTCCCACATTTGAGCCATTTTTGTTTTCTCTTTTGCAATTCATGTATTCGGAGTAAAACCCACATTAATCTGTGGGAGCTTTATGTGTATGTATGTGTGTCCCTTTACCTGGTAAACTTATTAACACTTTGCCTTTGGAACACATGTTAGCTAGATTTTTTTCTGTCTTTAATGGAATTTGCTCAAAGCTTGTTCTTTTCCTATTAGTTTGTGCTTTTATTTTCATTACATAGCCTCTTTGAGACTCAACAAGGCCAAATGAGTATAAACCAGATTTCAAATGATTTAATTACTCCACATAAGGCTTAAAAAAATCCACGCCTTTAATTAGGGGCGAGAGAGAGAGAGAGAGAGAAAGAGAGAGAGAGAGCACCCTAGGAGGCAGGCGCAGGCCTCTTCCCGGTACCCTCACCTGTCTTTGATGCTCACCTGTCTTTGACGCGCAGGATGAGCTGGTGGAAGCGGTCCACGTGCTCAAAGCTGGCCTTGTCAGTGACGGAGTAGACGATGAGGAAGCCATCCCCCGTGCGCATGTACTGCTCCCGCATGGCGCTGAATTCCTCCTGCCCAGCTGTGTCCAGAACTGGGGTGGGATGAGGCCACTCAGGGGCTGTCCTCACCTACCCTGTAGCCCCCACAGCCTGCAAGACTCCAACGCTGCTGCTGCTGCTGTCCCTACCGTGGCCCAGTCCGAGCTGTCCCGTGAGAGTCTGCATAAGCTCTCTCTCTGGGGCTGCTCGAAGGGTCCCAGCTGAAGCTCCCCAACCTTAAAGCCTGCTTCAGGGTGAGGCTCTGACTCACTGTGGACCCACCAAACCCTTCTCCTCCAGTTTCACCCCATGTGCTTACTAGGCCTAAATTCTCTGATCTACAGACGCGCCTCATGAAGCCAGTGATGAACTCTGCTACACAATCCCTCTGGCCAGACCTGGGCTTGGATCCCTGCTGCAGGGCCTACAAACTGTGACTCTTTGGGAGGTTGCCTGACTCTCTGAGCCTCCCCTTTCCTCCTCTATCAATGAAAACAGTGCCCCTACCTTGCACCCCCTAGGGGAGAAGAGCTTATTTGTGGACATGCCTGGGGGGAAGCCCTGAAGAGGCCATCTGGGCAGGAAGGGCTTCTCAGCCCCCAAGGGGACAGATACCAAGGAGTCCCTGGGGGAGGAGCGGCCCCTCACAGCCAGGGCACTTCCTCCTAGGCTGGGGCTGGAAGCTCTTCCTCCTAACCCATCCATCCCCCCAACTACTCCTGCCCAGGTGCTCTCGCCCCTCACCCCCACCTTCCTCCAGCCTCCTTCCTGCTGAGGGAAAGTCTCATCCCACTGCTCACAGCCACAAGCTCGGTAGGCAGGGTGGGGGGTTCCTTTTAGCAGTGCAGGCCTGACCCCTTTCTGCCCTCTGGGGGCATGAAGTCTGAACCTGCAGCATCCTCCAAGCACCTGCTCATGGCTTAGCCTCCCCTGCGTCTTCCCAGTCCCCCTGCTGCCTGACCAGATCCACCTTCCCCTCTCCTGCGAGGCAGGGGAGCAGGTGGTTACAGATTTTGGAGCCAGCCCACTGGGCGGAGTCTGGCTTCTCATGCCTGGGTGTGACCCCAGGCAAGCTACCCTCTCTGTGCCACCATTTCCTACAATGGGGATGGTCAAGGTAGTTTTCAGTTAATACATGTAATGCCCTCAGTGCAGTGCCTGGCACAAAAGCCCTGTGGGAGGGTCTGCTGTGAGCTTGCCATCCTCACTGGGGTCTTCTCTCCCGCTCTGGCTACCCTCGCAGTCCAGGACGCTTTCCTCCAACTCCCCCTTCCCTCCCCTTCTCCACTGGCCTTGGTGAGCGGACTCTGACTTGGCTGTAGGTGGGGCCCCAGAACCAACCCCAGCCCCATGCCAACCCTTCCGGGAACACTTCTGGCCATCCATGTAGTTGTCCCCAACAGGACTGTTAGCTCCCAGGGGTAACGGCAGGTCTGTGCCAGTCACCTGTCTACTCATGGCCTGGCCAAAAAGTAGCCCCGAACAGTACTTGAATGAAAAAATAAATGTGAAGTCTGTCCAATCTTGTCATTCACTTAAGGAATGTCTGAGTGCCTGCTAGGTGGCAGGAAGTGTTCTAGGCCCTATGGACAGAAGGCGAATGAGACCAAATCCTTGCTTTTATGGGACTCACCATCTAGAAGCGAGACAGATCAACAAATGAATGGCTGTTATTTTAGTGGAGATAGATACACAGTGTGAAGAATGATATAGTCGGCTGGAGGGTCACTGGCAGAAGTTGGTGTCATTTTGGGTAGGGAAGGAGAACCAATATCAGAAGGTCACATTTGAACAGTGACTAAATGAGGGGCCGGAGGGAGCCACGTGGCCTAGCGGAAGAGCACTCCAGGCAGAGGGAACACGACAAATTTGAAGGCTCAAAGGTGGAGGTGTGCAAGGGCAAGAAGGGGAATGAAGGGCGTGTGAAGGATGGAGAGGAGGTGGGGGCAGATGGTGGGGCCTGCCACACTGTGTAAGGTTCGCTTGGTTCTAAGCAAGACTGGGGCCACTGGAGAGTTTGGGCAAAAGAATGGCATACTCTGGCCAGGCGCGGTGGCTCATGCATGTAATCCCAGTGCTTTGGGAGGCCGAGGCAAGTGGATCACCTGAGGTCAGGAGTTCGAGACCAGCCTGGCCAAATGAAACCCCGTCTCTACTAAAAATACAAAAATTAGCCAGGCATGGTGTTGAGCACCTGCAATCCCAGCTACTCATGAGGCTGAGGCAGGAGAATCACTTGAACCCAGGAGGCGGAGGTTGCAGTGAGCTGAGATAGCGCCACTGCACTCCAGCCTGGGTGATAAGAGCGAAACTCCGTCTGAAAAAAAAATAAAAAATAAAAAATAAAGAAAAAGAAAGGCATGCTCTGGAGGACATCTTGAAAAGTTCATTCTGGCTGCTGGGGAAAACAGAGCAAGAGTGGAAGCAGGGACCCAGTGAGGAGGCTAGCACAAGAATCCAGGCAACACGTGCTGGTGGAGCCGAGGGCGGGGAGTGGGTGCTGGGGGAAGTGACCAGACCAAGGCCACTTTCTAAGACAGAGTCAACAGGAGCAGAGCTTTCTGGAGGAAAGTGTGGGGACAGAGAGGTGAGAAAAAGAGGCATTGAGGATGACGCCTGTTTCTGGCCTGAGCGTCTAGGGGAATAGTGATCCCAGATGCTGAGGTGGGGAAGTCTGGGTGAGAAACAGGGTTTGGGGGACTCAGTTTTTGACACAGCTTCAGAGTCTATTAGACACCATGTTTGACTTCCAATAGGTATCGGGGGACTTAAGTCAGACATAGAGAAGAGAAGAGGGGGCAAGAGATACAGATGTGGGAGTTGCCAGTGTATAGATGGCAAGGAAAGCCACAGGACAAGCTATCCGGCGATGCCTGGGAATCCACATCTTCTTAGACAGGCACCTTTACACAGTACCCAAGAAAGTCACCTGTCCCCACAGCCCATCATTGCTGCACATCCCCCAGAGCCATTTGGCACTTCAGAGGGGCCAGTGATGGACAAGAGGACCCAAGAGGTGCCCAGGGCATAAAAGCAGCTCATGGCTACTTCTGCTCCTTCCCTGGGCCTCAGTCTCATGTAGGAAATGAGGGGCGGGGCTCCGGGACCAGCAGGTCCTTACAGCTCTGATATCCTAGAACTATTTCATCTGGATGTGAAACGAAGAGGTCAGAAGGCAGCACCTACAGCCAAGGACCAGGCAGTTTCCCCAGTATTTCCCAGGAGGGAGCAGGAAGACTGCACCTTCAACTGGAGGGACTGCAGCATTTTTTTTTCTTAGAAAAAAAAAATTCTACTCAGAACTGCAATTAATAAAACGGACGGAAACAGCATGCATTTGGCTGAAGTGTGGGTGGAAAGGCCTGAATTGAAAAGCAGAAGACACCCGGGTGCGGTGGCTCATGCCTGTAATCCCAGCACTTTGGGAGGCCAAGGCAGGTGGATCACCTGAGGTCAGGAGTTGAAGACCAGCCTGGCCAACATCGTGAAACCCCATCTCTATTAAAAATACAAAAAATTAGCTGGGCATGGTGGCAGGTGCCTGTAATCCCAGCTACTCGGGAGGCTGAGGCAGGAGAGTCACTTGAACCCAGGAGGCAGAGGTTGCAGTGAGCCAAGATCACGCCATTGCACTCCAGCCTAGGCAACAAGAGCGAAGCTCTGTCTCAAAAAAAAAAGAAAAGAAAAGCAGAAGACATTAAGGCAATATCATAATTCATATATTTACAGATTTTGAAGGTATATATTATCTAAATGGAAACTAGAGATCTAGGATATTTTAAAATATAATCATTCAAATTAAAAAAAACTAATAGGGAGTTGAAAATCAAAATGGACCCTATGGAAAGGGAAAACAGTCATCTCAGACATTGAAGGTCTTAGAAATTATATCACCCAGGCTTTCTGAAAGAATTCTTACAAAGTAAAAAATAAATCCATCAAAGAGAAAGAAGAGTGATACTACAAACAGTGGTAAGTGAAGAAAACAGCAAAACATAAGAGTTAAGTTTAAGGCCAGTGCAGTAAGTTCAAGCCTATAATCCCAGCAGTTTGAGAGGCTGAGGTAGGAGGATAGTTTGAGGCTGGGAGTTTGAGACCAGCCTGGGCAACATAGTGAGACCCCATCTCTACAAATTTTTAAAAGAACAGGTAAGTTTAACTAAATGTTGTTGCATAATTTGAAGAGAATAGATGATAATGTAGAACTAAAATCTATGATGATCCAATGTGTGAGGGTAGGAGCCAGGAAAAAATAAGTACTAAAGTTCTCGCTTCATTTGTGAAGAGGCTAATGATCCTGATTACATCTAGATGCTGATAGAAAAATATGAGTATACACACACATACATATATAGCATAACCAATAGAAGAACGGAAGTAAAACCTCAAACTTCCTAAGCAACAGAGGAAAAACAGGACAAAGTAAATGAAACCAATCCAACAAAAGGCAAAAATAAACTTAACAAAAATAAGCAAATATAATAAAAAGTAGGCATGAAATAAGATGGCTGAAATAAATCTATGACTCATCACAATAAATGCAAATGGATTAAATCCATCTATTAAAAGCAGATACTAAATACAAAATCCATTTGCCTGCCTTCTTTCAAAGACACATATAAAGCAAAATGACAGAGAGGATGAAAAATGGAAGGATAAAAAGAACATGCCAGCCACATGGTAACCAAAAGAAAAGAAATGCATCTACAAAACAGAATTCAAGGCCAAATCATGAAACGGACAAAGACAGAGTATTTATAATTGGAAAGGTACAAGCATCAAGAAGTGCCGCAGTCATCAATCATAAGCATCTAGGCATGTTGCTTAAACACGTATGTGGACAAAAAAAACGGATTTTTAAAAACAGCAGGAATTGACAAATTCCATAATCATTATGAGAGACTTGAAGAGGCCTCTCTTAAATATAGAACAAATGATCTCCAAAAGCAATGTCCTGTCATTAAATAACAAAATTTAAATACTTGGCTGGGCAAGGTGGCTCATCCCTGTAATCCCAGTACTTTGGGAGGATAAAGCGGAGGATCAGCTTGAGCCCAAGAGTTTGAGGTTCCAATGAGCTACAATCTTGCCACTGCACTCCAGCCTCTGGGGCAGAATGAGAACCTGTCTCTAAAAACAAAATTTAAGCTTATTCTGAGAGACAGAACAAACTTTACATTCCAATAGTGAACAAGCATTTTTTTATTTTTTTGTTTTTTTGAGATGGAGTCTCACTCTGTCTCCAGGCTGGAGTGCAGTGGTGCAATCTTGGCTCATGCAACCACCGCCTGCCGGGTTCCAGCGATTCTCCTGCCTCAGCCTCCCGAGTAGCTAGGATTACAGGCATGCGCTACCATGCCCAGCTAATTTTTGTATTTTTAGTAGAGACAGAGTTTCACCATGTTGGCCAGGATGGTCTCAATCTCCTGACCTCGTGATCCACCTGCCTCGGCCTCCCAAAGTGCTGGGATTACAGGCGTAAGCCACCGCGCCTGGCCGTGAACAGGCATTTTTAAGCATACATGAAATTTGGCCATATATTAGAGGCCATAAATAAAAATTTCAACAAATTCCAAAAGGCAGAAATCCTATAGGCTAAGTTTTGTCCTTTATCTGAAATGCTTGGGACCAGAGGTGTTTTGGAATTTTTATTTTTAAAAGATTCTGGAATATTTGCATATACATAATGAGATCTCTTGGGGATGGGACCCAAGTCTAAATACAAGATTCATTTATATTTATACACATAGACTGAAAATAATTTTATACAATATTTCCGAGAATTTTGTGCATAAAACAAAGTTCATATTAAGTACTTATATGTGGACTATTCACTGTGGCGTCACATAAGCGCTCAAAAAGTTTCAGATTTTGAATCATTTCAGATTTCAGATTTTTGGACTGCAGATGCTCAACCTGTACTGTAACAGGATCAGAAATGAACAGAAACAAGAGTATAAGAGAATCTAGCCACCTGAAAATGTTAAAAGCCATGCTCCTCTATAACTCTCTAATTAAAAAGCAGAAATCACAGTTGAGAATTGAAGGACAATCAACAGAAATAAAACCTCTCATTTAAGGCCAAAGTGGTACTTACAGGAAAATTATAGCTTTAAATGCATTTCAGAAACTAAAACTGAAAATTAACTAAACACTTAAATCAAGAGGCTAGAAAAGGGAAAATAAAATAAAATAAGAGAGAAAGGAAAAGGTATCAATAAAAGTAGAAATTGCCAGAGTAGGAGGAGGGGAAAGTAGCTGATATCTAAAAATCAAAAGCAGATTCTTTCAAAGGACCAATTTAAAAAAACCCAGCTTTCAGCAATTCTTATCAGAGAAAAAAAGACAAGCATTTGGAATGAGAAAAGGCCTCTGACTATGGATAGAGCTATATATTTAATTACGGAGAAAACCATACAGAGTTTGATAATAATAAATTTTCAATTCTCAATGAAATGGATGGTTCAAGAAATATAAATGATCAAAATTGGCTCCAGAAAACATATAAAACCTAAATACACTAATAATGGCAGATGAAACGGAAGGGACAAAATCTACCCCAGGAATGGTATGAACCCATCCATTGGTCTGGGAGGGCTAGCAGGGAGGAGGGGTGTGTGGCTGAGCTGGGCCTGGTCCCAAGTGGGACTAGCCCACCCCTTGTCTAGCCCACCCCTCCACACACATACACCTGGAAATGCCTGGCCACAGGCCCCTTGTCAGCAGTTCTAACTCCAAGGCTTCCTGGGGAGGCTGAAGATAATGGGCAGCTACACTATTAAGAAATTATGATCCTGCCTGCATTCCCCATGCCTGATGTCATGAAGGTAGGAGGACTCCAGAGACAGAAAGTATTAGTCACTGTGGGAGAAGAGGTAT
Source organism: Pan paniscus (assembly GCF_029289425.2). Taxonomy (NCBI): domain Eukaryota; kingdom Metazoa; phylum Chordata; class Mammalia; order Primates; family Hominidae; genus Pan; species Pan paniscus. The sequence continues at coordinate 136,296,919 of NC_085926.1, read as the reverse complement.
GCTGCCAATGTGCGTGTGCGTGTGCGTTTGTGAGAGAGGGACAGACAGATAGACAGAGACAGAGAGGCAGCCAGACTGGGGGAGGAGGAAGGAGAAAGATAAATGGAGAGACAGGGTCAGTGTTGTGCACATCTGTCTGCGATGCTCCAATCCTCCCACTTGAGGATCAAGGGATCAAGGGACCCAGCAGCTTTGCAAAGGAGGATTTAACTGGAGACCCTGGAACTGCTGGGAGCTTGTGGATTTCAGATGCCAAGGCAAGCCCCACATGCTGGCAAGGCATGTAGTCCCAGGCAGGAGGGCAGCCAGCATGGAGGGGCACCAGCCTGGGGCTCTGATGTAATAGTCAAGATCTTCTCCTCCTCCCCCTCACCTCTCCCCCTTTTCTCTGCTTCTCCTCCTCCCTTCTCCCCTTCTTGCTCCCTCCTGGGAAATACTAGGAAAACTGCCCACGCCTGGGATTACAGGCGTGAGCCACCTTCTCCCCCTCTTCCACCCAGGCTTCCAGAGGGAGAAAAGTCACAGCATGAGCTCCAGGGGCTCCGACAGTGGCCCATAGCCCAGGGTATGGTCAAGATCTTTGGCTAAAAGTGGTCCCACCCACCGTGTTCCTGCTGGCAGCCAGCACTATGCCAAAGGCTTTATACACACCCGCTCTCTCAGTCCTCTTCACAGCCTTGGAAGTAAGATATTACCATCCTCCTAGTATAGATGGGGACATTGAGGTCCAGGAGTTAAAGGGACCCACTAAAGGCCACGCACCAGGAAGAAGGGTGTTCCTATTTCCCTAAGGCCCAAGGGTCCCAGCCTGTCCAGTCATTTTTCTTCAACCAGAACCACCACTGTCTGGCCATCCTAGAACCGGCTGGGCTGTATCTCCATTCCAAGTCTTTGCCCAAGCCGTGACTTCCATCTAGAATGCCCTTTCCCCTCCTCTCCACTGGCTGTCCCAGCCGCCTTCCAGCTGGGATGCAGTCCATCTCCCTTCCTCCTCACAAGAGCGCCCAGCCTCTGACCTCCATCTTTGAGCCCTTCCTGTTGCGTGTATCATCTGTTCCTCCAAGTTTGGGCCTCTGGGCCTGGCTCAGCTCCTCACCATGGGGTAGAGTCCCAGAATGTGGGAGCCTGGCTTTCATTTCCCTCGGCCCACAAAACCTTCAGCACCCAAGGAAGGCTCAAAAAATACTTGCAGAATGACTAGACGCATCATCTGCACTCTACAGGAAATGCCATCACTGGGTTAAAACAGCCCACTCCAGCTTTAGGGGAGATCACTAAAAACTGACTTTTAAACTGTTATGACACATGGTGGGGCACGGTGGCTCACATCTGTAATCCCAGCACTTTGGGAGGCCGAGGAGGGCGGATCACGAGGTCAGGAGTTTGAGACTAGCCTAGACAACACGGTGAAACCCAGTCTCTACTAAAAATACAAAAATGAGCTGGGCATCGTGGTGGGTACCTGTAATCCCAGCACCTCGGGAGGCTGAGGCAGGAGAATCGCTTGAACCTGGGAGGCAGAGGTTGCAGTGAGCCAAGATTGCACCACTGCACTCCAGCCTGGGCAACGAGAGTGAAACTCTGTCTCAAAAAAACAAAGACAAAAACTTTTATGACACCCCTACAGGGTGAAATAAGGGTCGCGGAATATTAAGCAATAGAGAAAACAATTTCTAGAGATAATATGCCTCCAAGGGCCATACCTAAAGTTTTCTTTTTTCTTTTCTTTTCTTTCTTTTTATGTTTTTGAGACAGAGTCTCACTCCATCGCCCAGGCTGGAGTACAGTAGTGCAATCTCAGCTCACTGCAACCTCTGCCTGCTGGGTTCAAGTGATTCTCATGCCTCAGCCTCCCAAGTAGCTGGAATTACAGGTGCGCATCCCCACTCCTGGCTAATTTTTGTATTTTTAGTAAAGATGGGGTTTTGCCATGTTAGCCAGGCTGGTCTCGAACTCCTGGCCTCAAGTGATCCGCCCGCCTTGGCCTCCCAAAGTGCTAGGATTACAGGCGTGAGCCACTGTGCCCAGCCCCTTGCCTAGAGTTTTCTATCTATCTCTAATTCACAAACCCGTCATGGGAGGCAGGAATGATTATGCCCATTTTACAGAAGAATAAGGTAAGGAAGCTTAAGAATAGATTCAAAAAAATAATGTCACTTAGTTGAACACACATAGTGATGAGGGGTGTTTACTATTTTAATTTGCGCTCCCCTTTCTGGGTAATGGGTGTCTATGGAGTGGGGTTGGGTGCTGGGCAAAAGGGCTGATGCATTCACCATGCACTGTTCCTAGAAAAAGGGCTGCTTTCTTGAACTTCTCCAAAATGCTGGCAGGGTGCAGACAGCCAGGACACCTGGGACTCCCCAAGGGGAAGGGGGCTAAAGTCCTGTAGTGGGCACCAACTGGCTCCCTGGTGACAGGGAAGAGTCCCTTTGTCAGTGGCCCCAACCTCCTCAACACCCTGGCTTAAGGAAAACATCAGGGGAGAAGTGCCGGCCATCAGCTTTGGGGGTCGCTCATGCTGGAGGCTACACCCTGCAGCTGTGGGGAATGGAGTGAGGGGGTCTTGGGATAAGTTTTCACAAGGCCCATGATCCCCAGAACTGGTATACAAACTGCATATGTCGGTGCACATTCTGGGGAGATGGTCTATGGTTCTGTGGGATTCTTAGAGGAACCTATAACCCTCAATGCTGCTCTTAGGGAAGGATGAGAAGAAAGGGGAAAGGACAGCAGCGATCTCAGCTGTGTAACTAGAGCCCAGGAATATCACACCAACAGACGGGGGCCTGGCAGCGCAGAGAAACAGGGAGACAACTGGGAGCGCTGGCCTATAATCCCACTTCCACCTTGCAACCCCTCTGGGAGGCCAGCATTTGACAGGTGAAGAGACAGAGGCAGGGCAAGGCTAGTGATCTGCTTAGGTTCATATGGCTAATGAGCAGTAGAGGCAGGATTTGAACCCATGCCCGTCTGATTCCAAGCCTTGCTCTGCTCCTCACACCAGCCTGTCTTTGAGCAGCAGTCAGCAGTGGCATCCCCACAGCCTGTGAAGAAGAGCAGGTCTAAAAGGAGGGGTGAGGACAGAGATGGAGGACAGAAGCCTGGAGGCTGCTTCCTGCATTCACCCCACTTGCTTACACCAAACTCTCCACCTACTCCGCACCTGCGCGTGGGCAGCCATGGGTGGCAGGGAAGAGAAAACTCATGAGTTCACTGGCTTCTCCCCGTTTAAAGGCCTGAGCATCAACTTCCAGGGCCTTCAGAGTGCCCACCATCCTTCTCCATCATTCTCCCACTCCCTTGGTGACCACCACCCACCCGACCTCTTTTGCCAAGCTTGCCCTCTCAGCTCAGGAATTGAAACAGGGATCTACCAGGAGATAAATTCCACATGCTTGCAACCCACATCAACCCATCTGAGAGGCATGGGACCCCTAACACACTGCTGGTACAGTTTGATAATTCCTCAAAATGTTAAACATGGAGTTACCAAATGACCCAGCAATTCTACTTCTAGGTATATACCCAAGAGAACTGAAAGCAAGTTTTCACATGAAAATTTGCACATGAACATTCACAGCAATATTACTCACAATGGCCAAAAGTAGAAACAACCCAAATGTCTACTGACTGGTGAAAGAATAAACAAAATGTAGTATATGGCCGAACGCGGTGGCTCACGCCTGTAATCCCAGCACTTTGGGAGGCCGAGGCAGGCAGATCACCTGAAGTCAGGAGTTTGAGACCAGCCTGGCCAACTGGTGAAACCCCCTCGCTACTAAAAATACAAAAATTAGCTGGGTGTGGTGGCACACACCTGTAATCCCAGATACTCAGGAGGCTGAGGCAGGGGAATTGTTTGAATCCAGGAGGCAGAGGTTGCAGTGAGCCAAGGTCACGCCATTGCACTCCAGTCAGGGCAACAAGAGTGAAACTCCATCTCAAAAACAAAAAACAAAATGTAGTATATCCGTACACTAGAATATCATAAAAAAGAATGGAATTCTGATACACACTGCAGCAGCATGAACCTGGAAAACACTGTGCTAAGTGAAAGAAGCCAGGCGCAAGAGACCATGTGCTGTCCCATTCTGCTTCCATGAAATGTCTGGAGTAGGCAAATCCATAAAGGCAGGAAGTGGATTAATGGTTTCAGGGACTGAGGAGGGGGGAGAATGGAGAGTGAGTGCTCATGGGTAAGGGGGGTTTTGAGCAGGGTTGGGGATGAATACGTTCAGGAATGAGTTGGCAGTGATTACAGTAATTACTGATTTGTTAATCAATCAGCAATACGTGGTTGTACAACTCTGTGAATACACTAAAAACCACTGAACTGTACGTGTGAATTCTGCATGTGAATTTTATCTCAATAAAAAAAAGTTATATGAGGAAAAAAATCAACCCACCTCCCTCCCTGTAAAACACATGTTCCACCTGCCCTCTCGCTAGGGTGGATGACCCAGCTCTGCTCCTAAGACAATCCTCTCCAGCTAAGCACTGGCTCCAGGTCCCTGCCACCTGTGCGAGGACACTGCTAAAACTGTTGTTCCTTCATCATCCTATTCTCTATTGGTTTATATCCACCAGCAGGTAAATGTGCTGTAATTTCTCTCATCTTAAAACAAAAATATATTGGCCTGGAACAGTGGCTCACACCTGTAACCCCAGCACTTTGGGAGGCCAAGGCAGGTGGATTACCTGAGGTCAGGAGTTCGAGACCAGCCTGGCCAACATGATGAAACCCCATCTCTACCAAAAATACAAAAATTAGCTGTGTGTGGTGGCGGGCGCCTGCAGTCCCAGCTACTCAGGAGGCTGAGGCAGGAGAATCGCTTGAACCTGGGAAGCAGAGGTTGCAGTGAGCCAAGGTTGTGCCACTGCACTCCAGCCTGGGTGACAGAGTGAGACTCTGTCTCAAAAAATAATAAATAAATAAATAAATAAATGTATTTTAAAACTCAAAAATACAATAAAATGAAACAAAAAAATTTACAAATAAAGCTGGATACAGTGGTTCATTCCTGTAATCCCAATACTTTGGGAGGCTGAGCTGGGAGGATCACTTGAGCCCTGGAGTTTCAGACCAGCCTGGGCAACAAAGTGAGAACCCCATCTCTACAAAAAATACAAAAATTTGCCAGGCCTGTGGTCCCAGCTACTGAGGAGACTGAGGTGGGAGGATTGCGGGAGGTCAAGGCTGCAGTGAGTCGTGATCATGCCACTGAACTCCAGCCTGGGTGACAAAGCAAGACCCTGTCTTTAAAAAAAAAAAAAAAAAAAAAAAATTACAAATCAAAACCCCTCCCCTTGGCCTCACCTCTCCCTCCCACTACTGTTCATTTCTCTCTTCCTCCTTACAGAAACGCTTCTTGCCTATCCTCGCTGCCTGCTCCTCCTCTCCACCACTTTCTTGAACCCACTCTAATTAGACTTTCATCTCCAACCACTCCATCAAAACTGATCTTGTCAAGTCACCAATGACCTCCATGTCACTAAATCCAATGGGTGCTTCTCAGTTCCTCATCCTGCCGGGCTCCTGGCCGTTCTCTCATATAGCTTAGCTGATGGTCCCTGCCTTTGTGAAGCACCTTCTTCACTTGGCTGCAGGATGCCACTCTCCCTTGGTCTTTATCCTACTACAGTGACTGGTCCTGCACTGTCTCCTCTTCTCCCCAGCCTCTAAACATTGGTGGGTCCTTCTCTAACCGCAGTCACATTCTTGGTGATCTCTCATCCTGCAGCTTTACAGGTCACCACCCAGATTTCTATCCAGCCCACAGGTCTCCCCTCCTACAGGCTTAGATATCCAGCTGCCACCCTGACTTCTACTTGTATGTGTGAAAGGTATCCTGGATTTAACACGTCCAAAATTAGACTCTTGATTTCCCCTCAAAACTTGTTTTTCACTGTTCTTCCTAATCTTGATAAATGTAACTCTATGCTACTGGTTCTTCAGGCCAAAGACTCTTCCCTCTCTAATAACCTCATATACTCCATTGACAAATCCCGTCATTTCCTCCTTCAAAACACAACCAGAATCTACCCTTCTCACCACCTCCTCCACCAATGCCCAAGCCCATCATCAGGAGCTTCTTAACTGGTCTTTCCGATTCTGCCATGGTTCCTCTGTGTTCCGTTCACACCAGAGCCAGAGTGAGCTCTTCTCACTCGCCAGGCCAGGAGCGCAGCAGGATAAGGAACTGAGAAGTACCCATGTTTTAAACATGTTAGATCATGTCCTTCCTCTGCTCAAAATCCTCCAACGGCTTCTCATTTACCTACAAAACCCTGTGAGATCAATCCCTTCCAGCTACCTGCCTGACCTCTCTCCTACTAGCGGTGCTCTCACTTGTTCCACACGCTGGCTTCCTAGCTATTCCCCACACAGGCCAGGCACACCCCTGCCTCGGGGCCCTTGCACCTGATACTCCCACTGACTGAGATTCTCTTCCAGATACAGGTGCAGCTTTCTCTTTTAGGTATCTGCTCCAACATTCCCTTATCAGGAAAGCCCTCCTTGACCAGCCAACACAAGACAGTAACCCCTTCCCCACTGTGACTCCCTTACCTTGTCTGACCTTCATCACAGCACTTATCACCACCTGACACCATACATATTTGTTTATGCTCTGTCCCCTCACCCCACTAAAACATAAGCTTCATGAGAGCAGGGGCTTTGATTTGCCAATTGCTATGTCCTCAGAGCCCAAAAGAGAGATGGGTACATTAGCAATTATTTGCAGAAGGAATTAGTGAACATATCCAGGTACATAGGACTCAGGGTTCAATTCACACAACTCTGGGCGGAGAGGTATATCCCTAAGTCAGGGGCTCAAGCCTCACTCCTGAACCTCCCTAGACACAGGGACATGTGTCAGTGGCCCCTCATCCATACAGGTGATGGGACCTATTCTTGAAACCATCAAGCCACCTCATAAATAATATAAACCAGACACAGTGGCTCACATCTGTAATCCTAGTGCTTTAGGAGGCCAAGGTGGGCGGATCACTTAAACCCAGGAGTTCAAGGCTGCAGTAAGCTATGATCATGCCACTGCACTCCAGCCTGGGTGGCACGGTGAGACCCTGTCTCTAAAAATAACAATAAAAACAACAATAATATATATCACATTAAAGCAATCACTGCAACAATAGCATCTACTGAGGTCTGCTATGTGCCAAGCCCCTTGCAAGGTGACTTGTTTCCCCCTCACTCAATAAACAATAATTAAACACCTAATAGATGCCAAGTCTGGGCTGACATCAGAGATACAATGGTGGGCACAGTCCTTTTCCTCAAGGAACTCACAATTTGTATTTTTTTCATTTATCCTTTGCAACAACTATGAGGTGTATCTCATTTGGATACAGATCCCACTGATGAGGGTGCAAGGTCTTTGTCCAGAGGCAGCCCAAAGGGAGGAGGAGCCCCAGTCACCAGAGCCAGGGTGTGGGGAGCACAGGCTGACAGAGGCAACACTGAGGCCCAGGGAAGGTGGCATCACCCAACACAATGGCAGACAGGGGAGGTCTCAGATCTATTGGTCAGGCTGGTGTGCTTGGCCCAAACTGGTCACATGACTTCTAACAGGGACCAACATGAAGTTCTGAAACTCAGGCAAAACCCCACATTAACTGGCATATATGACCTGATTGTCAGCAAGGAAAGTGGAAAAACACTTGGATTTTGGGATGCTGACAAATCTGGAACGAGCCCAGGCTGTGCTAAGAGTTGGGTGTAGGGAGTTGCATATTCCACTCACACCTTCATCATTGAGTCCAAGCCTCACTGAGCTGACTCTAGGTCAGTGGCTGGAGAGGGGTCCTTCAGCTCCCAGCCTGGCTAGTGGGTCTGAGAAGGGCCCCTCGGGTGCAGGGCAGCAGCAGCAGCAATTTTCCGGTGGTAGAGAGTACTTCGCTATTTTACCAACTAGTACCGCAGTACTGAGGTACACTGGCTGCAGAGCAGCTGTGCTCACCTGGAAAGTGATTTACTCTCACTTGACTAATCTCAATTTCACGGAATTGTCACAAGGATGAAATAAGGCATCCTTGTAAAAGCCCTTAGCGTGAGGCCTTCAAGAAAAGTCTGGTTGGTAGTAACTGCTACCACCGCTCTGAGGACAGACAGCAAGAGAGGATTTGGGAAGAGATGTGTCAGCAATGTGAGGAAGGGCTTTCTACCAGAGAGCACTGCCCTGGGCACCATGGAGATCAGTGAGGCATTTCAGCAGCATGGCTGATGCAGCAGGGACAAAGGGTCAGGCCCAGGCCTGCAGGGCTGGATTGCATAATCTCAGGCCAGCAGCCATGCTTCCCTATGAAGGGAAAGAGGGAAATTCCTCCCACATCACTGCTGGCAGGGGAAGGGCAGCTTCCCCTTGGTGGGTGACAGGCCAGCTCTGCCTGCACCCCATTCTTAGTTGGGGCCTATGGAGAGTGCCCACTCTGAAGCTGGCCTAAGTCCTGCTGAGCATAAAGCCCCCTGGTAAAGTCCCCGGTTCAGGAAAAAAAAACTCTCAGTAAACGTTCCTTTTCCTCTCCCTGCCGTTCCAATGTCCTCCTCTCCTCCTCGTCCCCAGAAAGAATGTGGATTCAAGTGTGTGGGGGAAAAGCCAGGTTCAGGCCCCTCTGAGAAGACAACAGCACTTGTGTCTGAGGTTTGGGCAGAAGCCAGGGTGGAAATGTCCCAGCTTCTGAGGGTGCAGGAGAAGAGCCAGGCTTTTGCTCTTTGAAAACACTGGGCCCTTGCTGGGGAGTCGGAGACAGAGAGGTTGCGGAGCTGGGCCCAAGAACCCCAAGGTAGGAAGCAGTGTCTGGAGACTCAGGGCCCACTGCTGTTCTCCACCGATGGAAGAAAGATGCAAAGTTCCAGAGGCTGGCTGGGCAGAGGGCGGGGCTGGGAGCCAGAGGGTGGGGAGGACCAGAGACATCTGCCCTGTTGTAAGTGAGCAGAGTATTTGGTCAGCATCCCACCTTAGAGGTCCAAGGCCTGGGCCAAAGCAGGAGGTAGTGGGACAGGGTGGAGGACACGCTCGGCAGAGTCAAGAAGCCCAAAACCTGGCTCTCCAGCTAGCTAGGTCTCACCCTAGACTAGTGACCTCTCCATCTGTACCTCAGTTTCCACAATTGTAAAGTGAGGGGCTTAGCAGCCTTCCATCCCTAACCAACAGAAAAAATAGGCACACAAGAACTCTAAGACGAAAGAAGGAAAGCAGGGACTCAGATATTTATATACCATGCTCATAGCAGCGTTATTCATAATAGCAAAAAGGTGGAAACCACCCAAGTGTCCATCCACAGATGAACAGATAATGAAAACATGGTACATCCATACAGTGGAATATCATTCAGCTTTAAAACGGAGAGAAGGCCGGGCGCGGTGGCTCATGCCTGTAACCCCAACACTTTGGGAGGCCGAGGCGGGTGGATCACGAGGTCAAGAGATTGAGACCATGCTGGCCAGCATGGTGAAAATGCTACCAGTCTCTACTAAAAATACAAAAATTAGCTGGGCATGGTGGTGCGTGCCTATAGTCCCAGCTACTCGGAAGGCTGAGGCAGGAGAATCGCTTGAACCCGGGAGGCGGAGGCTGCAGTGAGCCGAGATCACACCACTGCACTCCAGCCTGGCGACAGAGCGCGACTCCGTCTCAAAAAAAAAAAAGAAAAAAAAAGGAAAGAAATTCAGAACATGCAGCAACATGGATGAATCTTGAATAGATTGTGCTAATTAAAATAAGCCAGCCACATAAAAGGACAAATATTATTCCACTTATCATAGCACTCAAATGAGGTATCTAGATTAGTTAAATACATAGAGACAGAAAGTAGAAGCCGGGCGCGGTGGCTCACGCCTATAATCCCAGCACTTTGGGAGGCCGAGGTGGGTGGATCACCTGAGGCCAGGAGTTCGAGATCAGCCTGGCCAACACGGTGAAACCCCATCCCTACTAAAAATACAAAAATTAGCCAGGCGTGGTGGTGCGCGCCTGTAATCCCAGCTCCTCAGGAGGGTGAGGCAGGATAATCACTTGAACTCAGAAAGCGGAGGCTGCAGTGAACCGAGATCGCACCACTGCATTCCAGCCTGGGTGACAGAGTGAGACTTCATTTCAGAAAAAAAAAGAAAGAAAGTAGAATGGTGGTTGCCAAGGACTGAGGAGAGGGGAAAATGGGGACTTAGTGTTTAAGGGGCAAGGGATTAATAACCTGAATATATAAGAAACTCAAACAACTCATTAGCAAAATAAAATAAAATTCTGATTTAAAGGGCAAAAGACCTGAATAGTCATTTCTCAAACGGAGACAAACAAATGGATAGCAGGTATATGAAAAAATTATCAACATCGCTAATCATCAGAGAAATGCAAATCAAAACTACAATGAAATGCAAATCAAAACTACAATGAGATAACATCTCACCCCAGTTACAATGGTTATTATCAAAAAGACAAAAAATAACAAATGCTAGGGAAGATGTGGAGAAAAGAGAATGTTTGGATACTGCTGGTGGGAATATAAACTAGTATAGCCACTGTGGAAAATGGTATGGAGATTTCTCAAAAAACTAAAAATAGAGCTACCATATGGTCCAGCATCCTACTGCTGAGTATACACTGAAAGGAAAGGAAATCAGTATATTGAAGTGATACCTGCACTCCCATGTTTATCATAGCACTAGTCACAATAGCCAAAAGTAAGGAAGCAACCTAAGTGCCTTTCAATGAATGAATGATAAAGAAAATGTAGCATATATACACAATAGAATATCATTCATCCATAAAAAAGAATGAGGCTGGGCGCAGTGGCTCATGCCTGTAATGCCAGCACTTTGGGAGGCCGAGGTGGGCAGATCACCTGAGGTCAGGAGTTCGAGACCAACCTAGCCAAGATGGTGAAACCCCATCTCTACTAAAAATACAAAAATTAGCCGGGCGTGTTGGCAGGTGCCTGTAATTTCAGCTACTTGGGAGGCTTAGGCAGGAGAATTGCTTGAACCCGGGAGGGGGAGGTTGCAGTGATCGTGCCACTGAACTCTAGTCTGCCCAACAAGTGTGAGACTCCTTCTCAAAAAAAAATTTGCAGCAACATGGATGGAACTGGAGGTCATTATGTTAAGTGAAATAAGCCAGGCACAGAAAGACAAATATCGCATGCTCTCACTCATATGTGGGAGCTAAAACAGTGGATTTCATGGAGGTAGAGAGTGGAATGATTGACACCAAAGGCTGGGAAGGGTGTGTGGGTCGGGGGATGAAGAGAAGTTGGTTAATGGGTACAGAAATACAAAGAGATAGAAGGAATAAGTTCTAGTATTTGATAGCACAGTAGGGAAATTATAGTTAACAATAATTCATTGCAAATTTCAAAATAGCTAGAAGAGAAGAATTGTAATGTTCCCAATACAAAGAAAGAATGTTTGAGGTGATGGATATGCTAATACCTGGATTTGATCATTACCGTGCCCTCAAAATATGTATGAATATGATATCAATAAAAGAAAAGGAAGCAAGCAGAATAGTGGTTGCCAGGGACTGAGGAGAGGGGAGAATGGGGAGTCAGTGTTTAATAGGTACAGAGTTTCAGTTGAGGAAGGTGAAAAGGTTCTGGAGATGAACGGGAGGGATGGTTGTAGAACAAAGTGAATGCACTATGCACTTAGAGATGGTTAAGATGGTAACTTTTATGTTATGTACACTTTATCACAATAAAACAAACACAAAACTCCATGGCTCTGCCGAAGGTTTGGGGCTTCCTGATTCATGACAAGAGAGAATTGGGGTGAGGGCAGTCACACAGCTGAAAGCCAAGGTGAGGTAGTGTTCCAAAGTCAGAGACAGGAGGAGAGGGCTGAGAGCATGGAGATGGGACAGCCGAAGCGAACCCCACAGTGGAGAAGCAGGGACCAGACGGGGAGGAAGAGAGGCTCCGAGGGTTGGGCCCTTGACAATGTAAAGTGAGATGAGGATCCCGAACCCTTGCAGGAAAGAACTCAGAGCAGGCTTGCTCCAAAGCCTGGGGGTCCCACAGCCACAGGAGAGCCTGGCTGCTGGCCCCTGAGGCCAGCCAGCTCTTGTCTCTTAGGTTCTGGGAGGAGACAGGCAATGTGACTTCCTGGAAGAAAACAAGAAACAGGTTTGCAAGAAAGCAGGCAGCCTGTGAGAATCATCAGTGTGGAAGTCACGGAGAAGGCTTCCTTAAGCAGCTTGCAAATCTCTGACGTGAGATTGAGATCACAACCGGAGCACCTGGTTCTCTGAAGGACCCTGGGTGAGGAGTAAGAAGGGCAGAAGAGGTATGATAGTTCAGCCACACCCACTTCTTCCTGGGATTTCAGCTCCCCTTCCCAGAGGCACAAGGATCCACTGTGCTGTGGGGGAGGATTTTCCTACACAACCAGACTGACAGTGGGTAGGAGTCAACAGGTAGCTCAAACTGTTGCTGGTTGTGTGAAACTTTTGCTGTATTTTCTTCAACTATAAAACAGAAGTAACAACAGCAACTACCACAGTAGCATTTGTAAGGATTCAAAGACAGCAAATGCAATGTGCTTAGCACGGGCCTTCCACACAGTTTCTGCCCATTCAATACCCCGTCATCAAAATTATCATTCTCTTCCTTCTCCTCATCATCGTGCTGCCACGTTTTTACTCTTTCTGAGTTTGGAAGAAGAGAAACTGCAGAGTTGAGATCCCCTGGAGTTCAGTGGGGTACAGGGCAACCGAGGGCACCTCCAGGCTTAGTACCTCCCCGAAGATGGCATGGCCTCAGGGGAGCAGGACCCCTGGGATCCAGATGCCCAGGGAAGTCCTGGCCATCTGAGGGGTGCAGACCACTCCAGAAAAGTTCAGCCCCAGAAAGGTTCAGAGTTACTCACTGCAACCTCTGCCTCCCGGGTTCAGGCAATTCTCCTGCCTCAGGCTCCCGAGTAGCTGAGATGACAGGCGCCACCAGGCCTGGCTAATTTTTTTTGTATTTTTAGTAGAAGCGGGGTTTCACTATGTTGGTCAGGCTGGTCTCAAACTCCTGACCTCGTGATCCACCCGCCTCGGCCTCGCAAAGTGCTGGGATTACAGGCGTGAGCCACCGCACCCGGCCAAGTCTTCCTTTTCTTAACAGCAGATCTAATGGAGTGGAGAAGCATCTAATCTGGGAATCTGGTGTCTATTCCCGAGGAAGGCCTGGGTGGGCAATGCCCTAAATCGGGCCTGACTCTGGTGGCAGAATTAGAGGCTTAACAAACTCATTCTTCTAAAGTAATGCCATGGAGAGCCCAAGCACTTCAGAACACAGGCTTTGCAAATGCACACTTCTAATATAATGCTGCGGCCATGTTTCCCCTCTCCCTGCTGCTCCTGCTATAAATGTTGAGGAAAACATTCAATCTTGAGGAAAACATTTTTCCTCAGAAACCAATTTAACATCCAAAGGTACTCAGGAAAAAGTCAGAGAAGTTTATATGGCTGTAGAGAGAAATACTGATTGAGTTCCAACGATGTACCAGGCATGGTGTTACTTTCTTACATGCATTATGCAATGTGTTTCAGAATGTTCTCTATGGAACATAGTTCAGAATCACGTGCAAAAAATGACCCCTGTGGGAAGCTCTAAGGACAATGTATCCTATCACTACACCTCTAGTATGTGTTTGCATGTTAAAAGTTCTTGTAAGTCCTGCAGTGAAGAAACTTGTTTACATTTATTTAACTCAGTATATCCCAAAGTGTGCCATATATTCCAATAGGTGATGCATGAAATGATTTTAGAAAGTGCACAGATGTAAGTTTTAATTTTAATAGTTATATATACTTATTATTGTAATGTGAATTAGAAAAGAATAATATAGCTAGCACACCAAACCTTTCACTACACATATATCGTTCAAGGTTTATTCTTTCATTTGGTCATTCCACAAATGTTTACTGGGGAGCTACTATGAACCAAGCAGTATTCTAGATGCTAGGAATAATGCAGTCAGTAAATAAAGTCCCTGCTCTCAGACATTTATATTTTAGTCAGCAGAGACAAAAACACAAACAAAGATAAAAGATGTCCAACCATAAAAGGCAGAATAAAGAAGAACAGAGTTGGGCATAGAAATGACTGGGGTGGGGTGGATACTAGCGTCAATGGTTTGGTCAGGGAAGACCTCTTAGATAAAGTGACATTTGAGCTGAGACCTAAATGAAATCAGTGTTTCTGCAGGAACAATGTTCTAGGCAGAGAGAAGACAAAATGCAAAGTCCCAAGATGGGAAGGTGCTTAGTACCGGTTCAAATTGTTCAAAGTCCCAGGGCTGCAGACAAACCCTTGGAGGACGGTGCTTTTTAAAATTGAGATACAATCTACATGCCATAATATTAATACTTTAAAAGTATATAATTCAGTGCTTTTAAAATATATTTACAAAGTTTTTTTGTTTTGTTTTGTTTTTTTGAGAGGGAGTCTCACTCTGTTGCCCAGGCTGGAGTGAGGTGGCACAGTCTTGGCTCACTGCAATCTTTGCCTCCTGAGCTCAAGTGATTCTCCCACCTCAGCCACCCGAGGCTAATTTTTATATTTTTAGTTGAGATGGGGTTTCACCATGTTGCCCAGGCAAGTCTCAAACTCCTGAGCTCAAGCAATCTGCCCACCTCAGCCTCCCAAAGTGTTGGGATTTACAGGCCTTGTAAGCCACAGCGCCCAGCCACAAAGTTGTGTTTTTTTGAAGTCATGATTTGGTTCTGCTTCTGGCCAAGATGGAGTGACAGGGACCAGATTTACCTTCTCAGCTGAAACAACCAACAGACAGACAAAATATGTGGGAGGACTGCTTCAGCCCAGAAGGTCTAGGCTGTGGTGAGCCTTGATCATGCCACTGCACTCCAGCCTGGGTAACAGAGCGAGACCCTGTCTCAAAACAAAAACAAAAACATCTTCCCACAAAGAAAACTCCAGGGCCAGATGGCCTTGTTTGTGAATTCTACTAAACAGTTAGGGAAGAAATACCAATTTAACTCAAACTCTTCCAGAAAATTGAATAAAACTCGTTCTATGAGGCCAACATTACTCTGATACCAAAATTAGACACAGACATTACAAGAAAACTATAGACCAATATTTCACAAGAACACAGACATAAGAATTGTAAACAAAAGTTTAGCAAATCAAAGCCAACAATATTAAAGGATAATACATCATGACCAAGTGGGGTTTATTCCAGGGATGCAATTTTGGTTTAATATTAAAAGAATCAAGGACCAGGGATGGTGGCTCACACTTGTAATCCCAGCACTTTGGGAGGCTGAAATGGAAGGATTGCTTGAAGCCAAGAGTTCAAGACCAGCCTGGGCGACAATGGGAGATTCCCCCCAATCTTCACAAAAATATAAAATATTAGCCGGGCACAGTGGTGTGTGCCTACAGTCCTAGCTACTGGGGAAGCTGAGGCAAGAAGATCTCTTGAGCCCAGGAGTTTGTGGTTGCAGTGAGCTAAGATCATGCCACTGTGCTCCAGCCTGGGTGACAGTGCAAGACTCTGTCACAAAAACAAAACAAAACAATCAATGTAATTTACCACATTAACAAACTAAAAAAGGAAAACCGTTTGGTTATCTCAGTAGACACAGAAAAAGCACTGGGCAAAATCCAACATCCATGCCTGATAAAAACTCTCAGTAAACTAGAAATAGAAAGGAACTTCCATGACCTGATAAAGGCCATCCATAAAAGGCCTGCAACTAACATCATACTTAATGCTAAAGACCAAACACTTACCCCCTAAGATCAAGAACAAGACAAGGATGTCTGTTCTTGTTACTTCTTTTCAACAGGATGCCAGAGATTTTAATCAATGAGATAAGGCAAGAAAAAGAAATAAGAGCCATCCAGATTGGAAAAGAAGAAGTAAAACTGTCTTTACTTGCAGTCACTATGGTCTATTCAGAAAAATCCAGCAGAATCTACAAAAAAGATACTAGAACTAGTAACTGAGTTTAGCAAAGTTGTAGGTTACAAGATTAATATACAGAAACCTATTGTTTTTATATATACTAGCAACAAACAATAGCAAATTGAAATAAAAAACCAAAAATAATAATTTACAGTAGCATCAATACAGATGCAGGTATAAATCTGACAAAACATGTAAAAGACCTATGCACTGAAAACTACAAATAAGCCAGGCGTGGTGGTTCATGCCTGTAATCCCAGCAGTTTGAGAGGCTGAGGCTGAGGCAGGCGGATCACGAGGTCAGGAGATCGAGACCATCCTGGCCAACATGGTGAAACCCCGTCTCTACTAAAAATACAAAAAAAATTTAGCTGGGTGTGGTGGCGCGTGCCTGTAATCCCAGCTACTTGGGAGGCTGAGGCAAGAGAATTGCTTGAACCCGAGAGGCGGAGGTTGCGGTGAGCTGAGACCGCACCACTGCACTCCACCAACCTGGTGACAGAGCGAGACTCTGTCCCCCCAAAAACAAACAAACAAACAAAAAAACCTACAAATAAAATTGACAAGAGAAATTAAAGAAGACCCAAATAAACAAACAAACAAATAAATAAATAAATAAATGGAAAGAGATACTGTGTTCATGGGTTGGAAGCCTCAACGTTGTTAAAATATCAACTCTCCTCAAACAGATCTATAGATTCAACACAATCCCAATCAAAATCTAGAATTTTAGAATTTAACTGAGGCTAAAACTCACATAGAAATACCTTAGGACCTAGACCAGTCAAAACAACTTTGAAAAATAACGAAGTTGAAGATTTAATACTCCCTGATTTCAAGCATCTCCTAGAGGGTGTGTTAAAACACAGGGTGTTGGGCCCACCCTCAAAATTTCCAAATCACTATGGGCCTAAGGATGTGCATTTCTAATTAGTTTTCTGATGCTGTGGCTACTGCTGGCCTGGCTGCCACACTTAGAACTAGTAATCCAGACTAATTCACACTCAGCTAGAAACACAATGTCAGATCCAAGAGATTCCCCTCAAAGGACAAGTACCAAGTAAACTATGTTCATTAAGAAACAACTTGCTTTTCCCTTTTTTATTAGCTAAAGACATCCATAACTGTTAATCAGAGATTCTGATCAGCAAGAAAAAACACACATGACATCACTGAGTTGGCATGATTCTAGCCTCCCCTCTTTGCTGAATGCACATTTTGGTTTCCACGAAATCTTGCAAGCCCTCTACGCAGGCCTTCCCTGTTCAGAATTCACCCTGAAAACGACACACGGCTTTATACCAACCATCCCATAACAGCGACATTAAGGAAACCATCTTGCCCCACTGAAACCTGTCAAATTTCCCTGATCCTCCCCATCTGCTATCCCACCCAATGCAGGGCTGCCACCCAGGTCTCACCGTCCAAGATGGCCCATTGATTGTCAATCTCCGTATGTTTCAGGTAGGAGTCTTCAATGGTGGGGTCATAGTCAGGCACAAAGATCTTCTGGAAAAACTGGATGGTGAGGGCACTTTTGCCCACACCCCCATCCCCCACCACCACCAGCTTGTATGTGGGGAGGTTGTCACTGGGGACGGCGCTGGTTGCCATGTTTCTCGTAGGTCAGACCTGCGGAAGCAAGACATGTGGAATGAGACAGAGGGCTTTTTTAACTTAGGGGAAAATATTCATGTTTTCCTCCTTTATAAAGTAATACTCTCAATTATAAAGAGGTTTGAAAATGAAGAAATGCAAAAGAAAATAAAAGCATTACCCCTGGTCTCACTACCCAGAGACAGTCACTGTTAAAGTGATTTATTCAACCATCATTTATTCAACACCAATTATGTGCCAGGCCTGGTGTTGAGGACACAGTACCACTGGTCTTGTTTAGCAAGTACAGCCAAAAGCCATGTCAAATAAGCTTTTTGGCCACTAAACTCTACTTGTACAGGTTAACACGAGGGCAGTGGTCTGAGCAGGGCTGGCATGGAGGTTCATCTTTCACATCCCCTCTTATTAACTGGGCTGCTATGCTGAGAAGGATTTGAAGCTGTGTCTAAGCTTAGAAAGGGGGCCATGATAGCTTAGCACACCTGAGCTCTGGGACTCTGAGGCCCCTTCCAAGTTTCAGAATTCTATGATTGTGGCTCCTTTCTCTCTGCTTCTTGGCCTGTATTATACACAAAGTCACGCGGGAATCATTTTATTTGGGGAGGAGGGGGTAGGAGCAGGTCGAAGTTTTGTTTTGATGCTGCTGAGGCCAGCTAAGGCAGTGGTTCTCAGTCAGGGGAATTTTGCTCCCCAGGGATATTTGCAATGTCTAGAGATATTTTTTTGTTGTTGTCAAAATGGAGTGGATACCACTGGCATCTGTTCAGCACAGACCAGGGATTGTACAATGCACAGGGCAGTCCCCCCGAGTGAAGAATTATCCATCCTAAAATGTCAATAGTGCTGAGGTTGAGAAACCCTGAGCTAAGGTGACCAGGAGGCAGCTGGAAGTGGGACCAGGATTCTAAAGAATAATCGGGCCTTAACAGAAGTGAAGAGTGACCTTTGTAAACAGTGTCACAAAGTGACAAGGAGGAGAGGCAGGAGGGAGCCTTCTGGAGGCACTCAGAAGAAAAGGAGGGAAACCAGGATCTGTGGTCATGATGGAAGCCAAGAGTTTCCAGAAGGAGGCTGACAGCACCAAATGTTAAACACAGGTGCAGCTAAGGGGATCCCCTAAAGAACAATTTGGAGGTTGTAGCGAGGAACCTAAACTGCTAACTAACTGTGGACCCTGCCAGGAAGAAGCAATACCACCTCCTGGTAGGGCATTCCTGGGTAGCACAAAAATCGAGGGAGGGAAAGCTTAATCCTACGGCTGTGTAGAAGAAAAGAAAGAATCCCTGTGCAAATTGGGAGGGGAAAAGCATGGTGTACGTGTGACTGGGAAACCGATGGTCTCACAGAGAGGAGGGTGGCAGCGTGGCAGGGAGGACAAAGAACTGGGTGCCCTGTGTGCTCCGCTGCTACTTGGGAAGGCCACTGACCTCTCTGAGCCATAGTTTCCTTATCTATGAGTTTAAAGGGCTGGATTAGATTACTTTTATAATTAGTTTCAGCTCTAAAATAGTCTTCAGTTCTAGATTTTGACAGAAAGGGGGCTGGACACAAATGTGGGTTATGTGGCCACACTGATTTGCATGGGGCTACAGTCGAGAGTCATTGCAGAACCCTTTATAGTTACTGAAGCCTGATGTTGACATTTAGGACTTCCCCAAAGGGTCGGAGAAGTACAAGCTTTGCTACACTGCAGAGAAAGTGCAAATCTGCCTAGGCTATACTGAAAATACACTTGCGTAAATATATTCATACCCTCTCCTGCAGCTCTACCCCATGTGAGAATTTATTCTAAGGAGATAATCAGAGAAGTGAAGAAAGATGTTAAGAATGGGGGAAAATAGAAATAACTTAATGTTGGGGGGAAAAGTTAAAGTTTATCCATATAATGGAGTACTACGCAGTCATTTAAAAGGAAGATATTCACTAACCTAGAAAAAGTGTGTTGTTATGTATGAAAAAAAGACAGGCTGCAAAACAGCTAGTAAGTACACCTGATCCTAATGCCAGGTGTGGATCCAGGCATTAAGAACTTTAGCAGATGGTTGTCTCTAAGGCAGATTTCAGGGCATTTTCATTTTCTTAATGTTTCAATTTTCTACAACAAGCATGCATTATATTTGTGTACTGGAAAAGTTTAACACTATTAAAATGCTCCCAGGAAAATAAAATGTTCAAGCCACCTGAAAATGTTTGATTTCCTCTCATTCGAGTGGGGATTTCAGCTCCTTTCGGGCAGTATAGGACCAGGTTCCGGCTGTGGCCCCGGAATCTGGTTCCAGCATCTCCCTACAACACGGGACGGGCTGAGGCTTCACTTAACTGAGCTCTTCCATGGCCAAATCCATGACAGTGAATGCAGGCCAAGGAGAGAGGGCGGAGGGGAGTTGCAGGGTGACAGAAATGGGGAGGGAGGGGTGGCCCAGTGGCCTCTCTCCTTTGCCTCTCAGAGCTGCAGAGCGTGGGGTTCACTCCTCACTGCCCCTCTGCAACTGCTGCCCTGTCCTGGGCAATGACGCTGGGCTATGGGTGAAAGGTGTTTGCTGGTGTTTGGCTTTTTGTTTTGTTTTTGTTTTTTTTGAGACAGAGTCTCACTGTCACCCAGACGGGAGTGCAGTAGTGCGGTCTCAGCTCACTGCAGTCTCCGCCTCCCAAGTTCAAGAGATTCTCCTGCCTCAGCCTCCCAAGTAGCTGGGATTACAGGCGCCCACCACCATGCCTGGCTAATTTTTTGGTATTTTCAGTAGAGACAGGTTTCACCATGTTGGCCAGGATGATTTTGCTCTCCTGACCTTGTGATCTGCCTGCCTTGGCCTCCCAAAGTGCTGGGATTACAGGCATGAGCCACCGTTCCCGGTCGGTGTTTGGCTGTTCTTAAAGCTCCCATTCTCTGCTGGCAGCGACATAACTAAAAAATACTAAGTGGGTGGGAAGGTATTGAAAAGGAAAACCGTTTGTCTTTATTTTCTTCTCAAAAGAAAACAAGATAAGAAATACACTAGTAAATATGCTGGAGTACATGAATGAACCTTTGAGTCGGCACTCAGACCACCCACAGCCAAATCACCTGGGGACTCCTTAAAAAATGCCCTCTGCTTGCCAAGGCAGCTGGCAGGAAATGGCCAGTGGGGGCCCCCTCCTTTTGACAGCACCCTGCTCTCAGAGGTTGAACCCTCAGACACCACAGGGAGCCAAGCCGGGGTTCCCTTCCCACTTGGGGTTTCCTTCTAATTAGGACACAATGGAACAGGGCTAGACTACTCATTTCACACAAACATCAGACTGGGTCCCTTGTGAAAACCCTTTCAGTGCCCCACAATGCTGAGGAGGAAAGTCCAGGCCCCCTCACAGGACATTCAATGCCTGTCGCTGGCTGCCACTGCTGACCTCTCCAGCCACACCCGTGCCGCAGCCCCTTATACTCTACTGTCACCCCCCACCAGGTTTGTGGTCTCCCAATGTGTCCTGTGGTCACGCTGCAGCCTCTGTGCACACCTAAGACCCCCAGGAGAGCACATACCTCCTCATGGGTCAGCACCAGGCACTGCCTCCACCTGCGCTTTGAGCCCTGAAGTTCCTGCCACAGACGCCACAATGATGCCTAGAATTTTCTACGTGTTTACTGTGCACAAAAGGGGAGGAACAGCATCTTGTTCTTCTCTGTACTCCCAGAGCCTGGCACAGCATTGGCACAGGGCAGACACTTACTGAATGAACTAGAGGTTCAACACGCATTTCTGAACAATGGTCAGACAACCTACACACCACAGAGCTGGCTTCCTCATGGAGAGAGCTAAGGGACAACTCTCTCAGCCAGGGCTTGGGACTGTCTCTCTCCTACTAAGAGATGAGACTAATGGCACAGACAGGACCCTTTGGAATCAAGTGTGAGCTAGAAACAAAGAAGGGGTTTCCAAGGCTGGAGAATGAGTCCAGAGAACACCCCAATTCCTAAAGGTGCTATCTCATCTTGATAGGCATGTTTCTCCAGCCCCCCCCAAAAACCCTGATCAAATGATGTCTTTGCAGATGGGGAGGTCAAGATGCCAAGAGATATGAACCACACTCCTACAAAATAAGCTGGTCTTATGCGGTACAGAGAAAGATTTTTTTAAAACCACTCACAGGCTACGACGAAAAGTCACCACAGAATGAAAAGTTGGTTGGTTGGTGGGTAAGGAGCAAACTGCTGACATTCACAACACCCCTCTCCTTTCCAGCCTTCTCAACTAAAAAGCACCTCGGAGATCATTCTAGGATGTTAGGTCTTCACTTTTGAGGATGATGGATGTGACCCTTTGAGGTGGGAAGGTGGTATAAGGTAGACTTGGGGTTCTCCTTAAAGTTTCCCCACTATTTTCTGTGCTGAATACTCCTCCTACTGACCAGTTGAGTGACCTTGGGCAAATTACCTTCTATGGCCTCAGTATCTTATTAGTAAAGTGGGTTAGTTAGAGACTCATACTTTGCAGGATTGCTCTAAGCATGAAATAAAATGTGTGAGATATGCTGAGCTCTGAGAAGATGCCCAAATGCTCACTTTCTCACCTTGTTTACTTTACTCCCAAGAAGAGGGAGCACACACACACATATACACACTCACACATACACACTCACACACACACACACTCTCTCTCATTCCCAGCCTCCTCTCAGCATGAGAAGCCTCACCACCACCTCAGCTCTGTTAACAGCCAGACAAAATAGGCCTGTGTGGGAACATCACCCATCATTTAGAGCATTGTTTCCATGGGAAATGGCTCTGAGGTTCCAGGCAGCCCCATCCACGCAGAAACCAACTTTGGGAACAGCAGCCACTTGGCCGTGGGGGCGGCTGAACTGGTTCCCATGGCAACCACTGCTCCCAGGGCCCCGCCCAGGCCACAGGCTGCATGGCAACCCAAACCCGTTGTTCATACTGGAAACTTCTGCCTAAAAGGCAATATCACTTCCTCAATAATTTTAATAACATGTGTACAAAAACCTCAGGCATCTGTAAATGGAAAAATAAGCTCTTTTGGCTGTTGTCTGCCTCTTGCTCCCTTTCTTTCCCCATAGGTAGAACCTTCTTGCATGGTTTGAAGTTGTTTCCCTGAATGCCAGATTTACCTTGTCAAACAGATTGTAAGCTCCACGAGGACAAGAGCCACATCCTCTCATTCCTTTGCCTCTCACGGGGCCAGGCAGAGCCCAACACATGGGAAGCTCAGTCTCTACTCACACTGCCCTCGTCACTTTCCCAGTGCGGCCTTCTACCCACACGGGCCTCCCTTGTGCTAAGAAGCAGGGGGTCACACCCATCCTTCTGAAAGGGGCTGGCTCATACCCCTAGGAAGTGGGTGGCTGGGTGGACTGATCACCCCAGTATAACCTTTTCACTCAGCAGTCTTCAAAGTTAGCATGGGTGTGTCTAAGACCTCCCAGGAATAGTCTTTTGTAAAAGCCCAACGGTTCTCAGTGGGACAGCTTGGGAGGTCAGGGACAGCCTCAACTCCACAGCCAGGCAGCCGGAGTTCCACTGTGGCCTCCAATACAGACTCCCTGTGTGACCTGGGGCAAGTTTCTTAACTTCCTGGTGCCCAGTTTCCCCATCTATAAAACAGGAGAACAAGGCCCCAGGAAGGTGTAAGGCCTCAGTGAGAAAAACTTGGAGGGCCCCTCAGCAAGGGCATATTTGCATCGACAAAGTAGTTGGGCCCCTGCTTTCCCTTCAACCTGGTAGACTTCGGTGATTTAAACCATTTCCTTGCCCCATCCACAGCCCTAGGGAAGGGCATCCACACTGCATAGGACAGCAGCAGGCCCCAACAGCCCCCACAAAATGGCAAAATGGCAGGGCTCAGTGGGTCTTACCCCTCATGAAATTTGCCTCTTCTCCTCAGGCTTCCAGGTTCTAGGGCTTCTACAGAGCTTGTTTCCCAAAACAATAGCCTAAAACCACTGCACCCATTGTTCTAAGTGAGTAGCACATGTTAAATGAATGGCTTCAGCTACAGATGTTGCCAAGGGGTCCACAGGTCCCCTAGCCTCTCCAGGCCCCCCACTCCACCCAGCATCACTTCCAAAGCAGTGTCCTATGTACTGGCCAGGAAAAATGGTGCCCAGAAGGAGCTGCATAGCAGCAACAACGCCCATCCTTAGTGGACAACTGCTGTGGACTGGTTAGATGCCGAGGGTCATGTTAGAACGGTCATGCCACACTGCCTCCAATTCTTTTGCCAAATCATTTTGCTGCATCACATGGCTTTTCTTAGGGTAGCGTTTTCACGATTCACTATCCTACAGGGCATTCTTCATCATTGTTGCTGCTTCCCTTGGCCCTGACCTTAGGACCACAGATTCTCAGAGGCTGGCCCAGGGCCAATCCAGAGGCTCTCCCAAAGATGCTGCCAACTTTATTGAAGGTTTGGTATTTACTGCTTCTTGCTTCTGTATTTCTATACTAATTATTTTAAAGAGTCCCCTTAACCCCACCAATTGAATTGCAAGTATTTTAGGTAAATCAGGCTAGAGGGGAGGACACATTCATAATTAATGGAGCTCTTAGGAAAGTGAATGGACTTTCATTCACGTTGAGCTGAATTAGACCTGGGAAGCTAATCTCATCTCTATGATGTCTGGGTGTGCCCAACTTAGGGGGATGAGGACACGCTGGGGAGAGTGACCCAACCCATGTGGAGGAAATGGCTCTGCATTCCAGGAGCTGCCCTTCCCTTCTGCACAATTCCCAGAAATGGGCAGCTTCACCAGAGCGCTGACCTGCAGGCTGTGTGTTAATGGCATGTGACCCCAGAGGGGTCTAGGCCACTTGGCATCCCTTAAGGCTTCACTCTCCGCTCCCCGAGACTTTGCTCCAGCCCCTTGTTTCATATCTTTGCTAAGCCAAGTGTGGCACTGTCATTGGGCCTCTCAACTACTCTAGAAAGCCACCAGTGCTTTTCAGCTCACTCCGTTATTAAGCCCTAACCACCGACCCAACCATGTATGTGGTTTCATGCCGTAAACATCAAGTCTCAAGGGCAAGTAGGTGGCATGGGTGCTGCTCCCCCCCATTCCCAGAGCCACGGCAGACAACACTGATGGATCATGGTCCCCTTCCTTGTCAACACAGTACTCTTGGCAGCAGAACACAGTGACTGCTCCAGAGAGAAAATCTGTTTGCTGCCCCAGATCTAACTACTACCTTTCTGGTTCCCTCCAAAATATCCCACTTAGTGGCCATCCTTTTCCATAGGAAGGGCTCAGGACCTTTAGGGGTAGCCTGCCTGGTGATGTCTGGAGATCTCTATTACCCAAGTCTTCTGTTAATCTACCAATCCCTGCTTTTCTTCTAATCTCAACTCCTCTGCCAGGATCACACCTGGACTGCTGTCAGCAGAGCAGAAATGATCAGACAGAAGTCCAGAGATCCAAGCCAAAGGCCAAGGTTGAAGTAAGTCAGGGAGGGACACTGTTGTTGGGCTTACTCGTGACCCCTAAGTACCACATGCTTCCTCATATGGCAACTGTCAATAACTGGGTCTTTCCCACCAGTATTCGGGCACCTCCCAAACAGGACTCAGGGCGGAGCCATCTGCGACCCAGCACTATGAGTCTCAGAGTAGGTATGCAGAAACCACCTGCCATGACAATTATAATTCAATAGTGATCACGTTAAAAGCAATAGGAACATTTAAGGTAAACAATGTGTCAGATGCTGTTGGAAGATTTTAATTCTCACAACAACCCTAGAAGGTAGATTCCGATTATCCCCATTTTACAGTTGAAGAAACTGAGACACAGAGTAGTAAAATAACTTTTTGAAGGTCACCAAACTAGAAAGAGGCAGTGTCGGGATCTGAAACAACACAGTGTGGTTCCAGAGCCACTGCCAGCCTGTAGTGCTAGGCATCCTCTGCTGGCTAGGGGCTGGTGAGTATGTGTGTACAGTCAGGCCAGGGCAGAGGCAGCTGATCCAGGAGTGCTGGAAAGAGGTCAGCAGTGAGCTGGGAGATGGTGTCAGAGTAGAAGACACCCCCAAGGTCAGACCGCTGCCCATGTGGGTGAAATAGCTGGGCAGGTCAGAGCTTGAGGGGCAACCAGGGCAAATACTAGTTATCAAAAATAGACACTTCCCACCCCAGCACCCCAGATCCAGGCTGGGACAGCTTGCTGACCAGGGCATAGATCTGGTACCAGCAGGTAGCCCTCCGCCCTGAGGACCAGTGAGGAAGCTGGGGGCACCAAGCTGCTGTGAAACCCTTATTTTCTAGCACCTCTGTTTGGGACCCTATCCCCTATATGGGTCCGTGCCCCAGCCTCAGCCCATTTCCCTGTGGTCCTACACTCGAGCTGTTCCCTGCCCAGCTCAGGACTGGCCCCTCAACTGGAAATCCTTGCCAAGGAGCTTGAGCTATGCAGACAGCCTGCAACCCTAGGCAAGTTACTTTCTGTACTTTGGTTTTCTTTTCTGTAAAAGTAGGGACAGTGGCAGCATCTGCCTCATGGTGGCTGTGAAAAGCTGCATTTATTTGCTTGGCCCAGTACCTGGCACATAGTGACTGTTCAACAAAAATCAAGTTGTTACCATCATCAACATCCTTCTTTGAAGTCCATCCCAAGTCCCTCCTCCTGCTTCTCCAAAGCCTTTCCTGAGTTCCTTGAGCGCCCTGCAAACTGGCAGGTTCCACAGGTGACAGTTCAACACAGCTCAGCCTCCTACCTCTCCCTTCTCGGAAGGCTAGCAGGCCGATATGTGTGTGGGGGCTCAGCTCCCCGACTTTGCCTTGGAGGGCAGCAGGCATGTCTCAGCTGGCCACCGAATCACTACAGCAATGTCCCAGGAAAGCAAGCCCTCAAAAGCTTGCTGAATGAACGTGGATGAAAGGTAAGCTCCTCAAGACGGCTCCTCAGATGCCTTCTTTTGCATTTCTCCAGTATTCAGGAGTTGCTTGTTCACCAAAGAGAATGTGGAAGATATCAAACTGCCAGCAAGTTCAGCATGAAACAAAGTTTCTCCCTCTGGTTTCTAAATCCAGAAGAGCTCTCCATCACAAAACCTAGCCACCCTCTGGGTACCCTGTGGTTTGGGGGGGTATATCCTCTAACAGGTCACATGACATGAGAAAGGTCCCTGTTTTACCTGAGCCCAGAGAAAAATGAGGAGGAGTAAACTGGGTGAGGAGTCAGTGTTGGACTGACCCTCCTCTCAAGACACACACATGCTCCTCTCAAGACACACACATGCTCAGGCTCCATGGGATCACACACATCCAGTCAATGCTCCCAGAGCACCTCCTGTGTGCTTGGTCCTGGGAACTAGAGATACCAAAATAAATGAGCCTGAGCCCAGCCCCAGCCCGTGGGGCTCACAGTGTGTATTTTGTGGGGGAGGCAGGCAGAGGATTATGGTACACTGGGTAAGTAATGCAGGAGCACAGGAGTGGGAGGCATCTCACCCAGCCTGGGGGTGCTGCGGAAGGCTTCCTGGTAGAAGTGACACAGAACGGGGTCTTAAAGGCCAAGTAGATATTAGCCACGTAAACAGTAAGGACGGTCAGGCATGGTGGCTCATGCCTGTAATCCCAGCACTTTGGAAGGCCGAGGTGGGTGAATCACGAGGTCAGGTGTTCGAGACCAGCCTGGCCAAGATGATGAAACCTTGTCTCTAATAAAAATACAAAAATTAGCCAGGCATGGTGGCAGGCACCTGTAATCCCAGCTACTCAAGAGGCTGAGGGAGGAGAATCGCTTGAACTGGGGAGGCGGGAGAATCACTTGAACTGGGGAGGCGGAGGTTGCTGTGGGCCGAGATCATGCCACTGCACTCAAGCCTGGGCAACAGAGCAAGACTCCGTCTCAAAAAAAACACAAAAAACAAAAAACAGTAAGGACAAGCATGTCCCAGGTGAAGAATAGAAGCGACAAAAGTGTAATGCATGGAGGCATGAAAAGCCAAGGAGACACTCGGTACTGCGAGCAACATGATGTGACTGGAATGTGGAGTGTGTATGTGTGCATGGCAGGGGTGATGGGTGTGGGGGGTAAGAGTGGCAGGGGAAGGGATTACTGTTGGCTCCCTGGAAACAAGGGATCTTCATCTTTGTATCCCTATACCACGCACGGTGCCTGCCACACAGTGGCTGCTTAATAAGCACTGCATGATGAAAAAACAAGTGCCCAAGGCTGCAGGGCTAGGCAGGGGAGAGCACTGGGTGTGATGGGCCTCACATGTGCTGGAGGCCCCCGGACCCTGCCCTAGCCCCAAGTCCATACGGGAGTACAATGTAGGCTTGCTAGATGGCTGCCTAACCAAACAGGGCCCCTGCAAGTCTTTTTGATGACCACACTGAGGTTAACCAGCAGAAAAAGCCCAGGACAGAGTGGATGAATTACATAGGACAAACTCGAAGTGCTCCAGAATCTCAGAGGAGGGGAAGGGGATGGGAAAGGGGATGGGAATAGGGTCACGGAGGAACAGGTAACCCAGGTTCAGCCACAAAGGCCTGAGGCAGAAAGCTGTGGGGGAGGGTTATTATCCCCATTTTACCAAGGGGAGAGAGGCATTCTACCAAGGGCACAGGCTAGTGAAAAGAGAAGCTGGGATTCAGCACCCAGGCCTGGCAAGTTGCAAAATGAAAACACTGCCCCACTCACCCCCAAGCTTGTCCACTGAGCCTGGTGGGTCTAAGCGGCTCTCAGAACCGAGGAGTTGGTAAGGGCCTCAGTGTCTAAGAGGCCACAGAACCTTCAGAGCAATATTCCCTGCTGGCATCCCTGGCTCACAGGAATGCCTGCTACTTGGCCACCTGGCCTCTGGGGTCCTACCCCAGCCCCCCACAGTGCCCCCTGCCCAGCAACCAACAACCGGGAGGGTGGGAAAGAACTCAGTCCAGGGATGAGGGGCAGGGCGTGGGCTCTGTGAAGGCAGAGCTGCATCAAGCTCACAACTTCTTGGAGTGGCAGCTGAGGAAAGAGAGTAGGAAGTGGTTTTATTTTTCAATCCTTGTTCTCAGTCCCTGGGGGTCTATTAATATTTTCCTAGCACTGGGGCAGTCTCACCCGCAGTGAAAGAGGAGGACTCCTGCAGCCTTCCATAGGAATCTGCGTGCAATTGGGAACGTCACGCTGGTGGTCACTCAACCAGGGAAGGCCAGCCTCTGCACACTCTGGGGTTCCCCAGACTGAGCGCCCTTGGCCTCCCCAGAGCCTGGCAGGCTGCTGTCCTCCCAGCCCCGCTCTGACTCCGCTTTGCCCTCTGCTCACAGAGCCCCGCACCTCCTCACTGTTCTGCTCCACTGCTCAGGCTCAACCCTGCACAAACTGGATTCAGCCAGCACCTCCCTCACCTGCCCAAGGGTGGGCCCCTTTGCCCACCTCTCTGCCCCAAATTCTCTTCCTTTTTCTCCCTTGGCAGCGCAAACAGCCCTTCACCCACATCCCAGGCCAAGGCCTAGCAAGGCTGTCCACCACTGTGGCCCATGTCTGCCCCCGGCCTGAGCAACCACCACTAGCATTGTCCCACCCACCACTTCAGCATTATCACTCCCCAACTAACCCAAGCACAGAGTCTCCTGGAATGCCATCCATGAAGCTCTCCCCGCTGACCACAACATTCTAGGCCTTTCTTGAGCTGCCCAAGTGCCCCCTTCCCCTCGCATGGCCTCTGCTCTGCTGATTCCTGGTCTGGTGTCCTCAAGGACAGGGATGGTACCCAAGTGTCAGGTCCTATCCCCCAGAAACGATTCCTTCCTCTAAGGCCCTCTTCTATCCCCCAAGGTCTCCTTCCACTGAGCCACCTTGCTTCCATCTATGGAATGCCAGCCAGGTGGCAGGTGGCAGCGCAAGTGCTCCACAGCCATTATTCCATGTGATGACTCAAGACGCTTCACCAAGAGGCATTGTTTAGCCCCTTCAGGAACCGTGAAGGTCAGAGAGGCTCTGTGGTTTGTCCAAGGCCATATCTCTGACCCGAAAGCTCGGCATGCCCCTCTTCATCTGCCCTCAAATCTAGGAGCTGGGTGTTACTTCACAGTCACATTCCTCTGCTAGTGGGACAGTGGACAAAGGGCCAGGCCTTGTCTTCTTTTTCTCTGGGCACCCCAGAGCCCTGGCACAGCTTTCTGCTCAGAGACGCTCCAACGTGTCTGCTGTCTGCATTTCCAAATGCAGGAGTGATACTGGCAGCTGGCTGGGAGTCTGGCTTGGGTAGACAGTAGGACAGAGGTGATGTGGGCACTATGCCATGGGCCACACAGGACCTAGAGGACTGCAGTGGCAGGCCTCACGAAGGACATACCATGTGACGAGTCCCACTGGACACCCGTGGGCACCAGCCCAGCAGGAGGAGTGGCGATGAGGGGTCCTTCCTTGCTGTCCAAATTCCCAAAGCACTGAGACCCCACCAGCACCCAGGGCATGGCCCCCTGACTGGCCCTGCCTTCTGAGCTGGGGATGCCACACCCAGCCCCCAGAGTACAGCTAAGGTTGTCCCTTAACTCCTTAGCTGTCCCAGCCCAGAACTGCTCATCTCATGGAATCACGGTGTTCCGCCAGTTCAATCTGGTAAGCCCAGGAGAAGAGCAGGGTGGCAACAGAGAGGGAACGGAAGGCCCGGATCCCAGGGCCAGGCATCCCTCTGCATCTCACAGGCCCCTGCCTGAGAGACGGATGCTTTCTGACTGATCCCCCCATCTCAACTGCTTTGCCCTGCAGTAGCAGCAAGAGGGAATCAAGAACAAAACGGACATCCCAAAGTCACGTGCACGTGCCGGCAGAGGCTGTGTCAATAAGTGATAGAAGGGGATAGGTACAGGCAACAGGGAGCAGTGGGGCCTGTGCAAACAGGAGATTACTGACACCCCGCACCAGCTGACTGCTGCAACATAATATCTGCAATGAGCTTGCCAGATAGTCTAAATTTTTAAAGAATAGCCAGCAATCTGAGTCTATGCAAAAACTCAGATTTCTGGCTATTTTATTATTTTAAATACTGGCCACCAATGAAAAAGTTTTACACATTGTGTAACCCAAATAAATCAACACTCTGTACCCATCCTTCTTGAGCACACACACATCTGAGTGGCACGGCCGTTCTAAGGCAGACAACTCTTCACACTGCCTTGGCTTGGCCTGGCTTTGGTGCAAGGAGGTGTGAGATCAAAGGAAATGATCTCACTGAAGAGAGCAGCAGCAGGGGTTACTTGGCCTGCAGGACATGGGCCAGCCTGGCATTCTTCAGGGACAGGCACACAGCCCACCCCAGGAGTATGTCAGAGCCCAGAGAGGTGGAGGCCAAAAAGGCACATTCAAAAAAGGCTGCTGCTTTGCTGTGTTTTCATTACTTATATTTAAGATGTTAGACACCATTAATGAAGAATGTGAAAATGTTTATGCTTGACCAAAAATGAGAAAGACATAGGGTCTAGGTTCTTCCTTGAGGTGGGGAGAGGCAATTCAACCTTCATTTTTAAAGAGTAACCAGACTGCAGAGAGACGGACTGAAGCCAAATAAAAGGGAAACTTCCTGAAAACGAGGCAGGCATGGCAATGAGTGTGGGATTTTCCTCTGCAAAGGTCTGTGAAGCAGATGCGGAGGAAGGAGGACTGGCCACCTAGCTTTGGAGTGGTGAACCAGGCTGGAGGTGGGTGTGACGGCTTCTCAGGGACCCTTCCAATCCCAGGGTTTTAAGCCCACTCAGCAGAAGGCTACTTTTCACATCTCCCTCCCCAAGCCCTAAATGACTGCTGCATTTTTTCTCCTCAGTAACCAGCTTGCTGCTCCATTCCTGCGAGGCAAGGCCTGTCCAAAGGTCAGTATTGGCTGGGGGGTCGAGGGAAGCTTCCCACCCCTCTGCTTTCTACATACAGCACTTTTATAAAAAGTCATGAATCAAAGCCCCTCTGCTAGCTGTATAACCTTGGCCTAATGAAAAACCTCTCTGTGTAAAACTATTGTTGGTGGGTGGTAGCAGCCACCAGCTGGAGGCGGAACCAGGCTGGGCCCTGTGGCCAGGGATGGTCATTATAATGACCGTTTATTAAGCCCTGACCACATGCTAAGCACCTTAAATATACTTCTCTGACCCCCACTGCACCCCAGACTATATGAGATTACTATCAGGGTCTCCCAAAGCACCCAGCTGTCTGCCTTGACAGCATCCTGTATGCTGGCACTTAACTGCTTAGTTAGTTGTTTACAAGACGTAAACATGTAATGCATCTTCCCCACTAGACCATCGCCTCCATGTGGGCAGGGCCCACCCTCTGTTCTATTCTCCACTGTATCTCCAATGCCCAGCACATATCTGGCACAGAGAAGGTACTCAATAAATATTGTCAATCTACATCATCTCTAATCCTTATGTTACAAAATGTTCTAACAGGAAAGGGAAAAAATAACACCTGGCTTTGCCCTGGTCATTAGGAGAGGACTGATTTGACCTGGCTAGTAATAATGATAGCTTAATAATCCCAGCACTTCTGCTGGTTCTTACTGTAGGTAAAGGTAAGGTCTAGAGTGCCTAATTCTTTTTTAGACGAGTTATTTAACGGCCCCTTTATATCTTTGTTTTTTTTTTTTTTTGAGAGAGAGTCTTGTTCTGTCGCCCAGGCTGGAGTGCAATGGCACAATCTTGGCTCAGTGCAGACTCTGCCTCCTGGATTCAAGCGACTCTCCTGCCTCAGCCTTCCAAGTAGCTGTTACTACAGGCACATGCCACCAGGCCTCACTAATTTTTGTATTTTTTTAGTAGAGATGGGGTTTCACCATGTTGGCCAGGCTGGTCTCGAACTCCTGACCTCAAGTGATCCACCCACCTCAGCCTCCCAAAGTGCTGGGATTACAGGCGTGAGCCACCATGCCCAGACCCCTTTACATCTGACAAGGGCAGCCCACAGCCTAGTCTAAGACAGATTGTTATCCTTGTTCTGCAATCAAAAGCAATGAAAATTTGGAGTTTTCAGAAGGTCTGGGGGAAAGTATCCAGGAAAATTGGTCCCTGGAAAATAGCAGTAAACTAGGTTTGAGGAGACAGCCACAGAGACATTCTCCAAGGGTGTGACCAAGCAAGGGGAGGGTGTCTGACATTCATTTTTAACTTCTGCCCTGATCTGGGCTGCAGACAACTCCCTTTCTTAAAAGCCCTTGGTGGATGCCTGTTACATACAATAATAGTGGCCTAGCGGATGAAGAAGCTAACCTTACTGTATGCACATGGGGCAAAGTGGAGTGGAGGCCACGCGGCCAGTGGGCATGGCCCATACCCTGAAATCTTCAGAAATACTGCAGATGGGGAGGGCTGTCGTCAATACTTGGGCAATTTTTAAAGAAAATAAATGATACCCTCAGAGAATTTCTACAAGGAGAAAATCCTTTGGAAGAATTAAGAAATACTGGGGGATGTACCTCTTCATTTCCACATGTCAGGTGAGAGCCTGACCCAGTATAACTGGACTAGAGAAGAAAGGCCAGAGTGTGGCTGGGATACTCCCATTACAGATATGGAAGAGGAGGCTATAGAGGTGGAGATTCACACAGACAAGTAGTGGGACAGAAATTGGAGCAGAGGGTTCCTTCAGGAAGGGAGGACTGAAAGTCCCTGAGTCCCCAGGCTGCCAATTCTGCAGCCCGGCTGGGTGGCCTCAGACCCCTCCCTGCCTGAACACCAGGCACGGCCAGAGGCCCCGCTTGGGGCAAGGGCGGCCCCACCTTCTCCTTCCACACAAAGGGGCTCTCCCAGCCCTGCCGTCTTTCCTATTTACCCACCCCAACCCTAAATAGAAAAAGTCCCTGTTAAATGCTCTAGTTAGAATGGTTATTTTGTTGAAGTGCCAAGTGACCTGCTCCTCCTGTTCCCCACTTTCCATCCCTCCAGCCATCCCCAGTTGGGAGTCCAGAAATAAAACAAAGGCTTTGTTTCTTTATTTTGATTTCCTCCTAAAATCTCAAACATGCAGGAAACACCCACCCAGCCCCAGATTAGTGGACTCAGGCAGCTGTCCACTGCGGTGGGTGGGACGGGGGGACGGGGTCAGTGAGTAGGGGTGGATGGGAAGGCTATGATGCCAGCTGGCCTTAATTGCTTGGGAGTGCCAGGGCACCTGGCCTCTCCTGGGCTGGACTTCCTCAGCGGGAGCATGAGACAGACTAGGCCTTCCAGCTCTGCCCCAGGAACCTCAAGCTGAGAAATGTGGGTGGAGAGGGAAGGCTAAGGAGGCATAGCTCATAGAAGTTTTTAAAAATATACGCCCCCAAGTCTTTGGGACAGTGATCCCACCCTCCTTCTATCATCTCTGGTTATAATAAAGCAGACATTGAAAGAAGACCATGATAGACTGGTGAGAGCAGTGTTGGCCAAGAAAGACGGCTTTGCCTGTCTCCTCCTTGAGCCTCCATTTCCAGTGGAGTGAAAATATAAAGAAATGAATTTGTGGGTTATCTAAAAAGGGAGAATTTTCAAGAAGGCACGTTGAAATTCTAAAGGATTAGGAAAAAAAAGCTAAACTGAACCAAAATTAATTTTGCTTTTGAAATGAATACATAATGCTTTTGAGAGGCAAGAATCTGCCGCCAACACCCCCGATAAATGGTCAGCTCCTAAAGGGGTGGGGGAGTCTCCTGAATCCACTACACTCCAACAATCTCCCCACAGATCCACATGCCCACAAATACTTTTACATTTAATCTGTGTACTTGGTATACTAGGGCCAGCCTAATATACAGTATGCCAAGTAGTTTCTTTTTAAACCCAAACTTGTCTTTAAAAAGGTATGCCTGTAAGTATAACACATATGTGGATTTCCACATAATCACATAGGCACTGGTTGTATAGTATGTTCAACTGCCTTCACTGGTACGGCTTCCATTGCAAGATAAGCCCCAATAAAGCAGGGCCTTCTGAGGTCTCTCAGCACCCAGCCTTCGCTGGCTTTTGCAGTATCTCCATCAGAATGAGGGAAAAGGATCTGGTGGTGCTATTTTTTATTTTTATTTTTTCAGACAGAGTCTCTCTGTCGCCAGGCTGAAGCACAGTGGCGCGATCTCAGCTCTCTGCAACCTCTGCCTCCCGGGTTCAAGCGATTCTCCTGCCTTGGCCTCTGGAGTAGCTCAGACTATAGGTGCACACCACCATGCCCAGCTAAGTTTTATATTTTTAGTAGAGACAGGGTTTCACCATGTTGGCCAGGTTGGTCTCGAACTCCTGACCACAAGTGATCCTCCTGCCTCAATCTCCCAAAGTGTTGGAATTACAGGCGTGAGCCACTGCATCCAGCCTGGTGGTGTTATTCTTTAAGGGCAACTCAGGGAAGAAAAATGTTTCAAGACATTCTCAGCACTTAATGAAGAGGACTTGGGGTCTCCCGCAGGTCCCCACTATCTATTATGAAACCAGATGAAATCTCGGTCCCCAATAAGGACTGACAAGAATCTGCCCTGGATAAGAAAGCCTTTCCAGAAGTTTTTGAATCTTTCTGCACAGCTTTAAAAAGCAGAGCTTTACTCACTGTTCTAACTCATGGCAAACTACATGCAAACAGGATAACACCAGGCTTCAGCTCAGGAGTCAATCAGTAGGTGGAAAGGAGAAGGCTGCAAACAGTTGGGTGAGAAGCTGCGTCCTGTCGTCATGGAGAGCTTCTAACTGCAGCTGCAGGGTTGGCTCTGCTGCCTTACTCCTGCTTGGCAGAGAGAAGGACCCAGTACCAGGCACCTGGTTTTTTCTGTGAAAGCTGCAGGAAGGGAAAACTGTGAAGTTATGGATTAGAAAGTAAGCCATCATACTTTTAGTTTCCTTCTCTTAAAGTAATCCTATACTTTAGAGTATATAATGTATTTTGTGTCCAGGTGTGGGGGCTCATGCCTATAATCCCAGCACTTTGGGAGGTCGAGGTGGGAGGATCGCTTGACGCCAGGAGTTCAAGATGAGCCTGAACAACAAAGGGAGACCCCATCTCTACAAAAAAAATTTTTTAAAATTAGATGGGCATGGTGGCACATGCCTATAGTCTCAGCTACTCAGGAGGCTGAGGCAGGAGGATGGCTTGAGCCCAGGAGTTCGAGGCTGTGATAAGCTATGATTGCTCCACCACACTCCAACCTAAGCAACAGAGTGAGACTTCACTGCTAACAACAACAAAAAGCATTTTGTTATCATTGTCATATAATTATAAAAAGAGAATATGTTTTCTCTATCTTCCAAATATACAAACCTATCATTAATATTACAGTTCAGTTTAGGCAGCTATGACTAAACCATGCTCTACAGCTTGGCTAAACCCACAATGGTCAAGGCAGGTGTTTGTGAGGGTAGATGAACTTCTCTGAAAAAGATCATAGCCAAAAACACACACTCTCCCCAGAGTGGCTTCTCCCCAATGTGGTCAGAAGCAGCAAAAGCCTCTTTAGTCAACAACTTCTAGGGAGGCCCATTGGCATTAACTGAGGACATGAAGCCCCAAGAGAGAGCCAATACATGAAAACTCAGGAGCAAGGCTCCCAAAAGCCCATTGCAGGCTGAGGATGGGCCAAACTGGCCAGGGCAAAGGATGAGTGGTCTGGTTTTAAGTCCAGCCCTACTGTGAAAAGGATCAAGTGCAGACAAAATGGTCACATCTGTTCATCTTGGGTAATAGGTACATGGTATTTGTTATACCACCCTTTACACTTCTCTTTTTCAAAATTAAAAAAAAAAATGTGCAAATGATTTAGGGGTTCATTTGTGACTGTAAGATTAATGACAGTCAGGGAAGACTCCTGCCAGCGAGGGACTCGCTGCCTCTCTTTGCCAGCCAGCGTCTTCTGCACCTCTGCTGCCTCACCACATCTTTGTGCACAGGCTGCTCCATCCCTGCTCCTCATGAGGCCTTTGCCCACTGCACTGATTATGTAGAGCCACACCTCCATGGGATAGGTCCCCTAAGCACCAGGAGAGAAGGGATCATGACATTTTTGGTCATCCAGTGCTGGGAACAGCACGGTCTAACAGAAGGAACATGCCCTTCAGGAAGAGACAGACCATGGCCAGATTCCTTTCTGACTCTGCTTCTCTCAGGTTATGACTGCAGGTGACCTACTTAACTTCCTTGAGCCTCGGTTTCCACATCTATAAAAGGTTAACTACATCTAACACAATTTTTGTGAGGCTTAGAGATAGCGAATATAAAGTATACAGTACAGGGTCCAGCCCACAAGTCTTTGCTGAAGGAAAGATGGAGAGATGGATCAATGAATGGACGGGTAGGTGGGTGGCTGGAAGGATGGATGGAAGAAAGGACGGACATACAGAGGGGCTGTTTTTAAACTATGACATTTGAAGAGCAGTTGAAGAAAGTAAAGCTGCTCATGGTGGAGAAAAGCAGGACTGTCAAAGGTTCATGTGGGACAGGTTAAGGGAAGAAGGGAAAGAACTTCCCAACAATGAGAGAATCCGCAAATGCAGTGGACTGACTCAAAGGGTAGAGACACTGTGTCTCTAGAAGGGTCCAGGTGAAGTCAAAGACACACCCCTAATGGGCTGTCAGGGAAGGAAGGACTCCCCTTGTGGAAAGTTTCCCAGCCTTTCCTCAAGGGCTCACTTTCCCATTTGGGCCATATTTGTCTACTATTGTACTATAACTAGCTTAATCTGAAAACCACCATACTTTTAAAATTTTTCTTTTTTTTTACTTAAAATACTTATTTAGCCTTAATCTGGGCAAAATATCCATTAAAAAACTCCCAGTTTGTTCTGATGCCTGTATTTTTATAATACATTCAAATAAACCAGCATATAACTATTAAAATGAAAGATGCTGTGTCCCACCTAAAATCATCTTCCTCACCACTATGAGAAATGTGCTCTACGGGGTGTGACTCGACTTAATACACTCAGGGGGCTCCTTCTGGGTCTAGGATTCTGTCCTCCGAAGGTTGCTTGAATACTGGTAATGCTCTTCATTCTTCCGGCCCTTTCTGGCCTCCCAAGCGTATTTTCACGTGTATATTTTATCTAATCCCCATGACGACACTGAGGGCTGGGCAGAGAAGTCACAGATGCAGCCTGGGCCCAGGCAGCACAGGATCCAGACAAGGCCCTACAGATGGTCACAGAGGCCAGAACCAGAGCTCCCAACTCTCCACCCACCCTCCTTTGTTTGGCCACTACAAGCTGCACAGCCGAATTCATTATTGGTGCTCTCCAAAATCTTACTAGCACTACAACCCATATGTAAATCATATTATTTTATCCGTCAAGGTAGCCTGATGCGAGGACTATACCCCTCTGAGACTCAGAAAGTCACTTCAGCAACCAGTGATGACCCACATTGTCATGCAGCAGTCCCCACCTAGTGAAGCTACCAAGAATATTAAAGACAATGATAGGGACATTAAGAAGCAAAATGCAAAAAATACATTTTTATATATAATATATAACCAAAAAAATCAAATAATATGGATTGGACTAGAATATAAAAAATATTTTTTAATATAACAACAACAAAAAGAAGCAAAATACACATTGCTGCTTCATGACTCCTACAAGAGGAATGCCTGCAGAAAGCTGTCTTAGATCATGCTGGCCAGCTAAACAGCCCTAGGGGCTCAGTGCTGGGGGCCAGGGCAAGGAGGGCCAGGGTGGAGTCTCTGGGAATAGGTGGAACCAACTGCATCACACAGGTAGCGGGAATGCTACCTAGAGAACAAGAGATGGGGCACCATTGAATGCATGGCGAGTGCAGCGTGGTCTCCACCTCAGCCTGAACCTCATCACCTCTGCGGAAGCATGAGGCAGTGCCAGCACTGCCCTCTTTGTCAGACCCACTGGCTGACTGCACAGACTTCAACTCACAGGCTAGGCAATGACAACTGTCCCACTCTATTTGTACTCTTGGCCCCCATCTCTGCCCTCTCACACTGCACTGGAATGGCATGCTGACTTGGCTGCACAATGGGCTTACAGAATAGGTCTGCCATGAACATTAGAGAAGTCACGTGCCTTTAGATCAGAGATGGCTAAACTGGGATCCAGGGCTGGTTTTCAGAGATCCATGAATCCCCTGAATTATATGTCCAACTTTGTACATCAACGTTCCCTGGGCTTCTCATCAACATCTTAAAGAGGCTGTGACTCAAGAAGACAAAACCTATTACTCTGAACTCCAGACACTCAGCCTTTATGGCTACCAGTCCCACGCAGGAACTTGCTGGAAGTGGCACTGATATCCCATTCCTGTGTACGGAGACCTTCCAAGAGCAGAGAGCATCTTTGGGAGATCTGAGCTCTGCTTAATCTTACTTACTGTTATTTGGGTTTTGTTACTTGCAGCCAAAGCATCCCCATTGATTCAGTACTACAGGGCTCAGAGGCATGATCTAAGACTTAGGAGGGCTGGCAGGGACTCAGAGTCCAGCAAGAAAATTCCTCTTAAAGCTTGAATTCTCTGCTCAGTCCCTAGACAATGGGTACCTGCCAGGTGTCCCAGGTCTCAGGGAACTCCTCCAGCTCCTTTTTTTCCCGTCTCCAGATAAAGGTGACTGTACCTTCTATGCCTTCCCAGGGCCTGGCAGGTACAGAGCCTCTGGAACTCAATGCACATCCTCTGGACACTTAAGAACATTCCAGCATTGCACAAGAATGCATTCCCATTCAGTTCACATGAGTATGCTTGTACAAACTACACAATGCTCATGAGCAGGTATGTTTTTCAATTGCTTTCAGGGAGACACACTCTGTTTGGGGGCATTTCATTGGCAGAAGAGATTACAATGGTTAAATTGATGTGAAATATATTATGGAAGCCACATTTCCCTGAGAACTCACTAGATCCAGGAGGCGGGTCAACATGTGATTCTGTCTGAGGTTAGGACCAGTCATCCCAGGAGCCTAATTTATCAGAGGCCAATAGTCATTCCTGGTTCCAGGTGATCACTAGAGCTCAGGAACCAAACCAACCCCAAGGGTAACTGACTTATCACTTTTTTTTTTTTTTTTTTTTTTTTTGAGACAGGGTCTTGCTCTGTCACCCAGGCTGGAGTGCAGTGGCATGATCATGGCTCACTCCAACCTCTGCCTTCTGGGCTTAAGCAATCCTCCCACCTCAGCCTCCCAAGTAGCTAAGACTACAGGTGCATGCCACCAGGCCCAGCTAATTTTTGTAGAGACGGAGTTTCACCATGTTGCCCTGGCTGGACTTGTCACTTAATAAGTAGCTCAGACGAACTGAGTGTGAAATACCAGTGGCTAGAGCTAATAATAACATAAAAGTTAAACCTGTCACAAAGTGTCTTATGTAGGTGAAAACAGACGTGGAAATTAGCAACTGTCTTATGGAGGAGCGAAGCTGACAACGCTGGAGACAATCGCTTGCTTCACCAAAGGGCCTTGACTACCGCCTACCCCCAGTCCCGCCCCCAGCTTTAGGAAATGCCGAGGTCACATCTAGGGGGTCAGTTTCCACCAGAACACGAGGCTTGCCCAACACCTCCCTCCCCAGAGGCTGGCAGACCTCAAAAACCCCAGAGCATGAAAGCCCCATGCCTCCCACCCCGGCAGAAAAAGGACAAACTACACCATAAACTACAGAGAGAAGCTAACTGGCTGCTGGGCAGTGTGAACAGACCTAAGGGTGAAAACCATTGCCCGAAACATTTTCAGCCCCACTCAGCAGGGACATGTGATTTACAGGAAATTAGGAGGTTTACAAAATGTTAGCAGCTCAAGTTTCTTCCCGGGGAAAAGAAGCAGGAGAAGCTCTAAGAACTGTATCCGAGAAAGTGCTTTGTTCACTGCTAAGCTTCTGACACGAGTCAGTTATTAATACCCACAGCTCACTGCCTCACACTTCAACCCACCAGTGAATGTCTATAGTGAATAATTATAAAACAATATATTACAAAACTCTAACACAGGCTGCACCAGAGCCTTCCGAAGCCCAGGACAGCCACGTGGCCAAAAGCATGGACTTCAAATATGATCTTGGGCAAGCTGTTGGCTCTTTTTCACCCTAGTTCCTCCATCCTTTACAATAAACAAAATCCTTCTGGAGGTGTCTTGTCAAGAGGTGTCTTGTCAAATGATGAGCAAATCCACTTCAAGTGCCTGGTCTTTGTAAGCCCTGTTGGTTGCTGTTATTACAGTGGAGTTTCAGAGCTCTTAAAGTCATATCTCCATCTTCTGCTGCCAGACAAACCTCTGGAGGCCACGATTCCGAGCCTTGTCAGCCACCCTCTCTGGTCAGGTCCAGGACAGAGTGAGTCCTAGAGGAGCAAGGCCAGGGAGGTTCCACACCATCAGGGGCCACTGGGGAGTAGGGGCAATGGCAGAGCTCTATGATCAAGGCCCCAGTGGCCTTGATGGACTTTGTCCACCTCTCCAGACTCCACTTTGCCCCAGGCCATAACAGACCTCAGCTCTAGCCAGAGTCTAACTGGGTGTCCAGTGTATACGCTGCGGCCAGCCAGACATTAACTCCTCTAGGCGGCCTTCTCTCACCTCCCACTCTGGAGTAGGGACCCCTAGGGGCTCCCACAACCCCTGGGCTTACCGAATCTCAGCACTTACCACACTGGCTTGTCACTTTGTGCTCTTGTCTTCCCCGCAGGGCAGGACTGGCACCGTGTCTGATGCCTCAGCCAGGTCAGTTCAGTGTATGAGCCCAGGCCCTAGTTGTGAGCACAGCTCCAGCTCCCCAGACCTCCGGGGGCAGTGAAGGGTTGTTTATGAAGCAGGCTGCGTTTTATTATTCAGATGAATTTGTCAACTCCCTGGCGGATCCCTCCCCTCGTTAACGCCATCTTAAGGCGGGGGGGTAAAGAGTCCCCCACCCACCCACCCATCCCCCCCGCCCCGTCCTGCCGCCCATCTACCCACCGGGTTCTCGCCCAGGCAGCCAAGGAACTGTAATTACCATGAAAGGGTCTCTTTGAGCGGCGCGCAGGCCCTCCCCACTGGGGTCTTGGTCGTGGCCGATTTCACGAACGCACACCGTTACGCGGGAGCCCGCGATGGGGGCAAAACGCCACGCACAGCCGGTCCCAGGGCGCACCCCGCAAGCGGAGAGCGCGGCCGAGCCCGGAGGGCGGCCACACCTCCCGCCCCGGAACAAAGCGACGGCCGGGGCGAGAGGCGGCGCGGCCAGGCCCCCTCCCCTCCAAGGCCGCCCGACCACTCACCGCGCGCTCCAGCCCCGGCTCGGCTCCGGCACTCAGGCCGCCCCCTCCTAGCCTGCGCCGGTGAGGAGGCAGCGTCGCGCCCGCCGGGCCCCGCGGCCGCCGGACTGACGGCTCCCCGCCAGCCGGCCACTCCGGTCCGTCCCCGCCCCGGCGCCTCCTTAAAGCGACCGCGCCGCCAGCGTGCGCCCCGAGCGCCTAGCGCGCCGCGCATTCCTTATATTGCCACAGCGCCTGCTAAAAATAGAGCGCCGCTGCGGGCGCGCCAGTGGGGAGCCCGGGCCGGGTGCCTCGACCCTGTCGCCCCCGCGTGCACCCCGGCCCCCAGGACGCGCGCCTGCGAAGTCCAGCCCACCCGCGCCGAGTCCCCTGGGCCCGGCAGGGAGCGCTAGAGCGCCAGGGGCTGGGGTCGGCGCCGCAGCCTCTCCCGCGGCCCAGCACTTACCCGGGTCAGATCCGTGGTGCCGGGGAGCTGGCTTTAAGGTGGAAGCCGAGTGGGAATTCGACTCGGCCTCTTTAAGAGCCTCTGCGCTCCAACCTTTAAATCTCCGCTCCGGCCGGGCCAACTTCTGAGCCTAGGGACGCCTCCCCAGTTCTAGGCGAACCTCCGCCGCCACCTTAGCTGCATTCCCTTCGAATCCTGAGACGTCTTTCTTCCAGATCATGCCCCAGCGTCTCTCCCCGCAGGCCTTCTGGGTGCACCGTTCCAGGGCCCAAACTTCGTTGGGATGGATGCGACGGGGACAGGCGACACTCGCGCACCATTTCATTGTTTCAGTTCCGCTAACTCCTCTCCAGCGGCGTCATTTTCCCCCCGTTAAAAAAAATAAAGATATAATTCAACACCATAAAATTCCACCTTTTGAAGTGTACAATTCAAGCCGGGCGCGGTGGCTCACGCCTGTAATCCTAACACTTTGGGAGGCCGAGGCGGGTGAATCGCCTGAGGTCAGGAGTTCAAGACCAGCCTGGGCAACATGGTGAAACCCCGTCTCTACTAAAAATACAAAAATCAACCCGGCATGGCGGCACGTGCCTGTGATCTCAGCTACTCGGGAGGCTGAGGCAGGAGAATCACGTGAACCCGGGAGGCAGAGGTTGTAGTGAGCCGAGATTGCGCTACTGCACTCTAGCCTGGGCAACAGAGTGAGACGCTGTCCCGAAAAAAAAAAAAGTGTACAATTCAGTGGTGTTTAGCATATTCACAAAGTTTTGCAACCATCACCATGAGCTAATTCCAGAACATTTTCACCACTTCCCACTCCCCTCCCCCGCCCCTCACAAAAAGAACTACCCATTAGCAGTCACTCCTAATTCACCCCTTTCCTCCACCTCTGGGAACCACTAATCTATTTTCAATCTCTATGGATTTCCCTATTCAGGACATTTTCTATAAACGGAATCATACAACATGTGGCCTTTTGTGACTATGACTAGCTTCTTTCAGTAAACAATGTTTAATGATCTATTCATGTTGTAACATGTAGCAGTACTTCATTCCTTTTCATGACTGAGTAATATTTCACTGTATGTCTATACCTTTTGTTTATCCCTGCATCACTTGATGGATATTTAATTTTCTGCTTTGGGGCTACTGTGAATAAAGCTGCTATGAATATTCATGTACAAGTCTTTGTATGAACATATGTTTTTCTTTCTCTTGGGTGTATACCTAAGAGTGAAATTCCTGGATCATATGTTAACTCCATGTTTAACTTTTGGGGGAACTGCCAAACTGTTTTCCAAAGCAGCTGCACCATTTTACATTCCCACC
The DNA here is from genome assembly GCF_029289425.2 of Pan paniscus. Lineage (NCBI taxonomy): Eukaryota > Metazoa > Chordata > Mammalia > Primates > Hominidae > Pan > Pan paniscus. The sequence goes on along the minus strand of NC_085926.1, from coordinate 136,253,467 downwards.
AACAACATATGAGGGTTCCAATATCTCCACATCTTTGCAAACACTTGTAATTGTGTGTCTTTTTTTATTCTAGTCATCCTATTGGGGGCGAAATGGCATTTCATTGTGGTTTTGCTTGTCAGCATCATTTCTGAGGACATTCTTTTTCTGGGTGGACCTCAATGACTTAGAACCAGCTTTACATGTCCAGGGAACCCACTCCCTTCTCAGGTTTGCCCCAGGCCTAAGGGAGCCTCACAGTGCTGCTGGCTCTGCCTGCCATGCTGAGGCTCTCAATCCCATGCAGGCTTCCTTTGGCATCCCAGCCACCCATGCAGCCATTTGGTGGGAGCTGCTGTGCACCCCCTGTGCCTCCACTCCCACCTGCTGCTCCAAAGACCCTGTAGACCCCAAGTGTCCCCCAGGAAGGGGACAGCAGGTTGGGTGCCATCAAGAGTATCTCTCCTTGGCAGTAGGGAGTAAAAGACCTGGTTGGGGAGAAGGCTTGAGGGACAGTAGTTTACCTCGACTGTCTAGGTTTGCCCTGGAACCTGACTCCCTCGACCCCCTCTATCTACCACAGAACTTGGGAAGGCGGGCAGGGATCTGTACATCCTGGTGGCCTGTCAGCCCCTCGTGGGCTCCCCATGTAAGAGATGTCCTCTCTTGGGCCCTGACTGGCACAAGACCGTGACCATGCCCTCAGCTTGAGCTGAGCCAACATCTATGCAAGAGTCAAAGCGATGTCTTTATACTGCTTTTATACACATATCTGTAATAATACCTCTTCTCAGAAATGGAACTTAAACAGCTAATAGTCATACCCAGGTACCTGGGATTCTCCTTTTTTTTTTTTTTTTTTTTTTGAGACAGAGTCTCGCTCTGTCACCCAGGCTATAATGCAGTCGCATGATCATAGCATCATAGCTCACTGCAGCCTTGACCTCCCGGACTCAAGACATCTTCTTACCTCAGCCTCCTGAGTAGCTGGGACTATAGGTGTGCACCACCATGCCTGGCTACTTCTTGTACTTTTTGTAGAGATGTTGCTGAGGCTGATCTCGAACTCCTGGGACTCAAGCAATCCACCTATCTGGGTCTCCCAAAGTGCTGGGATTACAAGTGTGAGACACTGTGCTTGACCTACCTAAGATTGCCTAATGGTGAGAGTAAATCTTGCAGATTGCGATTGCGGATGGGCTGTTCCATTTGAGCTGCCTCCTCTGCTCTTTGAACCTTGAAATACGAGTTGTGGCTCAGTTGCTGGCAAATGGGGGCTTAGAGAACAGAGCCACTGAGCAGAAAAGCTTAATTCATCCAGTAAACACTGCCAGAGCATCTACTGAGTACCGGGCACTGGGGCAGAGACCTGCCTTCAAGCAAGCTGAGTGCCAACTGAGGAGCAAGTGGTGTGGAAGAGAGAAGCACAGGGCCTGTGGAAGACCAGAGGAAGGGCACCTAATCCAATATGGCAAGGAGGCAAGTGCCAAGGGAAGGACTTCTGTGAGAGCTGATGACTGAGCCACATCTGGAAGGACAAATAACAATTAGCTAGGGCCGGGTGTGGTGGCTCATGCCTGTAATCCCAGCACTTTGAGAGGCCAAGGCAGGCAGATCACAAGGTCAGGAGTTCAAGACCAACCTGGCCAATATGGTGAAACCCCATCTCTACTAAAAAAAACAAAAATTAGCCAGGTGTGGTGGTGGGTGCCTGTAGTCCCAGCTACTAGAGAGGCTGAGGCAGGAGAATTGCTTGAACCCGGGAGGCGAAAGTTGCAGTGAGCTGAGATCCTGCCACTGCACTCCAGCCTGCGGGACAGAGTGAAACTCCATCTCAAAAAACAAAAATTAGCTAGGCTGAGAAGGGAAGGAGAAAACCTTATATGCTGAAGGATGATTGAGCAGAAGTCTTTCCAAAGTCTCTGGCAGATGTGCCTGGCTGATCAGGTGTGTTTGAGGCATGGCAGAAGGCCAGACACCTAGCCAAAAACCCAGGCAAGGCTCAGGCCCAAATTTAATCCACAGAGGTCCAAGGTCAGACACAGGGCCAGAAGCCAATTTCTGGCTAAAGTCAGAGCCAGTGAACTGACCCAGAGCAGGACAAAACAAACATATTTCATCCACTGCAACATGTCCTACACTTGCCTCTCTGCCCTGAGGCTTGCTGAGTGCCATGCCTCAGAGCCAATCCAAACTGGTGCCTAGTTCAGCAGCAAACGTGGGGGCCTGGGACCTTGGGGCTGGAAGTCAACCAGGTCATTGTGGCCCAGCCTTCCTCTAGAACTCCCAGCTTCAGGCCAGACGCGGTGGCTCACATCTGTAATCCCAGCACTTTGGGAGGCCGAGGCAGGTGGATCACCTCAGGTCAGGAGTTTGAGACCAGCCTGACCAACATGGTGAAACCCCACCTCTACTAAAAATACAAAATTAGCCAAACATGGTGGCGCATGCCTGTAATCCCATCTACTTGGGAGGCTGAGGCAGGAGAATCACTTGAACCTAGAAGGTGGAGGTTGCAGTGGGCCGAGATCGCACCATTGCACTCCAGCCTGGGCAACAAGGGTGAAACTCTGTCTCAAAAACAAACAAACAAACAAACAAAAAACCTCCCAACTTCAGTGTATTCCCTAAGGGTAAAAGAAGCCGTGAGTTTCTGAGCACTCACAGTGTGCCTGACACCAGACATAGTGATGGGTCTGACCCTGTGCTATAGGTCATCTGAGCCCTGTCTTAGATATAAGGAGACTGTGAGCCCAATCCTACACAGCTGGTAGACTAAGAATCAGGCTCTTCTGACCACAAAGCCTATACTCTTCTCCCATGCCAAGTGGCCTTGATGGACAAGTGTGTGTTTGGTGTTGGCGGAGCAGGGATAAGGTGAATAGGAGACGAGTGCTCATTCTAGTCACTGGGCCTGCGGCTGGAATTAGATCTTTTGGTGACCCTGAAGCACCAACCATGGGCTAGCAAAAGAACCTTGCCCCCATGACCCATGCTTATTCATTCCTCAAGCTGACCCTTATTCTGTGCCAAGTACAAGGCCTTTCTTCCCCTGGGCTGCCCATGATGTAATGCCAAAAACTTATACTCTGCTTTCAGAGTTTTCATGGACTTTACCAATCCAGGCCCAATCACTTCTCATCTTTACTCCTCCCTGCTACCCTGCTGTGGCTTGAATGTCTCCTCCAAAACTCACGTTGAAATTAATTGCTAGAGGTGGGGCCTTTCACAGCTGATTAATGCCATTGCTGTGGGAATGGGTTAGTATCACAGGGAGTGGGTTCCTAATAGAAAAGACGAGTTTGGTCCAATTTTCTCTCTGTCTCATGCTAGCTTCTGCCTGCCTTCTGCCATGGGAGGGCCCTCACCAGATGCCAGTGCCATGCTCTTCAACTCCCCAGCCTCCAGAACTGTGAGCCAAATAAATCTCTTTTCTTTGTAAATTACTCTATCTATGTTATTGTGTTATAGCAGCAGAGGGGTATGGACTAAAACACAGCCCTCCACACCTACCACATCCTCCAGCTTCATTAGGAGCTAGGCCTCATAAGGTTTTCTTCTCTGATACTTATAGTTCATTCCTTACATGGGCTCGCTCTTGCTATCTGGGGCTAGAAGAGAAGCTTCCAATCAATCTCCTTCCCATTAACGGCTGAACTTCTCCAAAAGTTGTCCATACTCAGCTAATGTGTTGGTTTCTGATAATGTTTGTTTTTCTCCCCTTAACTCTTACTCCGTTAAACTAAAGTTCAGCAGCTTTTAAACATTGTGGGCTGTAATCCATGGGAAGAAATAGGTTTTACACTGCAAACCAGAACACACACACACACAAACGCACACACACGAAACAAAATTTAATGCTAGCATGACCTACTAAATCAATTTTGTGCCCCATTAATGGATTGTAACCTACAGTTTGAAAAACATTGTTCCATTTTTTGACACCCAGAGCCTCAGGGTAGTGATAATGCAGCAGAAATTTGTCAAGGAAAAAAAAAAGTCAACTCTAAAATACTGAAACACATGCTAGAGACAACAATTTAAAAAGAAAAGTTTTGAGTTTCAAAAGCCCAGGCGATTTCCTCTTCTAGGTAGGATTTAGCAGGCTAACACTCCTACTGCAACAAAATGAGATGAGGCTCCCCAGCTGTTCACTCATCCCCAGGACATTTGTGAGTTTGGGGCACTTGCTGATAATCAAGTTTGCCTAGCAGGAGGACCTGTAATAGAGGAAAGGGAAACCAGCAAAGCTTTTAGTGACCACAGGTGCTAGAATGACAAATTAGAACATGGGAGCTTTAAACACAAAACCAATTTTCTGCACCTGACATTTGCTTAGTTCTGCACCTAGGAATGCATCTAAAAGCAGAATAGGGCCGGATGCAGTGGACCATGCCTGTAATCCCAGCACTTTGGGAGGCCGAGGCAGGAGGATCACTTGTGCCCAGGAGTTCAAGACCAACCTGGGCAACACAGGGATACTCCATGTCTACAAAGGAAAAAATAAAACTTAGCCAGATGTGGTTGTGTGCACCTGTGGTCCTAGCTACTCAGGAGGCTGACATGAAAGAATCACTTGGGCTGGGGAGGTCAAGACTACAGTGAGCTCTGATTGCACCAACTGCACTCCAGCCTGGGCAACAGAGCAAGACCCTGTTTCAAAAAAAAAAAAAAAGGTTGAAATATTCTACAGTCCCACAGTGCTTAGAAAACGAAAGTTTCCCAAGAAGGAAGGGCCTTCCCCAAACACAGAGCCAACTCCCACCTCAAGACATTGGCCAGATCTTGAAGCTCCATGGAGACAGAGTCTGGAAGCTGGACCAGGAACCTCTGAAAAGCAGAGCTGAATCTCCATAGTCTTTCATGGCTGAGGATCCAGAAACCTGGCAAGGCACTCACCCAAAATCCACATGTCAGGTATAGGGGCAAACCAGAGATAGACTTGAGATAGATAGATTCCAAAAACCAAAACCCAGTCCCAACCCACTTCAATCCTTCACTGGACTGATGTGATCATTCCTTACCCCCATCTGCTTAACAGAAGAAAGAGAGAACACTGTGTGGCAAATTATATCATCTGGAGTCTCTATGCCTCTTACATATAATGTCTACATATAGTAAAAAATAGACTTGTGAAAAGGCATGAAAATATCATTGGTAAGCAAGAGAAAAAAACAGACAATAGAAGAAGACACACAGATCATCCAGATGTTGTGATTGGTAGACAAGGCTTTAAAATAATTGACTGTGGAGGAACTGGAACTCTCACACATTGCAAGTAGAAGTATAAATTGGTATAGCCATGTATTATTGGTCAGAGTTTACTCAGGATACAGAAACCACACAATAATTTGGACAAGGATATTTTAATATAAAAAAATACTATGCGTAAGAGGGGATTACCTAGTAAAGGGAAAAGAAAACTCTAAAGAATACAATTACAGCAGATATAAGGGGCAGCCTCTAGGGCCGAGGCAGAGCACCCAAGGAAGGAAGAAACCTGGATGAGGTCCTCATCTTCACATTCTACCACCAGGCTAAGATCCATACCTTGCTGAAGATGGTAATGGATGACGGAGAAGTTCATTGCAGTTCTATGCAGATGTGATTCTGTATGAATCTACAATGGTAGGTACATGTCATTATACATTTGTCAAAACCCATAGAATTGTACAATACCAAGAGTGAACCTTAATATAAATTATTGACTTTGGGTGATTATGATGTGTCAATGTAAACTCAAATATAACACTCTGAAGGAAGATGTTGATAATCCAGGAGGCTATGCCTGTATGTGGGTAGGAGGTATATAGAAAATCTCTGCACCTTCCTCTCAATTTTGCTCTGAACTTAAAACTGCTCTTAAAAATTAAAAAAAAAAAAAAAAAAAAAAAAAAAGGCTGGGCATGGTGGTTCATGCCTGTAATCCCAGCCCTTTGGGAGGCCAAGGTGAGTGGATCACCTGAGGTCAGGAGTTCTAGACTAGCCAGGCCAACATGGTGAAACACCGTCTCTACTAAAAATACAAAAAAAAATTAGCTGGGTGTGGTGGCGCATGCCTGTAATCCCAGCTACTCGGGAGGCTGAGGCAGGAGAATCACTTGAACCCGGGAGGTGGAGGTTGCAGTGAGCCGAGATCACGCCACTGTACTCCAGCCTGGGTGACAAAACGAAACTCTGTCTCAAAAAAAAAAAAGAAAAGGAAAAGAAAAAAAAAAGCCAGAAGATCCTATGGACCTTGCAGTTAGCCTGGAAAAAATGTAGAATATCTGCAGGTAATATCAGCCTGATACCACCATACGTGTACATCCCTGCAGATGCCAGAGTAGACAGGTAATCCACCCACTGTGCACTGGCATTAGGTAAGTCCCTTATAACTGCAAGGTAACTCCAACAAAGGGGTGTGTTGGGGATGGGTGGTGAGAAACAGTAATTAACCAAGAAATTTCTGAATTTACTGATAGGAAATGGAACTAGCCATGGCTTAATTTGGGAAAGCAGGTGGGATGAGAGCTTTTTGGGGGTTTTTTTGTTTTTTTGTTTGTTTGTTTTTTTCCTGTCACCCAGGCTGGAGTGCAGTGGCGTGATCTCAGCTCACTGTAGCCTCCATCTCCCGGGTTCAAGAGGTTCTCCTGCCTCAGCTTCCCAAGTAGGCACATGCCACAACGCCTGGCTAATTTTTGTATTTTTAGTAGAGACAGGTTTTCACCATGTTAGCCAGGCTGGTCTTGAACTCCTAGCCTCAAGCTATCCACCCGCCTCGGCCTCCCAAAGTGCTGGGATTACGGGTGTGAGCCACAGCGCATGGCTGAGAGTTTCAAATAATGTTTAAGTGAATAGCATTGTTTGAGGTGGTGGATTTAGAAACAATCTTGATGCTGGCTGGGCGCGGTGGCTCATGCCTGTAATCCCAGCACTTTGGGAGGCCGAGGTGGGCGGATCACGAGGTCAGGAGATCAAGACCATCCTGGCTAACACAGTGAAACCCCGTCTCTACTAAAAATACAAACAAAATTAGCCGGGCGTGGTGGCGGGCGCCTGTAGTTCCAGCTACTCGCGAGGCTGAGGCAGGAGAATGGTGTGAACTCGGGAGGCGGAGCTTGCCGTGAGCCGAGATCGTGCCACTGCACTCCAGCCTGGGCGACAGAGCGAGACTTCATCTCAAAAGAAAAAAAAACAAAAGAAACAATCTTGATGCTTATCACTGGGGAGTGGATAGGGAAGATGTGGTGACTGCTTGCCATGAAGTACCAGGCAGCACCTGGACCAAATGTTCACACATAGCAACATGTATGGATCTTAAAAACACTGGATGGTTGAAAAAGAAAGAGAATGAGAAATAAAGTGTATAACACAATAATCCCTATGTAAATTTAAAACATATGCACATACAACAAAAAATGTTCTGCAAATACATATACAAACAAGGAAATACTTATTAGAAACATTAGAAGGTTTTCCTGTGGGGGATTAGTGCAGAATAAGAGTAGGAAAGGGGATTGTCTTAGCCTGGGTTCCTTAGAAAACGGACTGTGTAAAGTGCATTTACTAACACTTTATTGGAGGAAGGTACAATCCCAGGGCAGCAAAAGTGAGAGGAAAAGGGAGGTGAGGCAGGAAAGGTGGGGAAGCAAATGAAAGATGGCGCACTAACTAGGCTGACCATAACCTCATCCAAAAATGCAAGACATCTGGAACCACTGGGCACTGGAGTAGTTTCATTAGGGAGAGGAGTTTATCTCTTTCCTGTCTTATGTCTCTCATGGCTCAAAGTCCTTCCCAGGATGCACTCATTCCACTTCCAGGCTGTATCATCAGCTTCTCCAGGCAGCCACAGAGGGACCCAGATCCTGTGTAGTGGTGCTTTGCCCGCCTTAGGGGGTGGTGGGAATGCCCAGAGGTTCGTGGGTCTGATCAGCCAAGGCTTGTCGCCAGACCCGCTGCGACTCCTGCTTCAGCAAGAACAATGGAGGCCTTGCCAGGGCTGGGATCTCATCCTCGTGAAGGCTGGGACAGCTGGTGGTGTTAGGAGATGAGGTGTTGGTAGTAGCAGCTGTGGCTCAATTGCATAAGTGGCTCAAGGCCTGGGGAGCAGATGCGCCCAATAAATTGGGTCTGATACAATGCCTTTGCATGGATTCCATGCATAATTCTGCCCAAGGACACAGAGTGATCAGGGCAGACTTCCAGTACAGTATGTTCATTCCCCTGAAGCCGCAGGCTAAACCTGCATGTGGGCGGAGGTCCTAATTCTTAGACATCTTTGTCCAGATCCTACTCATGACTGGGCTCGGTTTTTCCCCCCATGCCTGTTCTCAGGAGCAAGTCTTCTCTAGGATTGTACAACTTCTCCCTTCATGCTGGGAAATAAAGCTGAAAAGGGAAGAGGACCCAGGCCCAGCCACTGAAGTGGACGCATATTCCAATTATGGCTACTATGTTTGGAGTATTAATAAACTGGCCATTTTTTCTGGTAACTAAATGACCTGGAGAGGCAGGAGCTGCAGTGGAGCAAAGAGCCCCCACGCCTCCTCCATGGTCTTAAGCACACTGCACATGTCCAGACCAGGGCAGACCTCCCAGAGCCTGAGCTTGTCACATCCAGGTATGGCACATGTGTGAGCCTTTGGGGCCAGTCACAGGCTATTTATTACTTGGCTCATTTTCCTGGAGTGTTGTTTTTACTCAATGAATTAAAAGAATAAAGTTTTGAAATTTTATTCTTGTCAGTGGTTTTGTTACATGCAGATACAAACCAAATCAAGCACCTCCTGTTTTTCTCTCAATCATTCCCATGTTTTTTTCATGAAATCCCAGAGTTCACATTCAGTGAGTGACGTAAAGACTTGGTAATTTGGAGTGCCCTGATGCTATGGTTTGGATGTGGTTTGTTTGGCTCCACCAAGTCTCATGTTGAAATTTGATCCCCAATGTTGAAGGTGAGGCCAGGTGAGAGGTGTTTGGATCACAGAGGCAGATTCCTGTGAATGGCCTAATGCCATCCTCAAGGGAATGAGTGAATTTTCACTCTTAGTTCCCATGAGAATTGGTTGTTGGAAAGAGCCCAGTACCTCCTCTGTGCTCTCTCTTGCTTTCTCTCTCACCATGTGATCTGCACATACCAGCTTCATTTTGCCTTCTGCCATGAGTGGAAGCAGCCTCAGGCCCTCATTAGATGCAGATGCTGGCACCATTCTCCTTGTAGAGTCTGCAGAATTGTGAGCCAAATAAACCTCCTTTCTTTATCAATGACTTGGCCTCAGGTATGAGCAACACAAAATGGACTAAGACTTCTGAGCACTTGCTGGTATTGGTTCTGTGGGCACACTCAAGTAAAAAGACATGTATAGGGTGGGTGACTGCTGGAGAATGAGTTACTGCTGTTGTCTCTGGCCCGCACAACTAGTACTGTACCTGGCTGGGGGTGGGAGGCGGCTAGCTTTTTGGATAGCAAATCTATGGTCATCTGAACTAAAATAACGAAACTATTCTGGTCAATTCCCCAATTTTTGGGGAGCTGGGTGAAAAGGACTATGGGTCTTTTAAGTAACTTACATTTACTCAAAATCTTACATTTTCAGGCTGGGCGTGGTGGCTCATGCCTGTAATCCCAGCACTCTGGGAGGCCGAGGTGGATGCATCACTTGAGGTCAAGAGTTCAGGACAGCCTGGCCAACATAGTGAAACCCCATCCGTACTAAAAAAAAACACAAAAATTAGCTGGGTGTGGTGGCATACACCTGTAGTCCCAGCTACTTGGGAAGGTGAGGCAGGAGAATCTCCCAGGAGTGGAGGTTGCAGTGAGCCGAGATCACACCACTGCACTCCAGCCTGGGCCACAGAGCAAGACTCTGTCTTGGGAAAAAAAAAAAAAAACTTAAATTTTTCAGAAACTTACATTTGATAAAAATGACAGTGTGGAGGGTAAAAAATCATTTTTAAAGCATCGGACATCTTTCTTCATTGAAAAAAAATCCTTTAATAACATTTCCTGGAAGCTGATAAAAAGCTGACCTTGGGCTAGGCATTGTGGCTCACACCTATAATCCCAGTAATATAGGAGTTATTAAGAAATTATTTTTAGGCAGGTAGAAAGGCTTGGTGGAATTTTCCTTTAATGAAAAGCAGTCCCCAAACCATATCTAGCAAAAAACATCCTGGAAGCTCAGACTGCAAGCATAGATATGCATATGTAAATGCAGGTGGCTAAGAGCCAGGTCCACCCAATATTGTGGTTCTCACTCGCTTTTCCTTGTTACCACATGTGCGGGTGTCACGGCACCATCCAGGTAAAACTAAGTGTCATAGTGACCCCCAGGTAGAAGCTGCATTTGCATAATAAAAGACCATGGCAGAAGAGTCAGTCTTTTCATGGGCTCTGTAAAATGGCACACCTGGTCAAACCAATCCCCTAGGCCCTATGTAAATCAATCAGTGCCTCCTCAATCCTCTTTACAAAACTGATCGCATTCCGCCCCAACCAAAGACCCCCTCTTGGGTGACCCGCTTTCTCAGTATGAGGAAGTTCTCTTTCTCCTCTTCTTTGTCTATTAAACTTTCCACTCCTAAACCCACTTCTCATGAGTGTCGGTGTCCTGAATTCTTTCTCGGCGTGAGACAAAGAACCACAGGTAAATCCCCAGACAACGGAGCTGTTTCACCAGCACTTTGGGAGGCCAAGGTGGGAGGACTGCTTGAGCCCAGGAGTTTGAGACTAGCCTGGACAACACAGCAAGACCCTGTCTCTACAAAAAATTTAAAAATTAGCTGGGAATGGTGTCATTTGCCTGTAGTCTCAGCTACTTGGGAGGCTGAGGTGAAAGGATTGCTTGAGTCCTGGAGTTTGAGGCTCAGTGAGCAATGATGATTGGGCCACTGCACTCCAGCCTGGGTGACAGAGTGAGACCTCAAAAAAAAAAAAAAAAAGCAGCAGCAGCTTAGGTAAGAGCCATTCCCTGCCATATGAACAATGTGGCCTCTCAACAGGAGATACTCACAATGACATTCTGCCACCCATAGCCTGGGGCCAGCTTCCTGAGCATCTCTCAGTAACCGAGCCCCAGTTTGTAAAACAATGGAAAAATGATCTTCATTTGTGGTCCCATGTTTTCATGAGTTTTAGTACTTGAAATATTGTAATACCAAGTCAAAGAAAAAAATTGCCTGGATGCTGAATTTGAAATGCAGGGCTTGCTTGCTCTAATTTAGCCCAATTTTCTGAAATCCAGTAGCATCATCCAGTAGCATCACGTCAAATGTCTTGACAAACAAGACAGTTAGAAAACACTTTTAAAATCCCTGATGGCTAGAATTTTAAAGTGTTATTTTTACATTAAAACAAATATGGATGTGGTATGTTGTATTCCATAAAATGCACACAAATCTTTGAGTTAAATATTAGTGATGTTTAGAGATCTCTAAATGCTTAAGGCCTTTTAGCATTAAGCCTTCAAATCTCCAGGGCAGCCATTCAGGAAACTTTGGGTGAAAACTGGAGGAGTGTGGTCCTTGATAATGAGGTCTTTGTAGCTTGACTGAAATCTAGCTCTGCCTCAAAAGTTTCCAGTGTATGGGCAAGGAGTTCTAATGGGAGGTTGGAAGAGCATGCTCTCTAGGAGGCTCAACAATCAAGGGCAAAGTTCATTACCTTTAGGGAGGTGTTAAGAACTGTAAATCATCTGAGATTTTACCCTCCTTGCAAGCTTACAAGTTATTCTTCCATAATCATGGATGCTGAAAGAATATATAAGTCGCTCCTGGGTCAGAGATGAAGGATAGTTTATTATTCAAAGCAATAGCAATAACCAAAGTATTAGCATTTTTGCATGGGTTTCCTGAACCGATTCCCATAGGACAATGCAGAGAGGGCCAGGTGACACCTGCACATGCAGCAGGTTGTGTTATAGGAGAAGAATCCTAGCTTCAAGAAACCAAAGCTTTTACACTGAAGAGTTAAGTATGCTTTCTACAGAAGGAGACATTATCTCTAACTTCCAAGGCTGTAAACAAACCTTTCCTTTGCTTTAGAAGGAGATACTACCTCTATCTTTCAAGGTTGTTCACTATATAAACGTTCCTGAAAAGGCTGTTGGGAATAAAGCAGTCAGTGCCTCTGCTTGAAAAATATGCAGATGCATGAGAGACCCATGGAGAAACATCGGTCAACAGGAGGGACCTATGGTCAGCTTCCTCTACAACATGTAGAAGTCTCCTTGTCATCTCCTCTGACTTCTCAGTAAGCATGAATGGTGGGCAGCATAGGGCTCATTCGTTCAGGTCATGATGGAAACCTGAGGTTCATTATAAAAGATTCACTAGGAAGTAGCTGGGACAACCTGCCCTACAGGGACTCACAATACAGATGAGCAGTTTGATTGTAACCTCCAATGACTACTACGACACGAAGAAAATGCAACACAGTCCAAGGCAGGTTGTTAGGCTCAGACTAGCTGCTTCCATTTTATGGCTCACTATCTTGTGTTTTCAAAGTTACCCTCACAATCAACAAAGAAACTACCAGCACTAATAAGTGAGTTTAGCAAGATCTCAGAGTACAAAGTCAATATAGAAAAAATCAGTTGTATTTCTATGTACTGGCAGCACAAAATTGGCAATAAATTTTGAAAGTCAATTTCATTAATAATAGCATAATAAATACAAATGACTTGCAAGATTGGTTTAACAACTATAAAACATTGCTGAAGTTAAAGAATAAATGGAACACACATCCTATTTATGGACTGGAGGACTCCGCATTATTAAGATGTCAATTCTTCCCAAGTCAATCTTTAGGTTCAATGCAATTTAATCAAATTTTCAAGAGGATTTTTAAAGACAGACATATTAACAGATTGACTCTAGGATTTGTATGAAAGTAAAAGAACTTAAAATAGACAAATTTTGAAAAAGAAAAACAAGGTTGGATGACTTAGATTACCTGATTTTAAGACTTACTATACAACTAGTAATCAAGTACTGGTATAAGGATGGTCAACTAGATCAGCGGAATAGACTAGAGAATCCTGAAGGAAACTCACACTTATATGGCCAGTTGGTTTTTGACAAAGACACCAAATCAATCCAGTGAAGTAAAGGAAAGTCTTCTCAACAAATGGTGCTTATGCAACCAGAAATCCATATGGGGAAATAAAAAACCTCATATCCCACTCAAATATTAATTTGAAACAAATGGTGATATACTGAGACCATGGAATACGAAGTAATAAAAAGGAATTAAAATATTGATCCACACAACAACTTGGATGAACCTCCTGGGGAGTTATGGCTTGCAATCCTTGGCTGGGAAGCTGCTGCCCAACGTATCTATACTGTGGAAAGGGGGCATGATACCTTCACAACAACAACAATAATACTGTTTTTTGGGGGGTTTTTGTTGTTGTTGTTTTTTGAGATGGAGTCTTGCTCAGTTGCCCAGGCTGGAGTGCAGTGGTGCAATCTCGGCTCATTGCAAGCTCTGCCTCCCGGGTTCAAGCCATTCTCCTGCCTCAGCCTCCCGAGTAGTTAGGACTACAGGCGCCCGCCACCACGCCCAGCTAATTTTTTTTTGTATTTTTAGTAGAGACGGGGTTTCATCATGTTAGCCAGGATGGTCTCGATCTCCTGACCTCGTGATCCACCCGCCTTGGCATCCCAAAGTGCTGGGATTGATTACAGGCGTAAGCCACTGCACCCGGCCAACAGTAATACTGGTTTTAATGTCAAGAAACTTTGAAACGCATTACCTCTCTCCACAACATTCCTGAAAGGTAGGTCTTATTTCCCTGTTTAAAGATGAGGAAACAAGCCGGGCATGGTGGTGGACACCTGCAGTCCCAGCTGCTTGGGAGGCTGAAGTGGGAGGACTGCTTGAGCCTAGGCATTCCAGGCACCTCGCAACATAACAAGACCCCATTTCTTATAAAAAAAAAAAATTTAAAGATGAGGAAACTAAGACTGACTGAATAAGCTGAAGTAGCTTCACCCAAGCTTAGACAGGTAGTAGGTGTATCTGTGATCCAGCCCACATCTGTCTGACCCTAAAGTTCCCAGTTCTACCACTCCCAGCTGCCTTCCTCAGAGCAAGGCACAGGAGGGACCTGCTGTTACTTGTGGAAAAAAGAAGACATTACACCTGGAAGGAGAGAGGAGTTAGGTTTGATGAAGATGTGTATATACATTCTTATGTTCTACGATGAAAAACGGGAAGGCATCCGAGGAAGCACAGCCTGCTTTGGTCTATGATTTCCTCTTAAAGTGAGGAGGGTCATTCTTGTTTTACAGAGTCACATCAGTTCTGAAGCATTTTGATAAAGAAAATGCTCCTAGTGTCCAATTTGGGTCTCAGAAGGGTTTCTTTTGAGTAAACCACCACCTTGTGGCAATAAACATGAGTTGCAGGAGGAAGAGTTTGGTTTTCAATCTTTTGAACTCTAAAACATCTCAGTAGCCCTTAAATTTAGTTAGCAGGTTTTGCATTAAAATAAAACAAAAAAGTACATCACTGAGGGAAGGGCTGATTAAAAATAGATACATTTGAAAAAATCTGACTTTTGGATAATAAATTAAAACACTGACCCAGCGGGGAGCAGTGGCTCATGCCTGTAATCCCAGCACTTTGGGAGGCTGAGGCAGGCGGATCATAAGGTCAAGAGATCTAGACCATCCTGGCCAACCAACGGGGTAAAACCCCATCTCTACTAAAAATACAAAAATTAGCTGGGCGTAGTGCCACATGCCTGTAGTCCCAGCTACTCGGGAGGCTGAGGCAGGAGAATTGCTTGAACTCGGGAGGCGGAGGTTGCAGTGAGCTGCGATCACGCCACTGCACTCCAGCCCAGGTGACAGAGCAAGACTCTGTCTCAAAAAAAACCCAAAAAAAACAAAAACAACAACAACAAAAAAAACCATTCACCCGTGTCACAAAACATGTAAAAGATGGAAGCTTTATTAAAAAGCAGGAGTGGCCCAAGGTGATTCATTTGGGAAAAAACTGATGAGGTTCCATGTTGTCCAAACTGCAATTTTTTTTTTCTTTGAGATGGAGTCTTGTTCTGTCACCCAGGCTGGAGTGCAGTGGCACGGTCTTGGCTCACTGCAACCTCCGTCTTCCGGGTTCAAGTGATTCTCCTGCCTCAGCCTCCCAAGTAGCTGGGATTATAGGCATGCACCACCATGCCCAGCTATTTGATACTTTTTTTTAGTAGAGACAGGGTTTCACCATGTTGGCCAGGCTCCTGCCCTCAAGTGATCCACCTGCCTCGGCCTCCCAGAGTGCTGGGATTACAGGCATGAGCTACTGCACCCTACCCAAACTGTACACTTTTGAAAGTGAGAGGGGTTGCTATTAATAATTGCATGGGACAACAGGTGAAAAGTGGGGGTGTCCCAGGCAAACTGTGACATGTGGTTTACCTAAATTTGTTTCTGAGGTTTAGCCTGGCAAAGATGTGAGTACATTTTGTAATAGAGACCACATGGTAAGAAATTTAACCCTTTCAGAAAGAATAAATGTCACTATCTTTCCATGTGCTGGCAAGAGGAATTTAGCATCTGATTTGAATTTTATTTTGGAAACTAAATTCTAAGGGAGATTCCACACCATTCAAGAGCTTCAGCAACCACCACCTTGTGGCAATGAACATGATTTGCATCTAGTCAACTCAGTTTGCAATGTGGTGTCTTAAGGACTGCCTGTGGCTCTGTGTAATATTATCATGGAACTGAATATTGCCATGGGACTGAATGCAAGAAAAGAGTAGGTGGATTCGGAGCTGGAGTGGGAGAAGGTAGGATGACAGGTAGGAAGATGTTCGGTCTCCAGTATACCCATCGCCCTGTACTTCACAGAGGGTTGCTGGGTACCTCATGGCCAAACAGGGTATCAGCACTCCCTGGATGGAAATCATGTGGTGTATGCTTCACTTGGGAAGAATTGATATCTTAACAATATTAATTCTTCCTATCCATGAACATGGAATATTTCTTCATTTATTTAAATCTGTGAGATCTCTTTCATCAGCTGTGATTGATTCCTAGTTTAATTCTATTGTAGTCAGAGAACAGACTTTGTTCTATCCTTTTAAATTTGTTAAGCTATGTTTTAGGGCCTAGATTGTGGTCTATCTCAGTGAATGTCCCATGTGAGCTTGAGAAAGAATCTATATTCCGCTGTTGTTGAGCTAAATATTGTATAAATGTCAATTAGATCAATTTCATATATTTTTTTCAGTTCAACTATATCCTTGCTCATTTGCTTCTGCTGGATGTATTAATTACTTTTTAAAAATGGTATGAAAGCATTCTATTATAATACTGAGTTTACCTATTTTTCCTTGCAGTTTTATCTTCTTTTGCCTCACATATTTCGGTGCTCTGTTTTTAAGTACATACATATTAAGTATTGTTATGTCTTCCCAAATAACTGATCCCTTTAACTTTATGTAATGTCCCTGTTTATACCTGATAAATTTCCTTGTTCTGAAGTCTGCTTTTCTTGAAATTAACATACCTACTTCAGCTATTTTTTTAATTAGTGTCAGCTTGGTATAGCTTTCTCTATCCTTTTGCTTTTAATGTATTTTCTTGTAGATAACACACGATTGGGCTTTGTTTTTGAAATCCATTCTGACAATCTCTTTTTTAATTGGTGTAATCAGATTATTCACATTTAAAGTGGTTATTGATACAGTTGGATTAATATCTACAATGTCTGTAACTGTTTTGTATGTGTCTCACTTGACTTTCATATCTAATTTTGAATTTGTAATTTCATATTCTTTGCCTTAAAGAGAACGCTTGCAGACCCCTCAAAACCTGGAGACACCCCCCACCTTGCACACATTATACCGGTATGTGATGGTAGAAAAGCTGCACATCAGTCTTGGCAGGCAGGGCAGGAGGGATGCAGGGATTCACAGATGCGACTGTGCAACGCACAGATGCACTGGGTCTTTGCTTGGTGGGTTCAAACCTCCAGACGCTGACAAACGCTGCAGCCAATGAGTGGGTTCCTATGGTCCGATATGGAGGGCAAGGGGCGGGACTCCCTCCTGCCTCTCCCTGGCTGGGTTCAGAGCCTCCGCGGAGAGACTGCGTTGGGCCCAGAGTGGGCGTGGCTTACGTGTCCGCCGGCTTTCCTGGCAGGCCTGGCGGGGGGGCCAGGTTGCCATGACGACCGCGGCTAGGTCGCTGCAGACTCGGTTGGTGACTCCGGGCGCGTCGAAGATCTTGTACCTGTCGTTCGCAGTGGCTCAGTTTCCCAGTAATCCATAAGAACAGCAGGGATAACAGGGTCCCATGTCGTTTTTTTTGTCAGAATTCCTCGACTGGCGACCCTGTGCCCGACAGGCTGCACCGCGCCCGGCGCACTGACTCCGGCCTCTGCGCGCGCCCCCTGGCCGGCTCCGGGGTGGGGAGGGGGCTTCGCACATCCCCAGAAAACCGCCCGGCGAGCCACGAGCCCGTGGACTGCAGGCTCCGCTTCCTCGTGGGGTGTTCACTTTGTATCAGTGTGTTGATTTGCCGCCAGTTAGAAGCACCTTAAAAAGGGGCCGGGGGCCGTAGGAGGGGGGCTTGTCTGAAGGAGGCTCTGGGCTTGCTGATCCACGCAGCAGTTTGTCGCGAGGCTGCGGGGGAACGGCCCACGGCCGCGGTAACAGGGCTTCGTCTTCTTTACAGAGCCATGGGCAGCAGGAAGAAGGAAATTGCCCTGCAGGTAAGCCTCAAGGGGCGCTAGCTTCCAGCTCTGGGTTGGGCTCGGGGAAGAGGAGGGTGATTAGAGCGGGGTTGCAGTATAAAAGTGACATTCTGTTTGCCAGCAGTACGTGACAGTGTTCTCAAACTTGAGTGATGTACCCTTCCGTCTTAAAGGGACAAAACTTATCTTGGAACCCCAGTGATGACAAATTTTATGCAAACAAAATTAATGCAAACAAAACTGAGTAGAAGCTGTTTATATTTATAGTGCTTATACAACCATAAAACCTAAACATGCATTAAATAAAACTACAAACCAAGAAAATACGAATCAACATAACTCGATGTGACCGTTATTTTGTTCTTGTTGAAATACAACTGCAGCTTGCACAGAGAATACAGTATAGGTTCTTTTGACTTTGGGCATGAGTCTGTAACTGTGTGCTTTGTGGAGACCCAGTTATCCCACCACTGTTCTCATCAAATTTCACTTATTAACAAATGTGTTTTGAGATATATTATGTGCTGGACATTTGTTATATAGAGTGCCTTACTTCATTTGCATGTGGGACAAGTGAATTCAGAAGCCAGCAACTGCTCTTCTTCTTGGTCCTGGACAATAGACAGTGGTTGATTCTGAAGTGATGGTAAAAACATGCAGGCATAGACCCTGGAATTAAGAGAGAGTGCTTGGTCATAAGGAGATCAGCTGGATGATCTGCAACATGGGAACATTTTAAAACGAACTTAAAATGCCTCATCATCAGCTGGCCCCAGTAAGATGCATACCAAGGCTACAGAGCCTCCTAGATAATAGAGCATTAGTGGTTTTGAGACATCTGGTTTCTCTCTTATTGTCCTCAGTAGGACCAGCAGTTTGCATGTGGATTTCAAAAGCCTAGTGGTTTAAAAAAGAGGAAAGGGGAAAGCAGCATCATTCTAAGGGTACCCCATGCTGGGGGTGGGAGGGGTGTGGGGTGGGGTGGGGTGGGATTTTTAGACTGGAAGTCAGAAGACCTGATGTAGTTCTTGTGTCCCCTATAGCCAACTGTGTCTTTGACTATGTCACATAACCTCTCCAGGCTATAGCTTGCCCATCTATGGAATGAGGATGTTGTGTGAATTATCCCTAAGGGCCTTCTTCCAGCCTTGATATTCTAGGATTCTAGAGTCAGAAGCCACTTCATACGTGAATGTTCTGGTTGAAGTAAATTCTGATCAACTGGTCCTACCATTCATTGCTGTGTGACTCATTTCCTCAACTCTCTGGCCTCCGTATCCTTTACGTGACAGGAGGGATGATACCTGTCCTGTAACGCCTGCAGAGCTGTGATGAGACTCCTTTAGACACTTCCTGGCTGGTATGATGTTGTCTGTGGTGTCTCTAATGTTATTGCCCCATATTATGGTCATTTCATGTGTTGATGCCCTAGAACTCCTATGGGGGTAATAACTTTTGTTAGCAATGTTGTTATTTTTTCATGTGTATTACTCAGAGCTCTGAGTACAATGCAGTACTCAAAGTAAGTGCTCCCTCCTGCTGAAAGGAGGAGAGCGAGCAGCCTCCCCTCCCGTCTTCTACTGAGGCATCTGTGTAAAGGTCACCTCTCTATAAGGTAAACCCCTTGAAAGCAGTGCCTAAAGTTGGCCAACCCAGGAACCTTGTCCTCTCTCTCAGCAAGGTTATTCAGGGTTCTCTTTATAACTGAGACAGGCAGAAATCACAGGACATCAAGGGACAGTCTGGGTAAAAGGTGCCACACATTCCCTATTCATTCCCTACCAAATGCAGGCTTAGTGAAGTCCGGATAGTTCCCACACTGTTCCACTCTTGCCTGGCTCCCAGGGCTGAGATTCTTCAACTGCCCAGAGTCCTGGCCCCAGAGCTGGTGGGACTCACTCCATGACAGGGGTGGGCCACAGAGAGTTGCTGGTGACTTAAGTCTGAGCCTCTGGGTAGGGGTGTGGGGCCCTTCTGAACGCTTCTATCACCTTCCTCAGGACTGTAGTTGTGGGCCCAGGGTTATGTCAGTCCAACTCTCTTATTTCATTTAAGACATCAAGAAGACTTTTCTGGGTTTCTTTTTCTTCTACTTTTCATTGAAACAAAAAAAGTAAGGACTATGCTTCCTTAAAAGAGAGACTTTTTTTTTTTTTTTTTTTTTTGAGACAGTTTCATTCTGTCCTGTCGCCCAGGCTGGAATGCAGTGGCATGATCTCATCTCAGTGCAACCTCCACCTCTCAGGTTCAAGCAGTTCTCATGTCTCAGTCTCCTGAGTAGCTGGTAAAACAGGTATGTGCCACCACGCCCGGCCAACTTTTGTATTTTTTTTTTTTTTTTTTTTTTTTTTTTTTAGTATTGGCAGGGTTTCACCATGTTGGCCAGGCAGGTCTCAAACTTCTGGCCTCAAGTGATCTGCCCGCCCTGGCCTCCAAAAGTGTTGGGATTACAGGCATGAGCAACCACGTTTGGCCAAAAAAGGGACTTTTAATAGAGGATTAGCAATTGTTACATGTTTCTTGCCCTTATTGCCAATAATGCATCCTATCTTTTTTAAAGGGACACAGACCTTAGCATACCTGTATTAAGAACAATAGTAGGCCAGGCGTGCTGGCTCATGCCTGTAATCCCAGCACTTTGGAAGGCCGAGGCAGGCAGATTACTTGAGGTCAGGGGTTCACGACCAGCCTGGCCAACATGGTGAAACCCTGTCTCTACTAAAAATACAAAAAATTACCCGGGTGTGGTAGCGGGCACTTGTAATCCCAGCTACTTGGGAGGCTGAGGCAGGAGAATCTCTTGAACCCAGGAGGCAGAGGTTGCAGTGAGCCATGATCATGCCACTGCACTCCAGACTGGGTGACAGAGTGAGACTGTGTCTCAAAAAAGACAAACAAAAAACCCAGTAGTAATTTTTGTGGTCTTTTAATTTATATAGTTTCAAAGTAGCTCACCACAAAAATATGTTAATTACGAAGGAAAAGAGAATAATTTTACAGACAACAGGCCTGACAGACCATGTTAATCCAGTGATCAAAGTGAACATCAGTAACAGGCAGATGGAAATTGTGTCTCATCTGCTAGGGAGTAGTGAGAGGAATGATCTTCAGCTTCTCCAACACTCCAACCAGTCCAGCCAATTTCAACCAGTCCAAACATGCACAGTCTGAATCCAATCAGGAGGAAACATCAGATATGCCCCAACTGAGGGACATTCTACAAAATACCTGGCATGTAGTTTTCCAAAGTGTCAACATTGTGAAAAGAAGAGAAAGACTAAAGAACTATTCCAGACTAAAAAGACTTGACAAATAAATCTAGCACACATTTCTGATTAGCTCCTTTGATACTCAGGACATTATGGGATAAATAGGAAAACTTGCACTCTATCTAAGGATTAAATGTTCACAATATGTCAGTGTTTTTTTTCCCCTGATTTTGATTATTGTATTGTGTTATATAGGAATAATATATTCAGGAGTAATAAGATAACAAGCTGTAATTTGCTTGCAAATACCCCCCAAAAAAATCCCTAAATCTTTATACTGTACTTGCATACTTTCTCTAAGTTTGAAATTATTTCAAAGTAAAAAACATTATACAGAAATGTTTACTATTGGCCAGATATGGTGGCTCATGCCTGTAATCCCAGCACTTTGGGAGGCCGAGGTGGGCAGAACACTTGAGGTCAGGAGTTCGAGACCAGCCTGGCCAACATGGTGGAACCCCGTCTCAACTAAAAATACAAAAATGGCCAGGTGTAGTGGCATGTGCCTATAATCCCAGCTCCTCAGGAGGCTGAAGCATAAGAATCGCTTGAACCTGGGAGGCAGAGCAGAGGTTGCAGTGAGCTGAGATTGCACCTCTGCACTCCAGCCTGGGTGACAGAGCAAGACTCCATCTCAAAAAAAAAAAAAAAAAAAGAAATTTTTACTGTTAATAAAGAGCGACAATATGTATTTCTCCTTGTATTTCATATTTATAAAACCAGAACTCTGTGGATAAGAAAAAAAATGTGAGTGAATGGCAATAAATTCAACTTAATTCTGATACTGAGTGAAAACACAAATTTCAAAATGAAACCTACAGTTTGATATATTTATGTACATTTTAAGGACACAAAAACAATTTATATATTGTTCCTGGACAAATAACATGTAAAATTATTTTTTAAATGCCTGAGACTAGTACACATCATTCTTAGGATAGTGTTTTTTTCTGGGTAGGGAAGAAGGGAGAGAAGGAAGGAGAAAAGAAGATGGGGGAGAGGATAACTTGAACTGTACTTGTAAGTATTTCAGAGATAGAAAGAGAGAAATCTAGAGCAAATAGATTGAATTGTTTCCCTGCCTGAGCCCTCAGTAATACGGCATTTGATCCTCTTTGGCTTTAGGTCAACATCAGCACCCAAGAGCTTTGGGAGGAAATGCTCAGTTCCAAAGGACTAACTGGTAATTCAAAGTAAAATAACTTTTTAGATCCATTCTTTTCTAAATTATTAAATGGTGTGATGAACCATGAAGAGAAGGACTTCAATGAACACCACTTTCCTATTACCTTGAGCCTCATAAAAAACCAGGTGATGTGTGTGTGTGTGTGTGTGTATCTGGCTTGAATATCAGTAAATTCAGTTCAGGAAATGAGTCAGTACTTAGGGTTGTTTGGTGTTAAAAGTAACAGAAAACCTCTTCTAATTACTTCAGGCACTAAAGGAGAATGCATTGGAAGGAATACAGGGATCTCTTGGAACTCAAAGGATGGAAGGAGAGCCAGGCATCACTGGGACTTGAACCTGGGACTGCAGTCATTAGGAAACAGCAGGCCACTGTCTATGGGCCTCCTCATCCCTATCCTCCTGGCATCAGTTATTTGTTGCACTTAGCAATTTACCCAGAAACTTAGTGCTTTACAACAACAAACATTGATTATCCCAGTTTCTGTGGGTCAGGAGTCCAGGTATAGCTTAGTTGGATACCTCTGGCTCAGAGTGTCTCACCACGGTAGTTAAGGTGTCAGACGGGATCTCAAGGCTCAATGAGGAGCAGATTTGCTTCCAAGTTCTTTTGTGTGGCTGTTGGCAGACCTAAGAAGATCCACTTCCAAGCTCACTCATGAGGCTGTGGGTAGGAAGGATTTAAGTCCTCACTGGCTGTTGGCCAGAGACATTAACTTCTTGCCATTGGTTTCTCCATGAGGCTACTCACAACCTGGTAACTTGCTTCCCCTAGGACAGGGCTCTAAGAGAGGGCACAAGTTGGAAGTCACAGCCTTTTGTTAGCCTAATCTTGAAAGTGATATCCCATTGCTTTTGCCATACTCTGCTCATTAGAAGCTGGTCACTAGGTCCAGCCCACACTCCAGGGCAGGGGATTACACAAGTACGTGAGGACCAGGAGGTGGGGATCATTAGAGACATCTGAGAGGCTGCCTACCACCTACTGTCACCCACTCTTTACTTCTCTTTCTCATTCACTGCAGATATCTCTGTGCTCTGTTACTCTGTGTGCCTGCTCAATTTTTCTCTCTGTGAATATACCTGCTCAGTGTGCTTGTATCTGATCTTAGCCTTGCCCATTACCACCCGCTCCACCAAATGACTTCAGCATTCAAGCCCATTCAAGCCAGATGGGATATCATGGCCCATCACCAACTGTAGAAATCTTTCTTATTCCCAGACCCAGTGCAAAATTAGCCTCCTCATATGAAATCTTTCTGGAACCTCTGTGTGGTCATGTCCCTCCTGGGAGCTCTTAGGGCACTTGGGGTGAGACTCTGTCTCAATCCCTCCAGCACACACCCCACTTGCTGCGGCCCCTGTAGGGAAAGACCATCACAGCTTTTCTCCTAGACTCTAAACACAACAGCATTGCTTTTTCTTCTTCTTCTTTTTTTTTTTTTTTTTGAGACGGAGTCACCCAGGCTGGAGTGCAGTGATGCAATCTCGGCTCACTGCAACCTCCGTCTCTGGGGTTCAAGTGATTCTCCTGCCTCAGCCTCCCAAGTAGCTGGGATTACAGGCACGTTCTATCACACCCAGCTAATTTTTGTATTTTCAGTAGAGATGGGGTTTCACTGTCTTGGCCAGGCTGATCTCAAACTCCTGACCTCAAATGATCTGCCCACCCAGGCCTCCCAAAGTGCTGGGATTAAGGCGTGAGCCAGCACACCCGGCCAGCATTGGCTTTTTAATCTCACATCTGTAGTAGACTTGCCTGGGACTGAGGCCAAGAGGGTACTAGATAAATGCTGATCCAGTTGTGTGGGTGTCAGTATTGCCACACTCTACTGTTTGGGGGATTATAAAGCCTTTTTGATGGTGCCAAGGCTTAACCATTTTGTCCATGTGTCTTGTCTGGGCAACTGGAACATGGCTCCAGGTGAAAAAAATCATTATTTCTATTTCTTTAACAACTGTGAAAAAACCACCATGCCTTAATTTTTTGAGAATGTATCATGTGCCAGCCACCTTACTAAGCACCCTATGTGATAGTAGCTAACATCCAGTGAGCACTGACCCTCTGCCAAGCCTGGTCTAAATGGTTCAAGGGCCTCTGTTAACTGAAGGCAGCAGGGCCTCCTCTTTGCTCCTTCTCATCAGGCAGTCTAGAGGAATATATAGATATGGAGCATATAAATACATAGATATGTGTTTTTTCTCTCTCCAGCCAGCAGAAATTTGCTTCCAAAGTGAACCACCAGTATCTTGGAAATCTTGCCTTCTGCTGGCTCATTTTCACCTGCTTTCAACATGCCAAAGTCCCTTCAGACCTACACATGCATGCACAGACACACACACACACACACACACACACCTTTTTCTTGTCTCTGCCATTCCTTCCATGTGGCTTCTCTGTTTTGCTTCCTCTCACTCAGAGTCAAATCAAACACTTCCTCTCTGGTCCCTCCCACCCCCTACCCCCCACCCCCGCTTCCTCCATAACTTTGTGAAGGTGCCTTTGTGCCTACCACTCCTCACAGAGCCAGGGCGTCCAAGAGGGAGGGAGAAGCTAGTAGAAATGGCAGGTGCACTATCAATACAAATACAGCACAGAGAGTTTAGGCTAATTGAGCCCCAGCTTTTTTCCTTTGGGATTTAAACCTGCCCTTTTCAGTGGGCCTGTGTACAGGGCCCTCTAAGTCTTCAGGGACATTTTCCTGGCTTGACCCAAATGCCCTTTTTGGCCTTCACCCAAATAACTGTAGTAGGTTGAAATTAAAAAAAACAAAATCTGTCAATTGTGAAACTCTTTTCTTCAGAAAAGCCCAGAACTTTATCCTCTACCTGGATGCTGTGGAACCCAAATCCCACTCTCCTGCCCCTCCTCTCCTGCTTGGATGTCTGGTTGCCTTTATGATCACTTGTCTTTGATTTTCTGGTTGGTACTGAAAACCCAGCCTGTTTAGAGTTGAGTTTGTTCTCCTTTCCCCTTCAACAATCTCTCCCCACCCCTCGCTAGTTCTTTTTCTCTGCCAGGCTCAAAGGTGAAGTCCTTTTCACACCATCTTCATTTTCATCCCTAGTATTTTGCCTACATTCTTTTCATTCTATCCTCTGCCACCCCTGTGTCTGGCTTCCTCATCCCTCCTATACCCAGCTTGGTTCTCACATTCTGCAAAATTGTGCTACATGGCTAAACCAATGAACACTGCTGAATTCATGCGTCTTGCTTCTTCCCTGGAGCAGTTGAAAGAGCATGGGCTATGGCATCAGGCAACACAGGATTTAAAACTTGATTCTGCTGTACTGTGGTTTAAATGTGTCCCCCTTCAAAATTCAGGTGTTGAAACTGAATGGCCAAAGTAATGGTTTTAAGAGGTGGGGCCTTTAAAAGGGGAGTAGTGCCCTTCATGAGTGGCATTAAGTGCCCTTATAAAAGGGTTTGATGGAAGGAGTTTATTCCTTTTGCCCTTGACTTCCATCATGTGAGGATACAGTATAATTCTCCTCCAGAGGATGCAGCCCTTACCTGACCACCAAACCTGCTGGCACCTTGATCTTGGACTTGCTAGCCTCCAGAACTGTGATAAATAAGTTTCTGTTCATTATAAACTGCCCAGCCTGTAGTGTCCCATTATAGCAGCATAAATGGACTAAGGTATACTGCTTGAAAATTTGCTTTCTTACCTTAGGTCCATGACTTCACCTCTTTGAACTTCAGTTTCCTCATCTGTATAGTGCAATAATGATATCCATCTCACTGGGCTTTTTAGAGAAAAGCAAAGTGCACCTGCCCTCTTGCAGCTAAAGCAGAATAGCTTAGTCTGTTTATGCTGCTGTAACAGGACACTACAGATAGGTAGTATATAAAGAACAGAAATTTATTTCTTACAATTCTGGATGCAGGCAAGTCCAAGATATTAGCTCCCTCTTCTAATACTTACTGTGAATCCTCATTGCCTAGTGATTCAGGATAGAGCTTCTCAAGCCCCACATTCCAGATTCCTCCAGTGATCCCTGCCACCACTTCCTACCACACCATCTCGGGCAGGTCTGGTCCAGCAGGCTGCCCAGGAGTCCCTGAGTCTGCCACCTGTGCCTGGCTGCCCATCCTTTGCACCACAGTCTCCCTCTCTGCCCATTCAAGCCTGGGCTCTCTACAATGCCCAGTGCAGGTCACCTCTTCATGGGAAGCCTTCCTTCCCTGGTTACTATAGAACAGTGTTAGTACAGTGCCACCAGTTTCTATACTAACTTTAGTCATGACAATTTATATTGTGTTATATTAATAGTTCTCACTTGATGGGAAAATTTTGAAATGTGAATCTGCAATAAGTAAAATCACAAATTGCACACTATTAAAATTGGCAGAGCTAATCAATTATTAGCAATTTTGACACTATCTCCCTGTGACTATGCTACTCTAGCGGTTGAACAGAAATGCTCACCTGTGTGGAACAGGCATGAACTCTGGGAGTGTTGAGGCATTTTGGCAGATATCCCTCCTCTAAAATATGGCCACTGGTATGTCACCATCTAGCCCTTGCTGCTGCTTCATGGTCGCGTGGGGCAGGTCCTGCACAAATCCAGTAGACAGGAGTTGGCTTGGTTTGCTTAGCTTCCTGTCGATCACATGGTTCACAACACTCAGATGAGAGGGTTCCCTTACATCCAGCCCTGACATGTACTATAGATTGGGACTAAAGAAGAAAAAGGTATCCAAGTTTCTCTCTAGCTCTCTATCAGGCTCACTTTCTGGGAGAAAAATGTTGATTTTTCTAAAGTAGATAAAACTCTGCTCCACCCAAAGAAAGTGGCTTTTAATTCATCAGAGGAAAAGGTCAAACCTGTGTTTGTTATCAAAGGATTACATAAAAGTCAATTGTGTGCTGCTGGGTCACCTACAGTGACCTCTCCTTTTCAGAATAGACAGTTTCAGTCTAATTCCAATATAATTGAGGGCCACCCTGTGTTAGGCCTAACCCTGAATGTAGCCTGAAGAACCCTTAAGATAAAGGAGCCATGTTAAGAAAATTATTTTCTGCTATGCTTATACTGTATTCAGAATTCAGTATACCAAGTTCATAAGAATGAGGACTGGCTGTGTTTCCACCCTGGCTTATAATCTCATGGGATAGTAAATCCCTTTAACCATTAGATATCCCGGCAAATGAATGTCCATTTGAGGGGGGTTAGAATGTACAGGTATAAATTTTGCATGGTGTGGTGGGAGCTGGCGTCTACTGAATGTTCCTGCTTCTTGGTTCCACACAGTTGTTGATGTCTATCAAGGCTGGTGTGGCCCCTGCAAACCTGTGGTGAGCCTCTTCCAGAAGATGAGGATCGAGGTCGGCCTGGACCTTCTGCACTTTGCATTAGTAAGATTCTCTCTCAGCCAACAGTCATACAACATTGTAAAAAGAATTTAAAAATTTAAGAGTCAGGAAGGAGAAGTGTGAGAGTGGCCTTTCTCAGGTCATTAAAAAGGAATCAGTGTGGACTTTTTGTTGATACTGTCATGATACTTTCTAATTTCTCTAGTTATGAAGGTTCCTATTCCCCACCCCACCTCCCTGTGTCCCTCTTGGCTTGAGCAGTTCTTGGTGCTGTATGAAGAGAAGAAATATATGTCACTCAAATGCATATTCTCCCTCTTCTTTTTTCTTTTTC
Source organism: Pan paniscus (assembly GCF_029289425.2). Taxonomy (NCBI): domain Eukaryota; kingdom Metazoa; phylum Chordata; class Mammalia; order Primates; family Hominidae; genus Pan; species Pan paniscus. Next base: position 136,225,684 of record NC_085926.1, on the reverse strand, counting down.
CTGTCACCCAGGCTGGAGTGCAGTGGTGGTATCACGGCTTATTGCAGCCTTTGCCTCCCAGCCTCAAGTGATCCTCCCACCTCAGCTGCCCAACTAGCTGGGACTATATAGGCACATGCCACCATGCTTGACTAATTTTTTAACTTTTTGTAGAGACAAGGTATCATTATATTGCCCAGGCTGGTCTAGAACTCCCAGGCTCAAGCAATCCTCCCACCACAGCGTCCCAAAGTGTTGGGATTACAGGCGTGAGCCACCACCCCAGCCACATCTCCTTCTTGGCTCGTGAACACTGTTGACTGAAATGTCATTTTCAGAGCAAAGGGTTTTAAGATTTCCATCCTCTGCACCATAAAGGGGAACTTTTAGCAAATATTTATTTGGATGAATGTATGGAAATGGGAATAAATTCCAGAGAAGTGTGCAAGAGACACTGTTGATATGCGGCATGGGTTTGAGGTTCATAGGCAGTGAAGACAGGAGAAAATATAACTTAACACTAATCACTCAAGAAGTTGGACTTCAAGGACTCTGCAGTTCCTCCTTTGGCAGTCAGTCTTGGTGCTTCCATAAGGAGTGTGCTGTAAAAGGGCTTGCATGGGGGATCTCTTATGCCCATGTGCAGCAGGTTTCTCAGACAATGAAGGTGGTGCCTGAGGACCTTCACCTCGGTTGTCAGTCATGGCTGCAGAAGGACATTAGCCAGTAATGCTCCCTTGGACTGGTGCAGTAGCTGGGGGGGCAGGAGATATTCTTGCTTCCTCATTTGATTCTTCAAGAGAGTACATGTCTGCAATTTTATAGGACAGCTCTGATTAGCAGGAACAGCATGAGAGCAAATCGGGGCTCTACCTGGGGAAGTCAGTCCTGGGGGTGTTCAGTTCCCTGTGTGGTTTCCCACCAATCAATCGGGCCCTGCACCCCCTGCACCCAGGGTACCTGCTGATAGTGGTTTTCTTTAGGCAGAGGCAGATCGTCTTGATGTCCTCGAAAAGTACAGAGGGAAGTGCAAGCCAACCTTTCTGTTTTATGCAGTAAGTACATTTTCAGAATCAGAACTATTTGACGATTGCAAATCATTAGAGTTCAAAATAGAAGCATCTCACTGATATTAATTCACTCTGGGAGAATTAATGGGAACCACCAAGAGGCCTCACAGATTCAAACAAGTGATGCTGTTTTCTCTGATGCCTCCCAGTCTGTTTTTATGATGTTGGCTACATACAGACACCCCCACCCCCAAGTCTAACTGGTGATACAAGCTGCTGACTAGGATGGCAGCCTGAGGGCCCTGTGCCCAAGGAGGTGGATGACACAGCACCCTGGTGGTCACTGTGCTGGGGCAACCTTCCTGACTTGCTGTACACGGGGAGAGAGTACCAGTCACTCAAATGTACATGCTCCTTTTTGGCTCATGAATACTCTAGACTGAGGCTTCACTCTCAGAGCACAGGGTTTCAAGATTTCTATCCTTTGCTCCGTAAAGGGGAATTTTTAGTAAAAATAGATACTCCTTTATGGGGCAGACAAGCTCTTCATTCACTTTTATTTAATCAGAAAATGTGAAGATAAGTTTACAGAAAGTTAGAAATGAGAGGGACTATTGAGGAAAACCAAGTGGCCCAGTGTTTTGAAAATATAATTTGGATGTCCTTGGGTGTGACATCCATGGTCCAGCTCCATGCCCCTTAGGGCCCACTGTTTCACACTTGGCTTCCTAGGTTTAGGCCACCTGCCAGGCTCGGATGGCAATGGATCGATATACCTCCTCACTGAGACCAGCCCCCTCATTGTAGAGTCAGGAATACTGGGATCTACTCAACCAGGTCTCCAAACACCAGGCTAGGGTTGTTTAATTTGGAAAACTTCAGCCTCCTGGCCTCAGCACTGCAAGTATTACAAATTGGAAACTTATGATAAAACATTATTTGAGCTTTGGATTTTAGTAGGGAGACTGAATTTACATGAGATAACATGGTTGGGAGGAAAGGAGGGAGAAGTAGGAAGGAGCTCAGAGATGAGCTTGCCCCAGACACACTTGACATCAGAGCTTAGTTGCAGAAATGGGATCATTACCACAATGGCTTAATTGCTTGAGCCCATAGCAATTAAAGCATAAATCCTAATTGGCTGTATGGAAACATGGGCCACAATCTTCAACCCTATGGTGGCCCACTGAGGGATGGGATGGAAATGGAAGGAGGACCCACTCTATGTGAACTTCTCCCTCTCCAGATCCATTTCTTTGTGAGTACAAACATAGGGACTTTTGGCCGGCTGCAATGGCTCACACCTGTAATCCCAGCACTTTGGGAGGCCGAGGTAGGCAGATCACCTGAGGTCAGGAGTTTGAGACCAGCCTGGCCAACATGGTGAAACGCCGTCTCTGCTAAAAATACAAAAATTAGCCAGGCCTGGTGGTGGGTGTCTGTAATCCCAGCTACTTAGGAGGCTGAGGCAGGAGAATCACTTGAACCCAGGAGGCGGAGGTTGCAGTGAGCCGAGACCACGCCATTGAACTCCAGCCTGGGCAACAAGAGCGAAACTCCATCTCATAAATAAATAAGTAGACTTTTGAAAGAGTTAAAGCAGAAACTCAGATTCATCCCAAATATCACCTGGACTGTGAAGGCTTCCCTGACCATCTCAGATGATGCTGGCAATTCTTGCCCCAAGTTCCAAGCACCTTATGTTTCCCTATTACAGCAATTATTTCATAGTATTGTAATTGTTTCTTCAGCTTGGCCAGCCATCCCTCTCCCCACTCTACTACCCATTCATGAAGGCTGCAGCTATGTTTTTTCATGTTTAATATTTATATTCTTTGCCTCTGCCTTAGTGCTTGGTATAGTAAGTGCTCAATAATATTTGTTGAATGAATAAGTCATGTGTAAGCCACACTTAGTCACTCATAACTTACTATGTATTGTTCCTCCCTTAATGAACTGCTGGTTACCCTGAAGGAAGCTTTGAAAGGAGTGGCATGGCCTAGAAGGTAGAGATCAGAAAAAGAGAAATCATTTAAAACTAGGAGCAGACTGGCCGGGCGCGGTGGCTCACGCCTGTAATACCAACGCTTTGGGAGGCCGAGACAGGCAGATCACGAGGTCAGGAGATCGAGACCATCCTGCCTAACACGGTGAAACCCCGTCTCTACTAAAAATACAAAAAAATTAGCCGGGCATGGTGGCGGGCACCTGTAGTTCCAGCTATTCAGGAGACTTTGAGGTAGGAGAATGGCGTGAACCTGGGAGGTGGAGCTTGCAGTGAGCCGAGATCACGCCACTGCACTCCAGCCTGGGCGACAGAGCAAGACTCCGTCTCAAACAAACAAACAAACAAACAAAAAACCTAGGAGCAGACCTGAGGGTGTCCTGCCAAGGGAGGGCAGCAGAAGTGAGCACGCTGCTACAGGCCTGGGGTTGAGGGACCTTGATCTTGGGGACACTCCTAGACACTCTTGCCATCTCTTACAAGAGATTAATATTTGCCAAGAGTATTTCATGCTGTTTGTAACATATTCTAGGGAGGAGAACTGGTGGCTGTGGTTAGAGGAGCAAATGCCCCACTGCTGCAGAAAACCATCCTAGACCAGCTGGAGGCCGAAAAGAAAGTGCTGGCTGAAGGCAGAGAACGGAAAGTGGTAACTGGAGGTCACTTCTATAAGCAGCTAACTCACAAGTGCGCTAGTAGGGCGAGATCAGCAGTCCCCATCTCCTTCACCTGACTTTCCTGGAGCAGTTGGTGGACAGCTTCATAAAAGTTTCACCTGGGTCTGTTCCTCATGCACTGTGCCCTGGTGATATGTGTGCATCTTGAAACCTTCTTATAAAAGCCATCTCTTTCATCCAGAGTGCTTTATTTTATCCATTTCCCTTTCGTCTCCCACTTCAACTCTTAACAATGAATTCAGAAATGAAAATCAAGTTACAGAATGGAGTGGTGGGTAGGAGAAGTCAGCTATCCTGGGCTCCTCTCAGCCTTGAGGTGAAATCTCTCCTAGTGACCCACTGGCTCATATTCCTGAAGGTTTTACTTGTGAACTCAGAGGGCTCATTTCTTTAACCTAGAAATTAAGGTCTGTCATTATCATGAGAAATAGAATCAGCAAAGCTTGTGATTTTGATACATTATTTCCATGATAACATTGACTGCCAGTGCTTCAAATAATTGGCTGCCTTTGAAAATCAACATACCGTAGGTAGAGAGGTATTTCCTGGTGCTTTGAGCATCTGGCAAATGTGACTCAACACCATTCCATGTTCATTGTTCAAGTTTTCTTATTAAATTCCAAATAGCAAAGCTCCATTTTTATAGAATGGATTAGAATCAAATCATATTTTTCCCAAGAAAACTGGCCATTTTCCCTCACAAAAGAAAACTGCAAATGCTAACATTTTCATGTGCCTCCTCCAAGGGAATATTATCTCTTTACGGCTTCTCTGTACTGCATAGTCAATCTCTTAATATTTACTTACATTTCAATTCTTTGTCTTCTTATCAACTATCTCTACTTAATGCTTATGAAAAGAGGCAGACTCCAAAACTTAAGCATGGATTTTCTTGTGTTCTAATTCTGTCAGTCCCACACCATCACCCAACTACCAAAAAGGGTCCTGTAAAGTTTCCAAGACTGATAATTTTGACATTTTTTTCTCTGTGTTTTGGAGCTTTGCTTTTTTTAGTTTCTACAGGTTTTTGAAGGTCTTAGTGGTAATGTTAATTAGCTAACTACTTTCTTTTAATGACCAATTTGTACTAGATTAAAGATGAGGCTCTTTCTGATGAAGATGAATGTGTTTCCCATGGAAAGAACAATGGTGAAGATGAGGACATGGGTGAGTGCAGAACCAATGAGCAAGGGTAAAAAGCAAAGCAGACTCAGATTTTATATATGTTTAAAATAGATGAGTATTCAGTTTACTGAGCAATCTGAACTATGAGAAGATTTTTTAATGGTTCATAATTTTCTCTTAAAAATTGATATATAATAGATGTGCATATTTTCAGAGTACATAAGATAATTTGATACATTCATATAATTAAATCAGGGTAATTGGGATATCCATCACCTTAAATATTTATCTTTTCTTTATGCTATGGATATCTAAATTATTTTCTTCTAGCTATTTTGAAATGTACAAAAGATTAATGTTAACTATAGTCATCCTACTGATTTCTTGAATACCAGGTCTGTTTTCTTCTGTCTATCTGCAGATTGTACCTATTAATCAACCTCTCTTCATTCCTCTCTCTCCACTTCCTGGCCTCTGGTAATCACCAATCTACTCCCTATCTTCATGAGATCCATTTTTTAAGTTCCCACATATGAGTAAGAACATGTGCTACTTGTTGTTCTTTGCTTGGGGGCTTATTTCACTTAACATAATGATCTCCAGTTCTATCCATGTTGCCACAAATGACAGGATTTTAATCTTTTAAATTAATGAATAATATTCCCTTGTGTATATACACCACATTTTCTTTATTCATCCATTGATGGGCACTTAGGTTGATTCCATATTTTGGCTACTGTGAATACTGCTGCAATAAACAAGGGAGTGCAGATACCTCTTGATTTCCTCTCTTTTGGATATATACATAGTAGTGGGATTGTTGGATCATATGGTAGTTCTAGTTTTGTTTTTTCAGGAACCTCCATACTGTTTTCTATAGTGGCTGTGCTAATTTACATTCATACCAGCAGTATATGAACATTCCCCTTTCTCTACATCCTCACCTCATTATTCTTTTTTTTTGTTTTGCTTTGTTTTGTTTTGCTTTGTTTTGTTTTGAGACAGAGTCTCCCTCTGTCGCCCAGGTTGGAGTGCAGTGGTGTGATCTTGGCTCACTGCAACCTCTGCCTCCCAGGTTCAAGCAATTCTCGTGCCTCAGCCTCCCTGAGTAGCTGGGATTACAAGCACCCGCCACCACACCTGGCTAATTTTTACATTTTTAGTAGAGACTGGATTTCGCCATGTTGGCCAGGCTGGTTTTGAACTCCTGACATCAGGTGATCCACCCGGCTTGGCCTCCCAAAGTGCTGGGATTACAGGTGTGAGCCACCACACCTGGCCTCCCTGACTTTTTTTTTTTTTAATAGTCCCCATTCTAACTGGGGTGAGATGACATCTTATTGTGATTTTATGATTTGCATTTCCCTGATGATTAGTGATATTGAGCACCTTTTTCATATACCCACTGGCCATTTTTATGTCTTTTTTTGGAGAACTGTCTACTCAGCTCTTTTGCCCATTTAAAAATCAGATTATTTTTCTTTTTGCTTTTAAGTAGTTTGAGCTCCTTATATATTCTGGTTATTAATCCCTTGTCGGAGGGATAGTTTGCAAATATTTTCTCCCACTCTGTGGGTTGTCTCTTCACTTTGTTGATTGTGTCCTTTGCTTTGCAGAAGCTTCTTTGCTTGATGTGATCTCATTTATCTATTTTTGCTTTTGTTGCCTATGCTTTTGAGGTCTTACACAAAAAATCTTTGCTCAGATAAATATCCTGGAGCATTTCCCCAATGTTGTCTTTTGATAGTTTCATAGTATCAGGTCTTAGAATTATGCCTTTAATCTATTTTGATTTTGTGTTTGTATATGGTGAGAAATAGGGGTGTAATTTCATTCTTCTGCATATGGTTATTCAGTTTAACCAGCACCATTTATTGAAGAGAATGTCCTTTTCACCATTGTATGTTCTTGGCACCTTTGTTGAAAATGAGCTGGCTATAAATGTGTGGATTTACATCTGGGTTCGCTATTCTGTGTCTGTTTTTATGCTAGTATTTTGCTGTTTTGGTCACTATAGCTTTGTAGTATAATCTGAAGTCAGGTAGTGTGATGCCTCCAGGTTTGTTATTTTTGCTCAGGATGGCTTTGGTTATTTGGGGTCTTTTGTGGTTCCATATAAATTTTAGGATTGTATTTTCTATTTCTGAGAATAATGTCTTTGGTGTTTTGATAGGGATTGCATTGAATCTGTAAATTGCCTTGGGCACTATTAACATTTTAACAATATTAATTCTCCCAATCCATCAGCATGGAATATCTTTCCATTTGTGTGTGTGTGTCCTCTTCAATTTCTTTCATCAGTGTATCATCGTTTTCCTTGTAGAGAGCTTTCACATCTTTTGGTTAAATTGAAGTCTACATTTTTATATTCTTTGTAGCTATTGTAAATGGGATTGCTTTCTTGGTTTCTTTTTCAGATTGTTTGCTGTTGGTATATACATATGCTACGGGTTTTTGTATGTTGATTTTGTATCCTGCAACTTCACTGATTTCGTTTATCAGTTCTAACAGTTTTTTGGTGGGGTCTTTGAATTAAAGTGGTAAAAGCAGGCATCCTTGTCTTATTCGAGACTTTTGAGGGAAGGCTTTGAAATTTTCCCCATTCACTATGATGCTGGCTGTGGGTTTGTTATACATGGCTTTTATTGTTTGAGGTATGTTCCTTCTATACCCAGTGTTTTGAAGGTTTTTTATCATAAAGGTAATTCAAATTTTATTGAATGGTTTTTCAGCATCTATTGGAATGATTATATGGTTTTCGTTCTTGGTTCTGTTAATGATTTGATGAATCACATTTATTGATTTACATATGATGAACCCTTTTTACATCCCTGGGATGAATCCCACATAGTGAATGATCTTTTTGATGTGTTGTTGAAGTTGGTTTGTTAGTATTTTGTTTAGGACTTTTTCATCTATGTTCATGAAGGATATTGGCCTAGTTTTCTCGTTTTGTTGTGTCCTTGTCTGGTTTTGCTATCAGGGCAATTCTGGCCTCACAGAATGAGTTTGGAAGTTTTCCCTCCTCTTCAAATTTTTTTGAAGAGTTTGAGTATAATTGGTATTAGTTATTCTTTAAATGTTTGGTAGAATTTAGAATTGAAGCCATCAGGTCCTGAGATTTTCTTTGGCAGAAGACTTTTTATTACAGTTGTGATCTTGTTATTTGTTATTGGTTTGTTGAGGTTTTCTATTTCTTCATGGTTCAATCTTGGTAGACTGCATGTATCCAGGAATTTATCTATTTCTTTTAGGTTTTCAAATTTGTTGGTGTATAGTTGTTCATAACAGTGTCTAATGATTCTTTATACTTCTGTGGTTTCCAGTTGTTATGTCTCCATTTTCTTTCTGATTTTATTTGGGTCATCTCTTTTTCTTAGTCTAGCTAAAGGTTTGTTGATTTTATCTTTTCAAAAAATCAACTTTTTGCTTCATTGATCTTCTGTATTTTTTAGGCTCAATTTCATTTATTTCTGCTCTGATCTTTATTACTTGCTTTCTAGTACTAATTGGGGGTTTGGTTTGTTGTTGCTTTTTTAGCGCATTTGGGTGCATCCATTAGGTTATTTGAAGTCTTCCTACGTTTTTTGATGTAAGCATTTATTGCTACAAACTTCCCCTTTACTGTATTACTCCTTTTACTGTATCCTGTAGATTTTGGATGTGTATTTCCGTTTTCATTTGTTTCAAGAAATTAAAAATTTCCCTTTTTAATTTATTCTCTGATGCATTTGTTGTTCATGAGTATGTTGTCTCATTTTCATGTGTTTGTGTAGTTTCTGAAGTTCCTCTTATTATTGATTTCTAATTTTATTTCACTGTGGTCAGAAAAGATATATATGATTTCTGCTTTTTTAAATTTGTTGTGACTAGTTTTGTGGCTTATAATTTGCTCTATTCTGGAGAATATTCCACATGCTGATGAAAATAATGTCTTTTCTGTGGCAGTTGGGTGAAATCTTCTGTAAATATCAGTTAGGTCTGTTTGGTCTAGTATGCAGTTTGACTATGATGTTTGTCTTCTGTCTGAATGATCTGTCCATCACTAACAGTAGGGTGTTGAAGTCCCCTATGTATTGTCGTATTGTATTACTGTATTGCAGTCTATCTTTCCCTTTACATCTATTAATGTTTGTTTTATATACTTGAGTGTTTTGGTGTTGGGTAGATATTTATAATTGTTACTCTTGATGAACTGACTCCTTTATCATTATATAGTGACCTTCTCTGATCTAAGTATAGTTTCTCTTGCTCTCTTTTGGTTTCCACTTGCAATGAGTATCTTTTTCCATGCCTTCACTTTCAGTCTATGTGTCTTTATAGGTAGAGTGGGTTTCTTGCAGGCAGCATATAGTTGGGTCTTGGTTTCTTTTCTTTTTTTTTTTTTGAGACGGAGTTTCACTCGTCACCCAGGCTAGCACAATCTTGGCTCACTGCAACCTCTGCCTCCTGGGTTCAAGTGATTCTCCTGCCTCAGCCTCCCAATTAGCTGGGATTACAGGCATGGACCACCACACCTGGCTAATTTTGTATTTTTAGTAGAGATGGGGTTTCTCCATGTTGGTCAGGCTGGTCTGGAACTCCCAACCTCAGGTGATCTGCCCGCCTTGGCCTCCCAAAGTGTTGGGATTACAGGCATGAGCCACTGCATCTGGCATTTTTTTTTTTTTTTTGAGACAGTCTAGCTCTGTCACCCAGGCTGGAGTGCAGTGGCATGATCTTGGCTCACTCTAGTTCTGTCACCCAGGCTGGAGTGCAATGGTGTGATTTTAGCTTACTGCAACCTCCGCCTCCTGGGCTCAGGTGATTCTCATGCCTCAGCCTCCTGGGTAGCTGGGATTACAGGCGTGTGCCACCATGCCCAACTAATTTTTGTATTTTTAGTAGAGACAGGGTTTCACCATGTTGGCCAGGTTGGTCTTGATCTCCTAGCCTCGAGTAATCCACTTGCCTTGGCCTCCCAAAATGCTGGGAGCATTTATAGGCATGAGCCACTGTGCCCAGCCAACAGTGGGTTTTATACCTCAAATGTCTTCTTTTTGCATATTAGTATTTTTTTCTTTCAGATTAAAGATTTCCTTAGGCATTCCTTCTTTTTTTTTTTTTTTTTTTTGTTTGAGATGAAGTCTCACTCTGTTAACCAGGCTGAAGTGCAGTGGCACTATCTTGGCTCACTGCAACCTCTGCCTCCTGGGTTCAAGTGATTCTCCTGCTGCCTCAGCCTCCCCAGTAGCTGGGTTTACAGGCATGTGCCACCACACCTAGCTAATTTTTTTTTTGTATTTTTAGTAGAAACAGGGTTTTGCCCTGTTGGTCAGGCTGGTCTTGAACCCCTGACGTCAGGTGATCTGCCCACCTCAGCCTCCCAAAGTGCTGGGCCACCATGCCTGGCCTGCCTTCATATTTGAAGGATAGCTTTGCTGGGTACAGTATTCTTGGATGACATTTTTTTTTTTTTTTCTTTCAGTATTTTGGAAATGTCATTCCACTGCCTCCTGGCCTATATAGTTTCTATTGAGAAGCCTGTTGCTAGATAAATTGGAAAGACTCTGGGAAGCTTAACCATAAAATATTTTGTCTCCAGTCATTTGACTTCAAACATACTGTGTCAAATATCTTTTTGGATCTTTATCAGCATTTTGGGCACATTTCACAGCGTTTTGATTATGTTCAAATATAACACGTGTGACTTTCATCGCAATTACCAGGCATCAAAAAAGCTGCATGTAATAAAATGGAGGGTAGCAACACCAATAATCGAAAGCAATGATGCTGTTATTTCGTTAGTTCTTATTTGAACTTTTTAAAAAAGCTCAAGCTTCTTTTTTCACCTCTTTCTTAAATGTTAGAAAACCTTTCCTTCCCAGAGCCCTACAACCTCTTTCCTGTATTCCCCAAATATTAACTTGCAGGTTTTACACTCCTGGGTATCACAGTACTTCTTGAACCCTTCATATGAGAACAACTTGACCTGACAGAGTGAAGAAAAGCTAACAGTTAGGAAGGCTGTTGCTGGGACGGTGTCTCTTGGTGGTAACTGAGACACGAGGGAAAACCAGAATTAGGCTCAGGAACTGTGTTGATAAGAGGAGGAAGATTTTTTTAAATTATTGCTTGAAATAGGCTGTTTTTACATGTGTGGAGAATAAGAATTGTTTGAGTTGGATTCTAACAAGGGAGAAGGCACAGTTTAGGACAGCAAAACTTCAAGGGTGAAGAGAAAATCAGTGATTGTGATTCTGCAGGAGACATTTGTTGCTCCCCTGTTGCATCATCTCCTCTTTCTTCCCTCCTCCATGATTTCCTCCCAAATCAAGTCTCTCCCACCTAGAAAACCATCTAAGATACCACCCTTGCCCTTCCTTAGCCTTCCTCTTATTCACAGCCAAGCTTCCTTTGTCCACACTCTAGGCCACCTTCACTTTCCATTCATGCCCCGACCTGCAGCAATCTGGCCTCTGCGCTCACTACTCCCTGAAATGGTGCTCATTGGTGGCACCAACAGGTAGTTACCAGTGCATATCTTATGGGATTTTTCTGCAGAATGGGATGATGTTCACAATGTCTTCCTTCTCAAAACCTTCTCTTCCAGTTTCTGAGATGTCACAACTTTTCTTGTTTTCCTTCTATGTCTCTGGCCTCTCCTCAGTTTCTCCTTCATTGGCTTCTTTTCTTGTGCTGCCCTTTTAACCTGGGGCACCCCAGACCCCTGCTTTGGTCTCTTTTTTCTTCCTCTACCTCTAGGTGATCTCACTAATCAATTTATAATGGAATTTATTGTAAAACTCTCTTATAATCTAAATATTCATAACATGTTAGAAATAGTAATCTCAGAAAGAAAGATTTGTTGCTTGAAATGATTTATACATTTGCAGTACATGTTTTTGAGATTTTTCAGAGTAGAAGCCCTCGTTAAATGTAGATATTGTCTTGTTTCATTTCAACACAACCAATGTAAAAGCTGAGAAACAAAATAGGTGGTGGGAGAATGATGATTCTGTGGAGAGTGTAGATAACTCACCCAAGACAAGTTTATATAATATAAGCAGGAGGACAATGGAGGTGGGCTCAGGGACTAGACACAGACCTCCCTACAGCTCCTGTGGGCCTAAGCAGTGGACTCTGATCCTGTGGCACCTCCCTCATTGTCATAGCTAATTGGACTGGTGGATGCTTATTCAAGGGCAGTCAATCAGCAGACTGGCCAGTGAGCTAGGGCTGGTATCTTGGCTAATACCAATGAGTGGGGCAATCTGGCTTCTCTCAGGAGAACTTGAACGGAGACAGACTACTGAAACTGCAATCTGGTAGTATGTGCTGGAGCTGAGAAGTCATGGAACATCATGCAGACTCAGGGCCTGGAGGAGCCATTTTTAGCCACATGGCAGGAAAGGGAAAAAGTATCAGAGGCACAGGAGCCAGTAGAGTGAAAGGAGAGCACGTGGCAGACAGCAGGTAGAGGCTGGGAATCATGAGAGGGTGAGGGCAGCCAGGCCTGTATTGCCCATGCTCCAGGCCCCCCACTCACTTTCTCCTATACCTCCTCTTCTTCCCACTCCCCAGGCCAACTCAATTCAGTTGTTTCTGGATTTCTGGTCCCAAGCAGTCTTTGAGCAATCCCTTCCCCCATGTTCCTCCTCTGCCACCTGCCCAGGTTCATTGAGCCAGTCTCTGAGTCTCTGTTCCTTGCAGCAAGATGGAGGTTGAGGTCTGGCCTCAGGTCTGGAGTCAGACTGGTGCATCCACCAGAGTCCAGGTTTGCAGGGGCAAAACTAAGAGGCCAGGGAAGGGAACTCTGAGAGCCCAAGCCTGTGCCTAGCACTTGGTGCAATGGAGCCTTGTGTAGAGGTTGCATTGTTTTTTGTGGATGGCCTCTCAGGAGCCTCAAACATCAGCATCTGACAGCACCATTTTTTGGCTTAGTTTCATCAGAGAGGACCCGTACCTTGGCCATCATTAAACCAGATGCAGTGGCCCATGGAAAGACTGATGAGATTATCATGAAGGTAAGAGAGACAACACTTACCATGCACCACTGTCCTTGTGTCCTCTTTTGTGGATAAACAGGGATGGGGCACCGGGCAGTGATATCTTAGTGCAGAAAGATGACTTCTAAGGGGTTGTAGCTCAAACTCCATTCAAGTAAATGAAAATGTTAAATCTGATTGGGACAGATAATGTGGGGATCAGTGTCTCCACAGCCTTTAATGTTGCCTGTCTTTATTTTTTACCTTTCAACTAAATTAATTAACCAATGTGAATTTGGGCTTGATTTACCCTTTTAGAATATTTATATATATTCTACAGATTCAGGAAGCTGGGTTTGAAATTCTAACAAATGAAGAGAGAACCATGACAGAGGCAGAAGTGCGACTTTTCTACCAACACAAAGCTGGAGAGGTCAGCTCATCTACTTCCACAAGTTCAACACACTGTCGTTTCTCTTCCTCCAACATTATGCTTATAGATTGATATCAGTTTGTGACAGAAGAAATTATGAAGAACCAAAATAGGAACAGCAAGTGGGTCATGAATTTATTCTCAGAATGACAATAGGCTGTATCAGGTAAAGTTTTTTGGTTGCAAAGAAAAGGTTTTCACTCTAAGAAATGAATTAAGGAATTTATTAGAAGGAGAGTCCATAACTCACAGAACTGAAGGGAGAGTTTAATGAGAAGGGCTTGGAGACAAAAGGAAGCTAGGGATTTTGAAGCAAAGCCTCGAACATATCACTTTAGATACTGCCGTTGGATAACTCAGATCTAACTACCTTCCATTTGCTTCTGCTGATAACCCACCTGCTTGGGAGTCTTCTTGGCTTAGCTTGGGTCAGAACCCTTCCTCTCAGGTCAGGGGTGTGTGTGTGTGTTGGGAAATAGGCATCCCATGGTTGTCAGTCAAACTTGGACCAAATGAAATGGGTAAGGGCTGTTCCCCAAAGGAAAACCAGAGTACTGTTACTTGAGGAGGGAGGAAGGGTTGTGAGGCATTACATGGAAAAGAAAAAAAGTACCAACTATATTTCATGGTTATCCAGCATCACACAATTTCCATAGATATGGTCTTTTAAATGTCTCCGCCTAACTTATATAATCTCACGTTTATTCCCAAATAAGTCAACTTAAAAGTCTCGTCATTCTGAGTTCTGAGTGTGGTTGGTCATCACTACCACCCATCCCTGACACCCTCCACAGCAGGCAGAGACAGGGTGCAGTGGCTGAGTGGCCACAGGCATGCTGGCTGGTAGCAAGGCTGCTCACTAACTCCCTCCCATTCCGTGGGTGAGATGGGCTCGCTGATCCTCTGCAGGCCCTAGCAGCTCCTGCCCTGGTCACTGTTTTCCCTCCCTGTGCCTAGGATGCATTTGAGAAGCTGGTACATCACATGTGCAGTGGACCGAGCCACCTCCTGATCCTCACCAGGACTGAGGGCTTCGAGGACGTGGTCACTACCTGGCGAACCGTCATGGGCCCCCGTGACCCCAATGTGGCCAGGAGGGAGCAGCCTGAAAGGTGATGTCACCAGCTGTGGTCCTTTCATCCATCTTAAAACCTGCATCCCAGGAGGCTGAGTCCCACTCAGTGTTCAGCCTAGAATCATGGGTAACACAGAGGACTCTCTGATGGCCAGGAGCCTCTCTCTTATATATTTGGGGAGACCCTGACATCTTCCCCCTCTGTTCCAGTCCCCAGCCTTTGCTGAGTGCCTCCTGTGAGCTGCCTCCTCTTCCTGCTCTGTCCTCTTCTGAAGGCTGCTTCTGGATTCATTCCTCAGTCGCTGTTTTCTCTTTTCGGCCAGAGGATTCCACAGGATACTCCCAGGAACATACAGATTCTAGGGCCCCATTCAAGCCTGTCAATCAGAGACTCTGGGCCAGGGCCTGAGAATCTGCACTGTAGTCTCAACGCCATCCAAACCTACTCCCCATCAGGGTGTCCTGAGGCCCTCGGGAATCTGAGTACCTTGTTCTGCACATTGCACTGGGCTTGCTTGGCCTGCTCCTTGGACTTGGGAGTATTTAGCTTGGCGCCAGCAATCCAAATTCACTTTACCTTGGCCTTTGAAGCTGACAGGCCCAGACAACAGGAAAGAAATTAGAGAAGCCAAGGAACTGCAGTTGTACTTTGTAGGTGTAGGGGACCAGGAACATTTATATATGAGGCAGGCTGGGCTAGTGAAAGCCAGCTCAGGATTCAGATCTTAGGTCACTGCAAGTCTCTTCTCAATGCCTGAGTTCTCTAAACTATAAAATGGGGATATGAGCATCCATCAGGATTGTGTATACATACATGTATATATCTCACCAAGAGTAGTGCTTGACACACAGGAAATCATAGCAATATTATCTTAGGAGGTTATTGCAAGGATAACTATGCACAACTTTATCAAGCACTTGGTATGGTGTTAGCCTTTGGTAGTAATATCGAAAAAATGGCAGCTCCTGTGCTTACACCATTAATCATGCATCTTTAAAATGGGGGTAACAGTAGACTCCCTCATAGAGCTGTGGCAAAAATGTAATGGGATCGTGTAGGTAAAGTACCCAACTATGTGCCCAGCACACTGCCATGACCAAATAAATGCCAGCTACTATTATCATTGCTGCTGTTCTTGGTATTTCCTGCAGATAAATCAATTTCACAGGAATGCAGGGTGCTGATTGGTAGTTGGTGATCATGTTGCCAGAAAGCAAAACATTTCTTTTCAAATGAAACAATTGTTTCTTTTACATTTTGCCAATGTTCCCAGTCTCCGAGCTCAGTACGGCACAGAAATGCCCTTCAATGCCGTCCATGGAAGCCGGGACAGAGAAGATGCTGACAGAGAACTGGCATTGCTCTTCCCCAGTTTGAAATTTTCAGACAAAGATACAGAAGCCCCTCAGGGTAAGTCATCAAGGCAGACTTGGTCTTTATTAAATCATAGTTACAAGGAATTTGTGACTATGTGCTTGAGTGTGTGGGGGATTGATAATTTTTCGTAACTAAGTCTTCAACCTAATACAGTCCTGTTCTGAAAATACAGGTCATTATATAACTTGATTATCAATACTAAACTGTTTTGTGTTCTCATAGAGCAACAGCGTTGCTTTTTAATACCTCATTAAATTTTTTGCTGCTTATCTTGGAGTCATATTTTTGTTACAAAAAGTACTTTATTTGCATTTCCCTGTGGAAACCATTGGGAAAATTTCATTAACTTTCTGAAAGCCTACCTCAAAGCCAGTCAGAGGCCAGACCCGCTCCACACACTCCATGTTAAGCCCCTAAGGGCTCACTGAGAAACGCAGCTATACGGAACGGCCCTCAACCTGGAGCCTGCTATGACTTCATCTCCCTCAACCCCATATTTCAATGCATGACCGTTGTTTAGGACCTTCCCTTCATGGGAAGCATTCGGACAGCCTCTGGGAAAGGCATGCCAGGTGGCAATGCCACCTCCAAATCTGGGTGAGAACCCCAAGGGGTCCGGAGCCCATGTGACTCAGTCTACCCCACAACCAGTGGAACTGCTGCATTACATGTCTCTGGTTTGAGCATGAAATGAGTGGAAGAGGCTGGGAGATGATTATTTTGGGAAAACCCAAAGGATGTGAGGGTTGGATTCTCGGGAGGTCACATTCACATCTGAAATGTGTGTCTAAACGTTTGGGTTTTAATCAATATATTTGCCTAAATGTTTGATATGCTCATGGTCTCAAGATCTGAAATGCAGCCAAGTCAAAATAGGTGGACTTGCCACTGCTCTGTGAAGTAGAATTATTCCCACTGCCAGCTGAGGAACAAGCTGAGCGTGCCACAGAGGCTGGGGAGCCAGGAACTCTTGGGAAGTGTGGCTCTATGTGGATCAGAGACCCACTGACACTCCAGGCCAGCTTTCCTCTGGGACCTGCCCTCAGAGAGTCCATGATGCATTTCCTTATGTGTCCAGGGTTGTGGGGCACCTTCAAGCTTTTGGGAATGGGGGGTGGTAATTGGAAGCAAATAGCTGTAACTCAGAGCCAAGTCTGTGGCAGGTGGCTGGGAAGTTCTCACTGGTCTGTTGGGAGTGCTGGAAGATCATGAGACTGACTTTTTGGCCTCAGGTGATAAGAAAAGGGGCTATCTGCAGACCACATCCTGGGAATAAGTGCACAGCCTCCTTTGGACACTGGCAGCCTGGCTGGGGTGCTGTTCTGCCCATTTATTCTGATATGTCACTCTCTCAGCTTTGGGGAGCAGCATATGCCTCCACTGTACTTAGCACTATTCCTGCTAAAAAAAGGCAGGAGTCAAGGTGATAGACAATCCCGGGTTTGAATCCTGACTCCACTATTCCCCAGCTGAAGAGCCTCTGAAAAGTTACTTACCTTTTCTGGGTCTCAGTTTCCTCATCTGTGAAATGGAGATAATGATAGACTCGTCATAACCACAAATAACTTCATAATAAAAATCATCATCATAGAGCTGTTGTGAAGATGAAAGACAGGATGTAAAGCTCTTGATCTGGCATCTGACACAAATTAAATGCTCAATGTTATCCATTCTAATTTATTTAATTCCTGGTCCCTAACACATATCAGGACTTCTTTGCTGACCCTCCTGCTCTGACCTTTAACTTCCCATTTCTTTGTGGATGGTGGGTGGGACAGAAGGTCTGGGACAGGGCTGTTTCAGGAGTCCTACCAAACATCTGTCATCCCACAGGCGGTGAGGCTGAAGCAACAGCGGGGCCCACTGAGGCACTTTGCTTTCCTGAGGATGTGGATTGAGATGGCTGTGCTACTCTTCCAGAGCACGTGACCAGGGGTCTACTGCACAAAACAGACCTCCGGAATCGGAACTTACTCTTTTGAGTACCAATACTTTTTGGTTTAGCTGTCTTTTGTAGACAATGAAAATAATATGGCTGGGCGCAGTGGCTCACACCTGTAATCCCAGCACTTTGGGAGGCCGAGGCAGGTGGATCACCTGAGATCAGGAGTTTGACACCAGCCTGGCCAACATGGTGAAACCCCGTCTCTACTAAAAATACAAAAAATTAGCCGGGCGTGGTGGTGTGCACCTGTCATCCAGCTACTCGGGTGGCTTAGGCATGAGAATCGCTTGAACCGGGGAGGTGAAGGTTGCAGTAAGCCGAGATCATGCCACTGCATTCCAGCCTGGGTGACAGAGTGAGACTCCATCTTAATAATAAAAAAAAAAAAAAGTAAAGAAAGAGAATAGTATATACTTTTCTGCCTTATTAAACAGTATGTAGAATGCAGTTTTTTTTTTCTGTCTTTGGGATTTTACAAAATAATTGAACATCAGTTATTACATCCTGTTGTGAGATATAAGTGTCATCTCAGAGGATACTGGGTTATATGAGATGGTGTTTCCCCAACAATAAATCTACCTTATGAATTAAACAATTTTAGAACTTAATTTGGTAACCATGAGCTTGAAAACAGTGCAGCAAGATTGGCTATGACACTTCCAGGCACACTGATGCCGAGGCAGATATAAATAGGCTCCAAATGCTTCCTCACACTGCCTGCCCAATTCACACCAACAGTCATTTAATGCTGCCAGATTTCCCCATCTGCAGTTCTCCATTACCAGGGCATGTTCATAAAGCAATGCTCAGACATTAAATTTGGAACCAGGGTTCATCTGATTTTCTTGACGCATCCCTCCCCCATTTCTCTGGCTTCTGATTCTGGCTGACACCTAAATTTAAAAGCTGAGAGCTCCTAGTGGGGCCAGGTTGCCTTCAGCTCCCACTGAATTGCCTGGCTTAGCCATCCCTCTGCAGTTCTTCCCTTGAGGGACACAGGATTTCAGTAAAAAGTAGCTATTATGACCACTTGGGAATTATCAGCACACAATGCCACCCCCTCTAACAACTTTATTTGTAAATTTGCCAAGTGCCGGCATACTTTTTCCTATCTGAGGAGAAGGCCAAGTTCTTCTACACCACGAAGCAAATGCCAGCGTCTTCCTCCTTGCTGGTTTTGTCCATGACTTGAAGTTCTTTAAATGGGCAGTTAGCTCCCAGAGGACATTTTCGTGGGTGCATCACACTTCGTCAGCCTACCACAACACAGTCTGTGCTCAGGGGACACACGGATAAGTCAGTCCCCACAGTTGGGAACCAAGACCAGTGACCTTCGGTAGGCCCTACTGTTTAAGGCCACTGTGCTTCCCAGGACCTCGTGCCACCCCTGGATGGAAACACACATGTCCACAGTGCTCATCGGAACCTGTACAGGACCTCAATGTGTCCAACAGAGCCCTCACTGACAGGACCTGTCAGGAAGCTGGATGCACTATTCCAGATCCCCAGACTCACAGCCCACCATGGGGCTGTGCTCTTCCCTTTGGGAGTGGGCTCAAGAGTGGGGCCCATATGGTCTGTGCCCACTTCACGAGTGGCAAACGACTTGGAGAAGCCCTATGCCTGGGCTTCCACACCACAGGTGTGTGTGGCTCTGAATGAGCTACTTGGAGGGGGTGCACCCAGCTGACAGCCATCTGATCTCCCCAGAATCTGAGAAGCCAAGGATCTTCCAACATTGGTGAGATGAGAGATGGAGCCACCAGGACCTCCCAAAGCAGGGGAGAGAGGGGAAAATGAGGTTGGGGAACCGAGCCTGTCGGCGGGGAGTGTTCTTGTGTCAGTGATGGATGAAGTAGCTGGGCAGGGCAGTGGGAAAGCAAGTGGGGCACTAGGTGATGGGGCAGGAGTGGGAGGAATGGTGACATGCCCCTTCCTCCCATTACTGATGACTCAGGGATGCTGTGGGTTCAGCATTGCAGGGCATCTCTAAGAGTCCACAAGTTTCATGGCATAAGGAACAGGGGAATGGGGTTTAAGGGGGTTCCCGAGAGTGGCTCAAATATCAGCCCACTCCCAGAGGATGGAACTCATTGGCGGAGACCCTAGGCCTGGTTTCACACAACAGAAACAAATATGGAAGTAAAGGATGGGTGCTGTTTTTGGCTTTAAGATCCCTCGGCTCCTGGGTGTGAGTGCCTGACAAGGAGGAGGGCAGGCTGGGCTCCATGAAGTCAAGGAGGGTGGTTTTATTTAAGGACTGGCTCTGGACCTCCACTCAGCCTGAGGGCAGATTGCTTGCCAAAGCCAGGAGCCAGGGGCTGCAGAGATAGAGAAAAGGTGGCGTAGTAGTCCACTCAGTGGCCCTTGGGGGGTTCCCTCAGCCTTCCCTAAAGCCAGATCCTGGACCTTCTCTCATGCTGGAAATAAACATGTGCCTCTCTGCCCAGTAAACAGGCAAGGGGCAGGATGGGGACAGCACCAGTTCCTATCCCAGGTGGCAAGAAATTGGAACCGTTCTGTCAGCCCTCCATCAAGATCTGGGGTGGGAGTCCCCCTTCCCTCCTTAGGCCTCACTTCCAAGTTTTCCTGTGGTAGTTATGGGAACAGGGGCCTGCTTGGCCCTGCTCCTACTCTCTTCGCCTTACCTTGGGTCCTCTCAGAGGTTCCCACCATGATTATTCCCTCTCTTGCTAGCCACCTCATCATCCTCCCGCCACTCTGGCGCAGGTGTCCTTGGCTTTGTTTCCAGTGAGGCCTTGAGATAGGAGATGTGCCTACAATTCAGAGATGGGAAAAGGTGGCAGTGCGTAGTAGACGAAGAGCACCTGTGTGTCCTTGCAGAGGGATAGCAAGCTCTTGCATACTGTGCAGCTGGTGGCAGTGGAGATGGGGCATACCTAAGGAGAAGAGGATGGAGGGGTGGACATGACATTGGGGATGGGATATCTTGTGGCTGGAAGTGGCCACCTGTGAAGGGTCTGCTGGCCTTCAGAAGGAGGCCAAAAAGAGAGGGGTCCCCAGACTGCTGCAGATGCCTCTGGGAGCCACACTTACCTTAAGGCACTGGGTCCCACTCTGAAATGCAAAGCCACTTCCCAGCCCTTCATTTACCAAGAATCACAGGTTCCAAAAGCGTGTACACATTATCTTCTGATGCTTCCTAATGTTCTAGACATTTGGAAAACAGACTCCTTTTTAGAAGTTGCCATGATTTTTCTTGGCTTTTATTAGCATGTGTTAAAATCATATTTTCCAAACACTACCAGAAGAACATGTATTGTTCTGAATAAAGTGCTTAAAGAAAAAAAAATGCAACTTATTAAATTGGACATTCTTTTCTAGTTCATAAATTTTGGATTACAATCAGGGCACAAAAGGAGAAACAGAATGCAGTATTAGAGCGAGAAGCTTAGTTAAGAACTTGGGTGTAGACACAATACCATGTCCACTCTTCCCACTTCCTTGCTGACTGAACACTGCACCTGCATAAAGCAGCAAACAGCTTTGTTTCAATAAATACATTTCCCTTCATTCAAATCAGAAAAGTTAATTACAGTAAAGCATTTTTAATTTGACCATCTGTTTATACCCACAGGCAAAATTTATCCACAGAGTTTAAGTGTGAAAGTGTTATTTCATTGGGCCTTCAGCTTTCTAATGCTATTTGGGTTCAAGATTGTCTCAGCAATTCATTATTGGTTTCTTTATATTTACCTGGTACTATTTAATACCAACACTATAGTGTTTTGTGTTAAAAATGCCAACCAAGGATATTTTCACAGTTCTAGAAACGAGTGGGCCTAAGGCTTTCTTCCCAATAAACTAAGTTTTCTTTTAACTGGGTTTCTCACATTAGCACTCTGATATCTGCACAAAACCAAGTCCTGTTGTGACAGATTTTAAAATCAGTGATGTTCTGAAAAAATAATAACTTGGAAGTCTCTGTGTTTGAATCTTGGGTGGTCATGTTGAGAGCAGGAAAAATTGCATTAAATACATTTTTAAAACATTCATTTGCAACCAAACATTTAAATCTTCCAAGGAACGTGCAGGGTGGTGATAGGGCAGCTGCAGTGTGAGCAACCCCAACAGGAGTGGCTGGTGGGTGGGCTTGGGGCTCCATCAGTGGCACACACTCACCGCAAGCTTCTGGACCGCAGACCTTGCATCCTGGTTGCGAAGCCTTTGACCTTCTTTTAGCAAAGAGAAAAGGCAGGCTGCTTCTACCTTCAAACAGTCAAGAGCAACTTCTGTTGAGTTCACCTTGCTGCTGACCCAGAAGTTGGAGCAGGGGCCAAGCTAAGGGGTGCAGAAAGGCTAACAGTACTTGCTGTAAAAAGAAGTCATCTTCAGTCATCCTGGGGAGATTCCCTTGCCCCTCTCTCAACTTGAGTGCTTTTAGCTTCATGCAGGAAAAGATTTTAGTTGCATCTTTTATTAAATTTCAATCTCGTTTTACAAAAGCATACCAACTAGCAATCCTGAGCAACTAGTATGAAATTTGCTGAATACAGCTAGGAGAAAGCTTTCTAAACTATCCTGTTCTTTGTTTCTTTCTACAGGGGTGTCTGTAGAATATTCTTTAGTTTCACAGTGATATATGCTGTTTCAGGAAGCACAAGGTGTTCTGTTTCTGGGAAGTGATGACCTACTTTTAGTTTGAGCACAAGTTTCCATGACTGGTTCTAAATCTGGCCAGATATTGCTAATACCAATGACAGGAGTTAGGGCAATTGGGAGGCTCTTGGTCCCCAGTTCCTGTCAAGGGTAAGCCCATCTGGGTCATGGCTGGGCTTTCACTATCAGTAGTTATATTTCCCTTTGATGCTTCAAAAAGCCTATGGTGAATCTGTTGCCTCACTTTACTCCTCCATTTGACTTGGAAGCCTGAGAACTTACTGAATTAGGATGAAAAAAGGCTCTGTACCTGCTAATATTGACGGCAGTAAGATGCTAGCTTACTATTTTGCACAGCACCATGTATAGTGCCTGTTAATCAGGCCAACTATAGCCAACTTTTTCTTTTTTTTTCTTTTTTTTTATATAAAGAAAATCTATGTAAGTTGAGGTTCAGAAATGCATATATTTTTTACTTACAAATATTCATCTGACCAAAATTCAACATAACCTTTATGGAACACTTAACAATTGTTTTGTTTTTAAAATAACATTTCATTCAAACTGTATATAATTCAGTAAAGTTTTTTATACAGCAAGCAATGCTTAAACCCTGGAAAATCTGTAGAAAAGAGATTTTCACACAAAATAAGAAAAGAAAAATCTGAGGTATCCCTCACACACACACATCCATTCATTCTGGCCCATGTACGTGCACATACACACGCATGCCTGTGTGTTCACACAGACATATTCATTCTCACTCACAAAGTGGCTGCAGCATAGGCAAAAATTGTAGGTCCAAAGGAAAATGATTGATTGTTCTAATAAAGAGTCCGAGTAGCTCAGAAAAAAAAACCAAAACAAAACACAAGAGTCTTCTGAGGAAATGACTACCTCAAAAAAATGTTCTCAAGATGAATTTGAGATCTAAGCCTACTAAACTGCTTTTGCAAAACAGCTCCCTGCAGTCCAAGGTGACTTGTGCAAATAGAAGGAATCAAATGAGGCTGGTTCCTGTACTTCCTTAAACAAGGAGGTGGGATGCTCACAGGTGCCCAGGGGCACTCCCATCATGCCAGGTACTGCTGCAGTGCCATCTTTGCCCTGAAATCACAAAATTCCTGTTAGCCATCATCTCAGAATTGTAATTGGGGTAAAAAGCCCTATGATTCAATGATGATAGCTGGGGAAGTCTAAAAAAGTAAATCTCCAGAGGGAATTGGGGTGAGCCCAGGTGGGCACCTACCTTAAGTGGAAGAGATCTGCAGTGGGTAGACACCTGAAATCTACTCTGGCTATATTCTTCTTCCTGTTGCTCTCTCAGAGGGCTGTTCCTGCACTTAAACCTGCTGCAGCTCAGTGACATTCCACAGTCCCTGGTATGTGCTGACATTCTATGTTTTCTTTTGTCACTGGCATATAGTTGTGATAGGTCTTACATTCTTTACTTTTTCTTACTGCCATGTAGGTTTTATGCAGTGAGGCACAACACTAGGGAGAACACTTAGGGTTCTGGGAAGCAAATAAGAAAACTGACCAAGGAAATGGTGTTGAGGTGATTAGAAGGTGCATGGAAGGGGCCAAGAGCCCATGGGATGAGGCTGTCTTATGCTTCACATGCCTCAGAACCGTGGAAGAAGGCTACAATTTCATCTTGTTCTTCTCATCACACCTGATGACACCATAACTGATCAATGTGAGATGTGTGTTGTTACGGTGATGGGGGAAGAAGGTGGCCAGGTGGAAAGGAAAAGATAGAATGTAGGCCGGTTGCTGTGGCTCACACCTGTAATTCCAGCACTTTGGGAGGCTGAGGAGGGCGGATCACCTGAGGTCAGGAATTCAAGACCAGCCTGGCCAACACGGTGAAACCCTGTTTCTACCAAAAATACAAAAATTAGCCGAGTGTGGTAGCAGGCACCTGTAATCCCAACCACTTCGGAGGCTGAGCCAGGAGAATGGCCTGAACCTGGTGGGTGGAGGTTGCAGTGAGCTGAGATTGTGCCATTGCACTCCAGCCTGTGCGACAAGAGTGAAACTCCATCTCAAAAAAAAAAAAAGAACAAAAAACAAACAAAAAAACCCAAAAACAAACCAAAAAATAATGTGAACAGTGACTTAATCTATCCTGATCCTTGTAAAAGTGGCCTTCTTTGAGGTGGGCCCAAGGAGGCCTCCTTTACTATTCCTATCATAAACATGGTAAAGTTTCTAAAGAGGCTGTAATCGTGGGAGTTAGGAAGTCAGGTTTCAGCAATGGTCTCTTCTAAGCTATGGAAAGAAAGTCTACAATGTTCAGGTACAATAGCTGATCAAACTAATACCAAGTAGACTATGCATACAATAAGCTGGATTCAAGTGCAGTTTCTGCAGTAATGGACACAACAGTTTTCTAAGTGGTATACTAAGGTGTATTCTTGCAATTATATAAGACTCTAAAGATGATATTGTGAATAGTCCAATCCATCAGAACAGAAAGCTCTAGAAAGATTATCTCCAAGTTATGAGCAAGTAGGGTTCTACAAGGACATTTTCAGAAACAAGTTTATGAATGATGCCACAGACCATCCACCTGACTCCCCAAATACTTAAAGAGGCTGAGAAGAGCAGTTCTGATGGAGGCGGGAGCTCTGGGACCCTGCAACCCTGAAGCCCTCCAAGCCTGGGTGGAGAGGGCTGGTTAGCAATAGCTTCTCATCTGTAAGCATCTGAAAGTCAAAGGATCAAAGTCTTAACGACAAAAGGAACCTGAGAGATATATTCTTCAGGTGATAGACCTTACTGTACTTTACTGAGGGTCTTGATTGAAATTCTGTATTGCTCTTTAAATCTGCCAAATTCAAACTCCTTCTGGATCTTATTCAGAGGTTGGCTAGGTTTGATTATTTTGGGTCTCAGAGACTGTACCTTTATTGTCTTTCTACTGTCATTATCTAAGGAGTCTTTCTAGAAGAATGGTTTTGGAGGCAAGATCACTCTTTCTTAGATGGACTCAGGTTGGGTAGCTCAGACCTTGATTCTATTATTTTACGGTTTACGTTTAAGAAGAGCTAAAAACTTATGTGAAAACAGCACCAGAGTGGTCTAAGCAAGCAGGCTAAACCTATCCCACTTGATGCTGGTGAGGCCTATCTTACCATCCTATGTCATCCCTGAGATGATTTTAAGTAAAATCTGTTTTTACTTCTGAATAAATATGAGATAAAACCCCCAGTGAACAACCTGGCTCTCAGGCAGAAAAGATGGGCTGACAGAGCCCACCGTTTATGCCAGCAGCTGTGGAGGTGGAGGTTCCGGTCCTCAAGGTACAAGCTCAGATCCAGCCTTCAGCATGTGGATGGACTTGACTTTGATGGTACACTCATCTGACCAGCAGCCTTGGGCTGCAGTTTTTTAGTTCTTCTTCCTCTTTTTCTTTTCTTTTCTTTTTTTTTTTTTTTTGAGACAGTCTCGCTCTGTTGCCTAGGCTGGAGTGCACTGGTGCAATCTCGGCTCACCACGATCTCTGCCTCCTGGGTTCAAGTGATCCTCCTGCCTCAGCCTCCCGAGTAGCTGGGACTACAGGCACGTACTACCATGCCCTGCTAATTTTTGGAGTTTAGTAGAGACGGGGTTTCACTATGTTGGCCAGGCTGGTCTCGAACTCCTGACCTCATAATCCGCTTACCTCGGCCTCCCAAAGTGCTGGGATTACAGGCGTGAGCCACTGCGCCCAGCCTAGTTATTCTTCTTTAGCCTACAGGATGGTAAGCTTCGGGGAAGCAGAGGCCCAGCCTGTCCTGTGTGCTTCACAATCTGGAAGAGCCATTTACTTCAGAGGAGTTAGTTAAGTTCCTCTCCCCTTCAGTGGAGCAGACAACCTGACAGCCAAGACACAGTGTGACGTGTTCTACAGATGCTACAGGAGCACAAAAGGCATCCCTGGCAAAGCCTGGAGGGGAGGGTGGAGAGTGGGTCAGGCAAGGCTTTTTGGAGGACATAGCAACCTGATATGAGTTTTGAAGGATAAACGGCCACCGTCCAGGCATCTTTTTCCTTTGTTTTCTGGACACCTTATGCGCCTGAGTCTCTGCCTGCCTCACTAGCTGTTCCTTCTGCTCCTTTGCTGCATCTTTCTCATCACTGCCTAAATGCCGGAGGGACTCTAGATCTTGGTCCTTAGTCCTCCTTTCTCTCTTTTTACTTGCTCTAAGAGACTTCATCCAGCTCCATGGCTTTAAATACCATTCAGATTTACAGCCCTGCTCTTCCAAGTCCCTTGGGTATCTAATATGCATCTTAACGCTGGCATACCCAAACAAGAACTCTTGATGCTCCCTACCACAACCCACTTCTATATTCCTCACCATCTTGGTATATGGCAACACCCTCTGTCCAGTTGCTCAGGCTAAAACCCTAGACATTTTCCTTTCCTCTCTTTAACATCCTATACTGAATCTGTGAGTAAGTCCCGTTGGTGCTTATCTTCAGATTAAATCCTGAATCCAACCACTTCTCAATACTTCCAATACTAATCCCCCCCTCCCTTACCGACATTATTACAATGGCCTTTAACTGGTCTCTGTGCCTCCATTCTTGCCCTCCTACAGATGGTTCTCTGTAAGTCACCAGAGTGATCTTTTAAAAATTCAAATCAGGGCCCGGCGTGGTGGCTCACGCCTGTCATCCCAGCACTTTGGGAAGCCGAGGTGGGTGGATGATCTGAGGTCAGAAGTTTGAGACCAGCCTGGCCAACATGGTAAAACCCTGTCTCTACTAAAAATACAAAAAAATTAGCTGGACGTGGTGGCAGGCGCCTGTAATCCCAGCTACCTGGGAGGCTGAGGCAGGAGAATCACTTGAACTCAGGAGGCAGAGGTTTCAGTGAGCCAAGATCACACCATTGCACTCCAGCCTGGGCAACAAGAGTGAAACTCCATCTCGAAAGGAAAAGGAAAAAAGGAATTCAAATCAGATAATGTCTCCTCTCCTTAACAGTCTCCAATGATTTCCTATTAAACTCTGAATAAAAGCCAAAGTCCTTACCTTACCTACAAGGCTCTTCATGGTCTGGATTCTTCCACCTATTAGCATTCTCCCTCTCAATATTTTTCATTAGCCCTCTGTTCTTCTTGCTGTTCCTTGAACATACCAAGTTCACTCCTGCTTCAGGGCCTTTGAACCCACTATCACCCCTGTCTGTAATACTCTTCCTCTAAGCATTTGCCCAGATGAAATCTTCCTTATTTCATTCAGGTCTCTGATCATGTCATCCTCAGAGAGATCTTTACTGGCTAACCTAAAATAAATTTTCTTGATTCTCCATTCCTTCACCTTGCTTTATTTTTCTTCATGGTACCTCTCATCACCTGATACTGTGTTACGTATTCATTTGCTTATCATCTATCTTCTATCCTAGAATGTAAGTTACACGAGGGCAAAGACTTCATCAATTTTATTCACCATTATATCTCCAGTGCCTAAAACAATGCCTGGCAGAAGGCAGGTATTCAAAAGAGATATCTGATGAATGAATGGGGACTCAGAGGAGAGAAGACTGGGATAGCAAAGTAGATGGAACAGAATGTGTAAATGCACGAAGGTGTGCTACTGTAAGCGGACAGGTATGGCTGCGATATGGGGTGTACATGGTGGGTGCAGGGAAGATGAGAAAGGCAGAGCCAGACCATTAAGGGCTGAAGGGCTTCTAAGCCATGCTCAAGCGTCTAGAGACTCAAAGTACTGATGTTCCCTGATTTGTTATTATACAAAGGTGAAATGGAAAGTGAAGGCTGTTACAAGGGAGAACACACAGCTAGGAAGAGCATTTATGGCTATTTTGAGGTTAGCTGAGTATCTGATTATAACTCTTGACTCTACCAGGAAATGATGAGCTCTTTGAGGACAGTGATTCCTTAGTGGTAGCTTTTGTATCTGCAGGAGCTGGGCCAGCCTGGCACAAAAGGGGTGTTCAGTGAGGTTTTGAGCTAATGAATGTTTGCATTACTGGTTTTTCTGCTTTCCAAAATGCCACATGCATGTCTATTCTAATGATCAGGCGAATGTACGCAAATGGCCTCTGGATCCAATCCACTAAGATGGCCCAGACTCACGTGAATTCACAATAAGATGAGAGTCTTTAATAATTTGGTAATCATTAGTTTAAAGCTCACTGAAATGTCGTACAGTGGCTCATAGAAAATTATGAAGAAAATCTAAGAATCTAAAAGATTTTAAAAAGTATGGCCATTAATTACCAAGCAATTCAAACTCTTTCACGAAAGAATCCAACACAGCCCAAAACAAGGCCTTTTCACATTCATACTCACTTGTCACAAAGGTTTGAATCTGGTGACTGACTCAGTTTGTGTAGAATATCTACGATGCCCATGTCTCGTAATTTATCCTGGCGTTCTTGTGAACCTAAACGATTAAAGCCAGGTTATTGGGACATGACCCAGGCAAATGCTCTCTTTGATGTACAATTAACAATCTAGAGCCTTACCAGTGTCCTTCACTCCCTACTCCTCCTGTACCCCTTGTCCTCTACCCTCTCCCAATGTAGTTGGACCCGCTCATGCTTGGACTCTCTGACAGTCTTCTAACTCATCTCTCTGCCTCCTGACCATCCTGCCTGCAGTCTATCCTGGGTTCTGCAGTTGGACTGATTTCTCCATGGACTACAGGGTCAAGGTGAGATTCTTCAGCCTGGTACAAGGCCCTCTGCCACTGACTCCCAGCTTCACCACTTCTTTCAGGACATACCCATGGCCCTGGCCAGACCAGGCCAGGCTCTTACTACTCTAAACAGGTCTTATCTTCCCCTTTCTATTGTCTTCTACCCTCCTCTGTCCTCCCAGCACTTTTTGTTGCCTCTCAGCCCAGCTGGCACTTCCAATTTCATATCATTCTGTTCTATCTTCCAACTAGACTAACATCTCCTTGAGCGTGGCTTTGTCTCCCCAGTACACAAGTGGTACTTGGTATCTAGGTCTGTGGGCAGAATCCAGTTTCCCTTCTTGCACTTTGTTTTGGGTGCTGCTGCTGAGTAATCCCCTGGAGTCTTCCCCACTGAAGAGCCCACAGTGACCACTCATACACTGGCTCTCTCTAGACTCAGTGAATCAGAATTTCTAGGGATGGGGCCCAGAAATCTGCACTTTAAAAACTTCCCCAGGTGATTCTAATACAGCCAACCCAGGCTTGAGACCCACTGCTCTCCTGTATTTGCTACCTTGGCTATATATTGGAATCATCTGGGGAGCTTTAAGAACCACTTATGCCTGGAGCCCACCCCGAGAGATTCTGATTTAATTGGCCTGGTGTAAAAATTCCCAGGTGATTCTAATATGCAGCCAAAGTAAAGAACCTCTGATCTATACAGGCCTCCTTATAGACTAGCTGCTTCACTGGTCACATTGCACTTCTCATTTCTCACAAATGCACCTTCTTCTCCATCATGCTTATCTGCCTGTAGTCCTCATATGTGCTTCCTCTGCTCAAAACGAAAGGCTCATCCTCCCACCCACTCTCTCCTCTCACCTTCTTCAAGTGCATCTCACCATCCTCCTCATCAGCTCTCTCCTGGCGGGGACTGTCACTTACTTCTCACTCTCCCTCCTTGAATCTGGTATAGAGTTGGCTCCAACGGGGCACTCAGTGTTGACTGCCCAGCTGACTTGGGCTAGTTCCACTGATTCTCATACCAGGGCAACTCTGGAGGGTGCTTGGGCCAGACGGTCCAAGAACAGAGCCTCTGCCCAGGAACTCAGGGGCACCTGCTAGCTTCCCTGTGCAAGACACTCTTCCCATATTTTTTTTCAAAACAAATCTCACCAATCTCTTACCTTCCTCTTCATTCCATATGAGGTTTGATATACAAAACATGGCTGCAAGCTGCAGTTTAACATGTGAATGGCCCTATTAATACAAAAAAAGAAAAAAAAAATCAAAATGGTGGTAATCTCATTTTAGATCTTTTTTTGGGGGGACCTACCATAGGCAATTCCTATAACCTAAAAGTCTGAAGCAGGGCCAGGTGAGGTGGCTCATGCCTGTAATCCCAGCACTTTGGGAGACCAAGGCAGGTGGAAGTTTGAGGTCAGGTGTTCGAGACTAGGATGATTAACACAGTGAAACCCCGTCTCTACTAAAAATACAAAAATTTGCCGGGTGTAGTGGCGGGCGCCTGTAATCTCAGCTACTAGGGAGGCTGAGGCAGGAGAATCGCTTGAACCTGGGAGGCAGAGGTTGCAGTGAGCCGAGATCGCGCCATTGCACTCAGCCTGGGTGACAGAGCGAGACTCCGTCTCAAAAAAAAAAAAAAAAAAAAAAAAAAAAAAAAAGTCTGAAGAAGAGTCCTCAAAGTCAAATGTCTTGAGGGGCCATGAAGTTAACACTAATGAGTAAAAGGGTTGGGCTAAAGATAACAAGGGACAGTGGAGAATCTGGCAAATTGAGGAGTACAAGCCTTGCCAAAAGACATTCAAATTCAAATTTAAAAAACCATCTGGCTGGACAAACAAAACACCTCTAGGGCTATGGGTACAGTTTGCAATTTATGATTCAATCCATGCATGAGGAAACACTGTCATATGACAATTCTATGCTTTTGACTTAGGCTATGTTTCCAGGTCACCAACAGCCAACATACACTGGGTGGATGTGCATTTGGTATTTATCTCTTAAGCTACTGGTTATCTTATTCAAATGGCCCAATAATTCCTTTGGGGAAGAAAGTGAATATATGGTCAGGAAGTTCTGTAACACCTAGACTTTCACACACACACAATCTATAAATGGTTTACTCCTCTGACACAACTTGCTGAAAACAAGAAGCATTATATAATACCTTCAGCTTCTGGAATAATTAAATTACTCCTATTTCTAAAGGAATATCCCCCAAAACTTGATGAAATCGCTAGTTGATTTCTCAAATGTCTTTACTATCACTGATGAGCCTCCTATTCTTCTAAATACAATTCTTATTTATTTTGCTTTATGTACTGAAAGTACAACCATTTCTGGTTGCTTTGGATAGGGTGTTTTCACCTGAATGAAAAAGGACTCAATAATAAAATAAACTTTATAGATGATTGTCCTATTGGTCAATAAAAAAAATTTCTAGTATGTTTAAATAATTTATGCACATCTGAGGGAGTATCAATGGCAAAATATGCTCAATGGTTTTTTCAAGGCTAAGACAGACTTATCTTCTCATGTAGGACTATATTTCAACTAAGCAGAGACAAAGAAATGGATGTGGCTTCCTCCAGTAGAATTCTATGGCTAGTGATTCTTTCTTCTTCTAACTGCCAACACTTTTAAGGAGATGTCCAGTTTGGGCTCCCTTAAGACAAAACAGAATAAAACTTATCTGCTCCCAGCCTCAGACAATCAATCAATATTTGTTGAATAAATGAGCTTGTATATACTATAACAAATATGCATTTACTATGCATAAGTTTATTCATCATTCATTCAATATTTTTTGAGGACACAAATTATTACTATGAGGATAGAGAAAATTGGAGGGTGGAGGGGTGGGAACTTAATTTAGGTGGAATGCACAAAACAGATCTCTTTGAGGGTGGCAATACTTAAACAGAGACTTAAAGAATAGGAAGGTGCCAGATGTGCAAAGAGCAAGGGGCTTGAAATTCCAAGCAGGAGAAAAAGTTCCTGAAAAGGTCTGAAGTAAGAAGGAGCTGTCTGTTCAGAGAAGTAGGTGTAGCCAAATTGTGCGAACTTGTAGGCCACAGTAAGGACTCTGGATTTCATTCTGTGTTGAGAGGAAGCCCCTGAAAGATTTAAACAGTGGAGGGACAAGATCTGATTTACATTTTTAGAAGACCACTTGGGCTGAAGGGATTGGAGTGACAGTGAGGAAGTGTCAAGGAGGATACTGTTATATAGTTAATCAGGCATAAGGTGCTGTGACTTGGACTGACTAGGGTGGGGGCAGTGGTGATGAAAAGGAGTAATTGGATTCAAGATCAGTTTTGGATGAAGGGCAGATAGGACTTGTTGATAAATTCAGTGAATGAGGGGACAGAGCTGGAGAAATCAAGATAGATTCCAAGATGCTATCAGACAGCCACATGGAGATGCTGAAAGGGCAGGAGGATATGTAAGTCCAGAGTTTGGAAGAGAGGTCTAGGCTGGGAAACACATTTGGAAATTACAGTGTATTGTCAGCACAGTGATGACAGTATAAGCTATGGGGGTGGATGAGATTCTCCTAAGGCAATGGTTCTCAACTCTGTCTGTACGTAAGAACCACCCAGTGATCTTAAAAAAAAATCCTGATGCCCAGACTATAACCCTAGATCTATTAAATAAGAATCTTGGGAGGGAGGAGACAAAGCAGTAATCTTTGAAAGCTCCCTACGAGGTCCTATTGTACAATGAAGGTTGTGATCTGCTGATCTCAGGAGAGCACGTGTAGGAGAGAAGAGAAAAGGGTCCAGAGATAAGTACGGAGGTATGGTGTCACGCAAGCCAAGAGAAAAGGATATTTCCAGGAGGAGGAAATAGTCAGCTGGGTTGAAGTCTGCTGTAAGTGGGGTAAGATGAAAAGAGAAAAGGATCCTTTGGATTTGGCATCATGGAAGTCATTGGTGGCCCTAAGTTTCAGTTGAATGATGGGGGTAGAGGTGAAACAGAGCAGGTTAAAGAATGACTTTAGAGGTAAAGAAGGAGGCAGTATGTACAGAAAAGATGCTTTTAAGAAGTCTGGCTTTGAAGGCTGGGCACAGTGGCTCATGCCTGTAATCCCAGCACTTTGGGAGGCCGAGGCAGGTGGATCATTTGAGATCAGGAGTTTGAGACCAGCCTGGCCAACATGGTGAAAACCCATCTCTTCTAAAAATACAAAAATTAGCCGGGCAATAGTGCCGCGCCTGTAATCCCAGCTACTCAGGAGGCTGAGGCAGGAGAATCGCTTGAACCTACAGGTGGAAGTTGTGGTGAGCCAAGATCGCGTCACTGCACTCCAGTCTGGGTGACAGAGTGAGACCCTGTCTCAAAATAAAAAGAAGTTTGGCTTTGTCTTTGAATAACAGAGAAATGGGTATGTCTCGATGGGTATGAGAAGTTAAGGAAAACTTTTTAAGTGATTATGGATACAGTGTGGATTAGTATTGGAAAGATAAGGGAATCCCTGGTTGAAGTGGTAAGGTTTTCATTCAACAAGTATTTACCAAGCATATGCTAAGGGCCAGACACCATGGTGGATATACAATTGTGCGCAAAGCCGACATGGTCCCTGCCCTCATGGAACTTACACTGTGGTAAAGACACCCAGTAGGCACACAAACATATATCACTAAAACTGAGCTAAGTGCTCTGAAGGAAGTGAACAAAATGCAGTAATGAGGAATAATCTATGAGGGCAAGAGTCCAGTAAGAAAGTATAAGTTCAGCTGAGATTTGAAGGGTGAAACAGAGAGAAGAAAAGTGTTCCAGGCAGAGAAGCCAGTATGTGTGAAGGTCCCAAGGAAGGAAAGAACGTGGCCTTTTTGAGAAACTTCAAGTGGCCAGTGTAGTGAACAAAGGAAGAGAGGAATAAGATAAGTTGGGGGATATGAATGGGTTAGGTCACGTAGGACTTGACAGGCCATCATAAGGGCATATGAAATTTATTCAAGGTATAACAAGGAGCCATTGAAGGATTTTAGTTTCTCTTCTCTTAATAAGACAAAAAGCTGAGGTCATCACTAACTGTAATGGGGGAGGGAAGAGGTGAGGTCTAAAGAATGAGGGGCAGGTAAGAATATATTCTCATGGAGAATGAGGGTGCCAGCTTCACTAGAGAATCACTGAAGGATACCAGGAGGAGCTGTGCCCATGTGGGGTTCTGTGCCTTTCTCTGCAGTTGTTAACTCTGACATGGCAGGGATAGAGAAGACAGATTGGTGTGACAAGGGGAGGCTTCCTCCATGATTAGAATTTTGTCAGGAGATGTTGACAGAATGAGAAGTGGAGGGCTTTTTGATACCTACATTTTGGCAATGGGCAGTCTCTGGTGATGATCAGATGCAGGGTATGGCCATGGCCATGGCAGTAGGTAGCAGATTGTTTAGAAGCAAACAGGTAAAGGAACTATGGTGCCAGGGGGCTAGAGGGTTCATCCACCATGGGACTGAAGCCTTGAGATGGAAGACAGGAACTGGAAGCCACTGAGAGAAAGCCAAGAGCCCGGGTCTTCACTCAGTAAGAGGGAGGCAACCAGTAGATGACAAGGGCAGGGAGTGGACTGGCAGGTAATAATATTACCAAGTGGTACAAGCTTCAAGGAGTTGGTGTTTTTTCTTTTTCTTCAGGATGGAAGAGAGTTCTTTGAATCTGAGGAGTCACGGAGTAATCTATTCTTTTCCTCTTTTAAAATCTCTGCACAATTTATTTTGAGTTAAAAACGCAACAGTCCCTGCATTCTAATCCTACGGTGAAAGGGGACAAGGGCTCACCATGTAATACTTGATTTTCTGTAGGATATCATCATTGGTCATAATAAGATCTTTTGCTGTTGTCCCATCCGCTATGTTGGCTAAGATGCACAGTGTCTGGAAAAGAACAAAGGGCCAACAGTCAGGAAAGCTCTGAAGTCCCAGAGTCAAGCTGTCTCAAGAGCTTGGGCAATTTTTCACTTGAAGGTACATGGATTCTCACAGGTTCCACTCTCAATGCCCTGATTTCTCATCTGCTGACATCATTGCTAGTAACAGTAACCACACCCAAACAAAATCCACCTTAGGCAAAAGAGAACCCCAGCACTTTGGTGGTTTCTTCCTGAGCTATGGGAAGCCATAGCTGGTCAAAGGCAGCTATTTTGTATAGGTCATACTATCAAATCAAAGAGAAAATGTAACTTATTATTTTTCTTGAAAATCTCATTTCTAAGAGAAGCCCTTGTGACAAACCACAATGTTCCTTCAACAATGTAGTCTCTTTGGTGGAAGCTCTGTAGGTGTTGCAACTCCCCTCCCAGGGAAGCCTCCCTTTCCTAGGCCTCCACCTGCTGCTTGCTCCTAAGCTCATGACCTTCTGGGTGAAGGCCTAGACCCTGTCCACCAGCTACACCAGCCATGTGCACTTAGGACCTTTTAACTTTTTTGAACCCTGTTAGGGGAAGAGAAAAGAAGTAAAATGTATGAAGCAACTTAGTCCAGGCTGGTCTAATGTGAAGACTGG
Organism: Pan paniscus; assembly: GCF_029289425.2. NCBI lineage: Eukaryota > Metazoa > Chordata > Mammalia > Primates > Hominidae > Pan > Pan paniscus. The sequence continues at coordinate 136,190,297 of NC_085926.1, read as the reverse complement.
AGGAAGCCTGTGCCAGCTGGCAGGACAGTACACCTTGAGGACAACCACTGCACTGGTGACTGCAGTCTTCTCAAAGGAAAAACTGTTCTTGTCAGCTGTTCCATTCTCAAAGCCAGACCAGCAGGAGGCAAAAATTAAGATAATGGTGAAAGGACTATGATAGGGATACCAACAGTGCCAAGTTTAGCAATTCAACAAACCATTTACTAAGTAACTATTATGGGTATGCCCTCTGCAGGGCATCAGGATGAAGCAGGAAAAAAAAACACACTCCCTGACTTTGAAGCTGTCACACAAACAATTACATTTCACTGTGATTGAAGTAAACAGAGAATAGAGAAGGCATGAAGAAAGAGCACTTGTTAGATACTGCAAGGGTTAGGGAAAACTTCCCGGAGGAAGTGACACAGTCCTGGAACCCAGTCAGGAATACCTCAAAGGAATGAGAGGTGAAGCTGGGATACAGATTCACATAATTTTCTCCAATTTTAAACTTTTTCTTTGCAAGACAAGCTAATTAAGCTAATTGAGGAGATTGTTTTCTTGCAGTGGCCCAAGCCCCAAAATATCCTAAAGCGTGCGTGGTTTTATTTCTCCTAGATTATCACACTGCTGTAACTAGATTATTAGGGAGTAACTCCTGAGGTGTGAAACCAGAAAAGGCTGCCTCTGAGACACAGTAGACATGAAACATAAATTGTATAGTCCAATAGCTAAGCAAACACTGGGGAACTATTTATTCCAGGGCAGTTAGATCATGTTGAGGAGGCCTTTATGTGCCCAAGAAGTGGGACAGACATGATCTGATCTGGAGAAGGTGTCAGATTTCTGGTGATCTGGTATATAAGCACTGGTACATGGTGAACCTGTCTTAAATTTCTTGGTAGGAACAATACTCTAAGGAAATCAATAATAATGAATCTGCACTCTTTTTGGTTAGTCTCTTGTGGAAAAGATCTTATGAAGGGGCAGACATGAGCATGCCAAGTGTAATTAACAGGAGTAATTAGTTTGGGGAAGAGTTGACAGCCAATGTTTTAGGAGTCCAAGTTCAAGATGACATCAGAACCAAGTGAATTATCGTTGCTTTCCCCACATTCTAGCCCCACCTGAGCCTACAGGATAAGGTAATTAAATACAATGAGTGTTCTTTTTTTTTTTTTTTTTTTTTTTTTTTTTTTTTTTGAGATGGAGTCTCACTCTGTCACCAGGCTAGAGTGCATCTGGGCTCACCGCAACCTCTGCCTCCTGGGTTCAAGCAATGCTCCCTGCCTTAGTCTCCCAAGTAACTGGGATTACAAGTGTGTGCCACACGCCCAGCTATTTTTTGTATTTTTAGTAGAGACGGGATTTCACCATGTTGGCCAGGCTGGTCTCGAACTCCTGACCTCATGATCCACCCGCCCTGGCCTCCCAAAGTGCTGGGATTACAGGCATGAGCCACCATGCCCAGCCTACAAGTATTCTTTTCTCTCTCCCTCTCCATCACTTGTCTTGACATGCAATCCAAATGTGGCAACACCAGACTCACAACACCACATTCCTTCTAGTTCTGCTCGAATTCCTTAAAGTGATTACAGAAAGCCTTAGCAAGCTTTACAACAACCCCACCTTCCAAGAGGAAGCCAGCAAAATGATATTCATCAGTGGTAGTGATCCAATCCTCACCAACCAGTCTCTGCCAGGCTTTACTAAGACAAAACCAAAATGCGGAGGGTGAGGCCAATCTAGGGAACACAGGTAAAACCTGGCTGAGAAGTAGGAGCGGGGGCAGCACATGGAAGAATCATAGCTTATTACTCTCTTGTTCTCCATCTCCCCACCATTTCTTACCAAGAAGACTCAATCCTATGGGTTGGCCAGAGCAGCTTAAGAGGAAGGAATGGAAATGATCCTTATTATGAATAAGAATTTTAATAAGGCTTCATAACCAAGGTATTCATGGGGGGAAGAGAAATGGTAAACACTTTTAGACTCTCCTAGAAAACAGCTACCCCCTCTTACCCACTAAAACAGAATATAAAGGGGAATTCCAGGGAAGATCCCTCAGAATAGACCAGGTCAGCAAGACAGGTGAGTAATTCCCCTTTTTGTAGTGTTAGAATACGCCCATGCATCCCCAGGCTTGAACAGCATGAAAAAGTGAGGTACAGTTCTGTTTTGAAGCTCATAAAACCCCTCTGTAAATATTCCTATGGAGACAAGCAATCAAATCTTAAAGAAATCAATTAGGCCGGGGCGGTGGCTCACACCTGTAACCCCAGCACTCTGGGAGACCAAAGCAGGTGGATTACGAGGTCAAGAGATTGAGACCATCCTGGCCAATATGGTGAAACCCCATCTCTACTAAAAGTACAAAAACTAGCTGGGTGTGGTGGCGCATGCCTGTAGTCCCAGCTACTCAGGAGGCTGAGGCAGGAGAATCTATTAAACCTGGGAGCCAAAGGTTGCAGTGAGCCGATATCGCGTCACTGCACTCCAGCCTGGCAACAGAGTGAGACTATCAAAAAAAAAAAAAAAAAAGAAATCAATTATTGGGCCAACTCATTGAATATGTGAGCTAAGGAACAGATAAAAACTACACACACACACACACACCCACACCATTAATGTATGCATATTAGTGTATATACTAATATGAACAATTGGAAATCAAGGAAATAGAGCAGAGACTGGTAAATTATGGTTTGGGCCAAATCCAGTCTGCTGTCTCTTTTGGTAATTTTTATTGGAAGACAGCCATATCTACTTGCTTATGTATTGTCTATAGTTGCTTCCAGGCTAGAACAGCACAGAGGAGTAGCTGCTAGAGACCAGAGCCTGCAAAAATTAAAATATATACCTTGCCTCTTAAAGAAACAGTTGGCTAAACTCTGAAATAGAGAACAGGCTGGGTGCGGTGGCTCAAGCCTGTAATCCCAGCACTTTGGGAGGCCGAGGCAGGTGGATCCCTTGAGGTCAAGAGTTTGAGGTCAACCTGGCCAACATGGCAAAACCCCGTCTCTATTAAAAATACAAAAAGTTGGCCAGGCATGGTGGCTCATGCCTGTAATCCCAGCACTGTGGGAGGCCAAGGTGGGTGGATCACTAGGTTCGGAGTTCAAGACCAGCTTGGCCAACATGGTGAAACCCCGTCTCTACTAAAAATACAAAAATTAGCCTGGCATGGTGGCAGGCGCCTATAATCCCAGCTATTCGGGAGGCTGAGGCAGGAGAATGGCGTGAACCCGGAAGACGGAGCTTGCAGTGAGCCGAGATCACACCACTGCACTCCAGCCTGGGCGACAGAGCGAGAGACTGTCTCAAAAAAAAAAAAAAAAAAAAAAAAGAAAGTAACCAGGCATGGTGGTGGGCACCTGTAATTCCAGCTACTCGGGAGGCTGAGGCACGAGAATAGACTGAACCCAGGAGGTGGAGGCTGCAGTGAGCCAAGATCACACCACTGCACTCCAGCCTGGGCAACAGAGTGAGACTCTGTCTTAAAATATATATATAATAATAATAATAAGTGGGAAAATCAATGAAACCTAAAACTGATTCTTTGGCAATGAAACCAAAAACTGATTCTTTGCTAAACCTCTGGTCAGACTGAACAGGAAAAAAGGAATTACCAGCCAGGCACAGTGGCTCATGTCTGTAATCCCAGCACTTTGGGAGGCCGAGGTGGGCAGATCAGCTGAGGTCAGGAGTTTGAGCCCAGCCTGGCCAACATGGTGAAACCCCATATCTACTAAAAATACAAAAATTAGCAGGGTGTGGTGACACGTGCCTGTAATCCCAGCTACTTGGGAGGTGGAGGCAGGAGAAAGGCTTGAACCCGGGAGGCAGAGGTTGCAGTGAGCCGAGATCGGCCACTGCACTCCAGCCTGGGTGACAGAGCGAGACTCTGTCTCCAAGAAAAAAAAAAAAAAAGGAATTACCAATATAAAGAACAAGAGAGGGGATATTGCAAAGGATACTACAGACTTGAAAAAGGAATAAGAAATTATGAACCGTTTTATGTTAATAAATTTGAAAACTTAGATGAAATGAGCAAATTCCTTGAAAGACACATAATACCAAAGCTCACACAAGAAACAGATAACCTGAGTAGTCCTATTTCTATTAAAAAATCTGAATTTGTAGTTAAACACCTTTCCACAAAACAGTCATCGTATCCAGATGATTCCAACTGGTAGCATTCCATCAAAATTGAAGAAAAAAATAATTAATTCTTCACAAATTTTTGCAGAAAATTGAAGAGCGAACACCTCCACCTCATTCCCCAAGGCCAGCATTATCCCAATACCAAAACCAGAAAAAGACATTATTAAAAAACTATTCATCAATACCCCTCATGAATATAGATGTGAAACACTCCTTACCAAATTTCAGTAAATTGAATCTAACAATATATCTAAAGGATAATACATAATGACTAAATTAGGTTTACCTCAAATATGTTAGTTTAACATTTGAAACTGAAGCAAATGAATTCACCATATAAATCAGAGTTTTAAAAAAAACGATTTCAACAGATGCAAAAGAAAGTGATTGAAAAAAAAATCTATGGCTCATGTTTGGGGTTTAAAAATAAAAAAGTAAAAATAATCCAATATCTATTTATGGTAAAAACTCAACAAACTAGAAGATAATTTCTTTTCCTTTCTTTAATAAAGGGAATCTATGAAAAACCTACACCCGACATATTCAATAGTGAAAGACTGAGTGCTTTCCTCTAATATTGGGAACAAAACAAATATGTTCATCCTCATCTCATTACACTGCAAGTTCTAGCTAGACAATGAAACAAGAAAAACAAAATAGCATATAGATTGGAAAGTAAGAAATAAAGCTATTTTTATTTACAGATGTGATCATTTGTTGAAAATTTTAAGTCATTCACGCAAAATAACTTAAAGTGACTTTGGCAAGAATGCAGGATACAAGACTGACATACGAAAATTTTATTACCATATACTAACAACGAACAACTGGAAATCAAAATTTTAAAAATAAAATTTACAAAAACATCAAACATATGAAATAGGAATAAATCTGACCAAGAGTGCAAGACCTATATATCAAAAACTACAAAACACTGCTATAAGAAGAATTAAAGAAGACCTAAATAATTGGGAAGATATTCATGAATTGGAAGACTCAATATTGTTAAGATGTCATGTCCTCCCAAATTTATTTATAAATACAATACGATTGAAATCCCAATTGGCATTTCATTTGTAGAAATGAGAACAGAATTATGAAATACAGTAAAATTCACTCTTTTGGTAGTAATTTTATTTACCAAATGTATAGAATCTTTTTTTTTTTTTTTTTTTTTTTTTTGAGATGGAGTCTTGCTGTGTCACCCAGGCTGGAGTGCAGTGGTGTGATCTCGGCTTACTGCAACCTCTGCTTCCCAGGTTCAAGCGATTCTCCTGCCTCAGCCTCCCGAGTAGCTGGGACTACAGGTGCGTGACCATACCTGGCTAATTTTTGTATTTTTAGTAAAGACAGGGCTTCACCATGTTGCTAGGCTGGTCCTGAACTTCTGACCTCAAGTGATCCGCCTGCCTCAGCCTCCCAAAGTGCTGGGATCACGGTGTGAGCCACCGTGCCTGGCCTACCAAATGTATATATAGAATCTTAAAACCACCAGTACAGTCAGCATTTACAGAGCAGTTCTATCACTGCCTCCCTCCCTAAATTGTCCTGTGCTATCCCTTTATAGTCAAATCCTGCCCCCAACCTTTAAGCCTTGGATACCTTTGATTTGTTCTCTGTCTCTACTGTTTTGTCTTTTACAGATGGTCATATAGATGGGATCATATAGTATCTTGCCTTTTGTATTGTATCTGGCATCTTTCATGTAGCATAATGCATTTGAGATTCATCCATGTTGTTACATACAGCAACAGTTTGTCCCTCTTTATTGTGACTGTGATATCCCATTATATGAATGCACCATAGTTTGTTGAGGGATGTTAATTTCTAATTTTTGGTGATACAAATAAAGTTGTTATGAATGTGTGTGAACTTAGGTTTTCATTTTATGTGAGTAAATGGCTAGGAATGGGATTGCTGGGTCGTATGGCACTTATATGTACAACTTTGTAAGAAACTGTCAAACCATTTCCAAAATGACTATTATTTTGCATTTCCACTAGATGCTCTGCATCCTTGCTAGCAACTGTACTGTTTTAAAAATTTTTTTAGCTATTCTAAAAGATGCATAGTGATATTTTATTGTGCAGTGTCTGTTCATATTGTTTGTTCAGTTTTATGTTTGGTTGTTTTCTTGTTGTTTTGAGAATTCTTCAAATATTCTGGACACAAGTCATTTGTCAGATATCTGATCCACAAATATTCCTTCCAGTGGATGGCTTGTCGTTTCAGTCTCTTAACAGTGCATTTCACGACGCAGAAGTTTTACAGTTTGATGAAGACCAATTTACCTTCTTCTTTTCTGAATGATGTTTTAAATTTCATAGCTAAGAACTCTTCGCCTAATCTAAGATCTCAAAGATTTTCTCCTGCATTTTCTCTCTAAGTTTTATAGTTTTACCTTTTATGTTATGTCTATCAGTAAATTTTTATCTCAAGTGTGTGGTATAGTTCAAAGTTAATTTTTTTTGGCACTTGTACAGCATGTTTTCTTGAAAAGACCATTCTTTCTCCACCGAGTTGCCTTTGTACCTTTGTCAATAATCTACTGGCCATATATGTGTGGGTCTATTTCTGGACTCTCTAATCTGTTCCATTGGTCGATATGTGCTATCTTTTTTTGCTAAGACCATACTGTCTTCATTACTACTGTACTTTTATAATTAAGTCTTGAAACAAGGTGTTGTGAATCCTCCAATTGTTCCTGTTTTTTCTTCCAAACTGTTTTGGCTTTTTAGTTCCTTTGCTTTTTCATACAGATTTTAAAATCTATATGTAAAGGCACAGATTTTAGATATTTACATCTATAGTAATATTTATAAACAAACATGCTGTGATTATGCTTGGGACTGTGCTTAATCTATAAATCAACTTGGGGAGAACCAACATTTTAGCATGATATATGTCTCCATTTATTTGGGTCCTGGATTTCTTTCATTATCAGTGTTTTTATAGTTTTCAGTATACAGATCCTTGTGAGATTTATACATAGAATTTCATTTTTTTCTAAGTTACTGCAAATGGTACTGTTTAATATCTCAATATCCAATTGTTCACTGCTAGTATATAAAAATACAACTGCCTTTTCTATCTTGTGACCTTGCTTAACTCATTTATTAGTTCTAGAATTTTTGGTGAGTGCATGGCATTTTCTATTATAGGCATTCATACTGTCCTTTCCAATCTGTATACCTCTTTCTTTTTCTTGCCTTCTTGTGCTTGGTAGGAATTCCAGCACAATGTTGAACAGCAGTGGTACAAATGGACATACTTGTCTTGTTCCCAATTTAAGGGCAGTGATACCTATGTTTTACTATCTTGTCTGTGGTGACAGTTTCATAGGTGGATGCACGTGTCAAAACTGAAACACTGTATACTTTAAATATGTGCAGCTTATTGTATGTCAATTGTATGTCAGTCAAAAAAATAACTTATCAGGTGCTTTTGAGAAGCATTAAACTTCTAGCTAGTCAGCTGACTGTTTAGCCTCCCATACTCGCCTATTTCCAGATCATTTCCAAAATCTGTATGAGAAAGTTCCTTTGTGTCCTGCAAAAACAATACTGTTGTTGGTCTTTCATTTTGCCCTCATTCAAATCTTGCCTCACCATTCTGTCTTGCTTCGCTTTTCAAGTTACTGAAATTCTATCCAGGTAAGTTGTCTTTATAGACAAAATTCATTCCTATCCTCTCAAAGTACAATGGTTTATTTTCAACAATGTACTTTCTTCATTGTTGTGTTTCAGTAATGGATTTCATTTCAGCTAATTTTAGTGATGCTTATGAGATTATACTTTCTCTGTGTTAAATTTTTTTCATCAAAACACAGTTTTAAAAAAAATTTTAAGAGATATCACGTAAAATATCTGTCTTAAAATCACTTTATCAAACCTACCAACTTTTTGCTCACAAATTCAATTGCAGCTCCTAAGACCTACAACTCTTACTTCCTGGACTGTTCTTCCAACGCTGGCTGAATTACTTTAACTCAAGAATACAGAAGATGAGAAGCACAGCCCCTGAAGTTAGACTCTCTGGGTCCAACTCTCTACTGATGACCTTGGGCGAGTTTCTTTCAGATAGACATACCTATATGTCTACAGCTTAATGAATTTTTTTTTTTTTTTTTTTTGAGACGGAGTCTCGCTCTTCCGCCCAGGTCGGAGTGCAGTGGTGCTATCTCGGCTCACTGCAAGCTCCACCTCCCAGGTTCACGCCATTCTCCTGCCTCAGCCTCCCCAGTAGTTGGGACTACAGGCACCCGCCACCGCACCCGGCTAATTTTTTGTATTTTTTTAGTAGAGATGGGGTTTCACCGTGTTAGCCAGGATGGTCTCGATCTCCTGACCTCGCGATCCGCCTGCCTCGGCCTCCCAAAGTGCTGGGATTACAGGCATGAGCCACTGCACCCGTCCAGCTTAATGAATTTTGAAAGAGAACATAACCATGTAGCCAAAACCTATGTCAAAAAACTGAAGATTGCCAGTATCTCTGGTCCTGTGTTAAAATCTTAAGTTTGCAGGTGACCTTTGTTTTTAGAGCAAAATAAAATATATTCATTAAAACTCCCATGAAATAAAGAAAATAAAGAAAAATAATTCCCAACTGTCCTGATAAATGCACAGCTTCGTACTTTAGGACCTACCCTTAACTTGCCCTCCTGAAACTTAATGGAAGTAGGGTTATGGGATGAGGAATAAGATTCCTAAGAGAAAAGAAATGAAAACTATCTCCAGGATGAGGAATTATTTTATCAGCGAGTCGCAGGAATTTTGAGTTGAGAGCATGGCAGCAGAGAGGGCTAGAAACCACTATTTATTTATCCTGGAAATCACTTATTTATCCTGGAAAAAGGATTCATTCCAGGATGATGAAAGGTGACTGCTCCTGTAGAGACAGGGACAGTGTGCACAATGCATGACACAGAGAGCAAAACTGTAGACGCTAGTCATGTTTTCCTCTATTTCAGGAAGAAGTCTTAAAGAGAGTTTAAGGGATGGTGGAAGATATTTCTTCCTATCTCTAGAGCATCTCCCATCTCAGCACTCTGTCTTCTGCAGATTTGAATATTTCAGGAGACTCTTAAGAACTTCCTTTGTGCTCACATTCAGAAAATATTCCCCAAGAAAAAGGAACAACGTACCTGCTCTTTGACCTCAATGTTATGTTCCCCTTCTAGAATAAGAGTGACGGCTTGCATAATTTGCTTTCCATGAGTACTCATTATTTTATCTATATGCTGTAAAACAATGGGAAATCCATAATTATCAAAGAAACAAAGACCACAGGACGAATACAAGGCTTCTAAAAGTTAAAACAATATGATTCACAACTGCTTCATGCAAAACACTATAGCATATAGAACTAGATGCCAAAGAACAGTGTTTATTATATTGTGAAGCTGCAGTTTGCCTTCAAATATGTCATACACACACACACACACATGTATATACACATTACACATACATACATACATAAAGTTGACCTGACAGAATATGAAAGCACAATCATTGGGGGTCCTCAAACCCAAATATATTAAAGAAAAAGGAAGCAAAGGCCAGGTGCGGTAGGCTCACGCCTGTAATCCCAGCACTTTGGGGGGCCGAGGCGGGCCAATCACCTGAGGTCAGGAGTTCGAGACCAGCCTGGCCAACACGGCAAAACCCTGTCTCTACCACAAATACAAAAAATTAGCTGGGCATGGTGGTACACGCCTGTAATCCCAGCTACCTGGGAGACTGAGAAAGAAGAATCACTTGAACCCGGGAAGTGGAGGTTGCAATGACCGGAGACTGTGCCACTGCACTCCAGCCTGGGGGAAAGAGCAAGACTCTGTCTCAAAAAAAAAAAAAAAAAAAAAAAAAAAAAAAAAAAAAGAGGGGGAAGCATAAAAAATGGACTGGGGTAATGGGGGAAGCCAGAGACATGGAAAACACAGTGTAGATTTCCTAATACTATCTTGGAGAATAAATGCATAATGACAACTTGTGGGGCACAGAGAAGGGAACCACTCATATTTCCTCATCTACCTGAAGGCCACTTGCATTGTTTCTTGGGGAACATTAGAGAACATTGAGAGGTATCCCACCAGCAAGGCTCAGCCTCTCCTACTCTGACACGTATCCACTGCTTTCTACACTGGCATCTTCAGAGGTCAATCCCGTAAATGTGGGTAGGGAGATGGTCTATGGAATGGCTCTGAGAATTCTCTAAAGGGAAAGAAGCAGAGGCCCCAGAGATAAGTGATTTAGGCAGATGAGAAAATCCATCCTGGACAGCATACCAGGTAAGAAAAAAGTAACAAATCAAGGTAGGCACTGGTCATGTTTTCCTCTGTTCCAGGGATTAGAGGGAGACAGGATAAGCAGTGTAGGAGTGGAGAATAGGGGGTGATATGGTGAAGCAGCTCCCAGAACACCTACGAAGGTGACAGGTTTAGACATCAACTCCTTGTTTCTTTGGAGGGGGCAGCATTTGAATCACACTCATGGGCAGATGTTAATGAGAGCACAGAGAGAGAGCAATGTCTTGCAATGCATATGCAGGGCTAGCTAATTTGGAAGCCTGGGTGATTTTACTTACAGGACGAGTGGAGAGGAGATTTCTAAGAAGTCCCAATGTCTTCATCAGCACATTCAAATCTGAATCTGATAATAACCGGAATAGCTGTTCAGTACTCAAGCTTCGTAAAATATCTGCTTTTATTTTTTGTTCAGCCTGAAATGCCATATTCTGAAAGGATTAAAGAAGTTGCAAGAATCATGTCTACATTTACTTTATTAAATTATATTTTAATAGTAACTCTGGTAATTTTTTTTTATTTTTTTGAGACAGAGTCTTGCTCTGTCGCCCAGGCTGGTGTGCAGTGGCACAATATCGGCTCACTGCAACCTCTGCCTCCCGGGTTCAAGCAATTCTGCCTCAGTCTCCTGAGTAGCTGGGAGTACAGGCGTGAGCCACCACGTCCGGCTAATTTTTGTATCTTTAGTAGAGATGCGGTTTCACCATGTTGGCCAGGGTGGTCTTGAACTCCTGACCTCGTGATCCACTTGCTTTAGCCTTCCAAAGTGCTGAGATTACAGGTGTGAGCCACCAGGCTTGGCCAACTCTGATAATTTTCAAAGTACAAACAGAATCTGCAGAAAATCTTTAAGGATAAATCAATCTATTTTCCTGATTCTTGTTAATCACCTATATTTCTGTCCGTCAAGAGAAACGTAACTGTTACTCTTAGATATACTTCTACATGAGGAATGTGACCACTTTTAGGTACAGACATTTGAATGTCTTAAGACTTCTCAAATAAATACAAAACTCATTTATCACTTTTGAGAATATCTTTATGGTTATCAAGTTGCCTGCTGTACACGAAATGACTATTAATGCTTATACTGTGCCATGCCTTTTGAGAATGATTTCAAAGTACTCACGAAAGAAAATAAGCAGTGGGTTTTCTTAACTTTACTGGCATGAAAACATCTCTTGTGTTCACAATACTATGGTAGGTGTTGGCATGGCTGGGCTGTATCACACAGGAAGCTCTCCAGAGGGTAGGAGGTGTGTCTGAGCTACCAGTAATCCCGGGTGGCTAGTAGCTATTTTGCTCCTTTTTCTCTAATTTGTATCATGGGTTAACCCAGCTTAATCCCAAGCTATACATGTCTGAAGAAAACAAAAACCATGATAAATTCCAAGTAACAACTTACAAATCAACTTTTGATACAAAAATCTCTTGTATAGCCAGGTGTGGTGGCACACGCCTGTAATCCCAGCTACTCAGGAGGTTGAGGCACAAGAATCACTTGAACCCAGGAGGCAGAGGTTGCAGTGAGCTGAGATTATGCCACTACACTCCAGCCTGGGCAACTAAGCGAGACTCTGTATCAAAAAAAAAAAAAAGAAAGAAAGAAAAAAAAAATCTTGTAAACTAGAGACATAATATGTGGTTGTTGCCCTCCAGGAACTTATTTTAATTAAAGAGCTAAGACATTAGCCATCAAGTTACATAATAATGTGAGGCAGCATGGCAGAGCAAAAAGAATACTCTCTATGTGTCAAGAGACCCAGGTCAGAGATGACTCTAAGGTTTTATATTTTGCAGAGAGAAAACACAGCAGCTGGTAATATGAAGACTGATGAGAATAAGATAGTTTGTACAGATTTGAGGAGTGAAATAAGTTCAGTTTCCAACATTAAAGTTGTGCATGTCAGAGAATTCTGAAACGAAGTCCCATACGCCATTTAAGTGATAGATGTGGGAAACAGGTAACAGTTACATCTGGATATGTAGATTTCAAAGTAACCTATTAGGGGAAGTTGAAACCATGTTATGAGATGAAGTCCCTGAAACTGATGTAATGAGAATTGGAAACCAGAAACTGAAACTTGGAGGAATGTTCTCAGAGAAGAGGTTGAAAAGGAAGCTAGGTAGAAAGTGAGTTAAAAAAAAATAAGTCCTGGGAAGGAGTTTCAAGAAAGAGAAGTGCTAAAAGCTGTGCAAAGTTCAGGAGAAAAATATCTGTGAAACTACAGATTTGTTGCTTTCTTAGAAGATAATTATTTCTATCCTAAAGTCTGTATAAAAACACAGCAGATATAGCATGGAACAGGGAGAATACAGGCTTGGAAAAGGTTCTGAACCCATTTCCATTATTAACTGTGAGGCCTTCACCTTCACAATTCACTTACCCTCCCTGAGTCCTAGTTTCCCATTTGTAAAGTGAATATATACCAATATATCTTAAAATAAGAATTAGGGATAAATATAAAACACCCAGCTTAGTGTCTGGTACAGAGCAATTAAACTGTAAATAGTATAAATATGTTTTAAAAATCAATTTAGGATTACTCTATTTACAACTTCAAGAAAATTTTAATAATCTTAAGGAGAAATGGTTCTCTAACCTCAAAGTTTTACAATATATTACAAATTATTTACTAGAAACTGTTAAAAAATTATTAAGTATTTATGCACCAATTTTATTACCTTCGACAAGTTAATCATTCTGCAAAAAATGGTTAAATATGTGAGGTAATACATATGTTAATTAATTAGCTCAAATTAGCCATCCCACAATCTATTTATCTTTCAAAACATCATGCTGTACTTTATAAACACACATAATTTTTATTTGCCAATTAAAAAAAATAATCATTCTGTGCCTTAGTTTACTTCATCTATAAAGTATGGTAAGAACTCTCTGGTTGGTATCATAAAGTTGTTCTGAAGAGCAAAGGAGATATGAAAGTGCTTTGTAAAGTAGGTGGCGCTACACAAAAATATAATGTTCATGATAAGGAAAATTTATTTTCCCAGAATTAGCTAAGTTTCAACATCTGTTCACTTTTCTTAATAATAAACAAGAGAACGGAGGCATAACTTGCTTACAGTTAAATCTGTTAGTTTAATACTAAGCCTTCTAGGTCCCAGTCATTAGAAAACTAGAACAAAATAGCAAGATTTTTGAAAAAGAAAATTCCAGACATTTCAAATAATACATTATAGTTCTAACTTAGACAATAGCTGTATTCCTTTTGTAAGTTATGATATATATAAAAGTGAAACGTACCATTAAAGCCCAAATTCCATTCACTCGTAAAGCAGGATTTTCACTCTGAGTTAATCCACAAAGTAGCTCTACGGCTCCTGATTCCAAAATTGGCTGCCATTGGACAGGGAAAAAAAAAAATCACCGCTTTAAAGTCCAGTTTGCAAACTAAACATGCATATACCTTGGCACTTTGTGATTTCTTCCCCACTCTTACTCAATTCCAGGCAACTTTTGCAAAGCAGGGAGTGATGTAGCCATAAAAATCACCTTGAGAAGGGCAAAGACAATTATTTTCTCATAAATCCGAAAAGCCAAAAAAAAAAAAAAAAAGAAAAAAGAAAAAAGAAAACAAAACCAAACCACTCTGTCATTTCCTTTTATCCTTGTAGTCCTGGAGGATTCAGGAGACATTCTAGTTATCTGTACATTTCACACAGACCCTTATGATCCCATTACCTAGCTCCCCACTCTCATCTTTCGCTGAGACTCTGTCACCTTCTGCTTTATGTGTACATCTTGTGCATTGCTTACAAACTCTATGAAGTAATATGGTTGGTAAAGGAAAGAAATATAAAGGAACTTAGACAACCAAATCATCCTCCTTCCAAGCTGTCAGTCTTATTCCAAACATGCTGCAGAATTTATCTTTTAGGATATTTTCAGGACTACTTATCAATTATACAAGCAAAACAGTCCTGTACTTTTACAGTCATGCCACATTTTACATCTAAAATACCATGCTTTAGTCTAACTACTTAACTTTATTTATGATACTTGACTGAACATGAATTTTTGGTAATTTCTAAAAAATATTCAAACCTTAGAGGATTAAGATTTACCATCACCAATGAATGCTTAAAGGTCACTTGTCAAGAGGATTATAGAAACGTCAGAAGCAATTCAGATCTATATACCCAGAAAAAGGGGTATACATTTCTCAACTGTACAAATTATATTTTAAAAACTTATTTTGAAATAAATTCAAACTTATAAAGTAGCAAAAAATACAAGGAATGCTCAGATATTCTTTTCCCAGATCCGCCAGTTTTTAACATTTGCCATTGTTAATTTATCATCTCGCTCGTACTATGTACCTAATCCACATTATCTATCTTTTCTGAACCATGTGAAAGTAGGATGCATACATCATGCCCCTTTTATGCTTAATATTTCAATGTATATTTCCTAAAAACAAGGATATTATCTTAGATAACCATAGTACAGTTACCAAATTCAGGAAAGGTAATAATAAATTAAAACAATACTTTAATCAAATCTATAGCCCATACTCTAATTTTGTCAGTTGGCACAAAAAAAAATGCTCTTATAGCATTTCCCTCCCCCACTTTGGTTCAGAATCTATTTTTTTTTTTTTTTAAATTTTAATTTTTTCAGACAGGGTCTCGCTCTGAAGCCCAGCCTGGAGTGCAGTGGCATGATCATACCTCATTGCAACCTCAAATTCCCAGGCTCAAACAATTCTCCTGCCTCGGCCTCTCGAGTAGCTAGAACTACAGGTGTGTGTGCCATGCCTGGTTGATTGTTTAATTTTTAGTAGAGACAAGGTCTTGCTATGTTGCCCCGGTTGGGAGTTAATTTTTCAATATAAAAAAATCGTATTAGTGATCCTTTGCCTGAGCTCATCTACCTATTTCCTAACTAGACCCTAAATATCCTGAAGGTAGATCTGGAGCAATATAAGAGCAGTTAAGGATGATTAACGGTGGTACACAAGCTGTGACTGGATTATCATCAGGCCAAGACCCCATCTACAGGGCAGAGAACTGATGGAAGCTCTGGTGTACTGTTTTGCCTTTCTCTTCCATCAGAGTAACTACCAGTCTTGCCCTGTTTGTTCCAAGATTCCTGCTTGTTGAATAACTATTTCTGAACCTCCATCTTGTTTTTTTGTTTTGTTTTATTTTTTAGATGGAGTCTCCCTCTTTTGCCCAGGCTGCAGTGTAGTGGCGCGATCTCAGCTCACTGCAACCTTTGCCTCCCGGGTTCAAGTGATTCTCTTGCCTCAGCCTCCCGAGTAGCTGGGATTACAAGCATGCACCACCACCCCCGGCTAATTTTTGTACTTTTAGCAGAGATGGGGTTTCACCATGTTGGCCAGGCTGGTCTCAAACTCCTGACCTCAAGTGTTCTGCCTGCCTTGGCCTCCCAAACTGCTGGGTTTACACGCATGAACCACCGTGCCTGGCCAGAACCTCCATCTTATTAATACTACCTTTCTTAATTATAGTCAATGCCTACAAGTGTTATAATGCAGCAAATAAATTCAACACAAATGGGACAACTAAATGCACAATAAACCTGAGTTCATGATTGGGCAGATGAGGGGTATTATGACATAATAAAACTAACTGTATAAGGTTTTCCCCTTCTTCATTAAGGTATATTTTAGTTTTTCCTATTAAAAAAAAGAATACATACTCAAATATTTTATAAAATGCAGAAGGGAACCCCCATCCAACCCCTCCCCAAACAACTACCATTAACATTAAACATCAAAAGATGATTTTCCAATGACAGCAGTTATGTACTTGAAATGACTTATAATCCTGGTTTACAAAATTTAGTCTTAATTTATTCTTTAGTAAAGATAGCCTGAGAATACTATTTGTAAGAAAAATTATTTCTTACATTCACAGTTTCAGGCAGTTTAGATAGACTTTAAGATGTAATATCTTTTAAATAAGCTGAATATGTTAGATAGAATAAAAAGAATAATGGGAAATGATAACCGTATTTTAAAATGAATGATTTATTTGCACACCCCTACCCCTATGCAATCAAACAATTCCGAAGTAGTTTTTAAACCCAACCCACAAATTTCAATGTCAACTACTATAAAAAGTATTTGAGTAAGCTCTAGCTGGACTGGGCAAAGTCTAGGAAAAGAAAATCAATACTAACCTCTTTGCTTGGAGAAAATTCAAGAAGAAGATTACACAGCATGGAAGATGCTACCACTAGGATTTCATCTGGTGCATTTTGTAAAACCTATGGAATTAAAAAAGGATACTATTAATGATTTGGAATGATGAAGATGAGATATAAAATGAGATATAAAATATAAATAAAAACAAGAACAATTATCTTTCAACCTGATTCTTCGTACTGGAGAGATAGGAAGAATCCACTTGATACTGTGTCAAACTTTTCCTAGTGCTATAATTATGACGGACTAACGCCCTCAAATCTGTCTTGCTTGGAGAAGCTGCAGCCTCACTGGGGGCTCTTGCAGGGAGGAGAGAGACATGTCAGGGAAAGATACTCTATGTGAAATGCTTGAAGGCCAAGGGACTGCTCTGGGGTAAGTGAGCTCATTCTACTCCATCAGTCAAGCCCCTTATGAGTCTACAGAATGGTCATACAGCCTGACTTTCTGATGTGTCCTTAGAAGGGCTTGTTTGACCAGGAGCACTGATGAATCAAGCAGGCTACTACTGCATAGGCAGGACAGTGTGGGAGACTGGTTCTCAGAAATGGAATCACACAGACCTAGTTCCAACTGGACACTTCCACTAACTAGCCTGAGCCTGTATTTCTTCATCTATAAACTGAGGAAAATAAGACCTCCTTGACAGAACTATTTAGGATTAAATGTGATATAGTGAATAATAAGGGAAGTACCGTAGCAGGGAAATGAAAAACATAAGACTACTTGGATACAAATTTGGGCTCAACAACTAAATAGGTACATGAATTCCTCAACTATAAAATGGTATCTGCTTCACAGGATTGTGATGAGAATAAATATATAAAAAGGTTTTAGAATAGTAACTGGCACATAGTAATGGCTATATAAATAAGGCTTTGAAAATGGTAATTTAGTACCATAATTGCTGATGCTATCAGGCACATAATAGGTATCAGTAAACTAACTTCCACGGACTTTCACTGAACTAGAAGGCAACACAGCATGATGATAAATGTTAGTTGCTATTAGCTATTATTAGAACCTGTTCTTTCTAGATTCTAAGAGACAAGGTCTTCATAAATACCACCATTTATATGCAATAATCACTTCAACTAAATCCTCTGCATCTGGGATCAGATCAGGCTCAGGCTTAGGATCCCAAAAGGAGTATTAGGAGCTCTAGTTATACAAACCAGAAATGGGTAATCACAAAAAATTTCAGACAGTTAAATATATTATCTGCTTTCCTTGGCTAAACAAAGTCTGAAGTTCTCAAGTTAAGAATAAGCGTGAATTATAAAGTAGAAGCAGCTCTCCTAAGATATTGTGTTTTAACTCTCCTATGGACTGTTCATTGATAAAGATCAAATCAAATCTCATATACTATGCATGCTGTGCTCTGTGTCTGTCACAACTTCCCTAAGGCCCTATTCACCCTTTCCTTTCCTTGCCCTTCCTGTATCTCTCAGGTACACCCCTATCCAAGCTTTAAAGTCATCCCAGCCCTTTCAGTCAGAAGTCATTCTATCCTCCTCTGGGGTCCCATTGCCATGATTTGTGACCTCTCTTAGGATCCTCATGACCATCAACCTATTCAAATTCTTTGTGCAGTTATGCCAATGTCCCCTTTAATTAATAGAGTTAAGCTTCCTGAAGAAATAATCTATGTATCTATGGTCTAATTTATACCAGCCTGCAGCAACCCAGTGGCACTGCACAAAATGGGTGCTCGATAATTGTTTTTACATTAAGAGAAATAATCATTTTCCAAAATTATACTACTTAGAAACACTGGTTGAAATAAGTCAATGCCTATCAAGTCTTTAAAAAGTTGCTTTGGTTGACCTAATTCATTTTTTAAATGTTACTGTTTATAGAAATTAATTTGTTTTTATCAAGTTTTATTAAATAACATTAAAATTAGATAACATCTAATGATAAACTAAAGCAGAAGAGACCCTATAAACTTAAAAACCACTTACCTGGCACAGTGTAAGGTATGACATGTGAAATTCAGAAGCTGACATCTAACACTGACCAAACAATTTCACCAAAATAGGAACAAAAAATAGTCACAAATAATTTTTTAAATTAAAACCAAATGTCTACCTTCTTGCAGTTTGTTAACCAACTGTTAAAAACATGGAAAAGCAAATGGGAAAAATCAATAGTTATGCCTCTCGACTAGAGACCAAAAAGTATCAGAAGTAAACCATTTGTTTACCTCCAAGCTTTTAATACTATAGTTTAAACATACAGCAAAATTGTAATTTGAGAGTGATTATATCCACATGTACCCTTCTAGAATGCTCACCAGACCTTTTCACAGAAAGAACTAAAGAGAAACCATGTTACTCCATTTCTGATTTGTATGATAGAGGGCTACTGAGCTGAGCGAGCAGGGAAAATGGCTCTGGATGAAAAGGGAATTATTTGGGGAAGCAGAAGAGCACTTAAAAATTCCTGAATGGATAATCAATAAATCAAGATCAAGCTGCTATGAAAAAGGTGCAATCTAAGAATAATAAAGAGTGGGAATAGTAAAAGAAAACACCACTTAACTGAGGAGAGCCTTAAAAAATCCAGAAATGTCAAATCTGGCCCCAACAGTTTTGGATAAGGGATGGTGGTCCTGAAATAAACTTTTGCTGGTGGGAGCTGGCACACTCCATAAGCAAGTGTGTTCCAAGCATACAAAGGCACTGATACTGTAGCTGGAGAGTAGAGTGTAGGTAAATAACCATTCTGAAATTTGGGGCTCTTAATGAGGTTCAGGAAGCAAAAGGATCTCAGAGAATGAGGAGTATTCAGAAGAGATGACATATGTCTAATAGGGTGAAAAAGAGTGAAACTCAGGAAGATGTGCCAATGGATGAAAATGGGTCAAGTTCAATGTTACATACTGCTTAGGCAGGCCCACTGAAAATAAGTTGTTAAAGAAACATACTGTTCTGACAGGCCTCATAAGACCATATTGTGACACTTGTTTAGACTAGAAAATAGAAAACTCTTGGTGTCCCCCTGACAGCTCCTGAGTAGTGAATCATACACTCAATCTATCATTCCTTCCACTGAAGTAGCTCCAGGGTTCATATGGTCTTTCCTAAGCCACTCCTACTGCTTTATTCCAGGACCTCAACACATAAATCACATACTCTGTCACTAGATGAACCTCCTCAATGGAAGAACCACTCAGCATGTCAATTCCCAAGGCCACTGGCATTGGTCTAACTCTTCCACTTCGTCCTTACCTGTCCACTGGTATGTCTCATTATATCCCACTGCTCCACTAGAGTCATAAAGGTATACTTGCTGTTCCCTACACATACCATACATAATGTTTCTCCTCATGCTATTCTGCTCCCCAGAAAATCCTCCTGTTTTCCTCTTGCTTTCAAAGCCCACTTTATATTCTTCCTGCCTGAATGGTCTCTTGCCTATTTCTGCCACATTGATGCCCCCGCCCCCTAAACCTAAAGCTTTAAGCCAAGAGTAAGAGTTCTGTGATAAAATGTTTTTGGCAGCTCACTATACTTGAAGGCTTTGCTTAGTACATAGCAGGTATGCAAAAACAAAACAAAACTCTAAAAAATCAAGTTGACTAAATGCAAGGTATATGATCACTTAAGAAAAAAAATGATAGACCAAAGACCAAGTTTTGTAATGTATCGGGGGATAACATTATTAGCAGCCACTTGATACATGCTCTAAGTCTTGATTCAGATTCATTTGTCCTGAACCTTTTTTGGGGGGGACAAAAGGGGCCTGAAGAGAAGACCTAACACCAAAAATGTTATGTTAAAAAATATCCAGGGGCCAGGCATGGTGGCTCATACCTGTAATCCTAGCCAACACTTTGGGAGGCCAAGGCAGGATCACTTGAGCTCAGGAGTTTAAAACCAGCCTGGGCAACTTGGCAAGACCTTGTCTCGAAAAAATTAAAAAAAATTAGCCAGGCATAGTGGCACATACCTGTAGTCCCAGTTACTTGGGAGGCCAAGGTGGGAGAATCACTTGGGCCGGGGGGGCACAAGGCTGCAGTGAGCCATGATTGAGCCACTGCACTCTAGCCTGTGTGACACAGTGAGAACCTGTGTCTATTTAAAAAAAAAAAAAAATCCAGGGATTGCCGAGACTAAGAACAACACATTATCTCTGTAAACGGCAGATTCTTTTGCTTTTCAGAACCAAAAATTACAAGGATAATTCTGGATATAAGGTTAAGGTGTAATATTAAACAAATAGGGAGATCAGATGAGTAACTAAAGCTTAGTTAATAAAAGAAAATCAGGCCTGGCTGGGCGCAGTGGCTCATGCCTGTAATCCCAGCACTTTGGAAGGCTGAGGCGGGCAGATCACGTGGTCAGGAGTTCAAGACCAGCCTGACCAATATGGTGAAACCCTGTCTCTACTAAAAATACAAAAATTAGCCAGGCGTGGTGGTGCGCACCTGTAGTCCTAGCTACTAGAGAGGCTGAGGCAGAAGAATCACTTGAACCGGGGAGGTGGAGGTTGCAGTGAGCCAAGATCATGCCACTGCACTCCAGCCTGGGTGACAGAGCTAGACTACATCTCAAAACAAAAAAAAAAAAAAAGAAAGAAAGAAAATCAGGCCTGTAGTTCCCCCTCACACATGAAGCATTTGTAGATGCTTAGAATATCAGATTTGAGGAGATAAGCGTTCAAAATGCTCTACACAAAAATCAGACATACTCCTAGACCAGGGAGTAGTGTTAGCTAGCTCAGCTCACTCTAGGGTCTGTGAGTACAGCTGTTACTGGCTGACCCTTTCTTCTTACCTTCATTAAAGGTTTCCAAACAGCATGATCCTGGAAACTGGTTCGAAGCTGCTGCACAGATCTGGATAAACTGTGCAAACATCTACAAAGAATAATCAAAATTAGCTTCACAAGAAATCAAAACTTTTACTTTTCAAACAAACTGGCTGGCATTTTACAATGACTAATGTACACTTCAAGCATATCTACATTGTTAAGTGAACTACATCAGACCACTTTATGGGGTTTGGAGGCCAGGCTCTCTGTTAAACAATGTTATATACTCTATGAATTCACCTGAGCAGATTTTTGAGGAACATTTGTAGTCTGTGTTTACTCAGTGAAGGACCAGAAAGGAAACAGGTTAAATATATGGCAAAAGGTTTTTATTCAGACCATTTAAAGCTCATACCTGACGGCAGCTAACCGCACCTTGACACTAGACTCAGACAAGCCAGTCACAATTCGGTCCATCATATTTTCAGTCTCAATGATCTGGAGAAAAAGGTTAATGCTGCATAAATAACAACATGAAGGTGACAAACTTCACTGCTTGTAAATGCAAGTATGTTAACATCCATTAAAAGTTTAACGTTGTTTTTGGCAAGAGTTTTTACCTCTCAAACAATCATCTTGCGCTGGGGGCGGGCAGCTCATCAGAAAGGTAGGTCTAGCCCACTAAGGACCTGCCAGGCTGAATGACAGGCGTAAGGGGCAGGTTATGTTGTTTATTTTTAAAGACATTTAACACAAAAATTAAATGGTATAAGTACTGCAGAGGTGTTACGTAAAGAAACTTGAGAAAAAGGAAAAGAAATAAATGAACTCTCATTGGGCAGGTTCCTTCCAGAGTGAGGTTCTAAAGAAATCACAGTCCATGCTCAGCCCTCACAAAATGAAATCTGGGCTTCCGACAGAGCCACCCTGTGGCTACTTTCTTACCAACCGACTGAAACTTTTAGAAAAGTAACGCTTGCCATCTTTCACTATAGCACTAAGTGCTGCTACAAATAATCACTATAATCATGAAGCTTTATTGTTTCAACTTAAAAATAAGATAACCTGCAATTTTCCTTCATCAAACAATGTCTAGATACAAAATAAATAGTGTGTGAAGGAAACTGAATTTGACTTGTGTGGGCCTATTGAAAAACAGCCTTTTCATATTAGAATAAAGTACTCATGACATCACAACACAAATATTAACAAACACATTTGTTGAGTTCTTCCATGTGCCAAGCACTGTGCTAAGCATGTTATATTACCCAATTTAACCCTCACTCTTCTGTAGGCATTATTCTGGATAATACAGAGCTTTCCTGTAATCACAGAGCTGAGATGCGTACCCAGGCATGTGACTCCAGAGTCCATATGCTCAGCCACACTTGTAATACAGCCCTGGTTAAGGTAGTCCTCTTGTACTCACCAGGTAGTTCCCAATATGGGCAACTCATTAATGGGAGTCGTTACTCTCACCTGGGAGAATACCTAGACCAATAGATCTTAACCTTGGTTGGCCTTGCAGAAGAATTACCTGGGAAGCTTTTTTTTTTTTTAAATCCTATGTCCAGGCCATACAGCAGACCAATTAAATTAGATTCTCCAGGGTCAGGGCCAGGCACCTAAATTTTTTTTTTTTTTTTAATATCCTCAGGTGAGTCCAGTACACAGCCAAGGTTGAAGATCACTGACCTAGACTAAAATGAGAGGATTCAGAAGTCTGACCTTAGAACATGAGAGAGTGGGAAACCTCAGGATGTTTCAGCCAAACAGGAAGAGAAGAAAATATTGTTGAAATTAACAATGATCAGGGAAAATATCATCTATTAAGAACAGGGAACCACATTTTAGCTGTAGATTAGGAATGGTAATTTTTATCTGGTGTTTTAGTTTCCAAAACATTTACATATTGATCTACTCCTCGCCCTAGACCAAACCTAATTCCATTCTTACTGATAGGCACAATCACTCTCTGTCCTCATTGTCACCTCTAGCCCCTAAACTCCTCCCTTTCTCAGTCTACCTACTCTTTGTGACTCTCTCATACCTTTTCCCCCTGGCATGGATGTCCTGCTCAGACACTCCACTTAGAAGACAGTTTCCCTTTTTCACTGTCCTCCCACCATTCATTACTCCTCCTCCAGATACCAACTGCTGATGTTGCTCTAGAAAAACCACCAAACATGACTGTTCTTTCCGTGTAAGCTATCCCACCTCAGCGGCACCCTCATTGCTGGTGACCAGCCTTGTAACCCCCTGGAGATGCCCATATTCCTTATGGTAGCTACCTCTTACTTCAAATTCTTCTGCCTCCCTCATGCTCGCAGCCACTCTGTGCCCACCTCATCTTCGTAGGGACCTTGATTTTGGGGACACACATTGCAGCTTCCCACTTCTGATGAAAGGTCTCCATGCTTTTGCTGTTTTCTTTACTCTTGTCAAGGTTGGGTACTTCAAGCTCAAAGCCTATCTACCTTGATCCAAAAACTACCTTTCCATAATGTTCTCACATCTTTACTCTGTCCTACCTCTCATTTTCAATCCTGTTTAAAAGATGTTTAAGTGCCCAAACTTTAACCTCTTGAAGCTAGTCCTCTCCCCACTTTCCATCTTTAAATGGGCATATATCCAATAAAGGCTCTGTCCATCTCCATCTCTTATATATAACAATGCTGTGACTTCAAAACCAACTCAGTATTGGAAATTTTCTAAAGTTCTGTCCTAGAGTTCTTTCCTGACCTCTAGCTCCATACTTCTGATTGCCTAATAAATATGACATGGATGTTCAGTGGAACTTCCCATCTATTACGTCTCATACTGAATTTGTCCTCCTACCCCCTAGCCTTGGCTAAACCTGCTTGTTCTCTGTGGCTTTCTGTTTTTGCTAATGGTATTTTAACATTCTCCCAGCCACCCAGGCCCTACATTTGTGCTAATTTTGACCCCAACTCTTCCTCCCTTACCACACAAAACCAAGACAATTTACTTAGCACTATACCTTATATTCATTCCTTTCGCATTCCATTAAACTAGTTGGGACCTTATTACTATTTCCTTGGGGGTCATAGTAGTATGTTTTCCAAATTACCTAATCTTCTGTGCTACAGCAACCATCAAAGACTGGCTGGGTTACTTCAATCATGCACTAGTCACTGTTCTTGAAACAGACAAGGCCAAATCAGTACCTTCAATATGGGAAGGAAACAAAAGCCTAGGGCAAAAGTTTCAGGCAGTGGAGGACTAGATGCTTATGCCTGAAAGATCCTTCTGGCTTGGGAAATTATTTTTACTTAAGAATGAGAAGTGATAACTTGGGAGAAACAACTGCCTGTACTGGATATAGTTACATCATCAGAGAATGTGGTGGTGGTAGAAGTATGGATGGATTGAACACATGGTTACTCTCCAGAAAGAACTGAGAAATACTATTAGCACTGGCTCCAGATGCTTGCCCTGGGTGTGGCCAAGACTTGAAAGAGGTTTCTAGATAAGGTTTCCTGGCTACATTCAATCAAAGATGTAAATCTACCAAAGAACCGGAATGATGTAGCAATTGTAGGCATTTAATAAAGTATATCTCAGTATAGCCATAGGTCACAAATCCCTGAAGTTGCTTAGCACCAAGAAAAAGCCTAATTCCACACAAGAGATGTGACAGAAAATTCTACAAGCTTAGTATGGGCTAAAGTCCAGACGGTAGCCTCTTCCCAAAGTCTGGAAGGCTGATATGAAAGAACCTGTGGAAAGGGAATAGGGTGATGATCAGAAATAAAATGAGTAGGTAGCCAGCCTAGTGGGTGAAGCAGGGGAAATGGAATGTTATGGAGTGGATTTGCTGTATAATCTTGGGCAATTTACCTCTCTGGGCCTTCAGTAAAATGAGGAGATACAGTAATGATTATTTTATCTCCAATCTTTTGTAATCGGCAGGTGAATAAGGATCATGTTAGTCAGTCTGGACAAAACTACCATGTTGTTTAGAAGGAACATGGGAAGAAGGCGGGTGAGGAGAGGCTGGAGAATGGTTCAGGTCTACTTAGAGTGCTAAAGGAGAAGGCAAGGAAAAGCAAACAGCACAATTCCTACTTGCATTTCTATAATTATGTATTCAGCAAATATCTGAGTGCCCAGAGAGTGACAGGCATGCTTTTGAAACTCAAAAACAAAACCGTGAGGAAGAGAAAGCCCTTGCTTCTACCAAACTCACAGTATTGAATAAGCAAACATAATTAAGTGTTTCAGTGCTATGGTGCTTGATTTCATGGTAGAAAGAACACCTTGGGAATGACAGGGACCATGGGGCCACACACTGAAACAAGTATCTACAAAGGGAAGGTAGGAAGACATCTTTTCTCAAGAACAGGAATTTTACAATCTAGGACAGTGGAAAAACATTAGGGCTCAATCACTGTAACATTAAGAGTGTAGCTTTGTGCTTTCTTTTAAAGTTTCTAGGGGTGTATGGTCCCTGATACTTTGGAGACAGAGTATAGCTATAAGGTGGCTGGTAAACGCTTTCCAAGTCAGGACATAAAACTATCTGGAGGTATCTTCCCCTCAGGCACAAGTTGACCCTTCTTAGATCATAGTCTATCAGAATGTCTATAGCAGAAGGCCTGAATCTGTAACTGAACTTGTAATGGAGATAATTCAGTAACCCTGCTAGGGTTCTAGAAAGCATGCTTGAATCTCTGGTCCACCTTCTCCATCAAGACATCAGTCTGGGAGTGAGAGTGAAAAACAATATAAAATTAGAATGTAAACTTTGAATTCCAAAAGGGTATGGACAATATGATCTAACCAGGGTTTTGCAAGCTTGAGGGCATGGAGACCATCTGTGTATGGATACAAAGGGCACTATAGTGAATACACTGACAAAAATGAGGACAAAAATGTGATCACAGACAGGAAAAGGTTTGGAATCCAGTCCAAAGAAAAAATTTTCAGGTCAGCAGGGAAGGAGCTGGTAGTGGCTGCTGCCACAGCCCTCTGACCCATATGAAGGTTTAACAGTGCACCAGACAGCTTTTCAAACATGGGATTGGAAAACCAAGAGCAATAAAACATGTCCTCCATGGTGCCTTTTAACGACCCCAGTACCGTGCTCCACAGCCTTGATATGATGGAGGGTGCCAAGTCCTAGCACCCTGCAAAAGCATCTTAGGTCCTTCCAGGATGTAAGAGCAATGCCAAGTAAAGCTGAAAGTTGTTCTCCCTCATGGTTCTTGTTGGAGACTCCTCGGCCATAGCTCAGCAAATATGCCCTGTGGCATAGCTGGTTGGATCTGCTAAAAAAGAAAAAGAGACAGTGCCCTCTGTTACACAGACACTGTGCCCAGCCAGAAGGGGTACTTGTAGTAGACTGAATCCTCAGAGTGGAGGAGGCCATCTTTCTTCCTAGGCTTTTCTAGGGGCCTGGGCTGTAAACTACAGAATTAAGTAACACAAAAAATGTTGCATCCTCAACTGACCGCTTTAGGTCAATGGACCAGGTATTGTGTACCTCCCTGCTGGTGTCTTTAGCTTTTATGACATGCTTTTGCGAAACTGTCTCTTGCATTGCTGCTCTTGCAGGAGTGGATAAGGATCTATTAGAACAGGATCTGAGCCCCCTGTAATCAGAACAAGACTTTTATGACCAGTGGGAAAGAGGGGCACTCAGTCCAGAGGATCATGGGGAAAATGCAGAATCCAGATAATACTAAGGTGGTGGTTTATGGTATACACAGGAACTCCAACAACTTGAAAATGGGCCTTTGGCTACAAGGGAACTTCCCAGCCCTCCATGAGCTTTAGTAGATCCAAAATTTAGTTGTGGCCAGGACATAAGCCATCTTTTCCTCTGAGCACATGAAGAACTAAGAGTCAGAGATATGGTCTTTGAAAAAACAAGACAAACTATTCTTCCAGCTTTATTCAGGATGAAACATTCTTGACACTAGAAAAACTTTAGCTTGGACTTTAGCTTCAACTGTGCTGAAACCAGGTCAACCAAAATATGTGGAAACTGAAACCAGGTAGATTCTCAGTGGTGTCAGCAAACTTCTCAGACAATTCAAAGTGGGTGGGTTGAGGGGGTGTCAAGGCAGTGGGTGGCAAAGTGGGCTCTCTCTTAACATCAATCACTTATGTGAATGTGCATAATAGCCAGGCAAATACAATTTAATTCCAAATAGGCTTTTGTGAAAGTTTCCAGAGAAAGTTTTAATGGATTATGAGTAACAAGACAGAACTGGCCAGAAAGAATAAGGACCTGGAATTAAACTCTGAAAATCACAAGCCGCAGTCATTTAAGATCTAAGTGGATAAGGTATCAAATCCAGACTCTAGTTAAAGCAGGAGGGATTAAGCAGCCAAGCAGGGTGCAGCACAAGGAGGTCAGGGAGAGAGAGTAGGTCTGGCAAGGAAAAAGGATGTATAACAGAGACTGGACCTGCTGGGTGTGGATGGCAATTTAGTCTCATAAGTGTCAATAAACACAAGTCCCAGGACACGCACTTGAGTCTTTCCTAGCAGGACCATTTATTTAAGGTCTAGAGTTCCTCACTTAAATTTTTTTTTTTTTTAGGAAATGAGCACTATAAACCCAAGATCTCATGTCAGCGCCATCAAGACACTAGTTTTGGAAATGGGATAGAGACTAGGGAGGAAAGAGAAGGGCCATGAGGTAAGAAGGCAGATACTAGAATGAAATAGGCATATACAACCAGCTTATCTGGATAGACTGGGTAGAACCAGCAAGAGTCAGGGGAGAGATCCATTGCCCCAAATGGAAAACCAATCTTTCACTAGGCTTTAGGAAGTGACCATGTGATTTTATAAGACGACCACAGGATACTTAAAGACATGATGCCATATACATCATGGAAATGCTTGAGCACCTAATGTGTATTATTCCTGAGTATATCCTCATACCATTTCTCCTTTATTAAAACAAAGTAAAGCAAAACAAAAACAAACCAAAGACCAAAAAACCCAAATCCAAAATCTCCAACAGTACATGGTATTCCACGAATCAAGTAAGGGCAGTTGCAGTGCTTGCTCCTAAATCAGTTCAAC
Organism: Pan paniscus; assembly: GCF_029289425.2. Lineage (NCBI taxonomy): Eukaryota > Metazoa > Chordata > Mammalia > Primates > Hominidae > Pan > Pan paniscus. The sequence goes on along the minus strand of NC_085926.1, from coordinate 136,161,834 downwards.
TGGAAAACCAATTCTCTTACTGCATTCTCTTAATGCAGTGGACTTAACTATCTGAGAGAACTAAACACATTTGTGCCTGTTCATTTTTAGGCTGAATAATGTTAATATCTGAAGAGGTCTTAGAAATAGTCTTATCTGAGGTCTCTGAAGTTCAGAAAGATTAAGTCACTGGTCCAGGTTCTTCAGGCAAACTGCAGCAGAGCAGCCAGAGCACCCTTCCCCATTTCCCAGGTTTTCTTACTTCCAGTATGAGGTCCTTTCTATTCACTATGTTTTAAGGATGAGATTTTTCACTTAGCCTTAACTAAATTGAGATCTGACTTCGAAAACAGGGAAAGAGGAAAAGAACTATAAAAAATTATCATTGCTGTAGAAACCACAGACTATATATTGATATCTTGGGCCAATAAAGATTAGTATACTATACTTGGCAAGAAGGGGCATCATTAATAAACTGAACAAGAAGGGAAAAAAGGCCAGGCGCGGTGGCTCACGCCTGTAATCCCAGCACTTTGGGAGGCCGAGGCGGGCAGATCATGAGGTCGGGAGATCGAGAACATCCTGGCTAACACGGTGAAACCCCGTCTCTACTAACAATACAAAAAATGAGCCAGGCGCTGTGGCGGGCGCCTATAGTCTCAGCTACTCGGGAGGCTGAGGCGGGAGAATGGCGTGAACCCAGGAGGCAGAGCTTGCAGTGAGCCGAGATCGCGCCACTGCACTCCGGCCTGGGCGAAAAGAGCGAGACTCCGTCTCAAAAAAAAAAAAAAAAAGAAGAAGGAAAAAAGATATACTTTATAGGACCTCCCAGAGAGAAAATGACAAATCAATGATTCAGCTTTGGTTGGGGGTACAAATGGCAAAGCTCAGAGAGGATGCCAGCCAGTGAAAAGATAAGCCAAGAAAAACCAGGAAGAAACCACAGAGTTCCACTGACATTTCAACTCATCTGACCTCCATTTTAGAATGAGAATCTAGCTTTAGCAGATAGTAACCAAATGGAACTAACATTCTACTGTCCTTAGCCACAAGTTCCATTCATCTGTTGCAAATAAAAACTGTAGGGTTTCCCATCCATACCCTGTTATGTAATACCTGTGCCACTGCTCCAATGTAAGATGTTTGGACATTTTCCTCTAGCAAAGAATTTTAAAGTAAAAGGCAGTTTTGTTTTGTTTCTTTCTTCTTCTTTTTTTTTTTTTTTTGAGATGGAGTCTCACTCTGTCGCCCAGGCGAAATCTAGGCTCACTGCAACCTCCGCCTCCCGGGTTCGAGCGATTCTCCCACCTCAGCCTCCTGAGTAACTGAGATTATAGGTGCATGCCACCACGCTCAGCTAATTTTTGTATTTTTAGTAGATATGGGGTTTCACCACGTTGGCCAGGCTGGTCTTGAGCTCCTGACCTCAAGGGATCTATTCACCTCGGCCTCCTCCCAAAGTGCTGGGATTATAGGTGTGAGTCACCGCTCCCAGCCTTTGTTTTTTTCTAAATGAGAAAAAGCTGTTCAGCTTCTCTTAGAACAGATCACTGATGAATATATTATATTCTGGGGTCTCAGTAAACACTTGACAAAGTATTTCTTCCCTCCTCTCACTCTTTCATTGCTATCCACTCCCACATTCATACCAAATTCTTCTAACTCCATGACCTTGAGTCAACAGAAAAATGTTGGCCCTGCGCGGTGGCTCAGGCCTGTAATCCCAGCACTTTGGGAGGCCAAGGCGGGCGGATCACAAGGTCAGGAGATCGAGACTGTCCTGGCTAACACAGTGAAAACCCGTCTCTACTAAAAATACAAAAAATTAGCCGGGTGTGGTTGCAGGCGCCTGTAGTCCCAGCTACTTGGGAGGCTGAGGCAGGAGAATGGCCTGAGCCCAGGAGGTGGAGCTTGCAGTGAGCCGAGATCACGCCACTGCACTCCAGCCTGGGCAACAGAGCGAGACTCCATCTCAAAAAAAAAAAAACAAACAAACAAAAAACAAAACAGAACAATGTTTGGGAGGCATGGGGTGGGAGGAAACAGTCTATCTTCTCTCAGCTGGAGACCTAAAAAACCCACCATCTAAGAGATGGTCTGTAGGGCCTCTTTTTGATCCTTTCTCTTGAAGGTACTGAATTAAATCAGCATCTAGCCTCTCCTGTAGGTCTGCCTGCCTGCCTGGGAGCTGGAGCTGTATCACTTCACTTTAGGTGTAGAAGATAAAGAAGAGGGGTACATATTGTGGGCCCATTCTTAAGTTTCTACATTTCATTTTTGCTTTTAAGCCTCATGATATTTTGTCATTTATACCTGAGGTCATTTACATCTTTTTATTTTCTTACTAGCTGGGAAAGTCGTTTATGTTAAATGTTCAGAAGAAACATTAGAAGAAAGTTCTAAACTTCTCTACATTTTGTGGAAAAGTGGGAGTTTTCTCTTGAGTCGACTTTTCCTTTCCCCAAAACCAAAGGTATAAACATATTGCATCAGAAATACTTATACTGCAGAAAAACAGATCAATACTTCTATCAAAAAATATTTCTCTATGAGTTCAATTTCATAAAGTTTAATCATTAGCTTAATGGCAGAATACAGCCTTAACAGCCACTGAATTACACTCTTTTAACACATAAATAAAACCATTATAAATTATGATGCAAATAACTGAGACTTCCATCTGTCTCTTCCTGTTTGCCATCCTGGGCACATGAACGATTCAGTGCCCAGGAATTGCACAACACAATGCCTGTTCAGCCCCTATCCTCTATATACACAGGCATGCACCCTCACAGTTTTTATTAACCCACAGGTTAGCTGGCTAAATTTTCAGGTCCAGACATATAAAAATTACTCAATAGATAAAGTATAACACCTACAATATGCCGGGTACTGCTTTTACATAGCTTACATTCCAGTGACAACCACTGACAAAGAAGTAACCTATTAACAGATTCAAGGATTTCAAAATGTTGTCTGAAGTTTAATTCTATTCCCATAAAGAAGCTGTCTACAGAATAAAATGCTAAAATAGCACCTTGATACATAATCTGGATACTTCCTCTCTAGAATAAAACAAAATCATATTTAGACAGTGTCCTTAGAAAAACATTTAAAATTAATGCAGAAGAAACACAGATATGGAGGTCCCTCATGTTCTATGGGTCAAAACTTCTGAAGAAATGATTTTAGTATTTTAGAAGGTAAGAAATCTTCCAAATAAACTTCTTTATAAGAGAGGGACTTTTCCAGACTCATTCATAATAGGTTATTTCAATTACAGTCATATCTTAATCATATCTGGGTACACTGTTCAGGGCAAAAATGGCTTTCAGTGTGGACAGACTTTTTATACACATGAGGCTCTGGAATTACTACATAGCAATTTAGTGTCTCATCTCCCTAACTACATTAAACTGTAAGCATTCACAAAGTACATGCCAGTCTTCTGCTTCATTCTGAGCATACATCAGTGTTACATGATGAGTGTACAGATGGATTAAAGCATCTCATTACCCACTTAGTACCAAAAGCTATGTGAGAGAAATGGCGTTTTCTGAATCTAATGCTTTGTAAACAGCTAGGACAAACTATTAAGCTATATACCAAGTTCTCTCAGTTTGTAGTATTTTTTTAGGCTAATCGTATACTCTTCAGTAAAATTTCTTGCCATTCTATGCCATAATTTGGATCTATAATGGTATTTAACTTAGCATGTATAAAGTGATGTAATAGTTAAAAACATAGGCTTTGGAGTCAGAGAGACTGGGATAAGACAGAGACTCTACTACTTACTAGCTGGGGGGCCTTGGTCAAATTGCTGATTTCCTGATCTGCAAAAACTATCTCATAGGGTGGTATGACGATTAAGGGAGAGAATGTGCTAATGCTTAGCACAGGGTCCAGCACACAGTGAGTGCTCAACAAATGGTAGTAGTTATATTTCTGTTGTATATGGTTTCCCAAACAGATTCTGTTGACTTAAGTATCTGAGTTATATGATTTCTGCTTGCCCCATACCACCTAACACTTTATATTTAGCAAAGGCTTAATAGATATTTGCTTAATAAGTGAACTAGATTTTTTTTCTCTCAAGCATAGTGAAAAATCTTATTCAGACAACCTTGCTAACCAATACACAGAACCCAGTAAGATTTCCAATCATAACCCAAAGCCATAGTTTTAATCTAATTTTTCTAGGGTCTGTCACATGCCAAAATCATTCAAACAAGGGAATCAGTATGTAGGAAAGTATCCAGTGACAATGTCTACTGTCAACAATTGATAATGCCTTTCTTCAGAAAGTCAGACAACTGGCTTCTCCCTCTTCTGGTCAGGGCCCTGCTTCTTTCTATATGCCAGTACACACGGGCATATGCGAAGTTTGGTATTTCGCTAAACTGGTTTATGAGAGTTTCTATTTAGGCCGGGCGAGTGGAGGGGGGTGGTTCATGCCTGTAATCCCAGCACTTTGGAAGGCCGAGGCGGGTGGATCACGAGGTCAGGAGTTCGAGACCATCCTGGCTAACATAGTGAAAACCCCGTCTCTACTAAAAATACAAAAAATTAGCCGGGCGTGGTGGCGGGTGCCTGTAATCTCAGCTACTTGGGAGGCTGAGGCAGGAGAATCGCTTGAACCCAGGAGACGGACGCTGCAGTGAGCCGAGATCGTGCCACAGCACTCCAGCCTGGGCAACAGTGCGAGATCCCGTCTCAAAAAAAAAAAGGGGGGGGGGTTTATAGTTAGCTATGCAGTATTAGCACAGCGTGGGCAAACTTTTTCTGTAAGGGCCAAGCAGTAAATATTTTAGACTTTGTGGGACATACAATTCTGTCACAACTACTCAACTTGCCTTGGTAGTGCAAAACAGTCAAAAGTCAACACATAAACCAACAAGGTCGTACGGCAATATAACTTTACGGACATAAACCTGAATTTAATTTCCTTTTCATATGTCAGAAAATATTCTTCTTTTAATTCCCCCAACCATCAAAAAATGCAAAAATAATTTTATCTTGCAAGCTACAAAATTGTAATGTAGGTAACAGTACCCACAGGTTGTAGTTTACCAACCCCTATGCTAGCACTTTATTCATAGGAAAGAGCATAGCAACAATCCCTGATTCTTATCACAATCCTAATCTTTTCAAGTTCTACTATTCCATACATATTTAATTATTCCAAACATTTCATTCATTTCCAGAAAGAATGTTCTTGAAAATCCAACTAAGTCACAACATTTAGATTTACAGATCTAATAAAGATATTTTAGCCCATTTCTTGGTGTATATAACCTCTGTCTTTTAACTAGATAATAAACAATAAACCAACTTGTCCATCATACTTTCAATGGCTTAAGCAAGGGACATACCACAAATAGTATAATACTCAATTTTATATCTCCATTTAATGAAACTATGAAATAAAAATTCATTATTTTATAAATACCTCTATTACATATACAGCATTATCACTCCCAGGTTTGCTTCTTTCAGTATGTTGAAGGCCAAAGGTCTCAATACTGTGGGCAAGTGGCAAAACCTGGTCCTGTCATGGTTATTTCTTTAAAAATACTTACCATTGTGAATGAATGTTGCAAGGTTCACATAAAATTCTTTGGTGGATTTGCTTTAAGAAGGTAACTAACAACTTAACCACAGTTTGAGGCAAGGAATTATGAAATCCGAATGAATTTGTTGCTATTCAGTAGCAGAGCCAAGTCCTGAAGGGTGCTACTTCTGTGGTACCATGGAAAACCTTCAAAATGTACAAGGTGTTTGTTTCAATATGCAGGCTAAGGCTTAGAAATAATCCCTTGCATCTGCCTGATTTCACGGTAGACAAAAATACAAAATTTTGATGCTGTGCCCTTTAAATGCCCATTTAGAATCATTAAACTTTGCAAAATATTTAACAATATAAATTCACGGTACATTTATACTGTTACCCAGAAGATCAACTAGTAATAAATAAAAATGTTCAAAGTGAATGCATGCTCAGCAATCTTTTTTTTTTTTTGAGACAGGGTTTCACTCTGTCACCTAGGCTGTAGTGCAGTAGTACAGTGGTGTGACAGTGTGATCACGGCTCACTGCAGCCTCGACCTTCTGGGCTCAAGTGAAACTCCCACCTCAGCCTCCCAAATAGGTGGGACCACAGGTGCATGCCACCGGGCCTGGATAATTTTTGTATTTTTTTTTGTAGAGACAGAGTTTCGCTATGTTGCCCCAAGCTGGTATCGAACTCCTGAGCTAAAAAAATCCTCCCACCTAAGCCTCCCAAAGTGCTAGAATTACAGGCGTGAGCCACCATGCCCAGCCAGCCATCTTTAGAGACAGCAGAAAGATATTAAGAAAGATTGACCTAAATTTACAAATATGCTTTAAAATCTTACAGCATTGAAAATACAGAAAAAATTACATTGGTTCAAAATGTGAACATACATTTTTGGGATATGGTTTTGTATGAATGATGACTCTGAAGAAATGACATCCATGACAACCATAAGCAGTAACAATTAGGTGATCAAAGTTAGGTAGATTTTGGCCTCCTTACTTTTCTTAAGACATCTATTATCTAAGATTCTAACCAATTATTAATACACTTTGGAGGGCATGCTATGACAATAGTTTTAAAAATTAGTATTTTAAATTTTAGAATAAAATTATAAACAAGACAGTTTGTTACCAAGAAATACTCTACAGAAAGAGCCTATGTTTCTAAAACATAACTTCTTTTACTGGAATAAAGTTTTAGAAACTTACAGCATAAAATCACTTTCTTCATTGCAAACCTCTTATTTACACCTTCAATGTTGGTCATCTTTTCTTTTAATATACTTGAAAATATATTTTTTTAATCTCCCAATGAATTACTTAGATATTCTAATAAATGCTTCCATTTATTGAGCACCTATTATGTGGCAGACACTGTGCTAAACATTTTAAGTACATTATATCACGTATTTACAATGATCTGCAGTTGTAACTTCCTTTGCTAGGAAAAAGAGGATAGAAGACAAATTCTTGTTCTTTGCTTTCCTTTTTTCTTCTGCCTACACTTCTCAAAAAAAAATTTTTTTTAATCTCACTCTTGGCTTTCTTCACATGTCATATAAAGCCACTGTGATTGGACAACTTTTTTTCCTTCAAGGAACAAAAACTTAAGAGTTCATGTTTTCAATTCTTGAAAATGTAAAATGAAAAGCATTTAGAAAGTATTTAAAGTAACCAAAAATTAAGCTATTAAATTCCAAATTGACTCAAGGATAGCTCCATGGATAAACGTGTCCATTTTAATGGGTTCTAAATACTTCTCTGAGACCTCAGCAAATTCTTACTGGTCATTCCTTACTTTTCTCTGACTTACTGAGGTTTTATTATAAATGCTGAGGTTTAAGGCTATGCCTTGTTGATCTTTATCTCCCCTCCCTGCCTCTCCTTCCCTCTACCCAGTGGGCAATGTTATACAATGCAGATAGTTCAATCAGTCTATGCAGAATTGAGTAACTGATCTTAAAATCAGACACTAATTGGAAAAATACTTTATATCAGTATATATAACCTTGCAAATAGGTTGATTCCTGAAAGGTTAATTTCTATAAACCAAATCATACTTTTATCCTTAGAAAACCTGGTCCAGATTCACACGTGTGAATGATACAAACTTTAAAAAAATCATACATCTAGAAAGATAAAAACTCTATATTTTCTAATTAAGAAATAATGGTCAAAATTATTTTGAAATGAAGCAAGTACAATACCATAAAACATGTTTTCTTTGATCTATAGCCAAGCAAGCAGAAGACAAGCCCTCAGGATTGCCTGCCTCTTGAAAAAATGGGAATTTCCTGCATTTTTCTCTATGCTAAGTATAACAGTGAAACCCCTGACTATATGACCAGAGGTATATTTTCTCCATTTCAAATTTCCTGTCTTTACACACAGACAGAATTGCTAGTGAGGTTAGGAAAGTTCCTAATGCAGACAAGAGCATATAAGATAATGGGTGCTTAATAATGCAATATTGCTCATTCATCCATTTGTCTGTGTGTTCATTTTTTTCATTCATTCATTCATTCATCAATTATTTATTAAGTGTCAACTATGCACAGACAGTGTTGTAGATGCTGGGAATACATTAATGAACAAAACACAAATAAATCCCTGCCCTCATGGAGCTTACATTCTAGTTCCTCGAAAGAAATCTCCAGCTAAAATATACGTATTCAAATTTAAGCAGAAAACTTTCCCCAAGGCTCCATTAGTCAGGTGCCCCAGGGGAATGAAGGTTACAATACGTACTTAACATTTGCAATGTGTTTACTTTTATCAAAAATAAAACCGACATCCTGGTTAGTATACCAATTTCCTTGAATTTTAATTTACACTTTACTTCTAATTTCCCTTAATTTTCACTAATATTTCTAACAAGTTCTACTAGTTACTTGAAGAGTAAGAGAGAGATAATCCTTTTTCAACTTCCAACTTAACTGGTGATCGACAGGTCCTAATCAAGTGATGGTCTTCATAACAGCAATTATTTGTCATAGAAGAATCTATCTCAAAATTACAGGATTGTTTGCCACTGCTGCCTCTTGTGACTTAACCACTGACTGGGGATGCCAGTACTTGAAATAGTTTGTTGATCTATTTTGCTTCGTATCTTAACTTCTTCCATTTTTAATATCCCATTAACTGGACTTCTGCTTCCTAATCAGCATTAATATATGGTAAAGGCTATCATTAGAAACTAGATTTTCCTTTTGGCAGAGATGAGAGCTAATTTTTACTTAGCATTGCTGTCATTGCAGTTACTGCTAATGTGTTCTGGACCCTTCTTCCACTGAGCTCTCAATTCCAGCCTATGCTCTTACTCTCTCTAACCAAAATCCATTCAGAGTCAGGATCAATTATTACAGGTAACTTGAATTCTTCTAAGTTTAACATGGCCAGGCCACAACTGTTGCCAGGCTCAGTGATCCTCCATCTTTTCTGGGGCTTCTTCTCCCTCTTCATGTCACAGTCAATGGTAGTATTTTTCACTCTCACCTGCACAACTCTTTCCACCAGCACCATCCTCCTTCACTCTAGCTGACAGGACACCACAATAAATTAAGAAATTTTCAAGTATGCCATAGAGTAATAAAGGATGCAACACTCGGAATTAGAATACCAATTTTGCTCCATGCAGGATAAAGGTCCAAACAAATTAAAGAAAAAGTCACTCTGTGTACGATTTCTGCATTTTGATTTCTATATTTATTCAACAAATATTTATTGAGTGCTTATTAAGTTCCAGGGAATGTTATACAGTTGGTTTATTTTAGTGGGAATACACCAACACTGCTTCAAAGCAGGGGTGGTAAATCTCTGATCTACAGGTCACATTCCATCTTCAGCTTAATATTCTCTGGCCCAAAGAGAAGGTATCAAGAAATGAAAACACAGCAGACCTTTAGAAGTCTTTAGAAGCAGTAAAAGAGACACAATTATATGAAGAGAGGCCAGCGTCCTTCTCCTTTACTACTGTGTATACCTCTCATTGTCTCTACTTTGCTCTTATTTTCTCTTCTTCATTCTGCCTCCTTTCCTTAACTGGCCATAATAGGGCACTAGAATACATATTATTTACTGAATGTATTGAATTATGTTCCCATTTTTAATTTAAATGGCAGACCAACTGAACATTTCATGTTTTTCTCCTGAAACAAACAAACTTTTTGTTGGTTTTTGAGGGGGAGAAGTAGGGATTGGGGGAAGTAGATCTACAGTCCTTTAAATTTCTTTCAGAGACTCTCCACTCATTAACTCAGTTTCTCTACTTATTGACTCAGTTAACTGAAATTCCATCTTGGCAAGCATAAACATTGCATTTTTAAAAAATCAAACAATAAACATTGTACTTTAAGGATCTACACAAAGAATACAGTCAAGTTCATAAGACATAAGTGTAAACAAGAAATAAATATTTCATGGAGAAAGTAAATAAAAATCTACCCAAATAATTATTTCAACAACAAAAAAGGAAAAGAAATGCACTCAAAAGAAAAGTGCTACTATTTATCATTTTTTATACACTGAAAATAAAATTTTTCCACGCCTATGGCCAGTCTTCAAGTAGATTTTATCACAAAATTACTTTATAGTTTCCATTTTACAATTTATCTCTTTAGTAGTTACTATGAACTGTAAATTATTCAAACACTCAATTTCCCAGAAATTAAATATCTTCCTTAAAATGCTATATAAGCCCCATTACATAATATCACAGTATCTTCGCTTACCACACAAAAAACTATAATTAATAATTATAACTTTTTCTTTATTTGTCATCTTTCTACAGAAACGATCAGGAGTTAGCCTTACCAGGAAATTATACACATTATGAATACAAGTTTTAATAGACTACTGATTAGACTGTCATGTTGCAGGTATTTCTAGAACATGATATCACAAATTAAGCCATTAATTCCAAAACAATAGTTTATTAACAAAAAAGTACAAAGAAGTACAAATGGACATCCTATTTCCCATTGTGGTCCATCTGTCTATCTACCTTTCAGTCCATGAGATGGTTTTTTAGAGCTTTAAGAATGGGTAAAATACTTCTCCTGTTTCTAATGGGCCCTAATAACCATCCCAAACCAAATAATTGTGTATTTAAGTTATACAGTCCAATTTTTAAAAAATGTTCAAATCTATTGTTATAAAAGCCTCTCCCCTTGCAATACACCAACGTACCCAAACTGAACATTGGCGTCAACATCCATAAATCATATATATATCACTAGTATGTTTGCTTTGAAATAACAGTTTATAAATGAAAACTTAGATGTACCAAAAATGATTTTCATAGGGATACACTAAAAACACTTCAAGTCAAAATATCTTGTTAACTGAAATAAAGTGAGGTACATGGAAACATTCAATTTATTAGTTGTGCTTTTTGCATTGATTTTAAATCAAAGCTACTCACACATCGAATCTTATTGCTATTACTTCAGTTTCTTCAAGAAATGGTTCCTTTTCAAGTTATTTCAACAAATGTAAGGTTGTTCCATACTCCTCTTTCTACAGGCCTGAAGAACTTCTCTGAATCATGGTAAACTCTAATACTTTGTGATTTCTCTCACAGTGCTCCTTAAAATACTAATGCAGATGGAGAGATTTAGTAAATCATCATGTTCAGTAAATAATGACTAATTTGCTCTTTCTGCTATGGCTCCTCAAGACAGAACATGTGGTTTTGCTCTCTGATGGTCTTGAAAGCCTTGTGTAGAATTTATTATACATGTTTTTGAGTGGTAAGTTCCAGCTTTTTGGTTTGTGGAAGGAGCCAAGTCAGAGCTTACTTACCACTATACTCCTCATCTAGAAGTATTCTCATCAAGAACATGAGTTCAGTGTTAGACTAGGCTTTAGTAACATAAGGGTGCTATACCAGTGCATACATTTTCTGGGGAGCTGGAAAATTCAGATGACCACTCACTAAACATAAAATCATCATTCCACAAAGATTTTATTCACATTAAACTTGCACAGTAGCAAAAAAATCAAAACATAAAACTAAGCCACATATCAAAGAACAATATACAATAGAGATTTGAATTTCTCAATAGCATTGGAAGGTATTTCCATAAATAACATTTACAATTCTAATGTTAGGACTTTCAAGGTGTCTGAAGCTTCACAGTGCTAGAATTGATTTTTATCAGAACACATGCAAAAATGTGCAACATAATAATTCATATTAATGACACAAAAAAAAAGCACGCCAGTTATTTGTCATTCCAGCACGGCCATGCCACTCTATGTTCTAAAAACAAACAAACAACCCCCCAAATCCGGGTCCCATTCATTCTTCAATTATGCCTTTAGTCACTCTGCTTTATTATATTCAAACAGTCACTGTTAGTGCTCTTCACCACGACTTTCAGGTTGACGTCACTCCCTGCCTGCTGGCTGTCAGGACTGGGGGACGCCCCTCTCCCAGACTCACCTTCTTCCGGATGTCTTCATCATTTGCTCCAAGAGAGGCATAGAGCTTGAATGCAGCCTGGCGGAGTTCGTGAGCATGTTTTAAATCATGATCAAGCTATGGGGAAAAAAAGGATATGTTCCAACTCAGTCCATAAATTCAACTTTCGATAACATTAACTGAGTTGAAGGAAAAAAAAGTTAACAACTTTTAGATTTTAGTGAATTTCCCAGTCATTAACTACATTTCCCAGTTATTTTTGGATTCTGTTCACATAGCACTGAGACTTTGCAGTGTTCGTATCAATGTGACCTAAAATGCACACAATATGCTTCCATTTAAAAGTGAACACTACATTTGACACTGATATATGAAAAACCATTGTGAATCTCTGACTCCGAAAAATTCAGTGTTCCTAAATGGTAGCTTTACTGGCACTAATGCTTGCTTGCAGCAGCTCTTTGAAATGTTCTCCTTCAAAAGAAGGCACACCTGGACTTCTCTAGCCCCAGACTACAGCTGATAACCTGAATGAAATTGCAACAATGTCTTTAGGAGGGTTCCCTTAATTTTCTGAAACATTAAGAGTAGTGCTGGCCTAATTTTGGCATTTAAAAAGCTTTTAGAGGCTGGGCGCGGTGGCTCACGCCTGTAATCCCAGCACTTTGGGAGGCCGAGGTGGATGGATCACGAGGTCAGGAGATCTAGACCATCCTGGCTAACACGATAAAACCCTGTCTCTACTAAAAATACAAAAAAATGAGCTGGGCGTGGTGGCAGGCGCCTGTAGTCCCAGCTACTTAGGAGGGTGAGGCGGGAGAATGGTGTGAACCCAGGAGGCAGAGGTTGTAGTGAGCCGAGATCGCGCCACTGCACTCTAGCCTGGGCAACAGAGCGAGACTACATCTCAAAAATAAATAAATAAATAAAATAAAAAGCTTTTAGAAACAGAGAACCCATTGTGAAAATGCTTAACAAACCGTATACTATGGTAACCATTATTATCTATTACAGTTATCTGAGATTTATGTTGGGTATGGGTTTTTTCAAGAACATTATCAAAATTATCAGCATGAAGCAATTAATGGTATCTTTAAACATGCATAACTAATTATCAACTCTTCTATAAACTTGATCACCAAACTACTGTAAAAATAAAACAGAAGCATATTTTTCAGGATACTTTCAATGACTATGACCAAGTAACTATACAAAGTCTACCAATAATATAAATAACCTCGTACCTAAAAGCCTTAATGTAATCATCCAAATGAATACCACTTTTCCCAAAGAAGTTACTTTGGAAAGGTTCACTCATCCAATGATGTAGGTGTTGTTCATAACATTCTGAGACCCTCTTTTGAAACTTCCTAAAGAGCTAACTGGTATTATTAGCTAGAAAACACTGACAGTGGTATAGCTTGATCAATGATGAGACTTTTAGTTGTCACTGACTGTGTGTGAAGATGGAGAAATTCAGTTGGGTAATATAACGTAGGTAACAAAAAATTCCACAGAAAGCAAAAGACAATATATATATTTTACATATATATATAATTTGGGGTGGCTCTGAAGGCAATTCTTAATAGTTCCAAAACTTCTGTTCAAAGCAGACACTGATGGATTATAGGAAGAACTTCCCAATACAGAATACTCACTTTGATAAGTTCTAAAAGTATCTACTCTTAAAGTCTTAACTACATTCTAGTCATAAATTAAGATATAATACTGACTTGAACTAACATATCATGAAAATCACAAATTTATTAACATGTGAAGATTTCTCTTTACGGGTCTAGTGTCTATACTTTTCGGGTCAGAAACCTTTGGATAATCCATCATCAAAAATAAAGATGACAAAACAAACTATTACTCAAGTTTGGTATTAGGATGTCATTTTTAAGGATTATTGTTGTTACAGTTTTACTCTGATGGAAATGAAATGGAAAAACTAACAGAAGAGATAATCTACGTACTAGTTAAATGATTTGCATATGCATAGGCTACATGTTCTTAAAATTGTTTCCTTACTCTCATGGCCATCAAAACATTTTATTTGCCTTCCTGGGGTGGTCAACTCAGGGCGTTCATGAGGCAGTAGCTAAGGGTTGCTCATGTATCTTTGTATTGGTAAGATACATTGTCAGTGTGAAAAAATGACCGGAAGGAAAACAGACAAGGCAACTGGTTAAATGTATGCAACCCATCACTTCTACTGGAAAAACACCACTACTGAAAGAAGAGCAGACACATAAGTTTAATACCCAGAGAGTAGAGTACATTACTAATACAAATACCAGTGAAGGTTATTTTAGGCCCTTCTTAAGACAGAGTAAAGATATACCCTTAATAGTTTGCTTTACTTTCAAAGTTAAATGCCAAATGAACAACTGCCTACCAAATGAGGTTTTTTGAAACTCAAAAGCATGAGGGAGAGGTTACAAGAAGAATAGTTACCATTGGAACCACTGGCATGAAAAATACAGTTATATTCATGAAACAGTACTGGCTACTAATTAAGAGGCAATGTTCTCTCTACCATGACCTCCTTGAACAAACTTTCTCTTACAGAATGTTCATCTCCTATGCTTAAAGAAATGGATAGGGCAAACAGGCTGAGATGCAACAAGTCAAAATAAATACCGATCTATTCTAAGGAACTTAGGTTTTCAGAAAAAGCACAATTTGGCCTTTTTGGTCCCAAATTCAAGATTAAATGATGCTTTAGCTGTCACTAGCAGGCCCAAAGCACAGTATGAAACTGGAAAAAAGAGAAAATAGGGAAAGGTAACAAAATAGACTGTGGTGGAAAGTAACATGGGACAACTTAGTCTCCTGGAACAAAAAGATTACTCCTGACCTAAAGAATGAGAATGTAACAACAGGGATGATTCCATGACCAAGAATAAGATTATACAGTTATATCAATACCCAGCTTGGAGAATCCACTACTTTTGAGGTTTAGTTGGGGAGTTAGGATGCAATTTTCTTTATTGCTTATCTGCTCAGTAAAAACTTTCTGACAATAAACATTAAACAACTTGGATTCAAAAATTCACAAAGCAATATTATCTATGTTACCAAAGATAAAAGATCCTTTATTTAAAAGGGCTTTAAGCTGTAGTTATCAATTGGTTCAAAACTGTGAACAATAAGAAAAACTTTAGAAAAATCTCCCTTGAGCTGCTAAAAAAGGAAAATAACATACCCTTTTAATATCAGTGATGGCACTCACTGAGCTGGGATACTTGAAATAATCAGCAAGCATGGCAATGAGGTGATCAGTTATGCTAGCGATTCTCTGTAGCTCAACATCTGGTTCAATCAGATAGGCAAGTGTCTCAGCTCCTTCAACTCTCTCCTCTAGTAATCTCTCCTTACTGCACATTCGAACCAAACAAGGTAATGTCTGAAAGGTAGTGAGATTAATTATTTGCTTTTTGGTAAAGGTAAAAGCTTAAGCATATAGTGACTGAATCAACTCAATAGCTTTTATCAGGAGTAATGTTTATGATCAAATATTTCCTTTACTGACTTCCACAGAATAAAAGATTTTTTTAAAATGCAAAAACAAGCAAAATTCAGTACACATTAATAATTTGTACTGGCACACTAAACTCTATTCGTACATCAAAGTATATTAATACAAATTCTAATTAGGCTTTTGGGACCGATAAGACAAGTTTTATTGTACAACTTTGTAAAAGACATTTAAGAATCCCTAACAAATCATGTCTGATGGTTCTGCCCCATCTATCTATTTATTTACCTAAAAAAGACCCAGCAGTTTAATCAGGAATGATTTTGCCTTAGGAAAAGTATGCTATCTCTTCCTTAGTGAGTAATATCGTTTATTTTTTGGTTTGGGGAGTCATACCTACAGTTGCCAAAACAAAATACAGCTTTAAAACTGCAGTGATCTTACCATTACTCAGATTCCACCAGTTCTACTATAATGCAACTGAAATGTATCACAGTTGCTAGGTTTTCCCAGTAACTTGCTGGAATTAGCAGTGGTATCCATGAGTTCAATTTTACTTCTGAGGTCCCTCAAAAATCTTGGCAATGGTTTGGTAACTTATCTACATTAGGTTCTCAATAAAAATATTACAGACATTTACTATTTCTTTTTCTTTTTTTTTTGAGACGGAGTCTTGCTCTGTCGCCCAGGCTGGAGTGCAATGGCACGATCTCGGCTCACTGCAACCTCTGCCTCCTGGATTCAAGCAATTGTCCTGCCTCAGCCTTCTGAGCAGCTGGAATTACAGGCGCCCACCACCACTCCTGGCTAATTTTTTATTTTTAGTAGAGATGGGGATTCACCAGGTTGGCCAGGCTGGTCTCGAACGACATTTACTATTTCTAAGCCTGACGGATCCACTTGAAAGGACAATGTGGAAGTATAAATTGAAATGTTATCATTATAGAAAGTCTTCCTCAAATACTGCAGGCAACTGTGCTTTGCTCTTTTATATATAATAAGTTCCTATTATATCTTTTACCACAGAGCTTAGCACTTCATCGTTCACTACTAATTTCCTATTAGGCTAGTAGAAGCTTTACAATTCAACCCTAGGCTTCCAAGGGGAAGGCCCTATTCTTTTTTCCCTAACATTACTAGTTACTAATATTTATTGATACCATAAATTCATGAATTATTTAATCTAATGCTCATGACTACTACGTGAAGAATATACTACTAACATTTTACCAATGCAGAAAAAGAGGAAGGTTAGAGAAGTAAATAAATCAAGATAAATGCTATGGAAGTCCGTGGCACTCTATGAAGAGTTGTTTACTTAGGGAGTGTTCAGATCTCATTAAATTAATTCTCTTCCCCAAAGACTAAAGCAAATATTAGTCTTCTCTGTGCTCTTTTATCCTTGGGATCACCTTTTGAACAATGATAATGTGAGATCTCATATTTATAAAATGACACATCATCAATTTACTTATACTTAATTTTTTATAGCTAATAAGACATTTTAATGTATTTAATATATTGTTATCCTCACAATAACCCTGTGCATAGATGAGCAGGAATTATTGCTGCAATTTTCATAATCTGGAGTCCGAGGCATCAAAAGAATAAAGGATGTACAGTCAGAGGTGGGAGTGCTAAAACCAGAATCCAGGTTTTAGGACTTTTAGGGTTGGTCTTTTCTCCAGGTTTTTCTAAATTCAAGTTGTATATGACATATCACAATGACAATGCTTGTTTTCATGTGTTATCTACTTATTCTCTTTCATTATGCCTTTTGATTATCAGCTATGAGAATGATATAAAGTCTTTTTCTGCAAAAGTGGCAAATCGTCTGCCTCTAAAACTGTAATACAAATTTAATGACAATCAAGAACGAAATATATTTTCTATTTCACCTGAATTGTACACTTTTACAATTTCCACATCCTCCTAATTACCATAAAATGAAAGGCTGGGACAATGAAATAATTATTTCACGTTGACTTTCGAAACACATCTAAAATCAATTTTTAAAAACTATATGACATCCACTGAAAAGAAAGCATGGTCTTTCAATATTATTCTATGCCATGCACATATATCATAATGATAAATGTGTAAAATGAAATATGAATATCAATACTGATATTTAACACATAACTGGATAATTTTCACATTTTAAAGATAATTAATTAGCTTACCTTTAATACAATACAGTTATCATCTGTCCGAATTGCTCCAGCTCTACACATGTAAGTTAAACTGGAATAAGACAGCAGAAAATAAGTTTTTGCTTGGAGTTTAAAGCTTTAAATGAAAAATTATTTGCCTTTAAGATTTTATTAAAAAATCGAAAACCAAATAATATCACTTATCTTGAGAGTGAAGATTTTGACAATTCGCTTTTCGGAGGTTCAGTCAATTTAACAGTCAAAGAAAACTAACTGACAAATACAGATGGCAAGCCAGATATTTAAAAAAACAAAACGAAACAAAAACCTACCAAATAGTTTTAAAAATAAATAACCTAATGATGGACACATTTTGAGGCTAGGTGCTGGGCACATGTTGTATTCTTTATACTTCAGAATTTTCCATAATAAAAAGGGAAAAATGTTCAAAATGAAACATAAGATGAACACATTATCTCAGTTTAAATGAAGTTGGAATATTCTAACTCCAAATGCAGTAGAAGTATCACAGAAGAGGCATTTAACTTGTAACACAGCTGTCCATCAGAAATGAACTATTCAGAGGTTAACAGCAGGGGCTTTGGGAACGAGTCAATAATTTGGTTCTACTGAAAAACAATTATAAGCTGCCTTTGAATAAGAATATAATTAATTTTTATTCCCCAGGCAGGTGGCTGAACATTAAGCGCTTCAGAAATTTAAATTAATGAATTTCCTTTTTGATTACATTCCTTTAGCAAGATGGGGGAAAAAAATTAAAACATCTCATGTTGGCTTCTACCGAAAGTTATAAACAAATAGGTAAAATCATTTTACTTATATTGTAGACGGCTGAAATATTTGTAGTTGTTATTATCTTGAGGCTTGTTACCATATTGTTTTTCTGAAACCATTTACTTGAGAACATTACCTTACTGACAGAGGCAAATGCTCAGTTTTAAAGACAAAAAGCAAAAAATAATACAAACAAACAAAAACCAAACAATTCACGATACATGAGTAATTCATTGAAAATGCCAAATTCTCACCAAAATGTTAGAACCACAGCTTAAATACTAAGATTAAACTTAGCACAGAACCCTACACAAGTGCTCAACACACCCATTCATGTATTGATAATTACAGAACATGCACTGAATGCTTACATGAGCCAGAAATTGTGCTAATAAAAACTCTGCAGCTGGGCGCAGTAGCTCATGCCTGTAATCCCAGCACTTTGGGAGGCCAAGGCAGGTGGATCACGAGGTCAGGAGTTTGAGACCAGCCTGACCAACATGGTGAAACCCGTCTCTACTAAAAATACAAAAATTAGCCAGGCATGGTGGCATGTGCCTGTAATGCCAGTTACTCAGGAGGCTGAGGCAGGAGAATTGCTTGAACCTGGGAGGCGGAGGTTGCAGTGAGCCGAGATAGTGCCACTGCACTCCAGCCTGGGTGACAGAGTGAGACTCCATCTCAAAAAAAAAAAAACCTTTGCATAAACATCTTCTAAACCATCACAACTTTTGAAGATTTTGTGTTTTTTTTTTTTTCCTTAAAAGATGAGGAAGCCACGTTCTCTGAAATCATCCCTTGGTTATCAACTTCAACTAATTCTCATTCCATATTTCTATATCTTTGTATTTCCCTGGCTAATACTTAGCATAGTATATGTTGGTTAAATCTAATCTAATTCAGTATTATTTCAACTGAAGTAGAAGGACAGTAGTTTGAGGATGTAATAAAGTAATTTTCTGAAGACAGTCTCAGATGTTATACGAGAGTTCCTGTTCTGCATATTACTAGTAATAAGCTGAGTATAAAAAACTCACATCCATTTAAGAAAATGTGGGATGGACTCCTGACTTTCAAATTTCAAAATCTCAAAATAAAATGGGGATTGGAAGCAAGCAAATATGGTTGTCCAAAAATACTCTAAGATATTGATAAAGCACTGTCTTTCTTCCCACATTGTCCTGACTTTTACCATTTTGCTGATGTGAGCTGCATCTCAATAGGCTTATCCCTCTGTAACATCTTCACAAAAATCTGTGGTAACAATTCTCCATCAACCAAAACTAGAAATAAAACAAACAACAATGATTAAGGAAATTCTTTAAATCTAAAAAGTTCATCAATTAAATCATGTAGGTGCCACTGAAAGCTCCAGCCTACCATTTACCAGGGTCATCGATACCTGGGGGTTTTCAAAAGCTAAAACTGAGAAACATTTCAGTGCTTGCATTCGAACCTGTAAAAATAAATGAACAAACAAAAAATGTATTTATTTTAATTTTGCAAATGCAAATTTTAATGTCTCAGAATCTAAACTCTTCTAAAAAATTATGTAAATCTGCTTAAAATACTAACAGGCCTCAAAGAAATAACAATAACACCTGTACAGCTGAAGAGTACAGTAAGTTAAAATTAACTATAAAAGTTAGAACTAATTTTGAATAGAAAAAAAATGAGGAAGTAGCAATTTAAATTTAACTAGATAAATCCCTAATCAAAGTTAAAAGAACACTATACAAAATACAGTTGGTAAGACAAAGAGAACTTAGTAACAATTAATTACCAAGCGGCTTTCAAAGCGAATAAAAAAAAATAGAATACTTTTATGTATGGATTGGAGACAGGGAACAGAAGGAGAGGAAACAATGTTACAATAAAATTTAAGAAGCACTAACTTTTAAAACACCCATGAATTGTGCTACTATTCCTCAAAACTAGGTTACTGGTTTGGGATAATACCAAGGGCCCAATCTCTTAACCATATATAATATGCTTTACAATTTCCAGAAGCTCCTAAGAGATCTGTTTTTTTTTTTCAATTCTTTCCATTCTAATCCAATCTAATCCTCACTTCTAAGTCTGAGTCTACACATGATGTTTTAATGTGGAACCTGAGGTTGACAAGCACTCACAGGATAGGTAGCTGGGGTATGAAGAAGCCCTGCCCCTCACTTGGGCAATGCTCTGCAGCACTAGCATGTGCCCACAGGAGGAACCTAGAATACATTAATGGCACTTTGGTAATACAGCAAACCCTGGCAGAAGAGTAATGTTACCAGACTAGTCCCCTTTCCACAACCTGTAGGTTTTTCAAATCATTATAGTAAATAAGGAAGTCTAGTGCAGAAAAGATAGGAGAAATGGAGGAAGAGCTGGGGGAATTAATGAAGCTAGAGGAGATAAAGTAAAGGAACAATAAACAGCCACCCAAACAACTGTTTCTTGATGTGCAAGTGCTGACTGGTTTAGCCTTTGCATGGCACAGGAAAGAGGAGGTACCTTTCAGTATATATTTATTTCCCCTGCCTCTGGCTAGTTTGAAGTTAGTTCCACTCTCCATTCCTATCCTTATGAGCTCTTTACCAAGACTAAACTAGATAGCTGAGGTAGGGAAAACATACACATTAGTAGGCCCTACCTGAAATAAATTTAAAGACTAAAAGGACAGGCCAGACACGGTGGCTCACGCCTGTAATCCCAGCACTTTGGGAGGCCAAGGCAGGCGGATCACAAGGTCAGGAGATTGAGACCATCCTGGCTAACATGGTGAAACCCTGTCTCTACTAAAATATAGAAAAAATCAGCCAGGGGTGGTGGCAGGTGCCTGTAGTCCCAGCTACTCGGGAGGCTGAGGCATGAGAATGGCGTGAACATGGGAGGCAGAGCTTGCAGTGAGCCAAGATCGTGCAACCGCACTCCAGACTGGGCAACAGAGCGAGACTCTGTCTCAAAAAAAAAAAAAAAGAGACTAAAAGGACAGAATGGAGTCACTGCAAGAGGACAGAAAACAAAAATGACTGCTTCCCTGTTCTGCAAGTAACTCCTGCAATACCCAACTCTAATGTTACACAATTAAAGACTACATGCCAATATTTGCTACAACTTGTAGATGGACAACAATGAATGGCCAAGGTTTTAACTCAACACCTGGTAATATGACACTGCTTGCTTTCATATATAAAAGAAAACGTAATTAGTTAAGTCTGGAAACTCTTTACTTTTTAACTAAAAATACAAAACATAACACATTTTAAATGCTGATGTATATGCAGGAATATGCTAAGTCTGAGACACTGTGGTTAAATAAAGGTCTCAAATATGAAATTCAGTTCCTTCTTGATATAGAAAGCCACTGCTTCTATACTTCAAGGCATCATGGCACTCGTAGCTATCCAAAAAAGATTTTAAATTTAATGGGTGCAAATCAATAAGAACTCATGGTACAACTGTATCCTAAAAAAGAGATGCAAGGGCAGCTTTTTTTTTTTTTAAAGAGCATTCTATAGCTAAAATGATGCCCTATAACATTTTACTGATAAAATACTACTTTTGATCACAATTATCAAAGAAACAATAAAAATATGTGGGTCTGTTTCTAGAAATCACAAACAAGGTATACAAATCTGGCCACAATTTTTAACATCTTACTTTGTAGGACAGTGAGGTTAGTAGGTGAGCAATATTCTGAACTGCACCGTGGTTAAATAAAATTGTTTGATGATCTGGCCCCTGTAAGAAAAGAGAATACAACAATATATTTAGAAGAGTAATGACTCATTCCAATAAAACCACATTTACTTAAATGTAGAAAACCACATTCACTACAGTATAGAATCCTGTTACTCTTTGCTTAAATAAACTCAAACCTCAAAAAGCAGCACAAACGCTGTGTTCAGTCCTGCAAAGGGCTACCATATCTTAACTCATTCCAGTTCTAGAAATGCTGCCTCTTTACCTCCTAGAAATATAGAAGTGGGCCCAGAAGCTATGTTGGCACAAGTCCTCTGCAATTATTAAATAGAACGCCCAAGTCCTCTGCAATTATTAAATAGAATGCCACCACAGCAATAGAGCCACGATGAATTCTGCATTTCATGTGCACATTATTGCCCTATGCCCACAGGAAACAGTGGCAGAGTCATTGTTACAACTTAGAACTGATGAGCTCATCAGGGGAACTCTAAAAATGAATTGTAAAAGGAACTGGACCACAAACTAACCTACCTTAACACATCGGGGAGGTCTGAATAATGCTATAGTGGGAAACACAACACTCCATAACTGGGAAATGAACAACAATGTGTTTTGGTTTCCATATTTCTATCTCATTTTTCTTTTTAAAAGTATTGGTTCAGCCAGGTGCAGTGGCTCACACCTGTAATCCCAGCACTCTGGGAGGCTGCCGGGGGTGAATCAGGAGGTTGGGAGATCAAGACCATCCTGGTCAACATGGTGAAATCCCGTCTCTACCAAAAATACAAAAATTAGCTAGGTTTGGTGGCGCATGCCTGTAGCCCCAGCTACTCCGGAGGCTGAGGCAGGAGAATTGCTTGAACCTGGGAGGCGGAGGCGGAGGCTGCAGTGAGCCAAGATCGTACCACTGCACTGTAGCCTGGGCAACAGAGCGAGACTCCGTCTCAAAAACAAAAACAAAAACAAAAACAAAAACAAAAAAGTATTGGTTCTTAAAAGAGTAGGAAGGTAAAGAGATAGGAAAATGAAGGTTTTTTTCCATCAATTCTGTTTTCTACTAATCAATGTACTAAACAGCTTCAAAGTGACAGAAACTAAAATTAATGCAAAGCTTCAAATTTGCCATAATTCTTATTCATTCATTTTATGTCCAACCTTATCCAATCAATTAATGAAAAATCAGCTAAAGCCAACACAGGGATGATATTTCACGCTTATCATCACTCAGAAGAGAAAAATATCACAAAGGTTGGCTATCGGTCTGGGCTCACCAAAAGAAACCAGTTATTGGTCCAGCAAGTGCTCTCAAACCAATTTCTCCAACCCATTATTTAAGCAAGTAACAACTGTCGTGAAGATGCTCGTTCTTTCTTGAGCCAAAACACCCATCATTTGAAGTGGGGA
Organism: Pan paniscus; assembly: GCF_029289425.2. Classification (NCBI taxonomy): domain Eukaryota; kingdom Metazoa; phylum Chordata; class Mammalia; order Primates; family Hominidae; genus Pan; species Pan paniscus. The sequence goes on along the minus strand of NC_085926.1, from coordinate 136,138,349 downwards.
AATTAGCATTCGTACTTCTGAATAGCACGACCATCATATTCTACTTTACAGGTAACAATCCCCAAATATTTTATGTATTATTAAAAGAATCTGTAAAAAACTCAGCAATTTCTCTCTTTTTCCATACATTTTCTAACTTTGAGTTTCTTATTTTTAATCACAATACAATATTCCATAGTTTGCTCATACAAACCCCCATTGTATATTTTAGGTAGTTTCTAATGTTTTACTGCTATAAGCAGTGTTTTGTTGAACATTATTTGAAGCTGCATCTCAGTACAGATCCTGAGGTTATGAGGATAAATTCCCAGAGTAAAATGGTGTGATATATTGTTACATATCCATCCAGAATGGTGCAAACCTGTTTTTGTCATAACTGAAAATACTGACATTCTCAGGGCATTGGTTTTAAGTGTGCTCCCTTTCCTCCCACCTCATCCATGCATCATCTGCAGTTATAAGTATAGGTACTACTTACTGGATACTGGATACCAGTGCCAGGCACTGCTCTAAACACTTCACATGCATTTGTCTCATTTGAAACAAAGGAGTCCTTGGCTTATAAACACAGTGGTGAAGACTGAAGGAGGGGAGCCAAAGAAAACAGGGGTCTCGTAAGGATTCGACCCTTTTTTCTTACCTAGTTACTAAATCATGAAGATAAGCCAAAATTAGCCTCAGCTTATGTCATCACACTAAGGCTTTTTAAGTTCCTTATCAATTTTGACAACCCAGTTTAGACACTGGCAGAGCTTAGCAAAAGCGAAATAGGTAGGGTGCTGCCTCAGCCTCTTGCACCTCATTGTTTTTCCACCTCTATCTGCAGCCAATCTGTTCTCCTGCCTTAAGGTGACCTAATAGATTATATGTTTCAAGACATTTTATACAGCAGATACGTAAATATATTCTTCCCCCATTTTAATACAAATGGTAGAATACTATATACACTGCTCTAAACCTTTTCTTCCTTTACAATTTATCTCAGAGATCATCCATATCAGCACAAAAAGAGTTTTCTCATTTATCTGTTGGCCTTACTCTATTATATGAATGTTCTAAACTTTAACTAGTACCCTATAGTTAGACACTTAGATTGTTTTCCATCTTTTACTAACATCATTTCAGCGTACACCCATGTGCTTGTAACTTTTTTTCTAAGATCTGAATAATTTATGGCATATCCTTTCTAAGTTATATTTACAATGGATGGGGAAAAGATCAAGCACACTGCAATTCTCTCTATATATAATTGTTCCCTGGTGCTGACAAGATACCTTACTTTTTTCCGTCAAATTCTTTGCCTCAAAGATGGCAGCAAATACTTGTTACAAAAGAAGTTCTTCCTCCTCTCTGAGGTTGTACACAAAATTGTGTAAAAGCAGTTGTAAGGGGCTAGATGCAGTGGCTCATGTCTGTAATCCCAACACTTTGGGAAGCCGGGGCAGGCAGATAGCTTGAGGTCAGGAGTTCGAGACCAGCCTGGCCAACATGGTGAAACCCCATCTCTACTTAAAAAAAAATATGAAAATTAGCCAGGTATTGTGGTGCACACCTGTAATCCCAGCTACTCGGGAGGCTGTGGCAGGAGAATCGTTTGGACCCAGGAGATGGAGGTTGCAGGGAGCCGAGATTGCGCCACTACACTCTAGCCTGGAAGACAGAGCGAGACTCCATCTCAAAAAAAAAAAAAAAAAAAAAGCAATTGCAAGGAAAGAATTAGTGGCTGAACCAACTAGTGAGGAGGATCTGTCATTTGAGACTTATCGGTCTCTCATTCAGCTTTCTCCAAATCAACCTGCAGGAACCTGGTGGTTAGTGAGGCAGCATCCACTGGGTGGGAAGCACCTAAGTCCTCATGGTCTTTTTTTTTTTTTTTCCCCAGAGATGGGGGTCTCATTACGTTGCCCAGGCTGGTCTTGAACTTCTGAGCTCAAGGGATCCTCTCGCTTGGGATCCTCTTGCTCAAGGGATCCTCTCAGCCTCCCAAAGTGCTGAGATTATGGGCATGAGCCACCACACCTGGCCTAGCTCTCATGGTCTTAAACTCCAAAAAATAGGCTCAGAAATCTGAGTAAATACTTAAGAAATAGCAACAGTTTAGAAGTTAGAATTTCAACAAATACTATTTCTAGTGAGTGTTTTCTGCTCAATAAATCAGAAAATTTCAAAAATATAATTATGATTATATTGCAACACAAATGCTTTAGTGAGCTCTCCCTTTTTCCCTCCCCCAAAGTATGTAAATTTATTTAATATTGATACCAGTCAAAGCAAATTAGTAATTTTAAGTTTTGTCATTTAATCTTAGCTTAATGTGAGTCCCTACGAGTCTTAAAATTCTATTATAAATCTTATTTTTTACTTATATGCAAAAAAAGAACAACATGAAAATAAAAGGGTTTTATATTTAATGACAATACATGGACCATTGGATCAGTTGTTCTCAAAGATACATGTTGTCAGTATATGGGTAAAGTTGTTAATATTGTATTTTAGGCTTTTACTAACGTCACTGGATTTATAAATGCTATACTGTTTCTTGAAGCCTAGCTATGTCTCAGAATATTTAAATGTGGTTATTTAATTATAGTGGCAAATGCTAACTTATCCAATTAAAAGGTGAGTAAAGGTGACTTTCTCTGATAACATCTTCCATTCTGTCAGTGGTATGAGGCTGGCTGTTAAATTATTATCCTCAGTTTAAGTTTCTCTCCAGCAAAAAAATAGTGATTTAATGGTACTCTATAATTTCAGCTAAAACAGCATTGAGAAGTTTCAGATGAGCAATCCCTATGTTGAAGAGTTTCTGATGAGTAATCCTGAAAGCTATTTAGGTAACTTCAGGAATGGAATTATCCAAACTTCTCATAGCTTAAAATAATTTAACATGTAGTTATTCCTCCAGGTCCAATTTTCAGTAGCCTTTTGGGATTACTGTGCTTATGACTAGTAGACGCTGTGCTCTGTTGAACACTCAGTAATAGAATTTTATTTATTTTTTTTGAGACAGGGTCTCGTTCTGTGACTCAGGCTAAAGTACAGTGGTGCAATGACTGGTTCACTGCAGCCTCAACCACCTGTGCTCAATCGATCTTCCCACCTCAGTCTCTGGGGTAGCTGGGACTACAGGCACACGCCACCATGCCTGGCTAATTCTTTTGTATTTTTTGTAGAGATGGGGTTTCGCCATGTTGCCCAGACTGGTCTCAAACTCCTGGGCTCAAGAGAACCACCTGCCTCGGCCTCTCAAAGTGCTGAGATTACAGGTGTGAGCCACTGCACCCAGCCCCTGAAAAATTTTTAATGAGGCATACAGTTCTGGAGCATCTTCCTCAACTTGCCAGGCTGGCTATAAGACGTCATTTTGTTGTTGGAAAATTCTAGCCCTTGATGGATTGAGCTCATTTTAAGCAAGTGAGTTGCAACAAAACTGTCATTGTCTTAAAGCCTTTCTTTCCCCACCTCAAAAGATTATAAGGCATTGTTTGATATCTCTGCTCCTATGAGTTGGCCCACACTTTGTCAACGTAATCCAAGAAGAGAAACTTCAAAACTTTTTCACAAAAATCTTAAATAGTACTGAACAGATTGTGATAATCAGCTAGGGTTTGTTTGGAAGGGGGTTTAGATGTCTAAATTACAATGTAGAAACTCTTCCTAAAACTGGGTGATTTAGGTTTCATTTATTTGGAAGGCTGTTCTAAAACAGCATAGACCTGTGTCTTCCAGGTGTTCTCTTATCCCTTCTTTCCTATAGTTCCCAAAGCTCCTTACTTGCGACTTGTATTATAAATGATAGGATGTATTATAAATGATACAATATCATCAGAAGATAATTATTTGGTTAGAAGTTAGAAAATGTGTAGAAATTAAGAAAGATCTCAAGTAATCACCCATGGTTATCAAAAATGATACATTCAACATATAATCTACAAAGCAAACTAAATGGCACTTCATAGAAAAGAAAGAGAAACTTTACTCAACAATGAGAAGAATCTCTCTCCTTTCTCCTTATATGAGATCACTTAAACCAGTTTCCAGTAATAGGGAACAAGGGTGAGGGGAAACAGTCATGATCACACATTGCTGGTAGTATAAAGTGGTATAATCTTTATTTAAAAATGTGGTAAAATTACAAATACATATATTCTTTGACCCCAAAATTTTATTTCTTATAAAATGCCTCATATACAAGGTATTTTTTGCAGCACTGTTTTGTAATAGCATCAGACTGGAAACAAACTAAATACTCCACAATAGAGGACTGGACAAATAAATCTATACACTAAAACACTATGCACTGTTAAAAAAAAAAAAAAAAAAAAGAGGGAGAAGTCCTTATGTACTGATATGGAATAGCCTTAGAGATATGTCAAGTGAAAAATGTTAAGGTGCAGAATAGTATGTATGGTATGCTGTCATTTGTGTTTTAAATATATATATATATTTTATATATACATATATATATATGCACACACACAGATCTACTTATATATGTATGATTACCTCTGGGAGGGTACACAAAGAAGGTACATCTCTTAAAGGCATAATAAGATTTTACATTATAGATAACATTTATTCTGGTTCTTACTTTACAGCAGTGTGAGAAGATCTGACAGATGTACTCCTGGGTATAGCGGGACCTGCTAAGCAGTGCCATGAGGTGTGGTATCACTGTGGCATCCTAGGGAAGGAGAACACAGCAAGAAGAAACTCAGGCACCATGAGTACATTTGATAAAATATAAAATATTTCCACAAGAAGGTAGTCAAATCTCTTATCTTAATGACAGTCAATCAAGTCTCCTTAAGGCACAGTGCAAAACAAAAGCAACGAGGCCATGAAAACTGTCTAGGCCAATGACAAAGAAAGAGGCTTCAATACTCATCCCTGGTAGCAAAATATGAGAACAGGAAATTCTCAATAACTCTCTCAAAAATTGCCTACATCCTCATGATAAAATCATTTCAATAAGAAGTGACAGAAATCAGTTCTGAAACCAAAATGTGAGGTAACTAGTATGTTATGCACTAGTAAATAGTTTATAAGGAAGAATTATTGTATAAAAATAAAATTTGAAAATTTTGATCTCCGAGATGTTAAGCACCAGTAAATACTAACAATCTCTCATAAAGACTGTAGTTAGCTATTTTCAATCTGTACAAGACGAGACAATTTATATGACTGGCAGCTTCTCAGGTACAGCCCACTCTCTGCCTATTGCTGACACTTAACAACCTATGTAATAGCACAGAAAAAGAGAAAATAATCAACCCACTCTGCTGCAAGTCTCTCCAAGAATTTCCTTTTATTTAGAATGCAGGCCAGGAGCGGTGGCTCATGCCTGTAATCCCAGCACTTTGGGAGGCCAAGGCGGGCAGATCTCCTGAGGTAAGGAGTTTGGGACCAGCCTGGCCAACATGGTGAAACCCCGTCTCTACTAAAAATACAAAAATTAGCCAGCCATCATGGCGCATGCCTGTAATCCCAGCTACTTGGGAGGCTGAGACACAAAAACCACTTGAATCGGAGAGGCGGAGGTTGCAGTGAGATTACGCCACTGCACTCCAGCCTGGATGACAGACAAGAGCAAGACTCTGTCTCAAAAAACAAAAACAAAAACAAACAACAAAAGAAAGCAGAAGGAGTTAAAAGTTGAAAGGTATTTGGCTGGAACCACAGATAAAAAAGGAGACTTAGCTCAAGCTTCCCAGTCAATGACATCACAAAAGCTATGCTTCTCAAGAAGGAATGTGCATGCAAATTCCCAGGAGATGTACTTAATGTACAGACTCTGATACTGTAGGTTTGGGGTAGGATCCTGAGTCAGCTTCCAAATGAGGCTGATGCCACTGGTCCACAGACCATACTTTGAGGATCCTCACCAGAGACAACAGAGGACAAAGAAAAAACTTAAAAGAACACCCTTGTTGGGAGGAATAAGATTTGGGATTTTCCTTGGGAAAAAAAAGAATGCCCAAGATATGTAAAAGCCAAGTAGGAAAACAGAAGGCTGCTGATTCCCTACAAGTAGAATCTCTTCCCCCTGTTTGTTAGGTATAACCCTTTGTGTTTACACAAGTAGTTTAAAAACAAAATGGAAAACTTAGAAAACTTCAAAGAAAGTCAGATACTAAGTGTACAGAAAGAAAAGGAAAATGTCAAGTGGGGGAAGGGGAAATGGGGTTTCACTGGCAAAGGATAGTGAAGCAGGTAGCAGCTAAGATAGAAAAGGCAAATAGGTAGATTAAAAAGCCTCTATTGGGCTCCTAAAGCTATTTCCACCTCCTTCCTTTTCTCTAATGTTCTCACATTCCTCACTTTCCCTCAGTTACAACAGCCCCCATCCCATTTCTTCCCATCTGCACCTTTCTGTCAATTGTGTCTATACATCTGCAGATTACAGATGATTAAGGCAAATTACAATTATTAAATATGAAATTTGCCCAAAATCACCCATCTGATAAACACGATTTCAAACTAGAAATCCTGCTGTCTTTTTACTGGACTACCTACCCCATCTCTATTCTACTGCCTGAGTTGCTCAAACAGCTTTTTAAACAGCTGGCCTCTACACACTCCAACTCATGGAAGTCAGTTAATTACACTGAAACACTGTACTAGTTCTTCCCCAATTCAACTCTTCACAAATTCTCCACTGTCTCTGAGACATAAAATATCGGAGGCATAAAATAGCTGAGGCACAAAATTGAAATCTTTCATAATTTAGATACTCTAAATTTAACCTCCAGGGGTCTCAATTTTCTCATGTAAAAACAGCTGGCATAGATCAGAATTTTCCAAATGGTGCACCAGGATCCATTAGTAGGTCATCAGTCAGTTTAGAGAGTAAGGTGGAAGGAGTTTAAATAGTTGGCCAGGATCAACTTCTCCCCTTATTATGGGATTGAGGGTAGGTGAGAAACTTCCAGGGTAAAAAAGACAGGTGACTGGCTTACTCTCTTTGCAAACATTACAATATGAACTACAGGAAAATAAACTGATATTAACTAAGCCCTCTATGGGATCCTTTGAGCAGGATGTTTATAGTAAACCAGCAGTTCTCAAAGAAAGTACTTTGAGACCAGCAGCATCTGAGTTACTTGCAAATTTGTTAGAAATGCAAAACCCAAGACTCACTGGATCATAAACTGGAGGTGGGGTCTAGCAAACCCTGTTTAACAAGCCCTCCACGTAATTCTAGTGCAACTTCAAGTCTGAGAACGACTACAGTAAACACTCTATAGATTTATGAGGCATGACTCCCTGAAGAATGTCACATAAAACCATGAGGTATAAAATAAAGATGTTAGGCTGGGCGCAGTGGCTCACGCCTGTAATCCCAACACTTTGGGAGGCCGAGGCGGGCGGATCACGAGGTCAGGAGTTCGAGACCAGCCTGGCCAATATGGTGAAACCTCGTCTCTACTAAAAATACAAAAAAAATTAGCCGGTCATGGTGGTGCACACCTGTAATCCCAGCTACTTGGGAGGCTAAGGCAGGAGAATTGCTTAAACCTGGGAGGTGGAGGTTGCAGTGAGTCGAGATCAAGCCACTGCACTCCAGGCTGGGCAACAGAGCAAGACTCCATCTTAAAAATAAATAAAAGAAAATAAAATGTTTCATAATTTAGGTGCTCCCTACTGTGTGAGGTGACCCATACATCTCACCTACTGACCACCTTATGTATCATTAAGTGCCAGAGGAGTATGTGTCTGATGCAGAAAGGACAGACTAGGGAGCCATGTGACATGTCTCCTCTCCATGCTTGCTTTGCCTATTCCTCTTGATTACTTACAGTCTTGAAATATTTATAAAGCCTGATTCTGGATAAGATCTCTGACTCCTGTGTGTACAATTTGACAATATGATTCGTTGTGTTAGCTCAGATAATCACAACCACCATTTTTTTAAAGAATGAAAAATGATAGCATAGAAATCAGAGGGCATTACATCTGTGGAACAATGTCATGAAACTTGTCTCAGGATTCTTTCACATACACATACATACATACACATATATACACACACATACACAAACTGACATGTATAGCGAGGCAATGGAAAATATGCTTCTTGCTGTGAACTGTGAATAAGAGTGTTTAAAAATATTGGCCTAATTGTCAGTAAGAAAGCCCCATGTAAAGTGACTGTAATTTACAATAATCTATCGTATATTGAAAAATAGCTAGAAGAGGCCGGGCGCAGTGGCTCACACGCCTGTAATCCCAGCACTTTGGGAGGCCGAGGCGGGCAGATTATGAGGTCAAGAGATCCAGACCATCCTGGCCAACATGGTGAAACCCCGTCTCTACTAAAACCACAAAAATCAGCTGGGCGTGGTGGCACATGCCTGTAGGCCCAGCTGAGTAGCTCGGGAGGCTGAGGCAGGAGAATTGCTTGAACTCAGGAGGCGGAGGTTGCAGGGCCGAGATTCCTCCACTGCACTCCAGCCTGGGTGAGAGAGACACCGTCTCCAAAAAAAAAAAAAAAAAGCCAGAAGAAATGAATTTGGGCTGAGCACGGTGCCTCATGCCTTCCTCTCCACTTCTCTAAGTCTTATCCATTATTCAAAACCCAGATTAAATTCTAGCTTCTCTGCAAAGCCTACTCTGCTGGATTTCAACCGAAAGTCAGCTGAACTCCCTATCATTCATCTAGCGTAAAATAAACTTAAGTTCTACATATAGAGAGATAAAAATGGGTCTTTTAAAAAATAGATTGTAAATTCCTCAAAGTCTGAGACTATCTTTCACTTTCTTACAAAGCTGAGAGCATCTGATATTTGGAAATAAGCAAGAACTCAAATACTTTTTGAGACTTTATTTATGTACTTATTTAGAGACAGTCTCTAAAAGCAGACAGTCTGCCCTGTCGCGCAGGCTGGAGTAGGGTGGTGTGATCTCAGATCACTGCAACATCTCCTCCTGGGTTCAAGTGATTTTCATGGCTCAGCCTCCCGAGTAGCTGGTGTTGCAGGTATGTGCCACCGTGCCCGGTTAATTTCTGTAGTTTTAATAGAAATGGGAGTTTCACCATGTTGGCCAGGCTGGTCTCGAACTCCTGGCCTCAGGTGATATATCCACCTTGAACTCCCAAACTGCTAGGATTACAGGCGTGAGCCACTGTACCCAGCGGAGACTTTTATCATTTTTTATTTTTAGTGAGAGGATCTCATTCTGTCACCTAGGCTGAGGTGCAGGGGCACCATCATAGCTTACTATAACCTCAAACTCCTCGGCTCAAGCAATCCTTCCACTGCAGTCTCATTAGCTAGGACTACAGGCATGCGCCATTGCACCAGGCTAATTTATTTTTATTTTTTTCTTGTAGAGATGGAGTCTTGTTGTTGGGCGCAGTGGCTCACACCTGTAATCCTAGCACTTTGGGAGGCCAAGGCGGGTGGATCACAAGGTCAGGAGTTCAAGACCAGCCTGGCCAAGATGGTGAAATCCCGTCTCTCCTAAAAATACAAAAAATTAGCCAGGTGTGGTGGCACGTGCCTGTAATCCAAGCTACTCCAGAGGCTGAGGCAGAGAAATGCTTAAACCTGGCGGGGTGAAGGTTGCAGTGAGCCGAGATCGCGCCACTGCACTCTAGCCTGGCTGACAGAGCAAGACTCTAAATCAAAAAAAAAAAAAAAAAAAAAAGAGATGGAGTCTTGTTATGTCACTCTGGTTGATCTTGAACTCCTGGCCTCAAGCAATCCTCCCACCTCAGCCTCCCAAAGCACTGGGATTACTGGTGTGAGCCACCATGACCAACTGAGACTTTTTTACATAACACAGTTATGATGAGTCTGAAGATGCTAAGCAAATTAGGAGTAGGCTGTTAGTGAAATGTAACTAATGTCTCAAATACATCTAAAACTCACTGTATACAGTAGCTCCTCTGGAGTGACAGGACTGGTGAAGATGGTACGCAGGCATCGGAGGCAAGCTTCAATAAACTTCAGGTCTGGGGACAGTAGTCCTATTAACAGAAATGAGATTTAGGACTAATCTTTCAACCAGTATTTAAAGCACTGCAAACTGATTCTTAACCTTACTTGAGCAAAAATGGCTTCCCTACATACCTTGCAATAAGGCAGGGATAATATGGCAGTCCAGTAGAGACTTGACATTGTTTTCAGTACCCATAGCAAGACTTCCCAACACCACTGCACATTCAGTTTTCAGCTCTGTGCTTGAGGTTTCTTGCTGAAGCAAGTACAACAATCTAAAAAGAAGGAACTTAATAAACGAAGAGACTAAAAAATTTAAACAAGACTCAATGTGACCAAAAAAGGCTGTGCAGTCCACATACTAAAAATATGGTTGGTTGAGTTTATATGAATCCAATGGTCATTTGTTTATCTCATCTGCTAATTAAAGAAACATCTGGAAAAAAAATCTAGAAGAGGTTTTGAAAAAAAGAACTATCGTATTCTCAGAGTTTATAAAAAGTGTAAATCTGAAAGTTGTCCACAGATGGTCTCTGTAGAAACAGCATCATCAGAGTCCATGTCATCTACCACTTCCTGCTGGGTCTCCAAAATATGAAGACTCTCAAATGCCATGTGCTGCCAGATCTTAAACTCAAACTAGAAATGCTACTGCTCTGAATCCAGAGCAGTGGTGCAGTTTGTAGATATCGAGCCTATAGGGAATATTCAAAGCCCTTGTGCCGCTCCTCAAGCAAAGGTAGTTTCTTCTTTCTCCAGCTCTCTCATTTGGAAAAGGAAGAGATCCTCTCATTTCCACTCCAGCCCAGCTTGCCAAACAAATACTCCCCAAACCCTAACCTTCCTCCACTTATAACCATCTACCTTATGTTCTAAGACAGGACCCTCATGCTCCATAAAGCACTATTTATATATACCAAACATAAATCCCCTAAGAAAGGCTGCTGACAGCTTTATAGTTACTAAAGTATATGTTTGAGGTTGGTGAGTTAAAACACTTAAACCATTAATTCTGTATCAAAACCAGAAAATAAGGAGAAAAAAAACAAAATAATAAATAATTCTGAATGAAAAGCTAACAGCAATTGCACAGAAAACTTAGCTCTGAGGAGCAAAAGTAAAGAGGAAGTTATATAACTGTCATTGCCTGCCTAAAGGAAGCTTATTAGGTCATCAAAAGAAGAAATTAAACTTCCTAAACTTCTTACGTTAACTTAAAAAACAGCAAATTGTAAAAATCAGAAGTTAAAAAATGACTGGATTAAAAATCAAGCAGGGTTTTTTTCCTTTAAATTCAAAAAGGTCTTAAGGCTCCTAATAAATTACCCACTCACACAAAAAACTGCCAAGGCTCTAAGGAAATGGAGAAGAAAGTATCAGGCTGTTGTACATTGCTTATGTACCTTACGAACCCTTTTGTCATCAGGTCAAAGGTCTTCCTGAATTTCCAAAATGTATTAACACATTCACTTCTTACTACATTCTCTGTTACTTTATAATTTTTTTCCTTAAAGATGGTTTAAATACTTACACTTATTTTTAAAAATAGGATTTATTTTAAGAATTAGATAGACAATACAGGAAAAAATGGGTTCTATAATTGAGAGTAAGAAATACATTAGAAACTAGTATGAATGGCAAGAAAGGGGTGAGACAGCAAACATACCTTGGAACAGCTCCTAAAACAATGAGATTGGCTTTCTGCTTGTTGTTTCCAATTACAGCATTTTTCATGTCTCTGAATTAAGGGGAAGAAAAAATAAAGTATGTTGAGACAGCACTGAAGAAAAATCAAAGATCATTCTACTTCATTATGCAATATCTTAGATTTGACAAAGTAAAAGCACTAACCTTTTTTCACCTAAAGTACTAATGAAGGGATAGAGATAGGTGCAGAGTGAACGTGGGGGCTGTAAAACGGGCAAGTATTGTAGAAAGTGAGAGATATCCTGAGTACTGGCGAAAGACTTCCAGTACAGAATTGAGTTCTTCTAGAAAGGGTACCTACCAATCCTTTGGATACAAAGGAATACAGGCCACCCTCACGCTCAGCTCTAGGAGTAGGGAGTGAGTTAAACAAACAACAACAACAACAAAAAAAACAGCCCACAGAACATTAACTCCTTGTTTCAATGATCACACTTTGTTCACTTTTTTTTTACTTCTTTATATATTATTTCTTATAATTCCATTTTATCTGCTTTACTGTCTTACTAACTGTACTCCTTTGTTATTTTCCAATGCATCTTTTAATTTATCACAGTCAGTCTTCAAGTGATATTAGCCCATTGCACATGTATTTTAGGAGCCTTGCATATGTATTTCCATTTTCCCATTCATTTTTTGGGCTGCTGTTATACAATATTTTTAAATTGCTTAGAAACAACATAATACATTGTTACTATTTTTGTTTAAGCAGCCAGTTATCTCTTAAGGAGATTTAAAAAATAACAAGGAATCTTTTACATTTCTCAGATATTCACAGTATTTTTTATTTTAGCTATACAGAGCTCTATACTTCACCAGGAGCAAAACTCTATTCCACAATAAGAGAACCTCTACCACTGATCACTTGGCTCACAAATTTGTGGTTGGTTGGTTCAAAAGGAAATGTAGAGAAAAAATAAATAGCTCAAAATAAACCCAGTACTACTAATAAAATGTTTAAAAAATACTTCCCCGGCCGGGCGTGGTGACTCACACCTGTAATCCCAGCTCTTTGGGAGGCCTAGGCAGGCAGATTGCTTGAACTCAGGAGTTCAAGATCAGACTGAACAACATGGCGAAACTCCATCTCTACAAATAATACAAAAATTAGCCAGGTGTGGTGGCACACACTTGTGGTCCCAGCTACCTGGGGGGCTAAGGTAGGAGGATCACTTCAGCTGGGGAGGTGAAGGTTGCAGTGAGCAGAGATCGCGCCACTGCACCCCAGTCAGGGCGACAGAACGAGACTCCATCTCAAAAAAAAAGAAAAAAGAAAAAAAAATCAACAAATAAATGTTATAGTCAGCATACATTTCTAATACCAATCATATTTACTGGCATTAAAGAACCTGGTAACGATTAACCCTTGTCTTCAATTGCCTTTTTTGATTATTGCAGAAAAATACTGCAACAACTAGTGATGTGCTAAAAGCAGATTTTCCCTACAAGTTTCTGAATGGCATTTTTACAAGTCAAGCCAAATACTGAGAATGCCTGGTCTTTCTTCCATTAGCTCAGTGCCTGAGGGTAGGGCTTTTTTTCCAGGCCTGACCTATCCCTCTGTAAAGTATCCCTCAGATCTTCTATATGGTTTACAAGAAATAAGTAGCAATTTTTTTGTTGTTGTTTATGGGACTGAACTGAATGAAGTTTACTGAGGTTGTTAGCAAGTTCTGATACATGAATATAAAACTATATGATATCAAAGGATCAATTAGCAAAGTTAAAGTTAGTAAGAGATTTCTAAGCTCCCGCATCCTCATGGATGCCTGTTTTTAGAGGCTTTAGTTCCTAATCATCAGCATATGGACCTTAACCTACCAGCTTGTTGTTCACTTTCATTGTCTTCCTTTCTCTTAATGAGTTCTGCCTATACTAATGTAGTACATTCATTTATCCAGCCCCTACCTACTTAGAGTCTGTGAAGGCTAAATGCCATTCTGAATGCTTTCTATTCCAGAACTCCCAACCCTAATATTTCCCCAGTTTTTCCTCTCCATTCTTCTTAAGCAGAAATGAGTGGTCCCTAACATTACCAAATGAACCCATTCCAAACATCTCAAACCATGCCATGTTTCTACAGACAAGAGCAAACAAAAACCTGTCCAACACCAATTTTCTAATTCTCTTAATAGTTTACAAAAAGGACATGAAGGAGGTAACTGATGGCAACAGAGGAAATACCAACTAAAGAGAACACAATACAATGGAACAATGTCTAAAGAAAAAGATTCTCGCTCTGGCTTTAGTAAGTAAATATACCTGTGCTAGATAAGGAAAAAAAGATGTTAATAAATTCTATTCAATTGTTGCTATAAAGGAATGTTAATAGATCACTTCCATGAAGAATTAAAATCAAAAGGATTAACAGGATTAAGCAATCAATTTCAGATGACAACATTCAGCCATCTAGATGAAGCTTCTTTCAGTTCCCAGAGTGTAGTTATTCTTTCTCCGTCATCTCCTTATCCCCTCCCTCATACTTTCCCCTGACTAGCTTTACTCATCCTTCAGGTCTGAATGTCACTTCCTCCAGGAAGCATGCCCTGAAACCCCCAGGTCATCACTTTGTTACAGTAAAAGTCTATCTCCTCTGGAGAGGCAAGAAAGCCAATCTGACCTGGAAATATCAAAGCAGTTACTGTCAGTAGATCATTATTTATAGTGATTCTAGATATCCATTATATTTGTAAAATGCAAACTCACAGCTATCATCCAAGATGGGAACACAACAACACTATCCAAGATTTCTACATTACTTTCAAATTTACAAAGCATTCCATATCCACTACTTACTTTCATCTTCATCATAATCTAGAGTAATATTAACTCCATTTTACAGAGAGAAAGCTACAACTCAGGATTGGGCTTTTTTCAGAACCCAATATTAAATGACAGAGCCAGTCTCAACCCATGTCTTTTATGCCAACTGTTTTTTCCATTATGGCCAGGACATCAGACATTGACAACGAACCAATGGAAAAGACAAATGAATTCAGTAAATTCATTTTCTTTTTCCTTCTGTGTTTTAATGTTACATTTTTATGCAAAATAAAAGTGTTTCTAACTTTTAGTCAGATACCCTTTTCCCAGTAGACCAAAAGAATGTCATCTCATGCCCACTAACTTTTAAAGTTGGGAAAAATGCTCTACTTACTTTTACTGAAATTCAACAACTAGTTTTTGAGCTCAGCATTGTGCTAGCCTCTATGAAGTATACGAAAGTATCACACAATGGGATGCCTGGTCTGAGGAGTTCACAATATCCGTGGAGTGGCAAAAATAACACTATCAATGTAAGTCAGTACTAAATTAAAAACTGAATGTTTATAAGGTAAAGAAAAGTAGATGCTCAATAAGCTTAAAAGGTTTTGAGGCAATGGTTAAGAACTAAGATAAACCTTAGACAATAGTCAGGACTTGGATAAGCAGATGGGAGGACAAAAGGAGAAATCGTTCATACAAGACCATATTGGAAATGAAAATGGCATGTTTCTGGGGCAATACAAGGAGCCTGAACTGAAAAACAAGTTCGCTTTAGGGTGGCATGGAACATAAAGTTAGAAAAGTGATAGGGAGATGAGACAAACTAAAGGGAGATGGATTAAGGAGCAATCATATTTTTGATCACAGAAGGGGCATGAAGGAAGCAGTGACTAAGTAAAATAAGCTGAATGTGAAATGGAATGCTTATAATATTAGTTAAGAGGGACAACTAAGTGGCTGATGCCCCCCTTGTAATCTCCAGACCCCTATGCTTATCTTTAACATAGCATTCATTAGGTAAACTATCATGGATGGTCTCTTTAGTTATTTGACTATTTCATTAGACTTTTGGACCCTCCAGAGCACTGACTACATTATTCACCCTTATATACCCCCATACTAGCACAATGCTTGGTACTAGGCAGGCACTCAATAAATATTTGTTGAAGGAATTAATCAATCCATCTAGGTATCTGGTTATACAAAACTGATTAGTGGAGCAGCCAAAGGAATCATTAATACAAAGGTCATTTTGAGGAAGCAGTTAACAAGATGATTTAATAGGTACAAAAATGTGATATGTGACATGTCGAGTGACTACTTCATGTCTGGGCACATGGGTGCAGGAAACAACAGAAAGCTTAGAGAGAAGACAAGGATTGATTTTTGACTTTGTACACACTGAATTATCTTTGAGGTGAGATAAGAATAAGTAAGCCTTGGGGATATCCCACTTTTGGGGAGTGGGAGAAAAGAAGTCAATATTAAGATGTTACAAACATGCATTTGTTGAGAAAGATTTTCAGCCAAAATCTGGCTAGAATCTTAAATTTGCATGCTAATAAATGGACTTGATAAGCTCCCACATTTACACGGAGGTTAAACTTTCTACTTTACTTTCTTTGCTCTGAAAGAGATTTTTAGTGTGGCAGAGAAAAAGGGCTTGAATATTAAAATGTACAGTGCCTACCACAGCATATGTCTAAATTAGAGCATTATAAGCGTGATGAAAACCAAGAGAAAAAGCACTATATGTTGCTATTAAAATAACAGAAAAAGAAAAATAAAAAGGATCTAGACCTGCTGGAGAAACCATTTCAGTCAATCAAGTATGAATATATTTATTTCTAAACGGTCAAAAATAGCATACATTTTAACTGAAAGCCTAATATCACCTAAAAACAAAATTATCTTTAGAAGTATTGAAGACTGGAGACCCAAGCTAAAAAATTAATTACAGTCATGCTTCGCTTAACGACGAGGACACATTATTTGACGACGGGGATATGTTCTGAGAAATGCATCATTAGGCAACTTTGTCCTTGTGTGAACATCATAGAGTGTACTTACACCAACTAGATGGTATAGCCTACTACACACTTAGACTATATGGTATAGTTTATTGCTTGTAGGCTGCAAACATGTACAGCATGTTACTGTACTGAATAATGTAGGCAACTGTAACACAATGGTAGGTAATGTGTAGCTAAACATATTTAAATACAAATATACAGTATTATATTCTTACAGGGTCACTGACTTTAACTGTCTTTAACTGAAACATCATTGCGTAGAGCATGACTATATATCTATTTATTTTGAACCAGTATTTCACGTACCTGAAGCAGCTCTTTTCTGCTTCATATTTGGAATACTCTATATGTATTTCTGGTCTAATTAGTATGAAGTAGCCAAAAACTACATTGGATACTGAAAACTACAATCTGAGTATAAAGTTTGATCTACTTATGAAAACTCACTGTTTATAAAACATTCATTTGTAAAATAAGAAAAAAACACATATCTGTGGGTAACTAGAATAAGGGCAACATGGTAAACAACTTACATTATTTGGACTGTGAGAATCACAAACATACACAATGCTCTGTCCCTGTAATTGTAATTATCATTTTTTGGAGAATGTAATATCCAGACATCCAAGTATGATAACCTTTCTGTTATCATGCATGGTTAAGGAATGAGGTATATTCATATTCCAACTAAAGTTATATGACAATGAATTCCATTGTCATTATTGAATTGCCAATTTTAAGAATTAGCTAATGATGATCTATTATTCAAACTAAAGTTATTTTTAACATAAGGCTTTGATTCAAGAGGCAGTTGGAAAACTTACAGCAAAATTCAGCTCAAATCAACTTGGGCATTTACTGAAATATCAACTACATGTATAAACTGAAAAAACAGAATTGACTTTAATTTAGTTCATTCTTATAAACAAATTACTCTGTGATGTAGATTTTTGGAATATATGTAGTTTCAGATACAGTTCTGATTTGTATAAAACCATGAAAAGCAGCACTTTGGAAGTCCGAGGCGGGCGGATCACAAGGTCAGGAGTTCAAGACCAGCCTGGCCAACATAATGAAACCCCATCTCTACTTAAAAAAAAAAAAAAAAAAAAAATTAGCTGGGCATGGTGGCATGCAGTAGCTGTAATTACAGTAGCTGTAATCCCAGCTACTCGGGAGGCTGAGGCAGGAGAATTGCTTGAACCTGGGAGGCGGAGGTTGCAGTGAGCCGAGATTGCATCACTGCACTCCAGCCTGGATGACAGAGCAAGACTCTGTCTCAAAAAAAACAATAAATAAATTAAATAAATAAATAAATAAATAAACAAACCATGAAAAGTTTACTGTAAATATTTAATTTTCTTTCCATAGCATTTTATGGTTCCTTAATGACAAGTGAATACATAATTTTGAAAATTAAATACTGGCTCCGAAATTAGGATATTTAATGTATTTAACTCTGTTTTATCAATGTATGATTACAAATCACCTTACATTCTCTAAAAATGAAGAGTAAAATCTACCAAAATATTTTGGTAGATATTAACACTTTAAATATATTTAATCATTCCAAGGAACATAAAAAATGTGTTAGAACAGTATGGAACAATATGGCAGCATGCAGTTAAGCGCTTTATACATTTGAAAAGATAATTATGCCGGACACGGTGGCTCATGCTTGTAATCCCAGCACTTTGGGAGGCCGAGGCAGGTGGATCACGAGATCAGGAGATCGAGACCATCCTGGTTAACACGGTGAAACCCCATCTCTACTAAAAACACAAAAAATTAGCCGGGCATGGTGGCTTGTGCCTGTAGTCCCAGCTACTTGGGAGGCTGAGGCAGGAGAATCACTTGAACCCGGGAGGCAGAGGTTGCAGTGAGCCCAGACCACGCCATTGCACTCCAGCCTGGGCAACAGAGTGAGACTCCACCTCAAAAAAAAAGAAAAAAAGAAAAAAAGAAAAGATATATACACATATGCACGCAAATATATAGTCTTGATGTTCAAAGTTAGTATCACATAGACATATGTATACAAACAGCTTATCTGTCTGCAAGTAAAGACCATGTCAATTTGATTTAATCATTCCTGGATAATCCTGCCTATTGAATTCTCTGACCAAATTCTCTCAGAATATATAGTTTTAAATAAGTAAGATGCAGATCACTCTATCACATTTGGTATTAAGGTCACCTTTGTGTATGTTTACCCATAACCCTCAAAAATAACCGATTAAGACGGGGCACAGTAATCCCAACACTTTGACAGGCCAAGGTGGGAGGATCACTTGAGGTCAGGAGTTCGAGAACAGCCCAGCCTGGCTAACAGGGCAAAACCCTGTCTCTACTAAAAATACAAAAATTAGCTGTGCATGGTGGCAGGCGCCTATAATTCCAGCTACTCAGGAAGCTGAGGCAGAATTGCTTGAACCCAGGAAGCAGAGGTTGCAGTGAGTTGAGATCACGCTGCTGCACTCCAGCCTGGGTGACAGAGCGAGACTCCATCTCGAAACAAAACAAAAAAACTGATTAAATGTATTAGGAGAAGAAATTTTTTAAATGATTTTTTTGGAATACTTATTTTCAATTATTCTAAAACTTAACCCTTTAACTTAAAAGTTCTCAAAACCCAAAGGCTTCATTTTATGGGAACTCTTTATCTTTAGCTCATGCAAGAAAATGGAACCTGTCTACATTCTACTGAAACCAGAGATACAAAATTTCCTGGAGCTAAGAGAATTAATCATTACCAAAATAAACTCATATCATCAGTACATTAAAATGCTTCAGAAGACACTTTAGAAGTGGATTCTTGGTGGGGGAAAAAAAAAATCACATGATTCTGCAGCATCCACAAGTGTCTGACTGAATTCACCAGAGGTCTAGTCAAGCTATCTAATTCTATTAAACTCTGAAACTACAAAGCTAGCTACGTTGACTTATATCATCTTTTGCTTTTCAACATAGCAATATCAACAAAGGGCCATGTAGGGATATCTGCTAACCTTTTTTTTTTTAAACAAAACAAAACAAAAACAACTCTGTGACGCAGGCTGGAGTGCAGTGGCATAATCTCGGCTCACTGCAACCTCCACCTCCTGGGCTCAAGGGATCCTTCTACCTCAGCCTCCCAAGTAGTGGGGACTACAGGCACGTACCACCATGCCTGGCTAATTTTTATTTTTGTAGAGATGGGTTTCACCATGTTGTCCAAGCTGGAACTCCTGGGTTCAAGGGATCCGCCCACCTTGGTCTCTCCACAGTACTGGGATTACAGGCATGAGTCACCATGCCTGGCCTCTGTTAATCTTTTCATTGAAATTCACTAACATGAAAACCAGATCAAGTGCTCTAATTTTGTTATGTTAAGAAAACAAAACAAAACAGTGTTTAAGTAGCTTTCACTCATGATTTACAAAATCATATGAAGAGTTCTTCTTCTTCTTCAAGTATGAGATTTAACTTGGTTGAACCAATACTAAAATAACTTCACCAAAAAAGGTCCTGCAATGTTTTAAGTCACATGCAGATCTCCATATTACAGGAAGCTCAGAACTTGCAATGCAGGGTAGTTTAACTGACATACCTACTTCTGTTGTAGTTGCGAAGGCTACGCTTTATGACCTACACAGTGACTTCCCTCTTCTTTCGGCTCGTATCTTACTCCCTACTTAATGATCATCTATTCAGTTATGCACATGAAATTTTGCTCTTTTAGAGAAAACGACCTAATTTTGTATTCAAACCTTTTACACAACAGGACCATTCAAGTTTATGCTAACTATTGTGCTACTAACAAATTTAGCTCTAGATAACTCTGCATTCTTCAACAATTGAAAATTAAGCAGTTCTGATGCTTAATGTTATCTTTCAACAAGGCATACTCACTGACTAGGTAAAATGGTTCACTGTGATGTAAGCTATCTACAAAGTTCCCCATATTTATGGGTAGATCTATAGCTCTAACTCAGCTAGTAGATTAGTTGTAGACTATGATGAAGAATCATTATTCATCTTTAATTTGATTTTGCTTTTCCTGCTAGTATGTTACACATGTTCACCATCTTATTTGTCTTCAAGATAGAGTCTCACTGTGTTGCCCAGGCAGGATTTGAACTCCTAGGCTCCAGCAATCTTCCTGCCTCAGCCTCCCAAGCAACTGTTAACTACACGTGCCTTCCACCATGCTTCGTATATGTTCACAACATTTATTGAGAAAAATCAAACTTGAAAGAGCCAGAAAAATGATAAAACTCTGGTTGGCTTGTAGTCAAAGCTACAATTTTTGTCAATTATTTTATGTCCTTTCAATTAAATATTTTGGATTTAATGCTATTTCGGCCTCTACCTTTTCCTTCCCTAAAATTAATAGGCTACCTTTGGTTGTTTATACTCTGTGGCCATCTTTCTACCTACCTATTTTGGTCTAGTAATGGTCTCTTAATGATGACTTAATGGTGACTTAATGATGACTGTGAGGTGTATAAAAATCAAAAAACTGGTCAACTCTCTTTTCCTAAATACCATTTTCATTCCCTTTTTCTATACATATTGTATTAAACAAGATTACTTAGGCCAGGCGCGGTGGCTCATGCCTGTAATCCCAGCACTTTGGGAGGCCGAGAGGTGGATCACCTGAGGTCGGGAGTTCAAGACCAGCCTGACCAACATGGAGAAACCTCGTCTCTACTAAAAATACAAAATTAGCCGAGCATGGTGGTGGGTGCCTGTAATCCCTGCTACTCAGGAGGCTGAGGCAGGAGAATTACTTGAATCCGGGAGGTGGAGGTTGCGGTGAGCCGAGATCGCGCCATTGCACTGCAGCCTGGGCAAAAAGAGTGAAACTCCGTCTCAAAAAAAAAAAAAAAAAAAGATTACTTAAAGACAGATAATGTTGAAAGTAATCCACTTTTCATTCTCTTGACCATGTACAATTAATTTTCAGACAGTAACAAAGTTTAAGAAAGAAGTCAGAAAGAATAAATATTTCTATCTGGAGAAAAGGAAGCTTTATCAAATCACACTACACTATCTCCATAAGATCAGTACTACTCTGAGATAAAGAAAAAAAAATGTTGGGTGATCTGTCCCCTTTAAACTATAAACAGATTTTAGTGTTTTAACAATCACGTTTACTAGAATGTTATCACTCACATTCTCTTGTCTGAGTTAGGAATTTTAGTCCCTCTCTCTCTTCTACTTTAGTTTGAACTGTCTCCTCTGTTTTTTTCCCCCTTTCTCTTCTTTGAGGAGAATTATCTTTTTTTTTAAGTTGTTTTAAATTGGGGCTAATAACAACTAACCACTTAAGTGCCAATTGATCCACAACGTATCAGACATTGAATTTTATAATTCTGATTTAATTCTCACATCAACCTGGCAATATGGGCAGTGTTATCTTTACAGATGATGAAATTGAGGCTCAATGAAATTACAAAACTTGTCCAAGCACACCACTAGAAAGGGACCATAACAGAAAATGTCAGAATTAGGAATTCAACCCACTATGGTCCAACTCCAAAGCCCATGCTCTTTCTACTCTACCATTCCTTCACACAAACATTTCTTTATGTCTAGCTGACAGCTAATTAGGTCTCAAACTGGTAGTTTTTCAAAAGACACTAAGGCTATCAAACTACATTTTAGCTGCTTTGTCATAATTCTATCTTTCCCACTTTTATCATTTGGTATTTTATCAATTTTTGAGAAACTAGTGTTCTTTGGTAAGTAAAAAATTTCTCAAAGTGACAACATTTGAATCAGCTACTCATATCAGATAGAACTCTGCAAGTCTATCACACAGAATTCTTGATTACTAAACAGCTTTCTCCCAAACATAGTAGCAGTGATATCATCTTTTAATACCATTTATTGAACACTTAATAAGTCTAACATTCTCAACCATTTATTAAGTAATTTTAAGTAATATTTAGAATTATCTATATACGGAGCTATCTGGTTATATGTGGAGAGTATCTGTCTAAGGAAGAGTGTTAAGTAAAACCTGCCCCCTTGACGAACTTGTGTGTGTAGGTACAACCCAAACTGATTTATTTAATAGATGGATTTAATAAACCATTTTTCCTGGTAATAATTCAACTAGTCTAAAAAGGAGTGATTAAATAATTATAAAGTCTCCTACTTAAGGTAACAAAGGCAAAGTTAACATAATGAGAACACCAGAAATACCACCGTTTTTTGTAAACTGAGAAGCCGTGAAAGTAAGCGTCAAGTATCTCGGTGGATCCTAACCAGCTTCCCACCTTCCCTTCCAGCTCAATTTGAATAGCCAAGCAGTTTTACAGCACTTTTATTTTACCTCCCTTTATAAATTCACAACTCCAAAGCCTACAATGCCTTTGGGGAGAGAGGCTTTAAGAACTGCAGTCTGAAGAAACTTGTATAAACAAAGCATCCCAGCCTTGCCATGGCTAAGCACAAGTTAAAGTACTATTTGGCTGACAATGCTTATGGGATTAGAGAAAAAGAAAGAGGCCTCCCTCATGGGCACCCTCATCATTACCCAAATGTATCTTGACCCTTTTTTGTGTCTTTCTTCCCATAGACACAGTTCAGGCCTGTGGATCCTTCACATTTCCCAACCCCATGATGAGCCTTAGTCTAGACCTTCCTCCTCAGAACTAATGCGCTGAGTATGATAATCTGAAACTCAAAGGAAAGGGAATAAATCTGAAATCTTATCCTACTTGCTTCTCTTAATTTTTTAAGAGCATAATTACCTCTGGTATGTTGCTTAAAAATGTTTCCTCTCATTAAACATGAAATTTTGGAGAAAAAAAGGCATTATGGTTATTAAGAGTTTAAATTTTCTGACAGCTTTCTAAATTCGAAATTTAAAACATCAACAGGAGACTCAATCTTGGTGACAGTTAATGAGTTAACCAAAAACAAAACAAAGCAAAACAAAAAACCCTACTGGTCTATTCTTTCACTGCGTTCCAATTATGAAAGACCATCAATCTTATTCTCCTGCTTTTGTGGATATTAAAGAAGCAAAAGCATTCTCCAAAGAAAACATTTTTTTAATGTGAAACAAGTATTCTACAAAAAATGAAGCTAACCATGTCAGTTAACAACTATTCAAAAGACAATTCTTTATGGTAAAATATTAAACATCATGAATGTCAAGCAGTCTTTCTAGAAAGAAGCCAAATGAAAGGAAAAAGGTATAACCCTGTATTTTCAAAATTAAAATATGTGGCAGATTAAAACATGAAAACAAACAACTTTTTGATAGACTCTTAAATACATACTACTTACATGACACCTTGTAGAACTTTCTGGGGATCAGGGTCAAATAGCCTGTCAACATAGTGGCGACTGCTAGCTGTTACTTCCTAGAAAGTGGGGGGAAAAATTATGACATCTGAAGCCATGCAAATCACAAATTCACAGCATCACCCACAATATCAAGTGACTAGATAATTTAACTTAAGGTAGATGCATTAAAATTTATATGAAATACTTAGTTTTGCCTCCTCATGATATGGGATACTTAAGCAGGTGACTTTTCTCTCTCAGGTATCAAAATAATGGGAAACTGTAGTGTTCAGTTCAAGATGTCAAAGATCAATATTTTTCTTCTAAGAATGCCCAATTTCAAAAGTAAGAATGTCCATGGTATACATTTTACTATGTCTTAAAACTAGCAGGAGAGTTTGGAAAATCAACGTAATTACAAAGCACATAACTTTGTTCATTCAGAAGAATCATCAGGAAGATATTAAGTATATTTTTGTAAATACTTTATTACATTAGTCTGAAAAAAAGCTCATGACAAAGATAAACAGTAAGACAGAAAAGAAAGAAGACTCCTAGTTCTCACTAAACACATAGCTAGACAGTGGGACCTTTGTGGCGAGCCCTAGAAGTTTTGCCAACAGAAGACCTAGGCAAATATGTTAGCATATACACTTAGCAGCAAGCTAAGTTTCTTCACTAACTGCTGGGTGTCATGTACGTATAATTAATAGATAGGAATATTACTTCTGTAAATTAGTATACACGAAAGGACAAAATCTGGCTCTCAGCCAAGGAAGAGTGAGGACTCCATGAAATAGTCTGTAAGGGGTAGTCTAGGTACAAGAGGAAATCCTTAGACTAATGTAGAGAAGCTTCACTGCTGGAGGCAGAAGTAAAAATAAATAAAGGAGTTGTCACACTTTCTGTGAAGGAAAACAATTAAGAATTAGAGTGATCTGTAGGCCACCCAAGCTGTCTCAACTGAACTGGATACGGGTGGGTAGAATTAGAAAGAGTACAAAGG
The DNA here is from genome assembly GCF_029289425.2 of Pan paniscus. Taxonomy (NCBI): domain Eukaryota; kingdom Metazoa; phylum Chordata; class Mammalia; order Primates; family Hominidae; genus Pan; species Pan paniscus. The sequence goes on along the minus strand of NC_085926.1, from coordinate 136,113,609 downwards.
GAAGACACTTACCTCCTTTTCATTTGTATTGTGAAGTTTTTCTATTGTGTTATTTCTTGTAATACTTATTTTGGAGGGTAACTCTTTTTTAATATTTAATTTTCGATGCTTCATATTATTTAAAACAAAGAATCCATATTTAAGAACCAGAGAAAAAGTTTTGTCCCCTGCTTGTTTTTTCTGATGCCTGCTGAAATATCTTTATATACTCCCCCGCCGTTAGCAATAAGTTCTTATAGGGAGGAAGAAATAACTTTTCCAATTTACTCAGAACTCCAAATCAGTAAAAGTTAATTACCAAGACACGGTGCCAGCTTAAAACTTTTGAGCCACCAAAAATAACTCTGGAGAACTACACAAACTCTAGTTTTCTGATAATATAGTTAACTAAGTCAACATATATTTTCTTCCCCCTCTCCCCTGAGACGAAGTCTCGCTCTGTTGCCCAGGCTAGAGTTCAGCAGCATGATCTTGGCTCACTTGCAACCTCCGCCTCTCGGGTTCAAGCAATTCTTCTGCCTCAGCCTCCTGAGTAGCTGGGATTACAGGCGCGCACCACCACACCTGGCGAATTTTTGTATTTTTAGTAGAGATGGGGTTTCACCATGTTGGCCAGGCTGGTCTCGAACCCCTGACCTCGTGATCTGCCCGCCTTGGCCTCCCAAAGTGCTGGGATTACAGGCATGAGCCACTGTGCCCAGTCAACACATATTTTCATATTCTGAATTTGCTACCAAAATATCCTCAAAGGCAACTCAAATACCTGCTTTAAAAAAACAAAAAAACCAAAAAAAAAACCAGAGATGCCGTCTTGCCCAGGCCGATCTCAAACTCCTGGGCTCAAGGAATACTCTCATCTCAGCCTCCCAAGTAACTTGACTACAGGTATGTGCCACTACATCCAGCTCAAATGCTTGCTTTTAGCATGTACTTCATTTTTAAAGAACAAACAGTGGAAACAAAGAGGCAAAAGTGGTGAAAATTCTTGTGCCCACCAGGGTACCATTAAAGCACCTGCTAACAGATGTTTTCCTCAAAATAACAGAATCACAGAGTTAGAAGGACTCTCAACAATAATCTGCTCAATCCCTCGGTTTACAAATGGGGCTTCTCATGATCTTTACCCATTTGTCGTATCTTCAAATGTACAGTTAGGACACAAATAACTGTACGAACATATCAAGAAACAATATATGACAACCAAAAGCTACAGAAGAACTGAAAGAAAGCACTACTATAATACAAACAGGTAAGTTTTGCCACTCCATTTGAGTACATGTTTTCCTGGTTTTCTGACATAGTAAGTTCTAAGTACCTCAGACCCTCCTATCCAGAGATTGATTTTGATGTTACTGTTCTACCTTTACTGTCTATAGCTCCACATCTCTTACCTCTCAATGATGTGTATCTTAACATAAGTTTCCCCCATTAATAGCAATTCTTTTGCTGCTCTGTGCCTGGTTCATTCAATATAACATGCACTGAGGAAAGCATTAAAAATAAATTTATCTTTAATAAAGAAGATAAGCAAGGCACAGTCCCTGTTCTCAAGAATTCATATTCTCTTGTTACTATGTTTACATGATTATTTCCCTATTAGAATATAAGAATTATAGTATACACAACATAAAGGCGGCACTGAGGAGGACATTTGTAAACCAGGGGAATCAGGGAAGGCTTCTTTCAGGAATTGGCTTTGGAAAATGAGTAAGAGTGTACCAGGATGGACAAGGAAAGAAAGAATCAATGTCACAATCACTGCCACAGGGCATGCAAAGCCAATACAAGTAAACAATCAGCAAGTATACTAGTTGCTGGCACTGAAAAGAACAGAAGATAGAGAGGCACCGCAGGATGTAAAACACAAAAGGCTAACCAATAGGTGGCCCACAATTGGAGATTTCACACTGCCTTTTGGTCAAAGTTACATGCTAGATGCCAAAGAAGGTATAAGAGGACATTAAGGCAGAGCCTTGCATTTAAGAAGCTTAGTATCTGAAATTGTTATGTATACGCAAAAATAATCATATAAGTTGCTCAGACAGCAAGCAAGCTGAAGGGGTATGATCACTTATTCAACCTTATCTTACTCTACGCTTTTGTCTAATGTATTCGTTTATCTGTATAGGACAATTCTGGTATTTCACTGCTCCTTGTAGATCAGGTCACCTCTCCCCTCCCAGTCCTCTTCTCTCTTCTTTCAGAAGGCAGCCTAGAAATATAAGAGGTAGGGAGAGAAGGCAATTTGTACAGATATTAAATGGGTTGATAAGAGAAAGAACGTCTAAAAAGGTGACATTTGAGCGAAGTCCTGAAGAAGGTGAAGGAGCAGATTGTGCACCTATCTAGGGGTAGAGCTTTTTTTAGGCAAAAAGAACAGCAAATTCAAACGCCCTAAAATGAGAAGTATCTGCCATAATCAAAGAATAGGAGGCCATTATAGCTGGAGCAGAATGAGCAAAGGAGAAAGCAGCAGGAGATGAGGCAGAGAACAGGCGCCAGATGGTAAAGAGCTGCACTGTCCAGTAAGCCAGCCTCTAGCCTCATATGGCAATTGAAATTTGAAATGTGGCTAGGAAGTGAATTTTGTTTATATTTTAAACTTTAATTAAAATTAAAAAACCAATACTGGATTCAGTTATTTTAAAACTTTTAAGAATGATTTGGAACTACTTGGGTATATGAGTTTACATTTTCAACTATAAACTTTATGACACCTAAATATGAATCAAGTATTTCCAATAAAAATTTAGCATCCAAATTGTATAAACTATACATCAGATACTGAAGACTTGCTATTTTTGCAACAAATTTCAGTAATAACTTATTACACAGATATATTGAAATAATATTTTGCTTTGTTTAAATAACATTAAAATCAACTTCACTTGTTTCCTTTTTACTTTAGACAGCATGGCTGCTAGAAAATTTTAAATCACGTATGTGGCTTGCCTTTTTCCATTGGATAGCACTGGTATAGAACTTTGTTGGTCATTGTTAGGATTTTTATTTTTATGGTCCAAGTTGGGAAGCCATTAGAGGGTTTAGGGAAATAGACACATGATCTGACTTATGTGTGTACTTATCTTATGTTTTGTTTATTTTTAGTAGAGACAAGGTCTCAACCTCGTTGCCCAGGCTGATATCAAATTCCTGACCTCAAGCGATCCTCCCACCTCAGCCTCCCAGAGTGCTGGGATTACAGGCGTGAGCCACAATGCCTGGCCCTGACTTATGTTTTTAAAGCATCACTCTGGTTGCAATTTAGGAACAGACACGTGTGGAGAAAGGGAAGGGATACAAGACAAAAGTAGGGAGACTAGGAAGGAGGTTATTTCCATCACCAGAAATGCTATTATTTCATAGATGATGGTAGCATGGACTAGACCAAACACTGTGGAAGATGTATTCAGATTCCAGGTAAGTGCTGAAGTTATAAAATGGATAAGCCATTAGACTCGATGTAGGGTGTGAGAGAAGAAAGGAGGCAAGGGTAACACTTACTTCCCTGAGCACATTAAAAGACTGAATTGCCGCCAGGCGTGGTGGCTCACGCCTGTAATCCCAGCACTTTAGGAGGCTGAGGCGGGCAGATCACGAGGTCAGGAGATCGAGACCAGCCTGGCCAAGATGGTGAAACCCTGTCTCTAGCTGGGCATGGTGGCGCGCGCCTTTAGTCCTGGCTACTCGGAAGGCTGAGGCAGGAGAATCACTTGAACCAGGGAGGTGGAGGTTGCAGTGGGCTAAGATCACATCACTGCACTCCAGCCTGGGTGACAGAGTGAGACTTCACCACAAAAAAAAAAAAAAAAAAGAAAAGAAAAGAGACTGAGTTGCTAGTTAATGAGATGAGGAAGACTGTAGGAGGTCTGAATTTGACTGGGAAGATCAAAAGTTCAGTTGTGGACATGTTAGGATTGAGAATCATATTAGACATCCAAGTGAGGATGTCAAGTTGGCAGTGGATATGTAAGCCTAGAGTTTAGGAAAAAGTTGTGGGCTAGACGTGTAAATCAGATGTTGTCGGCATATAATGAAATTAATTAACTAAGGGAGTGATCCTGGATACCGCAAGACCGGAAGACTCTGCTCTGGAGTAGTCAAACAAGCAGCCAGTGTAGAGTGAAGAAATCCAGGATGTCAAATCAAGGGGCTATTTCAAAAGGGGACTAATCGACTATGTCAAATCCTAGTGATGTGTAGCTAAGATGATAATTAAGATCTAACCTTTGGATTTAGGAACATGGAGGTGTTCACTGATCTTGACAACAGCAGTACAGTGGGGCCAAAGCCTGCTTGGAGACAGTTTAAGAGAGAATGGGAAAAGAAGAACCAGAAGAAGAAGAACCTTGAAAGAAGGCTTTTCACTGTAAAGGGGAGTAAAGAAATATAGTAGCTAGAGGGAGAAGCAGACTCAGGAGAGAGTCTATTTTTTAAGACAGAATAAATTGGAGCATGCTTATTCATTGATGGAAATGTTTTAATAGAGAAGACAATTTGATGCTGCATGAGAAGGGGGAGAACTGTAACAATGTTCATGAATAACTGAGGGAGAATGGGATTTACTAGTCAAGTAGAGCACGTGTAAGTACAATAACAAGAGAGAATTATAGCCAGGTGTAGTGGCGGGTGACTGTAATCCCAGCTATTCAGGAGGCTGAGGCACAAGAATCGCTTGATCCACAGAGGCGGAGGTTGCAATGAGCCAAGATCACTCCACAAGATCCAAGCCACTGCACTCCAGCCTGGGTGGATATGGTGGTGAGAGCTTGTGAAAGTTCTCTTCAGATTACTTCTATTTTTGGAAAGTAAAAATAGAGGAAGAAATGTGAGTGGTTTGAAGAAAGAGGAGAAGGAATAAGACACTGAATGGGCCAGGAAAATGTACCAGGACTGCCAGAGAGCAATAAGGGGCTTACTGAGGCTTGTGATTATAAATTTGACAGGAAACCCATCAGCATGGCTGTTTTTCTCCAGCTACAATTAAATGCACAGAAGCAGCCATGAATAAGAGAGCTGGGGAGAAGTTTGAAGTAAATTTATTCAGGAAAACAAAAACAGCAACAGGTAATGAGTTGTATTCCATTGTGGAAAAGTATTATGTGGAAGCAGTTTTCCTTTTATTAAGGTGACTATCTGTGATAGGCCCCAATGATCCCCACCTCCTGATATTCACGCCCTCGTGCAATCCCTCGCCTTGAGTGAGGACTGGATCAAGTAAGTAGGTTCTAGCAAATGGAACGCAGCAGAGGTAATAAGATGCCATTTCAGAAACTTCCAAGTTCTCCCGGCCCCCTCCCTTTTTCTCTAACAGAAACTAGTTGTCAGGCTGTGGAGCTGCCCCGTGGAGAGGCCCACATGGCATGGAACTAAAACCGGCCAACAACCACATGAGTGAGTTTAGAACTGAATTCTCCCTGAACTGAGCCTTCAGATGACACTGTGACTCCTGCTGACACCCTGACTGCAACCACATAAGAGATCTTGGGCCAGAGGCACCAACTAGGCCACATTTGTATTACTAACCTACAGAAACTGAGATAATAAATGATTTAAGCAGCTAAGTTTTGGGGCAATTTGTTACACAGCAATAGGTAACTTATAGGCCTTTGAATTTATCATCCAAATCAGGATAATTTTAAGAGTGAAAGAGGGCATCATTAATAACTGTCACAGAATAATATGCATAAAATAAGATTGTTGGAGACAAATTAAGCTGAGTAATCAATCCCACCTTTTGTTTGTCTTTAATAGTGCAAAAGAAAAGCAGAAAAACTTACCGATAGCTCAGGAAACTAGTGAGATGTCCTAAAAAGGCAAACTAGAACAGGCTCTGATTGTCCCTCTGATTGAATAAACTATCCATGACTATGGTGAATTTAAACCATTGCCTTTTGAAAAAAATTTATTCAGGTAGGGTTTAAACCCCAGGCTTGTCATGAATAGGATTTAACTCAAAAAATGGGAAAAATAAGTGTTCAACTCAAGTTTTAGGGTAAAACCATTAGTTTATTAGACAATGAAGAATAAAAATTTGAAGGCTAATAGGAAAATACCAAACTTATTTCAATAAAGTCTTGCTCTGTGTATATTTTATCAAAATATAGTGTTCTTTATTTCTAACATACTCAGATATCATGTAGCAGAAAGAACAAATAATTTGGCATTTGAAGACTTAGGTATGAATTTTAGTTTTACCACTTACTAGCTATGCAACTTTGGAAAAAGCTAAAATTTGAGACCGTTTCTTCAATTATAAAATGGTGATGTTATCACATGTCTCAGACTGTGCCTCAAATTACACAGAAAATCCCTTGTAAACTGTAAAAGTATCCCGAAATACCGATTTTCAGAGTAATTCTATTTCTGTGCAAAGAGGGTAATTTGCTTTGACAAGGGTACTAATAGTCTTCAGTTATTCACATTCATGGTTAAAGCTAAATTATTCAAAAATACCCATCCTCAACTAATAGCAGCTTACTCTCAAACTAAGCTAAATACTCAGCAAAAACCAAATATACTTGTTTAGTATGTTCTAGTTCATTTTCATATCTACTTATTCATTTAATTCATTTGCTCTTTAGAAATTAAAATAGCATTACAATTCCCAATGAGGTATTCTGACCCCAGACGAAATGAATGTTTAAACCAGTGGTTGCTAATCAAAATTTAACATGTCAATTAGTCCACAAACTAGTAGGAACTTCAAGATAAAACTGTTCATAATTCAGCATTGTGAGAGAAAATCCTGGTTTGGGGAGAGATTAAAGAAACAAACACAAAAATAGGAAGTTTGAACTCTACAAAAATTCGATTTTAAATGAAATTCAAATTGTATCATTAATTTACCAGGAATTATGCCAGGTTCTGGATGTAAACAGAGTTCCTTACCCTCAGGGTTTCATAGCACATAAAGGAAACACCATGTAAACAAGCAAGTTACAAGTGTAACCATATTAAAGTGATTTAGTGTAATCATAAAAGTGAACACAACGTAAAAAGAAAATTGAAGATATCATTGAAGTTAGGGACAAGACGGAAAATAATCTCTGAGAAGTAAGGATGAGTAATCTGAAAGATTAATATTAATCTGCCAGGTGAAAAAGGGAAGGGTAAGGTCGGGCGCAGTGGCTCACGCCTGTAATCCCAGCACTTTGGGAGACCGAGGCGGGCAGAGAGTGAGGTCAGGAGTTCAAGACCAACCTGACCAACGTGGCGAAACACCGTCTGTACTAAAATACAAAAATTAGCCGGGTGTGGTGGCGTGTGCCTGTAATGCTACCTACTTGGGCGGCTGAGGCAGGAGAATCGCTTGAACCCGGGAGGTGGAGGTTGCTGTGAGCCAAGAGTGCACCACTGCACTCCAGCCTGGAGACAGAGCAAGACTCTGTCTCAGGAAAAAAAAAAAAAAAAAAAAAAGGAAGGGGGAGAAGACAAGGACTCTAGGTAGAGAGCACAACATATGCAAGAGCTCTAAAGCAAAAAGGTGTTTGAGAAAGAAAATGTAATTTAGTATTACGATGATATAGTATACAGTTGAGAACACAAAACAATGCTGAAGTGTATTTTTTAACTGAGTTGGTCAAGAAATATTTAAACAGCTATGCAGACACTATTCTAGGCAACTAACATTAAAAAAAAAAAAAAAAAAAAGGCCAGGCATGGCTCACGCCTGTAATCCCAGCACTTTGGGAGGCCAAGGTGGGTGGATCACCTGAGGTCAGGAGTTCAAGACCAGCCTGGCCGAGACGGTGAAACCCAGTCTCTACTAAAAATACAAAATTAGTCGGGCATGGTGGCATGCACCTATAATCCCAGCTACTGGGGAAGCTGAGGCAGGAGAATCGTTTGAACCCAGGAAGCAGAGGCTACAATGAGCCAAGATCACGCCACTGCACTTCAGCCTGGGTAACAGAGGGAGACTCCATCTCAAAAAAAAAAAAGCCCACTGAAGGGTGTACATTTTAACAACGGGAGAAAGAGAAAAAGCAATAAACATAATAAATAAGTGATATCATATATTAAGGGCTAGACCCAGCATGGAAAAAATGTTTAATAGCACATTTTGTTTCCAAGTGCTTATACTATACACTGTCACACACTGGAGGGGAGATGGAAGTGGAGGTGAGAAAAGGGAAGGGTGTATGCTAAGACACACACATCACTCAGAAAGCCCCATGCTCTCAGCAGTTCTAATCAGGATCCATTTTGTAAGTCTGAAACATGATTTTGGCTGTCACAATGACAGCAAATGCTACTGATATCTAGTGGGCAAGGACTAAAGATGCTAGATGTCCTGGGATAATAGGCACACATCCCCCCAACTTTCCACTCTCCAGTCATGTAGGCAAAAAACCTAGAGTATAATTCCATTTTACATAGAAACACAAAATATGTTTTGTACCATTTTAATGTACAATCGACTTTCCAAGAATGTAACTCATGTGAATAAAGAAAAGGTGGTATTTTGTCCTGGTAGGAACTTTACCAAAAGTCATTCATTTCAGAAAGTCACATAAAAATATCATTTATTGTATTTAAGTAAACATTACAACATATATCAGTCTGCAGTGTAACTGTCACATTCACAACAAAACTATGTATATTTACAAATATACCGTTACTTAATTACTTCTGGTATAGCAGGACCTGAGTATTTACAGGTTTAAATGATGTTATAAATTAGCTTCATGTCTTTCTCCTTTATTACAGCTGGGGCATTATATCAACTTTTTAAAAGTTACATGTGAGGACAGTTAACTTATCTATGAATGCCACTTCAAGATAGCCAAAAAAGTGCCACAAAATATCTATTATAAGCAGAGTGTGTGAGTCTGATAGGGTTGGGAAACCACAAACTGAAACAACTCAACCTTCCGGTCAACTGGGAGCCCCAGAACCTCTTTCTATCCCTAAAACAATGTGAAACCAAAATTTGATTTTCTGATACCTCCAAAACCCTCAGTTCAAAAAATACTTCCTTTTGTCACTGTGACAATTTACTAAAATGCCAAACAAGTACACTGCTCAGATCAATCACAAATTCTCAATTATTCATTTTAAAGCCCAGTGACAATGTATTTGTACTTGTCCCTAGAGAGATTAGGACTACCACAATACAGAATATCAGACACCAATACTTTAAAAGCAGCATTTTACTAAATTGTGCTTTAATTTCAAATCACGTCTTCCCCTTCGTTCTGGTTGTGTTCTCATGAAATCATGAAAGACAAACAATATTAAATACAACTGCCTAACTGCTGCCTGAAGAGTTCTGGTGATGTGTACTATTTCACTGCCAGAGTTAATTTCACTATTAGACAAAACTAATTGTTAGGCAATTCTTTCCTAATTTTGAGGGAAAAAAATCTGCCTCTACTTGGAACAAAAAAGGATAACACTATCCACAAAGACAGACCTTTTACTTGGAGACAGCTATCATGTCCTTCTTAGGTATTCCAAAATTCCTACATTCCAATTTTCTCCAAAAGGAGAAAAAAATTAGAACAAAATTCCCAAATACTATCCAAAACCCAAGATTTTGATGTAGGCTTTTTTGGTTTTATTTTGTTTTGCTCTTTGTATTCTGGTAAACTTCTAGCCCCGTTAGGACTTGATGAGATTTAAAACATTCAATTCCTTTTATACCCCTTGTGTACTATTTTTGCAACCAATTTTATCCTTATTCACTTTTTGGTAGGTCAAGTTTCACTGCATCCTCCCTCCCAAGATTAATCAAAGCTCTCTACTTTTGTAGCCTCTAGTAACTTCGGAAAGTTTCTAAAATGTTACTTCACAATGCATCTGGGCCTCAACAGTGTAGAATGTAACATACTATGGCAACTGAGATTCCTAGAATGGAATCTACTTTAATTTCACAAACACAATCATAAAAACACTAAAATATATAATTTTTAAATTTAATATACTTGCATAGCATAAGAGGTAAGCCTGACTTCTCAGTAAAGACCAAAAACCAGACTTCACGTGTTATTAAAAATAAATAGTAAATTAATCAGTGCTTATCAAATTTGAAAAAAAAACTCTAAAACATAAGGCTATATGGCCGGGCGCAGTGGCTCATGCCTGTAATCCCAGCACTTTGGGAGGCCGAAGCAGGGGAATCACAAGGTCAGGAGATACAGACCATCCTGTCTAACACAGTGAAACCTCGGCTCTACTAAAAATACAAAAAATTAGCTGGGTGTGGTGGCACGCACCTGTAGTCCCAGCTACTTAGGAAGCTGAGGCAGGAGAATCACTTGAACCCGGGAGGCGGAGTTTGCAGTGAGCCGAGATGGTGCCACTGCACTCTAGCCTGGGTGACAAGAGTGAGAATCTGTCTCAAAAAATAATAATAATAAAGAATATACAATATAAGGCTATACACACAATTTTGTTTTTAAAAAGTGGGAGTCTGGAGATCTGACTCTGATACTTTATATTACAGTGGGCAAGCCAGCCTCTCCGGTTTTCAGTTTTCCTCAATAAAAAATGACAAGAATGAACTAAAGATTATCTGCAGGTTTCTTCCAAGAAAAGATTCCATGATTTTATACTCGAACAAAGAGGGAGTTTCTTTTTTCATAAAAGAAAAGCCAGGGCACAGTTAGATTAAAAGGGATATGAAGAGCAGCCTTTACTTTTTCTGGAGTTTTTTGTTTGTTTGTTTGGCTTTTGCCCCCAAGAGACAGGGTTTTGCTATGCTGTGTAGGCTGGTCTCAAATCTCAAACTCACAGACTCAAGTGATCCACCAGCCTCAGCCTCCTGAGGAGCTGGGACTACAGGTGTACGGCACCACATCTGGCTCTGTAGTGAGTTTTTAATGTGATAATGCATTCTTATTGCCCTTGTAAACTATTAAATATTGCCATAAAATGCTTGGTGGTCACAACACTGAAAGTAATTTAGCATTCATGCTTCTAATCAAGTACTATGATGTTTTCCCTTTTAAAATATGGTATAAATCATAAAGAGCTATCTGGCTCTAGAAGATCTGTAAGGTTTCTTCTCACTATTAAATTCAATTCATTTACTCTTCACTATAGATGAGAATGCTTAAACGGAGGGTCAATAAAAGATACCTCTGGATAGAGCAAATGAGATAAGAACCCACTGTGTGAGACAGCATAATCTGAAAGTCCAAGGGAGCAAGAACTATCTCTGGAAAGCACATGCAAAGTTACAAAAATGATCAGGAGTTTCACAAAGACTGAGATATCCTCTGGATTGGTTGAGGTTCATTTATATGCCTCCCAAGGTGATAAGATGACCCAAGAAGTCCACTAGGATGTATTTAAATGCCAACTTCTCAATCCTCACATAACAAAGTGAGGCTATTCAGATATGGGTGAGGTGTTGCCCTGGCCCATAAGAATAGTTGAAATTATTATTCAAAATTGCTGTCATGTAATTACTTAGAGATCCTGGGTACCATCTTTCATGGCACACCTTCGAAGTAGTATTGTTCAGACAGGCCAGGCGCCTTCCTGATAAAAAAGGGCTTTATTTGCTTCAGATTCTTACAGGCAGTAATAGCCCTGCCTTGGAGCTATCCATGGTGCTTGCCTCAGACTCAGCCCATCATTTGCAGCAGCTGGTGCATTCACTTTCCTATTACAGTACCACTCAAGATCTGTCAGACCTGACCTGTCACCCACATTGTGGCCTGTGACAATCACGGCAATATCGCAGGCCACTTCGAATCTGTCTATTCCACTTTGCCTGTGTCCAGACCCACAATCACCTTACTTTGTAGTTTGTTTGGATCTCCAGATAACCTAGCTTTGCATCCCAGGCCTGCTACACAATGCCCTTTCTGTGGACAAAGTACACCTTCTAGGAGATTACTGGCATACTCTGGGTAAAAAATTGTAGCTCTTCAGAAACAATTCCCACACATAATAGCTCACATGAGTTTTAATACCTTATTGCTACAATCTTTACCATTCCAAAATGATTTTAAATGACTTAAAAAAAAATTTTTTTTTGAGACGGAGTTTCACTCTTGTTGCCCAAGCTGGAGTGCAAGGGTGCGATCTCAGCTCACTGCAACCTCTGCCTCCCGGGTTCAAGCAATTCTCCTACCTCAGCCTCCCAAGTAGCTGGGATTACAGGTGTGTGCCACCACACCTGGCTAATTTTTTTTTATTTTTAGTAGAAATGGGGTTTCACCATGTTAGGCTGGTCTCGGACTCCTGACCTCAGATGATCCACCTGCCTCAGTCTCCCAAAGTGCTGGGATTACAGGCGTGAATCACCGTGCCTGGCTTTTGCTACATTTTCTTGACTCACACTGGGACAAGTGAAGAAGTTAATTCTGGAGTGACTTCTGGGTTTCAGGGAATCCAGCAATCTCCAGAAATTATGCAACTATTTAGGCATATGCATGTTCTCCTGGGAAAGCAGGTATTGAGATTCTCATCCTTAAACAGCTAAGAACCAGAGATCAATACACTGATGATGCCAAAATAATGATCATTACCCCAGATTTAGGCACTCAACCTTTTTTTCCAACTGACTACAAATTTGGCATGTCCAAAATGAAACTCATTTTCCTACTTACTCCCCTAACATATTCCTCTCCTAATTCTCACCATCTCAGAAGATGATACCACCTGGCCAAAAAGGCATAAATCCTGTGAATCATGCTTTATCATAAAGATCATCATGACTCTTTCCTTTTCCTTAGTCTCCCTTATCCCATCAATCACCATTAGCTTTCTGAAAGCCTAAGAAATTCTTAAAAACACCCCTAAGGCAAAAGAAGCATGTGTTCAATAATTACTTTCCAGGTGGTAAAGACCTCCCAATATTAATAGATCTTATAGGTTGAAAACTCCCCATTGGACCACAACTTTTTATTTTTAATATAAAGCCTTACACTGTTTCATCATTCCTCCTTCCTCTAATACCTACATTATGAATATGCTAGAAAATGTAACTCTTCATTCCTCTGAAATTAGGGAATGCGGTCAAAACAGTTTTTTTTTTTTTTTTCAACAAAATGACAAGTGGTGGGGCAGGGGGCTATTTCTGTAAAACTGCTCTTATTTGGAATACCTTTAATTTCTATCTCAACAGTCCCAGGGATCATAGCACTACTGTTCAGTGAAGGCAGCTGCTCTCCAATTTCTAGAGGATAATAGGAGCTTTGTTTTTTTTCATGTAATACCGTCTCTTTACCCAGAAGCCAACAGGACAGATGGTACTGCAAAAACAAATGCCAAATCAGAATTGAAAAACATACAAGTCAGAATCACTGACATTCCTGTCTGCTGACAGTATTTTAAAATTTAGCGAAAATAGGAGGTGATAAGAAGGCTAGGTCTCAAAAGTAAAATCTGAAGACCCTACATAAATGTGTTTCTGATTCTTTGCAGAGTTTAAAAGACTTCCTGAACATGCACTATCTTAGTCTTTCCTTAAATACACAGCAAGATGTCCAGAAACATACAATGAGCACCTCTCATTTTTCACACACTGCCATTAAAGATTAGAAAGTTCACATTGATTCATTGATGAATTTATTTTTATTTTTTTGAGATAGTTTCACTCTTGTCACCCAGACTGGAGTGCAATGGCACAATCTTGACTCACTGCAACCTCCACCTCCCAGTTGGTTTCAAGTGATTATCCTGCCTCAGCCTCCCCAGTAGCTGGATTACAGGTGCCTGCAACCATGCCTGGCTAATTTTTTTGTATTTTTTAGTAGAGACGGGGTTTCACCATGTTGGTCAGGCTGATCTCGAACTCCTGATCTCAGGTGATCCACCTGCCCAAGCCTCCCAAAATGCTGGGATTACAGGTGTGAGCCACTGCACCTGGCGATTTACTGATGAATTTATTTTAGGACCACCTACTGACATACCCTGTACTTATTAGTGCTTTGTAAACTAATGGCAAACTTTAAAATGTGCTGTACAGATTTTATTTTGCATTTATTACTAAAAACCTAGGGAGGCCAAATTTATGTTTACAGGATAGTGGGTTCAACTTCACAGCAATTTTTTTTCCTAATTATTGCCAGTTATGGATGTAAGAGAATAAATCATTAAGTAGCTATAGGCAAGGCCAACAATATGCTTATAACTGTAGAGAACAGAACAAAATGAAGGAATATCCAGATTTGGAATACCCTATACAGTTCTAACAGCTACTTTTCAAAAAAAAAAAAAAATGGCGGCTGGGCATGGTGGCTCACGCCTGTAATCCCAGCACTTTGGGAGGCCAAGGTGGGCAGATCACGAGGTCAGGAGACCGAGACCATCCTGGCTAACACAGTGAAACCCCTTCTCTACTAAAAATACAAAAAAATTAGCTGGGTGTGGTGGCAGGTGCCTGTAGTCCCAGCTACTCAGGAGGCTGAGGCAGGAGAATGGCGTGAACCTGGGAGGCAGAGGTTGCAGTGACCCGAGATCGCGCCACTGCACTCCAGCCTGGGCGACAGAGACTCCGTCTCAAAAAAAAAAAAAAAAAGCTGGGCGCAGTGGCTTACGCCTGTAATCCCAGCATTTTGGGAGGCCGCGGCGGGCGGATCACGAGGTCAGGAGATCGAGACCATACTGGCTAACATGGTGAAACCCTGTCTCTACTAAAAAATACAAAAAATTAGCCGGGCGTGGCAGTGGGTGCCTGTAGTCCCAGCTACTCAGGAGACTGAGGCAGGAGAATGGCATGAACCCAGGAGGCAGAGGTTGCAGTGAGCTGAGGTCGCGCCACTGCACTCCAGCCTGGGAGACAGAGCGAGACTCCGTCTCAAAAAAAAAAAAAAAAAAAAAAAGACATAATGGCACTGGGAAAGGACTGTAAAGAAGACAATTAAAAATCAACAAGTGCCCAGCTGTTTATAATAGCCTACAAAGTGATTCAAAGACAATTTGTTACCTTACCTCTCTACCAATACAAAGTGACCAAAATTAAATGCAACTATCCTTTTAACAGGGTCTTTCACAGAGCATAAGTTTTCATTTTGGTAAAGTCCAATTTATCAATTTTTTAATAAGTAATGCATTTGGTGTTATGTCTAAAAGTTCTTCACCAAACCTAAGGTTCTGCAGATTTTCTCCTGTTTTATTCTAAAAGTTTTATTTTATGATAAAATCTATGATCCATTTTGAGTTACTTTTTGTATAAGGTATGAGATCAAGGTTCATCTTAAATTGTGGTTAAGAGGATGAAAAGGCAAGTTACAGATTAGGAGAAAATATTTGCAAATACCTATCTTACAAAGGGTTCAGATTTAAAACATATAAAGAGCTTTTGGCTGGGCACGGTGGCTCACACCTATAATCTCAACACTTTGGGAGGCCAAGGTGGGCAGATCACCTGAGGCCAGGAGATTGAGACCAGCCTGGCCAACATGGCGAAACCCCATCTTTACTAAAAATACACACAAAAAATTAACTGGGCGCGGTGGCACACACCTGTAATCTGAGCTACTTGGGAGGCAGAGGCCCGAGAATCTCTTGAGCCTGGGAGGCAGAGGTTGCAGTGAGCTGAGATCACACCACTGCACTCCAGCCCGGATGACAGAGCAAAACTCTCTCAAAAAATAAGATAAGCCAGCGCGGTGGCTCACACCTGTAATCCCAGCACTTTGGGAGGCCAAGATGGGCAGACTGCCTGAGGTCAGGAGTTTGAGACCAGTCTGACTAACATGGTGAAACCCCATCTCTACTAAAAATACAAAAATTAGCCAGGCATGGTGGTGGGCATCTGTAATCCCAGCTACCTGGGAGGCTGAGACAGGAGAATCACTTGAACCTGGGAGGCAGAGGCTGCAGTAAGTTGAGACCAGGCCATTGCACTCCAGCCTTGCCAACAAGAGCGAAACACATCTCAAAAATAAAATAAAATAAAAATAAAACCTATAAAGAGCTTTTAAAACACCACAGTAAAGAAGCAAACACTCCAATTAGAAAGTGGGCAAAAGGACATGAAGAAATATTTCACCAAAGAGAAAACATGGATGGCAAATAAGCAAAGATTTTCAGGCCAGGTGCAGTGGCTCACACCTGTAATCCCAACACTTTGAAAGGCTGAGGTGGGAGTATGGCTTACACTTAGGAGTTTGAGACCAGCCTGAGAAACATGGTGAAACCCCGTCTACATGGCCAGGCATGGTGGCACACACCTGTAGTCCCAGCTACTTGGAAGGCTGAGGCAGAAGGATTGCTTGAGCCCAGGAGACAGAGGTTGCAGTGAACTGAGATCACGCCATAGCACTCCAGCCTAGGTGACAGTGCAAGACTGTCTCAAAAGGATAAATAAGCCTGTAATCCCAGCACTCTGGGAGGCCGAGACGGGTGAATCATGAGGTCAGGAGATTGAGACTATCCTGGCTAACACAGTGAAACTCCGTCTCTACTAAAAATACAAAAAATTAGCCAGGTGTGGTGGCGGGCGCCTGTAGTCCCAGCTACTGAGGAAGCTGAGGCAGGAGAATGGTGTGAACCCGGGAGGCGGAGCTTGCAGTGAGCTGAGATCACACCACTGCACTCCTGCCTGGGCAACAGGGGGAGACTCCATCTCAAAAAAAAAAAAAAAAAAAGGATAAATAAATAATAAAAATATTCTCAACATTATTAATCATTAGGGAAATGCAAATTAAGACCAT
Source organism: Pan paniscus (assembly GCF_029289425.2). Classification (NCBI taxonomy): domain Eukaryota; kingdom Metazoa; phylum Chordata; class Mammalia; order Primates; family Hominidae; genus Pan; species Pan paniscus. Next base: position 136,096,990 of record NC_085926.1, on the reverse strand, counting down.
GATGAGATATTACTACACATCTACTAAAACAGCTAAAATAAAAAAATAACAGTATCAAATGGCAGTGAGGATACAGAGAAACAATGTCTCATATATTACTGGTAGAAATGTAAAATAGTACAGCCACTCTGGAAAAGTTTGTCAGTTTATTTTAAAATTAAACATGCATTTACCATCTGATCCTGCAATTGCACTCCTGGGCATTTAGCTCAGAGATATGAAAAGTTATGTTCTTACAAACCTGTACATGATTGTTCATACTACGTTATAATAGCCAAAAACTAGAAGCAACCAAAACGCCCAACAGGTAAATGGTAAACGAGCTGCGGTACATCCACACCATGAACTACTACTTAACAATAAAAAGGAACTACTGCTACATGCAACAATATGGATAGATCTCAAAAGCATTATGCTGAGTGACAAAAAACAACCTTAAAAAGTCACATACTGTATGATTCCATTCATATGACATTATAGAAAATGACAACATTATAGAGATGGAGAACAGATTAGTGGTTGCCAGGGGTTAGGGATACCTGTTGCGGGAAGAGGCTGGGTAGGTGGGACTATAAACAGGGAATATGAGGGAGATCTTTGTGGTGACGGAATAGTTCTGTATCTTGACAGTGGTGGTAATGGTAACACAAATACACATGTGATAAAATGATACAGAAACAGATACATACTTATACCAAGATCAATTTCCTTGTTTTGATACTGTAATGTAACTATATAAGATGTAACCTATGAGGGAAACTGGGTGAAGTGTACACAGGGACCTGTCTGTACTATCTTTGCAACTTCCTGTGAATCTATAATTATTTCAAAATAAATGTTTTTAAAAATGCAATCAACATAATTCAAAAGTATAGAAAACATTGCAGAAATTTATGAATTTGTTGAAAAGGGTGATGTTGTAATGTTAAATGCAAACCAAAGAGGGATGGGGTGGTCACAGTGCAGTCTAGAAAGAGGGCTGGAGAGTTTGTCCAACCCTCCAAAATAGATAGTTCAATCAAACATTTACTGAGTACCTAGGATTTGCAAGACAAAGTGTTACTTCTGAATTAATCTACTCTCTAATACGACAAGATAGAGTATTATTAAAGACCTCTGCAAAAGCAGTTCCCTTTGCCTTGTATGCTCTTCTTCTGTCACTTTTTCTAGTTAGTTCTTACTTATCCTTGAACTTTCAGCTCAGCATCACTTCTTCAGGGAAACCTTCCCTAGTTCTTCCTATTGCCCTCCATATTAGATCAGTTTCCTCTATGACATGTTTTGAACAGCACCCTATATACTTCATTCATAATACTAATCACCATTCACAAACTGTGTGATTATTTGATATCTATTTTTCCCACTAGGCTAACATTTCCAAAAGGACAGAGGTCTGTGTAGCTTACAGCTGTATTCCCAAACTCAACACCATGCTTGCCTAGCAAATGGCAGAAGCTCAAAGTAGATGTACAGAATATATATATACAAAGCTAAAATTCATATGTACAAATGAGTAAGAAGAATAAGATTTACTGGAGTTTGGAAGAATTCTGTATCACTCTAACCTGAGAAAGCCGGTTTATACAGGATAGCAGGTTCATGTAGAAGATAAAGAATCTCGGCCGGGTGCAGTGGCTCACACCTGTAATCCCAGCACTTTGGGAGGCCAAGGTGGGTGGATCAGTTGAGGTCAGGAGTTTGAGACCAGCCTGGCCAACATGGTGAGACTCCGTCTCTACTAAAAATACAAAAAAATTAGCCAGGCATGGTGGCGGATGCCTGTAATCCCAGCTACTCAGGAGACTCAGGCAGGAGAATCGCTTGAACCCCGGAGGCGGTGGTTGCAGTGAGCCGAGATTGCGCCACTGCACTCCAGTCTGGGCAACAAGAGCAAAACTCCATCTCAAAAAAAAAAAAAAAAAAGATAAGAAAATAAAGAATCTCAACTCTGAAGCTGAATATAAACTTGGGCCTTTGGGCAAAACAAATTCAATCAAGAAAAGAAACCGAGGAGCGGCTGTACGAAGAGTTCTTTAGGAAAATTTAAGTAGACATGGACTTGCACTGAGAGTGTAAGACATTAAAGACAGTAAAAATAATTAAAAGGACGCTGTGGTAGTGCAGGCACAAAACAACAAAGTCCTGAATGAGGGTGGTCATGGGAAGAGAAAGATATGAGAAACACTAAGAATAAAGAAGCAACAGAGCTTAACAACTGGTAGATACAGGGGGATGAAAGGAGGAAGAATCAGAGATTATTCAGGAGGTTTAACGGTGACTTATCAGTGAAAGATAACACCATTAACAGAAATTGGGAACTCATAACTAATTCCCCTTAGGAGAAGGAATGTGCTTTATCGGAAGCGATGGGTGTCATCCACACAATTTAAGATATAAGACTAGATGTAGAAGAAAGTCAAGGTTGGCAATGCAGATGTGTGAACTGATCAGTTAAGGTTACAGGAAAATCAATGAGATCTCCCAAGGAGAAGGTATAAAGAGACTCAAATGGAAATCCTTTAAAACAACTTGAATGCCTCCTTGCTGAAATTATGTTTATCAAATTATAGCGTCACCCAGACTATGAGCTCCTGAAACGCATTTCTGATCTCATCCTTGCATTCTCTAACGTATACAATACAGAGCTTGTACGTAACTGGTACATTGTAGCTTATTAAAGGAATCAACCATTCAAGATAATTTCTGATGAATGTTTCCTGTTCTAGTTTGCATTTCAAAACATGGTGCTCTGGGTAGTACTTTGAAAGGTACAGGTTTCACTTTAAATTAGTAAAATCAGTGAATTGAAACATTTTAAATCATTTATCCAAAAGCTCCTACTTCCCAAGGCTCTAGGAGTGAAGATCTGATAGACCAGACTTTGGGACTACGGAAATCCTTTTTTTTTTAATTAAAGAAAAAAAAAAAGCCCCTAATGAGACTAGGGCTAAAGGCAAATCCTAAATAGAAGTATTAATAGAAAATACTCTTCAAGAAGTTTTTGAATAAAATAAGCAGAAAATATTATTTACCAAGGAAGTGAAACAAATGAAAACTTTCAATCATATGCATTATACAAGTTGACAACATCCAAAAAGTAAGCTTCAGGTGAACTGAAGGATAAATGAAATCTAAATGATTAATTAAAGGAGAACTGAGAACAGCCAAGACACATACTATTTTTTTTTTAACATAATGAGGTAAAAGTCATTGGCCTGCACTCCCACAGAATATTCCTGGGTATTACAGTCAGTGATGGAGTAACAGGCTAATCTGATCTAATACTTAGGTAAACAGTATTTCCTTAGTTGCAGTTTAAAAATAAGAAAAAATGACTGCTAAAATGGATCAGGGGAAAAATCTGTTGACAGCCTCACAAAATTATTATTGTATTGACAACTTAAGCCTTTTCAAGGTTGAGGTCTGCCACACTGCTCTAACCCTGAATCATAAGCAAATGTCCTAGGTGCTTTCAGATAGGTGAGTTTGTTTGTGGGACAAGTCAGAGAAGAGAAAAGAAACCGGTTGTAGTTACAAGACTCTAGGAACCCGACAAGTCATTTATAATCCAACTACCCTCTCAATATCAGACTGGCTTCCACAAGTCTAAAAGATGGTCAATCAGTATTTGCCTGCTTGTTTCCAACAATAGCAAATGAACCATGGGTAAACTGACCATTCTCAGAGTCGGACAGCTCGAATTTGTTGCAAAATCCTTCGAAGTTATCTCCCAGTAACTTTCATTCCTGGTCCTGGTTCAAGAGCAACATAGTGAAAGGTGAAAGTCGTCTTTTTCTTTAAAAAAACTTTTTTTAAAAAAAAAACAACAGGTTTTACTTCCTGGCATGTCAATACGTTCCCTTCTTTCAACAATGGGGAAATAAATCTCACCCCCTTTTCCCCCCTTCAATGTTTGACTCCCCTTAAAGAAAAACGGAATACCAGGCACAGGGAACATAGAGTTCCTCTGACTCAGAGCCGCGACCTCTGAGCAGAGCGGAGGAAAGGGGCTTAAATAACCACACACACTAGGAAGAGTTGCAGCTGATACGAATCACCATTGCCAAAAAGCAAACAGCTTCAGCCGGTGCCCAGGTGCTGGGACGCGATAGAAGCCGCACAGACTTGGCCTGGCAGCTCTGAGGAAATGGGGGCCAAGGAGCCTGCACCTCTTCTTGCCAAAGCCCGGGAGAGCTGAGTGGGCGCTCGTTCTCAGGCCGGCTGCAAGCCCGGCGCTTCACAAGGCAGAGCGTTCGGCCCCCGGGAAGCGGCATCGCTAAAAGGAAGGCTCAGTGAAACGCTTGGCAAAGTCCAAGCCGCGCCGCCCAGCCAGTTGTCTGTCAGCCCAGCCACCCCGCCTGCCAGACGCCATCCTGGGAACCCGCACCGGCGGGAGCTCCCGGAGTTGGAAACGTCTTTGGCTCGGCCGGGGTCCCCTCTGCCCGTCTATCCCGCCTGTCCACCCTCGCTCACTCCCTGGCCCGAGACTGAGCCGGGGTCCACCCCAGGGGGTGGTGCCCAGGAGGCACACCACGCTTGGGGGAATGGTGGAGACCGGGATGGCGCTTCCTGGAGGGCGGGCGGGCGGCCGCGGCGGGTCACTCACCGAAAGGACGCTCATGCGGATTGGGGTCTCCAACAGGCACGCCATCTTGAGCCTTCCCACCCGGCTGCTGCAGGCGCCGGCGCGGGGGCCGGCACTTTCGACAGCCAACTATTGGCCAACGCTAGGCACCGCTCCCTAAAGGCAGCCAGATAGACGAGAACTGGCCACGCTCTGGACACCGCTCAAGTACCGGAAAGGCCCGCAGAAAGAAGGGCAAAAGGGAATGGCGTCAGGGGCTGTCCTACGAATCGTTCTCTCAGAAACAGCAGCTACTCTGAGCCTGGGTTAGAGGTGGAAGCGGGCAGCGGTTTCCGCATGCGCAAAGAAGATCTGCCGGCCCCACCTGCCGCTCGCGGTGGGCGGGTCCCCAGAGGCGGAGTCTCGCCCTGACGCTGCGAGCTTTACGGACTGATTAATTGCAGTTTATGGATTCCAGTATTCACATTTGGAAAAAGTAGTACGTGGAGCCACATACATAGTTTGAAGTTCACTTTCATATTCATTCTCTCTCTCTGCACCAAACTCCCGGCGTCGTTATCTCCATTTTATAGGTGGGGAAATTGCGATCCCAGAACCTTTGCCAACCCTAAGAGTGATTGTTTCACGATCCGATACAGATATGTGACTTGCCTTAGCGTTGTGTGCCGGCCCCGTTTATTCTGGTGTAGTGTTAAGAATAGCCAGAATGCTTGGGTTTCTTCCTAGCTACTTGACTTATCAGCTGCTTTACCCTGGGCAAGTTATCTAACCTTCTGTTTGAGTTTCCCTCATCTGTAAAATAAAGGTTAATGAGGATAGAGGAGTCAACAAACGTGAAGCTCTCAGAAAAAACCTAGAACATAGAAAGCGTTATACAATATGTGTTAACATTTCTCCAGCTTCTGAGTTAAGTGGGGAAAATGGGGGCAAATATCTAAATATTTCGCACTAAAACACTCTGATAACCGAAGCTAAATAAAAGTATGCTTTCAATTATACTTGATTAATTCAGCTGTCCTACTACTTTGTGTGTGTGTGTGTGTGTGTGTGTGTGTGTGCAACACTGCCCTTGACTTGGTTGGATAAGTTTCACCTTCGTACTGCTTGCAACCAGTAAGGTTTTCACAGTATGGTTGCAATTGGCCTGTTAACATTACTTGTATTCCTTCCATTTCTATAGCCACACCCTAATTCAGGCTCTTGTAACCTCTCCCCTGGACTACAGCAATAGCCTTCCAACTGGTCTTGTAGCTGGTAGCCTCTCCCGCACTCTGCTCCTCACTGTTTTCCTGTCTTCCTCCTGTACTTGGTTTCCAAATTTAGTGTAGCATTTACCACCCCTGCTTATGGGTCTGTGTTCCTTAACAAACTGTTGAATTCCTGGAAGGCAGGAATTTTATTTTAGGTAGTCCTTCTGCTATAATACTATTTCTGAAACTTGGGTAATCTGTACACCACCTACACAATCTTTGCCAATCTGCACCTAGGTATTATTATTCATTCAATATTTTTATTTAAAGCCAATTTCAACTCATTAAAAATTTTTGGCTTTATCCTAAACCATAATACTCTGTGAAATCAAGTTTGTTGTGCTCCTTGTTTTTATTCTAGTACACATTAACTACAAAAAGTTTAAATGTCCATCCATGGACCACCTAAAATCACATCATGTACTGCATACTGCAATGGGGCAGAACATAACCCTAATACATAGTATATAGAGTCATTATAACTGTATTTGATCCACACTCCATCCATTAGCTCAAGCAATACATCCTCCAGGAATCGTCTCCCCCAGGCATGGGTTAGATACCCTTTCCCCCATGCCTTCATACTTCACTTTAATTGTAGGGTGGTTTTGTTGTTGTTAATTGTTTCCGTGTTTGTCTCACTATACACTTCAAGACAGGCACTGGGAGTTTTATCTTCTAGGTTGTCTATCTCAGTGCCTAGCACAGTCACTTAGTAAATGTTTGTTGAACGAATTTTTGGCTTAGTTTGAGCCTGGGACGAAGATTTGGGTGCATGTTGTTTATTTAGTAAGTGCTTTCAGGGAACAAAATTGATAGGTCAGGGAGAGTGAAAAAAGAAAATAAATATTCAAGATAATTGTCCATTATTGATGCCACTGTTTATTCCTCAATCACCTCTGAAAAACATACAGAATACCTCTCTGGATTGTCCATCTTGAAGCTACAGCATTCATCCACCAATACCATATGTATTGGTTGCGGATTTCCCTAGGGCTATTAACTCCCTGCCCTCCTGGATTATATTTGTGCCCAGAACAGAACGGGCTTCTTTAACCTGATACAAAAAAGCAGAGTCTGCAGGTTTCATCTTAGGGTGGGATATAGGCAGCATAAATCTGAGCTTGCACAGAACTGTCACTGCTGCTGTGGCTGAAATCCGAGCGGGGAGGAGCTAGAAATGTGACTCAAGACATCTTACACCTATGTCTGTTACCCAGGCTTTCCTGTTTTATATCCAGAAGACTGACATAGACATTTTACAGGAAGAAAGCATTGAATAGCCAACTCCTAAGCTTGGAGATCAGGAATCTTGCTCCCAGTTCAAATTTTGCTGATAAATAACTTTAGGTACACTCTTAAGTAATGAATAGAAATTGGAAGATAAAAGGAATTTTTGATTCAGCCTGCATGTGACGATAACAAAACAGTTAAGGGTGGGCGTGGTGACTCACACCTGTAATCACAACACTTTGGGAGGCTGAGGCTGATGGATCACCTGAGGTCAGGAGTTCAAGACCAGCCTGCCCAATATGGTGAAACCCCATCTCTACTAAAAATACAAAAATTAGCCTTGCATAGTGGCATGCACTTGTAGTTCCAGCTACTCGGGAGGCTGAGACAGGAGAATTGCTTGAACCCGGGAAGTGGAGGTTGCAGAAAAAAACAAAAACAGTTAAATTTGGCACTGTGGTGAGGAGAGGAAAATATCCATGCTGACTACTCTGCAAACAGAAATGAAACTTCTCCCTGTCATTCCATGGCTCTTAGAGCAGTATTAATTTCTGAAAAAAAAAAAAAAAAAGACAACAAAGTGTGAGTTTAATGAAGAAAAAAAAAATGAAATGCAAAACAAGAAGTAGCCAGAAAAAAATCTGAAAAATCTTTATAAATATCTTTGTGGAATTGCCTAAGATGAGAAACAAAGCCAGAGAGAAATGTATCTATACAAAAATAGGAAAATTTAAAGTGTAGGGAGATAGGTATAATCCAAAACCTGAATGGTCCCAAAAGAAATTTAGAAGAATCTTTAAAAAGACTTGAAAACGGGCCGGGCACGGTGGCTCACACCTGTAATCCCAGCTCTTTGGGAGGCCGAGGCGGGTGGATCACCTGAGGCCGGGAGTTCGAGACCAGCCTGACCAACATGGAGAAACCCCGTCTCTACTAAAAATACAAAAAAATTAGCTGGGCATGGTGGCAGATGCCTGTAATCCCAGCTACTCGGGAGGCTGAGGCAGGAGAATCGCCTGAACCCGGGAGGCAGAGGTTGTGGTGAGCCAAGATCACGCCATTGCACTCCAGCCTGGGCAACAAGAGCGAAACTCGGTCTCAAAAAAAAAAAAAAAAAAAAAAAAAGGAAAACAGATGAAATACTTTAAATAAAAAAGAAAATGGACTGACAACAGTATAGAGGAGATACAATGCAGTTCAACAGACACTAACTACAGGTTTTCTTGTGAATGCACTGAACTAGAGTTTTGAAGTGGAACAAAGACATGGTTCTTTCCCTCAGCAGACAGGAATAAAAGTGAGACTGTGAGGCTGGGCGCAGTGGCTCACGCCTGTAATCCCAGCACTTTGGGAGGCCGAGGTGGGTGGATTACCTGAGGTCAGGCATTTGAGACAAGCCTGACCAATATGGTGAAACCCCGTCGATACTAAAAATAGAAAAATTAACTAGGCGTGGTGGCACCTGCCTGCAATCCCAGCTACTCGGGAGGCTGAAACAGGAGAACTGCTTGAACCTGGGAGTGGAAGTTGCAGTGAGCTGAGATCGCACCACTGCACTCCAGCCTGGGTGACAGAGCAAGACACTGTCTCAAACAAAAAACAAAAAAAAACAGTGAGACTGTGAGAGGTTCAATAATTTGCTTAAGGTTGCTTGGGGAGTAAGAGGCTGAATCAATTTTGGTACAGGTTTCTCTGGTTCCAAAGTTCTTTCCAGAGCTCCTACAGTCCTCTGGGACTTAATAGGACTTTCCCAGATGAGACTACCGAATGTTCATCTAAGCAACCAACCTATAAAGGAAAGTCCACAAGGGCTTTTGCGGTGGGAAATAATGCATCAATAATTCATCAGGTCCACAGAGGGTGTGAAATGTATATGCCTGGCCAGGCGCAGTGGCTCATGTCTGTAGTCCCAGCACTTTGGGAGGCGGAGATGGGCTGACTTGAGCTGAGCTCAGGAGTTCAAGACCAGCCTGGGCAACATGGCAAAATCCCATTGCTACCAAAAAAAAACCAAAGCAAGAATTAGCCAGGCATGGTGCCTTGAGCTTGTGGTACCAGCTGCTTGGGAGGCCAAGGTGACAGGATGGCTTGAGCCCAGAAGGCAGGGGTTGCAGTGAGCTGAAATGGTGGCACTGCACTCCAGCCTGGGTGACAGAGTGAAACCATGTCTCAGAATAAAAACTAAAAAGAAAATAAAAGAAATATGTGTATGGCTAAAATAGAAGTAGTGAGATGTTTACAAAGTTTTAAAATTAGAAACCACAGTAAAAAAGAAAATACTTATTTAAAAATTGAATTACTGCTACGGTAGAATTCCAACTTACAAATGTAGAAGAAATGATAGAATTAGAAAATCAGGCTGGGTGCAGTAGCTCACACCTGTAATCTCAGCACTTTGGGAGACCAAGGCGGGTGTACTTGAGACCAGGAGTTCGAGACCAGCCTGGTCAACATGGCAAAAACCTGCCTCTACTAAAAATACAAAAATTAGCTGGGCATGGTGGCGCACGGCTGTAATCCCAGCTATGTGGGGGCTGCGGCACCAGAATCACTTGAACCCAGGAGGCAGAGTTTGCAGTGAGCTGAGATCGTGCCATTGCACTTCAGCCTGGGTGACAGAGCAAGACTCTCTCTCAAAAAAAAAAAAAGAAAAGAAAAGAAAAGAAAATCAACACTTGACAACTGTGTGAGTTATAATTGTTTCAAGCAAGAATCATCAATGGATGCCACAACTAAGTGGTGAAAATATTAAGAGAAACAGGATATTTACACAGTCTTAAAGTGTCACTCTACAAGATACTAAGGATAGTAGAGTACCTGCCATTAGATACCTACTAATGGTAGGTAACATTTTATTTAAGTCATTGTAATTAGTATCACCAGTAATGCAATAAACACCATGATATCATGTGCTGAGAAGAACACAAAATTACTTCTGTGGTATTCTTGCCAAAACTACATGAATATAATCATGAGGAAACATCAGATAAACCCTAGTTAAGAAATATTCTACAAAATAACATACTTATACCCTTCAAAAATATCATGAAAGAAAAACTGAGGAATTGTTTCAGATTAAAGGACACCAAAATGATATGACAACTAAATGCAACCTGTGATCTGTAATTGGATCTCAGACAAGGGAAAACTTTTTTTTCTTTTGCTATAAAGGACATCAATGGGAAAATTGGAAAAATTTGAATAAAGTCTGTAGATAAGGTATCATTGCTAATGTATTGATTTTGATAATTGTACTGCTGTCATGGAGAGAATGCCCTTGTTTTTAGGAAATACACAATGAAAAATGTAAGTGTAAAAAATTGAGTCACTGTGGATTGAGCAACTGTTTTTCTTTAATAATGAAAAAGAAACTCTTTTAATTTATTTTAATAATGAAAAGAATTTCACAAAAGAGAACTTAGCTAAGGATCCTGGAAATTTATTCATTTGACAAAACATAGATAGATAAATAGATAGATAGATAGATAGATAGATAGATAGATAGATAGATAGATAGAGATATACTAGGTACCTACTATGTGCCAGGCACAATGCCCAGGAGTGGAATACAATTATGAACAAGACGGATATATTCCCTGTTTTCACAGAGCTTTCAGGCAAGAAGTAGAGAGTCAAGGGAACAAGTCATTACACTGTAGGGTGGTAAGTGAGAGGGTGTGGGTCCAAGGGAGTACATAGGAGAGAAACCTCACCAGAACTGAGATCATAGGAGGGCCTTATGGTAGAGCTGGCACCCAAGCTCTGACCTGAAGTGTAAATAGGAATGAAGCAGGCAAAGCCCTGTATGCTATTCCACACAGATCCTGGCTCATCCGTGAACATTTGTCTAATCGAACAATTAAGATACTACTTCCCTGGATATAGATGTGGAAACACTGGCAGATTGTCCAAAATCATATTAGGACAAGAGCCCCAATTATTTATAGGTGAAGAAGAAACACTATATATACTATCAGCCCATCTTTGATGGTTATATGACCTTCTGGATTGCCCAGGTAATAGAAAGGCTCCCCTACGTCTCTCAAGCAAGGGTGACCACATTAGGCAGATGCATTTCAAATGGGGAAGCAATAATAACAAATTACACAAAATAGATCTGATCTTTTTACCACTTAACAATACAGGAACATAATTTGGAAGCCATAAAACCTATACACAGGAGATATTCCTTGTTTTTTTCCTGCTAAAATCAGAAAGTCTACAAAATTTCTGATAAGTTCAGAGATTAGAGACACCACAGGACTCTTTTATCTGTCTGTGATGTTTGCTTTTCTGTACAATTACTGACTACAGTTTTACTGCATCAGGCATAGGTCTCTGTCTCTCAGCTTTCTTGTAGCGTGCTGCCATCAGGTGGTAATAGGTGCCATAATCACTTAGTTCAATTATAAGATATGGATAGCAATGATGAATGTTTTTCCTGATGTCTGTTAACACTTTACTTATAAGCGAATTTGAAAACCCATTGCCCAAATACACCATAGTGCACTCCCTTATTTCATGAAGGTTTCTGCTCAATATGTCACCCTAACAGCAAGGCCTTCCTGAACTACCTTGTATTAACTACTCTGCAACATTTACACTGCTCCATTTTTAATCATCCATCTTTTAAACACAATTCTTCCTTCCTGAATTCTTATTTTTATTCACCTCTTATTTGGCTGGATTTCATTATAGTCTATTTTTTTAGGAAGGGTCCATGAGTGTTGTCTCCCTGGAGTTCTTTTCAGTGGTCAAAAACATCTGCTTGCTGCCTTTTACATGAATAACATCTTGACTGGCATAACATACAGGAAAACAGAATCCCTTCTAAGTTTTTTAAACAAAAAGATGACAAGTTATTGGAAGACCTAAAGTTGCAAACAGGCAGGGTTTATTTTACTTGAGATCAGGAGCTGCAGAACGTTCATCACCACTGAAGGAGCTTAGGTTGCTGGCTGCCACTGAGAAGGTCAGGCTTGTCTGCTGCTACCACAGTTGCCAGAGACAGAAAAGAAACAGCTTTTACCTTTCCTCTACCTCCTAATCTCACACAAGTGCCTCCCACTTGTAAAACCTAATCCAGAACTAAGGTGGCAAGGGAATCCAAAAAATGTGGTTCCTTAGCTTCTAGCCCCTGCAATACAGGTATGAGCAGAGAAGTAAAGATATATATATATCTTTACTTATATATATATATATGTAATTTGAGAATAAGTTTCAGAAATGATGTCCATTTACACCTAAATATTTCAGTGTGTGTTTCCTGAAAACAAGGAATTCCCTTATATAACACCAGTGAAATGATGAAAATTGGGAAATTAATGCTAATATCCTTCTATCTAATTTGCAGATCTTATTCAGATTTTGTCAATTGCCCTAATAATGTTTTTTTTTTTTTCTGGTAAATCTTTTTTTTTTTTTTTTTTTTAAGACAGGGTCTCGTTCTGTCACCCAGGTTGGAGTGCAGTGGCATGATCATGGCTCACTGCAGTCTTGACCTCCCCGGCTCAAGTGATTCTCCTACCTCAGCCTCCTGAATAGCTAGGGACACAGGCACCCACCATCACACCTAGCTAATGTTTTCTTTTTAATTTTTTTGTAAAGAGTTCTCATTATGTTGCCAGGGTGTTCTCAAACTCCTGGCCTCAAGCAATTCTCCTGCCTTGGCCTCCTAAAATGCTGAGTTTATAGGCATGAGCCACCATGGCTGGCCTGGAAATATTTTATATCTTGATATGGGTGGTTGTCACATGTGCATCATCACACTGTGCACTTAAAATGTTATTTATGTTACTTTAAGTAAGCTATACCTTAATTAAAATTTTTTACATGGAGAAAAAAGATCTAGAGGAAAACAATTCCCATAGATTAAAAATAAAATGTAAAAGTTAAATTTAACAATGTAAAAAGCACCCATTGTTCTATTATATTTCAACAAAATCTATACAGAAGGAAAATAAAATATTTAAAACTAATCAGAAATATTAGATTTCCATATTTTTCTACCTTCCTGATCAATTTAAATATCATGAAAATTATATCTTCCTTATAAATTTGAAATAAATTGCTCCAACATCACTCTGGACACAATGCCTTCGTATCTTTGATAATCTTTACAGTGTCTCCTATTATCATTGTTCTGTTTACATGTACTGCTTCATTTTTAATTAATTTCAGTGGTTTTTCCTATAATATTCATTTTAATTAGTTTTTTTAAATAGGAAGAGATGGATTTATTGTTCTGTGTACTACCTTGATTAGATTATCTTTTCTTGATTAAGTTTTCCAGAGGTGTTTTCTTTGCTTGTTTTTGTCTTGGTCACTTTTTCTTTCTTTCTTTTTTTTTTTTTTTTGAGACAGAGTCTAGCTCTGTTGCCCAGGCTGGAGTATAGTGTCTGCAACCTCTGCCTCCCAAGTTCAAGCGATTCTTCTGCCTCAGCCTCCCAAGTAGCTGGGATTACAGGCACTCACCACCACGCGCAGCTAATTTTTTGTATTTTTAGTAGAGACAGGGTTTCACCATGTTGGCCAGGCTGGTCTGGAACTCCTGACCTCAAGTGATCCGCCTGCCTCGGCCTCCCAAAGTGCTGAGCTTACAGGTGTGAGCCACTCCGCCTAGCCCACTCATTCTTTATTTACCAGTTTGGTCATCTTCCTTTCTGAAAGTTTTAGAAATATTCACCTACTTTCATTTAGCTTGCATTCTAGTTAGGAAAACTATTTGTCAGGAAAATAAAAAGTCCTTGGCCACTTAAAGAAAAAAAAAACTGATAATTTTAGAAACTCTTAGAGGGAGGTCTTTGTTTGTTTGTTTTGTTTTGTTTTTGTTTGTTTGTTTTGAGACGGAGTCTCGCTCTGTCTTTCCCAGGCTGGAGTGCAGTGGCGTGATCTCGGCTCACTGCAACCTCTCCCTCCTGGGTTCAAGCAATTCTCCTGCCTCAGCCTCCCCAATAGCTGGGAGGAGTAGTAGTAGTAGGCGTGTGCCACCACGCCCGGCTAATTTTTGTATTTTTAGTAGAGACGGGGTTTCACCCTATTGGCCAGGCTGGTCTCAAACTCCTGACCTCATGATCCGCCCACTTTGGCCTCCCAAAGTGCTGGGATTACAGGTGTGAGCCACCGCACCCGGCGGAGGGAGATAGTTTTTAAATCCTCGGTGGGTTTTAAAGTTTTATTTAAAAATAATTATTTTGGGGTGTTAAAAATTTTTTAAATTCTAATTCACTTTCAGGCAATTGTCTTTGCCTTGAGAAGTTCGTCCTAAGGAATTCGCCATTTGCGCCTGCTTGCTCGTTTATCTTAGTTTAATTTTATCAAACTAAATTCCTACTATTGGGGATTCTATTTACTATCCTAATTTTGAATTTTATCATCTGTGAGACTGCTAGGAATCAAGGACCTGTAAAGATAGGTGAAGACAGACCAAGCCCAAGAATCCTCTTTTCTTCTCTTTTTTTTTTTTTTTTTTTTTTTTGAGACAGGTTCTTGCTCTGTCCCCCAGGCTGGAGTGCAGTGGTGCAATCTCCGCTCACTGCAGCCCCTGTCTTCCAGGTTCAAGCAATTCTCCTGCCTCAGCCTCCCCAGTAGCTGGTACCACAGGCATGTGCCACAACGCCCTGCTAATTTTTGTATTTTTGGAGAGATACATGTTGGCCAGGCTGGTCTCGAACTCCTGGCCTCAAGTGATCTGCAAGGTACGGAGAGCATCAGGAAAAATAGCTAATGTATGCTGGGTTTAATACCTAGGTGATAGGTTGATAGGCGCAGTAAATCATCATGGCACACGTTTACCTGTGTAACAAATCTGCATAACCTGCACATGTATCCTGGAATATATATATATATACACACACACACAAACGAGATATTTATTTATTTATTTATTTATTCTTTTTGAGACAGGGTCTCACTCTGTAGCCCAGGCTGGAGTGCAGCGGCACAATCTTGGCTCACTGCAACCTCCGCCTCCCGAGTTCAAACGATTCTCCCGCCTCAGCCTCCCAAGTAGCTGGGATTACAGGTATGCGCCACCACGCCCAGCTAAGTTCTTTATTTTTAGTAGAGACAGGGTTTCACCATGTTGGCCAGGCTGCTCTCGAACTCCTGGCTTCAAGAGATCCATCCACCTTGGCCTCCCAAAGTGCTGGGACAACAGGTGGGAGTCACCGCGGCCAAAAAACGAGATTTTTAAACTAAGAATCCAATGAAACAGAAACAGACAATAGAATCAGCTCTGCAGATAAGTAAGATATTGGGCTTAGAAGACAGGCAACCTAAAATAACAATGATTAATATATGAGAGAAAGAGAGGAAAAGATGAAGGAAATAAATTAAAAGATAAAGAATCTCTTTAAACTATTGGCTTCACTGGAAAAGAATCCAATATAAATCCTAAAATTGAAAAGGACTATAATGTTAAAACATTAATAAATGAGTTTGTACATTGGACATAGAACAAAGTAGGATTAGTAAACTAGAAGAGAGGTTATTAGAAACTATCCAAAATAAAACACTGATAAAAATGAGAACTATGGAATAGAAATAAAAGATAGGTAAAATACCATGGACAAATTCCAAAGGAGTAGGAAAAGACAGAAAAAAAAGCAACATTTAAGTAGATACTGACCAAGAATTTTCCAAAACTGAAAAAAGATACCAAGCTATAGATTCAGAAAGCATAAATGAGTAAGGTTCAAAAAAAAAAACCACTTAGATATATTTTATTAAAATAGCTTTAAGGAGTAGGGAGAGAAAGTAGAGAAAGAGAAAACAGTAAATAGCAAAGAAAAAGACACATTACTGGCTGGGCGCGGTGGCTAACGCCTGTAATCCTAGCACTTCGGGAAGCCGAGGTGGGCGGATCACTTGAGGTCAGGAGTTCGAAACCAGCTTGGCCATCATGGTGAAACCCTGTCTCTACTAAAAATGCAAAAAATTAGCTGGGCATGGTGGTGTGCACCTGTAATCCCAGCTACTTGGGAGGCTGAGGCAGGAGAATCGCTTGAACTGGGGAGGCGGAGGTTTCAGTGAGCCGAGATCGTGCCACCGCCTCCAGCCTGGGCAACAGAGTGAGAGACTGTCTCAAAAAAACAAAAAACAAACAAACAAACAAAAAACCCACATTACTTTCAATGAAAAAAAACCTTAAGTTTATAGGTGACTTCTCAGTAGAAGATAATGCAAGCCAGAAGATAATAGAATGCTATTTTTGAAATGCTTTGTAAAAAAAAAAAAAAAAACAAAACACACACACACTGCTTAACTGGTATTCAGTACTCAGTAAACACACCCTTTATGAATTAAGGTGAAACAAAGACATCTCTTTCTTTGTTTTTCTTTTTTTTTTTTTAGACGGAGTCTCACCCTGTCACCCAGGCTGGAGTGCAATGGCACGATCTCAGATCACTGCAACCTCTGCCTCCTGGGTTCAAGCGATTCTCCTGCCCCAGCCTCCTAAGTAGCTGGGATTACAGGTGTGCACCACCACGCCCAGCTAATTTTTTGTATCTTTAGTAGAGACAGGGTTTCACCATGTTGGCCATGCTGGTCTCAAACTCCTGACCTCGTGATCCGCCCGCCTCTGCCTCCCAAAGTGCTGGGATTACAGGTGTGAGCCAGCACACTGGCTTCTTTTCTTTTCTTCTCTCTCTCTTTCTCTTTTGTCTGTCTTTTTTTTTTTTTTTTTTCAGACGTTGTCTCGCTCTGTCGCCCAAGCTGGAGTGCAGGGGCGCGATCTCAGGTCACTGCAACCTCCGTCTCCTGGGTTTGAGGGATTCTCCTGCCTCAGCCTCTGAAGTAGCTGTGATTACAGACGTGCGCTACTGCGCCCAGCTAATTTTTGTATTTTTAGTAGAGACAGGGTTTCACCATTTTCCCCAGAGTGGAAAGAAATTTTTAAACAAACAAATATCTAGAAAAAAATTAATCTGTCGTCGGCCTACAGTAAACAAACAGGAAAACTTAAACTGAGCTCTTCAGACAGAAGAAAAATGATTCCAAAGAGAAAAATGGAAATCCAGGAAGAAAAGAGTAAGGATGGAAAGAGTACATTTGTGGATGTATATACAAAAAGATATTGACTGCATAAAACAATAATTAAAAAAAAGAAAAAAGGAAAAAAAGAAAATAAGTTCCCTGGGATCCCAGAATTAGGTTTGACCTTCCCGGTCCCTCTCTCGCGAGATCTGGAAACCGGAAGTGAATTATTTTGCAGGCGTCTACACCCAGGCGGTGGCTCTACTTATTAAAGTTGGCGGGAGCTGAGCGATCAGTCGGTCCTGGGCTGGCTGTGGTGTAGGGCGTTGCAGGCAGCGCTCATCTTACCTCCTCAGGCCGGCAGAATGCGGGTGGCTGTGGCTGGCTGCTGCCACGGCGAGCTGGATAAGATCTATGAGACGCTGGCGCTGGCAGAGCGGCGCGGCCCGGGGCCTGTCGACCTCTTGCTGTGCTGCGGCGACTTCCAGGCGGTGCGCAACGAGGCGGATCTACGCTGCATGGCCGTGCCGCCCAAGTATCGTCACATGCAAACCTTCTACAGGTGAGGACGCGGCCGGGCCCGGACTTGGCGGTGGGGGGGTGGGACTGGGTTCCCTCTGCCACTGGCTGCCTGTTTCCCTTAGATCCTGTCTTTGTTCGCTCTGTGTCTCTAATTGGTGCCTAACTGAATACAGGGGTGAGGTAGTGGGAGGCGGGAAATGTATTCAGTTAGGTACTGTATTCAGTTAGGTACCAAATTATGTCAGTTTCACTAGCACCCTATCTCATTAGGTGCTTAGGAAATGTCACTTTGCTTCTTTCCATACACATCTTATCCATTTCACAGGGTATCGAAGCCTGGGAGGGGATAACCTGGAGGAAGAAGCTGACAGGTTTAGATAGCTACCTTGTACTTGATAGGACTCTGGAATTAGTTCATTCAATGATCCTGAAGTTTTTACTGGGCGCCTGCTATGTGCTTGTTGTGGTTCTAGAAGATGAGGTTATGGCAATGAACTCGAAACAGTTCTTGACTTAATCGAACGGGCACTGACTTGAGGCTCAAGGTGGAAGCTCTTCATTCCTAAGGGCAAGGATGGATACTGGGCAATTCCTTTTTTTTTTTTTTTTTTTCTTGAGACAGAGTTTCGCTTTGTTGCCCAGGCTGGAATGCAGTACCGCGATATTGACCCACTGCAACCTCCGTCTCCTGGGTTCAAGCGATTCTCCCACCTCAGCCTCCCGAGTAGCTGGGATTACACCCAGCTAATTTTTGCATTTTTAGTAGAGACGGGGTTTCACCACATTGGCCAGGTTGGTCTCGAACTCCTGACCTCAGGGGATCCGCCTGTGTCGGCCATCCAAAGTGCTGGGATTACAGGAGGGAGCCACCGCGTCCAGCCCCAGGCAATTCCTTTTGAAAGAGCTTTTTAACTTTTTATGATGAACTCAGTTTCTTTTTTTTTTTTTGGAACTCATTTGCTTTTCTGCTATGCCTAATTGTGGTAACTGACTTTGCTCTTATGTTCTAGGTATTACTCTGGAGAGAAAAAGGCCCCAGTTCTCACACTGTTCATTGGGGGAAACCATGAAGCCTCAAATCATTTGCAAGAGTTACCCTATGGTGGCTGGGTGGCACCAAACATTTATTATTTAGGTATGTGATTGTGTTTGTGGATAATTTTTTTTCCTGGGATGGAAGAGCTTATCAGGATTTGCGTTAGTTGGACTGTGTCTTGACATGTATGGTGTTTGGAGAATGTCATTAATTTAAATACTTAATCGTGAAAATTTAATTAAGATAGTTAATTATTAAATGGTTGATCATGAAAATATGCCCTTCATCTAGTGTTTTAAGCACTAGCTAATATCATTGCAAAGACCTCACACACTATTTGTAGTCTCTTCATTTTTTCTTACAATTTTTATTGAATTAAAAAAAGACCTTAAACTTTTATTAATAGAAATTCTTATGCATACACAAAAGTAGAGAATAGTATGATGAATCTCAGTACCTGTTAACCAGCTTCAACGACTATTATATTGCAATCTCCTGGATTTTTTTTTTTTTTGTGGGAAGAGATGACTAGAGTATTTAAAGCAAGTCCAACCGTTAGATTATTTCACTTATACATATTTCAGTACATGTTTTTAAGTGATAAGGATCTTTAAAAATACTACTACAGTACTGTTATTATACTTAACTGAAGTAATCATTATCTATTGCCATGTTCGTGGTCAGATTTCCCTGCTTAACGTAAAGATGTCTGCTTTACAATTGGTTTAAATAGGACCCAGACAAGGCCAGCCCATTTCATTTGGTTGTCATGACTCTGAAGTCTATTAGACTATAATAGTCTCCCTGTCTTGCTTTTTCATGCCATTTACTTGCTGAAGAAAACAGGAAATTTGTCTTGCAGCATTTCCTGCATTCAGGATTTAGCTGATTGGATTCCTTTTATCCTTTGCATTTCCTATAATCTGCTTTTAGATTTTCAGACTTGATTAGATTGTCTCAATATTAGCCCCTATAAACTATATAGCCTTTTCATCCCTTTATTTTTCGAGACAAGGTCTGGTTCTGTTGCCCAGGCTGGAGTGCAGTGGCCTGATCTCAGCTCATTGCAACCTTCGCCTTCCAGGCTCAAGCCATCCTCCCACCACAGCCTCCCAAGTAGCTGTGACTGCAAGCGTGTACCACCACGCCTGGCTAATTTTTTTGTTTTTTTGTATTTTTTTGTGGAGACTGAGTTTGGCCATGTTGTCCAGGCTGGTCTCGAACTCATGAGCTCAAAGTGATCCACCCACCTGGGCCTCCAAAGTGGTGGGATTACAGGGATGAGCCACCGCACCCAGCTTCATCCCTTTATTTAAATGTATATTCTTTCTAGAACAGTTTATAAATTTTACCAATGATGAGATCATATTTCAGAAATTTAGTTTCCCTACTTTGCTACTTACTGATCATCTTTTGATGTATTCATCCTATATTACAATATTGTGAAAAAGTGAAATTGTCAGAAGATGATCAATCAGAAATGAAACTAGAAGCTGTAGGTTCTTTATACCTTATACCTGTTGATTTTCAGGTTTATACATGTAAATCCATCATAGGACATTTTCCACCTCCCACTACCTCACCCGTGTATTCAGTTAGGTACCAAATTATGTCTGTTTCACTTTCAGCACCCTATCTCATTTGTCCCTTCCAGAATCTACTTAGTGTTTTGGCTCATCTAATTCCAGACCTTGCCTTTATATACTGTTATAATATATCCCTAATACACTGTTGGCATATTATTATGTAAAAAGCATAACCTCATCATGGTGCTTAATTTTCAAATAATTTTAGAACTGTGTGGAATTCCATCTAAATGGAATGGTTTATTCAGTCAGTGTAGAGATTCCTTTTGCCTACAGTAATTTTATTTAACTGTATTGTTTAGGTTTGGCTGGTGTGGTAAAATACCGAGGTGTAAGGATCGGTGGAATCTCTGGTATCTTTAAATCTCATGACTATCGAAAAGGTATTGTTTTGAGAATTATTTTTAAACTTTAGAACTTGCATGCCCCAGAGTAAGTTAAGCATGATATGTACTTTGACTCTTTCATATATCTTTGTATCCTCGATATAGTTTTATCAAGTCTTAGTATTTTGCTTTTTTTTTTTTTTTTTGAGACAGAGTTTCGTTCTTGGTGTCCATGATGGAGTGCAGTGGTGCGATCTCGGCTCACTACAACCTCCACCTCTCAGGTTCAAGCCATTCTCCTGCCTCAGCCTCCTGAGTAGCTGGGATTACAGGCGCCCGCCACCACGCCCGGCTAATTTTTTTGTATTTTTAGTAGAGACGGGGTTTCACCATGTTGGTCAGGCTAGTCTCGAATACCTGACCTCAAGTGATCCCACCCACCTCTGCCTCCCAAAGTGCTGGGATTACAGGCGTAAGCTACCACCCCCGGCCTGTATTTTGCAATTTTTTATTTTTATTTTTAAGAAATAAAACAGTATAGATATAATTAAAGTTCATTGTTTATCTGTCCTCAATCCCGTTCCCTTCTTTTCTTCCCTCCCTCTCTTTGCCAGGCAGTCACTGTGTTGAATTTGGTGATTATAATTTACTTGATTATTTTACATCATTACCACATATGTAAGAACTTTAAACAATGTACTTGTTTTAAGCTTCATATAAATGTATCGTATTGCTTGTATCTTTCTCAAACTTGCTTCTTTGTTTAACATGTTTTGAAGTCTGTGTTGATACATGTAATCTAATCTGTTCATTTGTGAATAGTATTCCATTATATAAGTATATCACAACTGCATATTAATTTCATTGTGTCTGAATGAATTATACTTTGATTTCAAAGTTAAAGGAATAGCTTGGATTCACATCGATTTCACAAATTTCATGAATTACGTTGACAGCTAAAACTTACATCCTGAATATAACTGTTAGAAGTCTGTTCCCTGCCACTTGGCTCTTTCTTATTCTAAACTGTTGGAATGGAGGTACAAAATAGGCTGTCTTCTCTGTGGCAGGTGTGGGTACAAATTGGAACCACTCTTGGGAAGCTGTTTATCAGGTTTTTCTATTTTATCTCAGGGATATCATTTATGCATATAATACACATATTTCTTTTTCGGCTTAAAACAACAATAATTTGTTATTTTATTAATATTGGGAGCATAAGGAACTAGTCTCTAGTCAACAGTTAGAAAGTAACTGAAGTGTGCCGGCAACCATGTGTGGGACCTTAGAAAGCAGATACACCCTTAGTTGAGCCTGCACAGGAAGGAGACTGCAGTCCACCATCTTTTTAAAAAATTTCCCTAGATAACTTTTTAAAATCGTATATATTGAAGGTGTACATGATATTTTGGAGACCTGTGTATATGTCTTTGTATTTGCAGTATTTAAGGACATTAAATATAGCTTATTTTTCTTCTTCAATCTAAGGTCATTTTGAGTGCCCCCCTTATAATTCATCTACAATCAGGAGTATATATCATGTGAGAAATATTGAAGTCTATAAATTAAAACAGGTACGTAAAAAGCGCATTACAGCAGACTTGAAAAAATTTTAAAGTAATTCTGTGCCAAAATGTATTTTGGTCATATTGGTATACTACTTTCAAGAAGAGCAATTCTGTATTTTTAAAATGTGGATCTTGAGTTTTTAGGAGGTTCACAGATGAACATTTTTTTTTCTTTTTTTGAGACAGAGTCTCACTATGTCACCCAGGCTGAAGTGCAGTGGCGCGATCTCGGCTCACTGCAACCTCCGCCTCCTGGGTTCAAGCAAGTCTTGTGCCTCAACCTTCTGAGTAGCTGGAACTATGGGCACCCATCACCACACCTGCCTAATTTTTTGTGTTTGTAGTAGGGATGGGGTTTCACCATGTTTGCCAGGCTGGTCTCAAATTCCTGACCTCAGGTGATCCGCCTGCCTTGGCCTCCCAAAGTGCTGGAATTATAGGTGTGAGCCACCGTGCCTGGCAAAATTTTTTTTACTTCAATAATTACGAGTTTATTTTAGTAAGAATGAAAGATTTAATTCATGATTTCAAATATTACTTAGGTTAAGGCTAAAGAATACCTATTAAAGTGATATTTAAAATAAGATATTAAAGTGATATTTTAAAGAAAATATTGAAATAAACATTTTATTTTATGTAATAGTAATTAAGTAATGGTATTAAATAGAAAATAAGTAATAGTAAAGATGATAGAGGAAATGGGAAAATTGTGAAGGTGGTATGGAAACACTGCTTAATTGCAGAGTAGGTGAAACTAGGTTGTTTGAGAACCCATTACATGGCTGACACTGGGCTAAACAGACTTCACACTTGGTATTTCATATAATCTCCACTCAAACCCTATGAAATAGATGTAACTCTTAACTTCATCCCTTTAAGGATGAGAAGCCAAGGCTCAGACAGGTAAGTAACCTGCCCAGGACTTCCCAAAGTTTAGTGGTAGAGCCTGCCTGACTGCACTCATGCCCATCACACTGTCTCTAGAGCCTCTGCAGGAGTCTAACAATGCTTGCAAGTGTTTCTTTTATGCCCTGTGCATACAGTTCCCTTAAATAGATTTTCTCTTTCACCTATCTAAATCCTACCAGTCCTTTAAGACCCAACTTAGATGCCATTTCCCAACCATGAGTTTTCTTCTTTTTTTTTTGAGACAAGGTCTCACTCTGTCACCCAGGCTGGAGTGCAGTAGTATGATCATGGCTTGGCTCACTGCAGCCTCAATCTGCCAGGCTTGGGTGATCCTCCCACTTCAGCCTCCCGAGTAGCTTGGACTATAGGCATGCATCACCTCGCCCAGCTAATTTTTTTCATATTTTTTAGAGACAGAGTTTCGCCATGTTGCCCAGGCTGGTCTCAAACTCTTGAACTCAAGCGATCCTTCCTCCTTGGCCTCCGAAAGTGCTGGGATTACAGGCATGAGCCACCATGCCCAGCCAGCCATGACTTCTCTAGTTTAGAGTCATTACCCTAGTTTGAATTTTTGTTGCATCTGTTGGCCATACCAGTTATTCAGTGGTTAGTCATATCTATCTAATATCTAATATTTTGTATTGTCTTGAGCAGTTATTTAAGTTTTTTTTTTTTTTTTTTGAGACAAAGTTTCACTCCTGTTGCCCAAGCTGGAGTGCAACAGTGCGATCTTGGCTCACTGCAACCTCCGCCTCCTGGGTTCAAGCGATTCTCCTGCCTCAGCCTCCTGAGTAGCTGGGATTACAGGCGCCCACCACCACGCCCGGCTAATTTTTTGTATTTTAAATAAAGGTGGGGTTTCACCATGTTGGCCAGGCTGGTCTCGAACTCCTGACCTTCAGGCGATCCACCCACCTCGGCCTCCTAAAGTGCTGGGATTACAGGCGTGAGCCACTGCGCCCAGCTGGTATTTAAGTTGTTTTAATTTCATTTTTCAAGTATTCGTTTCAGATTACTTGAAGGTTCTGGGGATAAGTAAAGTCTGGAGTATATTTTGTTTCCTTAAGTTGTTTAATGAAATACTAATTTATGTAGTAAACACAGTTTTTTAGTGTATACTATGTGAGCCTATTAGAATTTTTTTTTTCCTGGTAAATCTTTGGGTTTACTGAATCAGTCATGTTAGAGGTCTCATGAAATCTAGTGTCTCTGAATCTTCAAAACAGTAATTTCTTTTTTCTTTTTTTTCTTTTTGAGATGGAGTTTCACTCTTGTGGCCCAGGCTGGAGTGCAATTGCATGATCTTGGCTTATTGCAACCTCCATCTCCTGGGTTCAAGCGATTCTCCTGCCTCAGTCTCCCTAGTAGCTGGGATTACAGACAGATGCCATGACGTCCAGCTAAATTTTTGTATTTTTAGTAGAGATGGGGTTTCACCATGTTGGTCAGGCTCGTTTCGAACTCCTGACCTCAGGTGATCCACCTGCCTCAGCCTCCCAAAGTGCTGGGATTATAGGCGTGAGCCACCACGCCAGGCCCAAAATAATAATTTCTTTACCAAAGAGGAAAAGAACTATGGTTATCATGTATTTTAGAAGCTAAGTGCTAAAGATCTTAGATGACTGGCAGTCTAATCAGAGTCTGTCTCCATTGCCTTGCCTTGCCACTGAAAATAAGAATGATTTATGAGCAGAGAAAATGCAGCTTCTCTTTGCCTAGATGAATGAGTTGCCTAGTATTTTTATCACTCTCTTAAAGTGTCCTTAGAATGAATTATACAGAATTCTAGAGATCTCAGTGGGTGAATGGTTGTATGGTGGTAGAGAGAAGGGAGGGGATTGTTTTGGTTAATCTGTTTTAAGAGTTTTCTTTCTTTCTCTTTTTCTCTTTTGAAAGCTGAAGCAGCCTATAGATATATTCTTGTCTCATGATTGGCCAAGAAGTATATATCATTATGGAAATAAGAAGCAACTTCTTAAGACTAAATCTTTTTTCCGACAAGAAGTGGAAAATAACACATTAGGAAGTCCAGCTGCCTCAGAGCTTTTAGAGCATCTCAAACCTACTTACTGGTTTTCTGCCCACCTTCACGTGAAGTTTGCCGCCTTGATGCAGCATCAGGTAGAAAACAAAATGTTTATTCTTTCATTTAACACACACTATTGAACATCTATGGACCAGACACAGTTGTAAAGTTAGAGAAAGAAGTAAAAGATAACTTACCTCTTGTGAGTAGCTCAATATATGATTCTGGGAAAGACAAGCAATTACAAAACAGTGTAATAAGTTTGAGAGAAAACGTAGGCAGTGGGAGCACCTAAGCCAGACTGTGGTGGGATGGGAACACGGGAGATGAAGATAGAGAAGGTTTTCAAAAGGTGATAGCTGAACTGAGTCTTGAAGTGCCAGGAAGAAACACACTGTAAGGGTATTTTATTTAGAGGGACTGGCATGTGCAGAGGCTCGAGGTCTGAGAGCATGGGGTGTTTGGGGACTTGTAGGTAGTTCCTGTGGGACTAAGGCGTAGGGACTGATGAAGCTGGAACAAGATCATAACTGCCTTCTAGGGGCCATGCTCTGGAGTTATGATTTTAACCAAAGATGATGGGGAAATTTGGGGAGTGATGAAATCAGATTTTCATTTCAGAACGATTAGTTTGACAGCATTGTTGTGTATGGATTGGAGTAAAGTAAAATGGGAGGCAGAGCAGGCTATTTAAGCAAAAGAAAAGGTTTTAACCTAAGGCAAAGAGAGAATACAGAGAATGAAGCAGATTCTAGAGAGATTTTAGAAGGAGAATCATTGCGATTTGGTGACTGGGGGAGGAAAGAAGTCCAGGATGACCCCCAGTTTTCTTTGCTTAACTGCATGGATGATGTACTTGATGGAAGGTAGAAAATAAATATATACTTATAATGAAACTTCTATGGAAGTATGCATTTCTTCCTTTCACCTCTGATTCTGGCTGAACTCTGACTTTCCCATAAAGTAGTCCATAGGAAAACTGTTTAGAAAATGCTGGGTTAACAGAGTTACAGATTTCTTCTTGGAGACATGTAGAGAATTTCTGAGAGTCTTTATTGCACTAATGGGCATTGCCTTTCTCAAGAGTAGAATGTGATGCTTCCCAAACTTACTTAACCAAACACTTCTGTGTTAGAGGTATACTTTAAAAATGTTCCTCAAACACGGTTTGGAAGGTTTTGTCTGAAAATATACCTATAGGCCCTTTCTGTTGTGGATTTATTCTTCTCACTTCCCAGTTTCACTGGGAGAAGGAGAGGTTACTCTTTTCATTGTATCTCTGCATTAATAATATGTTTGACCTCTTTGTAATTGGCTCCTCAACTTCCTCTGATTGCCACTTTCTATTTTATCCCCTTTACCAACACCAGAGATCACTTCCTTGGACTTCTTTGCTGCCAGTATCTGCCTATAATCTCCATGCCTTCCATTTTTCTTTTTTTTTTGAGACAGAGTCTTGCTCTGTTGCCCAGGCTGGAGTGCAGTGGCGCGATCTCCACTCACTGCAAGCTCCACCTTCCGGGTTCACACCATTCTCCTGCCTCAGTGTCCAGAGTAGCTGGGAGTACAGGCGCCCGCCACCACGCCTGGCTAGTTTTTTCTATTTTTAGTAGAGACGGGGTTTCACTATGTTAGCCAGGATGGTCTCGATCTCCTGATCTCGTGATCCACCCGTCTCGGCCTCCCAAAGTGCTGGGATTACAGGCATGAGCCACCGCGCCTGGCCATGCCTTCCATTTTTCTTAATACAGATTGAGCATCTCTAATCTGAAATCTGAAATGCTCTAGAATCTGAAATTTTTGACATGACACACAATTTTCAGATTTTTGGATTAAGGATATTAAACCAGTATGTATTCTGTAAATATTCCAAAATCTGAAAAAATCTGAAATTTAAAACACTTCTGGTCCCAAGCATTTTAGATAAGGCATACTCAGCTTGTACCTCACCAGAACTGAACTGATGCTTGGTCCTCAGCAGGAGATACCATAGTTTGCTTCCTTGTGTTTTTTCCTCCATGATGAAGCTGGAACAAGATCACAACTGCCTTTTAGAGGCCATGCTCTGGAGTTCAGGTTTTAACTAGAGATGCTGGGGAAAGGTTTTTTAACCTTTTCCAAAATGACCTACATGTTTGTGATTCTCTCCACGTTTCTTTCTGTCAATTCACTTTTGAAAAAAAAAAACCTTTATTGGAGTATAATTTACATACCATAAAATTAATATGTTTTGGTGTGGTGGCTCATGCCTGTAATCCCAGCACTTTGGGAGGCCAAGGCGGGTGGATCACTTGAGGCCAGGAGTTCGAGGCCAGTCTGGCCAACATGGCGAAACTCCATCTCTACTAAAAATACAAAAATTAGCTGGGCATGTTAGCACATGCTTGTAATCCCAGCTAATCGGGAGGCTGAGACAAGAGAATCACTTGAGCCCGGGAGGCAGAGGTTGCAGTGAGTCAAGATCGTGCCACTGCACTCCAACCTGGACGACAGAGTAAGACTCTGTCTCAAAACAAAGAAAAGAAAAGAAAAAAACCACATTTTAAGTGAACAATTCAGTGATTTTTAGTAAATTTCCAGAGTTGTGCTAATATCACATCATCTAGTTTTAGAACTTGTCCATCACCCCCAAAGATCCTTTGTACCTGCTTGAAGGCAATCCTTGTTCCTGCCCTCAGCCCCAGGGGAGCACTAACTTGCTTTGTGTTTCTATAGATTTGCCTTTCCTGAACATTCATTTAAATGGAATCGTAAAATATATAGTCTTTGGCAACTGATTTCTTTCATTTGCTTGATTTTGAGATTCACTCATGTTGTAGCATGTATAAATATTGCATTCCTTTTTACTGCTGAGTAATAGTTCATTCTATGGATATATCACATCTATTTTTGGTGTTGTAGCTAAGAAATCTTTGCCTAACCCAGAGTTACAAAGATTTTCTCCTGTGGGTTCTTCTAAAAATTGTAGTTTTAGTTCTGCCAGTTTACTTTTAAGCTCTTTTGTTTATCTTTAATCCTTGGGTTATATGCTTTGATTTATGTGTGTTCAATGCTTTGAGTTAACATCATCATCATCATTAGTTTTTGCCTTGAATTTTGTATGGAAATTGAAGCTCTGAGAAGTTAAATGCCTTCTCTTTCATCGCACAAGTGGGTATAGAATTAACTTAATTTTGGAAAAGTAACAGCCATTCCTTTGACACACAACTTAGGGGTATGTGTGATAAAGATTATTTTCATCCTATTCCATGTATGAAGAATTACCTGTGGTTGTTTTAACATTCTTTCTTAAATCATGATTCATATTGTCCAGGCAAAGGATAAAGGACAGACAGCCAGAGCAACCAAATTTTTAGCCTTGGACAAATGCTTACCACATAGAGATTTTCTTCAGGTAAGAAGAGTGAAGTGGCTTTATAATATAGTTGTACTCTTCCAGAGACTTAAAAAAATATAATTTTCCTTTCGGAATTTTTTTGTTCTGTTTGTAATTTATGTATTCTGAGAATTCTTTGGGGGTATCTTACTTATTAATTTAAAATTAAATGGATTGATTTAAAATTAAATAATTGAAATTAAATTTAAATTCCTTTTTATTTTATTAAATTATATTAAAGTGATTAGACTGTTAAAAATATATATGTATTTCTTAACATTGATTTCATCCTGTAGATATTAGAGATAGAACATGACCCCAGTGCTCCTGATTACTTGGAATATGATATTGAATGGCTCACTATTCTCAGGGCTACGGATGATCTTATTAATGTGACTGGGCGCCTGTGGAATATGCCAGAAAATAATGGCCTGCATGCAAGGTAAGTCAGACTTTATTTAGGACCTGCTTTTTCCATTGCATGCATAATTTTTATATCTCCCAGCTTTGTTTTGTTTTGTTTTGAAACGGGGTCTAGCTCTGTTATCCAAACTGGACTGCAGTGGTGTGATCTTGGATCTTGGCTCACTGCATCCTCTGCCTCCTGGGCTAAAGGGATCCTCCCACCTCTGCCCCCAGAGTAGCTGGGACCACAGGCATGCACCACCATGCCCAGCTAATTTTTTGGTATTTTTGGTAGAGATGGGGCTTTCCCATGTTGCCTAGGTTGGTCTTGAACTCCTGAGCTCAAGCTGTCCACCTCCCTCGGCCTCCCAAAGTTCTGGGATTACAGGCGTGAGCTGCTGTATCTGGCCTCCACCTTTGTTTTTAATCAAGGGAATTATTGTTGAATGAGTGTCAGAACAATTCAAAGTTTGCAGGTTTTCCATCTAAAAGAGACAGGAAAATGGACTATTGAGCATTACCTCAAATAAATTTATAAGTGAATAAGTGTACATAAAACCATAATATGGTGAACATATAGTCCACACATTAAAATTGTTTTGGAGTATGAGTTAAAGATGGCTTTTTCTAAGAATTATTTTTATTTCTAAATGGTCCTTTGCTAAATTAACTCTA
The DNA here is from genome assembly GCF_029289425.2 of Pan paniscus. Taxonomy (NCBI): domain Eukaryota; kingdom Metazoa; phylum Chordata; class Mammalia; order Primates; family Hominidae; genus Pan; species Pan paniscus. The sequence continues at coordinate 136,067,515 of NC_085926.1, read as the reverse complement.
ACTTTAAAAATGGAATTTTGATAGATGGCTTATTTTTTATCCTTGCACCTGAAGTCTGTAATTAGATTTCATCATTTATTGTTTAGAGCTGATAAAATGTAAAAAGCTATTGTTTTGTACTTTTATAGGTGGGATTATAGTGCAACAGAAGAAGGTATGAAAGAAGTATTGGAAAAATTGAATCATGATCTCAAGGTTCCATGTAACTTTAGTGTAACAGCTGCTTGTTATGATCCTAGCAAGCCACAGACACAAATGCAGCTGATTCATAGGATCAATCCTCAGACTACTGAATTTTGTGCCCAACTTGGCATCATAGACATCAATGTTAGGCTTCAGAACTCCAAGGAAGAACATCATGTGTGTGGTGAATATGAAGAACAGGATGATGTGGAGAGTAATGACTCTGGAGAAGACCGGAGTGAATATAATACAGACACATCTGCTCTGTCTTCTATTAATCCAGATGAAATAATGTTAGATGAAGAAGAAGAAGATGAAGATAGTATTGTAAGTGCACATAGTGGCATGAATACACCATCGGTAGAACCTTCTGATCAAGCTTCTGAGTTTTCTGCAAGTTTCTCTGATGTCAGGATCTTGCCAGGCTCTATGATTGTATCTTCTGATGATACAGTGGATTCCACAATTGATAGAGAGGGGAAACCTGGTGGGACTGTGGAGTCAGGGAATGGAGAGGACTTAACCAAGGTGCCGTTGAAGAGGCTGAGTGATGAACATGAACCTGAACAAAGAAAGAAAATTAAGAGGAGGAATCAAGCCATTTACGCTGCAGTGGATGATGATGATGATGATGCAGCTTAAGATGATTTACTTGTTTTGTTTTTGTGTTTGTTTTGTTTTGTTGAGATGGAGTTTCACTCTTGTCACCTAGACTGGAGTGCAATGGCGTGATCTCGGCTCACTGCAACCTCTGCCTCCCAGGTTCAAGCAATTCTCCTGCCTCAGCCTCCCAAGTAGGTGGGACTACAGGTGCCCGCCACCACACCCGGCTAATTTTTGCATTTTTAGTAATGACAGGGTTTCACCATGTTGGCCAGGCTGGTCTCGAACTCCTGACCTCAGGCGATCCACCTGTCTTGGCCTTCTAAAGTGCTGGGATTACAGGCGTGAGCCACTGTGCCTGGCCGACAATTTACTTGTCTTAGTATTATATGTAGATATGTGATTTTTTGAGACTGTATTTTTAGAGCTGAATTTTTGACTAAAGACTTAACTTTATAACAATGAAGATACATTAGAGAATTTTAGTTAGATATTGACTTTATCTTTAAGCTTTTGTATGTTTCAGATGCAAACATATTAAAGTTTCATATATTTACCTTACTGGGTATCTTTTTTTTTTGAAGACATACATTATTCACTTCCATTTTTACAATAAACACTTACTTAACGTCTACTTTGTGCCAAGCACTCTGCTATAATATGGGACCATAAAGATGAGTAAGACAAGGATTTTTGCCTCCAAGGACTTGTTATCACTGTAAACATTTTGATGTATACAATATGGCTATATTATATTTTGTTTTATAAAATCAAGCATTGTATATATTATGATATATGCTTTCTTTTCATTTATTATAAATATTTTTCCTGATCAGCTTTTAATATCTGTCAAATAAAAATTGAAATTGAAGATGGTATATAAGATTTCAGGAAATAAACTACTTTGAATACTAAACATTGGTAAACGTACAATCTTAATTTGCTGAGATTAGTATAACCCTGCTGACTTTTGCATATTGAGGTTTTTTTGTTTTGTTTTGTTTTGTTTTTTGAGATGCAATCTCACTCTGTCGTTCAGGAGTGCAGTGGGGAGATATCGGCTCACTACAAGCTCCGCCTCCTGGGTTCACGCCATTCTCCTGCCTCAGCCTCCTGAGTAGCTGGGACTGCAGGCTCCCGCAACCATGCCTGGCTAATTGTTTGTATTTTGTTTAGTAGAGACGGGGTTTCACCGTGTTAGCCAGGATAGTCTCTATCTCCTGACCTCGTGATCTGCCCGCCTCGGCCTCCCAAAGTGCTGGGATTACAGGCGTGAGCCACTGTGCCCGGCCAGCATATTGTGTTTTAACTTTAGCTTTAATTTTCATGTAACTATAGTAACTATGTAGGTCATTTTTGGCATAGTTCACCCCATAGTTTTAATTACTAGCAAGGATCAAGCTGCACAAATAACTGCCCCTCATGCTGCGTGATGGATTGCTAAATTAAAGTATTTTTGAAGATCCATATAGAAAAACTACACCTCTGTGCTATCTCTGGTTAAAATACCTGGGCCACCTGAAGAGATTGTCACTCCGTACTTCATATCAGAAGTCGTGGAATCCAAGATTGTTCCAGGATCTCATCATCCCATGGCAGTCTAAATCCAGGAGTTAATCTAGGAGAATAATAATGTAGCACTTGGCTTCTACCTTGTCAACATTTGACTTCATAAAGGTCTAGGATTTGGGGGATTTTATTTTTATTTCCTTCCATTTTTTGGTTTACTTTCTTTTTTGAGTTGAATAATTCACTCATTTTACTTTTTTTTTTTTTTTTTGAGACAAAGTCTCACTCTGTCACCCAGGTGGGAGTGCAGTGGCACAATCTTGGCTCATTACTGCAACCTCCACCTCCCAGGTTCAAGGCAATTCTGGTGTTTCAAGGTGAATCTCATGCCTCAGCCTCCCAAGTAGCTGGGACTACAGGCGCCTGCCACCATGTCCAGCTAATTTTTTTTTTTTTTTCAGGCAGAGTTTTGCTCTTGTTGCCCAGGCTGGAGTGCAATGGCATCATCTCAGCTTACCACAACTTTTGCCTCCTGGGTTCAAGCAATTCTCCTGCCTTAGCCTCCCAAGTAGGTGGGATTACAGGCATGTGCCACCACGTCTGGCTAATTTTTTGTATTTTTAGTAGAGATGTGGTTTCTCCATGTTGGTCAGGCTGGTCTCGAACTCCTGACCTGAGGTGATCCACCCACCTCGGCCTCCCAAAGTGCTGGGATTAAAGGCTTGAGCCACCACACCTGGCCTAATTTTTTGTATTTTTAGTTGAAATAGGGTTTTGCCATGTTGGCCAGGCTGGTCTCGAACTCCTGGCTTCAGGTGATCCACCTGCCTTGGCCTCCCAAAGTGCTGGGACCACAGCCATAAACCACTTCGCCTGGCCCACTTATTTAATTTAATTAATTTATTTATTTGAGACAGTCTCATTCTGTCACTCAGGCTGGAGTGCAGTGGCATGATCTTGGCTCACTGCAACCTCCACCTCCTGAGTTCAAGCGATTCTCCTGCCTCAGCCTCCCAAGTAGCTGGGACTACAGGCCCATGCCACCACACCCGGCTAATTTGTGTATTTTTAGTAGAGACAGGGTTTCACTATGTTGGCCAGCATGGTCTCAATCTCTTGACCTCGTGATCCCTCCACCTCGGCCTCTCAAAGTGCTGGGATTACAAGCGTGAGCCACGGTCCCGGCTTGCTTTATTTATTTATTTATTTTATTTATTTTCATCTTTTTTGAGATGGAGTTTCGCTCTGTTGCCCAGGCTGGAGTGCAGTGGCGCGATCTCGGCTCACTGCAAGCTCCGCCTTCCGGGTTCACGCCATTCTCCTGCCTCAGCCTCCCGAGTAGCTGGAACTACAGGCACCCACCACCATGCCCGGCTAATTTTTTTGTATTTTTAGTAGAGACGGGGTTTCACCGTGTTAGCCAGGATGGTCTCAATCTCCTGACCTCGTGATCCGCCTGCCTCGGCCTTCCAATGTGCTGGGATTACAGGCATGAGCCACTGCGCCCGGCCCTTATTTATTTTTGAGACAGAGTCTCGCTCTGTCCCTCAGGCTGGAGTGCAGTGGTGTGATCTCAGTTCACTGCAACCTCTGCCCCCTGGCTTCAAGCGATTCTCCTGCCTCAGCCTCCTGAATAGCTGGAACTACAGGTGTCCACCACCACGTCCAGCTAATTTTTGAATTTTTAGTAGAAATAGGGTTTCATCATGTTGGCCAGGCTGGTCTCAAAACTCCCGACTTCAAACGATCCACCCGCTTTGGCCTCTCAAAGTGCTGGGATTACAGGCCTGAGCCACCACGCCCAACCCGGCCCACTTATTTTTATTCTCATTATTTACATAAAGTATTTAAAGCTATGACCAGGCACAATGGCTCATGCCTGTAATCCCAACACTTTGAGAGGCTGAGACAAGAAGATTGCTTGAACTCAGGAGTTTGAGACCAGCCTGGTCTGAAGTGAGACCTCGTCTCTACAAATTAATAAAAAAAATTAGCTGGGTGTGGTTTCACAGGCCTGTGGTCCCAGATACTTGAGCAGCTGAGAAGGGAGGATTGCTTGAGACTAGGAGGTTGAGGCTGTAGGGAGCTGTGATCATGCAACTGCACTCAGCCTGGGTGACAGAGTGAGACTGTCTCAAAAGAAAGAAAGAAAAAGCTATGAATTGCCCCCGATTGCTGATTTAATTGAATTGTAAAAATTCTGCCATTTATTGTTTTTTTCCCAGAAATTTTTATTAAAGAAAAAAGCAGAAACAAACATTAGAGTTAATAAATGGTGTTTCTCAAAAAAACCTAGATAATCCTCTAGCTTACCTAATCAAGAAATAAAGCACAGATATAGAAAGGAAGAAAGAAAGAAAAAGAAAGAAAAGAAAAGAAAGAGAGAGAGGGCACAAATATAGAAAGGAAGGAAGGAAGAAAAGAAAAAGAAAGAAAAGAAGGAAGGAAGGAAAAGGAAAGAAGAAGGAAAGGAAGGGAAGGGAGGGGAGGGGAGGGAGAGAGAGAGAAAGAAAGGAAAGAAAGAAAGAAAGAAGAAAGAAAGAAAGAAAAAAAAAAAAAAAAAAAGAAAAGCAAGAAAGATTGCCATACTAAAGAACCTCCTGACCCAGATGGTTTCAGGAGGAAACTACCCAAAGCCCAGATAATTTCTGGCCGGGCGCGGTGGCTCACGCCTGTAACCCCAACACCCGAGGTGGGGGTATCACCTGAGGCCAGGAGTTCGAGACCAGCCTGACCAACGTGGAGAAACCACCATCTCTACTAAAAATACAGTATTAGCCAGGCATGGTGGCACATGCCTATAATTCCAGCTACTCGGGAGGCTGAGGCAGGAGAATCGCTTGAACCTGGGAGACGGAGCTTGTGGCGAGCTGAGATCATGCCATTGCACTCCAGCCTGGGCAACAAGAGCAAAACTCCGTCTCAAAAAAAAAAAAAAAAAAAAGAAGGCCAGATAATTTATAATGTTAGATAAATTGTTTTAAAATATATAAAATTAAATAAAATTTACAGTTTCTTTTTATGAAAGTATCACATTGAAGTCTAAATCTGAAAAAAATTACACAAAAAACCCTGTAAATCTCACATATAAATATTGATGCAAAAATCCTAAATAAAATATTAGAAAGCAACCTATAGCACACTTTAAAATGATATGGCATGACTGATAAAAAAAGATGGTTCAATATTAGGAAGTCTGTTTATATAATCCACGCATTAATATACCTAAGGCCAAACATCATGATTATCATCATGGATGATGAAAAGGTCTTTGACAAAATTCAACACCCATTTCTGATTTTGTAAAAAAAATAAGTAGCATCTTACTTAATGGGAAAGCACTAAGTATTCCCATCAAAGCAAAGGAACAAAACAGGATACCCACTACCTCCATTACATTTTAACATTGTATTGGAAAGAAAACAATCACAAAAAAGAACACAATGAGGGGAATCAGAATTGCAAAAGAAGAGGCATCCATATACAGGTGATCTCATAGTTTAGGTGGAAAACAAGAAAATTACAATTAGGCCAGGCACGGTGGCTCACGCCTGTAATCCCAGCACTTTGCGAGGCCGAGGTGAGCGGATCACGAGGTCATGAGATGGAGACCATCCTGGCTAACATGGTGAAACCCCGTCTCTACTAAAAATACAATAAATTAGCTGGGTGTGGTGGGGCGGTGCCTGTAATCCCAGCTACTTGGGAGGCTGACGAAGGAGAATGGTGTGAACCCAGGAGGCAGAGGTTGCTTTGAGCCGAGATTGCGCCACTGCACTCCAGCCTGGGCGACAGAGCAAGACTCTGTCTCAAAAAAAAAAAAAAAAAAAAATTGCAATTAAAAGTAATTCAAACAATCCTATACCTCAGTAAAATGATAAGATAAAATTAACATAGAAATCAATTTACACACAATTACCAGTGACATAACACCAACAAGAATACTTAAGAAGTAGGCAAAACATATAATGAGGAAAACCATAAAATATACCTGAAAAATACAAAAGTAGACTTTATGGTAAAATATCTCTTATTCTTGGATAGATAGACAATTTTAAACATATCAATTCTTCTCAAGTTATACAAATTTAAAATGATCCTAGTCATGATACCAGTAGTTTTTTTTGTTTTGTTTGTTTTTCTAAAGCTAGACAAGTTGATTTTAAAGTTTACTTGGAGAAATAAGGACAGGAAAATTTCCAAAAAAGGGCAATGGAGGGATACTGGGCATATTATATATTAAAACATACTATAAAACCTGTATGGGCCGGGTGCAGTGACTCACGCCTGTAATCCCAGCAGTTTGGGAGGCTGAAGTGGGAGGATCACTTGAGGCCAGGAGTTCGAGACCAGCATGGCCAGTATGGCAAAACCCCATCTCTACAAAAAATACAAAAATTAGCGTGTGGTGGCGCACAACTGTAGTCCCAGCTACTTGGGAGGCTGAGGTGGCAGGATCGCTTGAGCCCAGGAGGTGGAGGTTGCAGTAAGCTGAGATCACACTACTGAACTCCAGCCTGGGCGACAGAGCAAAACTGACTAAAGAAAAAAAAATCCTGTGTAATTAAAACAATGTAGTACTGTGTAGTATTGGTGCATTGGACAGATCAATGGACCAGAAAGACTGGAAATAGGCCCAAACATATATAAAGTTTTAGTATTAAGTGGCATCTCAAATTACTGAGGAAAAAGAATGTTTTTGTTTGTTTTTTCAGAGACAGGATATTGCTCTGTTACCCAGGAGTGCAGGTGATCATAGCTCACTGCAGCCTCAAATCCCTAAGCTCAAGCAGTCCTCCCACCTCAGCCTCCTGAGTAGCTAAGACTACAGGCATGTACCACCACTCTTGTCTAATTTTTAAAACTTTTTCTGTAGAGGTGGGTTTCATTATGTTGCCCACGTTGATCTTGATTCCTGGCCTCAAGCAATCCTCCCATCTTGGCCTCCCAAAGTACTGGGATTACAGGCATGAGCCACTGCACCTGCTAAGATGGTGTTTTTAATAAATAGAGTTGGATATATGGATATTTATTTGGAAAGAAACTTGGGTTTATACTTTATATACCATAATAAACTCCAAAAAGATCAGAGATTTACATGTGAAAAATGAAATCCTATAATACCAGATGAAAACACAGGTAAATTTCCTTATAACATGGAACGGAGGAAAGCCTTTGTAACTGTATCTTAAAATGCAAACACAGGAAAAGACTGATACATTTTGACTATATATAAAAATAGATAACTTTTGCATGGCAAAGAAAACATACCATAAACAAAGTTAAAAGGTAAATGACAAACTGGTGATACATACTTGCAACTCATCACCAACAAAGTGCTTATCTTCCCAAAATATAAACTATATAGACCCAGTAATCCCAGTTCTAGGAATATGACCTAATGATATATGTCCCCAAATTAAAAAAAGCATAAGCACAAGGTTATTCATCATAGCATTATTTGTAGTAGCATAAGATTGGAAATAACCTAAAAGTTCACCAGGAGAGGACTAGTTGAACAAACACCCAAAGGAGTAAGATGAAGCCTTAAAAAAAAAGAAGAATGTGGAACATGAAATTTTATACATGAATATTTATAGCTGCATTATTCATGTTAGCCAAAAAGTAGAAATAACCCAAATGTCTATCAACCAATGATTGGATAAAATGTGGTATATCTATACAATGAAATATTACACAGCAGTAAAAAGGAATGAAGTACTGATACATGCTATGTGGATGAACCTTGAAAACACTATGCTAAGTGAAAAAAGCCAGACACAAAAATCCACATGTAAGACTCCATTTATATGAAATGTTCAAATTAGAGACAGAAAGTAGATTATTGGTTGCCTAAGGCTGAAGGAAGGGAGTAGGAGATAATGAGGAATAACTGCTAATCAATACAGGGTTTCTTTTTGGGGTGATGAATATGATCTCAAATTAGATTATGGTGATGGTTACACAACTCTGAAAATATTGAAAACATTGAATTGTGGCCAGGCACGGTGGCTCACACCTGTTACCCCAGCACTTTGGGAGGCCGAGGTGGGCGGATCACTAGGTCAAGAGATTGAGACCATCCCGGCCAACATGGTGAAACCCCATCTCTACTCAAAAAAAAAAAAATACAAAAATTAACTGGGTGTGGTGGCACGTGCCTGTAGTCCCAGCTACTCAGGAGGCTGAAGCAGAAGAATTGCTTGAACCCAGGAGGTGGAGGTTGCAGTGAGCCGAGATCAAGCCACCGCACTCCAGCCCGGTGACAGAGCAAGACTCCATCTCAAAAAAAAAAAAAAAAAAAGAAAATATTGAATTGTACACTTAAAGAAAGAAGAATGTGAGAGACTCTCATAAACTGTTATGGAGTAAGTTCTAGGTTATAAGTGAAAAAAGCCAGATGCAGAACAGTATATATAATATGGTTTGGCTCTGCATCCCTACCCAAATCTCATCTTAAATTGTAATCCCCATAATCCCCACGCATAGAGGGAGGGACCTGGTGGGAGGTGATTGAATCATGGGGATGGTTTCCCCCAAGCTGTTCTTGTGATAGTGAGTTCTCACGAGATCTGATGTTTTTATAAGTGTTTGACAGTTCCTCCTTCTCTTTCTTTCCCTCTCTCTCTCTCTCTCTCTCTCTCTCGCCTGCCACCATGTAAGATGTGCCTGCTTCTCCTTCTGCCATGATTGTAAGTTTCCTGAGGCCTCCCCAGTCTTGGGGAACTGTGAGTCAATTAAAACTCTTTCCTACATAAATTACCCGGTCTCGGGTATTCTTTATAGCAGTGTGAAAATTGACTAATACAATATATTTTCTGCCTAAGAAAGTTCACCTTCTTATTCTGCCTTTTTTCTTTTAATTTTGAATTTTAAAGCATTTGCATGTTTCAAAAGTCAAAACTATATGGAAAGGTATACTCAGAGATGTCTTGCTTTCGTTCTGAACCCCTTTATCCTCTTATCCCTCCCCAACTCTTTTTTTTTTTTTTTTTTTTTTTAGTTTCTAGTTTATCCAAGTATTGGAATTGGTAATATCTCAGGTGAAACTTTAAAGTGGCAGAAGTTGTGGAAGTCATTTATTTTTGGCCTGCATTCCTCTTTCTGGTACTAGTACCACATCTTATTTTTTTGCGAGTCACCTTTACTGCACTGGTGTCCAGCTCTTGACCGTTCATGGGAAGTCACATGATTCAAGTTGTACCAGTTGGATGCTCCTTCCTTGGAATACAAATCTCGATCAGAGAGATAAAGAGATGAAAATTGTTGGTGCTCATTAGTTCCAGTGGCAGTAGCTTGACAAAACTATTGAGTAATTTCTACTATCTATTCTACATTCTCAGAATTTCTCTTTTCTTAGCCTAGTTTTCCAGCCTTCCTTTCATCTTCTAATTACCAATCCCCTATTCCCTTACCTCCTTCCAGTAAATTTCCCAGTTGTTTAATTTAGTCAGTAAGTTTTGGTGTTTGCAACCAAAATGTCCTGACTTATACATATACTTCTGAGTGTTAATGAGCTTGTATTGGAGTGGGGGGAAAGTGCAAGGGAAGAAATAGAAGGCCTTCACCTGTTATTTTCTTCAATTTTTCATTATCACCCTAGACCACTCATTTATTCATTCGAGAAATATTTACTGAGATAAATAGGTCTCAGGCACTATACCAGGGACATAATGGATGAGAAAAACCAGGTATAACTCCTGCCTTCATGGAGCTTATAGTACAATGAGATAAATTAATGTTAATAAAATAATCACACCAATAATAGTGAAATTCTAATTATAGTAGTGTGACAAATGAGAGGAATATAGGTGGACATTTGGTTTACAGGTATTGTTTAATATTCTTATTGGAGGTCTTGGTCAAAAGTATAAAATAATAAAAGAAAATAAGAAATATAAGCGTTGGCTGGGAGGCGGAGGTTGCAGTGAGCCGAGATCGCGCCACAGCACTCTAGCCTGGCAACAGAGCAAGACTCTGTCTCAAAAAAAAAGAAAGAAAAAAAAAAAACTGTAGCATTTTTCTACATCAGCAATAACCAGTAAGAAAAAATGATAGCAAATGAAATAGCAAGAACAAATATGATAACATTTCTGGAAATTAATGGTTCAAAAAATGAGTAGACATCAATAAAGAAAAATTTTAAGTTATATTAAAAATAATACATTAATATTTAAATAAAGGAAGAAATTGTCCATGGTTCTGGATGTGATAGAATAACATTATAAAGTTGTCAATTAACAACTGCCAGTGATCCCAAACCACCTGAAAGTGTTGATGCCATTCTGGTAATTTAACAAATTGGAAAAGTAAAATTTTAACATGAATTATAGAAGTGAAATTACATAGGACATTCAACATCAATTCTTTTTTTTTTTCTCTTGAGACGGAGTCTCGCCCTGTCGCCCAGGCTGGAGTGCAATGGTGCGATCTCAGCTCACTGCAACCTCCGCCTCTGGGGTTCACGATTCTCCTGCCTCAGCCTTCCAAGTAGCCGGGATTACAGGCACCCACCATCATGCCCAGCTAATTTTTGTGTTTTTAGTAGGGATGGAGTTTCACCATGTTGGCCAGGCTGGTCTGGAGCTCCTGACCTCGAGATCCGTCCACTTCAGCCTCCCAAAGTGCTGGGATTACAGACCTAAGCCACCACGCCCAGCCCTTCAGTTGCTTTTCTTTGTCCATTTTGAGCTTCTCCACCTACTGACTTACTGAGTCCAAAGTGGGAAACTGCTGGTGATTTCCTGAATTTTTCAGTAATACCTGTATCAAAATTATGAACTCTCATCATAAGCTTGTGTTCATCATTGTTGGGATACTCATTTGGTTTTCTTTAAATTTTCTTTTTTTGAATTACTCATATATTCACACAATAAAACATATCCGTTTTATCTCTGTCTTCCAGTCACCCAGTTCCTCTCTCTAGAGTCAATCAACATTATAAGTTGAATTTATCTTTTTCTCCTCTCTTTTGAGGAATATGGTGGCAATCTATATTCTATTTGTTACTTTACTTTTTTCCACTTTAACAATCAATATATCTTGGAGATGATTCCATGTCCATACACAAGTCTTTTTTGTTTTTTTATGGGTGCATTATATAAATGTATCTTATTAAACCAGTTCCTACTGATATACATTAGGTTGTTTCTAACCCTTTGATAATAAAAACAATGAAAATGAATATGTATGTCATTTTACCCATGTGTAACTGGATCTCTAGGATAAATTCCTAGTAATGGAATTGCTAGTCAGGCCTGGCTTACACCTGTAATCCTAGTACTTTGGGAGGGTGAGATGGGCAGATAACTTGAGCCCAGGAGTTCAAGACCAGCATGGCCGACATGGCAAAACCCCATCTCTATTAAAAGTACAAAAATTAGCTGGGCGTGGTGGCGTGCACTTGTAATCCCAGCTACTGGGGAGGCTGAGGCACGAGAATTACTTGAATTCAGGAGGTGGAGGTTGCAGTGAGCTGAGATCATGCCACTGCACTCTAGCCTGAGTGACAGAGTGAGATCCTGTCTCAAAAAAAAAAAAAAAAAAGGATATGTTGGTTTATAATTTTGGTATGTATAGCTCAACTCCCCTCTACAGAAGTTGATACAGATTTACGCCTCCAGGAATGTATGTTTCTCCACATCTTCCCCAACACCTTATATTATTAAATTTTATAAGCCTTTGCTTATCTTTTACTGTTAACTGCCTAGTCATAATTTTTTTTTTCTTTTTAGAGATGGGGTCTCGCTTTGCCACCTAGACTGCTGGAGTACAGTGGTGTCATCATAAATCACTGCAGCCTTGAACTCCTGGGCTCAAGTGATGCTCCTGCTTCGGCCTCCCAAGTAGCTGAGACTACATGTGCACACCACCACACCTGGCTAATTTTAAAAAAATTTTTGTAGAGATGGAATCTCGATATGTAACCCATGCTGGTCTCAAATTCCTGGACTCAAGGGATCCTCTCTCCTCAACCTTCCAAAGTGCTGGGATTACAGGTGTGAACCACTGTACCTGGCGAATTTTTACCTGTTTTTTTATTGAATTAAATCTTAATTTCTTATTGATTTGTAGAAGTTTCTATATAATAGGGAATTTATAACTTTGCTTTTCATTGTCTCTAACTTACCCTTAAAGATTCTGTAATCATTAGGCCTTTTTTCTTTCTTTTTTGAGATGGAGTCTGGCTCTGTCGCCCAGGCTGTAGTGCAGTGGCACGATCTCAGCTCACTGCAACCTCCGCCTCCCGGGTTCAAGCAGTTCTCCTGCCTCAGACTCCCAAGTAGCTGGGATTACAGGCATGTGCCACTGTGCCCGGCTAATTTTTGTATTTTTAGTAGGGATAGGGTTTCACCATGTTGGCCAGGCTGGTTTTGAACTCCTGACCTCAAGTGATCCACCTGCCTTGGCCTCCCAAAGTGTTGGGATTACAGATGTGAGCCATCATGCCTGGCAGGCCTTTTTATATAATAAAATAATAAAATATAATAAAACACAGACTCAGATTCTACAACACAAGTATATGGCCTATTGAATTATTATAAGGTGAATACTCCTGTAATTACCACCCAGGTTACCTGGGTGGCTAGAACTTTGCCAATCATCTCAGAAGACCCTCCATATGCCCCATTCTGATCTCAACTCCCTCCCTTCCTTCATTATCCATTATCCTATCTTCTACAGTAATCACTTCTTTGTGTTTCTTCAGTTTTCCATCCATGTACAATCCTAATCACTACAGTTTAGTACTGTATATTCAAAAATTGCTATGTCTTTAAAGCATTTTTTTTTTTTTTTGAGATGGAGTTTCACTCTGTGGTCTAGGCTGGAGTGCAGTGGCGCGATCTTCGCTAGCTGCAACCTCTGCCTCCTGGATTCTCCTGCCTCAGCTTCTTGAATAGCTGATACTACAGGCATACACCACTACAATTGGCTAATTTTTTGTATTTTTAGTAGAAATGGGGTTTCACCATGTTGGCCATGCTGATCTTGAACTCTTGATCTCAAGTGATCTGCCTACCTCGGCCTCCCAAAGTGCTGGTATTATAGGCATGAGCCACTGCGCCCAGCCTTGAAGTATCTTTTAATCTTCAGGAATCCCCTCCATCCTTTGTTTGCTTTACAATTTTTTCAGATTAAGACATCGGAACTTCTGATGTGTGGTTTCTCACAGTCTGGATTTTGCTCTTGATACAGTTTAACACATTTCTCTATTGGCTGTATTACCGCAAATTGGCAGCTGGAGCCAGAGGCTTTATTGGATTTAGGTATAATCCCTTTGAAAAGTCCATAGGTGGTGCTGTATTCATTCATCAGGAGGCAAATAATGCCTGGTTTTCACTCGTTTTTTGATATTAGCAGCTGTTGATGCCCAATGCCTAGATCCATTAATTTACGGGGAGTTGCAAAATTGTAATATTCTAACTCAATAATTTATTTGCCATGTATTAGTTGGAATGCTTTTACATACATCTATAAGTTGAAATATTTTTATAACTACTGTTTTTACTGTCAGTAACCACAAGTACAATTTTATATAGAAAATATAAAATGAATCTTTGGTTCTCTCTCTTACCAATTTTCAAGATAGTGATTTGGGTATCTATTATGATCCAAAACTGGTCAATTGGGTTTTTAAAAAATATCATGAGTCTAGGATTTTAAATATATTTGAAGAGTTTTGATCAATTGCAATGATTATGCCTTATAAAGCTAAAAGTATCCTGTTTTTGTTCAGTAGAAGCCTCCTCAAGTTGGTTCCTGAATCATTTGACATGACCCTAGTAGCTTTCTTGCTATCTGGTGTGAAAATATATTCTAGATTAAACATGTACTTTTCCTGCCTCAGGCCTTGAATGAAGTATTTCCCTCTCAAAGCCTTAATTTTTCTTTTTTCTTTCTTTCTTTCTTTTTTTTTTTGAGACGAGTCTCACTCTGTCGCCCAGGCTGGAGTGCAGTGGCGCGAACTCGGCTCACTGCAAGCTCTGCCTCCTGGGTTCACGCCAGTCTCCTGCCTCAGCCTCCCCAGCAGCTGGGACTACAGGCGCCACCACCACGCCCGGCTAATTTTTTGTATTTTCAGTAGTGAAGGGGTTTCACCGTGTTAGCCAGGATGGTCTCGGTCTCCTGACATCGTGATCTGCCCGCCTCGGTCTCCCAAAGTGCTGGGATTACAGGTGTGAGCCACTGCGCCCTGCCCTAAAAGCCTTAATTTTTCTTAGGCATATTTCAAATCCACAATCTGTTTGGGTTAAAGGATGGCTAATTGCTACTGTATTGACCATTGTTTACAATGGTCTTCAATGATAGCTAGGAAATGTACACACACACACACACACACACACACACACACACACACACACACGGCAAAATATCCCAAGTTCATACTGATACTTATAATTCAAATTCTGGACTATAGGGTGTTTTGCTTAACCTTTTCTATATTGGATATATTTCTATCCACCACATTGGAAATCCTGATTTTCAAGGAGCTAGGTTATGATAGAATTAGAGTACTCTATAATCACTCATTTATTTTGACTACATTATTCACACAAAAGTCTCAGGATAATACAATTACTGAGAGCTTTTTTGTTTTTTTGGGGGGGTGTGGTTTTTTTTTTTTTTGTCTGTTTGTTTGTTTTGCCTATCTGCTCTCCATTTTCTCCCCATTTTGGTTTTTGCTTGTTGATATGGTCAATTTTAAGTCACTGATATTGCTTTCTTTTTTCTATTTTTCTCATCAGTTTTTTGTTCCCCATTTCTTCCTTTTCTGACTTCTTGTAGAATAATTTGCTATTTTTATGATTCAATTTTTACCTCCTTTGTTGTCTTATTAGATATAAGCTCAGTTGTGTCATTTTGGTGGATACTTTAGTGTTATAATACATATCTTTAAGTTATGACTTTTTGCCTTCAAGTGATATCCTACTTTGCATATAGTGTAAGGACCTTATAATCACATACTACCATTGCTTCCCTCACAGCGTTTATGCTATTTAGTCATATATTTTACTTTTATGTGTGTTATAACCTCCACACTACATTGTTTTGATTTTTATTTAAACAATGACTTATATTTGAAAAATTTTAAAGTTATTTTTAAACCTTTGCATATTTACTCATGTATACTCATTTCTGGTGTTCTTCATTCCCTTGTGTAAATTCATATTTCCTCATATAATTTTTCTACTGCCTGAAGGACTTATTTTAATATTTCTTATACTGCAAATCTATTTGTGATAAATTCTTTCACCCTTTGTATAACTTAAAGAAGTCTTTATTTTGCCTTCAAATTTGAAAGATATTTTCTTTTTTTTTTTTTTTGAGATGGAGTCTGGCTCTGTTGCCCAGGCTGGAGTGCAGTGGCTCGATCTTGGCTCACTGCAAGCTCCGCCTCCCAGGTTCACACCATTCTCCTGCCTCAGCCTCCCGAGTAGCTGGGACTACAGGCGCCCACCACCATGCCCGGCTAATTTTTTGTATTTTCAGTAGAGACAGTGTTTCACCGTGTTAGCCAGGATGGTCTCCGTCTCCTGACCTCTTGATCTGCCCGCCTCGGCCTCCCAAAGTGTTGGGATTACAGGCGTGAGCCACTGTGCCCGGCTTGAAAGATATTTTCACAGGGGGTAGAATTCTATGTTGATAGTTCTTCTTGTTGTTTTTCACTTTCAAATGTTGCCTCACTGCCTTCTTTTTTGTATAGTTTCTGATAGGAAATCTGCTGTCATCCATGTCTTTGCTCCTTGTATGTAACATGCATTTCTCCACCTCTAACTGCTTTTTAAAAAAGACAGTATTTTTAGAGCAGTTTTAGATTTACAACAAAATTAAAATGAAGGTATAGAGATTTCCCATATACCTCCTACCTTCACGCATGCACAATCTTTCCTATTATCAACATCCTCCACCAGAGTAGTACATTTGTTATGACTGACAAACCTACATTGCTACATCATTATCACTCAAAGTCCCTAGTTTACACTGGGGTTCAGTCTTGGTGTTGTATATTCCAGGGGTTTGGATAAATGTATAGTGACATGTACCCACCATTATGGTATCATACAGAGTAGTTTCATTGCCCTAAAAATCCTGTATGCCCTGTCTATTCATCTCTTCTTCCTTGTAACCCTGGTAGCCACTGATCTTTTTACTAGCTCCATAGTTTTGCATTTTCCAAAATGTCATATAGTTGGAAACATAAAGCATGTAGCATTTTCAGACCAGCCATTTTACTTTGCAATATGCATTTGTGTCTACATGTCTTTGCATGGCTTGATAACTCATTTATTTTTAGCATTGAACAATATTTCATTGCTTGGAAGTACCACAGTTTATCCATTCACCTCCTGAAGGACATTTGGTCGCTTTCAAGTTTTGGCAGTTGTGAATAAAACTGCTATAAATATCCATGTGCAGGTTTTTGTGTGGACACAAGCTTTTAGCACCCTTGGGTAAATACGCAGGACTGTGACTGCTGAATCGCATGTTAAGAGTATGTTTAGTTTTGTAAGAAACTACCAAACTGTCTTCCAAAGTGGCTACATCATTCTGCATTCCCATAGCAAGGAATAATAGTTCTCGTTGCCCCACATCCTTGCTAAACATTTGTTGTCAGTGTTTTGGATTTTAGTCATTCTAATTGGTGTGTAGTAGATCTCACTACAGTTTTAATTTGCAATTCCCTAATTACATATGATGTGGAGCATCTTTTCATATGCTTATTCACTATCTGCATATTTTCTTTGGTGAGGTATCTATTAAGGGCTTTGGTCCATTTTTATTTTTATTTATTTATTTTATTTTATTTATTTATTTTTTGAGATGGAGTCTTGCTCTGTTGCCCAGGCTGGAGTGCAGTGGCACGATCTCGGCTCACTGCAACCTCCGCCTCCCAGGTTCAAGTGATCCTCCTGCCTCAGCCCGCCTAATAGTTGGGATTACAGGCACGTGCCACCATGCCTGGCTAATTTTTGTATTTTTAGCAGGGACAGAGTTTCGCTATGTTGGCCAGGCTGGTCTCAAGCTCCTGACCTCAAATGATCCACCCGCCTCGGCTTCCCAAAGTGCTGGGATTACAGGCATGAGCCACCATGCCTGGCCTGGTCCATTTTTAAATCAGATTATTTATGTTCTTATTGTTGAGTTTTAAGAGTTTTTGTATATTTTGGATAACGGTCATTTATCAGATATGTCTTTTACAAATATTTTCTATAAGTTTGTTGCTTTAAAAAATTCTTGACAGTGTCTTTCATGAAGGAGAAATAATAATTTTAATGAAGTCAAACTTATCAATTCTTTTTTTTTGTAGATCATGCCTTTAGTGTTGTATCTAAAAAGTCATTGCCAAACCCAAGGTCATCTAGATTTTCTTTGGTGCTATCTTTTAGGAGTTTTATAGTTTTGCGTTTTACATTTAGGTCTCTGATCCATTTTAGGTTAATTTTTATGAAGGTTGTAAGGTCTGTGTCTAGATTCTTTTTTTTTGCATGTGGATGTTCAGTTGTTTCAGCACCATTTGTTGAAAAACTATCTTTTCTCCATTGTATTGCCTTTGCTTCTTTGTCAAAGATCAGTTGACAGTATTTATAAGGATCTATTTCTGGGCTGTCTATTCTGTTTCATTAATATATTTGTCTATTATGTTGCCAATAACACACTGTCTTGATTATTTTAGCTTTATAATAAGTCTTGAAGTCAGGTGGTGTTAGTCTTTTAACTGTTTTTCCCCTTCAATATTATGTTGGCTATTGTGGGCCTTTTGCCTCTCTATGTAAACTCTGAAATCATTTAAACAATATTTAGAAAACAACTTACTGGGATTTTGATTGGTATTGCATTGAATCTATAGACCAAATTGGGAAAAACTGACATCTTGACAATGTTGAGTCTTCCTATCCATGAACATGGAATATCTTTCCAATTATTTAGTTATTTTATTTTTTTCATCAGAGATTTGTAGTTTTCCTTACATAGATCTTATACATAATTGTTAGATTTACACCTAAGTATTTAATTTTTGGGGGTTGCTAATGTAAATGGCATTGTATTTTTAATTCAAATTCTACTTGTTAATTGCTGCTATCTTTGACTGCTTTTAATATCTTCTCTCTACTCTGGGTTTGAGCAAGTTGATTATGATGTGTCGATATAGTTTAATTCATATTTCTTACACTTGGGTTAGTTGAGCTTCTTGGGTCTGTGCTTTTATAATTTCCATCAAATTTGAAAACATTTTGGGTATTATTTTATTTATTTATTTATTTATTTTTTGAGATGGAATTTCGCTCTTGTTGCCCAGGCTAGAGTGCAATGGCGTAATCTCAGCTCATTGCAACCTCCGCCTCCCAGGTTCAACCAATTCTCCTGCCTCAGCCTCCTGAGTAGCTGGGATTACAGGCATGCGCCACCACGCCCAGCTAATTTTGGATTTTTTAGTAGAGACGGGGTTTCTCCATGTTGGTCAGGCTGGTTTCGATCTCCCGACCTCAGGTGGTCTGTCCAGCTCAGCCTCCCAAAGTGCTGGGATTACAGGCAGCAGCCACTGTGCCCAGCTGGGTATTATTTTTAGAAGTTATTTTTTCTGTCTTCACTCTCTTTCCTCTTCTTTGGGGATATCAGTTACACATATACTAGGTGACTTGAAGTCTCATAGCACAGTGATCTTTTGTTCATTTTTGAAATTCTTTTTTTTCTCTCTGTGTTTCACTGTGGATAGTTTCTATTGTCGTACCTTCCAGTTCACCACTATTTTCTTCTGCAATGTCAAATCTGTCTTTAATCCTAACTGGTGTAACTGGTGTTTTTTTTTTTTTTTTTTTTTTTGAGACAGAGTCTTGCTTTGTTGCCCAGGCTGGAATGTAATGGCATGATCTTGGCTTACTGCAACCTCCGCCTCCTGGGTGCAAGCGATTCTCCTGTCTCAGTCTCCCGAGTAGCTGGGATTACAGGCACCCACCACCATACCCAGCTAATTTTTTGTATTTTTAGTAGAGATGGGGTTTCATCATGTTGGCCAGGCTGGTGTCAAACTCCTGACCTCAGGTGATCTACCTGCCTCGGCCTCCCAAAGTGCTGGGATTACAGGCATAAACCACTGCGCCTGGCCATCCATCTATTGTTTTTTTACTTTTTAATTATGGCCATTCTTGCAGGAGTAAGGTGGTATTTCATTGTGGTTTTAATTTGCATTTTTCTGATGATTAGTGATGTTGAACATTTCTTTTTTCTTTTCTTTTTTTTTTTTTTTGAGACAGAGTCTCACTCTGTAGCCCAGGCTGGAGTGCAGTGGCATGATCTTGGCTCACTGCAACCTCCGCCTGCTGGATTCAAGTGATTCTCCTGCCTCAACGTCCCGAGTAGCTGGGAGTACAGGCATGCACCACCACCCCCGGCTAATTTTTGTATTTTTAGTAGAGATAGAGTTTCACCATGTTGGCCAGGCTTGTCTCGAACTCCTGGCCTCAAGTGATCCACCTGCCCCAGCCTCCCAAAGAGCTGGGATTACAGGAATGAGCCACCGCGCCTGGCCAAGCATTTCTTCATATGTTTCTTGGCTGTTTGTATATCTTCTTTTGCGAAATGTGTATTCATGTTCTTTGCCCACTTTTTGATGGGATTATTTTTTTCTTGTTGATTTGTTTGCATTCCTTGTAGATTCTGTATACTACTCCTTTATTGGATACATAGTTTCCAATTTTTTTCTCCCACTCTGTGGGTTGTCTGTTTACTCTGCTGATTTATTTCTTTTGCTCTGCAGAAGCTTTTTAGTTTAATTAGGTCCCATTTATTTATTTCTGTTTTTGTTGCATTTGCTTTTGGGGTCTTAGTCATGAATTCTTTGCCTAAGCCCATGTCTAGAAGGTCTAGAGGAGTTTTTCTGACGTTATCTTCAGAAAAACTCTTCTAGACATTGGCTTGGGCAAAGAATTTTTATGGCTTCAGGTTTTAGATTTAAGTCTTCTACCTTGAGTTGGTTTTTGTATAAGGTGAGAGATGAGGATAGCTTTGTCTTTTCAATGCAGAGTCTATGAGCTCTGCCTGGGTTTCCCCTCCCCGTACTGTGGCCTAGAAATTGTCCTGAGGCAGTAAGCTAGGACAATCACAGGGCTCACCTTTGTTTCCCATCTTTCAGGGATTACTGTCCATTGCCTGATGTTCAGGGTCTTAAAAACCATTATTTTGTATATGTTGTCTATTTTTTGTTTGTTTCACGTGACAGGGTCAACCTGGTCCCTTTGTTTCATCTTTTTGGAAGTGAAATTCCCTGTCTTTTACAATTTTCATTCTATTCCTATCAGTTTCTCTTCAGTGTGGGGCTCCGTATTGGAGAGGAGGCCTGGTTGCTCAATTTTCCAAGTTCACAGAGGTCCAGGCTATTCTAGCCCCTTCATATTTTCTTTGGCCTCCTTGCCTTCATGCACTATTATACTGGACAAAACCTCCCCCAGTTTCGGTGCTGTTCCCACATTGCCTTGCCATGCTTTCTGGTGAGTATCTTTTGGATGCTTTGAGTTTCTTCTGCTTTCAGGTCTGATCATCTCTCTCTGCTTTTTTCAGCACAGAGCTGATACCCTGCAATTCTTGGGGCTATTGGTGGTCTGTCCTCATCCACATATATTTTGGGATTTATGGGGATACCTTGTCACCTAGTTTTGTAGTAAATTTTGCCTGTGGTATTTTGGTTGGTTTTAAAATATAGTTGCTCTACTCATTTTTATATGGGGATTTGGAGAGATTAAAAAATTATATGGCTGCTGTTATTATTTTCCTAAAACTCTGCTGAGATCTCTTGAGATAACATTTATGTTTGTACCACATCCTGCACTTATTTTGGGCTATCATTTTCACTAATAGTTTGTGGTTTTTTTGCTTCTAAACAGTTTCAAATTCTTCAAATCCTTTCCTCTCAAAAGCTGTTGTTGCTGATACCTGTTTCTTTTTCTTTTAGTCCTTCTCCTCTTCCTCTCCTACTTCTTTTTTCTTCATTTCTTCCAAGAAAATGTTCTATCCAGTCACAGTTTTTTTTTAACCTGTTCCTTAATCTTCATTCATTTCTATCAATTTA
This sequence comes from Pan paniscus, assembly GCF_029289425.2. Taxonomy (NCBI): domain Eukaryota; kingdom Metazoa; phylum Chordata; class Mammalia; order Primates; family Hominidae; genus Pan; species Pan paniscus. The sequence goes on along the minus strand of NC_085926.1, from coordinate 136,046,154 downwards.
TTCTAAGGACAAGCGTCTCACTATTGCTTCTGCCTTTTGCAGCCATTTTGTTATGCTGAGGCAGCTGCTCCAAGGACATGTGGGGAAATCAGAAAAGGATGCAGTCCTTCAATACCTACCATGGATTAAGACTACCAGACAAAGCCAGTGGAATTTTAAAAGTACAGGCAAAGAAGTACAGGTACAGAACAATTAGACCAGTGGAACAGAAGAAAAAACTCAGAGACAGATTCAAATACGTACATATATATGACATGCATATGGAGACTTGCTGTGTGATAGCACTGGCATCACAACCCAACAGAGAAAACATGAAATGTTTTGTAGACAATGTTGTGGAAACAGTTTCTCTATAGGGAGAAAAGGAAAAGCCAATCTCCGTATCTTATCATGTACAAACGTGGACTCCAGATGAATGAATAAACTTAATTTAATCTATAGAATTATACAGAATGGCCGGGCGCAGTGGCTCATGCCTGTAATGCCAGCACTTTGGGAGGCTGAGCCAGGAAGATCACTTGAAATCAGGAGTTTGAGACCAGCTTGGCCAACATAGTGAAACCCTGTCTCTATTAATAAAACAAAAATTAGCTGGGTATGGTGATGTGTGCCTGTAATCCCAGCTACTTGGGAGGCTGAGGCAGGAGAATTGCTTGAACCCAGGAGGTAGACATTGCAGTGAGCTGAGATTGTGCCACTGCACTCCAGCCTTGGTGACGGAGTAAGACTCCGTTTAAAAAAAAAATTATACAGGAAAAAGAAAAAATGTAGGAGAATATTTTTGTAATTTAGGAGTGAGGAAGGTCTTTTTCAAAAAGATCTCCAAGACACAAGTTATTCAACAAAATAACTCCTGTATTTATTACGTCAAAATAAGAATATCTGTTAAATAGAAAGACAAACCAGGCGACATGTTGGGAGAAAATAGTTGCAATATTTAAAACCAACACTAGACTAATATCTATATTTTATAAGGAAGTTGTAGATTTACAATAAAAAGGAAGAGAATCCAACAGAAAGATGAGCAAATTACATGAAAAGGCAATTTACACAAGAGGAAACCAAAAAGCTAACTTTTTGTGAAGTGATACTTCAACTCATGAATTATCAGAGAAATGCCAATAGAACAACAGTGAGACGTCTCACAGGAACACTGGGGTACTGCTGACAATCTAGCAACTGGTCACCACCCCAAAATTTGCATGATGGGAACATAAATGGAAGGGCTATCATGGCAAAGACAGAGGCCATGTATTGGCCTAACAGCACAGACTCCCACTTACCAGGACCAAACTAACTACTGCTGTCTCTGAATGCCCAACTTGTCAGCAACAGAGATCAACACTAAGTCTCTGATATGGCATTATTTACTGAAGGGACCAAGTGGCTACTTGGTGCAAGATTGGTTGACCACATCACACCCCTTCTATTGTGTATTAATCAAGATTCTCCAGAGAAACAGAACCAATGGGATATATGTAGATATATAAGAGGAGGTTTATTATGGGAATTGGCTTACCCAGTTATGGAGACCAAAAAGTGCCATGATCTGCCATCTGTATGCTGAAGACCAGGAAAGCTTGTGGTGTAATTCAGTCCAAGTCTGAAGGCCTGAGAACTGTGTGTTTATGGGGCTGTTGGGGCAGCATTGGGGAATGGTTAGGGGAGAGCCTGGAGTAAGTCCTGGAGTCTGAAGGCCCAAAACCAGGAGCTCCAATGTCTGAGAGCAGGAGAAGATGGATGTCCCAGTTCACAAACAGAGAGAGAAAGAGAGAGAGAGAAAGGGAAGTCACCCTTCCTTAGCCTTTTTGTTCTGTTTAGGCTCTTAACAGATTGGATGATGCCCACCCACATTGGTGAGGGTGGATCTTCTTTACTCAGTCTACTGATTCAAATGCTAATTTCTTCTGGAATCACCCTCACAGACACACCTGGAAATAATGTTTTACCAGCTATGTGGGCATCCTTTAGCCTAGTCAAGTTGGCACATAAAATTAACCATCACACCTTGAAAGAGCCAATGGTTCATCCCCACAGGAATGAAAATTCCTGATATGAATTTTCCTTTCCTTCCTGTAACACCTCAGCTACAGCACTATCTGAGCGTTATGAAATGCCTGGTACACAGGCATGGAATCTCATATAACATAGAATTTGACCACCATTTTACAGTGAGGAGTGGGCCCATGACCAGGGGATCCACTGGTTGTATCACATATCACACCACCCAGAGGCAACTTTCTGGAATGGCCTTCTAAAAGTGCAACTAAAGTGCTTGCTTGGAGGAAACACTCTGAAAGAGTGGGGTGCCATCCTTCAGGACACAACATATTTATGTCTATCCAGAGATGTGTATTGGGTGCTTTGTTCCCAGTAGGAAGGATACAGGCATTAAGGAGGTATAAATAGGAGTGGCCCCACTAATCCTCACTCCTAATGATCTACTAGGAGATTTTGTGTTTTTTGTTCCTGAAACTCTGAGCTCTTCAGTGTTGGAGGTTCTTGTCCCAAATAGAGAAGATTCTTGCCAGGTGATACTGCAAGGGTCCCCCTGTATTACAAACTACTGCAGGGCATCTTGGACTCCTTGTGCTTTGGCACCAGCAAGTAAAAAATAGTTACACTGGTAGAAGTAATTAACCCTGATTGGCAAGAGGAGGTAAGGCTGCTCTCACACAATAGCAGCAGGGAGGAATAGATATGGTACCTATGAGATCCACTTTGGGCCTCCTGGTACTCCCTTGCCCCACTGTAACTGTGAACAGACATGTGCAGCAACCCTGAACTGAGAAAGTTATGACAATCAAGCATTTAGCACCTCAGGGAGGTGAGTTGCACAACCAGCTGAGCCACCAACCTCTGATGAGGAACCTTCTGAGGATGAAGGGAATTTAGAATGAATATTGAGAAGGGACAAGATGAGTTGCTGCTCGAGATCAGCTAGAGTGACAGGGGCTGTAGTTCACATCAGTAACCTCCTTCTTGTTAGTTCCTCCCAGGAAGAAAGGCTTCTGGAACCTATGTGCAGAAGTAAATCTGTGAAGCTCAAGGGGTGCACTGTGGCAGTTGTGAGAATGTGCCTCACAGACCTCCAGCTAGAAAGCGCACAACAGGCCGGGCGCGGTGGCTCACGCCTGTAATCCCAGCACTTTGGGAGGCCGAGGCGGGAGGATCACGAGGTCAGGAGATCGAGACCATCCTGGCTAATACGGTGAAACCCCGTCTCTACTAAAAATACAAAAAATTAGCCGGGCGAGGTGGCGGGCGCCTGTAGTCCCAGCTACTCGGGAGGCTGAGGCAGGAGAATGGCGTGAACCCGGGAGGCGGAGCTTGCAGTGAGCCGAGATCGCGCCACTGCACTCCAGCCTGGGCGACAGAGCGAGACTCCGTCTCAAAAAAAAAAAAGAAAGAGCACAACAGACCAGGGGTCCTAGCTGCTGCTGCTGCACTATAAAATACATCACTGATTTTATGCTGAGGCCACTCCTTCCACAGGCATCCAGTGACTGGATGTGGCAAGAGTATTAAGGTAGACCCACTTTTGGGTGACGCAGAACTACTCTATGACTGACTGTTTTTTTTTTTTTTTAGACGAAGTCTCACTCTGCCTCCCAGGCTGGAGGGCAATGGCGTGGTCTCGGCCCACTGCAACCTCCACCTCCTGGGTTCAAGCCATTCTCCTGCCTCAGCCTCCTGAGTAGCTGGGATTACAAGTGCCCACCACCACTCCTGGCTAATTTTTGTATTTTTAGTAGGGACAGGGTTTCACCACGTTAGCGAGGCTGGTCTTGAACTTCTGATCTCAGGTGATCCACCTGTCTCGGCCTCCCAAAGTGCTGGGATTACAGGTGTGAGCCACCGCGCCCAGCCTATATGACTGACTTTGGCTTGAGAACTCCCCAGTGATTATGCTGAACCTTCTTTAGACAAGGACAGCCTTAGACAAGCCAGCCTAGAATGCTTCCCTCAACTTTTCTCCGATCTTCATTGTGGCTTCACAACTGTCCCAGCCATACAAGGCTTTCTTCCTCTTTTTCTGAAATATGCATTTCCCCAATAAAACCTTGCACAGTTAATTTCATCATAGTGTCTGCTTCTCAGAGGACCTGAACTTTATAGCTTAGATGTGAGGGGTAAGAAGAAAGAAGAGTTAAGAATTAGCCTCTGGTTCCTGGCTTGGGCAACTGAGTGCATGGTGATTGTCAGTCATTGAGATAAGGAAGACCAGGGAATCTCCATTTAAAGAGAAAAGACATAGCAAGAGGACAGAGTAGGGGTGTGTGGAAGGACAAAAGGAAGGAAAGGCAGAGAGGCCTCAGGTTAGGAGGACAGTTCCACTTGCTACAGGTTTCTGTTGCAGATGAAGTTACTCCTTCCCCACTGAAGCCTGGTCCCAGATCTGTATATCTTAAGAGCAGCTCTAATTTCACTCATGGCTCAAAAACAGATTCTCATAAAAACATGTGTAAGGGGATTGGACAGAAGAAACCTACCCTGGGGTTTCTGTCTTAGCATGGGCTGCTATAACAAAATACCACAGTTTGGGTGGCTTAAACAACAGACATTTATTGTAGCCACCTTCTCTCTATGTTGCTCACGTAGCCTTTCCATGGTGTATATGAAGAGAGAGAGAGAGAGAGAGAGAGAGAGAGAGATCTATCTTCCCCTTCTTCTCAGGGACCTATTCTAAACCTACTTACCTCCAAAGGCCCTGCCTCCAAACACCATCACATTGTGGGTTAGGGCTTCAACATATAGAGGGGCACAAACATTCAATCCATAACAGTTTCTTTCAGCCATATTGGAAAGTGCTTATTCTCAGACACTCAGGCTTTATAAAGTCCTGTGCCATGTGGACACTTAGCATAGATGACCCTAAGCTGATTTCTGTTCCTTACAGGAAAAAGGAACTAAACTCCGGCTTACAGAACTTAGCAAGGTCTCTTCAAATAGCCCCTCACTCTCAGAAAGGTGCCACTCTTTTCTATAGGCTTCTTGCAGACCCTGTTCTTCAGTCTTTGAAAGTGGTGTCTGGGGCACAACTGGTTTATAGGGAACATTTATTAACTTTTTTCCCCTTATCTCCCTGACCTTATCCCCCACCTACTCTTTTATCTGCAAGTAAATTTAACAAAGAGGGGAAACTACATGTGTGAACACAATAATTTCCAGAACAAACCCGGAAATCAATTATTGATAGCTATGTAAAGTGTTGCAAACAGGGGCATGTTTGACTGCTGTGGCTGAGTGGAGAACAAAGAGCATTATCACCAGATACACAAGGCTAGATTCATTTCCTTGGAAATGCAGAACAGTTTAAAATATTGCTAAGGGACAAAGAGATTTTACTCCGGTGCTAACTCATTGATTTTTAGTGAAAAATACTTTTTAACAATTACTTTTTTCAGGATTTAATGTTGATAATGTCAGTCCTTAATGCATGTCAATTATTTTATTATTCCTCTATGGGTTTCCTAGTGTTATGCTATGGATTGTTCTTAGTCTGCAGTGAAATGCCTCTGTCCAGCCATCTCCTCTCCATTCATATAAACCCAGCATTCCAGTCTTTGTTCCAACTTCAGAACAGTGGTGAAGGGAATTGGCATTGTTGATAAGATATCACTTTGTGTATTGGTTTTTCCCTGTTAATAACTGAATGCTTTAACAAGTTTATCAGCCCCGCTTGCTTAACAAATATGTTAAAACCGGAACTGTGGTTCGAAAGGCTCCAAAGTAAAGAGGACAAATATTGCTGGGTTGAAAATTTCCGTCTTGCAATAAATCTGAGTTCAAAGAAGCTATAGAATTAAGCATTGTGCTTTTCATGTGAAATTCAATTCGACAAACATTTATTGTTAAAAAAATTATTTTAACTTCCCCTTCTTAATACAGTGGGTCCTGTAGAAGGAGGAAGTTTAGTGCCAAACACTGAACTATTTTCAATTGAGGTTATCAGAGGTCATCCATAGGGCTGAAGAGTTGGGGAAATGTCTCCTCTTCTCCTCCAGTTCTATGGTTTTTCTCCCTGGTCTGCCCCCTTTTTTTTTTTTTTAACACTAGTTCCAAACATCCAAGTATAATAGAAAAACGCTGAATTCAGAGGTTTTGTCTTATCCTGTTAATTTATTTGGGGCCACATCAATTCACATTTCCTAAGTTCTCATCAGTCAGCAACAATTGCCCAGGCTCCATAGTCTGTTGGATTGACCAAGTCTGGCTTACATTATAATGGAGGAAGCAAGAACTCTTCACACGACTCAGAAATTCCTAGGAAAGTAGACAACACCTGAATGCATATGTGACTGCCATCGGTGTATTCAGACACATCCATTGCTCAAAGACAAGTAGTTCTTTGTACATCTCTACTCAGATATCTACATTGGGGTTCCTAGGGGTTGCTTGGCTAGTTGGAGAAGGCCTGAGATTGTGTAGTGAAGAAATCCAGAAGAATTTTGAGCAGAGTTAGTGTCAAGGAGGGTCAGGGAGCAGGGACATTTCTTAGGGAAGGTGATATGTAGGAAAAGGTATGGACAAGTGACATCCTGGGTTAAGGTACTGATGTAAAATATGGTGCCAGGGTTCAGGGTCTCCTGAAGCCCATCTTTGGAGCTTCTAGGGATCTGTAAAGTCCAGGTTAAGAGCTGCTGCTGTGACACCTGCCTGAACAGACAGAAGTTAGTGTGGTATAGGCCAGGAAAGGCAGAAAGGGGTGCAGAAGGAAGGGAAAGTAGTTCTGTTTCTCAAACCAAAGGGAATGCTGAAGGATGGATGTGGGGGGCCCTGAGAAGTTCCAGGTAGAGTGGCTTAGATGACAGGAGGCCTTCTCAGAAAGACACAGGAAGGACTTTGGGCTATGAACCTACAGAGGCTCCAAGTACCAGTGACCCGGCTTCTGAACACATCTCATCAACTCTTATACAGGGTTGAAGATTTCCCTCTTAAAAGTTCACTGGGGACCAGGCGCTGTGGCTCATGCCTGTAATCCCAGCACTTTGGGAGGCCAAAGTGGGCGGATCACTTGAGGTCAGGAGTTCGAGACCAGCCTGGCCAATATGGTGAAACCCTGTCTCTACTAAAAATACAAAGATTATCCAGGAATGGTGGCACATGCCTGTAGTCCCAGCTACTTGGGAGGCCAAGGAAGGAGAATCACTTGAACCAGGGAGGCAGAGGTTGCAGTGAGCCAAGATCACACCACAGCACTCCAGCCTGCGCAACAGAGGGAGACTCTGTCTCAAAAAAAAAAAAAAAAACAAGGTTAGAATAGGGAATAGATTTCACTCATCTGAACAAAACAAAACAACTTAATGTTTGTTATCAGGGAGTACAAATACCATCCATATTGATATAATTCTATTTTTCTCTTCTATTTTCCTTGGTAGAAAGTGACAATAACTTCTTTGGTTTAAAGAGAACTTTCATTCTCACAGTGAGCCTGAGGTCGGTCATTTTCTGCACTTTTCAAGGGAGTTGAGGCTCTAGGCAGTTTAGGGGCTTGTCTAGTGCCCTCAGCCTGTGGTGGCTGGAGGCATAACTCCAAGCTCAGTGCTACTTCCATCATACTTTCTACTTGGTTCTTGGTCAGATAGGTCCTACTTTTGTGCTTGGGATTTCACTGCATTGCTGATGCTCACATTCATCCTCACCTGACAAAGGCCATTAACTACATCACTGATCTCTGCCTTGACCACTTGTTCAATAGTTTTAGCCACTGGGCTAGCAGTTGGGAGGCACTAAGATATGTGACCCACCTGAGGCCCAGGAATGTGTTATCACTCCCACAGATGGGGTCCTCTAGTTACCCCTGGGCAAGGAGCAGGAGCACTAATCTCCACTCCCCTTCATAGGAAAGAACAACCAATCTGTCCAATTACAGAGAACTTTGGAAAGATGCCAAGGCACTCTGAGCCCAGAATTAATGAGGTCCAGAGAAGAAATTCAGCTCCAAAAGGAAGAGGTTTGTGGAGACCTACAAGCTGTTTCTGGGGTCCTTGGACACTTAGAAAACCAGAAGCCATCAATGAGTGGGGCAGCTTTAACTCCCTTCATGTAGGACCTGCTATGTTAGAATCCAAAGTCTGCTCAGGAGCAGGCCTACCTGCTCACACTAGAGCATCCAGGGGGAACTGTGGATACCTGCTCATGGCCAAGACAGGTGACTCTCAGCAGAGGATGGCTCCAAAGAAGATTGCTAAGAGCTCATTTCAGGGGCAGTGGAGAATAGGCCACAGGTGAGTGCTAACACCTTGATGTGGGGACTGCCACATCAGTGGAGGACAACAAAGCTGGCTTCCTGAGACTGGGACGAGGCTTATACCCCATAAGGGGGACCTTGGGGAAAAAGGAGCCTTCCTGCAGCCACTGTGACTGAACTGGGGAATCACTTCTCATTCTAGATCACTGGGCCTTTGGACTGCAGGGCTTTGTTCATTGCTTATTTGTGGTGATGGGCTTTCTTTCCTTTTAATCAAACTTTGTGCTTGCAAAGGGGAGTTTGTACCACCTTACAGGGTCTCTGTCCATAATTTTGATTCAAGCTAAACTGATCAAGTGCAGGATATGTTGGCTCCAAGGTTATGCCAGGATACAGTTTTCTCCAGGTGAAATAATCCCTTTATAACCCCCATAATAGATCCACAAACAGGCAGGATTAGTGTGTGGGTCACCTTAAAAATCTGGTAAACCCCTCTTGTTCCCAAGTGTCTGTGTTTGGGAGAACTTAGTAAAGGGAGGAGCTTCCTGGGAACTTTTTGTGTTTAGTCTCAATCTGCCAATGATTTACTTACCCCTGTGTTGTTGAATTGGAAGATTGGGTGGTGATTTATCAGAAAGTGTAGCAGGAAGAACTTGTCATTTCTAAGACCTCAAATACTGGTTAACTGCGTTTGCAGCTAGAAGTTAGGCTCTGATTCACTGTTTTGTATTTTCTAAAAGGGTTATATGTAATTTGAAAGATAGACCTGCCAAGACGTGAGATCTGTGTTCTCCTTGGTTAGAGCTAACATTTATGGTGAGGAAAGCACTGCAGGTAACGGTTCAGAGCCTGGACTTCGGTGGCAGGTGGATGCAAGTTACAGTCACAGCTCTGCTACTTGCTAATCGTGTGATCTTGGCAATTTATTTAACTCTTTAGCCTTCAGTTTGCTTCCTTTGTTAATTTTTTTTCTTAGTTCTATTAGTTTTTCAATTATGTTTTCTGAACCTAGAGATACTTTTGCCTCTTTTAATATTCGTAGTAGAAATTCATTTCTCTTGTTTTATTGCATTGGTTACAATTATCAGATTGTAACCAATGATGTCAGTGACAATGACAATGGACATTCATATCATATTCCTGATCTTAATGGGATGTTTCAAATGTTTCATATTAAGTATGATAATTGCTATATGTTCTGGTAGACATTGTTTAAAATCAGCTTAAGAAAGTTTCCTTGTACTTTAAAAAAAATTGTGAATGGATCTTAAAGTTAGTCACATTCTTGGCATCTCTTGAGCCAAAATGATCATATGGCTTTTCTTCTTTAGTCTGTTAAGATAATGCATTTTATCAATAGTTTTCCCTATTAACTAATTATTTCTAATGTCAAATCATTTTAAAATCTAAGATAAATCCTGATTGGTTATGATGCATTTTTCTTTCTCACATATTTCTTGTCTTTTTCTTTTTCTTTTTAAAAAAATTTTTGTGATGATTTTCACTATGCTGCCCAAGCTAGTCTTGAACTCTTGGACTCAGGGGATCCTCCTGCCTCAGCCTCCCTAGCAGTTGGGACTACAGGCATGTGCCACCATGCCTGGCTGCATTTTTTTTTAAATATTGCTGGACTTGATTTCATCATATTTTATTTAGGATATTTAAAATTTAAGTTTTTAAATGATATTCATGTATCATTTTCTTGTGTGCTATCTTTATCAGGTTTTGCAGCTGTGATTTTTAATTAATTTTGTTGATTTAAAGGAGCAGGCTGGCACAGAGAAGAGGACATGCGGAAGGAGCTCCAGCTTTCCCTGTCAGTCACCTTGCTGCTTGTCTGTGGCTTCCTCTACCAGTTCACCCTGAAGTCCAGCTGCCTCTTCTGCTTGCCTTCTTTCAAGTCCCACCAGGGGCTGGAAGCCCTCCTGAGCCACAGACGTGGCATTGTGTTTCTAGAGACCTCAGACAGAATGGAGCCACCCCACTTGGTCTCCTGTTCTGTAGAGTCTGCTGCCAAGATTTATCCTGAGTGGCCTGTGGTATTCTTTATGAAGGGTCTTACTGATTCCACACCGATGCCCTCAAACTCCACATACCCAGCTTTTTCCTTCCTCTCAGCAATAGACAACGTTTTTCTCTTCCCTTTGGATATGAAAAGGCTGCTTGAAGACACACCATTGTTTTCATGGTACAATCAAGTAAGTGTTTAGGGAAATTTAAAATGTCAACGAATTGTATATATGGATAAACTGAGGGTAAGGACTCAGGTCGGAGATGGGACTAGAACCCACATTTGGGTTGACTCTCATTTGGCCCTCTTTTTACCATGTTGAGAACTGATTCAAATAAAGAGGGAAGACTTACATTAGGTGCATCTTTATTCTGCTGTCTTTTGCTTCTAGCCTTATTTCTTTTAGGATCTTGGTTACTTTGGAGACTATTCTTAACTGAATGAGTTTTTATATCTTTTCTAGGTGTATAGGACACTTATTTTTCACTACAGTTTTAAATCCACTTACGTTAAACTTTTTTTTTTTTTTGCACCTAAAGTGGAAACCAGGCAATATTTAACATGAAAATGATGTAAGTAGAAAATTCATGGAGGATGGGTGAAATGCTGCAATATGAGATTGGGTTGTATTAAGATATGATTGAGAAACTCCTGGAGCTTAGAGGAATTTTGTAATCCCCAAGTTTGTAGTGAACCATAATAAGGGAATAATGTGCCAATCTAATATTTCTCTTATAGAGGAGCTGAAATCAGGTTGCTTAAAGAAATTATAGTACAACAACTCAATGATTCCATTATGCAGGCTTTAACTATAATTTTTTAAAACTGACATCCTATGAAGACTATAACACAATATGGAATTAAAACCACCTTATGTCATAATGTAATTATAATAGTTATAATGATTTAAGTTATGCAAAAACCCACACACATCTATTGAAAAAAAAAAAGACCTGAAAGAACTATACAACACACAATAATAGTAGGTGTTTTCGTATAATTGGATTAGGAGTGAATTTAGTGATGAGAATGTGTTGATTTTACAAATAACATTATTTTAGAAAACAAAAAGTAATTTAAAAATTGACATAAAAATAATACTATTCACATTGGGTGTGCTGGCATGCACCTGTAGTCTCAGCTACTCCAGAGGCCAAGGCAGGAGGATCGCTGGAGCCCAGGAGTTCAAAGGCCAGCCTGGGCAACATAGGGAGACTCTGTCTCAAACAAACACACAAGCAAAAATAATACTATTTGCTTGCCACATAAAGTTCTGTCTAAATTCTAATCATAGGCTGTAGCAAATATTACCAAACTTTTTTTTCTGTATAGGGCCAGATAGTAAATATTTTCGGCCTTGTGGGCTAAGGTGGTAAAATTGAGGATATTATGAAGGTACTTGTGGTAGTTTCTTCCGTCTGTTGTAACAAATTACCACCAACCTGGTGGCATAAAACAACAGAAATTCGTTCTCTCACAGTTCTGGAGGCCGGAAGTCCCAGATTATTTTCACTGGGCCAATATCAAACTGCTGGCAGGGCTGCATTTCCTCCTGAGTTCCTAGGGAAGGATGATCCCTTGCCTCTGACAAGCTTCTGTGGCTGCTGGCATTCCTTGGCCAATAGCCCCTCACTCCAGTCTCTGTCTCCATCTTCAAATCTCTTTTCCTCTGTTTGTGTAAAATCTCCCTCTGTCTCTCCCTTTAAATGACACTTGTGATTGCATTTAGGGCCCATCCAGGATACTCTCCCCATCTTAAGGTTCCTAATGACACCTGCAAAGATACTTTTCCCATATAAGGTAACATTAACAGGTTCCAGGAATTAGGACCTGAGGTCTTTGGGTAGCCATTATTTAGCCTACTCCCTGCCCCACCTCATTTGCCTGGGAACTGGGTGGACTGTCCTGGGTGGAGGGCATGCTTGTACCTAGTTGCTGTCAGCTAGAGACATTTTTTGGACTAAGTGACAGACATGATGGGGAGGGATCTGGTGGGCCAGAAAGGTAGGGGCTGGGGCTGGGAATGGCTCCTGGGGTCAGTTTATTCTTGGCCCCCGTGACTTCTACATCCCAAAGTGCGTATCTTTCCTTCTGAAGAAACTTGAAGTCCTCAAATTGGGCCCCATCAGGAGGAGGTGGGGCAGTTCATGGATTGAGTTTCCACTGTGTTGGGAGCTGCCAACAGCAGAGTTCCCAACAAGCAGGTGGCACTGCCCTGCACAGTGGCAGGGCGGGCAGAGGGGTAGGGAGGCAGTTTCTGGGAGTGGAGGGGACACCCCAGCTTGGTCTTTGTGGCTCTCAGTGCTAACTTGCTAGAGGGTGTTCTGGGACTCTACAAGTTTCCTGATGCCTGGGCTAGACTAACACTACCTGATATAGTTTGAATATATGTCCTCACCAAATCTCATGTGGAATTGTAATTCCATTGTTGGAGGTGGGGCCTGGTAGGAGGTAATTGGGTCATGGGGGTGGATCACTCACGACTTGGTGCTGTCCTCAGGATAGTGAGTGGGTTCTCGTGAGATCTGGTTGTTTAAAAGTGTGTGGCACCTACCCCTCCACCCCCACTCTCTCTCTTGCTCCTGCTCTCGCCATGTGATGCGCCTACTCCTGCTTCACCTTCAGCTGTGAGTAAAAGCTCCCTGAGGCCTCCCCAGAAGCCAAGCAAATGCTGTTGCTTTGCTTGCTGTACAGCCTGCAGAACCGTGAGCCAATCAAACCTCTTTTCTTTATAAATTACCCAGTCTCAGGTATTTCCTTATAGGAATGCAAGAACAGCCTAACACACTGCCTAAATTGTATTTTGCTCCTTGAAAAAAATCTGTAATTAAATTATTTTGGGAGAAGCTGCATACCACATCCTTTTCTTACAGATGAATCACGCACATGAGGATATTAAAGCCTCTTTATTGTTCTGAACTGAAGAAATCTAACTGGATTCAACCCATCACGTCCTAAACTTATTTGAGCATGGAACCCTCTTTCAGTGTGACAAATAATCTCTTGGCACTGATGTTCCATGGAACACAGTTTAGATTGCTCTGAGCTGCACCTTAATTTTACTATGTTGGATTTTAGGAGCAAGATGGGCTCTGAGCTAGAGAGCTCCTAAGAGTTTGCTCCATCTGAGCCTGCAGAATACTACAGTAGGCTGTACATCTATAGGGATCATACCACAATACCCTAGGGATACTGAGCTGTAGCATGTGCTTCCCCAGTTAGGCCACCACAGGATAGCTGGGAACCACCTGTTAGGAAAGACCCAAGGTGCCATCACTTCCTTGTGACCACTGGGTTTTCTGCACTGATCTGGGCTATTGTAGCCCTTGATGATGCCCAGGAATGAGAACTATGGGCATAGGGTGGGGATGGGCAACTGTTCTCTGAGCAGCTAGAACCTTAAACCTCTTTCCGCTGGTCATCCTTATTGGAGCGCTTATGTTGTTTTTTTTTTTTTTGAGACGGAGTCTTGCTCTGTCGCGCAGGCTGGAGTGCAGTGGCGTGATCTTGGCTCACTACAACCTCCGCTTCCTGGGTTCAAGTGATTCTCCTGCCTCAGCCTCCCAAGTAGCTGGGACTACAAGCACGCACCACCATGCCCAGCTAATTTTTGTATTTTTAGTAGAGATGGGGTTTCACCATGTTGGCCAGGATGGTCTTGATCTTTTGACCTCGTGATCCGCCCACCTCTGTCTCCCAAAGTGCTGGGATTACAGGTGTAAGCCACCGTGCCCCGCCCCTGGTCATAATTTTTAACTTAAAAAATAGGAATGATCATAGTACCTATTTTTGAGGACTCGTGTAGATTAAAAAGAGCTTAGAACAATTATTGATAAATGTTAGCTATTATTATTAGGTTTTTGGCAATTGTATACAATGTCACAATTATTGTTTTTTTTTTTTTTTTGAGATGGAGTCTTGCTCTCTCGCCAGTGGTGCAATCTTAGCTCACTGCATCCTCCGCCTCCCAGGTTCAAGTGATTCTCCTGCCTCAGCCTCCGGAGTAGCTGGGATTACAGGGGCCCACCACCATGCCTGGCTATTTTTTTTGTATTTTTAGTAGAGATAGGGTTTCACTATGTTGGCCAGGCTGGTCTCCAACTCCTGACCTCGTAATCTGCCCACCTTGGCCTCCCAAAGTGCTGGGATTACAGGCATGAGCCACCCACGCCCGGCTTATTTTTATTTTTATTTTTTTTGAGATAGAGTTTCACTCTTGTGGCCCAGGCTGGAGTGCAATGGCACAATCTTTCCTCACTGCAACCTCCGCCTCCCAGGTTCAAATGATTCTCCTGTCTCAGCCTCCCTAGTAGCTGGGATTACAGGCGCCTGTCACCACGCCTGGCTAATTTTTGTATTTGTAGTGGAGACGGGGCTTCACCACATTGGCCAGGCTGGTCTCGAACTCCTGACTTCAGATAATCCACCCACTTCAGCCTCCCAAAGTGCTGGGATTACAGGTGTGAGCCACCATGCCCAGCACAATGTGACAATTTTTAACAACTTGTGAAGACTTCTGCAAGTTTTAGTTGACCTGCTTTCATTTGACTCGATAGCAGAATTTTAAAGACTGTTTATTTTGTCAAAAGCCAGGGGTGGTTGTTTAACCTTTTAACCAATGTATTTAAAATTAAAAAACAAACAGACAAAACATTTTGCTTTCTATTTCTCTTCAAAATCTTAGCATTCCATATGAGAACATTGACATTTATGCTGATTTATTTTTATTCTTTTTAAAGTCATTTTCTGTTTTACCCACATTTTAGCCTTTGCAGTCATCTGTGACTCTTCTCTCTCCCACCCACACCCAGCCCATTAGCAAATCCTGACCAGCTTCATCTTCATTATGTGCCCTTCCCTCACCCCCACTGTTAGCACCATCATCTCTTGTCTGGATTATGTCAACCGACTCCTAACTTGCCTTTGCTTCTGCCCTTGCCATCTACCAACCCTACCCCAGACTGATTTCCACACAGCAGCCAGAGTGACCCTTTGAAGAGTAATTGAGATCACTTCCCTCCTTTCTTCTAAACCTTTCAAGTAACTTCAGTCTTGGCCCCAGCCTACATGATCTGGCCTCCCTCCCCACCCCTCTCCAATTCTGATCTCATTGCCTACCCCACTCCCTTCTCAGCTCTGCTTCAGCCTGCTGCCTCCTCCTTGTTCCCAGACATGGCACGTGTGCTTTTGCCTCAGGGCCCTTGTATTCACTGGGATACAGACCTGAGCTTCAGTGACTTATGCCCTGCATTTGTGGAACTATATGAACCAGGAAGGGAGGTCTGTGGTTAGAGGAAGCAACACACTGGTGGACAATCTCTACTGCAAGAGAAGAGAGTTCTAGGCGTTCCCTCCTCCTGGAACTCTCTTTTCTCAGCTATGGGCATGGTTCACCCACCCACTTCATTCCAGTTTCTGGGGGAACTAACGTAATACAGCGCTCCACCCTGGCCCCTTCACAGTCCCTTCACCCAGCTTTTTTTCTTCATAGTTGTTGTCAGCATCCAACACAGAATGTTTATTTATTATCTGTCTCCTCCCAGTAGGGATTTCTGTTTGTTTGTTCACTGCTGTATCCTTAGCAGTTTTAATAGAATTCGGCACATAGTAAATAGGCCCTCAATAAATTAATTCCTTTAATAATAAAGGAATTAATACATGAGCAAAGGTATGCATTTTAAGATTTTTTTTAATCAATTTTTCAAATAGCAGACATACTGATTTTTTTCATTGTCAGTTGTTAGCATTTTAAGGGATTTATTTGGTTCTTCCTCTACAGTTACATATTTGTAGTTTATGTACACCCACGTTGAAGAATGACTCATACGGTGCATTGTGAAATCTTTTCTGGATTTCTTCTTTATCTTTCCAATGCTTTAATGTTTTTTTTAAAAAAACCATCTCATGAAATCTTTAAAAGCTGCTAAAACCTTCCCATTGATACTGATTGCTGCAAACTTTTTACTTAAATGAAAAATTTTAGAGTGAGGTAAGTTTGGTAAACTTGCAAAATCGGGCTGTGGCAAATAGGATTTTGGGAAGCTGGCTTCTTTAACCCCTCCCCAGCCTCTCTGGGCCTGGCCTCCTGCTGTGATGCCCCTCCCTCTTCCCCTGGCTACTTGGGGCTGATTTGCACCTGCTCCTGCAGATCAACGCCAGCGCAGAGAGAAACTGGCTCCACATCAGCTCGGATGCATCCCGCCTGGCCATCATCTGGAAATACGGTGGCATCTACATGGACACCGATGTCATCTCCATCAGGCCCATCCCTGAGGAGAACTTTTTGGCTGCGCAGGCTTCTCGGTACTCCAGTAATGGAATATTTGGGTTCCTCCCCCACCACCCCTTTTTGTGGGAATGCATGGAAAACTTTGTTGAACACTATAATTCAGACATTTGGGGCAACCAAGGCCCTGAGTTGATGACAAGGATGTTGAGGGTATGGTGTAAACTTGAAGACTTCCAGGAGGTGAGTGACCTCAGGTGTCTGAACATATCCTTCTTACACCCCCAAAGATTTTACCCCATCTCCTATCGAGAGTGGAGGCGCTACTATGAAGTGTGGGATACAGACCCAAACTTCAATGACTCTTACGCCCTGCATTTGTGGAACCACATGAACCAGGAGGGGCGGGCTGTGATTAGAGGAAGCAACACACTGGTGGAAAATCTCTATCGCAAGCACTGTCCCAGGACTTACAGGGACCTGATTAAAGGCCCAGAGGGGTCAGTGACTGGGGAGCTGGGTCCGGGTAACAAATAGAGCTAACACTCGTTTGCTGCTGCTGCAGTGTGGAAATGGACATTTCCTGGAGTGCCACATTTTCACTTGATCTCCACTGTCTCTTGGGGGGGTGGGCAGAGGGTTGCCTCTCAAATGTCAGTTAGGATTAGCTTTCTCTGTCTATAATAGAACAATCCCAAATGATACTGGCTATAAAACATACACCCATGGTCCATGTGACTGCTTGACCTCCAACCCACCATGTTTGCATTTCAGGCAGTAGGATGAAGAAAAGAGGAAAGGTGCACTTGCTTTATTTTGTGAAGACTTCCTGCAAGTACTGTATAACACTTTCTCTTACATTGCACTGACTGAGATGTAGCTGCAAGAGAGGCTGGGAAGTTTAAGGAGGAAGAAAAAATGGGTACTGGGATAGGCAGCTAACAGTTTTGCTACAAGTTCTATTTAATACAGTAAGATTAATTCCAGGACCTGTTAGAGCATTGACTGAGGTAAAAAGAGACTTGATTTCTAGTCCTGATTTTGACATTCATTAATGCATTCAGTCAATAAATATTAACTGAGCCTGATCTATGTGCCAAACATTGATTTAGATGCTGCAGATACAGCTGGATCAAGCAGATGAGGTCCTCAGCACTTATATCCTAATCCCTGGCCTCATGATCCTGGGACAGTCTCCTCCCCTCCCCAGGGTGTCTGCTGTTCTCTGCCCTACCTCTTTCCAATATACACATTAACCCTGTCATAATTGGCCCATAGAAGCAACTTACCAACTCAGACTATTTAAAACTTCTGCCCTTTTTAGATTCGCATAAAAATTTACCTCCTGCATTTCAAAATGTCATGTTCAAAGCACCATAAATATATACAATTTTTATTTGTCAATTACAAATAAATAAATAATTTATTATTTCTTTTCAGGAGGTATGAGAATTAATATTTCTTCGGCAAACACTTATCAGCCAAGATTTTCCAGAACTTTCCTTTTGATAGTTTGCTTTATGGAAAAAAGTTTATATTTGCCCCCAAATGTAAAATTATGATACCCTTTCAAACTATATCCATCTATCCTTCTTTTATTCTAATATTTCCCCCTTTAGGAATCACTGCTGGCCAGGCACAGTGGTTCACACCTGTAATCCTGGCACTTTGGGAGGCTGAGGCAGGTGGATTGCTTGAGCCCAGGAGTTCAAGACCAGCCTGGGCAAGATGGTGAGACCCTGTCTCTACAGAAAATACAAGAATTAGCTGGGTGTGGTGATGCGTGCCTGTAGTCCAAGCTGGCTGGGAGACTGAGTTAGGAGGATCACCTGAACATGGGAGGTTGAGGGTATAGTGAGCCAAGATTGTGGCACTGCACTCAGTCTGGGTGACAAAGCCAGATCAAAAAAAAAAAAAAATCACTGCTTTGACAATCTTATTAAAAAATATTTACAAGTCATGTCTCATGCCCCAGCTTTATTTATTCACAGCTACTTGCTTTGGACTTGTAGATGTCTGATACCATCGTCAGGCTCTGAGGCCTGCTGCCATACTCCATGGCTGTCTTTTGGGTTGTGTCCTAGGAACCACTACTGGTTTTCAGCTCTCCTGACTGTCTCCACAGGTGAGGATTTCTAGGGCTAGCTGTCTTAGAGACAAGCAGGGACACATACATTGTCTCTCCCTTCTACATTTGGAGAATGCATGACAAATGGTTCTTCAACTATTCCTGACCAACAGGGTTTTGAGGGGTTTGATTAGAAATATTTTCGATATTTCAAAAATATGTGAATTGGCCATGCACATTGGCTCACGCCTATAATGCCAGCACTTTGGGAGGCCATGGTGGGAGAACTGCTTGAGCCCAGGAGTTTGAGATCAGACTGGGCAACACAGCAAGACCCTGTCCCTACAAAAAACAAATAGCCAGGCAAGGTGGCTCACCTGTAGTCCTAGCTACTTGGGAGGCTAAGGAAGGAGGATCACTTGAGCCCATGGGTTCTAGGTTATGGTGAACTATGATCACACCACTGCACTCCAGCCTGGGCAAGACAGTGAGACCCTATCTCAAATACATAAAAAAGTAAATAAATGTACACACACACACACACACACACACACACACAAATTCATTTTGACATTAATGATAATTTGATGTTTATGGGGAGCTTTACCTGGCAGTAAATTATGTTTTTGATTAATAAAAAATGTAGCAAATAAAATAATAATGTATTACTTAATGAATCCAGTTTGCTTAGTGAAAAAGAACATTTCAAAACATGGTGGTGGTGATGATGGCAAGAGTAGTAAGTGGTAAGAAATGTGAGGTTCCTGGGACCCCAGATAACCCTGGATTCCTTCTGGCCTTTTGTGAATCTATGCCATGAATTTATATCAGGCTACATTTTGCAAATAGGCTCATGCTGGTGTTTTTCCCTGTATTAATTTTTTTTCAAATCCTACTCATTCTTAGAATTTCAAATAGGATTGTGTGGGGCAAAAAGTGAAAGTGCGTGTTGTGTACTACTGTCATGTTTGTAGGTACCTCTCGCTCTTTCTCTGCATATATATTCACGCTTATTGGTAAGAAGTCTCTTCCAAGTACCCTGCACTGCCATCTTGTCTGCCCTTGCTTTTTCTCCAGGACTCCCATCCACAATTCAACAGGGCTGTCTCTTTCCTTCTCTAGGGTAAGAGCCAGCATCAGTGCTGATTGGTTGGTATCTGTGCCAGACTCGTTAAATATTTTGAATACCATTCCTGAGTTTCTCATATAAATAGTTAAAAAAAATACAAATGGAATCATAAGATACATGTTATGGCCAGCCATGGTGGCCTATGCCTGTAATCCCAGCACTTTGCGAGGCTGAGGGGGGCAGATCACTTGAGGTCAGGAGTTCGAGACCACCAGCCTGGCCAACACGATGAAACCCCGTCTCTACTAAAAATACAAACATTAGCCAGGCGTGGTGGCGGGTACCTGTAATCCCAGCTACTTGGGAGGCTGAGGCAGGAGAATCGCTTGAACCCGGGAGGTGGAGGTTGCAGTGAGCTGAGACTGTACCACTGCACTCCAGCCTGGACAACAAAAGCCAAATTCTGTCTTTAAAAAAAAAAAGATACATGTTATTTGTATGTTGTTTTTCACTTTAAAAATGTGTATGTCGTAGGTACCTTTTTTCATTAGCACATCAAGATATAATATACTTTTTTCTTTATAATGGTTGCATAGTGTTTCATTGTAGGATACATGATACATAATCTACTCAATCATTATTCGATTGCTGGATATTGACATTATTCTAATTTTAATAGTACATATAATACTATAGCAAAAAATCCTGATTACTGCATTTTTGAGGACTTTAAATTTTGATAATTATTTTTCAAGAAGGCTGTTTGAAACTGTCCATTTTCCCACTTTTCACCAGTTTAAAACATCTATTTAATTTTGGCCAGTATAATAGTTTAAAACATGTAATTTTTATGTTCATTTTGGTAAGGTTGTTTACATGTTTAACTGGCAATTTTTTTATTCTATGAATCATCTCATCTTTTGTCCACTCTTCTTTTGAGTTGTTCTATTTCTTGTTGATTTGTAAGCACTCTTTATAAATTAATGTCACGAATACTGTATCATTACACTGCATTTTTTTTAGTTCTTTGTTTTTTAACCTCATTTAGGATGTTTTCACCACATATGTTTCAAAATTTTTATGTAATCCAATCTGTCTTTTTTTTTTGTTTTTTGGGTTTCATGCCATGCTTCCCTACCCTTCTGTCACCCTGCTCCCCTTCAAGAAATAAAGGCAGAGCTCTCTCACCCAAGGGAATTGTCAGGACCCTGAATCTCAGATGTATCTTCTAAACTAAGTTACAAGGTTAATGCACTCTCCTTGGTGGTATTGGGGCAGGGATTCTTAATTTAGGGGGCTGTGAAGAGATTTTGGGGGTCTGGGAACTTACTTTTTATTTTTACTAGCTGTTAATCAAAATGTATCATTCCTTTCAATTATGAATGTAGGCCACAAACCACAGTAGTATTAGTAGAACCTGTGACTTTGTCATTAAATATTAGTTTTTTCCTATCACATTAAAGTTATTACAGATATCTTGAAATAATTGTTTACACTCTTACTACTTTTAGGTCAGATGCTAGATCTTGCCATTTAATGCATCAATAAACAAAAATGCTATTATTTTACACATTTTCTTATGTTTTCATAGCTATATTTTCAATATTTTGATGTCCTCTGTAATTCTATGTTTTGCTTGGTGCATTTAAAACCATTCTTAGGCCGGGCGTGGTGGCTCACACCTGTAATCTCAGCACTTTGGGAGGCTGAGGCGGGCGGATCACAAGGTCAAGAGATCGAGACCATCCTAACCAACATGGTGAAACCCCGTCTCTACTAAAAATACAAAAATTAGCTGGGTGTGGTGGCAGGCGCCTGTAGTCCCAGCTGCTTGGGAGGCTGAGGCAGGAGAATCGCTTGAACCCAGGAGGTGGAGGTTGCAGTGAGCCGAGATCATGCCACTGCACTCCAGCCTGGAGACAGAGCAAGACTCCGTCTCAAAAAATAAATAAATAAATAAAAAATAAAAATAAAAACCATTCTGAGGAAAGGGTGCAGGCTTCATCAAACTGCCAAAGAGGAATCCCTCCTCCAAAAGGCAAAAGCCCAGGCAGGAGGCAGCTGGGGCAGCTCCTTCTAGATCCCACCCGCCCATCACTGCCAGCCAATGAGGGGCCATATCACAGCCACGCCTTAGGCCAGGCTTATCCAGCTCTGCATTTTCATTTTTTGCAGAAGGGACGTTTTCCTGAGAAAGGAGGTCTTTTCGGTAAGTGCTCAGACTTCCTTCAAAGTGATCTTTTCAGGGATTGGGCTAGAATGTACGATCTGCCTAAGAAAGTTTCCTCTCAGATCCTGCCAGTTCTAGACATGTCAGAGTGCAGGCCTTTCTTTTGTTGCTAGATTCTTAGATTTTTCAGAAACCAGCAAACCAGATTTTATGTAAAATCCCCCTCTGACTGTATGCCTGCCTATCTATACATCAACACAGAAAACCCAACAATACACTTTTGACCTAAAATCACCTCAGGGCTCATTAGTGGCCGGCATCCCAGCGCAGGGAGACCTGCCCCATACACCTCAGACACATTTCCCTTCAGGAGAGTGGGATCCAGAGCAGGTTTCTAAGGTGTGATGCCAGCATTTGGCAGCAGAGGGCACTCCTATTACAGGCTGCCTAGGCTGTGTCCTATTTCCTGAGGTGTAGGAGGGAGACTGTCTGTGAAAGGGGCTGAGCCGGGTCAGAGGGCGGGTGCCTAGTACTGGGCTGAGGAGGGAGTGAGGGGCCATTGGGATATTGAAAATCCATCCTCCTGTCCTCCCACCCAGCAGTTATGGGCCAGCTGCTTGGGGTGACAGGAATGTCTCCCGGACTAGCCAGCTAGGGCCAGTCTCCCTTGGTCTATGCACCTGTCCCCACGGCTGATGCCAGAGCTTGTGTGTGCTACAGTAGAGGTGGGCAGCAGAAATGACAGCTTTCCAGTGCCAAGTGATCTAGTCCTCTAGAGGCTGTTGGTATCCTTGGGACTAAGAAAATAACTTGGCACATGATGGGCACGCAGTAACTCCTCCCTGTGTTGAGTGTTGAACTAAGGCCCAGTAAGGGAAGAGTGTGAGGGTTCCATGCATGAGGTCTTAGTCAGCTCAAGATTCAGGATTTGGTTTTTGGCTAAGGTAGATCTGGGTGCATGTCAAGTCTACTTTCTTACACCAGCCCTGCAAAGGAGGGCACCCTATTTACACATGGGGAAATTGAGGCTGGTGGAAATAACACGCACAAAGGTATCCTCAGAACTACTTTCTGCAAATTTCAGGGATACAGTGGGAAGAGAGCTGAGAAGCAAATGTCCTTGGCGATTTCACAGTGTCAAGTCAGGAGGGCACACCACTGACTTGTAGGCCCAGGGCAGAGCCTACATACAATTTAGCTAATTTGATTCTAACAACTCTTCTAGGTAGAGTTTACTTTTCCCATTTTACAGAGGAGAAAAATGAAAGGTCAGAGAGGCTACGTGACTTTCCCAGGGTTATGTAGCTTGGGAATGTGGAATGTAGATGTGTCTTTGACTCCCAAGGCCTGGACTCTTCTCTTTGCTCTTGTGGGTGGCAGAAAATCCTGGGGTGAAAAAAGTGCCCTGACTAGGAGAAGACGGCAGGAACAAGATCCCCCATCCGAATAGATGGTGCACAGATATCCCAACTTAGTCCTGGTCCCTGCTCCATCCACTATTTTTTTTTAATGTTTAAAAAATTGTGATAAACTGTACATAATGTAAAATTTGCCATCGTAACCATTTTCAAGTGTACAATTCAGTGGCATTAAGTACATTCACATTATTGTGCAACCATCACTACCATTTATCTCTGGAACTTTTTCATCATTCCCAAACTGAGAATCTGTACTCATGAATCAATAACTACTCATTCCCCCTCCTCCAGCCACTGGTAACCACTATTCTACTTTCTGTCTCTGTGAATGGACTATTCTAGGTACAAGTGGAATCATACAATATTTCCAGGTATAAGTGGAATAATACAATATTTGTCCTTTTGTGTCCAGCTTATTTCATTTAGCATAATGCTTTTGCCTTGATCTGAATGTTTGTGTCCCTGCAAAATGGGGTTGAAATCCTGACCCCCAAGGTGACGGTATTGGGAGGTGGGGCCTTTGGGGGGTGGTTAGGTCATGAAGGTAGAGTCCTCATAATTGGGATTAGTGCCCTTATGAAAGAAACCCCAGAAAGCTAGCCAGCCCCCTTCTACTAAGTGAGGGTGCAGTGAGAAGAAGACAGCCTATCAACCAGGAAACAGGCCCTCACCAGGCACCGAATCTGCCAATGTCTCGATTTTGGACTTCCCAGACTCCAGAACTGTAAGAAAAAAACTTCTATTGTTTATATGCTACCCACTCAATGGTATTTTGTTATAGCAGCCTGAATAGACTAAGACAGTTTTCAAGGTTCATTCATGTGTCAGAATTTCCTTCCCTTTTAAAGTTAATATTACATTGTATGGATATACCACATTTTATCCATTAATCTGTTGATAGACATTTGAATTGTTTCCACTTTTTGGCTATTGTGAATAATGCTATTATGAACATGAGTATACGAATATCTGTTTGAATCCCTGCTTTCAGTTCTTTGGGGTATATACCCAGAAATGGAATTGTTGGATCTTTCGGCAATTCGTGTTTAATTTTTTGAGGAACTACCATTCTGTATCCACAGTAATGGTACCATTTTACATTCCCACCAGCAATGCACAGGAGTTCCAGTTTCCCTGCAAGTCTTTGACAATGCTTGTTCCCATACACATTTGCTTTGGCTGTCTCAAAATGTAGAGCTTGGCAGATTGAGATTGTGGTGGGAAGAAAGCCTTTGAAATGGGAAAAAGAGAAAGAGGGAGGGAGGGAGAAGAGTTGCGGAGTGGAGAGAGAGAGAGTGTGTGTGAAAAGGAGCTTTTTTCCCACTCTTCCCTGACCCTCATGGGGGCTGCAGCGACTCCTAGAACCTTCAAGCAGCGAGACAGAGGTTCCCTCCACCAGGCGCAGAGCTCTCCTTACACCTGGCCTCCTATTCCCAGCAACTTTAAGGAGATATTTTTAAGTGGCCATGGTTTTATCAAATGCCTATTAAGTTTTTGCCACAAAAGGATTTTATTTAAAATAAAAATAGGGGTAGGTATTTGACTGATGTCCCTTGTGAGTGCTCTAGAGAAGAGGAATGAATACTGACATGTCCTATCTTCCCAGATGCAGAATTGTAAAACAAACATAATTGCTTTTCACATGTAAAAGAAAACTGGCTTAGAACATACTAGCGTTTTCTTTGCCATGAAGGAGTTCACCTTCAGTGACTAAGCCAGAACTACTAGAGTTGCCGGGCCTAGGGACAGGAGACATTGCCAGTGCTTAGCCAGGCTGGCCAGGACTAACCATCTCTGCAAGGAGTCCACAAGAAGCCTCAGGGCAGCGTTTTCCTGCTCCTATCAATTTGAGTTGAGCAACAAACATTTTGACCAAATATCAGCTCCATGGCACAACTCACAGTTATGGTGCCCACAAAACAGAATCTCAGCAAAGCAACTACTACTATGGGAAGAGATCAGGGACTAACATCAGGAGAAAAAATAAGTTTTTCAGTCCTGGGTTTCCAAGTTGGCATCCCCAGGGCAAACCAGCAGGTTGGGAGGGTAGGGGGTGGTGAGTGGGGGCTGCGGAGGGAAGGTGGCTGCCGTCTGTCTGATCAGACCTGGGGCACACCCTAAGAACTCTCCTAGCTTGGGATCCGGTCAGGAAGAAACCAGGACGGTCCCTTTAGGAGGGTGGGCAGGGCTATCTGCCCGGGGGGGGGGGGGGTGGGCTGCGGCCGCCCCTGCACAGCAGGCTATCGATTGTACCGGAGGCAGGGTGTGGGGAAACCGGGGCAAGTCCAGCCTCTCAGCAAGGCCAGGAAGCCATTTACTTGGATCCTGGATTTTACTAACGGATTAAACGTGGCATTCCCGCCTTCCCCCATCCGTTACAGACCTAAAAATAGCTCGTCCCAGAGGGGCCGGGAGAGGCTCCACCTCTTCTTGAGGTGGGGCGGGGCGGCTGTAGCAGGAGCTGGAGGCACCAGAGACCTCAAGCCACGAGCTGACCGACGCACCGAGGAGCTCTCTGTCCGCGGTCCCGCAGGTTGGCGGCATTGGAGTGGGCCGGGCAGGCTCTGCCTCCGCCGCAGAGAGCGCCCGGACTGCGGGGGGCTGGGGAAGCATCCCGGGAACGGCGGGCGGTGAGCATTCCGGGAACCATCTCTGGGCTGTCTGGGGCGGTGGAGCAAGTCTGGAGACGGACGTGGGGCGAGTAGGGGAGACCCCACGGTGAGCGGGCCGCGTGGGAAAACTATGCCAGGAATTCGTCCCGGGAGCGGGGCGGGTGGGTAGCTTGGCTGCAGTCCGAGGGATCAGCGATTCGGGAGGTTAAACATTAGCGGGGGCGAACTCCCTGCCGGGGTGCAGCGGGGCGCGGGAGGAGCCAGCTGCGTGCGTCCGCGCTGCCCAGGGCGCGCCCTTCTGGCCCGGCGCCGCCCTGCAGCCCGGCCCCCTCGGCCTGCTCGGAACTGCGGCGCCCGGGGAGGGAAGGACCCGCGCGCGGGGGGCGAATGACGGGATGCCCCAAGACTCGGCTTCATTGGGAAGACGGCCTTGGGTTTTTACTTTTTGGAAAAAGAAAAGTGATTTGGGAGGGCTTGATGATCTGAGTGCCGTAGGTAAAGGAGGATTCTTTTAGTAATGAGGTGATTTAAAAGCAATCGCATTGGCATCTTTCGTTCCCCTTCTTCCTTTCCTGGGCTGGACCTCAGCAGGAGTCAGACGTGGTATTTTCATCCCGAGGTGGCTGCGCATAAAGTCCACTGAAGACCTGCTCAGTGCAGGACAGGGATCAGGAGGCAGGGCAGAGGAGGGGGTCCGAGGCTGCCTGGGCAGGGCCTAGTTCACGGAGCACTTCCTAGGGGCCCAGGGCCTAGGCTGCCCCTGCCTGGTCTCCTGGAATTCGATTTCTAACAGGACTTTGGAGAGAGGCCTGGGAAGTATGGGGTGTTCTGACTTGGCTTCTCACACCCTCATCTGCAGATAGGGTGGGTGATCTCCCTTCTCAGTTGCAGCCCCTAGCACCTCTCCTCCCCCTCTCGGATGTGAGGACTGGCCAGTGAGAACAATCCTGCTTAGGGAAGGCTGATCCTCCAGTCTAGTGGCTGATAAGGGGCCTTCTGACAGTCTTGGTCAGACACCTCCCTCATCTGGGAATATTTTTTGATACTATCTAACTTGATAAAATGCCTCATGAAGTTGTATGCTTCAGGTTGGGAACAGAAACCTGAATTCATGTGGGCACCATAGCTGTGGGTTGTGCCATGGAGCTGGTATTTGGTCAAAGGTTTTTTGCTCAACTCAAATTGATAGGAGCAGGGAAAGGCTGCCCCTGAGGCTTCTTGTGGACTCCTTGCAGAGAAGGTTAGTCCTGGCCAGCCTGGCTAAGCACTGGCAATGTCTCCTGTCCCTAGGCCTGACAACTCTAGTAGTTCTGGCTTAGTCACTGAAGGTGAACTCCTTCATGGCAAAGAAAACGCTAGTATGTTCTAAGCCAGTTTTCTTTTACATGTGAAAAGCAATTATGTTTGTTTGTTTTACAATTCTGCGTCTGGGAAGATAGGACATGTCAGTATTCATTCCTCTTCTCTAAAACACTCCCAAGAGACATCAGTCAAATACCTACCCCTATTTTTATTTTAAATAAAATCCTTTTGTGGCAAAAACTTAATAGGCTTTTGATAAAACCATGGCCACTTAAAAATATCTCCTTAAAGTTGCTGGGAATAGGAGGCCAGGTGTAAGGAGAGCTCTGCGCCTGGTTGAGGGGACCTCTGTCTCGCTGCTTGAAGGTTCTAGGAGTCGCTGCAGCCCCCATGAGGGTCAGGGAAGAGTGGAAGAGGAGAACACCATGGAATCTGAGAATAAGGCTAAGCTCTGCAGTGGCAGTACTTCAGGAGAGCTCCCAGGTCCCTGTCATCTCTGTTGAGGTCTCTGGAGCTCCCTTGCATACTGTGTGTGCATAGCCTGTTTGCAAACTGTGTGAAGGTTTCCTTGGCAGCCACAACAATTAGCATTAATGACACGCCTGAGATCCCCCAGTGGGCACTGCTGAAGTTAGCTTGGGAGCCAGGGCAGGTTTGTAAATGATTGCCTGGCAGCCACCTTGGAAACTTGGCTCCCTCAAGTTCTCCTCTTGACTGCATTCTTGAGGAAGCAGAAGAGACAATAAAGTGGTGATGTTGTTGTTGTTGTCTAGCTGTCAGTTTATGTTAAAAAATAAGGTGTTTGGCCAATTTCGAGGAAGTTATTTTTGACAGATTATTGGTGGGCCGGTTTTAGAAGAACCATAAAGTCTCCAGGGATTGTTTCACAGTGGGATGGCTGTCTTGTGAGGTGGTGAACAACTTGTCACTGGGAGTGTGCAAAGCAAGGGTGGTAGATGGGTTTTCTGTATTCTAGATGGGTGTGGGATTGTCCCAGGCAGAAACCAACTCTTAACAATGAAGCAAGTTTGAATGTTAACACAAATATTCTTTTGGGTCCCTTATTCATAATATTGGTCTAGGATTGGGAAGTTTCCCAAAACCCTGTCAATATATCTAAAGGTGATTAAACAGCTTCAGTTTTCCTAATGACAGTGAGTCATTTCTTCTCTCTTTTTTTTTTGAGACGAAGTCTCACTCTGTCGCCCAGGCTGGAGTGCAATGGTGCGATCTCGGCTCACTGCAACCTCTGCCTCCCAGGTTGAAGTGATTCTCCTGCCTCAGCCTCCCGAGTAGCTGGGACTACAGGCATGAGCCACCACGCCCAGCTAATTTTTGTATTTTTAGTAGAGACAGGGTTTCGCCATGTTGGCCAGGCTGATTTTGAACTCCTGACCTCAGGCGATCTGCCCGCCTTGGCCTCCCAAAGTGCTGGGATTACAGGCGAGAGCCACTGCGCCTGGTTGACAGTGAGTCATTTCTTCCTTGTGTTTCTATTCCCAGATGTGGGAAAAGCCGTCTGCTCACAATTCGTCTGAAAAAAGCACGATGTCCTTGCCCCTGGGGTGTGTGGTTTCCAGGTAACATGCAACACTCTCATTTGGCTTTTTGTCCGCCTATCCTAATCAGGATGCAAGCTGTGGAGCTGAGTCGGGTTCAGACAAGCCCTGCTGAAATACAGGGAGAATTTAGAATCCCCAACACTAACCCTGTCATGATTTGCTGTAAACTCTGTCAGCGCTTGCACTTTGGTCAAGAAAACTCAGGTATTGTAATTTCCATAATGGAAAATAATTTGTATATCATTATAATTATCATAATTATTAAGAGTTTGGCATAATTCAAAAGCTCTGGAGTCAGATAGAACTTGGTTGGAATCTTGGCTTCATTATTTAGTAGCTGAGTGAGCAGGGCCCTTAGCTTCTCTGAGCCTCAGTTTCTACATCTGTGAGATGAGACGAACCATAGCCATCTACAAGGCTATATGAGTTTAGAATTACTACTTTTAAAGGCTGGCACAGTGCCTGACATATAGATGTTTGATAAATATTACCTATTATACTATCATCATATCATCATAATCATCTTCAAGTTCCACAGTTCTGCTCCATCTTTTTTTTTTTTTTGAGACAGAATTTCGTTCTTGTTGCCCAGGCTGGAGTGCAATGGCACAGTCTCTGCTCACGGCTGACTGCAACTTCCACCTCCCGGGTTCAAGTAATTCTCCTGCTTCAGCCTTCCAAGTAGCTGGGATTACAGGCACCCACCACCATGCCCAGCTAATTTTTGTATTTTTAGTAGAGACGGGATTTCACCATGTTGGCCAGGCTGGTCTTGAACTCCTGACCTCAGGTGATCTGCCTGTCTCAGCCTCCCAAAGTGCTGGGATTACAGGTGTGAGCCACCACGCCTGGCCCTGCTCTATCTTATAATGCCAGAGCTCTAGGACATCTAAGAATTGGACCCTTAGGGTTCTAGAAAAAGACATGAGTAATACTTTTGAGGTGCATTAAAACCTCATGAACTCAGACCCCTAATTCTGTGTAGCTGGGAGTGGGGCAGCCACCTTCTGTGTTTATGGAGTATGCTCAGAGTGTAAGTATGAAGGTTTCAGGGCTGCTCAGGAAGCAAGCTCCAACACTGAGGCCATATCTTGACAGTCAGTGTGGGCACTGCGACTTCTCATTGATATGCCTGATTCCACCTGCCGGGACTCCTGCACTCTCAGCTCATATTAGTAGCCCATGGGATTAAACTCTGGATGCAGATGGTCAACAAATAAAGCATTTACTAAGTCTGAATGGCATTTCCCTCCAATGAGTCCGAATGAGGGATTCCTACTCAGCTTTTACTCTTTATACTAACTCTTGGCAGTCCATAGCCCCATTACTTCAAGACCCTAAGAATAACAGAATTTTTAAGTCAGATATTCTGAGATTTCAACAGTTTTGCTCCATTCAGTAGCAATCTGGGTGCCAGGTAATGGTCTGGGGACTGGGATACAGCAGATACGAATAAGCCATGGTCTCAGCCCCTGTAAAGTTCACAGCCAGGGGAGTGGGGGAGGAAGGAGACAGAAGTGTCCTGGTATGGGCCCCTGCTTGGTGTTCCCAGAGAACCCTTTCCCAGCTCCTGTCTTGGCACTTGCCGCTCTGTGAGTTAATTTCTGTGTATTTTTCTGTCTCTCTAGAGAAAAAAACTTTGGAGCCAGACACTATCACTTACTAGTTGTGTGACTGTGGGAAAGTCATTTCCCCTGTTTGTTTCCTCTCTCTGTTTCCTCTCTTTGTTCACACTGTGTTTCTTCATCTGCATAATAGGTTGTTGTGAGAATTAAGTGGGATAATACATGTAAAGCCTTAGCACTGTGTATGGAAAATAATAGAATTCCAGAAATGTGAACTATTTTTATTAACAACGGCAGGGATAGTTGCCCAGGTCATCGTTGATCCCAAGTGCCAGTCATGATGCCTGGCACTTAGTAGGGCCTCAAGAATCATTTGTTGATGGGATGGAGATATGAATGTTGCAGAGACACCCTGACAGACAAAGTGTATGCTCTGCGCTCTGGAAGCCCAGGGGAGGGGCAGGGAACTTTGACTGTGAGCCTAGCAGGGATTTATGGTGATAATCATTTATTTATTTATTTATTTATTTATTTATTTTATTGTGGGAAGTTTTTTTTTATTATTATACTTTAAGTTCTAGGGTACATGTGCACAACGTGCAGGTTTGTTATATTATGTATACATGTGCCATGTGGGTTTATTGTACCCATTAACTCATCATTTACATTAGGTATTTCTCCTAATGCTATCCCTCCCCCAGCCCTCCATCCCCCAACAGGCCCTGGTGTGTGATGTTCCCCTTCCTGTGTCCAAGTGTTCTCATTGTTCAGTTCCCACCTATGAGTGAGAACAGGCGGTGTTTGATTTTCTGTCCTTGTGATAGTTTGCTCAGAATGATGGTTTCTAGCAAGGACTTCATGACTAAAACACCAAAAGCAATGGTAACAAAAGCCGAAATAGACAAATGGGATCTATTTATTTTATTTTTAATTTTACTTTAAGTTCTGGGATACATGTGCAGAACGTGCATGTTTGTTACATAGGTATACATGCATGGTGTTTTGCTGCACCTATGAACCTGTCATCTAGGTTTTAAGCCCTGAGAGCTGGGATATCAGGAAGCCCGGTGTGTGATGTTCCCCTCCCTGTGTCTGTGTGTTCTCATTGTTCAACTCCCACTTATGAGTGAGAACATGCCGTGTTTGGTTTTCTGTTCCTGTGCTAATTTGCTGAGAATGATGATTTCCAGCTTCATCCATGTCTCTGCAAAGTACATGAACTCATTATTTTTTATGGCTGCAGAGTATTCCATGGTGTATATGTGCCACATTTTCTTTATCCAGTCTATCATTAATGGGCATTTGGGTTGGTTCCAAGTCTTGGCTATTGTTAATAGTGCTGCAATAAATATATGTGTGCATGTATCTTTATAGTAGAATGATTTATAATCCTTTGGGTACCTACACAGTAATGGGATTGCTGGGTCAATTTGTATTTCTGGTTCTAGATCCTTGAGGAATCGCCACACTGTCTTCCATAATGGTTGAACTAATTTACACTCCCATATGGTGGTAATCATTTATAAGCAGGGCCTTGAAACATGTGTCGACCTTTAGTTGGAACAAAAGGAGGTGGCAAAGGACCATCTATACCAAGAGGCAGCATAGAATAGAGGCTAGCCCAGACTGGAGCCAGGCTGCCTGGGTGTGAATCTTGCCTCTGGATCTTGGGCAAGCTTCTTTATTTCTCTGTGGCTTAGATGATAATAGTACCTCCTCAAGGGCTTGTCCTAAGAAATAGATGAGTGCTTCTTTGTAAAGCATTTAAAAACAGTGTCTATACATAAAATAAACAGCCCAGAAGTATGAAAGTGTGGAAGGCAAGTAATATGGTAAATGGGAGATGCAGCTAGAAAGGTACTTTTGGAAACAGTTCATCGAAGTCTTTGAATATCACTCAGTGTATTTGGAATTAGCCAATAAGGAACACAAAATCCATTCCCCTGTGACTGGAGCTCAATAGTGGTTTCCCACTTTAAACAGGGCCTGCACTCTCAGGTTTGCCATAATCCCTAATGTTTCCTAGCCTAGCACTCCACAGATTTAGTGGTTCTAAATCAGTAAGTCTGGGGATCTGCATTTCTAACAAATTCCCAGGTGATGCTGACGCTGCTGGTCCAGAGACCACACTTTGAGAACCACTGCCTTATTGTATCTTGGATACTAAGATGGAGAATGAGTTGCCATTTATCATAACACATGTACTGTGGTTTCTTTCATATCTGCTACATTTTGTGCATTTAATGTTACTTTTCTGGCCCTGGTGGAACTTGGGTTTGCAATTCCTGGCATAATCAGTATGGAATGGTTGGGTATAAGATCACAAGAGACCGAGGGGCTAGAGAGAAAGAGATTTGGGGGTGACTGAGGCTCAGCCTAGAGCAAGCCTATAGTAGCTGAAGCTGTGAGCTCATTCCTAGGGATAGCGTGCAGGGAGAAATGGGTTGCAGGTGGATAGCAGAATATCAAGGGGGCACTGGCACACCCTGTCATAAAAGAAAGGGGAAAGAATAGTCACTGTTTAAGGAAGAGCATTCAAAAAGGTAGGAGGAGAGATGAGAGAGAGAGTGGCTGATGGAGAGTTCTTGACTTTATTATTAGAGAGAGGACTGTTGGCAAACATCTGACGCCAAAGCTTAAATAGTTAAACAGTACAGTTCTTAGGTGAGCTCACCTAAGAGCTGGGACATCAGGAAGCAGGTGTCTTATTACCCTTGCCCACAGCATGCCTGGTAACCTGCTGTTGCTCCGAGGCACAGCTTGTTGTGAGTAGTCGTCTCTGAGGCTCTGGTGGCACAGTTGCAGCTTTGGAGCTAAGCATGGTGAGTATCATGTCACCCATCTCTACTCAAAATACAAAAAATTAGCCAGGCATGGTGGCGGGCACCTGTAGTCCCAGCTACTTGGGAGGCTGAGGCAGAAGAATGGCGTGAACCTGGGAGGCAGAGCTTGCAGTGAGCCGAGATCGCGCCACTGCACTCCTTCATAACATGGCAGAAATGTGCTAGTCTTCTCATGGCCATGGTGGGGGTGCTTATGTCAGGCTGGTTTTCTTTTTGGAGTACTTGTTGGGAAAGAGTATCTGAGAAAGGGAAGGATGGATCTGAAACTGAAAAGGTGGGCAAGTGGCATCCTGTAGGCAGTCTCAAGACCAGGCTAAGAGGTTTGCGTTTGGTACAGTGGGAATAGGGAGCTATGCTGAGCTCCAGGGTGGGGAGCAGCTGTGTGGTTAATATGGCTCCATAGCCCAGAACCTGAGCTTGGGCTGGGCCCACATAGGCATACTATAAATGAGGAGTGAGTAAATGGATGAATTGGAGGTTTAAGGGATAAAGGATGATAATCTGATCAAAGCAAAATTTTAGGAGGAATAGCCCCAAGAATCAATGTTGAGTGGTTCAAAGTCCATAAGCTTTGGTGCCAGATGAACCTACAATTACACTTCAAATCTGGTCTCCTGTTTTCATCCATTTTGTACTGCTGCAACAGAATGACACAGACTGGGTAATTTATAAAGAAAAGAAATGTATTTCTCACAGTTCTGGAAGCTTAAGTCTAATATCAAGTCCAATATCAAGCTTGAAGTCCAATATTGGGCAAGGGCCTTCCTGCTGCATCATTTCTTGGTGGAGAGTGGAAGGTCAAGAAAGCATAAGAGCAAGAGGGAAGGGGACTGAATTCCTCCTTTCATCAGGAACCTACTCCTGTGATAACTAACCCACTCCTACAATAATGACATTCATCCATTCACGAGGGCAGAGTCTTTGTGACTTAATCACCTTAAATGTCCCATCTCTCAACACTGCTGCATTGGGGATTGAGTTTTCAACATATGACCTTTGGGGGATGCCACTGAACCACTCCAGAAACCAGTTTCCTTATTTGTAAAATGAGAATAATAATACCTGTTTGTAGGTTTGTATTAGGAGTTTGTATGTAGCACAGAGGGTGGCACTCCCTGCAGAGCTGCCATTGTTATCACTGAGCACCTTCCCCTTGCATCTTCTCCAAGTCTCATAGCACCCTGTGAGGTAGGCAGGGCTGGCCTGTCACTGCCTTTCACAGAAGAAGACTGTGGCTCAGTGGGGTCAGGGGCTGTTCCTGGAGGCCCTTCTCTCTCTCTCTCTCTCTTTTTTTTTTTTTGGCCAACCTAGTCCTACCACTTTTTTTTGAGACGGAGTCTCGCTCTGTCCCCCAGGCTGGAGTGCCGTGGCGCGATCTCGGCTCACTGCAAGCTCCGCCTCCCAGGTTCACGCCATTCTCCTGCCTCAGCCTCCTGAGTAGCTGGGACTACAGGTGCACGCCACCACGCCCGGCTAATTTTTCTATTTTTAGTAGAGACGGGATTTCACCATGTTGGCCAGGATGGTCTCAATCTCTTGACCTCATGATCCACCCACCTTGGCCTCCCAAAGTGCTGGGATTACAGGCGTGAGCCACCGCGCCCAGCCTAGTCCTACCATTTTTTAAAGGCCTTCCTTCTGAAGCTGATGACTTCTTTGACTTTCTATTGCACTTTTTTAAGTGCACTTTCTATTGCACTTTTTAAAGTCTGAATCATGGGCCGGGTGCAGTGGCTCATGCCTGTAACCCCAGCTCTTTGGGAGGCTGAGGCGGGTGGATCACGAGGTCAGGAGTTTGAGACCAGTCTGGCCAACATAGTGAAACCCTGTCTCTACTAAAAATACAAAAAATTAGCCAGTTGTGGTGGAGTGTGCCTGTAATCCCGCCTACTCTGGAGGCTGAGGCAGGAGAATTGCATGAACCCGGGAGGTGGAGGTTGCAGTAAGCCGAGATCGCGCCATTGTATTTCAGCCTGGGCGACAGTGCGAGACACTGTCTCAAAAAAAAAAAAAAAAAAAAAAAAAAAAGAAAGAAGACTGAATCATGTAATCTCGAAAGACTTGATTAAATAGGGTAAAGTGTACCTCTTGTTGCCTTAGTCAGATTCTCACTTCTGCAAGAACTGAAATTCTATGTTTTATTTTAAAAAATAATAAAAGTGATAGAAGATGATAAGAACTTTGAATAGTACAGAGAGGTAGAAAGTGAAAAATAAAAGTCCTGTAATCTCCATTTTCACTTCCCAGAGGCAGCCATTGCTAATAGCTTCTTGTCTATCTTTCCAGAAACAGTCTATGCTTATGAAATAATATACATAAGTGAATCATATATATGAATTATAAATGAGCATATTTTATTCATTATAAAACTAATTATAACAAATATGAGTCTTTCATATGTATGTGTGTGTATGGGTGTATATATATGTTGACTCTCCATATCTGTGGATTCTGCATCCGCAGATTCAACAAACTGCGGATCAAAAATATTTGGAAAAAAAGGATAGTTTCTTCTGTACTGAACATGTACAGAGTTTTTTTCTTGTCATTATTCCTAAATAATTAAGTATAACAGCTATTTTTATAGCATTTACATTGTATTAGGTATTATAAATAATCTAGAGATGATTTAAAGTGTGTGGGAGAATGTGTATAGGTTATATGCAAATACTACACCATTTTGTATAAGCAATTTGAGCATCTGTAGATTTTGGTATCTGAGGAGGGTCCTGGAACCAATCCCTCATGGACACTGACAGATGACTGAATATGTGTGTATGTGTGTATGTGTATATATATATAAAATGATCATCATTGGTCTGTGAAGGCCTATTTACCTGTCTATCTGACCATCACCACCCACACACCATCCATCCATTTATTTATCCCCATTCCACACTCCCATTTCCTTCCCTCCTCTCATAGACAACCATTCTAATATGATATATATCTTTCACTTTGGTGAGTTATTAAATGTGATTATATTAATATGTCATTAAAACAGAAATAGAGGTATATATGCCTATTTTGTGTGTGTTTACATATATATATATCGGAGATTATCATTTCATATCAGTACATGTAAGTCTGCTTTATACCAATCAATAGCTGCATAATATTCCATTGCATAGAGATACATTGTACTTTGCTTTCTTCTACTTTTTCTTTTACTTTGCTTTTATAAAAGATGCTACAATGACAATTTTTTCACAAGTACCTTTGTACATATGAGTTTGTAGCATAATTATAATTTTTAGTAGTGGAATGTTCAAAATTCCCATTGATATTGTCAAATTACTCTTCAGAGAGAACAGTTCATATGCTCACCAAGAGTTTAGAGAGTAGAATCTGAGTCTTGGCAAAGAAACTGGAGATCTTTTTACTTAACTGTTAAGTTAAAAAAAAGCCCATGATGGATTGAGCACCATGTGGCAGAGACTCCGTGACTCTCTTAAGCCCCTCCTGACAGGGGTGGACATCATTTCACTCACATTCTAGGAGAGAGAACTTAGTCATATGATCACACGTTATTGCTGGAGAAGCTGGGAAAGGTAGTTCACTCGTGTTCCATTAGAATCCTGTAGTTATATGAGAAAGAGAAGACAGGGTAGACATTAGGAACCTTGGTCACTCACAGCAAGTTGTCGGACTTTATCCTGAGATAAAAATAGGGTTGCAGAAGGACCCATTTCTAAATTTGATAGTCACCTGCTGACAAAGGCCTTTGCCAGGCATTCCTGCAGTGGAGATGGGCTTTGCAGAGGGGGCTCACTGAGGACCTGCTATGTGCCAGGCACTAGGCTGGGTGCTTCACTTGCCTCATTCCTCACCACAGGCCTGCACAGTGGGACCCATGTTCCTCCTTAGACACAGGAGGCTTAAAGATGTGCAGGGACTTGCCCAAGGCAGAGCATTCCAATCCACATCTGTGTGATTGCAAAGCCCATGTTTTCTTTCCACAGCTCTGGCCATGTCAGCACACACCATGAATGCTACAGCTGCTGCACAGACACCTCACTTTGCCCCGCTTAGGCCCTTGCTGGCCAGATATACAGTAGGTGCAGCCACACACACCTCACCTAACTTGGACTCTCTTCTTATTTTCCAGGCCTTCTCTCAGCTCCTTGGCCTACTGCCGTGGCCTTGGTGCCACCCTCCTCTGGTGGTCAGCTCAGGGCTTCCTCTGCCCATGCAGTCCCCAGCTGCCACTGCTGAGGGCCTCAGTGGCCCCCTCTTTGGGGCCTACACGTTCCCCACCTTCAAGTTTCAGCCTCGCCATGATAGCATGGACTGGAGACGCATTAGCACCCTGGATGTAGACCGCGTGGCCCGGGAACTGGATGTGGCCACTCTGCAGGAGAATATTGCTGGCATCACCTTCTGCAACTTGGACCGGGAGGTGTGCAGCCGCTGTGGGCAGCCTGTGGACCCGGCACTGCTCAAGGTGCTGCGCCTGGCGCAGCTCATCATTGAGTACCTGCTCCACTGCCAGGATTGCCTGAGTGCCAGCGTTGCCCAGCTGGAGGCACGGCTGCAGACCAGCCTGGGCCAGCAGCAGCGTGGTCAGCAGGAGCTGGGACGCCAGGCTGACGAGCTCAAGGGTGTGCGGGAGGAGAGCCGCCGGCGTCGCAAGATGATCAGCACCCTGCAGCAGCTGCTAATGCAGACAGGCACCCACAGCTACCACACGGTGAGGAATCTCCACCAGGCAGGGAGAGTGGGAGGGCTGTGTGCCCCAGCCACTGGGGCAACTGTTGCCACTGGGCAGCACTGCTGGGACCATAAGGCTGCTGGGGGGCTGTTCTCACTGGTTAGGAGCAGATTTCAGAGATGCTGCTCATGGCCAGAGAGCCTGGGGGTGTCTCATTAGGTTCTACTGTGTGTGTGTGTGTGTGTGTGTGTGTGTGTGTGTGTGTGTGTGTGTGTGTGTAGATTGTACACGTGTGGGAGGTGTGCGTGTTTATGGAGAGGGTACATGTCTAGTGTATGTATATGCATGAATGTATGGAGAGTGTGTGTGTTTGTAAATGATGTGAACATGTGTGTGTGTTTAATGTGTGTGTGTGTGTGAATACTTGAAGGGTACCTCTGTGTGTATGTAGGGTGTGTGGTGTGTAATGTGTGCTTGTACTATGTTATAAAGGATACAACTCTGGAGCATGTATAAAAAGGTGTATTAATAGTGTTTGTGACCAAGAAGCAGCTTCTCTGCTCCTTCTGGAATCTCCGCCTGGTTCAGCCCACCTGCCTCCACTCCTGCTTCCACCATGTTCATCAGGGTGACCCAGAAGTCCTACAAGGTGCCCACCTCTGGCCCCCAGGTCTTCAGCAGCTGCTCCTACATGAGTGGGCCCAGTGCCCGCATCAGCTCCTTGAGCTTCTCCTGAGTGGGCAGCAGCAGCTTCTGGGGTGACCTGGGCGGAGGCTATGGTGGGGCCAGTGGCATGGGAGGCATCACTGCCATCACTGTCAACCAGAGCCTGCTGAGCCCCCTTAACCTGGAGGTGGACCCCAACATCCAGGCCATGTGCACCCAGGAGAAGGAGCAGATCAAGACCCTCAACAACATGTTTGCCTCCTTCATGGACAAGGTATGGTTCCTGGAGCAGCAGAACAAGATGCTGGAGACCAACTGGAGCCTCCTGCAGCAGCAGAAGACGGCTCAGAGTTAACATGGACAACATGTTCAGAGCTACATCAACAACCTTAGGCAGCAGCTGGAGACTCTGGGCCAGGAGAAGCTGAAGCTGAAGGCAGAGCTTGGCAACATGCAGGGGCTGGGTGGAGGACTTCGGGAACAAGTATGAGGATGAGATCAATAAGCATACAAAGATGGAGAATAAATTTGCCTTCATCAAGAAAGATGTGGATGAAGCTTACATGAATAAGATAGAGCTGGAGTCTCGCCTGGAAGGGCTGACTGACGAGATCAACTTCCTCAGGCAGCTGTATGAAGAGGAGATCCGGGAGCTGCAGTCCCAGATCTCAGACACGCCTGTGGTGCTGTCCATGGACAACAGTCACTCCCTGGACATGGACAGCATCATCGCTGAGGTCAAGGCACAGTACAAGGAGATCGCCAACCGCAGCTGGGCTGAGGCTGAGAGCATGTACCAGATCAAGTATGAGGAGCTGCAGATGCTGGCTGGGAAGCATGGAGATGACCTGCAGCATACAAAGACTGAGATCTCTGAGATGAACCAGAACATCAGCCGGCTCCAGGCTGAGATTGAGGGCCTCAAAGGCCAGAGGGCATCGCAGATGCCGAGCAACGGGGGGAGCTGGCCATTAAGGATGCCAACGCCAAGCTGTCCGAGCTGGAGGCCGCCCTGCAGCGGGCCAAGCAGGACATGGAGCGGCAGCTGCGTGAGTATCAGGAGCTGATGAATGTCAAGATGGCCCTGGACATCAAGATCACCACCTATAGGAAGCTGCTGGAGAGCAAGGAAAGCTGGCTGGAGTCTGAGATGCAGAACACAAGTATCCATACAAAGACCACCAGCGGCTATGCAGGTGGTCTGAGCTCGGCCTATGGGGGCCTCACAAGCCCTGGCCTCAGCTACGGCCTGGGCTCCAGCTTTGGCTCTGGCGCAGGCTCCAGCTCCTTCAGCCGCACCAGCTCCACCAGAGCCACTGTGGTTGTGAAGAAGGTAGAGACTTGTGATGGGAAGCTGGTGTCCGAGTCCTCTGATGTCCTGCCCAAGTGAACAGCTGTGGTAGCCCCTCCCAGCCTGCCCCTCCTGCGGCTGCCCCAGAGCCCAGCAGGGGAGGCTGCTGTGCAGGGTAGCACAGGGAACGGGAGACCCACCTGAGGCTCAGCCCTAGCCCTCAACCCACCTGCGGGGGAGTTTACTGCCTAGGGGCCCCCCTTTCCCATGCCTCCAGCTACAAAACAATTCAATTGCTTTTTTTTTGGTCCAAAATAAAACCTCAGCTATCTCTGCCAAAAAAAAAAAATAGTGTTTGTGTGTGTGTGAATGAATGAAGGGTATATATGTGTGTAAGAGTGTG
The DNA here is from genome assembly GCF_029289425.2 of Pan paniscus. NCBI lineage: Eukaryota > Metazoa > Chordata > Mammalia > Primates > Hominidae > Pan > Pan paniscus. The sequence goes on along the minus strand of NC_085926.1, from coordinate 136,006,103 downwards.
TGTTTGTACTTATGGAGAGTGTGTGTAAGGATGAGTATGTAGAAGAAGGATGTATATGTGTCTAAGGGTGTATTTATAGAGGGTGTGAGTGCGTGCATATTTATATATGATGGAGGATTTGTATGTATATGTAGAGGAGTGTATTGTGTAAAGGTGTGTGTGAGGGGTTTGTGTGTGCATGTGTTGAATCTATGTGTGACAAGGGATTGGTGGAGCCAGGCCTATTCTGGAATACTGACTCCATTATTCAACCAAGTGACAGTTCATTTCCCAAAGCAACATGGAGTGTTTGAATGTGTCTCCATGGAAGTATGGATTAGGGACATTTGCCCTTTAATAAAAATTGTCATGGTGGCTAGGCCCTGTGCCAGGCTCTGAGGATGTGGGCACAAATCATGCTGGTTCAGGTTTTTAAGACATTCATAGTTTATGGATGGATGGGTTACCTATTTCTGCTTATAACACTTCTGACACCAAATGTGTGTTTTTCTTCCTCACACCAACCAATTCTCCAGTGCCACCTGGGTGCCCTTCAATTCAATTCTGACACTATCTACCTGGAGTTAGCATCAGATCCCATGAGTTAAGGGATCAGTCCCACAAGACTGGCCCCACTTCAGATACCTGGGCCTCCTGTACTTCTGACTAACTGGCTACAAATTGAGGGTTCCCATAACTCCATCTTGAGGTTCAATAATTTGCTAGAATGGCTCACAGAACTCAGGAAGAAGACACTTTATTACTAGTTTATTATAAGGATAGAAGTCAGAACAGTCAAATGGAAGAGATGCACTTGAGGACAAGAGAGGACAAGGTATGGGAGAAGGGACTCGGAACTTCCCTGCCCTTTCTGGGTGTGCCATCTCCTAGCACCTTAGTGTTTACCAATCTGGAAATTCTCTAAATCCCATCATTTAGGGGTTTTATAAGATTCCACCAAGCATGCATAATTGATTAAATCATTGGCCATTGCTTAGTAGTCCAGCCCCTCTTCCCTCCCTGGAGGCTGGAGGGTGGGGCTGAAAGTTCCAACCCTCTACCCATGCCTTGGTCTTTCTGGTGACCAACCCCCATCCTGGGAGGATTACCTGAGCCCGGCATCTTTATCGTAATGAGAGCTGATTAGCCAAAAAAAAAAAAAGGATGGGGGTTGGTCACCAGAAAGTCATTTGCGGGGTGGGGCAGAAGGTGCCCAGCCAACAGTCCTTTCATTAGCATACAAAAAACACTGTCTTAGTAAGTTTAGTGTTGCAATAAAGGAATATCCGAAGCTGGATAATTTATAAAGAAAAGAGGTTATTTGACTCACAGTTCTGCTGGCTGGAAGGTTCAAGACTGGGCACCTGATGAGGGCCTCTGGCTGCTTTCACTCCTGGTGGAAGGTGAAGGGGAGCTGGCCTGTCCAGAGCTCATTGCAAGAGAGGAAGTAAGGGGAGAGGAATGCCAGGCTCTTTCTAACAACCAGCTCTGTCAAACTAATAAGAATGAGAACTCCCTCACCCTCAAGGGAGGGCATTAATCTATATATGAGGGATCTGCCCCATGATCCAGATACCTCCCACTGGGCCCCACCTCTCAACACTGCCACACTGGAGATTAAATTTCAACATGAGATTTGGAAGGGACAAACATTCAAACAATAGTAGACGCTCTTATTACTCTGGAGATTCCAAGGATCTCAGAATCTCTAAGACCAAATATTATTACAAAAGGTGCTTTACTGCCCTTATCACTCTGAAGATTGTAAGTTAGGTGTGTCCAATCTTTTGGCTTCCTTGGGCCACATTGGAAGAAGAAGAATTGTCTTGGGCCACACATAAAATACACTAACATTAATGATAGCTGATGAGCTAAAAAAAAAAAATTCCTAAAAAAATCTCATAATGTTTTAAGAAAGTTTACAAATTTGTGTTGGACTGCATTCAGAGCTGTTCTGGGCCACATGTGGCCTATTGGCTGCAGGTTGAACCAGCTTGTTGTAAGTGTTTTAGGACCTCCTTGCCAGAAACTAGGAAGGAACAAAGACCAAATATACATTCTTTTTTATTTTTTGAGACAGGGTCTCACTCTGTCATCCAGGCTGCAGTCTGATCATGGCTCACCACAGCCTTAACCTCCCAGGCTCAGGTGATCCTCCCACCTCAGCCTCCTGAGTAGTTAGGACTACAGTCACCTACCACCATGTTTGTCTAATTTTTTTAGAGACAGGGTTTCTCCAGGTTGCCCAGGCTGGTCTCGAACTCCTGGGCTCAAGTGATCTGCCCACCTCAGCCTCCCAAAGTTCTAGGATTTTAAGTGTGAGCCACTGTGCCCAGCCTACATTCTTATTGTATCACAATATCACAGTGGGACAGAAGGAATCGTTATGATATATTATTAATTGATAACAAATTGATATAATTGATATGATGTTTATGATTAAAAGGGTCAGAACCCTTTTAGTAGTAAGTCCTGTGGACACACCTGGTTGCTAGGAAGGTTGGGACATAGAGTGTTTATTCTCATTGGCCACAGACTTACTATTACCAAGGAAGAAAGGGAAAATGGGTATTGGGGGACAACTGGCAATTCCTGTCACAATTGTCTGCAAAGATAGCAAATAATCTGCCTATGGATTAACTAACAATGGCAGCCTCCAAAGCTGTGTTGAGAAGAATTCTGAAATTTTACAGTGAGAAGACGATGTGATAGATTGCTTATGTCTAAAATGTCTTAGGAGAGGGATGTGGAATTACAGATGCTGTTTATTTGCTCACCTCTGCCTCTGGTGTTTCTCCACCCTGGGATGGGACCTAGACATTGGCATATTTTAAAAACTTTTTATTATGGAAAATTTCAAACATGTACAATAGTAGAGAGAATAATATAATGAACCTTTATCTACACACTAACAGTATCAACCCATGGGCAGTGTTGTTGCATCTCTTCCCCTGCCCACTTTCCCCTACTTCTGGATTATTTTGAAGCATATTAGTAATATGATTTTATTTGTAGTATTTCAATGTCTCTATTTGTATCTCTAAAAGAGAAAGACTCTGACTTTTAAACATAGACAAACACCATCATCACACTCTGAAAAAGCAACAGAATTCCTTAGTATCATCAAATATCCAGTGTTGACAGTTTCCCGGGACACTGGTAGTATTTTAAAGCTCCGGTGATCCTAGTGGGCAGCATGGGCTGACATCATTGCCTTGCTCAGTAAATTAAATTCTTTATTTCTGAAGCAGCCCAGGGGTCCCAAGGGGATGGGGGCTTTGATATAGGGAAAATCCCAGGCTGACTCAGGTGACCTAATCTTGTACTCCCCATTGCTTCCTCTCTGTACAGTGCCACCTGTGTGACAAGACATTCATGAATGCCACCTTTCTCCGGGGCCACATCCAGCGCAGGCATGCAGGCGTGGCAGAAGGTGGTGAGTCCGGACAGCAGCCTGGGCCCCTTCTGGGACTGTGGAAAGGGCTGGGGCTGGTATTCAATGGGTGGTGACCACCTATAGCACCCAAAACTGCTCTCAGAACCTCACTGTCCAATTGGGGATGGGATGATCCCACCATCCACCACCGGGGGAGCCCACATGGGTTGGAAGGGTTTCTGACCCCACGTGTAAAGAAGGGCTGGGAGTCAGACAGGTAGATTTCACTCTTAGCTCTGTCGCTATTTATTATGTAACCTCGGTCCATGCTTTCCCCTTTGTGTCTCAGTGGCCTTCACTGTGAATGGGGCATTCAGATGGAGTGACTTTGAAGGGCTCTTACCTTCCAGCCTTCTGCGAATCTGCAGTTCCCTGATGCCAGCCATGAATAAGCCTAATGGGGTGAATGGGCAGTCAGACCAGTTCTTTGACTTTTCTACATACTTGAGCTTATCATGATCTAATCACTTTAATTTTACAATTTCAGATTCCAAAATGAGGAGCAAGGCTGTATGTTTTCCCCATAAAGAGATTTGCATATTTTACATTCACTTTTCTTTTCTTTTCTTTTTTTTTTTTTTGAGACAGGGTCTCACTCTGTCACCCAGGGTGGAGTGCAGTGGCTTGATCTCGGCTCCATTGCAGCCTCCACCTCCCGGGCTCAAGCAATCCCCGTACCTCAGCCTCCTGAGTAGCTGGGACTACAGGCACGCACCACCATACCTGGCTAATTTTAAAAATTTTTCGTAGAGATGAGGTCTCACTGTGTTGGCCAGTCTGGTCTCAAATTCCTGGGCTCAAGTGATCTGCCTGCTTTGGCCTCCCAAAGTGCTGAGATTACAGGCATGAGCCACTGCACTCAACCTATATTCACTTTTTGAGGTTCAACAAGAAATATTTGTTAAAACACAAAATATAGATGTAAAAATGCCATTAAGTAAAACTTTTCCTCCTATTTTCCATCATTCAAATTCTCTTTTCATAAAAAAGAAAAAAGTACCACTTACCTAAAACTATGTATTTAGTGTATATCTAATTCTTTTTAGTTCTGCATTGGAGGCTAAGGAAAAATAAATTTTCCATGCCTTAAATTTTTTTGAATAAAAATATGTCTCTGGTATAGAAAATTTAAATATAGGAAAGTAGAAAAGAGAAAATAAAAACCATGGATGGTATCACCAGCAGTTAATATTTTGGTGTATTCTCTGTCATTTTTTTCCTGTAGACATATATAATCATATAATGTGCGCTTTGACTATTGCTTATTTTCATTTAAGAATATGTCTTATTTTCCAATGTCATTAAATTATCTTTGAAAATGTGATTTTTTAATGGCCAAATAGTATTTCATTAAGTGGCTATCATAATTTATTTCACAATTTCCTCCTGTTGAATATATGGCTTACCCCAACATTTATTTATTATAAATCACATGATGATTGATATTCTTGCATGTAGATCTTTGAGCATATCTCTTATTTCCTTAATGTAAAGTGCTGTAAGGAGAGAGAAATGTGTTCTTAAGATCACTTTTGCTATATTAATGGTCATGGCCTCTTTATTCACAGGCAGCTGACTTCCCAGATGCCCAGCTCTCCTATTCCACAGTCGCCTCAAATCATGTTATTAAACCAAATTAATTTCTACTGCAACTAAAAATTGTTTGTTTGTAAAATGTCCAACCTGAGAAACGCCACATCTCTTTTCAAAGAAAAGGCTTAGAATTTTAATAACAGTATGATTTATCTAGTAATCACTAAATATGCTTTAAAAAGTAACAAATGTTCAAGAATAATTGTATTCTTTTTTGACCCTTAACTCTTGCTTTATCATCAGTATGTGGTTTAGTTAGGATGTTTTTTATAATTCATGCTGAATCTTTTTGTTCACTTAAACAATTTAAAGTATACACTTAAAGGAGCTTTGGTTCTTTATAATACATGCTGCTTTTTTTTCCATTTGAAATTTATTTATTTATTTATTGAGACAGAGTCTCGCTCTGTCTCCCAGGCTGGAGTGCAGTGGTGCGATCTCGGCTCACTGCAACCTCTGCCTCCTGGGTTCAAGCGATTCTTTTGCCTCAGCCTCCTGAGTAGCTGGGATTATAGGCACCCGCCACCATACCCGGCTAATTTTTTTTGTATTTTTAGTAGAGACGGGGTTTCACCATGTTGGTCAGGTTGGTCTCGAACTCCTGACCTAGTGATCAGCCTGCCTTGGCCTCCCAAAGTGCTGGGATTACAGGCATGAGCCACTGCGCCCGGCCTGAAATTTACAACTATACACTTATATTATTGAAAAAAGTGAACTTAAAACTACAGTGATTTTTATTACTTTAAAATTCTCTCTGATTACTGTCAGGATACATGGATATGTTCTTTGTATTGATAATTGGTGTACATGCTATTTGATATTCCGTTCTGTTACTATAGTAATTTTAAATTTCTATTTCCATGTGTCAGTACTGTCAAAATACTTATTTTAAGTGACAGTACAATAATAATTCACATTTTTTGAGCTGTCGTGCCAGACACTATGCTAAGCACTTTGCATTCTCACATTTCATCCTCACAGCAGCCCTCTGAGTTAGGTGCTATTGTTATCTCTATTTTCCAGTTTGGGGAAACAGAGGGACAGGGAGGTTATGTTCTTTGCCCAGTGTCAACGTACTAAGTAGCGAAGCTGGTTTGAGACCGAGGTATGGCTGATTGACAAGGTGAGAAACTACACTCCCTTGATTTTTGGACTTAAACTGGTCACCTGTCTTTGCATGGACCCCACAGGAAAACAGAAGAAACAGGAACAGCCAGTGGAAGAGGTGTTAGAAGAGCTACGGGCCAAGCTAAAGTGGACCCAAGGGGAGCTGGAAGCCCAGAGGGAGGCAGAGAGGCAGCGGCAGCTCCAGGTGGGCAGGGAGAGAAAACATCAGGGAGACTTGGGTCATGGACTACCCAGGAGACCCTTGATGCACATGAATCCCACAGGGCAAAAATTCCAGCTAGTTTCCCAGAGCTGGGAGTCAGAGCTGGGATAGTGCCTTCTTGGACATGGCAAATGATTTTAGGTAGCCTGGAAAGGAAAATTGAATTGTTTTTGCCAGACTTATGTGGACGAGAGTAGAGCAGAGAGATGCAGTTTCCTGCATTAGTCAGCACCCTCTGAGGACATTTGAACCTGAATTTTAGCTTCGTACACAATGCTGTTAGTTAACTTTTTGAGGACAAAGACTGGGTTTGATTCTGAAAGCTCCAGAACCCAGCCCAGAGAAAATGCTCAGTAAATGTTTGTAGAATGAAAATACATAAGTTGCCCTGCTCATCCCTTCATTATTCATCCCCTCAGCATGCATTTATTGAGCACCAGCTGCATAGTTGGTATTGTGACAAATACAGGCATACTTCTTTTTTTGTGTGTTTTGTGTGCTTCACAGACATTGTATTGTTTGCACATTGAAGGTTTGTGCCAACCCTGTGTTGAGCAAGTTTATCAGCATCATTTTCCAACAGCATGTGCTCACTTCATGTCTATGTATCACATTTTGGTAATTCTCACAATATTTCAAGCTTTTTCGTTATTATTATATCTGTTATGGTGATCTGTGATCAATGATCTTTGATGTTACTATTGTAATTGTTTTGGGGTGCCACAAACTATCCATATAAGATGGCAAACTTAAACATCTCTCACTTTAAATCAAAAGGTAGAAATGATTAAGTTTAGTGACGAAGGCATGTTGAAAGCTGAGATGGGCTGAGAGGCAGGCCTCTTGTGCCAAACAGCCAAGTTATGAATACAAAGGAAATTTGAAGGAAATTCAAAGCACTACTCCACTGACCACACAAATGATAAGAAAGCGAAACAGCCTTATTACTGAGATGGAGAAAGTTTTAATGGTCTGGATAGAAGATCAGACCAGCCACAAAATTCCCTTAAGCCAAAGCCTAATCCAAAGCAAGGACCTAACTCTCTTCACTTCTATGAAGGCTGAGAGAAGTGAAGAAGCTGCAGAAGAACAGTTGAAAGCTAAAAGAGATTGGTTCATAGGTTTAAGGAAAGAAGCCATCTCCATAACAATGAAAGTGCAATGTGAAGCAGCAAGTGCTAATGTAGAAGCTGCAGCAAGTTATCTTGAAGATCTAGCTAAGATAATTGATGAAGGTGACTGTACTAAACAGATTTTCAGTGTAGAAAAAACAACCTTCTATAGGAATAAGCCATCTAGAACTTTTATAGCCTGGCTTCACAGTTTCAAAGAACAGGATGATTCTCTTTTTAGGGTCTAATACAGCTGGTGGCTTTAAGTTGAAGCCAATGCTCATTTGCCACTGTGAAAATTCTAGGGCCCTTAAGAATTATGCTAGCTCTACTCTATCTGTGCTCTAAAAATGGAACAAGAAAGTCCGGATGACAGCACAGCTATGGTTTACTGAATATTTTAAGCCCACTGTTGAGATCTACTGCTAAAAAAAAGATTCTTTTCAAAATAATTACTGCTCATTGACAATGTTCCTGGTCACCTAAAAGCTCTGGTGGAGATGTACAAGGAGATTTGTGTTGTTTTCAAGCCTGTTAACACAATATCCATTCTGCAGCCCACGAATCAAGGAGTAATTTTGACTTCCAAGTTTTATTATTTAAGAAATACATTTTGTAAGGTTATAGCTGTCATAGATAGTGATTCCTCTGATGGATCTGAGCAAAGTAAATTGAAAACCTTTTGGAAAGGATTTGCCATTCTGGATGCCATTAAGAAAATGTGTGATTCTTTGGAGGAGGTCAAAATATTAACATTAACAGGAGTTTGGATGAAATTGATTCTAGCCATCGTGGATGACTTTGAGGGATTCAAGACTTCAGTGGAGGAAGCCACTGCAGATGTGGTGGAAATAGCAAGAGAACTAGACTTAGAAGTGGAGCCTGAAGATGGGACTGAATTGCTGCAACCTCATGATAAAACTAATGGTTGAGTAGTTGCTTCTTACGGATGAGCAAATAAAGTAGTTTCTTGAGAAGGAATCTACTACTTCTGAAGATGCTTAGAAGTAGTAGACTTAGTAGGCTTAGACTGGTCCTCCCAAGTCCAAAGAATGGGAACTGTGGGATGAATGCTCTTTGGGTCTCCATAGTGACTTGCATAGACAAGGAGGCCTAAGTAGGTTCTTAGTAAATATTTGCTGTAATGTGGAATTAATCATCATATTGTTCTTGCTCTTCTTTTTAGGAAGCAGAGCTCATTCATCAGAGGGAAATAGAAGCTAAGAAAGAATTTGATAAATGGAAAGAACAAGAGTGGACCAAACTTTATGGGGAAATAGATAAACTAAAAAAATTATTTTGGGATGAATTTAAAAATGTCGCCAAGCAGAACTCTACACTAGAAGAGGTACCCAACATAAAAGGCTTTTTAAAGTTTCTTTGTTGGAAATCTGCTTATTCTCAAAATTCATTTCTTAGTTTGTACTGGTTTTATTTCATCTGCTGTTGGAAGCTAAAACACTGTGAGGCCAGTTATCAGAGGCCTGATATTAGAGGCCCAGATTTCAGACGCCTTGGGGTTGAATCACTGCTGTGTCACATTCTGGCTGTGAGACCTTGAATGAGTTAGTTAACCTCCTCATGCCTCAGTTTTATTTCTGTAAGATAGGCTGCTGAGAGGGTTAAATTAGTACATATACAGTATGTAACATTATCCAGCATATAGTAATGTATCAGTAGTGTATCTGGTATATAGTAATATCTCTAGGTATTATTCTTATTTTTGTGAAGGGCTTTCATCACTGGACAAGAAATGGGGCAAAATTTAAATGAATGCATTTTTCTCCCAACAAATATTCCCTGAATACTGGTTACATGCCAGACATTCTGTTGGGGTCTTCAGAGGTCACATGTAATACCTAACATTTATGACTGTATTTACTATTTTCCAGCCCCCATGCAGTATACTTTATATACACTAACTTTTAATCTTCATAGCAATCAACCATAACATTCTCAGAATAGGTGCATCACTGGTTTAGTACTTTCTTTTTAAAGTTTTTTTTAAAAAAAGCTATTTTATTTCTTTCTCTCTTTCTTTCTGTCTCCCTCTCCTTCCTTCCTTCCTCCCTCCCTCTCTCCCTCCCTTCCTTTCTTCCTTCCTCCCTCCCTCCCTCCCCCCACCTTCCTTTCTTGCTCTCACTCTCTCGCTGTGTCGCCCAGGCTGGAGTGCAGTGGCGTGGTGTCGGCTCACCGCAACCTCCGTCTCCTGGGTTCAAGTGATTCTCGTGCCTCAGCCTCCGGAGTAGCTGGGATTACAGGCGTGTGCCACCGTTCCTGGCTAATTTTTGTATTTTTCATAGAGATGGGGTTTCACCATGTTGATCAGGCTTGTCTCGAACTTCTGACCTCAAGTGATCCACCCACCTCAGCCTCCCAAAGTGCTGGGATTTACAGGCATGAGCCACTGCGCCCGGCCGTCATTCTTTCTTTATAGGTGAAGAAATTGAGCCCATATAACTTGCCCAAGGTCACTTAGCTAAGAAGAGATGGAGCTGGGATTTGAACCCAGCTCTTTAATTTCCAAAGGTCCTATTCTTCTACTGGATATACTAACAAGTTTATGCAGGATAACCTTATTAAAGTTATCCCTGGGCTGGGCGCAGTGGCTCACACCTGTAATCCCAGCACTTTGGGAGGCCAAGGTGGGTGGTTCAGCATGACCAACATGGCGAAACCCTGTCTGTACTAAAAATACAAAAATTAGCTGGGTGTGGTGGCAGGTGCCTATAATCCCAGCTGCTTGGGAGGCTGAGGTAGGAGAATCACTTGAACCCAGGAGGTGGAGGTTGCAGTGAACTGAGATCACGCCACTGCACCCCAGCCTGGGTGACAGAGTGAGACTCCTTCTCAAAAAAAAAAAAAAAGTTATCCCTTGACCATATCTTCCCATATAAACCTGTGTGACTAAAACTGTATCAAGGAAAAATATTTTTTAAATGTATTTATCTCTCATTGGTCCTCCTAGATCAAGGAGAATCTTGTTTTTGAAAATGAACTGTCTAATAGCGTTTTTCACAATCATTCCACGTTTTACCTAAAGAAGCACCTAGGCAAATTTTTTTCAAAAGGAAATTGTCATATGCCTGGAGTCTTGGGTGCTCCATCATCCCTGTCTGAGATGGAAAGCCAAAGGTGGAAGGTGGAGGGGTTGAAACGAGAACTCTGTGTGCACTGGGGTGGGGATGGGGGCTCCCTAAAATGACGCAAGCCCTTCCATCCAAAATGCTTCCCAGCTGGGCCAGGGATGATTGTGGCAGAGAAGATGCTGCTCCACTGTTGACCTCATGCTCCTAATATACAGCTCCACACCCATCCTTCCCAAGCGCATGCAAACATCTCCTGACCCCCACACTTCCCCGACACAGTGCTAGCTGACTAGACGTTTGATAAATAGGTATTGACAGGAATTTGAAGTTGTTGTTCAGAAACCACCTCTTCAAGGGTCAAAGGGTTACTTTTGGTCAGAAAATTATGAGTTTTGGTGAATGAGGACATAATCCTTACCATCCATGATATCCTTTTTAACTTGGATCATGTTCTCCTAAACTGGAACATGCTATCTTTTTTTTAATTAAATTTATTTATTTATTTATTTATTTATTTATTTATTTATTTATTTATTTATTTATTTTTTTAAGACAGGTTCTCACCCTGTTGCCCAGGCTCGAGTGCAGTGGCACAATCACGGCTCACTGCAGCCTTGACCTCCCAGGCTCAAGTGATCCTCCTTCAGCCTCCTGAGTAGCTGTGACTATAGGCATGTGCCACCACACCCAGCTAATTTTTGTATTTTTTGTAGAGATGGGGTTTCGCCATGTTACCCAGGCTGGCCTCCTGGGCTCAAGTGATCTGTCCACCCCAGCCTCCCAATGTGCTGGGATTACAGGCTTGAGTCACTGCGCTTGGCCCATCTTACTCTTTTTAAAAAACCTTTCCCCTATAGGATTACTTATATTGTGTTTGTATGTTTGTGTGTCTCACCCTGTCTCCTTTCAATATTTTATTGTTTTACTTTTATTAAAGTATAGGAATCAAACTGGATACCAAATTCTCAGTGTAGTTGGGTAGTCATTTTGTTAATGTATTTTTAAAAAATTTTAAGGGTAAAACCCAGCAAGATTCCATTTAGAATGATTGTAAAAAAAACACTGTAAGATGTCCATTTTCAAAATGCAAAAAATGATTCTTCCTGATGTTAGGAAGGCCAATGAAAACTATATGTATATTGAAAATATTTTTTCCTCAAAACTTTTTCCCTGATACAGAAGTCTGAGAGCTTACTTTGGCTACATTACCTGACTAAAGAGAGAACTTTAGATTAGACCTGGGGTAAATTGAGATGCCAAACGAGTGTCTAGCTAAATGGAAATACCACGAAGGTTTGTAATGCCAAGAAAGTCAGCTCTGTGGTGTGTCATAAGCAGCATATGGAAACCAGGAGTGACACATTAGAACCCAGGAGTTGTGCATACATCTGATCAAGCATTTGACTCTGAAAATATTCAGGGAGTTTAGAAATTGTTAACCTTTGGAACCAGTATTGTTTAGCAATAGTTGAGAAGTGTTAGCAAGAATGATACCAAGTTAAACTTAGGCACTTGGAGTTACTTCCTTAAAGCCTTAATAGGGCTTATGAGTTTTATACAGTCATACAGATAGAAATATGTTGCTTTTGTTACTACGACAGTCATATATTATAAGAAATAATCAAAGGTGGGTGGAAAGGCATCCTCTCTTTGATCCAGTTTTCTGTACCTTTTCCTTCAGGTCACACACACTGCTAGCCCAGGAATCACCAGGTATTGATGACTCTACTTCAAGCTGTGCAAAGCCCTTTCTGGAGACAGCCAGGATGTTTTGTAGGGAGAGAGGCAGGAGTCCTCAGGGAGTGGCCTGGGGTGAGACCCTCCCATAGGCTCTAAGAGTCTCATTCTCATCAGTGTATTCCAGACTGAGGAAGAAATGGGGCAGCAGTCAGGAGAGCTTGGGATTTTGAGTATAGCAGAATTTAAGTGAAATGGAAACTACCCTCTTTAATTTGTTCTTCCATGGAATTGCTTTTTCTATGCAAGGGCTGAGCCCCCAGGAGAGCCCTTGTGAAGGGAATGCTGATTTGTGTGAATATCTGTAGGCGAGTAGGTATCTAGTGAGGATGAGTTGGGAGGATGAGTTGGGTAAGGTGTGCCCCTCTGACACTGTTCTGGGTATAAAAGACAACATCATGATGAGATCTTCATCTGAATAAAACTATGCCCTGGCCTTTTCAGAAACTGCGGGCACTGCAGTCCCACAGTGTGATGGAGTCCAACCTGGGATCACTGCGAGATGAGGAGTCAGAGGAGTGGCTCCGGCAGGCACGGGAGCTTCAGGCCCTGAGAGAGAAGACAGAAATTCAGGTGAGCTGATGCTCCATGCCTTTCTTCCCAGAGGAAGCCAAGAGCCATCTTCTCTTCCAATATATTCTCTCATTTATGAATGTAGAGAAGTTGAAGGACATCAAAGTTCTATATTTTCAGACCTTCTGCCAGTACATGAAAGCATAGAATAGGGTTCTCAGGTGAGGCTGGTGGTATGTGTGCAATGTCAGATTTGCCTAAGATCTTTTAAAAAATACATACAACTCTGTCTCTTATTTGGCACCTTTGCCCCATTCTGATTCTAACCCAGTTGGAAGCAACTCTTAGAAACTGTGACAGTCTCTTGGGTTTGAAGATATTTGGGATGCATCCATTGTTGTGATGGTAGTTGTTTAGCAACCAGCTCTCTGGAATTAAAAAAGCTTTAATTTGTAGCATTTGCCAATTTCCGTGGTGTAAATACTCCCAGCATGGCCGATTTCCTGCTATCAATGTGAGGTCACTGAATGGAGCCAGGAAGACTTGTGCACAGTCTGCTCTCACCAGCTGGTAGAAGGTGGCTCTGGCCACCGCTGGATGAATTTTACTGCAGTCTGGTTATAAAATGGTCTGTATCACTGATAATTCCATGGCAAAGAAGGGTAGTTGGTACAGGTGTTAAATCATGTTGTGCTTATCTTTCTGCTGTCCAGGATTCTTGAGAAAAAATGTAAAGTCTAGCTAACAATCAGCAGTAAGGTGTTTCTGCCGATTGATGTTTGACAGGTTTCACATTATAAAGAGGCCATTCTTTTCCTGAGAACTCTGTTCACATTCTTTGCCTACTTTTCTATTATTGATGTTTCCCCTGTCAATTTGCGAGTTTGTATAATGTATGGAAATTAACTCAGCCCTTTGTTGTTCTAGTTGTGGTTATTTTCCCCAGTATTCTGTTGGTCCTTCAATTTTGTATATTATGGTTTGGCCATATAACAAAGAATTAATGTTTATGTAGTCAAAATTATCCAATTATTCATATTTTCTTTATGGCCTTCCCCATTCTGAGATTTAAAAAGACAACATTCCTGTGTTTTCTTTTAGTACTTTTTGGCCTTATTTTTTGTGTTAAATCTTTGACCCACCTACAATTTATTTTGCTTTAAGATGTGTAATAAGGATCCAACTTCCTATTTTTTTTCAGGTAGCTAGCCATTTGTTCCAACACCATTAGTCAATAATCCATCTCCCTCTCCTCATACTTAGTTTCTATGTATTTCCATCTTTGTCTGGATTTTCTATTCTATTCCACTACTCTGTCTGCCTACCCATGAGCCAGTACTTTTAACTTCCTGTAGCTTTATAACATGTTTTAATACCTGCAAGGGCCCATTTGATAAGCTTTTAATCTTTTTCAGAAAACAGAGTGGAAAAGAAAAGTGAAGGAACTGCATGAAGAGCACATGGCTGAGAAGAAAGAGGTAGCTTTTGTTGGGTGATCTCGGGGAGCTTGGTTTCCTGTGACCTCCTCTCAGAATTCAGCATTCTCCACGCCCCCTCACCCACCATCTCCCCTATCTCACCTGGAACTGGTTGGCAGATGCTGCAGATATTGCTCCTGGCTACTGTCCCCATCAGTACACAGAAGGGGTGAGCTGTCCAGCCAGCAGCTTCCCTGTTCAGGAGCAGGGGCCTCCAGGCCTTCTCCTCTGAATCGAACACATCCTTTGTTCTGTGGTCTTCTTTGCAGTGACCCCTTTAGGCCCTCCAGGGAGGGTTGTTCGATAAACCTCAGATGAATCGCCTGGTCGTTTCACGTTTGGGCTCTTCTTTGAAATTCCCCCACCCTTGGAGAGAACGAGGTGGCTGTGGGCCTCAGTGATAGTTCAGCAGGAGTCCAAAGGGAAGGACTTAGATACCGAGAACAGTGAACAGGGAGCAACAGGCCTCAGGGCAGAGCAAACAGCTTCTGTAAAAATGTCCTGAGCAGGAGGCAAGTTGAGGAGGAAGCTGGTTCATAAGAGCCCCAGGTTCCGCCTGCAAAAAGCTCAGAAGATGAAAAGGCTTAGATCAGTCTGGTCCATGGTAGAGCTCCTCACTCCAGTGTAGGGAAGCACGATCACTCACATGTGATGGTTTTATTTTATCTGAAGCATTTTCTTTTTTTTTTTTTTTAATTATTATTATTATACTTTAAGTTTTAGGGTACATGTGCACAATGTGCAGGTTAGTTACATATGTATACATGTGCCATGCTGGTGTGCTGCACCCATTAACTCGTCATTTAGCATTAGGTATATCTCCTAATGCTATCCCTCCCCCCTCCCCCCACCCCACAACAGTCCCCAGAGTGTGATGTTCCCCTTCCTGGGTCCATGTGTTCTCATTGTTCGATTCCCAACTATGAGTGAGAACATGCGGTGTTTGGTTTTTTGTCCTTGTGAGAGTTTACTGAGAATGATGATTTCCAATTTCATCCATGTCCCTACAAAGGACATGAACTCATCCTTTTTTATGGCTGCATAGTATTCCATAGTGTATATGTGCCACATTTTCTTAATCCAGTCTATCATTGTTGGACATTTGTGTTGGTTCCAAGTCTTTGCTATTGTGAATAGTGCTGCAATAAACATACGTGTGCATGTGTCTTTATAGCAGCATGATTTATAGTCCTTTGGGTATATACCCAGTAATGGGATGGCTGGGTCAAATGGTATTTCTAGTTCTAGATCCCTGACGAATCGCCACACTGACTTCCACAATGGTTGAACTAGTTTACATTCCCACCAACAGTGTAAAAGTGTTCCTATTTCTCCACATCCTCTCCAGCACCTGTTGTTTCCTGACTTTTTAATGATCGCCATTCTAACTGGTGTGAGATGGTATCTCATTGTGGTTTTGATTTGCATTTCTCTGATGGCCAGTGATGATGAGCATTTTTTCATGTGTCTGTTGGCTGCATAAATGTCTTCTTTTGAGAAGTGTCTGTTCATATCCTTTGCCCACTTTTTGATGGGGTTGTTTGTTTTTTTCTTGTAAATTTGTTTGAGTTCATTGTAGATTCCAGATATTAGCCCTTTGTCAGATGAGTAGGTTGCAAAAATTTTCTCCCATTTTGTAGGTTGCCTGTTCACTCTGATGGTAGTTTCTTTTGCTATGCAGAAGCTCTTGAGTTTAATTAGATCCCATTTGTCAATTTTGGCTTTTGTTGCCATGGCTTTTGGTGTTTTAGACATGAAGTCCTTGCCCATGCCTATGTCCTGAATGGTAATGCCTAGGTTTTCTTCTAGGGTTTTTATGGTTTTAGGTCTAACGTTTAAGTCTTTAATCCATCTTGAATTGATTTTTGTATAAGGTGTAAGGAAGTGGAGGCATCACGCTACTTGACTTCAAACTATACTACAAGGCTACAGTAACCAAAACAGCATGGTACTGGTACTGGTACCAAAACAGAGATATAGATCAATGGAACAGAACAGAGCCCTCAGAAATAATGCCGCATATCTGCAACTATCTGATCTTTGACAAACCTGAGAAAAACAAGCAATGGGGAAAGGATTTCCTATTTAATAAATGGTGCTGGGAAAACTGGCTAGCCATATGTAGAAAGCTGAAACTGAAGCATTTTCAAATGGGAAATACATTCACATTCACATTCACATTCACATTTCCTGTTCCAGAAACAGGAGAAATATATTAAGATATAAGACACTGAGTAGAGTCTCACTCCCACCTGTCCCCATCTACCTGTCTCCAACACCTACTGCTCAGGTGACTTTTATGGCTTTCTTTTGTATTCTTCTAAAGTTTCTTTATGCAAATATTAATAAATATTTTCACTTTATTTCTGCTATTACATCAGAAGTAGCATGTTAACTTGTTTTCTTCACCTCTTGTTTTCACCTAAAAACATCCATTTGATGATTTTCAAATGGTTTTAATTTATCTGACTGTTCTTCAATGGGTGGCTACACCTTTCTCTCCTGGTCTTAAAGGCATGCATTCCATTCTTACTTCTTCTCAGGCACAGCACAAAAATGTCCCCAGACTGGAAGGTTGTCTTGTTAGAAAGCCTGTCCAGGTCTCAAAATCCTTTACTGTGCTTGCCTGGCACTTGCCTACAGGTGCTGAGCCTGCAGACACCAGGCACTAAGATGTCCCTGCAGACATTTGACTGACCAGCCATCTTGTGCCCGCCAGCTACAGGAGGAGAACCAGAGGCTCCAGGCCTCCCTGTCTCAGGATCAGAAGAAGGCAGCTGCCCAGTCCCAGTGCCAGATCAGCACCCTCCGTGCCCAGCTGCAGGAACAAGCTAGGATCATTGCCTCCCAGGAGGAGATGGTAGGTCTGCCCTTCCTTTCAGCCAGGCCTTGGTGTCCCTGGGCCTCTTTCCTGTGAGGATCTCCTTGGATTCTTCTGGGCTCATCAGTGCTAGTCTCACCACTCAGGCTCCTTAAGGAGAGAGAAGAGTCCTCTGGCATGAAGGGCACAAAATGATAAGGCTGTAGCTGCCTCCTTCCAGGCTGAAGATGTGCCATCTCCTTAGGGGCTGCTGGCAGATGGGGCCACTCTAACAGCAGAGACCATATAAAACGCTCAGCACCTCACTGATACTTTGCTTATTACCTCATTTAAGCCTCACTACTATCCTTCAAGGTAGGCATCCCCTTCTCCCCATCTTCATTCGACAGATGGTGAAATACGCTGGAGAAGGGAAGTGCCTCACTCAAGTCCTCATGGGGCACTCGGTAAGTGATGAGATTCAACTCCGGCCAGGCAGGAAGAATGCAAAGCGTGTGTTTTTTACACAGTATTCTTAGGCAGAATTCCTTAACCAGTACCTTTTTCATAAACGAACAGCCTCTGATGAGGTGAGAGATAAAGCAGTGTGATGAAAAGGCACTTAGTTAGCACCTTTCTCCTAAAGCTGGCCCCTGTGACTCTTTACCTGTTGCTGACAATTCTCTGCCCAGTCGAGGCTGAGTTCCCCCTCCAGAGCCCCAGGTCTATGGAAAATCTGTATCTTCCTCTGCTGCCACCCACCTCATGGACCAGGCTCCACACAGCTTCCCTGGACTGAGCACCCACTGTTACTGTCTAGTCCTGGCCTCTTGTTCCTGCACCCCTTGCTATTTGTGCTTTCCCACACACCCAGCCACATTTCACCCAGGTGACATAACTACCCCACTGTCTTGCCACTTTTCAGTTTCCCCCCAAAACACTCAGCTCTGCACTAAGCTCTAGTCTGGAGGTTTCCCTAAGAAGGAAACCACGGCAGAGTTTCCACAGTGTTCCCTGCTGGCTGTAATGTCCTGTATGTTACTCAGAACTCTTATTTGCAAATGATTCAGTTAGGAACCTATTGGCTAAAGATAACAGAATAGTCTATTAGGGACTATTATTTTTATTTTCACAGCAAGAGAGGTGACAGTTGCTGGGCTTGGTTAGCAGAAGTAGTATGCCATTGTGAATCCAGACTGTGTTTTTCTTTTTACCATCTTCAGTGTGATGACTTTGTTTCCCGCTTCACTTTCATGTTGCAAGCAGACTACTGTAGCCCCAACCATACAACCATATTTGGCAGAAGAAGTTGATGAAAAGGTCCCTTCCCAAGACTTGTGCTTATCTATATTATTGGTCAAAGCTGTGTCACATGGGAAACTACAGCTGCAAAAAAGGCTGGGAAAGTAAACAACTAGTTTTGCAGTTTGGAGTAGAGGTAGGCAAAGGAGACAGCAGTGGGGAATGGATACTGGATGAGTCATATGTCAGCATGTGCCACTGCAGGTAATAAAAAGCAACCGAAGCTTAAGTAGAAGAGGGAGTTTGTCATAAGGGTAGATGGAGCATCTCACAGAGCTCACGGCAGGGAGCAGCTGAGTCTGGGAGTAAACTGAAACCAGAGACATGAATGTGGTCATCAGTTTTCCTTTTCTGTGTGTCTCTGTTCCTTTCTCTATAACTGCTTTATTTTTTCCTTTTACCCTGAAGATCAGCTTCTGCTGCTTATCTGTTTTATGTGGTAAAACAAATATACGAACCAAGAAAAACCACAAACAATTGGCTGCCAGCAGCTTTGACATCATTCATTACCAGTCCAGAGCTCTTTGCCTTAACTTGGATGTTGGGTCCGGCTGTGGTGTGAAGTCTCATTGTTCACCTGTGGCTGTCCTGCCTGCAGCCATGAAGGGGGAAGGAACAGGAACTTCTTGGAGCGGGGGGGTTGAGCAGACAGTTCAGTGAATGTCTACATCTGGCCTCCTGTCCGGGAATGTGTCTGACTCCTTCCTCCCAGGGAGTGCTCTGCTCAGACGCCCGCATTGTGGGAGGGAGCCTCTCCCTTGCCCTGGCTGTTTTCCATGAATTATACCAATAGGAACAACTGTGTGCCTGTCCCACTCTGTTTCTATGGGGCTCCTGCCCTCGAGCCATAATTCTTCTTTGAAGAGGGGACATTCTTGCCTCCCCACCTTGGAAAATGGAGCATGCTGCCATTCCCTTTCACACACGGACCCCAGAGATGTGTCAGGGGGCTGGGGTGGTGCATCTGAGCTCCTTCCAGTTCCCAACGTGAGTCATGGAATCTGTAGCCATCCCTTCCTCACTGTGCTAGGCAGACACACTGCTCAAAGCAGAGTTCTCACAACGTTCTCTGCTGGTTGTAACCCGCTCTATTCCACCTCTTTGCAGATCCAGTCCTTGTCTCTCAGGAAGGTGGAAGGTAAGTGTCTACACAGGGCAGTGTGTAGCAGTCTTGACTATTGTCTCTGGCTTTTCTCCCTCCTTTTCCCTCTCCCCCAGTCAATTCATGGGTGGTGGATTGGTGACAGCAGCCTGTGGACATGTAGTGTCAGGCTTCTGGGCCACACAGGCTGCAGCTCTGTTTGTGCTGAAGGCTTTCCATGCAGCTGGCAGGGCTTCTTGCCTGGCTTGCTCCTGTCTGTAAAGGGATGGAGGCAGTGGGGAGGAAGGTGGTTATGGGTGGAGTGGGGGCTCATGAGAAGGCTTTTCTAATTCACCATGCCTGCAGCGAATGAGGAAAATCAGGATTCAGGGTTGCCAGCAACTTTTACCTTGTTCCCAATGTTCAGCAAGTTGACCCCAACCCCATGTGAATGTGTCCTGTTTGGCATATACAGTCTCCTCCTCTTGGGTACTCTGGTGTGGGGATGCGTGTGTCTGTGTGTAATGGGGTGCAGGTGCTGGCATCTAAAGGTAGACGGCAACCCACAGGGGACTGCTCCTGTTTAGAGGACCTTGGACAGCCCCTTGTGAAGCTTGGCCCTTCATCCTCCACCCCCAGCTCCCCTGTCCTATGGCTTTAGCTACACTTCTGCCTTTTATTGCAAACTCACATTTCTTCCTATCCCTTGCCTTCCGCCCATCCCCTTCCCAGCCATGTAGCCAGTTCAGACAGGCCCGACCCCTGTGGCCCTGAACTTCTTGAGGGTTGGAGACCCTCTTGAGGGATGGAGCTAGAGCAGAGCCATTGATAATAGACATGTGCCACACCCTTCCCCAGCCACTTCAGATTC
This sequence comes from Pan paniscus, assembly GCF_029289425.2. Classification (NCBI taxonomy): domain Eukaryota; kingdom Metazoa; phylum Chordata; class Mammalia; order Primates; family Hominidae; genus Pan; species Pan paniscus. The sequence continues at coordinate 135,985,782 of NC_085926.1, read as the reverse complement.
ATCATCTCATTACATGGCTCACTATTGAATTATCCTCATTTTCTAGATGGGGAAACTGAGGCTTAGAGGGGTTCAAGGACTTGCCATCTCTTGCACAGATAGCGAGGGGCAAAGCTAGTGTGTGGACTCTGATCTTTCTGCCCCCAGTGTCTGCTCCGTCCTGCCTCTCTCCAGTCAAGATGCACTGACTGGAGGGTTTTCTCTTTCTGGCTCATACTCAGCTGGGGTTCTGTACTTTTCTTCTAGTCAGGGATGGGGTCCAGGGCACTGGTGCCACTAACTGTTCCTCCTCTCTTCAGGGATCCACAAGGTGCCAAAGGCTGTGGACACAGAGGAGGACTCTCCGGAGGAAGGTGGGACCTTACTTTCTTTCCTGGGTGTCCAGTGCAGAAACAGATTTGCTGCCCTCCTCCTTGTTTAGTTTGTCTCTACTTAACTGTATCTGGACATCCGAAGCTGGAGTGGAGGGAACTAAGGACATGAAATAATATTTCTTAACACCTTCTGTGTGCCAGGCATGTGACATGCAGGTACTAACATACAATCTGCTGGTTTAGTGATGGGGAAGCCCAGGCCTAGAGAGGGTCATTAGCTTGTCCAGAGTCACAAAGCTAGCAGGTAGCTGAGTGAGGATTTGGAGGGACGTCTGATTCACAGCCTGCCCTACTGACTCTCACCTGCGACTATGCAGAACAGTGGAAGAGAACTCGCTGAGTTGACTTAAAATGGCCTTTGCTGTTTTATTCTACATTGTGAGTGTGCTGCAGACAGGTCCCACAGGGCCTGACTAATGCATAGGAATCCACCTCGGCTCCCTTTTCAGAGCATTGGGCACCTGCTGTTTTTATTCACCCTATCCGGTGACTGACTCTGATTTGCAGACCTCTCAACCAGATGTAGCCAAGGGATGCAAAAGAAAAGTGAAAAAAAGAGAGATGCTCCCTGACTGCAAGAAGATCTTAGGGATAGTTAGGGAGAGGAAGCTCCCAGGACAGATGAGTGAGTGCTGACTGGAAAAGCTACTGACCAGGTCCCGTTTGTTTGAGCAAGGCAATGATATGACAATTTCAGAGTTCCCCAATGGACACACCCAGACAAGTTTTAATTGTGCCATCAAAGAGCTCATCATGGGGTATTTTATTTTTTAAGTAATGTTTTTCTTTATTTTTGAGATGGTAATCTATGCACTTTGGGAAAAAAAAGGAATGGTATAAAAGGGTATACAGTGAGAAGGAGGCCTCCCTTCTGCCCAGCTATCCAGTTTCCTCTCCAGAAGTTTCACTGTTAATGGTTTCTCATTTATCGTTCCATGCTACATGGGAATATGTGCAAATATAAGCACATGTGTGTACCCATTCTTCTCCCTTTTCCCAAATGGGAACACACTGTACACATTGTTCTGCAGTTAGTTATATTGTTAACAACTTACTTAGGAAATGGTTTCATATCTCTTTAAAGAGAACTGCTTCATTATTTTTTCAGGGCTTTGCAGTCTTCCCTTAGATGGATGAACTAAAATTTATTTAACCAGTTAGTCCTCTACTGCCTCCGCCTACCCTCCCAGTGCATTTAACCTTGGGATACAGTTGTAAAAATTAGAATTGCATATCACTTTTGAGGAAGGTATCTGTTGAGTAACTCAGATAGGATGAATCACATCTTCAAACAGTGGATGCAGGGTTCTAGAGAGGAGGAGGCTGAGACTGATGAGTCAGGGGATCCCGTGGCCATGCCCCTGCTGTTACAGTGGAGGTTTTACTTGCTTACTACACTGTTTGTCTACCTCTTCCTGTCCCAGACCAGCAGGCAAGAGCATCACTTGGGAATTTTTTAGAAATACAAAGTTGTAATTCTCAGGCCCCATGCCAGACAAATTGAAGCAGAAACTCTGGGGGCAGGACCCAGCAGTCTGTTTTCAGACACTCTCCAGGGCATTCTGATTCTTGCTCAAGTTTGAGAACCACTGTGAGACCAGTGGCTGTCTACAACTGGCTAAACATTAAGAATCACCCAGGAAGCTTGAACTGTCTGGAGGACCACGCTACACCCCCACATTACCTAAAGCAGAACATGGAGTGGGTGGGTTCCAGGCATCAGTAGCATTTAAAGCTCCGCAGGTGATTCCAATGTGCAGACAAGGTTGAGGCTCATGTCCTGGTGTAAACTTTATTGAGCAGAATCACGCAGGGTCAGAGGTGAATGGGTGGTAGGGGAGGAGTTATTATAACCCAGATTTTTGGGTCCCACCTGTAGAATTTTTGATTCAGTAGATTTGGAGTGGGAGCTGAGAATCTGCATCTCACAAGTTACCAGGTAATGCTGATGCTTTGGCTCACAGTTAAGGACCATTGTCCTAGAATCATTGTTTCTCAGGCTTCGCTGTTTATTAGAATATCTAGAGAATTTAAAATATAAATATCAAGCGTTGGGGTCCACCTTGAGAGATTCTGATGGAATCAGCTTGGGGTGATTCCAACTCGCAGCCAGCAGTGAAATTCACCACCCTTGATTGTGAGTGAGGTCCTTCGGGGATGAGAGATAGGCTTCTGTGTCCTTAGCATCCAGCCCTAGCCTGATTACACTCATGCTACTTGTTCAGTTAATGTCTACTGAGTGAGTCAAAGGGCTTGGTCCTGGTCTTACCACAGAGGCCCCCAGATGGAACCTGAAGAACACTGTAGGAGGCCTTCCCTGACTCACCTTGGACTGCTCCTTTGTAGCATTTACCACATTTAATTGTAATTGCTTATTTTGCTAGCCTCAGGTCAGTATTTCTTAAAGTATGGTCTGTGGCTTACCTCCATCAGAATCATCTCAGTATGTTAAAATGTAGATTCTAGGGTCCTCCCCCAGACCTATGGAATCAGACTCTTCGGAGGGTGAGGTGAGGGACTATTAATTTTTAACCCATGCCCAGGTGATTCTGATATATGCTAAAGTTAGAGGGAGAATCTCCGGTTTAGACAGTAAACTTGAGGGAGCAGCGATCTGTCTCTCTTGTTCACCAGTTTATCACCTGGACCAGAATTGAGCCTGGCATGGAAACGAGATGAGGGTATCAGGTGGGGCTAGGATTAGGCTGGAACCCACAGCAGTGGGGCCTGGAATCTGAGATCAGAAGGGAGCCCAGAGAACAAGCTGCTTTAGGGGCTCAAGTGCAATCTCCAAGTCCTGAGTTAACCGACCAGGATTCCTGGCAGTGTGAGGGCTCGGCAGGTGCAGTAGGGCTCTGGGAATGGAGAACTCAGGTGCCCAGGCTGATCTGGGTGATTGTCTCATGCTACAGAGATGGAGGACTCCCAGGATGAACAGCACAAGGTGCTGGCAGCTCTGAGGCGTAACCCCACTTTGCTGAAGCACTTCAGACCAATCCTGGAGGACACCCTGGAAGAGAAGCTCGAAAGCATGGGGATAAGGAAGGTGAGTTTCAGGGCCATCGTTTTGAGGGCTGATACCTACGATTTAGACACTAAGTGTTCTCAGACAGACAAATGATCGATTGTTCTTTGCATTGTGAGCTCATTCATCTCACTTGTGGCAGCCCGGGCTCCTCTGGCATCTGCACGCCTTTCTCACTTCACAGCGGCAGTGTGATATCTTTCCTCTGTTTCTCCAGCAGCTTCTCAAGACTGGCCCTATTTGGCTGGTGATGCTACCCTGAGTCCTGATTGCTCAGTGTTCTCCACTCATTGGTTACTTCCCTCTGTGTCTCTAAATTTTTTGCTAGAGGGAATTTAATTGGGTCAATCTGGCCTGTGGATAGGTCCCCCCTTGGGTAAGTATCCATCTGCAAGCCCATCATCTGTGGTACATGTGGCTGTGTCCACTCAGCAGGTGGCTGTGTGTGGGCATCACTGAAAGCTGTGTCTGACACCAATTATTTTTTTTTTTGAGAAGTAATAACTTATATTTTCCTATAGATTTTTAGCAGTTACATATATGTATGTATATACATGTATGCATGTATATTTTATTTTCAGATAAAATATCTGAAATTTAATTTTTTTTATTTCAGTGGGTTTTTGGGGAACAGGTGGTGGTTGGTTACATGAATAAGTTCTTTGGTGGTAATTTCTGAGATTTTGGTGCACCCATCACGTGAACAGTATACACTGTACCCAGTGTGTAGCCTTTTATCCCTCGCCCCCCCCATGCCCTTTCCCCCAAATCCCCAAAGTCCAATGTACCATTCTTATGCCTTTGTGTCCTCAGAGCTTAGCTCCCACATAGGAGTGAGAACATACGATGTTTGGTTTTCCATTCCTAAGTTCACTTAGAATAATAGTCTCCAATTCCATCCAGGTTGCAGCAAATGCCATCATTTTGTTCCTTTTTAGGGCTGAGTAGTATTCCATGGTATGTATATATATCAGTTTCTTTATCCACTCATTGATTGATGGGCATTTAGGCTGGTTCCACATTTTTGCAATTGCAAATTGTGCTGCTATAAACATGCATGTGTAAGTATCTTTTTCATGTAATGACTTCTTTTCCTCAGTGTAGATACGCAGTAGTGGGATTGCTGGATCAAACGGTAGATCTCCTTTTAGTTCTTTAAGGAATCTCCACACTTTTCCATAGGGGTTGTACTAGTTTACATTCCCACCAACAGTGTAAAAGTGTTCCCTTTTCACCACATCCATGTCAACATCTATTAATTTTTGATTTTTTGATTATGGCCATTCTTGTAGGAGTGAGGTGGTATCACATTGTGGTTTTGATTTGCATTTTCCTGGTAATTAGTGATGCTGACCATCGCCACTCTGGGAAGCTCTCTCCTCATTTAAGGACAGTCTGGAGTCCTTAGGACCTCCAGTGCTGCTACCCAAGGCTTCTGGGCCCACTCCTCAGCCACTCGTCCTGATCCATTGTCTCCTTGGGTTTGGATTATTCTTGTTTCTCCAGTTCCATGAGGTGTGACCTTAGATTATCTATTTGTGCTCTTTCAGCCCTTTTTTTTTTTTTTTTGAGATGAATCTCGCTCTGTCACCAGGCTGGAGTGCAGTGGTGCGATCTCGGCTCACTGCAACCTCCGACTCCCTGGTTCAAGGGATTTTCCTGCCTTAGCTTCCTGAGTAGCTGGGATTACAGGCACGTGCCACCCCACCCAGCTAAATTTTTTTGTATTTTTAGTAGAGACGGGGTTTCACCATGTTGGCCAGGATGGTCTCGAATTCCTGATCCACCCACCTCGGCCTCCCAAAGTGCTGAGATTACAGGCGTGAGCCACTGCGCCAGGCCGCAGACTTTTTGATGTAAGCATTTAATGCCATGAACTTTCCTCTTAGCACTGCTCTTGCTGTATCCCAGAGGTTTTGATAGGTTGTGTCACTATTATTGTTCAGTCAAAGAACTTTTAAGTTTCCATCTTGATTTTGTTGTTGACCCAACGATTATTCAGGAACAGGTTATTTAATTTCCATGTATTTGCATGGTTTTGAGGGTTTCTTTTGGAGTTGATTTCCAATTTTATTCCACTGTGATCTGAGAGAGTGCTTGATATAATTCCGATTTTCTTAAGTTTACTGAGACTTGTTTTGTGGCCTATCATCTGGTCTATCTTGGAGAATGTTCCATTCTGTGCTGATGAATAGAATATATATTCTGCAGTTGTTGGGTAGAATGTTCTGTAAATATCTGTTAAGTCTATTTGTTCTAGGTTATAGTTTAAGTCTGTTGTTTCTTTGTTGACTTTCTGTCTTGATGACCTGTCTAGTGCTGTCAGTGCAGTCTTGAAATCCGCCACTATTATTGTGTTGCTGTCTATCTCGTTTCTTAGGTCTAGTAGCAATTGTATTATAAATTTGGAAGCTCCAGTGTTAGGTGCATATATATTTAGAATTGTGATATTTTCCTGTTAGACTAGTCCTTTTATCATTATATAATGTCCCTGTTTGTCTTTTTTAACTGCTGTTGCTTTAAAGTTTGTTTTGTCTGCTATAAGAATAGCTACTCCTGCTCGCTTTTGGTATCCATTTGCATGGAATGTTTTTTTTCCGCCCCTTTACCTTAAGTTTATGTGAGTCCTAATGTGAGTTTAGGTGAGTCTTCTGAAGACAGCAGAAACTTGGTTGGTGAATTCATATCCATTCTGCCATTCTGTATCTTTTAAGTGGAATATTTAGGCCATTTACATTCAATGTTAGTATTGAGATATGAGGTACTATTCTATTCATTGTGCTATTTGTTGCCTGAATACCTTGCCTTTTTTTTTTCGTGTATTATTGTTGTATAGGTCCTATGAGATTTATGCTTTAAGGAGGTTCTGTTTTGTTGTATTTCATGGATTTGTTTCTGTATACATATGTAACAAACCTGCATGTTGTGCACATGTACCCTAAAACTTAAAGTATAATAAAAAAAATTAAAAAAAAAAAGATTTAGAGATCCTTTTAGCAGTTCTTGTAGTGCTGGCTTGGTAGTGGCGGATTCTCTCAGCATTTGTTTGTCTGGAAAAGACTGTATCTTTCTTTCATTTATGAAGCTTAGTTTCACTGGATACAAAATTCTTGGCTGATAATTGTTTTGTTTAAGGAAGCTAAAGAATAGGACCCCAATCCCTTCTAGATTGTAGGGTTTCTGCTGAGAAATCTGCTGTTAATCTGAGAGGTGTTCCTTTATAGGTTACCTGGTGCTTTTGCCTCACAGCTCTTATGATTCTTTCCTTCATCTTGACTTTAGATAACCGGTTGACTATGTGCTTAGGTGATGATCTTTTTGCAATGAATTTCTCAGGTGTTCTTTGAGCTTCTTGTATTTGAATGCCTAGGTCTCTAGCAAGGCTGGGGAAGTTTTCCTCAATTATTCCCTCGAAGATGTTTTCAAGCTTTTAGATTTGTCTTCTTCCTTGGGAATAACGATTATTCTTAGGTTTGGATGTTTAACACGGTCCCAAGCTTCTTGGAGACTTTGTTCATTTTTTTAAAATTCTTTTTTGTCTTCGATGGATTGTGTTAATTCGAAAGCCTTGTCTTTGAGCTCTGAAGTTCTTTCTTCTGCTTGTTTGATTCTATTGCTGAGACTTTTCAGTGTATTTTGCATTTCTCTAAGTGTGTTTTTGATTTCCAGAAGTTGTGATAACTTTTTATTTATGCTATCTATTTCACTAAAAAATTTTCCTTTCATCTCTTGTATCACATTTTTTATTTCTTTAAGGTGGGCTTCACCTTTCTTTGGTCCCTCCTTGATTAGCTTAATAATTGACCTTCTGAATTCTTTTTCTGGCAATTCAGAGATTCGTCTTGGTTTGGATCCATTGCTGGTGAGCTGGTATGATTTTTGGGGGTGTTAAAGAACCTTGTCTTGTCATATTACCAGAATTGTTTTTCTGGCTCCTTCTCATTTGGGTAGACTATGTTAGAGGGAAGATCTGGGATTCAAGAGCTGCTGTTCAGATGCTTCTGTCCTATGGGGTGCTCCCTTGATATAGTACTCTCCCCCTTCCCCGAGGAATGGGGCTTCCTGAGAGCTGAACTGTAGTGATTGTTTTTGATCTTCTGGGTCTAGCCACCCAGTAGAGTTACAGGCTGGTACTGGGGAGTGTCTGCAAAGAGTCCTGTGATGTGATCCATCTTCAGGTCTTGCAGCCGTGGATACTATTCCAGCACCTGCTCCAGTGGAGGTAGTAGGGGAGTGAAGTGGACTCTTGAGGGTCCTTGTTTTTTCTTTTCGTTTGTTTAGTGCATTGGTTTTGTGTTTGTTGGCCTCCAGCTAGGAGGTGGTGCTTTCAAACTGTGGTCCTATAGGGAGGATGCATACTTGCCTACTTGCCCTAGGGACACCTGGTTAAGTATTCAGGTTTCTCAGGCGGTGGGCAGGGCCATACAGCTCCTAAGGGATTATGACCTTTGTCTTCAGCTACCAGGGCAGGTGCAGGAAGACCACCAGGTGGGGCCAGGGATAGACATGTCTGAGCTCAGCCTCTCCTTGGGTGGGGCTTGCTGCAGCTACTGTTGGGGATGAGGGTGTGATTCCCAGTCCAATGGAGTTATATTCCCAGGGGGATTATGGCTGCCTCTGCTGAGTCATACAGGTCGCCAGGGAAGTGGGGGAAATCTGGCAGTCACAGGCCTCAGCCCGTCTCCACGCAGCCTGCGGTCCTAAAGTCCGGTCTCACTCGCACTGTGCCTCACCAACAGGAGCAAGTCTATTTCCAAGCAGCCAGTGACCAGGGCTGGGAACTTGCCCCAGACCACAAACCTCCCCATTGAGAAAGCAAGCAGACTCAGGTTTTCGGCATCTCAGGGAGTCTGCAGCAGTGATCCAGTTCCTTTACAGGGTCTATGGATTCTCTCTCCAACTAGTATTTGAATGCCATTGTGCTTAACCAGAACACGTATGTTATTATTAGAAGCACCAATGAAATCTATTATTAAATAAAAACACACCTATTATTAAATTAGCCAAGCATTACACTATTGGAATACTGTTTGTGTAGAGTAAGTTAGAAAAAAAAAATAGACAACTAGGGTTATTTTAGGAAGAATGGTCACTACTTTGATTGTTTTCAACTACTGACTACTCTAACTTTGGCCCTATATTCAGATTTGATTAAGACATTCCTTTCTACCCTTGCATGAATCCTCATCTTGGATTCAGATGCCTCCCTGGACTCTCCCATGGGCTCTGGGTGGACGTCAAAAGCTCGAGCAACTTCCAATAGGTCTTGAAAGGGTACTTGGATTGTGTTTACAGCAGTTTAGTTTTTTAAACATTGTTAGCCATGGACAGTGTGTTTGGCATAATAATAGTAATTGGGAGTACAAAAATGAGCAAGCCGTGGTCTCTTATCCTAGGATTCAGTCAGATGGTAGAAAAGCATGTTCCAACGAAGTCCCTTATGCTATGATGTGGTCAGAATTGTGACACAGTCCTTTGCATTATCCTGCTGTGCACATTTTGATGGGGCTCCCAAACCCTGAACCATTGCACTTTCAGCAACTTTGAAGCCACTGCTTACCCTTCTCTAATCCTCATTTCATGCCCCCCAGTCCTGCAAGAAAAGCACCAGGCACTGATCACAGACTCCCAGGCCAGCAGCAGCAGGTGTGAGAGGCTTAGGGGAAGGAGAAGAAGGGTAGCCTCTCTCTGTAAAGGTGAACTCCTGTCTCCTCTAGGATGCGAAGGGAATCTCGATTCAGACTCTCAGACACCTGGAATCCCTGCTGAGAGTCCAGCGGGAGCAGAAGGCCCGGAAGTTTTCTGAATTTCTGAGTCTGAGGGGAAAGCTTGTCAAGGAAGTCACCAGCAGAGCGAAGGAGAGACAGGAGAATGGCGCTGTGGTGTCCCAGCCAGACGGGCAGCCTTCAGGTACACTGGGGAGAGGGCTCGCTCAGGGCTGTGACCTGTAAGGGTCCCATTCTTGCCAAAACTTGTTTGCACATGAGGAGGGTATAGTCTGTGTCCCCCATTCGGGGCACTTCTCTGAAGGGCTGAGCTGGTAGGGTCCTTACAGGGGACTGAATCCAGAAGTTCTCTGTTGAGGAAATAGGATCTGGGGTGGAGTGGTGGCATTTGTCCAGGGTCACTCGGGGAAGTTGGAGGAGAGCCGGAGCTGGAGCCTGTTGTCAGCCTGAACTGTCCCTGTGCAGACATGCTGCCTCCCTTAGCACCTTCATTCTGTTTGGCTTGTTGCGACCACAGTTGAGTGTCTCTTCAACAGAGAGCAGCCTATTCAGTTTCTGGCTCTACACACCAGGCATGCCAGCCTGGGGAGGCAGGCAGAGGCCTGGGAGCATTGAAGCTGCAGGTGGAGGCAAATATCAATCGAATGTAAACTTCTGCAGAGCTCAGATAGCCCCTGCTCTGGCCATGGGAGAGCATGAGAGGCTGGGCCAGTTCTGCACGCAGATGAATTCTCAGAGCTCATAGTTGGTTCCTTGGGCCAGGTCATAGCTGCTACTTTACCATTTGTCCATGCTCTGGGGGTCATGACAAGAGAAGACCCTGTGGTTCTGGTGGAACACGAAATTCTGTGGACCAGGACCCTTGAGTCTATTCTTACGGAGCAAGTGTATTTGTGTTCCCAGGTTTGAGAGCCCCCTGTTTCTAGAGGGTTCCAAGAGGCCCTGGGCTGCTGTGGTGAGAGGCTCTGGGGAGGGCTTCAGTGGGTCTGGTCTGCTCATGCAGGTTGCTGTCCTGCTCCTTTTACTTTGTCTCCTCAGTCAGGGACACATGCGGCCAGAAGGAGGCCAGTTCTGTATCTCCTGTGTCCAGGAAGAACCAATCTGAGCTCTTCATGCAAAAAAATTTTGCAGAGTATGGCCCACGTATCTCTGAGGATATGAGAGATGATTTTAGTTGCTACATCAACCAATCATTTTATAACTTATTTTTATTTTTCCTCATGTGAATTAGAAGAAAATAACACTAACATAGCAATCCTGTGAGCTCATGGAAATTATTACTTGGACAAGTATCAAGCAGGTATTTTGTGTTTGAAAGCATTGTCATTTTGGCATGAAAATATGGTAAAAAATGTATTGATGACCTGGGAAACTATAATATTTAGTTTAAACTTCTGGTCTTAAAATCTCTAAGGAAAGGACGGTTTTTATCTTGCATAGAAATCTCAGACAGAAGGGTATTTGCCCTGGTTGCCAATTTGCCTTTTATGCTCCAATTTAAACGTATATCCTTTTGCTCATTCAGTCAAATGTTCATTCATTCATTCGCCCACTCATTCATTTAGTACAGTACTTGCTGAGGTTGACTCTGTGCCAGGGCCTTCCACCTCACCTGGGAAACCAGCCAGGACCAGGTGATGTGATGGAGCCAAGCATGGGGGTGGTGGGAGCTCAGAGGAGGGAGGGGACAGGGGCTTGGGGAGGATGAATGGAAAAACCCTCGGAATGCTGGCTTCCAAGAGAAAGCAAAGGTATCTTGCTCCTTCTAGGTGCTACGCCCCACCCACTCCCACACACCTTTGTTCCTGTAGTAAAAAAGCCAGGAGGGAGAGCCCCCTTCGCAGCCTTCCCTTTCCCTGGCCCTGGGGTTCTGCCTTCTCTGGAGATGTTACTGAGTTGTGAGATGAGCGCTGTGTTTTTGTGGCATTTTGTAGACCTTTCCTTCCAGCTCTGCACCTTTATTCTTTTCCTGGGTCCCACAAGTGCTGTCTTAATGCTCACCTCCCATTTCTGCTTGGACCCTGCCTCTTCTGTGGCCTGGGCAAGGCTGTGGGAAGTAGCGGTGAGGGTCCAAGATTGGGGCAGACAGACAACCTGGGTTTGCATTCACCACTTTCTTCCGTGGAGCTGAGGGCAAGCCTCTGTAGGGAAAATGATAGCCTCTGAAGATGCTCGGGGGCCAAGTGGTTGTATGTAAAGTGCTTTTCTTAGTATCTGGTACACAGTCATGGGAAGCTATTGTTATTTTCCCCCAGCAGGCTTGTCTTTGTCTTCCCCTTCTCTTCAGTTCACTCTTTCCTGGAAGCTCCACTTCTGAGTAGACACATTCACTGAGAGCAGTGCATAGCTGGCCCTTGAACAATGCAGGGGTCAGGGGCGCCAACCCCCCATGCAGTTGAAAATTTGCGTGTAACTTTTGACTGCCCCAAAACTTAACTACTCATAGCCTACTGTTGACCAGAAGTCTTACTGACAACATGGACTATTAACACACATTTTGTATGTTATATGAATTATAAGCTGTATTATTATAATAAAGTAAGCTCGAGAAAAGAACATGTTATTAAGAAAATCACAAGGAAGAGCAAATATGTTTACTATTCATTAAGGGGAAGTGGATCATCATAAAGGACTTCATCCTTGTTATCTTTGTGTTGAGTAGGCTGAAGAGGAGGAGGAAGAGGAGGGGTTGCTCTTGCTGTCTCACGGGTGGCAGAGTCGGAAGAAAATCCATGTATAAGTGGACCCATGGCTGTTCAACCCCACGTTGTTTCAGGGTCAACTATATTTCAAACATTTTCTGATCTTGAATTACTGTAAGAAACTCATTTTACATTGTGACCCAATCCACACATGTCTGACTCCCTGTGATGCACTCTCTCTCTTCTCTTCCCACAAAAACTTGCTGATCCGGGACCGCTCTTGTGGGTATAGGTCTTGATGCAATTTGGAAAACAGAGGGGCTGTGTCCAATTGCCTGCCTTGGTACTGCCTTGCCCCAGACTGCATTTGGGAGGAGGTTTGAATGGATCTTGATGGTTCATGCAGTCCTGCGGCGACCTCTGGTGGCAGCGGGGTCTTCCTGCAGGACTGCCTGCAGTGCAGTGGCTGTAGCGTGGGTTGGGGAGAGGGTAGCGGCCTTGGTGAAGTCCATCTAGGACTACTGAGCCCCTCTTCAGGCCCGCGGACTCCTGCTGGTCTTCTGTAATGACAACACGACCCTGGAGCACCCAGCTGCTCTCCTGGTCTCTGATGAAACTGTGGAACTGTGGTCCTAGCCTCGAATCTGGCCAGCAGAACACCTGATTTGGCAGCAGTCATGAAATCTGCTGTGGTTATTACAGCACGGAGAGGGAGTAATTGTTCATTTCCAGGGTGTTGGAGCCGCTTTCTCCCTCCTCTTAGGCTTGAGATCCAGCATGGGTGTACTCCAAAAATCATTCCTTTCTGTGTTTCCAGTCAAAAGCCAGCAGAGCACACTGGTCACCAGAGAGGCCCAGCCAAAGACCAGGACCCTGCAGGTGGCCTTGCCATCCACACCGGCAGAGCCACCCCCACCAACTCGTCAGAGCCATGGCAGCCATGGCTCCAGCCTGACCCAGGTGTCTGCCCCCGCTCCACGCCCCGGACTGCATGGACCCTCCAGCACCCCTCCTTCCTCGGGGCCCGGGATGAGGTGAGCCCCAGACTCTGCCCTCTCACCCCACCTGCAGTGGTGGCTCCTGGATTCAGGCAGTCCTGTTCTGGGCTCCCTCCAGGCTTCTGCAGATAGGAGGGGGGCAGACACATGTGAATAGAAGGTGCCTCAGGTGGGGTCCAGTCTGAGCTCTGGACTTGAGAACCTGTGCTCCCAGCCAAGACAAACCCACCCTCCCCTTACCCATCTCCTCCCCCAAGCCCGTTCCCCCTCCAGAGGGGCTGGATCCTCAGATGGGCAGGGCTCTACTAAGGGAGATACTGGTGTGGCTGCTGCACTCCAGGGGTCTCCTGGCTGTCTTCTGGGCCTGAGGGAGGGAGCAGGGCTGGCCCTGAGCAAACCAAACCAGCTTGAAGCATGATGAAGTTTGGCTTTTGAAATTTTCTTTCTGGCCCATGCATCCCTCATTTCTTCTCCTCCTCGTGGCAGCACGCCCCCGTTCAGTTCTGAAGAGGACTCAGAGGGAGACCTTGTGCAGCGTGTGTCTCTACAGCCCCCAAAAGTTCCTTCCAGGATGGTGCCCCGGCCCGAGGATGACTGGGACTGGTCTGACACAGAGACCTTGGAGGAGAATGCCCAGCCCCCTGGCCAGGGCTCAGGTGAGCTGCCACCTTCGGGTGAGTGGGCTGGGACCACCGGTGTAGCCCTTCTCCAGCCCAGATTTCTCAAGGCTCCAGCAACACCCTTTAGCTTCCTTTAGGCTTTCTTATTTGACATCTCTTTCTCTATTTGGCTTGGAAAGGATGGGCCTCCTTTGCCTCAGATATTTTTTTGTGGGATAGCAGAGATATCAGGAGAAAGCTAGAGTTTGAGCAAGGTTTACTTTTACCCCTTGTTTTGTCATTAAATTGTTAACTGTGGGAGGTTGAAGGGAGCCACTCACCCCTTTTCTCCTCCATGTTCTTTCCAGTAGAGAGTAAACACTGTGGCCAGCTACGGGAGATCAAAGCCTCGCTCTAGTAGTGGTGACAGGGCCTAGGAATGCCTGAGGCATAGGCTTCCTGTTAGGGCTGGATTAGAGGAACAACCTGCACTTGAGGCCAAAGTGGGGGCCCCTCCAGCCTCCCCAAATCCAGATCCCAATCTTACTTGTGTGCAGGGCTGGGTTTGCAAAGCAGACCCTGAGTGTGCAGGCCCTTAAACAGGCAGCTGTAGGGTACACTCCAGCCAGGCTCCAACCCCAGCCACAGGGGCGGGGAGGGTCCGAGAGAAAGAGCTGACACTGTCTTCTGGATCAGCGGCCCTCCTTCAGGTGTGCCGTGGCCCAGGGTGTGTTGTAGGCCCACCCCTCTGCTTGGCTTCTTCTGTGAGAGAGGGTAGTATGTGGGGAAGAAACTGGGAGGGTGTTTCTCCTATCCTTGTCCATCTCGGTGAGTAGAGCAGAAGTTCCTTCTTCTGTGGAAGCTCGAGGCGTGTGAGAGAAGGCTCTCCCCTCTATGTTGGTGTTTCTGGGTGCTCACCACGTGCTCAGCTCTGTGTGGATCTCTTCGCACAAGTCTCCTCATTTACTCCTCACAGCACTGATGAGGGAAGGCTGAGCCACACACATCGTGACAGAAGTTGAAACTAAGCCTCATAGACATTATGACTGGCCCAAGACCACAGAACGATGTCATGGCAAGTTGAGATTCTGTATGATGTTTTCGAAGTTAATGTGTTAGAGTCACTGTTTATTTATTTACTTGTAAACCATTTTTCCCCCCAGAAACAGCTGCCTTTAGCTGTGTTCCCAATGTTAAGAATATCCCCATAGTCTTTAATGCTGTTTGAGTTCATTAGCACCAGATCAAGAGTTGGTGGTCATAGAGTTAAATATCACAGTGGTCAAAGTAGCCTCCAAGGTAAACCTCAGTTACAACTTGAAGGGAAAACAGTTCCCTACCATGAACATTTTGACAAATATAGTTTTCAAGAACACATAGAGTGTAACACACATAACTTTTTGCAACAACTCAATTGTGAAAAATGTGGCTTCCCAGCAAAGCTTGAGACAGAGGAGGCAGCCACAGTCAACCTTTATAGCAGGCTGCCTTTGGGCCACGCAGCCTGTTTCATCATACAGGAAAGCTCTTTGCGCTTTTCAGCCAAGAGACTTAGAAATTCAACTTGTTGGTGGAAAGGGCATTGTAGAGACCTGAGCTAACTGTCATGGTAACTGGAATGAAAATATTCGTTAAACGTATTATTTTCTATCTAACAGGTTGCAATGACTAGTTGAGCATCCTTCTTTTCAAAACAACTGTCTACTCCCATTCTTTCAAGATTTTCCTATAAAACTGCCAACTGAGGCCTGTAGCTTCTGGCTTCAGTTGTATTTTCTAGCCAAGGCTGTGTTAAAGAATATGGAATTTAGAGTTTTGTCTTTCCAAGGTCAGTAAGTAGAAACTCTGGGATGTCAGGCTAGGCTTGTGGTCTGCAAATTTCTTGCTCTTAATAGACTCTGCAGTACTTGGCCATGTTTACAGCATAAGCCAAGCCTGCCAGTCCATCAGAATTCACCAGAAACAGATCTTTGGAGAAGTATTGATGCCCACCAGGCAAGGGCAATAGGGTGGCAAGGTCTTGGGACTGGGTGTTAGGAATCTTCAGAGAAAGTCCTGGCTCTGCCACTTACTACCTGCTTGTCCTTGTGCAGGTGGTTTCGGATCCTTTGTTATAAAATGAGGTATTTGGACAAGGTGATTAATGAGAGGGCAAAGAAACAGTGCCTGCTACATCGTAGGCCCTTAACAAACATTTCTTGAATGAATCAATGAGCCAAGGGCTGTTGTAGCTCCAAAAGTCTGCTCAGACCTTGATTTCATTTGAATCGTAGAAGGCTGTAGTTAGCTTCCTGCTTCCTGGTCATTCCTGAGGTTCATACATCACCTTGGTGTGCCAGGCATCAGGGATCTATTTGATGATCTCTGTCACTGCTTAGCTCCTGCTTCCTGCATGGACTTTGCAGAAAGTCATTCTTGCCTGTGGTCCTCCTGTGCTAATCTTTATGATATTTCTTCTTGTCTCTGTATAAAGATGTTGAGGAACTAACTGCATGTTAGTGATACAGTTCATTCCCCACACTGAGCAGAGGTCCTGCCTCAGCCTCTCATTAGAGGGAAGCACAGCTTCCTAAGCCTCTGTCACTAGCCATGTCATTAAGTTTGCACAGTCACATTTTCAGAATATGCCAAGCCTCTGTTCACTGGGTACCCGTTGGCCTGGCCTTCTCTGTCTCCTTTTTTGTGGTTGCTCAGCCTTCTTCCTCCTGGCCCTTCCGCTCATTCCCTCTATCCACACTGGAGCCTGGACATGAGCCACAAAACTGAGATGTTCATTTTCTAGGCTTCTCCCACTGACACAGCCACTTTTTCACCTTCCAGGAACACTGGTGCAGTCGATGGTCAAAAACCTGGAGAAGCAGCTAGAAGCTCCAGCAAAGAAGCCTGCTGGAGGGGTCAGTCTGTTTTTTATGCCCAATGCTAGGCCACAGAGGGCTGCCACACCAGGAAGGAAGCCTCAGGTAGGATGTAGGATGCTTAGAGTTTACTCTGGAATTCTCTACAGAACCAGCTCTGAGTTTAGGGGGCCTGGGGTGAAGGTTGGGGAGGGCCCAGCAAGTGTCATCCTTTGCCCTAGTGGGACATTGCGGGTGACCTCCCTCTGCCCCTGTGCACATGGAGAGATGGCCAGTTTGGAATACTTGTATCCAAGTTAACATTAAAAAGCCTTTTGGTTCATTATATAAGCAATGCTCAGTAAGTTTTGATTGTCCCATCTCCTGCCTCTCGGAGAGCCTCGGAGCTGACTCTGTGTCTGGCATCCTGCAGCAGCTGCTCTTCCAGCCCGGTCTCATCCCACAGTGGGCTCCTCCCCAGTCCCTCACTCTGCCATGGACCCTAACACAATATGTGTGTGGAGCGGACTCCCCCAAGGGTGGTACTGGAGTGGCCTCGCATAGCACATCAGAGTCGGTAACAGCACAAGATGGGAATATTTAGATACCTCTGTTTTAGAAACCTGAGCCTTGCCTCAGACTGTAGCCACCATCAGATTTTCAGACTTAGAGCTCAGATGTTGGGCTTCCCCGGCATCATCAGACCCTCCTCACTGCCCGTCTCTCCTCCATCAGGGAACAACTTGCACACTGCTGTTATTTTTCAAGCAGAAAACTTTAGAGCTCCCTTTACTTCACACTCCTTTCTCACCTTTCTGTATCAAAAAGGTGCATCCTGGGATAATCAGTGCTATTGCTTCAAAATTTCAAGTGGTGGGCAACCATTCTTTGGTTTTTGATAGCACTCCCTGCTCTTTACCACGGTGTGTTTGGTTTATCACACAGCTCCTGTATGTTTGTGAGTAATGCATCCAAATGATTGAAAAGAAATAACTTGTTCCTTTTTCCAAATTGTGAAAGAGCACCAACAGCCCCAAACAGATTGAGGCGCTGCTCAGAGCATGCTTGCTGCCCTGCACCCTGCATGGGTTCTGATTGGTCGGCCTTACATTCCTGGAGAAGATGCATAGGATGGCTTGTATCAAAGCCCAGGTGGCCAGCAGGGGCACTGAGGACTCCAGAGGGGAAAGCCTTGGCTGCTACGCAGGTGGCTGTGGTCAGGGGGTGACCTGGTCCCTTGGCCGACTCTGAGCTGCCCTGCTGGCTGCAGTGCAGACCCTTCCAGGCTGAAGGACTCCTGTTGCTCCCAAGCTCCTCTCATGCTCCTTCAGTCAGGATGTTTACCAGACCTGAGGGAACCTGTCTGAGAGGAGGCGGGTCATTAGCCCACAGTGCATTCAGCTCGCGAACTTGGAACAGTCGAGTTTCTGGGCTTCTGGCTCTGTCCAAGAGGGAGTTAAAAATCTGCCCAAAGTTGAAGTGAAAGTGAGAGCAACCTTCTCTGCACATAGGCCTTTCCAAGGCACTTGCCTGGGTTTGGTTAGTAGAATTTCAGGGGTATTTGAAATCATCCTGATCCCAGGTCACTAAAGCAGGTTCTCAAAGGCAGGAAGACTTGAGAAGTCAGGAGGAGTAGCATCTCCCTATTGCTTTCTTCCCAGTCTGCATTTGTCCCCATTTCCATTCTGCATTCCCATCCTGCAATGTGCTTAGCTCTCAGCCACCCTCCTCCCTTATCAAAATGCATTTTCTTCTCCCCTTTACCCCCTGCAGCTTTCTGAAGATGAGAGTGACTTGGAGATCTCCTCCTTGGAAGATCTTCCTCTGGACCTGGACCAGAGAGAGAAACCCAAGCCCTTGTCTCGCTCAAAGCTCCCAGAGAAGTTTGGCACTGGTCCACAGAGCTCTGGCCAACCCAGGGTCCCTGCCTGGTGATTCACCCCAGAAGCTAGCTGGCTAGAGGGTTAGCCTGGCTGGGGCCAGCTCAGGTCCACTCCAACAGAAGAGGCTGCTGGGCCTCTTGTCTTCACAAACAACCAAGAGATCATCCTCTTGGAGAGAAGCAGTGCAGGGAATGGATATGATCTCATCCCTCCTGACCTGTGAGGGGCCCTGCTGTAGAGGGCCACAGGTGCCTGACTAGGAGCCCCTAGGTCCCCAGGCTTGAGAAAGGGTTAAAATAGAACCTCCAGGTAGTTTTCTTCCTCTACCTCCACATCCCCCCAAGACTGAAAAGAGTCACTAGCTCTCTTTTCCCAAGCCTTTTATAAAACTGCAGGAACACTGTGGAGATGGTTCCTATCTGGGGTCCTTTTGGGGACATATGCCTCAGTCAGTCATTCAGTGATTGATCCAAAATTATTTACTGAGTGCCTACCTACTCTGCGCCAGGCTCTCTAGCCTCTCACTACTGAGTTAGGGTGCAAGCAGAGGCTGGGGCAGAATGTCTACAGCCAGTGCCAGCACAGGGTAGTAATCTAGTGACAGAGAACAGGGTGTTATGGGGAGCATATGAGAGGCCATCTATCCCAGCCTGGGTGATCCTGGAGAGTTTCCCAGGGTTGTGGTATGTGGCAGGCCTACTCATGGGTGGGAAGGGAGGAGGGCCACTTGGCTGGACCTTGTATCCCCAAAGGACCACACGTGTAATTTTTGATATTATTTCCAAAATCAGGTTTTATACATAGCCATTGTATATTTTTAGTGTGAAAAACATTAATATATTATATGCAAACATTTAAATATAGTACAATGTTTTTAACTCTGGTATGTATTTCATTATTTTTGGAGCTTTCAGAGGGTTGGGAGGGAAGGAAGCAACTGCATCTTAATTGTGTCAGTTTAGGTCTTTTGGGACATGGTTGCCAAGATGGAGTTATTGAGGAGCTGCACTTGGGAAAGAAAAGGAGGTGGAGGTAGGATCCAGTGGGGAAAGGCCGCAGACTGCAATGCACACCTGACCACTGTGAACAGAAAGAGAGAAGGAAGCTGGAGGAGCCAGGAGAACTCAGGGCATTGATGTGGGGTTGAAAAGGTCTCCACTGACCCAGTGGGGAGTTCCTGAGCAAGAACTGCCCACTTGGGAGTCCGCATTGTGCAGAAACGGCCAGGCTCTCATGCCTGCACTGCACTTGGCCATTGGCTGGGGTGGCCCAGACTGAATGAGACCTTGACTTGAAAGCTGGAGTGAACCTTGGAGTGAACCTGTCAGTCAATTTCATTTCTCCTGGTTGAGTGGCATTTTTTTTTTTTTTTCCTGAAAGGGAGACCTAGCAAAGAACCTCCATCCCTGACACAGCAAAGATCTATTTTTAACTTTTTGTTATGGAAAGTTTCAAACACATATATGAGTAAAGGGAATAGTGTGATGAACCCATGTGCTCATCACTGGGCTTCAAATATTATCAACTCAACTCAAGGTCAATCTTGTTTCATCTATTACCACCTCCACCTCACCCAGACTTCCTTTGACCTTTGGGTGGTCCTGACATCTGGAGAGGCCTTGAAGTTCTCGTAGGAAGGTGATGGAGGAAACACACTGCAGGGAGCAAAAGGGGTCTGGTGGTGGAGTAGGGCAGCTGGGGGAGGGGGCAGGCTGAGGGTGTTGTGGTACAAAGGAAGCTGCTCAATAAGGAAGCTCAGGAGAGCTGGAGAGCTGAGGCTACCAGATCAGCCCACAATCTTGATGGGATGGGAGTTGATGAGTAATTGCTCCAGGCTTCCTGTGCTTCTGTGGGGCACCTCTGAGTTTTATTCTGCACGGTTTCTCAGAGTCCCTTGTGGGATTGAGTGCTAGTTCTCACTAGTATGCAGTTACTATTATTAATGCATAGTTCATTGGCCTTCCTCTTTTCTGTTTCATTTTTCTCACTCCCTTACTTCTTTCTCTTATGAGCACCTCTGAGGTAAATTAATCTGCACCCAAGTCCTTGTTTCTAGCTCCACTTTTGGGGGAATGCAAATGTAAACAGTAAATGTGTTTGGACTTGTGTGCACGCACTGGTGATGATTATCAATGAGAATGTCTCTGTTCTTGAATGTTCATCATTACGTTGTATGTTTCTAAATGGGTTTTTCTATCTACTTTGGAGGGTTTGACTAACATATTACTTTGGTGTTTCTATGCTGTGTTCACCCCTTCCCATTTTCAAATATATTTTAAAATTCTTTAGTAAGTTGTATTAGGTCTCAATAGAAACAGAACTAGTAGGATATATAGATAGATAGATACTTATGGGTATTTATTAGCCAGTTTCCCTAATAAATGACAGGGGATTTATTAAGGGAATTAGCTCACGTGATCACGGCATAGGCTGTCTGCAAACTGGAGAACGAAGGAAGCTGGTAGAGTGGCTCAGTCTATATCCGAAAGCCGGAGAACCTGGGACTGTTGGTGCAGGTCCTGGGGCCTGAGAACCTGGAGTTCTGACATCCAAGGACAGAAGCTGGGTGTCCCAACTCCAGAGAGAAAGCCTTTCTATATAGGCCGGCAGCAGATTGGATGGTGTCCCCCACAATGGGAGAGGGCAGATTTTCCTCACTCAGTTTACTGATTCAAATGCTAATCTCTTCTGGAAGCACCTTCTCAGACCTACTCAGAAGTAATGCTTCACAGCTGTCCAGGTATCTCTTGCTCATTAAATTGAACTAAAATTAACCAGCACAAGATTTGCCAGAACTGTGGAACGTATGTAACAGATCATTTAAAAATTAGACAAATGATAAGGTTGATACAGAAAAATTAGAAAATACAGATAATCAAAAAGAATATAACCCACAAATTCAGTCAATTATTGTTAACATCTAGATGTACATGCACTGGTGAAAAAAAAAACTCCTTCCTAGGGTTCAACTATATTCTTCTCTAGCTTGATTTTCTCCTGGAAAACAGATTACAAATGTCTTTATATCAGTACACATGTACATGTCAGTACGTATAAATATAAGACAGTTATATATAATGGCCACCTCGTATTCCAGGCAAAGATTACAAAAATTTTTTTAACCAGACATTTCTACTTTTTGCATTTTATAAATCATGAAGTGATTAAAAAAATGTGTATATGTGTCTTTGTGCACTTGATTAAGATTTCCTTAAAATAAATTCTTAGAAGTGAGGTTGCTGGGCCAACATAATAATGAAAGCCAGCACCATATGCCAGGCACTGGTCCAAGTTTGGTACGAATATTATGATTTAGCCTCACAGCAGCCCTTGAGATGGGTGCCACTATTATAGTACATGCATTTCATGGGCTAGGAATTGAGGTACACAGCAGCTAAGAAACTTGTTTTGGGTCCTGCCACCAGTGAGTGGTGTGACTGCAATCTGACTTTGGCAGCCTGGCCCTGGAACTCTAGCTCCTTTCCCCATGTACTTTTGTTACATATTGCCAAATGCTTTCCAGAAAACTGGAGCCAATTTAGTCTACTAGTGTTTGGAGCACACAAGAAAGCTAGTTTTTGCATTCCCTTGCTACCAGGGATATCATTAATCTTTCAATGTTTTGGCCACGTGATACGTGAAAAATGAAACCTCACCTTTTAAGAAACTTGCATTTTTAAGATTTCTTCTAAAGTAAAATTATTTTTTATTTCTTTTTCATGTTGGTTGTTGCTATTTCTTCTTTTATGAGTTGCCTGTAGTTCACTTTTCTTGTTGCTGTTTTCTTTATCTCTTTATTATGAAAAATTTCAAGCATATATAAAAATAGAATTGTGTAATGACCTTGGTGTTCCTATTACTCAGTTTTAACAATTATCAACCCATAGAGAATCTTGTTTCCTGTATATCTTTCGCCAAATAATATTGTATGTTTTAATATGATACTGCATATTATTCCAAGTAATATACATGTAATATTACATATTATTCCAAATAATATCATTATGTCTACAAACATTTCTGTATGTGTCTCTAAAAGGTACTTCCTTTTCAAAAATAACCATTGTACCACCATCACACTACAACAAAAATCAGTACTTTTTTTCTAAATGTCATCAAATATCAATTCTCTGTCTACAGTTCCTCTATTTTACTACACATATTTGTCTTTTTTAACCTATAGATTCCTCTTTCATTTTCCCCTCTTTCCTGTCTTCCCTTCTTCCCTCCTTTCCTCTCTTCCTTTCCCTTTTCCTTCCCCATGATTTTTATTATTTTTGCTGTTGCTGAATAAATCAGATTGTTCGTCTTGTGGAATTCCCCACAGTCTGGGTTTTGCTGATTGATTACTGTGGTGGCATTTAATGTATTCCTCTTTCTCCTGAACTATCTGTAAATTTGTAGTTAGAGCTAAATACTTGATCAGGTTCAGCTTTGACTACTTTTTTGTGTTTTGGCAGGACTCTTCATTGGTGGTTTTGTGCATCTCCATCAGGAGACACAGAATATCTTTTTCTCCTTTCTCGTGATGTTGGTGATGGCATTGGTGATAGACATTGATGACCATTGCCTAAATACATTTTTTTTTTTTTTTTTTTGAGACAGAGTCTTGCACTGTCACCTGGGCTGGAGTGCAGTGGTGCGATCTCGGCTCACTGCAACCTCCGCCTCCCGGGTTCAAGTGATTCTTCTGCCTCAGCCTCCCCAGTAGCTGGGATTACAGGCGCCCACCACTATGCCCAGCTAATTTTTTGTATTTTTAGTAGAGATGGGGTTTCACCATATTGGCCAGGCTGGTCTTGAACTCCTGACCTTGTGATTCGCCCTCCTCGGCATCCCAAAGTGCTGGGATTACAGGTGTGAGCCACTGCGCCCAGCCCCATCTATTAATTAAAGATCTCTAAAGTTTAATAGTCTGTTTGTTATTCCTTTGACATTTACTAGCTGGAAAACTTCTGTAAAGAGGAATTCTCCACATCAAACTGTCTGGTTGCTCTGAGGTGCAGTTCATACAGGTAAAGCAGCTAAAGGCTCAAGTCTTTCTTTTTTCAGAATAATGAATGAGCTTCCTAGTATCTTCAATAGGTGCCATACAACCTTATAGATTTAAATATATTTGATTTGTTTAAATCCTTTGTACTATTATCCTTATTAACGCTGAGATTGTCCTGTCTTTGGGTGCCTCTTTAATTTGGTTCTCGAATGATTTTGATATGACCTTAGTAGTCCGATAGCTTCCTTCCAGGCTCATTGCATACCTTTCTTGTCCCAGACCTAAAATTAGTAATTTATCTGGGGGAAACCTGGTTTCTTTTAGAAGCAAGTTATATTTATAGACATCTGGGTGCTAGGAGTGCCTATCACTACTGGACTTAGTGTTTCTAAGATCTTTCAGTGCACAGAGATAGGAAATACAATAAAAATATTGTGAGTTCATGTTGATATTCCCTATTCAAATTCCTGACTACAGAAGTTTTACTTTATCTCGTTGACCTAACATGTATATCGCGTTTCTTCCATACCAAAAATCCTGGCTGTTAACATCACAATCATAGTCATAGACATAACAATACCCACCCTATTGCTTATTGTATGAATACTGAAAACAATTTAAAATTTATTATTAACTTTTTTGGAGTTGTTTTTGTCCTTAAGGTAGATCCTACTTGGAATGTGTTTTAAAGTCATTGTAGTTCTTTAAAGTTACTGTGTTTTAAAGTCACTTGTAGTTCTTTTCTGTGGTTATGCTACTGAATGCCTTATTTTACTTTTGATTTTTAGACTGCATTTTTATTGTGTAATTTGTGTCTTATTGCTCTTAAGAGTTTTTAATATATTGAAAATATTAGTCCTTTATTATATATGTTACTTTTTCTCCTTTCTAGTCAATCATTTGTCTTTTAATTATGTTCATGGAGTTCTTTGCTATAAAGAGATTTTAAGTTGTAGCTGTCTAATTAATCAGTGTTTTACTTTGTAATTTCTGCTTTTGGTGTCATAATTAGGAAGGTCTTTTCCATTCTAAGACTTCTACATGTTCATCTATATTTTCTTTTACTAGTTTAAAAAGTTTTAAAATTTTGAATATTTAATATATCCGGATTTTTTGAGGGGTGTTAGCAGTAAGTTAGGAATCTATTTTATTTTTACAATTAACCAGTCGTCTCAGCAGCATTACTTGACAATTCATCCTTTCTTCACTTAAAAAATACCTGCTTCATCAAATGTAAATTATTGTATGTGGTTAGTCTATTCCTGGACTTTCTGTATATTCCATTAATCTGACTATTCCGTTACTATTCTGGTATTGCACAGTTTTGTTTTTAAAAATTCATTTTTAATTGTGGTAAAATAACCCATAAAATTTATCATCTTAACCACCTCTAACTGTATTGTTCGGTGGTGTTGAGTATATGAACACTCTTGTGCAACCAATTTCCAGAACTTTTTCGTCTTCCCCAACAGAAACTTTATACCCATTAAACAATTCCCTATCTCCCCCCACCCAGTTGCAGGCAACCACCATTCTACTTTCTATTTCTGATTTTGACTACTGTATGTACCATATATGGTAGTATCATACAGTATTTGTCTTTTTGTGACTATCTTATTTCACTTAGCGTAATGTCATCAAGGTTTATCCATGTTGCAGTGTGTGTCACAATTTCCTTTTTAAGATTAAATAATATTCCATTGTATGAATATATATCATTAAAAGAATCCATTTGTCTGTTGACACTTGGGTTGCTCCCACATCTTGACTATTGTGAATAGTGCTGCTATAAACACAGCTGTGCAAATATTTCTCCAGGATCCTATTTTTAACTTTTTTGGATATATACCCAGAGTGGAATTACTGGATCATATAGTAATCATATAGTCTATTTTTTTATTTTTCAGGAACCTGTATACTGTTTTCCATTTTATTTTCCCACTGACAATGCACAAATGTTCCTATTTCTCCCCATCTTTGCTGACACTTGTTATTTTCTGTTTTTAAAAAAATATCAGCCATCCTAATGGATGTGAAATAATATCTCATTGCAGTTTTGATTTGCATTTCCCTAATGATTTGTGATGTTGAGCATCTTTTTATATGCTTGTTGGCCATTTGTGTATCTTCTTTGAAGAGATGTTTATCCAAGTACTTTGCTTATTTTAAAATTGGGTTATTTGGGTTTTTTGTTGTTGAGTTATAGGAGCTTTATATATTGTGGGGTTAGATATGATTTGCAAATGGTTTTCTCTCATTTTATAGGTTGTCTTTTACTCTGTTCATTTTGTGTTTTGATGCAGAATTTTCAATTTTTATGTAGTCACGTTTATCTATTTTTACTTTTATTGCCTGTGTTTTGGTGTCATCTCCAAGAAATCCTTGCCAAATCCAATGTTGTGAATATTTCTCCCTATCTTTTCTTCCAAGAGTTTTATAGCTTTAGGTCTTATATTTAGGTATTTGATCCAGTTAAATTTTGTATATGTTATAAGGTGGGGAGGGGGAGGTCAAATTTCGCTATTCCGGACATGGATATCAAGTGTTCCTAACACCATGTGTTGAAGAGACTGTCCTTTTCCCATTGAATGGTCTTAACACCCTTGTTGAAAATCATGTGACCATATATGCAATTTTTATTTCTGGGGTCTCTATTCTACTCCATGGGTCTACATGTCTGTCTTTATACTAGTACTACACTATTTTGATTATTATAGCTTTGTCATAAATTTTGAAATCAGGAAGCATGAGACCTTCAGTTTTGTTTTTCTTTTTCAAGATTGTTTTGGCTATTCAGGGTCCCTTGAGATTCCATATGAATTTTAGGATAGATTTTGCTATTCCTGCAAAAAATGTTGGGATTTTGATAGAGATTGCATCACATTTGTAGATTATTTTGGGTAGTATTTACATCTTAACAATACTAAGTCTTTCAATCCATGATCACATGATGTGTTTCCATTTATTGGTGTCTTCTTTAATTTTTTCCAGCAATGTTTTGAAGTTTTTAGTGTACAAATCTTTTGTTTGCTTGGTTTGGTGTATTATTATCTTATTCTTTTTGATGTTATTATAAGTGGGATTGTTTTCTTAATTTCTTTTTCAGATTGTTCATTATTAATGTATAGAAATGCAACTGATTTTTGTGTGTTGATTTTGTATCCTTTAACTTTGCTGAATCCATTTATTGGTTCTAACAGTGAGCTATTCTTAGTCATGGAAATTTTATCATATGTTTTACCATCTTGCAAGACATAGATACTCGGATTATTTTTCTCTTTTAGAATTTTATATTGGCTATTTTTCAAATTTGAAATTACGTCACATTCTTGTGAGGCCATCCCAATCTCCACATATGGATGAACGCATGGAATGCTCTGATGGGTAGGTGCCTTCATGAATTCTAATTAGAAATCTTCTTTGAAGTTGAGTCTTGAACCTTAGTTGTGGGCATCTTCTGAATACTTCTAAGCAGAAAGTCTCATTTCTCGCAATTCTTCCTGTTCTGGATTCTCATTAGGCTAGTTCTCTGTAGTGCAGGAGTATAGTCCCTGGTAGTGTGAGGTAGCATTGTGCTATAGGCTGTTAACAAAAAGTTTTGCAGTTGACCCAAGGTTGCTAACTTTTATTTTGCCAAGTCAGCACATAAAGTATGCAACAATCACCATCATTTTATAAAGGACACTTTAATACCAGAAGAGTAAGAAGATAAGACTCTCCAAGAATGGACAATTGGCCCCATACTTTGTCTTAGACAAATGAAAATTTAGCAATGGACCAGCTCTGGCCTACAGCCTAGCACTTGGGAGCTGCTGCACTGCTTTGTGTCTTTGGACCATACCAGCTCTTGCCTTCCATGACTGCATGGTTCAATATAAAAAGGGAAAATTTAATTAGCTATATTTTCTGAGGTAAACTGAAGAATGTCCTGAACTTATACATATAGGGATGACATTGATTGGAAATGTATAATAGGTTTATAGTGACAACCTGAAACAGGTTTTTATCACCTGAAAACCTGAGCCCACAATTTAGGAAGTAGAAGATGCTCTGGTCTTGTGGCTGGAACCTAGTAGTGGTGTGTAACTGAGATAAAGATGAAGACCATTTTCAGCTTTAGAAAATCCAAAGTGAATTACATATTTATAATAAGCTGACTCACATGCTATAACCAAATTCTAGGCTTTTAGGGAATCTAAGTAAAGTAACCTCTAAAATCAACAGAGCATCAAGTGTGATTCTGCACTTTTCTTCTCTTCCCCGTGTCTCTCATTGCCAGTTTCTTCTTTCTTTCTTTCTTTTTTTTTTTTTTTTTGAGATGGAGTCTCACTCTGTTGCACAGGCTGGAGTGCAGTGGCCTGATCTCGGCTGACTGCAACTTCTGCCTCCTGTGTTCAAGTGATTCTCCTGCCTCAGCCTCCTGAGTAGCTAGGATTACAGGCATGCGCCACCATGCCCAGTTAATTTTTGTATTTTTAGTAGAGATGGGGTTTTACCATGCTGGCCAGGCTGGTCTTGAACTCCTGACTTCAGGTGATCCACCTGCCTCGGCCTCCCAAAGTGCTGGGATTACAGGTGTGAGCCACCATGCTTGGCCTCACTGCCAGTTTCTGAGGGGAGCTGCGAAGGTCCGCTAAGTCCTCTCCAGGCTTAGGTGGAAAGGATGTGGAAGGAATTGTCCTGCACCTGTGTGGCCTTCTCTACCTCTGTGTTCATGCTTGTGTCTGTTACGAAAGGTTGCAAGCCTATCTCCCTGCTGGATGTAAAGATGCAGGCTCAACGTTTAGCATAGTCGACAGAAAACAGAGCTGCCAGTGGAGACACTAACATGTGTTAAGTTCTTTGGGAAGGAGGTGTCTCTGATGCTTATATCACTTGCATCTGCCCATAGCAGACACTCATCATCTGATAAGCTGAACTGGGCCAATTCCAAGGCAGTAATTGTGCCAGGAGTGTCTTCATGTATTATTCCACCTAATGACAAGACAAGCGAGAAGAGCTAACCTAAGCAGGGAGCCAGAAAGAAAAATGTTTCAAAGGGATAGAGAGGACTTTAAGTAAAGCTTGGGGGCGGTGGGGGGGAATATAAGGACCTGATCCAGAAAAGATGCGATGAGCTGAATTGTTCTTCCATTGGCAATAGCTGACCATTGTTAGGCTTTTGTGGAAGAGGAAGCTGCATTTTGTACTCAATAAACTATCAGTGCAATGGATCAAATGATTGGTATGAAAGAATAGAGAAGTGCCCATTGATTCTGTGATTCTGACCTCAATCAGGGATCTTAGAGAGGAGATCAGTGAGAACTTAGACCACATAGCTGATCACTAAGGGTTCATTGAACCCACAGATCCAACGGCCTTTTCTTTGGTAAATTGAGCATAATAGTCACATGGAGGGAGTGCTTTGGGTTCCCTGAGTGAAGGTGATGGGTTGGTTTAAAAGCTGCCACTGCTTCGGTTTTATTTTGTGCATGTCCAGCCAACAGGTGCCTTCCACACGGTGGCACTGTGGGCCACAAAGTGAATGGCTACACAGGCACTTTTTAATGACAGGCTAACTTCACTGTAAGAAATAAGTGGGGCTCCTCCAGCCTGCACCACCACTCATGGTTTGGCAGGACTTGATGAATTGTCTTATTCATCCAGGCAACTCTCCCGTGATTAAAAAACAAAACAAAACACAAAACCCCCAACATTTAAAGAGAGAAAATGGAGCAGGACAGGGTGTGGCCTCTCTTGCTTTCCTGCATACCCTTGTGTTGCCACGGCCCAGCTGAGGTCCTTGCACAGAAAAGGCAATCAACAAATATTGATGGGCTTCACAACCTGTACCTGCACTCAAGGAGCCTCACTATTAGGAGCTTTTCCGCAGCCTGGAAATATCCAGCATGCATGGCAATCCCACACTGAAAGGTCCTTATGACCCTGTTGCTTCCTCAGCTGCTGTACCATTTCTGTCATTTTGTTTATGGATACATCTAATTGATTTGTCTATACCGGCTGAATCCTTTTCCTCATTCCACCAGTTTCTTATATATATTCACTCTTAACTGAATCTGAGCTTTGGCTGACATGCCCTTGAACTGCCCTTGAACTATTCCTCACTCCTCAACTTCCCCGCACATATGCATACCACCACTATTTATTTTCTTTCTTTCTTTTCTTTTCTTTCCTTTTTTTTTTGAAACAGGGTCTTGCTCTGTTACCCAGGCTAGAGTGCGGTAGTGCAATCACAGCTCACTGCAGCCTCAACCTCCCAGGCTCAAGAGATCCTCCTCCTGCCCCAGCCTCCTGAGTAGCAGGGACCACAGATCCAGATAATTTTTTATTTTTTATAGAGATGGGGGTCTCCCTATGTTGCCCAGGCTGGTCTTGAACTCCTGGGGTCAAGTAATCCTCCCATCTGAGCTTCCCAAGGTGCTAGGATTATAGGTGTGCACCACTGTGCCTGGCCCCACCGCAATTTTCATTATCTCTGCCATCATCACTACCACCTCCACCTCCACCACCATCATCACCACCACTACCTCCTCCACCTCCACATCCACCACCATCACTACCATCACTCCACTACCACCATCACCACCTCTACCACCACCACAACCACCACCTCCACCACTACCACCTCCACCTCCACCACCACCATCACTACCATCACTCCATTACCACGATCACCACCTCTACCACCACCATCACCTCCACTACCACCTCCACCTCCACCATCACTACCATCATTTCACTACCACCACCACCACCACAACCACCACCTCCACCACTACCACTAACACCTCCACATCTACCACCATCACTACCATCACTCCATTACCACCATCACCACCTCTACCACCACCACAACCACCACCTCCACCACAACCACTTCCACCTCCACATCTACCACCATCACTACCATCACTCCATTATCACCATCACTACCTCTACCACCACCACAACCACCACCACCACCACAACCACCACCTCCACCACTACCACTAACACCTCCACATCTACCACCATCACTACCATCACTCCATTACCACCATCACTACCTCTACCACCACCTCCACCACAACCACTTCCACCTCCACCACCATAGCTATTACCACCACCTCTACTACCCCTATTACCATTATTACCACCCTCTTACCACCACCACCATCACTACCACCACCTCCACAAACACCATCTCCATATATTTATGCAAGTAATCTGAACATTGTTGCCTATTTGTGAAAGTAGCTTCCATTGTAGAATGGGTGAAAGAAACTGAAGATGGAGGACAGGAGCTCCAATTAAAATTCTAGCAGCCACAAACTTGTTTTATGACCTTGGGAAAGTCATGGAACCTTTTGTTTTCTCATCTGTGAAGTGAGGAGGCTGGCAGAGTCAGTCCTCTAGACTTACAGCATATATAATTCCATGAATGCTGCAGGCTTTAGAAATTCACTTTTACCTTTAAAAAGGTTAGTCAATTTACTAATTATAACCTGAAAGTCTTTTTGATATTTAGAAAATCCTCTTGCTTTTTCTTTGTTCTTTGAAAATTTAGAGCTGCCTCATTTCATAATGCCTGAAGCCTATATTTATAATCAGCATCTATTTCATGGTTCCGAGCCGTTTTTCACATAATTGTCTTTTTTTTTTTTTGCTTTAGAATTAGTTCTTTTGTGGCTAATGTATAGCAGAAACAAAATGACTTTTGAAAAAGCCCTTCAGGAATTATGGGGTTCGCTGCTATATCATTAGGGGCCCACACAGCTCTGCGACAGAACTGGGTCTTAGAAGGGGAAGGCAGCCCTGTTCTGGGAGACGGAGGCAGGGGGTGTGTGCAGATCTGCAGTGGGCGTAGATGGTGGTTTGAGGGTGGCCTGGAAGAAGCCAGAAAATGGTAGTCTGGACTTCAGAGAGGAGAGGGATGAGGTGTGTCCAGGGAGGTCTGCAGGGGGCAGTAGATCACAGAGCACAGGGAGGATGAGTGCGGAGGGTGCAGGTGACAGCTCTGTTGCTATGTGGGGCACTCTGGGCCCTTCGGCAGGGAACGTCACCTTACCTAGGACCCCCAGATTAGTAGATCTAGGTGCATTTGGGCTTCACATGTCATGCTGGTGACATCATTGCTTACTTGCGATGCTGAGTCACATGTCAGCCTCCTGTGGATGTTGGCTTCCAGCAACTCCCTCTAATCTTGTTGCTGTGCTTTGTTGTTGAGACCAAATACAAATCCTACCCAGAGTATGCAGAGAATCTGAATGATAATGTTCTGGTCTTGTTAAATTTGCCATTTGAAATTTCATAATGTAAATGTAGCATGACACGTCTACCAATCATGTCTTCTCTTTGACTTTTTAGGCCTTAACCCCCACATTCCTAGAATGTGATTTCTTTCAATGTTGACATACCCCTGCCTTCCACACACAGCCATCTGCAGGCCGGCTAGGCAAAAGGCCTGTGGATGGAGTGAGAAGAGCAAGATATGTCCATTGCGCAAGGCATGCCCAAACATTTTCCACCATGGCTTAAAACTGAAGCTGGAGAGCATGATGTCACCATGTCAGCTGGAGGCAAGGAGGCAAGAAAGGACATTGGTTGGAAGGGACCACTGGTGTTGCAGAGCAACAGTCTCGAAGGCTCTCGGAGGCTATGGCTGAGACCACCCCCAGAGGCCTGCTTCATGTGGCATGAAGCCCGTGAGGTGGGGGGAGACTGCCCTGGGAGTCAGAGTTGGGCACGCACAAGGTGAACGATGCCTGCTGCCATCGGATGTCATAGACCTGAGGCAGCACTGTGAACAGAACATGGAAGGGTGAGAGTGGATGCATGGGTCCACACATGTGACAATGGGCGTTTGATAGCCCAGAGTTCTGAACTTATTCTGTGAAAAATGTGAGTGAGAGTCACCCTAAGTCAGACCTTCAGCACCATTTTAGGCACCCATACCCTAGGATGCACATCCTGGGATTCGTACTCTGGGATCCACACCTTGGGATCTCACCCTGGTAAGCCCACCTCCCCTTTGTGTTTCTCAAGCCACAAGTGAGTGGTGCTGCCACAGGGTTCTCCATCTAAGGCACGTCCACCTGGGGTATCAATTTTATTTGAATATCTGAGGGGATAAAATTAAGCATTTTAACTGGGAAATTATCTTTAAACAATTACAACAGATATAGATGTATTTTGAAGCAGAATGCAACATGCACAATACTTCATACTTAGAGCTGTCCACTTGAGTCCTGGTCCTGCTGGCCTTGCAAGGACATAGGCTATTTCCTCTATGTATTTTTTAAAAATTTATTATCATTATTAACATATAATTCATATAACATAACTTCAGCACGTTAAGGTATACAATTCAGTAGTTTTCAGTATATTCATAATGTGCAACTATCCCCACTGTTCCCCTGTGTTTAAGGGTCCCTTTCATGGAAAGGTTCAGGAAGTGCTGCCTGCCGATGCCACTCTGCCTCCAGAGTAGAATTTGCAGCATCAGTGACAGGAGATAGGGAAAAACCTTTATTAGAGGAGGACTGGGTGTCATGGGGCTGCATTTTCAGCTCCTATCAAGTCCTTCCACTTAGGCAACTCTCCTTCTTTCTATTTGGGAGGCAGACCATTGCTTCGTGTGAGAGCTTGAGTATTCATGCTGTGCTGTGTGGATTATCACCCAAAGAAACAAGGATGGAGTTTTCCTGCCATTGACATCACTGACTCACAAAGGACAGCTTAGAAACTGTGAAGACTCCTGAGAGACTAGAAGGGGCTGGACTTGCTTTTAATCAGGTTTCAATGCAGAGACGGGTGTCCTGTCAGTTCCCTTATTCAGAGACACGTTTGTTGTGGCATTAATAAACAAAGTCAGCATTCCCTGGAGACCAACAAAAGCCTGATCCAATGTGAGTTTGTGCCTTTCTGTAAAGATTTGTGGTGGGATTCCAGGCAGTATAAATAATAGTCTTCTACTCACTGCAGATACCTTGACTATTCCTGGGGGCCAGATCCTTGGTTATGTTTTTGTTTTAAATCACATTTTATGCAAATTCACAGGCAGGCTCAAACAATGGTGAGTCCTCTTGTCATTCCTGACCATTAGCTCAGCTGAATGAAGATTCAGGAGTAGGAAAGCAAGTCTCTGAACTTGCCTCTGCTTTGAGATTTTCTTATCTTGCAGACTCTCCTGAGATTTTTGCGACAACCATATACCTTCTCAAAGCCCTATAGCAAAGTCTTGCTAGCTTAGATCCTAAATTTCATAATACACACCCGTTGCAAGTTCCAAGAATTCACTGTATCAGAAAATAGCTCCTGCCTCTTTGAGAAATGGTAATTTTTTACGTAGCTCTGAATAACATAGCTATTCTTCATAGACCACATACTGTGTGCTGGATGCTTTACCCATTATCTTTAATCCTCACAACAACCTTACAAGGTAGGTATTGGCCTCTGTTGACTGGGCTGCTGAGGCTAAGACAGGTTAGTAACTGGCCTGCTTTCACACACTGGGCTAGGAAGTGCCCCGCCTCAAAATTTCCCAAGACACCCTCCCCAGCTTGTGAACCATACTTCTCAATTGGTCTCATGTCAGGAGAATTGAAACATGGGCTTTGAGTCAGACAGACATGATTCAGATCCTAGCACCAGTAACTACTAGATGAATGACTGGGCAAGTCAGGTAACCTCCCCAAGCCTCAGTTTCCTCAGCTGTAACTGTGATAAAGATGCTTTGGGAGGTAGTTATGGGAATGGAATGAGATGAATGCTTCCAAGTCCCCAGAATGGCATCAGCACATTGCATAGCAGACCAGAATCTCGACAAATGATCCTTCTCTTTTCTTCCTTATTCATCTTTATACATGTTGTGGCACCTGGCACAAAATAGGTACTCAAAGAAATATTTGTGGAAGTAAATTCAAAGGATTCTCCATGACCTTGTTTCATACGGACATCATGAAGTGGGACCCTCTCCAAAAGCTCCCTGGAAGAACAAAAGAAGTTTTGAAGCATGTCAAAGCTACTCATGGTTACAATCTTTAGGATGAGGCAGACAGACAAAAATAATGCTAAAAATAACAATAGTACTAACATTCTGAAGTAAAATTTACTAGGTGGAGTGCTGTTGCTCTTCAAGGAACAGCAGTAGTTGAGGATTGTCAAGTACCCTGAAGCACAAGGGACAATAAATGTGACAAGAACAGCTCCTGGGTTTGGGGGATTATTCAACAATGATTAGATTGGTTAGAGACAGTGCACTTTTGTATGTATATCCTTGCTTAAGAGTAGAGAAAATAAAATGTAAGATTTTTGAATATGTAACATGAGGCGTTAGAGTGAATGCATCTTCACTGATGCAGGGAGTGTTTGGCCGGGGTCCATCTCAGAAAGGAATTCAAGAGGGCAAACATGTGGCATGTGTACTGCTGGTTCCCAGTCAGTCCTATGACAGGCATTGCCAACTGATCATGATAATCTTCCATTCCTGAGTCCTTCTCAGCATAGTCAGTTGGGATTGGCCTGAGTTGGCATTTAAGATCAAACAATTTGTTGTCCCTGGCTCCAAAAAGGAACACTTTTGTGTGCATTTAGTACCTGATATTCAAAAACTCCCTCCTCAGGAAGCTTCCTTTAGTCTCCTGACATGGCCAGGTCATGGCACCAAAGCTACTAGCACCTTTCACTACACCACAGAGATTTTAGTGAAATAGCCATATATATATATAAATTTTTTAAACTACTTTTTGCAATGTGTATGCCCTGGAACTCAGACATGAATCTATGCACAGTAGCTTAGAGGACAATAGAAGTATCCCTCATCCCTACTCAAACTTGTTCTTTTTCACTTTTCTTCTCACGAGATGGGACTTCCCAGGACGTTGCTCATTCCTTATGTTTTCCAAGTCCACAAAACCCACATGATACAGTGGATATTTCTGTGGGGGTTGGACCTACACATGATCTTTAATAGAGGCCTGGCCTGGGTGTCCATGTTTTGATTCAGATGCATTGGCTTTAAGTAATAGTAAATCCCAACTGAAATTGACTTAAGCAATAAAGAAACTTACCACACATAAGGCTGGGCGCAGTGGCTCACGCCTGTAATCCCAGCACTTTGGGAGGCCGAGGTGAGTGGATCACCTGAGGTCAGGAGTTTGAGAGCAGCCTGGCCAACATGGCGAAACCCCGTCTCTACTAAAAATACAAAAATTAGCTGCGTGTGGTGGCATGTGCCTGTATTCCCAGCTGCTTGGGAAGCTGAGGCAGAAGAATGGCTTGAACCTGGAAGGTGGAGGTTGCAGTGAGCCGAGATCACGCCACTGCACTCCGGCCTGGGTGGCAGAGCGAGACTCTGACTCAAAAAAAAAAAAAAAAAAAAAAAAAAAGAAACCACACATTATGAAAAGTTCAGAGGCGGGGTGTTGTCAGGTGAGGAACATAAAGTAGAGCTCTGGCTCTATTTCCCCAGGCTCCTTTTGTTCTGCCTTCATCCGTGTTGGTTCATCTTTGGGCTGCAGTATTCCAGTGTATCACATGTAGTCATGCGAATGCTTAGATGGAGGAAGAAGGTGTGCACATGTGTGTATGTATGTTTCCAAGGATGGAGCTGCCTCTTTTGTTGTCTCTTCATTAAGAGCGAAGAAGTTTTCCCTTCAATGAAGAAATGCTGGAATCTTTCCTTTTTGAACCACTAGTCAAAACTGGGTCATGTGCCCTTACAAAACTCACCATAATCTTGCCATATGATGTAGCCATCATGCTCCTTGGTATTTACACAAAGGAACTGAAAACTTACCTCCACACAAAATCCCACACACAGATGTTTATAGCAGATTTGTTCTTAGCTGCCAAAACTTGGAAGCAACCAAGATGTCCTTCAGTAGGTGAATGGATAAATAATTGTAGTACATCCAGACAATGGAATGCTATTCAGTACTAAAGAGAAATAAGTTATCAAGCCAAGAAAAGACATGAAGAAATCATAAATGCATATTACGAACTGGAAGTAGCTAGTCTGAAAAGGCTACATACGGTATGATCCCACCTGTATGACATTCTGGAAAAGGCAAAACTACGGAGACAGTAAAAAGATCAGTGGTTGCCAGGGGTTGGGGGAAAGGTAGAACATAGAAGATTTTTATGGCAATGAAGCCACTCTGTATGATACTACAATGGTGGATATGTGTCATCACACATTTGTTGAAACCCATAGAATGTATAGCAACAAGAGCGAATCCTGTCAACTCTGGGTGATAATGATGTGTCAATGTAGGTTCATCAGTTGTAACAAAGGTACCACTCTGTGGGGGATGTTGAAAATGGGGGAGTCTATGCACCTGTGTGTATGTGAGGAATCTCTGTACCTTCCTTTCAATTTTGCTGTAAGCTTAAACTGCTTTAAAAAAATAAAGACTTAAAAAATGAAAAGAAACTGGGTCATGTGCTCCATCCCCTAAACCACTCACTTGTAAGGGGAATGGGACACCATGACTTAAGCAAATCAGAATATACCCCTTGAGCTGAGGATAGTGCCATAGGAGGGAGGGGTTGATTTACAATATTAATAAGAAAAAAGTGATAGTGATGGTGGAATGGATGTTGAGTAGGCAAGCCAACAGTTCTTGCTCCACAGGGAAAGAGCTGATTGGATCAGAGGTGGACTCTTGAGAGAGGGGATCTCTCTTCAGAGAGGGGTGGCAGACATTTCATTGGCTAGTGGTCAATCAGATTTTCTCTCGAGAGAATTTAAACTAAGAGAAACATAGACTCTGCTTAGGCAGTAGTAGAAGCTTGAATTAGAAGTTCACACAGAATTGGATCTGGGTGGGGCAACCATTGTTAGTTGATGAGTAAGCATTTGGCAGGGACAGCCAGAATCTTGGAGTGGGTTTTCTGTTCCTTGCATATGAAAATACTTGACCAGGGTATTCATAGATGTATGCATCTTAGGGTGAGCACAGCTTACATTTAATCTGGGCCCTCTTCCCACCCAGTGTATGTATCTTTGCAGTTCTCAAACTAATGAAGCCATTTCAGATGGGTAAATAACACTAAAACTAAGATGATGACTGCTATTCAAGGCCCACCTGCTCTTGAGTGTCTGGATAGAATCCTCAGTGACATTTGTATGGGATTCCCCACCTAATAAGGTCAACAGGATATCCAGTTCCTTAGGTCTGACCCCTTTTTGCTAGGAGAATCCTGAGTGGCTTACACATTTGGAGCATAATGACAGCTGGAATTTCCAGTATTTTCTATGCTGGTCCCATGAAGGCTTTGATCACAGTTGCTGTTGCTACTCTTTATCTTGCCCTTACTTTGGAATGATGATTTAGCTTGGTGTAAAATTCTAGCTTGACAGTTGTTTTCCTTCTGATCTTCGAAGAAATGATTACAAAGTCTTCTGTCATTTTTTTGGTACTGATGTCAGTCTCATTGCCATGGATATGTAATACATATTTTTTTCTTATTTTAAGATGTTCTTTTTATTGTTGATATTCTCCATTTTCACTAGAGTGTAGCTAAGCATGGTTTAATACTTCTCAGGAGATAGAGTGTTTTCAATACTAGAATGTATGTCTTCAAGTCTAGAGACATTTCCTCTCCTTATTCTGACTATTCTCCTTTCTTGGAACCTGAATTCAATGCATGTTGTGAAGTTCCCCATCCTGTGTGTTGTGTCTCCAAAGCCTTTTCAGTCATCGTATCTCTTTCCTTCTCGTATTGGGTCTTTGACTTGCTCTCCTCAGTCACTATTGCTGTGTCTAGTCCACTGTTTAACTTATCAGTGTTTCTTGTATGAGTGACTGTATTTTAGATTTCCAGCATTTTTATTTTGTTTATTTTAAAATCCCACATGTTCCTCCATCCCCCCACCACACCATTCTTTATTTTTTTGGACATTTTACATACGCTTATTTTACAGTCTCTTTTAGATTTTTCTATTAGCTATAGATATTGAAATGAGATTTCTCTTGGTTATTACATTGGGTGGCTTTCTCATCATGGTTTTTTTCCACATGCTCTCTAATTCTTGATAGTGAGCTTATCTTTAGTGAGAGGTGTTTTTGTATGGGGAGCTCGTGCATGTCCTGGGGTGTGGATGCATCCATAAGGAGTGCCTACTATGGGACTCAACAGTTTCACCTACTGCAGGCTAGTTTTTTTCCTTTATTTCTTTAATTTTTAAAAAATTTGCTACATGGTTCATAGATGTTATATTTTAATAGCAAAGTTTCTTCATGTTTTTGTAAAATAGATATTTAATACATATCTGTTGACTAAGTGAATACAACTGAATCTTGAAAATATATTAAATGTATGAAACCCAATTTGGAGAACAGTAACTGAAGTGCCAGTTCTACTGTCACAGAAAGAAAAGCTAGCTTCTATGAAGAAAAAAAGAATGTTAAGGGGTTGCACGTAAGTGGAGGTGACTCATGTTCAGCCTGTTTTTGGAGCTTCCATTCCATTGAAACATGAATCAGGGCAGAGCAGAAGAACTGAAGGGCAGTCAGCTACAGGATCTCACAACAGTGTCTTTACACTCATTGTCTATCCCATCCTACTCTGCAAACCGTACCCTCACTAGCTGCTCTGGGATTAAATTGTCCACTGCAGGGGCCATAATAATTTCCTTGGGAGAATCTGGCCTAAAGACAGCTGCTTTGGAAAAGATTTTTCTTTCACATCCTGGAGGAAAATATGCCTGAAGGGAGACTAGAGTTGAACTATTTGCCATCAATGATGATGACTAATTGATAACTCTGTAATCCTTTTAAAAAAATAGGTTTTAGGTGATTAAATGCAAATAGAGTAGTCTTAGTTTCATTTCTTTTAAAATCTTATCTCTTTACAACTTTCATATATACACACAGTTTCCCTGTTACCATCCTAGTGTGAAAAAGTTATTTTAGCAGATATTTAAGTCAATCAACTTGATGTACTGGGCATAAAATTACATTTTTTGCTGTTATTCTTCCAGGAGTCTAGAAATTTCTCACTTTTTAGCTCATTCTGATTGAGAACCAAGGATTATGAAATTTCCTTTATTCTTACCAATACTCAATTCATCCATAAACACACAGCAAAGAGACACACATATCACACAAAATATTCAATGTTACCACACATCAAAAGATCAAAACATAAAAACAAATGTCTAACAAACTGATAGGTTGGTGAGAAATATGAAGTGAAAGTCATCTTTTTTTTTTTTTAGATGATATTACCTCCTAGTATGAGGCAAGACATTCAGAGAATGACCATTGATGAATTCTTTGTCATTGGTACTGGCTTTGCTTATTATCTGGAGACCCGCTGAGAGATGCCTTTGAGATCTGGCGCTTGTGAGGGAATTCTCATCCTGAAACTTTTCACCTCTACATTAAATATGTACAAAGTAACATTTTCAAAAGTATTTTTTCAATTCAGTTTACAAAGTTAAGATTTTCCTGCTTTAGTATTGGGTTTAGAGACTGCCAAGACTTACCTATTGCTGTTACCTACTTAATTCTACTGTCTTTCCTCTTTGTACATACGGCAATATGTGCTTCTACAGGTGGATTCATACTCCCAGTTATGTGAGGCAGTAGGAACGCTGACAGCTGCCCAGAGCCGCTGTGATGGTGGAAGGTGAGGTGCAGTGCCTGA
Organism: Pan paniscus; assembly: GCF_029289425.2. Classification (NCBI taxonomy): domain Eukaryota; kingdom Metazoa; phylum Chordata; class Mammalia; order Primates; family Hominidae; genus Pan; species Pan paniscus. The sequence goes on along the minus strand of NC_085926.1, from coordinate 135,946,073 downwards.
CTGCCTCAAATTCTCAGGCTTTGAGTCTTGCATTACATCTAGTGATATCCAGTGTCCTATTCAACAAAGTCTATTTCTGATGCTCTTTATGTCTTCCTGCAGATCCTAGTTTTCATCTAGTATCATTTTCCCTCAGATTGAAGAACTCTTTTAGCATTTTTTTTATAGTGAAGATTTTCTGGCAATGAATCTTCATGGTTTCCTTTTATCTGCAAACTGTATTTTGCCTTCATTCTTGAAGTGTATTTGTACATTTTTTTTTTCGGTCAGCCCCTAAAAAATACCACTGTCTTCTGGCCTCAATTATTTCTCTTTTGATATTATCCTGCAAGTACCTGAGGTTCTGTTTTTGCTAAAATTTTTTTCTCTATTTTTGGATAAATTCTAATGATCTATCTTCAAGTTAACTGTTGATTTCCTCTGTAATCTCCACTTTGCTAAGTTCATACATTTTTAAATTTCAGATTTTGTATTTTTAGTTTCAGAAGTTCTGTTTTCAAGAATAGTTTCTATTTCTCTGTGAGATTTCTTGTCTTTTTAGTCATTATTAGCATATTTTCTTTTATGTATTTGAGCATAGTTACAATAGTTGCTTTACAAATCCTCATCTGCTAATTCCAGTATCTGGGTTATCTTGGGGTCAGGTCTCCATTGATCACCTTTTCTCTTAAAAATAGGTCATGTCATGCACATGTCAGATAGTTTTGGATTGCGTCCTGGATATTGTGAGTATTATGTTTCAGAGACTCTAGATGCTATTATAGTCTTCCAAAGAGTATTGATTTTTTTTTTTGTTTGCTGGAGAAGACAATTAATTTGCTTCTACTCATACAGCAAACTTTGTGTCTTGGGGACATCTCAAGTCTCCATTCAGCTTTGGATCCTAAGTCAGCTGTTTGTAGTCAGCCCTATACTTGCATGGCTTAGGATTTAACTAGAGACCCAGGGAGGGGTTTTTATAGAAAACTTGGATCTTCTCCCTCTGAGTCTCTTTTTTCTAAGACTCTTTGCTCACCTTATAGTGGCTATAGTTGCCCTGAACTCTGTCTCATGGTTCTTCAGGCCAGAAAAACTGCAGATTTTCTAACAGATTTTAGGTACTTCATGCCACCTGACTTTGGCTTGTCCTTGGGCCAGAAGCCTCAAAAACGGAAATTTGCTTTATACCTTTCCTCTCTTTTAAATGTCAGCTACCCTTCAGAATATGTCTGTCTTTGTTCACCCTCTAGTGGCTTCAAGTAGTTACTTTTTGTATTTTGTACAGAGTTTATATTTGTTATCTGCAGGAGGGTTAGCCTGGTGGGAGCTTACTAAGCCATACTGGAAGCGAGTTCCTCCTGCCTAGTTTTTGTGTTAATTTCTGTGGAGTTTTGGTGTGTTACCAAAGAGGCCATGAAGGTCATTTGATGCCAACCCTCCAGTGAATTCCTTATTGGGTTCTCTCTGCTCCATTGGCCGTACCTTTCTGCAGATGGATGGGGTGTGGCCTGTCTGCACAAAAGCTACTGGTGGGTGGGCTCTGCCAGCTGTCATAGGAAGACATAGTCACATTCATTCGCTGCTGACTTTTAAAATATCTCTATCTACATTCTGACTCCTCCACCCCTCAACATTTTTTTTTTTTTTGCAGCTGGACATTTTTGTTTTTCTTACTCTCTCTTAATTATGACTTAATTCTTAAGACTTGGGCAAACACTTCCAGTATCATAAGGGGCTTGCTGCCTGGCGGGGCAGCCTGTGCCCCACTGTGATACTTTATTCACCCTTCAGCGAGACTTCATCCTCCTTACCAGAGGCGTTGCCATGGCAACCTCCCTCTTCTGGGCAATAAGTATGGGTGGCAAAGTCCTACATGCTTAATATGTTTGATATTTTACCTTTTAAAACATTCTTTGGGGAAATTCAAGTTGGCCTGTCGAACAAAATAAATAAGCTTTTTATTGTCAACAAGGGCTAAGGGCGGCAGCTTTGATAACAGGGAAAGCTTGGACTGGTCAAAAACTCGAAACCAGAGTGAGCAGGTCACATCTAGTTCCACTTGAGATGAGAAAGGAATGGGAAACCTCTCAGTGCTGATGGAAACTGACTCAGATCCCAGATGCTGCTGGGGAAGCTCTAGCCTAAGGTGGCTGCTGGGATGAAGTGAGCCCTGGTCCAAACCCAACCTTGTAATGTTTGTGTAGCTGCCACCACTGGAGGGAACAGGTATTTCTCCTACGGACAGTCCACCTTGGGAGTGCTGGGGCTTTCCTTTCCCTTCTGGGTGGCATCACACCAGAGTCCTCTTTAGCCTGGAAGCCCTTAAGAGTGCACATACATCACAGAACCCACTGAGAGCTTTGCAGAGGCTGAGGTACTGGGTAGCCCAATGTCCTCCCCCATCTCTGCCATCTGTCTATGCACTAGTTACAGAGACAGGCTCTTATTGGGCATTATTTAAAATTTGAGTGTTAAAAATTAAAAATTTACAATAAATTAAGTATTACGCTTCTTGGCTTCATTGGCAAATATTTTTTTCTTTAAACTAGATTTATATGAGTTTCTCCCTATCTTTCTTTATTTTTCTCATTTGTGTTTTTCTTCTTCCTTTTCTGTCTCTCTCTCTCCCTTTTTTTCTTCCTTCCATTTAAAAAAATGTAGTTATGAATTTATTTTGCCCATTTAATGGGATTTTCTATGGCATATTGGAAACAAAGTGAGGTGTGGAGTCAGACAAACCTGGTTGGAATCCACGCTTTTCTATTTATTAGCTATGTAGACTTGGCATAGCTGTCCCGGTTTGTTCAGGCTGAGAGGTTTTCTGGAACACAGGACTTTCAGTGCTGAACCTGGGACAGTCCTGGACAAACTGGGATGGTTGGTCACCTTACTTGGACAAGATACTTAGCCTCCCTGAGCCTTGGTTTCTTCACCTGTGAGCTGGGGATAATAATACCTGTCTCATGGGGGCTATTTTGAGGGTTGGAAATAGTGTAAGAAAAGGGCCTGAAACTATGTCTGTGACATTGTAGATTCTCGATAATGATAATGATAATGACAGCAATATTAACATTAATAATCATCTGTATTTTTTAATGGCTCAGAGAGATTTTTTTTCTGCCATAAATGCTTTTCTCTTTTTTCCTAATGTCTTTTCAAGGAGAAAAAGTTTATTTTGTTTTCTTCATTTTTACGTAAGCCTGGGTATTATGGTTTGAATGTTTGTCCCCTCCAAAACTCATGTTGAAACCTAATTCCCAATGTGGAAATAATGAGGAGTGGGGCCTTTAAGAGGTGATTGGGTCATGAGAACTTCACTCTCATGAATAGATTAATCCATTCATAGATTAAGAGATCAGTGAGTTAATGGATTAGTGGGTTATCACAGAAGTGGTACTGGTAGCTTTATAAGAAGAAGAAGAGAGACTTGAGCTAGCACATTTAGCTCCCTCACCACATGATGCCCTGAACTCCTTTGGGACTCTGCAGAGATCCCCATCAGCAAGAAGGGCCTCACCAGATGCAGCCCCTTGACCCTGGACTTCCCAGCCTTCAGAATTGTAAAAAATATATTTCATTTCTTTATAAATTACCCAGTTTCAGGTATTCTGTGATAAGAAACAGAAAATGACTAAGTAACTGGGTTTCTGAAGCTTTGCTGTGTCCAACTAAAAAACAATAGCTGCTGAATTTTCCCTGATGTCTAACATCTCTGAGTAGAATCCAGTGATAACACATGGTTGAGATTATCTTTTAGAAACCTTGAAAAATTCATCAAGAACCCAAAAGTCTTCTTTAGAGATAGGCTGCTCTGTGCATAGCTCATACAGAGCCCCTTCCTTATCAGATGCAGGTCTGATGAGTTCCAGGTGTTAAATATCTGGGGACTCAGGGTCTGTTCTGGACATTTCCCCACACAGGTGGATCTGGTTGGCTCAGACCACCTGCCAACATTAGGCCACCCATCCTGAAGCAAGCCCATCCTGCTGTTTCTGGATGGCCCTTCCAGTCAGGAAAAGGAGTTGGAAACTGAGAAGGCCAGTGGTTGGGAGGAGATGAGGTCTGTGTGTTCTCGTGGAGCAAGCAAGAGGCTAACCTGGTATGGACTCTAGTCTTTGTTCTGGCTCCCCTGATACGCCTGTGCAAAGGCCTTGAGCATGTCATTTCTCCTTTCTGGTCCTTGTTCACAACAGAGGTATGGGCCTCGGCTTTCCTGTCTTCAGAGGTGAGTAAATGGGGAAATGATTGCCAATTGCCAAAGAGTCTCTAAAGGGGAAGAAAAGCTAAAGCAAAATAGTGTGAGATCAGTTTCTGGGCTCATGACCGTTTTAATTTATTGGTTCAGAGTGAACAGAGAACTCTACTCAGCCATGACTTAATAACTTCCTCCTTCCAAGCTGCCTGAGATGGTCATGTCTCCAGGTAATGAGCTATATCTGCTCCTGTGGACTTCATGTCTGGGTGTTGTTTTCTATTTTTTAATTCTTCAGTTTTTAGTTTTTTTTTCTCTAGATATAAAATAAAGCTATTCTCATTGAAGAAAATTTGCAAACTACTGTAAAGTACAAATGAAAAAAGTATCATCATTATATCTCCAATCAAAAGCAACTACTTAAAATATTTTGGAATATATTTCTTTCCAGGGTGTTTTTCAATGCACTGTTTAATAGAATTAATGTTAGAAAAATATAATGTTAATGACTATATAATAGTTTACTTGTATATAAAGACTATTAGAAATCTTTCCCTCATTAGGTTTTTAAGTTGATCCAGTTACATTATTTTAAACAATTGATATATACCTTTGAGCATAAGTATTTATGATTATTTCCTTAGGAGAAATTTAAAGAAGGAGCATTGCTGGATTAAAGAAGAAATATTTGCAGCTTTCTTCTGTATTACATATAATTCTACCTTTATGTTACCCTAAAAATCTAAGTTAAAAGATAGGACAAAATATAATGTTTTCTATGTAAGGAATTTGTATGATCCTTGGTATGCAAGTAGGACCCACCCACTCCTTGAAGTTTCTCTGAAGAAGAAGAAGTCTATGCTTTCTTTTAGCTACCCACTGTGGCAGGGGTGACTGAGATTTCATTTTATTTGGTTATTAGGGAGTAGCTGCATTTAGTGTTGAATATTGTGGTGGTGTGGATACTAAAAACCATCACTGATAGATGATTTTGGGGTATCTAAATTAAATACCCTTACTCCAGAATAGAATTTGGACATATTTAAAGCATTTTAGTGATATTTTGTCTCTACAATATATTATAATATCTTACATAGTGAATATTAAACCACAAGAAACTTTTTGCTTATCATCATCTCTTAAGGGCCTCACATGCTCATTTCACGTTTATTTGGGCTATTATGAAGAGAATACCCCCTTCCCTCTCTAGCTGTGGGTTGGGAAGTATGAAAAATCAGCCTGACTTTAGCTGAAGGAATGGAATTGTTCAAAAGCCGTTCTGAGGCTAGAAAAATGAAAGAAGTGTTGGTCCCTGATGAGGCTCTGAAAATTGAACCGACTGTGTGGTAAATGTGTATGTATGAGCGTGAGCGTGTGTGTGATCCTTGAGTGTTTAGAGTGTTGGGCCACTAGTGGGGCGAGATCAGCGTTGTTGGAGGGTTAAAGTATATAAAGCACTAGGCACAGTACTGATTATTATGATGACTCAGTACAGAAGTTAGATAATGAAAATATGTTAGTGAATCATTGTAATCAATCCTGAAGGTCACATAATTGGTTGGCAATGCAGTCAGAACCAGAAATCCAGGTTTTTGATTCCAAGCCCAGTGCTCTCTCCAGTGGAACACATCAACTCAGAGATATCAGGCATTTTGGCAAAAATTGTGGCTGTTGCAGTAGTCAACCCTGGATAATGTCCCGTGGAGGCAGGAGAGGGCTGAATACTACCTAAGTAAAAGGTAAGAGAACTGGGGACTCCCAGGGATTTTTATGAGTAACAGTGCTGAGTCATATTTTGAGCCTGTATTCCATGGCTTGGTTAGTCCATTTCTGTCTTTGTACAAGGAGATTTCAAAATGCCCCTAAATTTTAGAAAATTTAAATTTGAATAGCTCAAAATTACATAACCAAGGACAGTTTTCTACTGATGACTTTTGTAATCTCACTTGTTTAAAACTGAATGTAAAGTGTTTTGTTTTTGTCTTTTTTTTAAATTTTTAGGTTTTAATTATCAGCTTTCTTTGAGAACCAGAGTAATCTCTCAGATCCTTCCTTTCTGTACTACATACTGTTTGGTAACTAGTCAGAGAAGCTCAGAAGTTATATCTCTGAAGCTTTCTCTGGAGTTCAGTTTCATCCAAAAGAAGAAAAAAATGAGGCAAAGCAATGAGTTTACCTGATTTCTAAGGACCCTGGGTCCTCAGAATACAAGTCTTCATGGCATATGACAAATCTCCATGTTTTGACTGGGGGACCCAGGCTTCATCAAACTAGATACCACTGCTCTGGCTATAGGAAGAGGTTTAGGGATGGGTACATTACTCAAATAATCTAATGTATTTTGTTAGGGTTTTTCTCCTATGCATAGAAGGAAAGAGATGCCTCCCTTTGGCTAGGTTTCCCATAGCTGAAACATGGCTTTATGGCTAGAAATATAAGCAGCCAACACAACAACTCACAATCTTCTTGAGAAGCAAACCAACAGAGAAGACAGCAGAACTGAGATATGGGCAGAGAAAAATAGAGTCTTAATCATAACCCTTGATTCAGCTGTGTCTGAAGCCAACCCTGACCTCAGATACCCCAGTTATATAAGCATTGCCCTCTTTGTCTTAAAGTTGTGCAGCTTGGTTTTCTGTCACTTAAGTGGGTCCTTTACTTGTATTATTCCATTATTCTTATCATCCCTATTTTACAGATAAGGAAATGGAGACTCAGAAAGTTTAAGGGCTTTGTTCAAGCTAACATAGCTGCAAAGTAGTATGACCTGGATTTGAGGTTGGGTTGTTCTGACTATATAGCTTATGCTGCTTTTGTAGCTTGGATACAGCCTCAGTTTATTGAGCTGGTCAACCCAACCTTGGCAGCATCAAGAGGGCAGGCATTGGCTCTCTTGTTTTACTGGCCCACAAACAGGACAATGACATTAGACACTTCGGGCTTGCGCGCTTAGGGTCAGACAGGCTAAACTGGATCCTTGGACCCCATGCTGCATGCCTGGTTGCTCTGGGAACTCCTTTTCATTAAGGCTTCCCAACTTGCAGAAACCACAAACTGGTCTGGAACGACACCTAGCTCTAGGTAGCTAGGCTGCTGCTGAGCAGAAATGGATTCTGAAAGCAGAAAAACTCCCATGAAGAAGCATCCAGCGTTGAGGTGCTGGGACTTCCCACCTCCACTTCCCAAAACATATGAAAAAAGAGCAGAAGCTATTCAACTGTAGGATAACAGTGTTTTTAATATTTAAGTAACAAAACATTCAGGTTAATACTCAATGCATATACAATAAGATAGAGCAACAACAAAAAAATTAAAAAGCACAATCTAACTATATGGAGGCTTTCAAACAATTAAATGTTGGATAGAGAATGCGCTAATTAAAAACCCAGCTGAGCCACACCGCACTACCTGAGACCTGACCAGGGACTTTCTGGTGGTAGAAGGGAGAGCTCATTGTGCCCTGTGGCCTTCAACTCAAATGGATGCTCTTCAACTCAAATCCAGAGAGCACTTAACAATCTCCATGCTCTAGATTGCCCAACCCTCCTCCTTGCTTTTCTTTTTTCTTTAGTTGACTTGTCTGCTCATCCTTTACCCAAACTGAGGCAGTGAGTTCCACAGATACTTCCTCTGGTTTGGTTTAAATGTTGCTGTCTCAGTGAGAAGGGCCTCTGAGCTCACTGCTCTGACTCTTGAACACAACTTGTTATTTAATGGGGCATAATCCGTTCTTTCCCCAGACATAGTCTGTTCAGCCTGAAGATCCTTATGAGTATTCACCAATCCCCTTGGAGGTCACTTTCATATGTACTATTGATGTGAGGACTTTACTCTCAAATAATAACCTAATGGCCAAGTTCCCCTGCACCAATGCTGCTGTGGGTAGTTTTTAGAGACTGCTCTTACCTCAGTTTCCTAGGGGGCCTATCTGGCTTTGGTACTGGGATGGAATTCTACTGTCTTGGAAGGAATTTAGACTTTCTGCTCAAAAGGGCAGTGATGTAAGCTCAGGGAAGGTGTGTGGTTGCAAAGAGCTTTCAGTTTTGCCCAAACATCTGATAGTCCAACCACTCTAGGTGAATTCAGAGAAGGGAACAGCTCTCAGAGTAACAAAACTGACCACCAGCTAGTTGTGATGGCGCACACCTGTAATCCCAGCTACTTGGGAGGCCAGGGTAGAAGAATTGCTTGAGTGCAGGAGTTTGACGCCAGCCTGGAAAGTGAGACCCCGTCTCTAAACAAAGCAAAACAAAACAAAACCGACCACAGTGCCAGGAAAGTGCTACTGCCAACTGGCAGTGGCTTGTAACCATGCAAATGTGGATACCTGTCACTTGGAAACATTACATTTAATTCAGGCTCAACTTTTTTTTTTTTTTTTTAAAGAATTGGTTTTAACCTACTTCCTAGGACTTGCTGTGTTCCATTATTTATTTTTTATTTTTTTAGACAGGATCTCGCTATGTCACCTGGCTGGAGTGCAGTGGTGTGATCATGGCTCACTGCAGCCCCAACCTCCCTGGGCTCAAGTGATCCTCCCACCTCAGCCTCCCGGAATGCTGGGACTACAGGTGTATGCCACCATGACGGGCTGATTTTTTCTCTGTATTTTGTAGAGACAGGGCTTCTCCATATTGCCCAGGCTAGGCTCGAACTTCTGGGCTCAAGTGATCCTTCCTCCTCAGCCTCCCAAAGTGCTAGGATTACAGGCGTGAGCCACTGTGCCCAGACATTATTTACTTTTTACATGGCTTACACTTACTATCATGTACAATCAGAGCCATAGAGACCTCAAAGGGAAAGAATTAGGATCAGGGAGCTTTTCATGGAATTTGTACTTAAGCATGACTTTACAAAGTACCATATAGACAATGTCAAAGCAATTATTTTTTCATTTCCTTCTATCCACATGTAGGGGTGAGGCTAATTCACAGAGATAGTGTATCATTTTACTAAAACATTATTTATTTTAACTATATTTAGGACTTAAATAAAAAAAAATAATTTTCTCATTCATCTAGGGACAATTTCTGACCCGCGACAGAAAGAGGACTCCAGTGGAGAGCTCAGGAAACTCCTAGAATGGTGTTGCTGGAATAAGAAGATGTCAACAGCAGTAGAAAGGTTTGGTTGCCTCAAACTGAGAATGACTTTGGTTTGGTAACTTTTAAGATCACAGTGTAAGAAAACCGAGATCATGGGCTGGAGAGATTACAAATATCTTTCTCTTATTGCTTCTTCTTCAGTAAGTGTTTATTACTAGCCAGGTTGGGGGTGGGGAGACAAAAGTCAAACAGCAGAAAATAACATCTTTGGGTCTACTCTTTCCTTTCAAAAGTTTTCTTGGGGATAAGCTGGGAAATAGATCATCAATGGGTTTATTGACTAGGAGGAAGAGGGGGAGTCTGTCTAAATCATCAAAATGTGAGAGAGAGATTAAAACCACATTCTCTCATCAGAGTAGAAAGTTATATTTAAAAAAGAAATAGAGGATTGAAAATGTGAGCTATAGCCTCTAATTCATAAATAACTCAGCTGTTTTATGGTGGAATATTTAGAGACAGAGACTGAGGCTAAGACCATTTGGCCTCTCCAAAGATGAAATCAAGGCTTTTCTAACTTCCAGCTGTGAGTCAAAAGCAAGAAGAAATCAAGATGGGATCTCCTTGTTTTTTGGGTTAGCTCTCCAGGAGTTTCTTCCGCCCGTGCTGAGAGGTCTTAGAGCATTACACATAGTCGTGCTTGGAAGGATAAGATTGTACCTCGTCCTCTGTGCGGGCACCTCCATCGTATATCTTCTTGTTTTTGGTGTTGGATCCAAAGCCAGTGCTGGCCTTGAAGCCTCCAGGCTTGTAGGCAGCACTGTGGCCCGAGGCATGATAAGAAACGGCTTTGTAGCTGAAAGAAAAATAAACATTCCATGATTGTAGATGTCTTTGTTAGTAGGACCAACCTCCTATTTACCATAAACTGTCTCAGTCTTGGCACTGAAAGTCCAGTGTCCCTGGAAACCCATCAGTCCGGGGCAAACCAGGATAGTTAGTAACCTTAGTTTTTGGTACACTGGTTTTACTGCCTCTGCAGTGGAACAGAAGTTCTTGCACTGTTTTAGAGCTTTGCTGAGCCGAGAACAAAATCTCCTGAGAATAAAATAATTGTGATTCCAAATGGACATTTTTGGATGGTGGAGAGAGGTATCCCCAAATCCTCGGTAACTAATGAGTTCCCTCTTTTAATCAATAAAAATACAGCTGAACCAGAAACAATGTCCAGGGGAACATTGTTACGTCAAAGGATCATAGAATTTGTGAGCTGGAGGGTACCTACGTTCAGCCCATTGCCTCAAGCTGCTCATTTCATGGATGAGGTGATAGAGGCACAGAGAGAGCAAACAACCTGCTGGAGGTCACAGGGCTGGTCAGTAGCAGAACCACACTGGAATCCAGCTGTCCCCACACCAGTTCAATTTAGGGAGTTACAGCAGAGTTTCTCAGCAGCAGCACTGTTGACATTTTGGAACAGATGCTTCTTTGCTGTGGCACAGTTCTGTGCGCTGTAGGGTGTTTAGCAGCATCCCTGGCCTCTACCCGCCAGAGGCCAGTATCACTTTCCCCCACACTCCCAAAATTGTAACAGTTAAAAATGTCTTCACGTGTTGCCAAATATCCCCTGGGGGGAAAATTGCTCCTAGTTGAGAACCATGGAGTTACAAAACAATCTCAGAAGGAACCAAGAAGGATGGATTTTTCTTTCAAATAGGATCACATTTAAATCAGTCTAGGCTGAAATATTCCCATTCTGTTCTTTAGGTTCCCCCTAAAAGAGAAGCTTCGATAATCCTTAAGTCAAATAAAGTTCATCCATATACCTAGACTAATTTTTTTTTTTGGCTGCAAGTTATACATTAAAATAGACCCTGAACAAATAAAAACGTCTGGTTGCAGCGGAACAGGGAGACTCACTTGGTTTCTTCTGGTGCCAGGCCCCGGCAGGCGATGCACATCATCACACCCCCAATTAGTGTGAGGCCTCCAGCGACCCAGCCCACGAACAGAGCCGCACCAAATGTGTACCTGGGTAGGGAGATGGTGGCTGTCAATATGGTTGACTCAACTCTCCAGGCTCCACCCACTGCACCTGGCTGTGCCTGTTCTTTCTGTCCCCACTTTTGGATTCCACATCCATCCCTGCCCATGCCCCTGAACACACATTCCTGTGGGTCACAGCCAACTGATCAGGTACCCTGGAGAGTAGAATTGGGACTAAAGTTAGGGGGCAAAACAGCAGGGGGATTCTAGCATCACTCAACCATAAAATTATAAATCTTATCTCTGTGACACATCTCAAGAAATATCCCTCCCCTCTCTACTGGCAAAAGAAAGTGTCTTGAAGGTTTGGCAAGAGAAATTTGAAAGATATAAAATCAATCTCGACTGGGTGCAGTGGTTCATGCCTGTAATCCTAGCACTTTGGGAGGCCAAGTTTCAACTGAGGTCGGGAGTTCAAGCGCAGCCTGGCCAACATGGTGAAACCCTGTCTCTACTGAAAATACAAAAATTAGCTGGGTGTGGTGGTGCACGCCTGTAATCCCAGCTACTCAGGAGGCTAAGGCACGAGAATTCCTTAAACCTGAGAGGTGGAGGTTGCAGTGAGCTGAGATTGTGCCATTGCACTCTAGCCTGGGCAACAGAGTGAGACTCTGAAAAAAAAAATCAATCTCAAGTTATTATTTCTGAAGGAATTTTAGTTCTTTGAGTTCTCAGTATGGGCCAACAAGCAGTCATCTTAACTTATCTCAAATAATCCTTACAACCATCCATGCAGGTAGAGCTATTACCTTCAGAAGGAACTAAGTTGAAGTGACTATTCATTCTTTTATTGATGTCTTTACTTATTTGTTCAACAAGTCTTTATTGAGCTCCTACTATGTGCAGAGCCCTGCCCTGGTACTGGGACACAGGGCGAACAAGGTAGACAGAGACCCTGTGCTCATGGTGCTTCTGTTCCAGCTCACAAGAGAATTCTAACTTGGGGTGGTCTGACTCCAAAGCTGGTGCCCTTTGCCTAGGGGGGCTGCCTCCAATAGGACTCAATTACATCAGATCAGGATTGAGAACAAAATCTCCTGAGAAACAAATAATTGTGATCTCAAATGGACATTTTTGGATGGTGGAGAGCAGTATCCTTCTTCAAGTGACCAAAAACTATTAGGATGTCAGTGCGTATTTTAATGCCAGCTGATAACTTGATTTCCAGCTCCATGAGCTCTGCAGAAAAGGAGAGCTCAGCATGGAAAAGGAGTGCCTTCCCTTGGAAGTTTCCCTTTGTGTTCCTCAAAGAGCATGGGGACTGTTTGTAGAACTCTGTGAATTACTAATATGTTTAAAGTCTACGACACAAGCTAAGAACGTTATACCAACAATAGGAAGACAAGTAATATGTGTGCAAACCTCTGCAACCTAAGAAAATACAATACTTTAGATGTGCTTTAAAAGCACACACATTGGCTGGGTGTGGTGGCTCACACCTGTAATCCCAGCACTTTGGGAGGCCGAGGCAGGCAGATTGCCTGAGGTAGGGAGTTTGAGACCAGCCTGGCCAGCATGGTGAAGCCCCGTCTCTACTAAAAATACAAAAATTAGCCAAGTGTGGTGGCAGGTGCCTGTAATCCCAGCAACTTGGGAAGTTGAGGCAGGAGAATTGCTTGAACCCAGGAGGCGGAGGTTGCAGTGAGCCAAGATTGCGCCATTGCACTCCAGCCTGGGCAACAGAGTGAGACTTCGTCTCAAAAAAGAAAAAAAAAGCACACACACTTTAGCAGGATTAAAGTAAACAATGTAAGCTTCATGATCAAGTATAGTTGACTGAGCTCAGTCCTTGAAAAAGTTCTGGGAGAAAATTTACCTGTAGGCTATTTTTATTTCCTTGGACTGGGAAAAAGACAGAAATTTGGTTTAAGGGCTTCTGCCTTGGCATGAAGAGCCCTGCCCCCTCATCCTACCCAGTGTGGCCGGGGGCTGAACAGCGGATCTTTTCCTGGGGCTCCTCCTAGGGGGTCCCTAGGTGATTTCCTGGTGACAGCCCTGGTCCGTGGGCCCTGACACAGACAGAGCCCCTGTCCTTGATACCCCTATGGATGGTTGAGTGATTGCTTAATGCTAATGATAACAACAATTGCTACCATTTATTAAGCCCTTACTGATATTGTGATAAGCACTTTTTACCAGTATCTTGTTTAATTCTCCCAATAGCCACTGTGATAGTATTTGTCACTTGCATTTTACAGATGAAGAGATTGAGGCTCAGCAAGGTTAAGTAACTTCTCCAATGACCCAGGAAGGACACGATATCATCAGGATTCAAATTCAGGTCACTTTGCCTTCAAAACTCTCATTGTTAATGCATCTTCTGAGCATGAGGGACAAAGTCCTTTTCCTCAACTTAGACACTCTGGGTCAAGGTTAGCAAACCTAAATACTTACCTGGGACAGGCAAGAAACTTAAATGTGAAGTGAGCTAGATAGAAGAACATATTTCATTTTTTCAACTGTAATATATGGGAAAAATCCCTATAAGCATGAGTTGGGCTATTTGGGCATAGTGGGGATTGTGGTAAACTGGACAGAGTGAGTCCTAGCCAAAAGGGCAGCTCCCTCTCAGCTGCAGAGATGGAGGTCATATGAGAATGAGGGCCCAGTGTAATGCTGCCAGATCTTCTGATTTTTTACACAAGGCTGGAAAAGCAGAGTATGTGTATGTGTGTGTGGGGTGAAGTCTCCTTGTAGTAGGCACTAGTGGTGCTCTACCCTTTAACCGTTTCTGTGGGTCTCTTCTCCAGCTTGTGTATTCCTTTTCCTTTACCGGCTGGCCCCTGTGGCTGCCTCTGGAATTCTGGCTTTGGTTTAGCCACTGAAGCCACTCTGCCCACAGGGACTGACTGGCACCGAGGTATGAAAGCTCAGCTCTTTAGTTTGGTGTTGAGACAACTCTGGCGTATAATTCACACTGCACAGCTCTCCTCAGGATCAGGCTGAGTTCAGGGCTTCACCTGAAATCACGCCCGTGCTTGGCTTCCCTTCCTTCCCGTCCCTGTTTCCTTCACCCACTAACCATCTCCCTTTTCTTAAAGAACTCTGGCACTGGGATCCTCTTCTCAGGATCTGTTTCTGAGAAAACCAGCCCTTAACCCTTCTAATTTTTTTTTGTTTTTTTGAGATGGAGTCTCGCTCTGTCACCCAGGCTGGAGTGCAGTGGTGCGATCTCGGCTCACTGCAACCTCTGCCTTCCAGGTTCAAGTGATTCTCCTGCCTCAGTCTCCCAAGTAGCTGGGACTACAGGCGCCTGCCACCATGCCCAGCTAATTTTGTATTTTCAGTAGAGACGGGGTTTCACCATATTGACCAGGCTGGTCTCGAACTCCTGACCTTGTGATCCACCCACCTTGGCCTCCCAAAGGCTGGGATTACAGGCGTGAGCCACCGCGCCCAGCCTAACCCTTCTAATTTTTAAAAGTTGGTAATTGGTTCAGATTATAAAATGAAATGTTTTATACAAAACACCTTGCAGACTGTGTACAGTGTGAGGGCAGGCAGTTTGCAGCTCTAGTCTGGGGCTTAGGCTCTGCCACTGTTACATACAACACGGCAATAACAGAGTCGGGGAACAGGAGAAGGAGGGGGGTCCCAGGACCAAGTGGGGCACTGGAACCAAAGCTCCATCAAGGTTACTGCCAAAGTCTTTCTTGGCAGCTGGGCTGTCTTGTAAGACTTCTGGGTGGAGAAAATGAGAAGACGAAAGGGAAAGACAGCTGCCCATCCATGGAGGGAGAAGTTCAGGAGGCCTTTCAGAATTCTATAGTCTTAATTCCAGGACTGAAGCTGCCTGCCCGTGGGACAGGAGCTGGTGCTAGGGAGATGGTGTGAGAGAGCGATAGCAGGCATTAGTGCTAAGTGCAAAGTGGCTGGTAGATGGCTCCTCTGGGCAAGGGCAATGACCCCAGGCACCCAAATACTCTGGGAAAGGTGGGCTTTTCTAAGTAGGGTGAGCAATCATTCTGGTTTGCCCATGATAGAGGAGTTTCCCAGAATGTGGAACTCATAGTGCTAAAACTGGGAAAGTCCCAGGCAGACTGGAATGAGTTGGTCAACCTACTTCTAAGTTGCACCTGTAACTAAGAGACCATGAGAGGAACACAGAGTAGGATCAGGGAAGTTTTTGGGGATCATTTCCTTTACATTCTTGAAATAAAGCAGAAAAATGAATGGGGATTAGAGTTCCAGGGAGCCAGAGGGTAATGGATTTATCACACCCTCCGTCTCCGTCTGTACCCCATGTTGGTGTGGCTGGAAAAATGCCAAGTGCATGATCCAGAGATGACAGGTCACTGAGGTCTAATATTTATATTTCTTCTCAAGAACAAGATCTTTCTTTTTCAGGAATTTGCTCCAGCTTCTTGCTATGAGATCTATCCCTTTAAAGTGACTAAATGAATATGGGCGTTGGTATTGCTTTTCCATCTTTTAAAAGTTCTACTCTCCTTCAGACACCAAATCGTAGTGGGGTTTCATCTCCCTCTGCCAGACTGTACCCCCTGTGAAAGTGGGGACTTTGTATCTCCAGCACTCTGAACATGTCTTGGCTTACAGCAGGTGATCAATACATTTGTAGAATAAATGAATTAATGAATGAGAGAAAGAGGCAGCTATACCAGGAAGGAACATCACTTTTCTCACCCATACTGCACCTTGCTAATTTCTATTCAAACGTTTCCCTGTTCCTAGCCAGGTTCCAGTTATGGACTGTAGATGTAAGTTGATGTTCATTTACTTGCCTGGGTTAATAGTGCCTGTTTCATTGCCACCACAATGGGGCTTATGTAAGAGTGTTAGATAAATACTATGAACTGTCACTGTATTTCAATGCAAATGTCAGATCAGCCTCAAGTCATATCACCAAGGATATTTCACTGAAATGAAGTTTATGAATTTACAGGTGATTGTTGATTTATGATATGGCATGGTTGTCTCTGATAATTTTTGCTATTTCAGGCACTGACAGTCACATTAGGTGCATGTGTTTAATCAGATTCTTATAACAATATTCATCATGGTGAATGCCGAGACCTAGATTAGGAGGTTACCTGGTCTGAACAGTCTGCACCATCCCACCCATGCCGGTGTACATGTTAGCTGTGGACATCCAGAAGTTAGTCACCAGCATGTTGGCAAACACAGACACTCCAGCAATTGCACAAAGACCTGTGGGCAAAGAAAAAGAAAACTCCAGAGTTAGTTTCAAGGGATTACAATGTTTCTGAGGCAGTTTATGCCTAGATGAGTTTAGATGAGTAGGCTGCAGAATATTGTATCCCTATAACCAAGCATTGATTATTGAATTCTTGCTATGTGCTAAATATTGTGATAGGTGCTTAGAATATTTTATATCGCTAATTGTGGAAGGATATGTGTGTGTACAGAAAGAAATTTTTCATGCATCTTGGGACCAAGGCTCAATATTCCAAATATTTTCAGTCTGGTTCTTTGGTAATGTCAAAGTATCTTCCCTTAAAATCATTTTCTAAAGCCTCGCCAAGAAAATGCCTTTTAGGGATCAAGTCACATGACTCTTTTAGGGTTGAGAACCTCTTTTTTTTCAGCTGAAGTTAAGATTCAAAAGCTAACTAAGTTTTTTTTTTTTAATAAAAAAAATTTCTTTTAATCGACATAGGGTGTCACAATGCTGCCTAGGCTGGTCTTGAACTCCTGGACTCAAGTGATCCTCCTGTCTTGGACTCTCAAAGTGCTGACATTATCGATGTGAACCACTGCACCCAGCTAAGAACCTCTTATATTGGGGTTGGAGTGGCAGCTAAGAAGGACCTTAGCACTCATGATACACAATTGGACCTCCACACTCAGATCATGAATCTCAGTATGAAAAGTTCTGAACCACATTCAGCAGTCGGGAGGAGTCATGTTTTCTCTACCAGAATAATTTTGCTTTGACATTCGCAGAAGTGGGAACTCCAGGCTCTGTGTTTACCTGAGACAATGAACATGATCCCGGAGGTCAGTGTCATGTTGGCTTTGGCAGAGTCCTCCATGCTGCCAATGCGGATGCATTTCAGGGCAAAGATGGATACCAGGAGGCCAATGGCACCCAGGACGATGCCTACGATCATCAGGGCTCGCACTGCCTGCAGCATGGCTGTGGGACAAGGGGCAAGACACAAGCAGACAAATAAGACCAACTCAGCACACTTGATTAGGCTGTGGTTTAATAAAACAAAGCAACCACAACTAACCTGCACCAAACCTCTGAGAGACAGCAAAGTCCATAAACTGTGAACCTTGCCATTGTCAAAGGATGTGGAATTGTGGGAAATACAAAATACATTGCTTACAATTCTCTGACTGATGAAGGACATGCACTCAGATGTCTTCAGAATCAGAGAATTATGGATGGTTGGAACTTGGGGGGGCCCTTGGATTGTATCTATTTCAGCTTCCTCATTTTTAAAGCTTGATAATCTGGGGGTCGGAAAGGGGAAAATAGTTTGCCTAAGGTAAGAGTTCAAATTACTGATAGAGCTTATAGCTGTGACTTCTAACCCAAATATTTTTCTTCTCTTGTGTTTTCATATGCGCTAAAAGTTTCACATAGTTGTGTCCACTTTAGGAAACCCGGAATTCATTTATTGCATATGATGAAGTCAAGGTTGCTAAGTGATATACCAAGGATACTCAATTTTGTCCCTTTCCAGAAGGAACTACTAAGATTATGGTGAGCTGTAGGTTTCAGATGTATATAAAACAATATAACAATATTAGGCCTTTCATCTAGACTACAGTTTATCAGCAGTTTCCTTTCTAGGACTCAGTCATAGCTATAGGCCCTACAGGGACTCTTCTGCAGTGCCTTCGCCTCCAGATATATCCAAAGTTGTTTCTAGTGCATCCTTAAATTGCAGTGACTCATAGCAACAATTGTTTACTGAGCCCTCCTGACTGGCCATGGGATGACAGTAGTTAACAACAGGTCAGACATGGTCTCTGTTGTCATGGAGCTTATGCCAAAGTGGCGAATGACAGCCACTAAGCATGTCTATTACAAGTATAATTAATTTAACAAGGAAGACAAATTAGTCCTTCATGTGTTCCAGAAGGCAAGGCCCCTAGTGTGGTTGGTCTGGTGGAGCTGAACTGCAAAACTGTGTGGAGATGCTTATGTGCTAGACACCAATTGTTTTATCCCTCCAGTGTATCCCCTTTTTTCCTCTTAAGTCCATGATTTCTGAAGGAGTTGCTGTGTCTTACATCAGTGCTTTTCAAACTACTTAAAAATTTAAATTTCTAATCTGTCACAAATTGACATCCTGACAAAATACAAAATCACCTGCTTGAGTGTCACAGGCATGTCAAATTGTTATAAATGTTTAGAAATATTTATTCTTGATTTCGGTACCAGAACTCTTCAGGTGGGTAACACATAGTTTGTGGGCCAGCTTGGTACACAGGCCCTACCTACTTTGAGTAGTAATATTGACCTTGATCTTTCAGGCCCAGACTTTATACCTGGTGCCCTTGACCATGGCAAATTAATCCAGCATGGGCATCTGAGTCAAACTGGGCAGATGAGACCCTTATACAGAATGTTTGTGCTGGACACAGAGAGCATCAGGCCAGTCTCTCTCCAGGGGCTGAAAGTGTAAGATGCTGTCCTTGGGAGTCCGTGGTTTCCTTCAGGTGGTGAGCTGCTGTATAATGGCAAGCAGATGAAACCCAACAGTGAGGTAGAGAGCCCTGACAGTGTTTGAGCTCCTGACTCCAGCTTTTCCTATGGTCCACATACATTCCTTCCTTAGGTTTCAGGTGCTATCCCAGCACCATTATTATTATTATTATTTTTAAATCCCTACCTGTTTGAACTAATTCAGGTTGGGGTTCTGTTACTTGAAATCAAGTGGTTCTAACTTATGGAAGATGGTTTCATCAGTGTCTAGACATGCTAACCTTTAAAGTCTTATTGTTTTTGGAGAGTTTCCACCCCTCCAGGTTCGAAGTCATGACCAGAGTGCTGCTGAAGCCCCTTGCAGATGTGAGGGGACCTCTCATGCCAAGTCTTATGGCTGCAAAGACATCGCATTCCACAGTGTGGTGTCAGAGAAGAGGTAAAGGGCATAATTTTTCTTTTTTGGGAAATTGCTGATTTTTTTTTCCTAGTTATATAAGCAATAACTGCTCAATATAAAAATTTCAGGATGTATAGAAAACCATAAACAGGAAATGAAAAACAATAACCTGTTATTCCAACACTTGGAGATAGCCACCTTTAGCATCCTGGTGGGTAGTTTTCCAGGAGGGAATTTTTTAAAAAGGAGAAACAAAACCCTAATGAGGCTCCCCCTGTTACCTAGACCCAAGGGAGCAAGTCAGAAGCCAGCTAGAAATGCAGATGGAGACCTTGCCAAGTTTTAACTAGAAGGGGCTTGTGGGGTACATTCAAAGGAGGTGTCATTCCTACCCTCAGTGAGACCAGTTAATAACATCCAGGCAAAATTAAAATTTGGGAATGGAAAAAAAAACAGGAGAAATGCTTAACACTTTTTTTTTCTCTTTGAAGGAGATACTGAGGGAATCTGCCTATAGGGCTGTAGGCAAAGGGCTCAGAGGAAACTGTAAACAAAACAGAGAGTTCTGTCCAGCCCTAGTTTTCATAGGCAGTTGCTACTTTTTAGTGAAAGCTAGTAAGGAATTTTCAGACATTCAAAAATGTAATCCATGGGGAAAAAACCCCTACAATGTAAGTAATAAAATTATCACCCATTTTATGGTTGAAGAAATGGAGACTCAGGTGAGGTAACTTGCCTAAGGACACACACCAAGGGAAAGGAGGCAGAGCTGGGAGTCAAATCCAAAATTGCCTCAAAATCATTACTTTTCCATCACAGCACATTGTTTTGAGGCACCTTATTCTGGAAAAACAGGTAAAGTCCTGGCTTCCATCAAGGTACAAGGATCTGTATACTCTTACAGAATGTATCCTCCAAATTTGGAGACTCAACCATAAACTATCATCCTCCGAAATGGATGCTAAGAATGTGGAAGAAAACATTCTCCAAATCTTCTTAGGGAATAACCTGGCCTGGTAGATTATTTATAAATGTAACTCTCAAGATGACAGCATTCCCATCTCCTCCAGCAGTCCTGGGAGAGAACTCTCTCCAGTCACCTTGGGAAGATTTCCCTCTCCTACAACAGCTAACATCAGTGGAGCTGCCAGCATATTCACTCTAAGGTGTGTATGTATCATAAAGCAATTTTTCATGCCAGAAGAATCGGCAATCAATGAGAAATTTTGAAAAAGGAGAGTTAGATAATGTAGAACTTGTCAAAGTGCCTCCTGCAATGTCTGAGGAACAGAGGCCCTAGCAGCCTTCTCACCAGATATCTGTCTGAAGTATGAATGACAGTGTCCACCTATTCTAGTTCTATCCCATTGATCTCCATATACTTGATTCTGATTCTCTTCTCCTAAAGAAACTTCTGATTTTAATTTTGCTTCTTTGCTGGGAAGAGAATTCTACAAACAATGATCAACAGTCTTGGTCCCACTGGCAACTGTCATGGGAGCAGGTGCCAGTAAGTGGGAGGAAATTGGCTCCACTGCTCATTGCCAGAAACCCCCTATGTCTAGTAATGACCATGGAGATTCATGGTGGTAAACTCACCTTCCCCTGCACCTGCATGGTCCTACCCTCTGGGATCCTAATCTTCTCTATAGATAAGTAAACAGAGAAAACTGCCACAAAGCAGGTAGCAGGTAGGTTTCTCTTTTAGCCATTCTGTCTCTTACTTGATATTCTGATCAAGAGGCTTATCAGCTGATAACAGGTGAGTCAACAGGCTCTAAAGCCTGATTCCCTGCACCAAAGGTGTGACTACAGCATTCTTCCCAATGAACAATGAAGTGTTATCAGACCTGAAGGGTGGGCAGGATTCAGGGCTGAAAGAAGCAAACAGAAAAATAGGAACTCAGTGTTCCCTCCCTGTTGCAAAATACCTTAATTCCCCAAGTAGCTGTGAACTGACAGGTGAGGTGCCCTTGGGTGTGGTTTTTTTCAACACAGGCTGCACCTGAGCATCTTCTGGGGGAGCTTTTAAAGAAATACTAATGTTTGTTCTCACCCCCAGAGATTTTCATTTAATTATTCAAAGCAAAATTTCAAGGAATAATGCGAGACAACAGCTTTCAAGAAGGGCTCAGCAGAGGTACTCAGAGTGGAGAGTTGGGCTGAAAGAGGGTTCTCAGGAGCTGGCATCACTAAGTGGAAGTGGGAGTGAGGATGATGGGACAGCAGTTCACCAGCAGCCAAAGGCCTGGACTGGGGCCCTGGTGGAGTAGGCAGATGGGAGGAGCCATACCTTCAGGCATAGCTTGGTCCTAGACTGGAGATAAGAGGGCTAATGGAGAAGCCCAAAGTCGGGGAGCTCAGAAGATGGTAGTCTGAGGCCAGACCCCAGAGGAAATGCTCTTGAGAATAATATGGGAGAGGCTAGATTCTCTGGAGATTCCAGGGAATCGACACAGAGGTCGTTTGTACCTTGTAAAATTCTACAGAACAATGTGATACCAGGTGAGTGTTATTAGGTAAGTCATTTAAGCTCAGTGAAAACAAGTCCTCAATTCTGGAGGTAGTCAAAGATATCTCTTGCATAGATCTGTGAGGATCAGATGCTACTTGGCATAAACCTAAGCCAGGCTCAATAAATATCAGTTTCCTCTCCTTCCCTAAAAACAACGTATCCCTTGGCAACTCCACAAAGCTTTGACTTGTACTAACTGTATACAAATGTGAATCCTCTCACATAATGATAAAATATGGTTGAGGATTTGAAACAGCCAGGTGTGTGAATTGCTATGGGCAAGAGGGGAAGAAAATTTGAAAAGAAGAAAAGAAAGGCCTGACTCTAGCAGCATCTAAGTAGTGGAGAAGATCAGGAAAAATGGACACAAGACCCTCAATGAGCAGGGAGCTAGCTGATGGGAGAGGCAGCATAGGTGGGTTTCTATCCTCATTGACCTTCCTCTTCACCTCTGCTATGATTTGAATGTGTGTTTCCCTCCAAAATTTATATGTTGAAACGTAATCCCCAATGCAATTCTACTACGAGGTGAAGTCTGTAGGAGGTACCCTCAGGAATGACATTGAGGCCTTATAAAAGGCCTTGAGGGAGCCTGTTTGTCTCTTTTGCCCTTCTGTCCCTTCTGCCATATAAGGACACAACAAAAGGCACTATCTTTGAAGAGCGTGAACCCTTACCAGATGGAATCTGCTGACACCTTGATCTTGGACTTCCCAGCCTCCAGAACTGTGAGAATAAATTTCTGTTGTTTATACATTACCCAGCCTAAGATAATCTTCTTATAGCAGCAGGAACCATCCAAGACATCTTCTAAGGTGAGATGCAACTACAACTCTGATGATGTGTCTCCCCACCATGAAATGATGCTGCACCACTGACTAGGCCATCCTAGGGCATGATGCTTTGTGGTAGCTGCCTCTGCCATCTAAATGGGGACCACTACAGCCACAAGCTGAGCAGGCATTCTGGTTCCTAGCTTTTCTCATTGAGAAATCAGGGCAAGCAGCCTCATTTACCTAAGTTGCAGGTTCTCTTGAGCTATGTAGGCCCATTCTCAGCTCCCTGTGGTGTCTTCTTCATAGGTACAATAACGTGTAAACATTTAGATGTTTGTCTACATATTTGAAGAGGCATGCTGATGCTGAAATATTTTTCTCTTTTGAAGAGAGGGAAAGCAGCTTGACTGAAAACCAATAGACTCCCCAACTTTATAACTAACTTATAATCACTTCACCTTCTAGGGCTGGTTTCCTCTACCAGAAAATGGGGAAAGACAAACTGGTTTCACAACCAGTGAAACCATTCAGCCAATAGCGAGAAATAAACAGACAAGCTCCTTTAACAATGATACTTATGAGAAGTCTCATTTTTTTCCCTTATGGATTTTTGATTTAGATTTTGTGAAGGTTTTGTGAAACTGTTCTCTGGTTAAATGTGGTTTGGTTTAAAACTTCATTCCTGTGTCTGTAAATATGATTTATAGGTTGATAGGAAACTCTGTAACTCTCCAGTGGCTGTTGTTTTTACACACTGAAGCAGAAAGGGGAAAATGTAGATAGTCATATAAAAAAAATCAAGACCCTCAGTGCCTGCAAAGGGGCTGGGATATAGTGAGGTGCTCAGAACACGGGTAGGATGGGGATGGGAAGGGAGAACACAGAACCTTAAGTGATCTTTACTTTGGATATTTGAATTCATAAAATGTTTTTGAGTTTGGAGGAAAAAAAGGCTAGAAGAACAAATGTCCTAACTGAGAGCCCCGAGTGATGTAGACACAGCAGTGATGATTTAGTGATGCCAAGAGCTAGATCTTGTAAATGGGTCACAGGGCACTTTCTTTCTTTGTTTTTTTTTTTTGAGACAGAGTCTCACTCTGTCACCCAGGCTGGAGTGCAGTGGCGCGATCTCAGCTCACTGCAACCTCTGCCTCCTGGGTTCAAGCAATTCTCCTGTCTCAGCTTCCCTAGTAGCTGGGACTAGAGGCGCATGCCACCATGCCTGACTAATTTGTTCATATTTTTAGTAGAGACAGGGTTTCACCATATTGGTCAGGCTGGTCTCGAAATCCTGACCTTAGGTGATCCATCCGCCTTGGCCTCCCAAAGTGCTGGGATTACAGGAGTGAGCCACCAAGCCCGGCCCAGCACTTTCATATAAATGTCTTACTGTGAGGCATTTCACAAATGGGGAAAGTGAGGTCCAGATATGTAGGTGGCCAAATTGTGCCCTTGATTCCAGCTCACTTCCCTCTAACTGTAAGGCTTACCACTTTACCAAATTTAGCCCAAATGTTTGCAAACACTTTAGAAAAAGCATTACTTGACTGTGATGTCAAGCCAGGGACATGATGGAGCCAGGGACATGAGTTTGCCATATCTTTGCCCCCTCTCCACTCTGCTCATTTTTGGCCCTTTGCTCATCCCTTCTACTGTTTCCAGGGAAGGCATGTGTGAATGGGATGCAGGTCATCCATGCTTTAAACTTAATTCATACTCCTAATTTCACATCATTGATTATATTGTTACAAATGGGTCAACCCCCATATACCCTCTGCGCTTATTGTGCTCAAGCCTAGACCAAGCTCTTCAATTCTAAAGGCAGCCCATTCCTGCCTTTAGAAACAGGGTCTGGGCAGGGGAAAAGGATGCAGACTTAGAAGCTTTGCCTTGTGTTCACATCCTGTTTCTGCCATCTTCTATCCACGAGGCCTTGGGCATGTCCTTCCTTCACCCCCAGCCTCAGTTTTCAACTTTTTAAACCTAAAGCTAATACATATTTTCCTGATTTTTGTAAAGATTAAGTTGAAGAGCCAATATGCAGCTCAATAAATAGTAGTTATTTTTATTTCTGGCACTGTCCTCAGAGTACTGCATGCTGTATTGACTGTGTAGAATACAATGAGATTGAATCTTGAGCTATCAGTTATACAGAGCTGGTAATATACAAGTATACAGTCCTGCTACCACCACCATTTACCTCATTAGTCTATCTGTAGTTTATACAATACAACTTGTTGCATTGAATTACATTCTTCTATAGCTGTAAGTTCCAAAGAGACATGATGATACATTTTTGTCAGACGAATGAAAAGTTAAGTGAGATTTTGCAAGAACAGAGATTGTACTTAGGAAGAATTTAATAACTGGCAATGATTATTATAATTATTTATTTATATATATATTTTGAGGTGAGATATTGCTCTGTTGCCCACGCTGGAGTGCAGTGGCATGATCACCGTGGCTTTGAATTTCTGGGTTCAAGTGATGATCCTTCTGTCTCAGCCTCCTGCATTGCTAGGATTACAGGTGCAAGCCACTGTACCCAGTGATAATTATGATTATTAACTAAAGTATTATAGGTATCTGCCTTTTGCCTTTCTGTAAACACTTTAAGGCTTACTTCTCTGCTAAAGAGTGATACTTTTCTGGGTTCTAGGTCAAAATTAAACTCTCTGGGAGAATCATTGCAAACTTACATTTCTCCCTCCAGGCATTTCATCCAGCTCCTCTGCTTCAGGTCTCTCTTCCCCAGTTTCCTCGTTAAGCACAAGAAAATACTTTACACAGCTGTTTCTGATGAGAAGTTAGGCATTAGGTCCTGGCTTGTTGTTACTCCTTCCAGCTCCTTTAGGAGCCCCACAGGTGTCATCTCGGGCTGTTTTATCTCCTTGCATTGTTGCCTTTAGCTTTTGAGTTTCTTTCAAGCCTTTTCCTCCTGGTAATCTTCCTGCTCATTCTTACACTCTTTAAATATTTTTTTAAAAATATTTTATTTTTAGAGATGGATGGAGTTTCACTTTGTTGCCCAAGATGGAGTGCAGTGGCATGATCACAGTTCACTGCAGCTTCTAACTCCAGCTCCAGTGATTTTCCTGCCACAGCCTCCCGAGTAGCTGGGATTACTGGCATACACCACTGTGCCCAGCTAGTTTTAAAAAATTTTGTTACTGTAGAGATGGGATCTCATTTTGTTGCCCAGGCTGGTCTTGAACTCCTGGCCTCAAGCAATCCTCCCACCTCAGCCTCCCAAAGTGATGGGATTACAGGGGTAAGTCACCACTCCCAGCTCCTGCCCATTCCTTATCTAAGTCATCAAATAGATATTTGTATTTTGGGGTGCCAATTTGTAGTGTAGCCACTCCTGCTGCATGAGGACTGTCTGCTTTTAAGTCCACAGTCTTCTTGAAGGCCACAGATTTTCAGTGATTTCAAGTACCTCCTTTTCTGCAAACTCAATCCCAAGAAGTGTTTTTTTCTGGCTTTTGGTGAAATCCTCTTCCCTCAACTCAGATAGGCAGAACTGGGGTATACTTCTGTGGTGGCTGCTGGGAACTGTACCCCAGTTCCCATGGTGGTTCAGTCCAGCTTGGCTTTTCACAGCACAATTGGGAGACAGGACACAGAGCAGCACCGACTTCCCCCTCCCCCAGCCCCCTATGCTTGTTGTGCGCCATGCTGGGTTTTGTAGGAGATGCAAGACGGGCACATCAGAGTCCTCTGGCCACAATCTTACCACCGACAGAGCTTACCAATAGATGGTGTTGTGACCAACAGTTTCCAAGAGCCCTCAATGCATGGCTACTGGCCCTGACATTCACATTTGCTGTCCTCCAGATGGGATTTGAGGAAAGTCATTTCTTCCAGCTTCCCTAAAATCCTTCTCAGAGAGCCAAGGACCTCTCCTTTCGTGGGTCTGAAACATCTCAGGGTTCCATGAGTGGCAACTGGCTTCTCTCTCTAAGAGCTCTTTGTCTGGCCTGACACGGAATAAAAGTACCTAGCATCACCAATTCTCCCACCTCTCTTCCTCCCTCTCTTCCTCTCTACTTTCTTCCTTCTCGCCTTCCCTCCCTCTCTCCCTCACCCACTGTTCCTTTCTTCCTCCTTACTTTTTGAAAAAAATGTGCTTTCCGCCCCCACCCCCATGGCCATATTTACATTCCTCTGTTATTAAATGTTAGGGAATTTTTACATTGCAGAAATTTACCTTAAACCCCTCCTCTTTCCTGATTCCAGGCCATCCCCACCAAAATGTCTAGCTCTGAAATTACACACTATATATTATCTTGTGTCAGATGATAGTTTACACATATAATTCTATCATATTTGTTTGAATATGAATTAATGGTATATCTTCTTTTGCAATCTCATTGGTTTTGACTATTTGATGTTCAGGGAATTATCTGTCTGGCAGAACTGAAATTAGTGTGGTTGATGTGTTGCAGCCCAGGAAGTTACTATTCAAATGCTCCCTGTGGTAGAGACAGTAGGTGCTCACTGAATAGCTATGTGCTCCTACATCTCCCAGCTCCTGGGGCCATATGGCTAGTTGTGGCCAACGCACTGTGAGTGACATGTGTTCCTTTCAGACTGAAGCAGTTAAGAACTGTTGTGCCTCCTTCAAGCCTTTCTTCTCTTGCCCCAGCAACTTTGAAGAGTGTAGCTACAAGGAGGCTGCTCTTCCCACAGTGGACTTTATGTGGGCAGGAAGTAAACTTTTGTTGTGTCAAGCCATTGAGATGTTTAGGTTTGTTTGTTGCAGCAGCAGACATTAACTACTCTGACTAATAGAGTTCCTGAACTCTAGTCTCTGCAACACAGTAGGCATGCAAGAGATATTTGTTAAATACATGATTGGATGAACAAATGAATCTGTTCCAGGCAGGAGGAGGACCAGGTCCTTTTCTATATATGGAGCCATAATAAAAAAAAATTTGTAGTACAAAAATGATTTACTGGCCTTTTTGGGGAAGACCTTAACCTGTTTTTAGTTCAATGGCTTGCATAAACACTTAAAATGAACTATTCGTACTATTTAATTCAACTTAGTTTATCAATCCTTTGCTAAATACTCACTCTACCAGGCCCTTTTCTGGGAAATGGGGAAATAATTCTTATCCAGCTGAAGGGAAACACCACATAGAAGCTGAATGACACAAATGTACAAATAACCAAGTTAGTAAGCTAAAGTTCAGACTCAAACAGAACTCCCTTAGCAAAACTGTCCTGATTTCCTCCCCTCCTGACTCTTCCTACTGAATAACCACTTTCTTCCTGGTGCTCCAAACACTTGTGTCAAAGCCCCATGACATGTGTTGCCTTTGCTTTGATATTCACACACATGCCTGTCCCCTCTGCTGGAATTTACGGTGCCGACAAGGCCAGTTTTGTGTTGTGTACTCTTTGTAGGTATGCAATAAATGCTTCTCAGATTTGAGAGCAGTGTCACGAGGGGTGAATATGCTCAATGCTATGAGAATGCTCTGGGTTTGGTACAGAGACTTGTGGAATCTTTATTCAATTTGGGGGCTTGAGGAGGTTTGGAGGAAGATTTGTGAGAGGACAGTTGGGGTGGTGGAGGGGGGAATTCAGAGGAGCAGGAGCAATGGATGTCCAGGACCAAGTCCAAGGTATACTGAAAGGACAGAAGAAACAGGATGGGGGAGTAAGAGACTGCCAAGGAAGGTAGGTGAGGGGTTAGGAAGGCTTGGTGTCAGGCTGTTATGTGTGCATCTAGTTAAGCTGGGAATGGGGAACCGTGGAAGTTGTTTGGGTTTTGAAATGTCTAAGGAGATGAGAACTGAGAACTAGGAGTTGGTGACTGAAATACTCCCCTTCATCCTCTGCTATGGTCAAAAAAGCAAACATTCTATAGAGATGAAGGATAGAAACCAGACTGAGAAAGGTTAAGGGTGAGAGGTAGTGGAAAAACTTAGTCTTTTAATTTGGTTTGTCAGTGACCCAGGAGAGAGACAGAACTTGACAATGATCAGGATCAACAGATTTCCCCAGGAAGGAGGCCATATGCATAAGTGAGGAGAAGAGATGAAAGAAGCAAGGAGGAGAGGGGCTGACCAACAGGGCATGATCCCAGACAGGTGGCATGAGGCCTTCAGAGCCCTGCTGGGGAGGTTGACCTTAGCAGGAGAGGTTGACCTTAGCAGGAAAGCAGGGAAGATAATCTTGTTCCGTCAAGGGGGAGAGGTGGAGCTATTCTGAGAGGGTGTCATGGAGGTAAGATCCGTTGACAGAATAGGAGTGACAAGTCACAGTGGACGCAATGGGGTTTGCCCATTTAGGAGAGTGGGAATATTCAGGAGCCCCATGTATGGAGACTGTGATACACAGTGAGCAAGAGGTTGATAATATGTAGTGGGGCCCTGGGGAGAGGTTATTGAACATGAAGTCATAAGACATCATGCCTTAATTTTGAATATGAGGACAATATTTTTTCTTTATATGATAGTTAAAATTAGACATAACTAGCAACTCAACACTCTGTGTGGCATTTCCTGCATCTCACCTCTCCCCTCCCACTACAGCATAATCCCTCCTCAGTCTGGTTCTCTTTCTTTTGGCCAGGTTCTACCTCCCTTGCTTCCCTAAGCAGGTCTTTCCCCGGAGTCAGTGATCCTGTTGGTCCTGCAATAAGTGGCTTCCAAAAAATGGAATAAATAATCAAATTCTTCTACTCTGACACCCATCTTCTATTTCTTTCTGAAAATGAACTTGGATTAGTTGAATTGCTTTTCACAATTCAATTCAGTTTCAAGGGCTCTACAGCCTCTTCACAATTTCTTGCAAATTTATTTCCATCTACTTGTTTATAAAAGGTATTTGTTTCAGAGAGGCAAAACCTAACATTGTTCTCCTTTCTCCATCACACTCACATCTTGGCCACCCCTTAGAGCCACTAATTAGCTAGAGCTATTATTTTCTTGTTTGCATTTTAAAAATACAAATAGAGCTCCCATATTATTCAGAATGAAAAGTTGCTATGATGCATATTTGAAGTAATTATCTGTATTAAAAGCAGGGGTTTAATTTATTTCATCTTTAGGGGTGAAAGGATGTCACATTTGTAATTATATTTATATTCTGACATAATATAATTATAATTCTGTAATTATATTTTGATATACATTGATTTTTAGGACAGTATACAAGATATTCTTAATACAAATGCAGCAAAAGGATATTTATAATTTAATGGCAATATTCTTTTTGGCACCCACAGAGACTCCAACTTTGAAAAATTTAATTGAAATGGAAAGAAAATTAAATTAGCTCTCAATAAACTTTTCCAGATATAACAAAATACTCAGCATCCTGCTTCCCTGCTTCCCTGCTCCCATGTATGTGCAGGCAGGAGCAAGCCACATGCAAGTAATGCACACAATTTATTTTCTCCTTGAGAAACACGAGTTTATTCCAGGTATCATGAACATACCCTTACAATAGACCCATTCTTCTTGAGGCCTGCCTCCTCACTAGCGATTCCTTCGCCTTGAGTGTTAACCCTCCCATTTTCTCCTGTATGACTGTTGCCCTATTTGACACGAGCCAGCTTCTCCTTTTATTCACACCTTTCATTCTGAGCCAGAGCTGCCAGGGTCCTCACCTAGAGGTGGGAGTGGGGCTCAACGCAAACGCCCCCTTCCCTGCTCACCTGGTTCACCTGGCTCTACCCCGGGATGCACGGTGCCTACCTGGAAGGCCCAGGATGGTGAAATAGGGCCTGCATTCGGTGAAGCCTGAACTCTGCCTCACGCAGCTCCTCCAGAGCCCTTCGTACTGGAACACGGAGGTGACGGGGTTGTCGTACAGGTCCTGGGTGCTCCACATGTCCATCCCGGTGGCCGCGATGCAGCCGGCCAGCCCCAGGATGGACAGGAGGAACGCCACCACTTGGCATGTGGTGGTGGACATGATCCTGGCCGCCCGCCCTGCCGCCTGCGAGAAGCTGCCGCCCTCCTGCTGCCGAAGGTGTGCAGCTAACGCGCTCCTGAGGGGAGCTCTTCTAATCAGATGGTTTCCCTAGGCTCTCAGTATTTGCTCACAGTGTTTTCCTTAGATAGCTCAGTTTCGCTCCTGGTTCAAGGGCATTATTTTTACATTTGTTAGAGAAGCGGGCCCAAGAGGCACTTGTCTGCTCTCCGCAGGCCGGGTGGGTTCAGCGCAGAGGAGCAGCCAGGGAGCAGAAGGACTCCCTGCTCCGGGCCAGACCGGCCTCCCTCCAGCGCTGGCTCCTCCGGAGAGCACCGCCATCTGGAGAAAAGGCTGACGTGTCCCCACCACGGGGAACGTGACTGCAGACCACTTTGGCTGACCTCGCTTAAGATGGCCCTGGGAAGCACCCACCGTGCTCTGTCTTAAACCAGACTTTTCACATTTTCTCCTCACAACTCATGAACGACTTTTTTCACTTACATCTTTCCATTTTGATCTTACAGAAATGGGTAGGGCAGGCATTATTATCCCCATTTTTTTGGGGTGAGTCAAGAAAAGTACAGATAAGTTAAGGGACTTGTCCCAGTGCCTGGAACCACAGATACTCTAAAAACGGCAGGGGTGGGGCTCCCACCTCAGCTTCCAGTCCAGCGCTCTTTCTCTGTTTCCATATGGAGCAGCAGGGGCAGGCAAAATTGTCCCCACTTTTGAGAACACGAAGCCAAATCCTAGATCTATGCTCTTGGTCCATAAGCATTGGAACTGGGATGAGAGGAAGCCAGGGACCCCGTTGATTTCCATGTCATGCTTTCACTCGTGCCACAAGAACCACATGAGGACTCTGTGGCTGACACAGAAGGTCCCACAAAGGCCAGAGGAGGGACCAGGGTTAGCTGGGCTGAAGTCCTTGGCCTGGTCACGGAGAGGCTTAGGATCTGCTCCTGATGCTGCCCCTAACTTGTCGTGTGCTGGGCAGGTTGGGGGCAAACTCCTAAGCCCTTGTAGGTCACAGGTTCTTCATCCACAACATGTGAGATCTAAACTAGAACACTCCAGAGCCTTTTCAGATCTCATACACTATCTTCTACATTTTGCAGAAAAGTTTTCACTAGAATTGGTCAAAATATTAGGAATTGTATAATCACAGTAGAGAGACTTGGCTGAAGACATCAGGTGTTATGTTTTGTCTATACAACTAAATTTTGCTAGAGAATTGGTTGACGGATATGGGGGCCAGGTATGTCTGGCCTCTGAATCCAGAGACTTTTTAAAAATTTTTTGAGATGGAGTCTCGCTCTGTTGCCCAGACTGGAGTGCAGTGTTGTCATCGGGGTCACTGCAAATTCTGCCTCCTGGGTTCAAGCAATTCTCATGCCTCCGCCTCCAGAGTATTTGGAACTATACATGCATACCACCACACCCGGCTAATTTTTATGTTTTTAGTAGAGACAGGGTTTCACCATGTTGCTTACGCTGGGCTCGAATTCCTGAGCTCAAGTGATTTGCTTATCTTGGCTTCCCAAAGTGCTGGAATTACAGGCGTGACTCACTGTGCCTGGCTTCCAGATATATTTTGTTTTTATTTATTTATTTATTTATTTATTTTGAGAGTGAGTCTCACTCTGTCGCCCAGGCTGGAGTGCAGTGGCGCAATCTTGGCTCACTGCAACCTCCACCTCCTGGGTTCAAGCGATTCTCCTGCCTCAGCCTCCTGACTAGCTGAGATTACAGGCGCCTGCCACCACACCCAGCTAATTTTTGTATTTTAGTAGAGATGGGGTTTCACCATGTTGGTCAGGCTGGTCTCGAACTCCTGACCTCAAATGATCTGCCTGCCTTGGCCTCCCAAAGTGCCAGGATTGCAGGCGTGAGCCACTGTGCCCGGCCCTCCGGAGACATTTTAATGACACTCTCCAAAATCTGGACCTCAAGGCCCTGAAACATACACACACACACACACACACCCACACCACCCCCCCCCCCCCCACATACATACTCCAATCTTTAACCTTTATAGGTCTTTACAGGTTCTCCAGGAAACGAGCCTCTGTGTCTGGACATTTTGTTATCTTGGGTGCACCCAGCCTCCGCTCCCACTGCATTATTCCCAGCAAACACAGAAAGCAAATAGGGAAGAACTACGCCTAATTTGAATGGAGGCAACACTCCCCTTCACTGCACACCTTACTTTAGGTTCTGTGATCAGTGTTTCTAGAGAGTGAAGCATGAGCCAGAAAGCCTAAAATAAGAAGGTAAGCAACAGTTACATGATCTACAGTGAAGGAATGTTGATGGCAGTGTGTCCCTTGAGTTGTTACAAGGCCAATTCTAAAAGGAGGGAAGGGGACAGTTAGAAGTGACACTGGTTTCTGCTGGTGGGCATAGATTGACCAATTAGGTTGAAAACTGTTGTTGGAATAATTCAGGAATGATTCTACCACTGTTTGCATAGACAGAGTCTATCTTACTTTTATTTCAACCAACAGGCAGGCTTTTTAATCCTCATTTTAAAAATTTATTTCATTTAAAAAAATTTATTTTACTTTAAGTTCTAGGATACATGTGCAGAACGTGCAGGTTTGTTACATAGGTATACATGTGCCATGGTGGTTTGCTGCACCTATTGACCCATCATCTAGGTTCCCTCCCCTCACCCCCCCAACCCCCGACAGGCCCCAGTATATGTTGTTCCCCTCCCTGTGTCCATGTGTTCTCATTGTTCAGCTCCCACTTATGAGTGAGAACGTGTGGTGTATAGTTTTCTGTTTCTGTGTTAGTTTGCTGAGGATGATGGCTTCTAGCTTCATCCATGTTCCTGCAAAGGATATGATCTCATTCCTTTTTATGGCTGCATAGTATTCTATGGTGTATATGTACCACATTTTATCCAGTCTATTTGGGTTGGTTCCACATCTCTGCTATTATAAATCATGCTGCAATAAACATATGTGTGCATGTGCTTTTATAGTAGAATGGTTTATATTCCTTTGGGTATATACCCAGTAATGGGATTGCTAGGTCAAATTGTATCCTTTTATTCTTAAAAAGCTCTATTGGTTTGATTTTCAGATGTTCAATTTATGACATTTGTCTAACCCTCCCCCGACAATGCATATACATGTGTTAGAATACCACCAAAAACATAGATTGAAGATGGAAAAATAAAAAAAATTTTGATTAAAGTTATCTATTTTTCATCTATGGCAATTCCTCCCCCAGTTTCCCTATGCAAATGTTTTCATGCAGAGTTTCAAAATAGGGAAAAATGTTATTCAGATAATAAGGAATTAAATTTTCTTTCTTGGCTGAAATGGTGACAGTGACACTTTTTTGAAAATAGAAAAAGTTAATTTTAAAGGATAAACTAAGACTATCGCTACCTAGGCAGAATACTGAATGAGAGGAGTGAAATTGTAAATCTACACACTTCTTCTGTGTGAAATAAATACTGATGTGTTTTAAAACACCTGGAAGATAGGATTTTTCACTTCCTGGTAAGTTTTCTGGGCTCTGAGCAGACTACTATTTTAGCCGTATCTGCCAAAAAATGAATGGGGGTCTGCAGAGGGAAAATATGACTTTCTCATTTATGGCAATAGGCTTTATTGAAACATATCAATGTATCTCTACCAGGTAAGTCCGGATCTGATTCTGTTTAACAATAATGGGGTTGGTAAACTTTGTTTAATCACCTTTAAAATGGAGCTAAATTTTTGCTGACTTCCTAGGGGAAATCATCCCTGCGTTCAGGTTTAAATATGGCCCTGGCAGTGTCATTTCAGGTTGTAAGTTTCCAAGAGCTTATATTATTTTACTGCCATTGGAGAAAACATTTCCACCACTTTTTATAACACTGTCTATGGTAATTAGGCAAAAATGGTGGCATAAATAACAATAGAAAATATTATAGCTAGGAATTAGGAAGAAATAAAATGAATATACTAGTGAGAAAAATAATTGACACATCTATTAATTTTTTCTTCAAAAATATTACCACATATATCCCTAATTTTTAATTTCACCTTTTGGTGTTCATAATAGAAAATTTGGAGAGAATTTGAACAAGTTGCTCACAATTTTAAGCCCTAGACAAAATATTTGGCATAATTCCTTCTTATCAATTATCTGTATGTATTTTTTTACATAATTAAAGGATAATATAGTTTGATGTTTTGCTCTTTTCACTTAATTGTATTAGTTTCACCAAAGCTCTTGTAAACATCATTTAATATGAGTGTGTTAGTATTTCATTATATAGAAGTGCTATTATTCACTTATTTTTATATAGTTAGATTGTACCTTCCCCCATTTTTTTGAATAAAAGGCAATGTTATGATGAACATCTTACATATAACTCTTTGTCAGCATTTCTGATGACTCTTTTAGGATAGATTCCTAGGAGTGAAATTAAGTTGTCAAAAACTGTGAAGTTTTAAAAAATCTTTTTTTATACACAACCATATTGCTTTCTATGAATTTTATCCTAAGAGCAGTGTTTGAAAGTTCTTATCTCTTTACATCCTAGTCTACATTGTGAATTTGGTAAGTTATATATGTATATGATTACTTGTTTTAACTTGCATCTCTTTAATTACTGAGTTTGAGCCTTTTTGAAAAAAACGAATATGAGTTCATGTCCTTTGCAGGGACATGGATGAAGCTAGAATCAACCATTCTCAGCAAACTAACACAGGAGCAGAAAACCAAACACCGCATGTTCTCACTCATAAGTGGGAGTTGAACAATGAGAACATATGGGCACAGGGAGGGGAACATCACACACCTGGGCCTGTTAGGGGGGTGGGTGGCAAGGGGAGGGATAGCATTAGGAGAAATACCTAATGTAGATGGTTAATGGGTGCAGCAAACCACTATGGCACATGTATACCTATGTAACAAACCTGCACGTTCTGCACATGTATCCCAGAACTTAAAGTATAATAATAATAAAAAAAATTTCATCATCAAAAATAGAAAAGAAAAAAAACAAAAACCCCAACAAGTTTGTATGAAGCATTTGATTTTTGTTCTTTTCTTGAATTGTCAGTTTGTATTCCTTCCTCATAGATTTACTAGAATTTTAGCACTTTTTCTATCAGTTTATCTGAGCTATGTATTTGTTAAGGATTTTAATACATTGCTGTAATTACTAAAAACATCTTTTCCCATTGATTATTTGCTTTTAAATTCCATTCATGATTTAGAAAAAAAACATATAATGTATTTTATGTGCTTCCTGGTGCCTGGTACATAAATTATGCTCAATAAATATTTGTTGAATGATGTAGTCATATAAATTTACTTTTTCTTTGTGTTTTCCTCCACTATTTCTATGCTTAGAGAATAATTTCCATTTAGGAGATAGTTATTCTAGAATTATTTTATAATTTTAAAATATTTAAAATTATCTGATATTTTTAAATATTTAATTAATCTGGGATTTATTTAGGTATATTTGTTAGTTATACTGTAATTACTTTTTCCTTCCAAAAAAGCTAGTCAATAACTTCTGCAGCATTAACTAAATAAAGTTCCTTTTTCTTCATTGCTTTGTAAAACCTCCTGTATCTTGTATTCAACTCACATATATGTCTATCTGATTTTAGATTTTGTTCCATTAATCTGTTTGTCCATCCTTATGCCAAAGCATATTTTTAACTTTCAAAGCTTTAAAATTTGGTTGAATATCTGGCAGCGTTAGCCCATCACTTTATTCTACTTAAAAAAAAAAACACTTTCGTTTTTTTGTCTGCTTCTTCTTATACCTAGACACTTTGTCAAGTTCCCATGGGGAAACTCTTACCGGTATTTTGATAAGAATTCTTGTAAAGGAGAAGAGCTGAGGCTCTGAAGAACGCCTGTATGGTCTGAATCTTCATCCTGCCATTTACTACCACAGTGCCATTAGGCAAATATTTTAACCTCTTTGTGCCTGTTTCCTCACCTATAAAATGAAGATAATACTACTACTTACTTCACAGGGTAGTTGCAAAGATTAAAATATGTATAGGTAATTTATCTAAAATTTTTTTTTTTGAGATGGAGTCTCACTCTGTTGCAGTGGTGCAATCTTGGCCCACTGCAACCTCCACCTCCTGGGTTCAAGTGATTCTCTTGCCTCAGCCTCCTGAGTAGCTGGGACTACAGGTGTGCACCACCACACCTGGCTAATTTTTTTGTATTTTTAGTAGAGACAGGGTTTCACCATGTTGGTCAGGCTGGTCTCGAACTCCTGACTTCAAATGATTCCCCTGCCTTGGCCTCCCAAAGTGCTGGGATTATAGGTGTGAGTCACCGTGCCTGGCCTAAACTTTTATAATTATATAAGTTATGTATATTAATACAGGCATATATTAATTTCTTAAAAATTTTTTTTTATTATTCCTGCCTCTCCAGCTAAATCAGAGCAGGCATATGTTAATTTCTCAAAACAATGCCTGGCACATAGCAAGGTCTTAATAAATTCTATTATTATTATCGTTACACATTAATTAGGGACAAATTTACATTTTAATAATAGTCCCATCTAGAAGCCTGTATTATATATTTCCATGAAATCTTTAAACAATTTCTTAGTAAAACTTCTTTCATTTTGATTTTGCCAAATATTTAAGCATATTATTCTTAAGCGTTTAACGTATCTCATTGTACTGTGCACTCCACCTGCCCTAGCCCATATCACATATAAGCAGAACTAAGTCCTTTTAATTTTCTTAACATAGTACACTCTCTCATGCCACTGTGATTTTCCAAGATGATGGTCTCTCTTTCTGGAAAACCCTTTGCCTCTTTATCTTCTTGGGTAATTCATATCTGTTGTTATTAACTCAGTGCAGCTGTCATTCCTTTTGGAAGCCTTCTCTTTCTTCACGGTCTGCACCCTGTACCAGACATGACACTTACTACAATTTATTGCTGTGGTTCTTAACCAGGGATGATTTGCCCCTTAGAGGACATTTGGCAATGCAAGGAGCCACTTTTGGTTGCCATAACTGGTGTGGGTGGGTATTGATGCTACTCTTGTCTGGTGGGTAGAGGCCAGAGATGCCTTTAAATGTTCTACAGTATACAGGAGAGGCTCCCACAGAAAAGAATTATATGGCCCACAATGTCAATAGGGCTGAGGTTGAGACTGTTTACTGTATGTCTGTCTTCCTAGATTCATGAGCCCTTTGACACCTATATTCCCTATGTGCAGACAGCCTGGGACATAGTAGGTGTTCAATAAATGTTTGTTGAATGAATAAATATTTCTTCTAATGCCACAATTTCTATGTTGTTGTTTATTTCCTTATTATTTCCATGTGTGTGAAAGGACCAAAGACCTTTGCTTTTTGTTCCTTGATCTCTCCAAGAAGGGACTTTGTCTAAACCCAATCAGCCCAGAAAAGGTTGACTACTGGTTATGGGCCTAGTGAAATGACTTTGCCCAGGAAGGTGACCACCAGTTCTATGCCTAGGGTTTCTCTGGAAGATTTGGTCGTGTCTGTCTTCTTCCCTCTGAGCCTAAGTGTCTGTGTTTCCATCCTCAGGGTATGTTAACTTCTCAATGGAAATTTAAAAATTCCATACTTTCATTTCAATGGAAATGAGAAACAAATTAAAACAAGAATGTTCCAGATCCTTTGGCTGGCTACTTATGGATTATGTTTATGTTGGTGTTTATGATCGTATTTGCACCAGAGGACAGCCAAATGACATCCTCAACTGCTAATGAACAGAGTCATGTAGATTAAACAGAAAACAGAATTGGGGGAACTCCAAACTCAAATGCCTGCACGCTGGCGGTCAGTACATTAGCATCACCTGCAAGCATTTCACAGGCCTGTCTTTGGTCAGACCTGATTGCAACAATTATTGGCAGTAAATACACACCAAACAACTTTTTTTTCCGTCTAATTCTAGAAATAAGTGGGTTAAGATAGCCATTCGAACTGGATTTCAGGAGCACCACAATACAATCTTTCCTTAAACAAGGAAGACCATTGCAGAGAACTATCAAGTCATAGACACCTCACTACCCCAGACATCAGAGAATGCTTCGCTGAGAGGGTGGTGGCTAAGTGTGAGGCATGATTACCTTAAAGTTAATATTATTTTGTAAAACAGTTCTATGTGAATAGAGAATTTATGTCATTAATGTCAAGGTTGAACACTAAAACAGGTGAAATAAAAAAAAAATCCACTTGTTTGAGGTTGTATCTTTGTCCTGTTTCACCCCAAATGAAAATGAACACTATCTCTCACACTCAGTTACATTTTAAATTTGGGCTTATTAGTTTTTTAGTTTTATGTATCTTACATTTGCAAATGTGGTTTTTGTACTTGTATAAGACATACGCATAAGGAATTTAAGTCTATTGTTATACTTGTATATATTAAAATAACATTAAAGTAAGTATACTTTAGATCAACCTTGATGGTATGCAAGAATTTTTTCTTTTAAAAGGGATTCTATAATCTATATTCTCTTTGAAAAATACTTCTATAAACTATCTATTAAATAGTCAAAGAGTTTTATTTTACACACACACATGCGCACACACGTTTTAAGAGAAGGCATAACAGGTAGATTCAATCTGGTTTGTTTTTAGATCTTTGAGCCTGGGCGAATCACCTTGCTCCTCTGAGCCTCCATCTCCCTATCTCTCCAGCATAAGAATGGGGGAATGTTGCTGGGCGCGGTGGCTCACGCCTGTAATCCCAGCACTTTGGGAGGCCAAGGCAGGTGGATCATGAGGTCAGGAGATCGAGACCATCCTGGCTAACACAGTGAAACCCTGTCTCTACTAAAAATACGAAAAAAAAAAAAAAAAAAAAGAATGGGGGGATGTTGACAGCTGTTGTTAGTCCAGGACCCCATTCAAGGAGAATTCTGTATGGGCCTGCAGCATCAGACTTAGGCAAGAGATGAGGACAGGAAGGTGCTTCTGCACTGGGAATTTCTACTTGGGTCAGGAGAGATTTCTGCTTTGTGTTTAGGGCTCCCTATTAGGGCTGCAAGCCAGGGCTTAGGTGCGGACAGGACAGGGTTTTAGCTCTGGCTACATCTGCAAGTGTCCTTGGGCAAGTTACTCAGAATCAGTTTTCTTGTCTCAAAAATGATAATTGTAGTACCAAACTAACAAGGTGGCTGTAGAGATTATACAAAATATTGTAAGGCAGTTGCCTACTCAAGTGCTAGTGCATGATTTGTCATTGTTATTTTCCCTTTGTGAAGCAGAATGAAGCCCTCAGATATCACTGCAGGTGCTGTGTGTGGCATGAGGTCAGCCATAGGCTGATTCTCCCCACTATGGCCTGTAACTGCATGGACCCAGGTCCTAGCCACTGGGCAGGTTTTGGGCACTTCGTATCTGCAGTGAGGGAGAATCTCAGTGGCAAGTGGTTAGACCAAGAGCTAAGGAGGGGTCAGCAGGACATGGGAACGTGGAAGAGGTTCACCTTCCTTCTGGTCCCTGGTGGAGGGAGACCTCACTGACCAGCTGCCAGTTACCCACCCATCTGGCTCACGTTCCGCTGTTTATACCCAGTCCCTCCTTCTCACTTTGGTTCTACTGCCTTTGCCTTTGACTGTCCTACTGATTCAATCTCTTTAGCATCTTCTTGCCAGATTAATATCCTTGAAATACCACAATCCCAAACCAACCAACCAACCAACAAACCAACCAACCAACCAACCAACCTCTCAATGGCTTCCAAACACCTTAGCCTGGCACCCATTGCTCTCCATAATCGTCCCCACATAAACCTTCTTCTCCAGCCAAGGTCATTCTCTCATTGCCCCTGAGTAAGACTTGGGCGGTGGCACCCTCATGGCTTTGCCCATGCTGTTTTTCCTTTCTGTATTGCTGCCATCTCCAAATCTTAACTCCTTTTCACAAGACACTTGTGGTTTTTCTACCTTGATGGAGTCTTGCAGTTTCACCCTCTTCTCCTGCCACACTGGCCCTCTGTCTCCCTCACTTGGCATATTGTCATATCCAGCCTGGTGCACTCTTTTATATTTTTGGGAATGGTAGGCCCACAGATTCCCGAGGTTATAGGAAGCTCTCTGTAAATAAGTGTTGAATGTATAAAAGAATAAATCACCGTATGATTCAAGTCTTCTGTTGTTACCTTTTTTGTGTGTCTAAGTTTTGACCCTGCAGTCAAATGGCAAATTCCTGGAGGAGAAAGCCCCGTATTTTCCATTTCTGATCCTGTTTACATTGCCCCCCTTAGATCAATGCCCCTCTCAAGACTTCAATATGTATTTATGAAAGAAACAAATAAGCAAAAATAAAAATGACAAATTTATTCATTGTCTTACTCTCATCTGAGTGAAAGACATTTTTAACATTCTCTACTCTTGTGACTTGAATTTTTCTTCTAGTTAAAATGACCAATCTACTAAGCAAATAAACACAATCCTTGTGTATTGAATATGCCAATCCCTAGAAGGGGGCACGGCAGCCTGCAATACCTTTCCCTGCATGGCAGCGCCCATTTGCCACAGCAGAAGCCCCTGTGCAGAGAGCGCCCTGAGTCTGGTTCCTTGTCGCCAATATTTTCTGGAGATCGGGAACCTGGAGCCCCAGTGCAGGGGCCCATCTGACGTCCCAGGGAAACACAGCCACCTAGTTCTTTTTCTCTGCCTTTTTCCTCTGCCCGATTTCTATTACTGTTGCTTACTTAGGTGTCCCTGGAAGCTGAGGTCAGGCACAAGGAGACCTGAAGATGGAACTCTGTTCAGGAGATAGGCAGTCCCCAACTCAGTGAGGGGGAATCCCGGGGCCGAAGGAACAAAGTGGCCGAAGTCTGGGCCTCCTGAGTCCTGTTCCTATGGGTGATTGAGACTATGCCATTGCGCACATAGGAGTTATTGAAAAAATAAGTTCCTCTGGGAGAATTGGGCACCATCCAGTTAGGGGAACAGGAGTTCAGACAGCTCCAGAAACTTCCTCTCCCTGAGGTTCCCGTCCTCCTATTCCACCCTGGTGCAGGTGGCTGTTGCCCCTGTCAAACATGAATCGCAGTTCCTCCCTCCCCAGCAGTCCCTGTCGTGGTGCCCAGACAGAGGCTGCAGTTTCCTCTCCACCTCCAATCTCTCCCTCCAGCCAGCCAGACACCTGGCCCTTACCTGGCAGCCCCAGCAGGGTGAAGTAGCCCCGGCACTCGGTGAAGCCAGAGCTCTCTCGAACACAGGAGCGCCACAGCCCCTGGTAGTTGAAAACAGCTGTTACGGGGTTGTTGTACAAGTCTTGGGTGCTCCACTGGTCCATGCAGGTGGCAGCAATGATGCCCGCAATCCCAATCAGTGAAACCACGAACCCCAAGCCCTGACAGGCAGTCACGGCCATGGTGGTGCACAGTGTCGACACAGAGCCACACGACAAGTGGACAGCGCAATTCTGAGAATGCCGAGTGTAGGGATGGAGTTTTCTCTGAGAGGCTGGTGTACACGTCAGGAACGGACCATGTAATGGAGGCGGTTACTCACCAGTGCCACCTGGGCTTGCCCTACTCCTTTATCTATTGAAGTGAGATAATTCCCACAATATGGTACCAAGAGTCATTTGTTTTCCGCCATATGTACACTCTACTCACTGTTTACCTTTTGAGGGAGTTTCTTTCCTGATTAACCAGGCTCCCCTCTGTAGAGGGTAAAGCAAGTGCAGAGGTGGTTGCCCAGAAGGCACTGCAGATTGGTCAGGCAGGGCTTCCAGTAGTTAAGCCACAAAATACTTGGAGATACAAGGGCTTCATCCATGTGGCCCTGGGGACTGAGATACATGCTGCCACCTTAGTTAAAAAACTTAGGCAAGGCCGGTTATGAGGCATAATAAGGTATAGTTGATTCTAGTTAATCATGGTAGTTACGTTCTATAAAGTCACAAAGAACACCGAATTAGTGAATACTGAATCATTGCCCATAGGGGAAGTACAGGGTCAGGCTCCTGCAAGCCTCTGGTCACATTTTCATCATCAGTAGATAAACTTACTGTACGTGTATTTCTGTTTAAAAACAGCTTATTTAATATAAATTGTTGGTTCATTAGCATTGGACTCACAGCCAACAGCAGTGAAATTCATGCCTGAATGAAGCTTATCTAACACACATATTTTCTCCATAAGGCACAGGACAGCCTGCCTGTGCTTCTAAACAGTAATCAGTGCTTCTGTACTATGCTTGGGGGCCATTTTAAACAGTGAAATCAACAAAAAGCACAAAAATGTGAAAAACGTGGCAGCACACATACTTCAAAGAGGACACTTGTTTACCGTATGAGAGCGGAAAAAAGAAGGAAGAGTTTCACGTTACTGGGCCTCAGCTGGGAACATGCAACTTGGGCAATGCAAAATTTTCACCCTCGGCACATGCTGTTATGACTGCAGCAGTGCCATGAGTATTGATTTTGGAGTTAAAATAAGTTTTAGCGAGTAGGCAAATTTGAAAATATGGTACACATGGTTAATGAGAATCAGCTGTAGTAGTTATTTGATGGAATTGACTAGTTAATGTGGTTAAACTGTTTGCAGCTTCTGTGGCACCTGACTGCCTTAATCAATGGAGAAACCATGCGGGAAGGAAGACAGCAGAGGTAAGAAGAAGGCCTTTGGGTTCTGGAACTACACAGCTTGGGTTCAAGCCCCACTCCATTGCTTACTAGCTGTGGATGGGTAGCAGCTAAATACTTAACTTCTTTGAGCCACATTATCTTCATATGTAAAATGAGGTAATAATAGTGCTTATCTCTCTGGATTGTTTTGTACATTAAATGTGAAAATACATGTGAAATGTTGAGCATTACGTGTGGAGCACTGTACTCAGAAAATACTAGGAAATATTACTAGGGCAGACTGATAATATAATTGAAAGCTGTAGCAATTGATGATCACTCTCACATTGTGTTTCTTCACATTGATCCAGAAGTTAAACCGCAGCCTACTCACACAACGTGTCTCTAGTTACAAAAAGGCTTAAAGGTTTTTTTTTGTCCAAATATTATTCCTACTTATTCTGAACCTGGACTCAAGTCTCAACTTTTTTCACCAACTCACAGAGCTATATTATACGTTGTTGGCTAACATCTCTGTGTTCTAGTCTTTCCATTTCTAAAGTTAAGATTTTGGAATATGTTAGATAGTTCATAATTGTAAAAAAGAAGTACCTCTTTCTTTGACTATGATATTGTCAGGAAGACAAATATATCGTTTAGATTAAAAGTGTGTGTGTGCATTTATGTGTGTGTGTGTGTATATGCTTGTGTGGCAGTGGGAGGGCAGGAGGAAGGGCATGCTACTCTGATTTATGGAATGAAGAAACTTTTCTCTTGCTCCATGAAGTAGCCTCTAAGATCACTTATTAGAATCACACAGGGATCCAGGGAACATAATTTGAAAACTATTGTCTTAGATTCCCTCAATAATCTATTAAAAAATTCATACAGTGAAGAAACGAACTAGAAAAATCAGTTCACTGGCCCAGAGAGAAAACAAGGAAGCTTGTTAGGCTTTGCCTGAGCTGGTCCATGTGTGAAAAAAATTGAAAAAAAATCTTCTGAGACTATATTACCAAAAGCCTCTTTCTG
This sequence comes from Pan paniscus, assembly GCF_029289425.2. Classification (NCBI taxonomy): domain Eukaryota; kingdom Metazoa; phylum Chordata; class Mammalia; order Primates; family Hominidae; genus Pan; species Pan paniscus. Next base: position 135,901,954 of record NC_085926.1, on the reverse strand, counting down.
TAATGTGACTGGGGTTTGAATTTGTACCCTGAACATCATGGCCCTGGAGCTCCTACACTAAGAAAGTAGCTTTAAAAGGTGATTCCAAGCTGATAACATATCTAGAATGATTTGCAGAGGCAACTGCAAAACCCTCAATGCAGGTTGCATAAGATTTCGACATTTAAAGTCCTGTCAAACTTGAGCTCAAAACCCAAAATTCAAAATCTGCTATAAACAGTGGTGTACTAGTAAACCCAGTGGTATACTAGTAAACCAACTCTAAAAAGAAAAAAAGAATTACTCTGATTTGTAGCCTTTGCCAATTCTCCTACCATGGCTGATTTCAGTCTACTAATGTGAATGTAAAGTCACTAAATGCAAAGTTGGGAAGAGATGCATGGAATCAACTCTTGCAAGCTGACTCTAGCACATTACTTATGAATACTATCATAAGACTTAAATGCTTACAAGAAACCCCTTCTTGAATCAGATAATACAGTTAAATCATAAAAGAAGGAACTAAAACCATAAGTAAATAAAAATCACCACAAAAAAAGAACAGGAAGATCTGACAACTTCCCCACTAGAATTTCTAGAAATTAAGGATATAATGAAACAAAACTTCAATGGATAGTGTGGTAGGCACAATTTTGCCCTCTTTCCCAATGATCTCTGGCCTTTGTGTTACTCCCATGGCTATAATATATTACATGGCAAAAAGGATTTTACAGATGTAATTAAAGTTACTAATCAGCTGACCTTAATATAAAGAGATTATTTTAGATTATCCAGGAAAGCCCAATGTAATCATATAAACCCTAAAAAGCAGCAGAAAAAGGTAGAACATGGAGTGGGAGAGATGTAGCAGAAAGTTAAGTTAGAGAGAGCTCAAGAATGAGAAGGATTTGATGCACAATTTTTACCTTGAAGATGAAAGGAGATCACATGACAGGGAAGCAGGAACTTCAGCCCTGCAACTGCAAAGAACTGAATTCTTCCAACCAACAGTGAGTTTGGAAGAACCCTCCAAGTCCCCATACCTTAATTGAAGCTCAGCAATTCCTTAAACAGAATATCCCAAAACTAATTGGGCCCTTATCTTATACCATATGCAAAAATCAATATCATGCTAGACATCTGATTTATAGAAACTGTGAGATAATAAATGGGTGTTATTTGAAGCTGCTAAGTTTCTGGAAATTTGTTATGACAGCAGTAGAAAACTAAAAACAGATAATTAACAGATTAAACACAGCTGAAGGTAATACTCATAAAGTAAAAAATAGAACTGAAAAAATTATGCAAAATGTAGACAGAGAAATAAAGAGGTGGAAAACATGAAACAGTAGTAAGAGAATGGAAAAATGAATGAGAAATTCCAACACACATCTAATAGAAGTATAAGAAGACAATAAATAGAATGAAAAAAATATTTGATGAGTTATTGGCTAAGGATTTTCAAGAATGAATGAAAAGCATAAATTCCATGTTAATGTTGTTAAATGAGTTCCAAGAATGGTAAATAAAAACAAATTCACACCTGGATGTATTGTAGTATTGAAAAACACCAAAGTCAAAGAGAAAAACCTTTAAAACCTTTAAGGTCAGCTGATTAGTAACTTTAATTACATCTGTAAAATCCTGAGAGAAAGGAATTGCAGCTATTATATCAATTGCAACAACTGAAGCCAGAAGAATAGAATTATATCTTTAAAGACTGATAATAAAAATAATTACTAACTCAAAACATTGAGAAGACAAGCCACACACTGAGATAAAATATTTGCAAAAGACATCTGGTACAAGATTCTTATCTAAAATATACTAAGAACTCTTAAAACTCAACAATAAAAAAAATACAACCTGATTTTAAAATGGAAGAATTAGCATGAGCAATCAGACAAGGAAAAGAAGCAAAATACATCCAATTTGGAAAGAAAGAGGTAAAACGATCTGTTTTCAGATAATATGATCCCATATATAAAAACTCCTTAAGACTCCACAAAAAACCTGTTAAAACTAACAAATGAATTCAGTAATGTTGCAGGATACAAAAGAAACACAAAAATTAGTTGTGCATTTTTACACCAATCATGATCTATCCAAAAAGGAAATCAAGAAAAAAAAATACCGTTTATAATAGCATCAAAAAGAATAAAATATTTTGGAGTAAATTTAACCAAGGAGGTGAGAGATCTGTAGCCTGAAAACTTTAAAGCATCAATGAAAGAAATCGAAGACACAAATAAATGGAAAGATGTCTCTTGTTCATGGATTGGAAGAATTAATATTGTTAAAATGTCCATACTACTCAAAGTGATACACAGATTCAGCATAACCCCTATTAAACTCCAGTGCCATTTTTCACAGAAATGAAAAAATATTCTAAAATTTGTATGAAACCACAAAAGACCCTAAAGAGCCAAAGCAATCTCGAGGAAAAAGAACACATTTGGAGACATCACACTTCCTGACTTCAAATTATATTACAAAACTATAGTAATCAAAACAGTATGGCACAGACATAAAAACAGACACATAGACCAGTGGAACAAAATATGGAGGACAGAAATAATTCCAAGCAATATACAGTCAACTAATTTTTGACAAGGGCATCAAAAATACACAAAAAAGAAAGGGTAGTAAATGGTGTTGGGATAACTGGATATTCACATACAAAAGAATAGAATTGGGCCCTTACCTTATACCATATACAAAAATAAGTTCAAATTGGATTAAAGACTTAAACGTAAGGCCTGAAGCCATAAAACTCCTTAAAGAAAACATCAGGAAAAAGCTTGTTGACTTTCATCTTGATAATTTTCTTTTTATATGACACCAAAAGCTCAGGCGACAGTAGGAAAAATAGCCAAGTGGGACTACATCAAGCTAAAAATAGCCAAGTGGGACTACATTTGCTTCTGCACAGCAATGCAAACAATTAACAAAATGAAAAGACAACCTAGATTAGGGGAAAATATTTGCAGACAGTATAGCTGATAAGGGGTTAATATAAAAGATATATAGGGAACTCACACAACTTAATAGCAAATAAACAAACAACTGGATTAAAAAAATGGGCAAATGAACTGAATAGACATTTTCCTAAAGAAGACATACAAACTGACAACAGATATATGAAAAAGTGCTCAACATCATTATCATTAGGGATATTCAAATCAAAGCAATAATAAAATATCACCTCACATTTGTTAGGAAGACTATTGTCAAAAAGATAAAAGATAGTAAGTGTTGGCGAGGATGTGGAGAAAATGAAATTATTGTACGCTGTTGGTGGGAATGTAAATTGTTACACCCATCCCGGAAACCCATTCTGGAGTTTCCTCAAAAAAATTAAAAATAGAGCTACCGTAAGATCCAGAAGTCCCTCTTCTGGATATATACGCAAAGGAAATGAAATTAGAACCTCAAAGAGATATCTGTGCACTCATGTTCATTGCAGCACTGTTTATAATAGCCAAGATGCAGAAACAATCTAAGTGTCTGTGCTAACTCTAACGGTGTTGAGGGATTTTATTTGCCCCATTTTACCAATCTGATTCCCAGGCACATAGGGAATATTTCTCACCTACAGTATAGGAACAGTTTGAAAAATAACAGTCTAAATACCACTATGTTCAGAGGTCTGTAGCACTAAGTGTGGGCTCTGAAAAAAAATTCAATTTTCCAGAAGAGAGAGCCCACCTGCTCTTTCCAGAAAAAATGCCCATCCCAGATTCTGGAGGGGAAACTCAGAATGTTCTTGTCATAAGCTCATGGGTCAGATATAACTCAGAAAAACGACCATTGAACTCCGAGTTTCAGCCTAAGGTGGGCGTTCTAAGGACAGCATTCAGCTAAGTAGTGACTCATTTCCACTTGGTTTGGCTTGTGGGAGTAACAAGACATCACTCCCTTGACTGTAGACAGGAGGTATAAATGGCTCAAGCACCTTCCCCAATTTGCAGACTCAAGGTTCCATTCTAAAGCCAGAAAGCATGGCAAACCAAAATATGCCCAGTATTATTCACTGGCTTCCTAGTTCTTGCTATATTTTTGAGCCCCAGTTTGAGTGACTAATAGCATATGGATTTTTGATAAAAAATACACCTAAAAGCAGTTCATAAATTCAGGCATATTTGGAAAGAATTTGAACAATATGTATTTTCTCAGGCTAGACATGAAATAGATCTGTTTGTTTACCAAGCAGGGTTTTGGTTGGTAAACTCAAACATTGCTTCCATTGACATAAAGCAAGATGCAGCAAAATTATGAACATTATCCATAATACCATGTTTTCCCGGTTGCCAGCACATGTCTATGTTAAGATGTACCCTGAGATACAGGAGGCCTTTCTAGGACAAGAATTCTAAGACAGAATCAGCCTTTGGCAAGGGTGTGATGACACCACACATGATCTTCAGGCTCCCCGACACTCATCTGTCTGTCTTTTCTGAGACCTTTCCTCCTCATGGATGCTCATTGCCCCAGGTCCTCATGTGCTCTCACATCTCTAAAATATGCCAGTAGGGAAGAGATGTGCTAAGGCATGATCAGGAAGGCTTCGTCTGCAACCTCTTCTGAATTATTTATATTTTACCCTGGGAATCAACTTCTCTCTCCACCTTAAAAACAAATCAAACAAAACATTGTCTGTTTGCTGGTGGTTTGGCAATCCCTAGACTTTTGGATTTTATAAATGAGTAAATTTTATATAAAGGATTCCAGGACTCAAAGAGGACTGGCAAATCATTATTTTGTTAAGTAAGGACAATAACTAATGACCATATCACATCATTTATAAGATAAATAATATTTTAATGTGAAATGATAGAAAACCACAATCTCAGAATAAAGGACAGTCTTCAACAGGTAAGATATATATAAAATATATATTATATATATTTGTACCTATGTTAAACATAGGTACAAATGATATATGTATGATGATATATATAATATATAAATGATATATATCATTTGTATCTATGTTTAACATTGTCCTCATTTTTTATCTAATTTCTTTTCACATAAGGAAACCATCATCATGGACCATCATAGTCCATGAACCAGCATGGGTGCAGATGCTTGGAGTTGCAGGGTTAGTAGCTGACCTTCAGCTGGTGAGATGCTCGCTAATAAGTTTGTTGAGGAGGAGCAATGCCAGGATAGGGGGGCCAGAAGTGTGACTTTTGAGGTGCAGGTGATCTTTAGGAAAGATGCTGAATTTGTGAGAATATGTAGACAGGCAAAGAGAGAAGATCTTGAGGACTCCAGATGATCTGACTGAGGGTGCAGGAACTGAGGTGGGTAGAAGTGGGGACAGGGTGTCTAGTGAAAAGTCATCACATCAGGGACAGAAGAGAAGAAAAGCAATGAAAAGTCCCTAAGGACCATGACTATGAACTCACAAGTGGCTCATTTAGAATGTTCTGTGGACAAGGACTAAGGAACATTGGTTGATTGATTGATTGCATGAGATTCGTTTGATTAATTCATGAATGTATTTGTCTAAAAAGCAATTGTTGAGTCAGGTAATGCACTAAGGACCGGGGCTATGGAAATTAATAAGGTACAATTTTTGTCCTCAGATATGTGTAATTATTTATAAATGGTATACAGTCATGCATTGAATAACAATGTTTTGGTTAATGATGAACTGCACTTATGGTGGTAGGCCCTAGAGATTATAATAGAGCTGAAAAACTTTTATTGCCTAGTGACATTGCAGCCATCATAACATCATAGCATAATGCATTACTCGCATGTTTATGGTGATACTGGTGTAAACAAACCTACTGCACTGCCAGTCATATAAGAGTATACAGCACATAACGATTATATACAAACAATACATACTACTTGATAGTGATAATAAATGACTATGTTACTACTCTTACATATTTACTATACTATGCTTTTTATTGTTGGGGTGTACTCCTTCTACTTACTAAAAATAGTTCACTGTAAAACAGCCCCAGGCAGGTACTTCAGGAGGAATTCCAGAAGGCTATATTGTTATCACAGGAAATGACAGCTCCATGAGTGTTATTGCTCCTGAAGACCTTCCAGTGGGACAAGATGTGGAGGTGAAAGACAATGATATTGATTATTCTGACCCTATGTAGGCCTATGCTAATGCGTGTGTGTCTTAGTTCTTTTTTTAAATGTTTAAAAAGTAAAAAAAAAGGAAAAATTAAGATATAAAAAAAATTTATGCAGCTGTACAAAATGTCTTTGTGTCTTAACCTAAGTAGTATTACAAAAGAGTCCAAAAGTTAAAAATAATTAAAAAGCTTATAAAGTAAAAATGTTACAGTAAGCTCAGATTAATTTATTATTGAAGAAAAAATTTGAAAAAATAAATCTAGTGTAGCCTAAGTGTACAGTGTTTATAAAGTCTATAGTGGTCTACAGTAATGTCCTAGGCCTTCACATTCACTTCCCACTCATTCACTAACTCACCCGGGGCAACTTACAGTCCTGTAAGCTCTATCCATGGTAAATGCCCTATACAGGTGTAGCATTAAAACAAATCTTTTATATCATATTTTTACTGCACCTTTTTATGTTTAGATATGTTTAGATACATAAATACTTACCATTTTGTTACACTGATTACAGTATTCATTATAGTAACATACTATACAGGTTCGTAGCCTAGGAGCAATAGGCTATACCATATAGCCTAGGTGTGTAGTAGGTTATACCATACAGGTTTGTGTAAGTTGACTCTGTGATGTTCACACAACAACAAAGTCACCTAATGATGCATTTCTTAGAATGTATCCCCATCGTTAAGTGACACATGACTGTATATGTGCTAATATATTTTATGTATTAGATACATTATAAAACATACCCTGACATGAAAATTTAATGAGGACAATACAAAAATGATTATAAATAGAAGTTTTGAGATTATCTTCCTGTGGATTATTTTCCTGGGCTGTGTACACTCCCTGTTTGTAGATTGTTGGCCAAATGAGGTGTGAGCAACTTGAGAGAGGGAGACTGGCAAGTAGGAGTGCTGATGGCTTTGGGGAAAGGAATAGCGCCATGAGGCTAAGGCACAGACATGGGGCTCAAAGAGAGAGTGGCATGAGTTTCTTAGGACCAAAGAGAAAAGAGGGAAAAAGAATGCAGTAAGCTGAAATGGAGCAAAAAGAAGAGAAGAAAGGATGTGTAGCTTGGGGCTGGGGGAATAAGTAGGGTGATTGAAAGAACTGGTGAGTGCTCGTTGAGGTGGAGCTTATGGAGAGAAAGGGAGCTAGAAACTCTGGTTGGAGTGGATCTGGCTTATGTGGACCCAGCTAAGTGAGCAGCATGAGGCTGGCTTGTGATTTACCTATTGTTCATATGAGGTACACCCCATAGTCATACAGTGATGACTGACAGCTTGTGCTCAATTGCAGAGTACAGTGTGGGAAGGGCTTACGTGAGACTGGAAAGAGGGAAACCCATAAATCTCAAGGGAGAATCTTGCACTGATTCTGATAGGCTTATAGGTCACAGGGCACTGTGGCTCAGTGTTAGCTTTTTGAGTCATTTGATAACAGCACTAGGGTGACCAGTCATCCTGATTTGCTCAGGACTGTCCTGGTTATGTGACTGAAAGTCCCAGGTCCCAGAAAACCCCTGAGTTTCAGGCAGTGGTGCTTCAAAACATTCGTAGTAAAGGTCCCATAGAGGGACTGTGTTTTCCAAACCAAAGTGTTTAAATGCATGAATGGAGGAGGCATTTCCCCTCTGACTTCTTAGGTTACATAGAAATTTTTCTTTAGGCCAGGCGTGGTAGCTCACACCTGTAATCCCAGCATTTTGGGTGGCCAAAGTGAGCTAATTGCTTGAGCTCAGGAGTTTGAGACCAGCCTGGACAACGTGCCAAAACCCCATCTCTACAAAAGAATACAAAAATCGCTGGGCGTGGTGGCGTGTGCCTGTAGTTCTAGCTACTTGGGAGGCTGAGGTGGGAGGATCACTTGAGCCCAGGAGGTCGAGGCTGCAATGAACTGTGAATATGGCACCACTGCACTCCAGCCAGGTCAACAGAGCAAGACCCTGTCTCAAATTTTTTTTTTTAATATAAAATTAAATCACCTCTAGTTAATGTATATAATAAATTAACTTTGTGATGACACTAAGATGGGAGGAAATCCCCCGTGTGGGAAGTGTTAGGGCTGATGGCCCTAGAGGTTTTCATTTACCCACCACACATGCTTTATCTAAGCTGCTTTCAGTATCAGGAGCGGACTCTGTTTCCTGCTCTCAGGAATCACGAGGAGGGTGAGACAAGAGAGCAAACAAGGTAGGGAGGGCTGGTTTCTGTTTGACTAGCTGTAGGCCTGCTCGCCTTCCTGCCACCTCCCAATGTTCAACACATCAACTGCAGGTTCACCTTTAGGTGCTTTTATTCAGGGGAGCTAAAAACTTACTCAAAGGGTTTCTGAGTCATGAGGACAATTAAGACTCCAAACTGCATTTTCTTTCACAAAGGTTTTCTTTAAGTTACAATGTTTATTTTTTTATTTTCACAAAAGTAATATACACGGTAATATAAAAGTGAGAGAATAAAAAATTTACAAAAAAAACCCAAAGGAGGGATGAATAGGTGGAGCACAGGGGGTTTTTAGGGCAGTGAAACCACTGTATGATGCTATGATGGTGGATATATTACACATTTGTCATTATACATGTGTCCAGACTCATAGAGTGCACAGCACCAAGAGTAAACCCTACAGTAAACTATGCACTGTGGATGATAATGATGTGTCAATGAAGGTTTGTCAATAGCAAGAAATGTACCACTCTGTGGGGGATGTTGATAATGGGAGAGGCTCTTAATGTGTGGGATATAGGGGCACAATGTATATGGAAAATATGTCTACCTTCCTCTCAGTTTTGCTGTGAACGTAAAACTGTTCTAAAAAAGCAAGTTCTAATAATAAATAAATAAAAGGAAAAACATTCCTCAAGCCAACAAAGCATAGATTCCTGTAAGAGATACTATTGTTAACATTTTGTCTTTATTTACCTCTTGTCTTCTTTCCCTGAATACATACATTTTACATATTTGGGATCAGACTGCACATACACATTTTATTATGTTTTTTCATTTAACTTTATATTTGTCGAAAATATTTTCTTCATTAAAACCCATTGCAAGCATAAATTTTAATATGTTATCATGTAGATGTATCATATTTATTTAACCTTTCTCCCACTGTTTATTTAGGTTTTTACCAGTGTTTATTTTTGAAAAATTAGAATCTTTGATTTTTGAAATCTTGATGGGAAGAAGTAGAAAAAAACCTAGCATTTAAGTTGTAAGCAATTTTTAATTTCACTAGAGATATATGCTGTAATCGTCCTTCAGCATAAGCTGCATTTTGTTCTGGGCACAACCGTAACTAACACACTATAATTACACATATGTAAAGTACGTACCCACTTGCTATTTGGGGAGAAAATGCATTGTTATACCCAACCATAACGTGGATGTTTGTATACTTATAATCCAAGTGTACTGATGTGTAAGGAACTCTCTCTCTCTCTTTTTTTTGGTGTATGCTTGAGTCAGAGTTGTATCTCTGCAGAATATGTTTATTTGTTTGGTAAGAAGAAGTAAATGGAGTATAAAAATTTTTTTTCTCGGTTTGAAATGAAACTGCTCTATGCCTAAAGAAAGACTTGTTCTCCTGAATGTGGCTATGCATGTCTATGTACATACTTGGTTACCCAGAGCACTTGGCCTCTTAAGATCTAGATAAGATAGTTCTATCACTCATTCTATAGCTCATGGATCTCCAAAGTCCCACTCAAGATTTCTGCAGTTTCCTGAGCAGCTTGGTTCTCATCATCTCTGCCTCTGAGATCCTGCTTCCTTGCACCTGTCCCTGTTACATACCATGTGTACCCAGATCTCACATCCAGCTTCTTCCTCAATTTACACAATGCAAATTCACACAGAGCATCTAAATGTGAAGAAATAATAATAATGGCCGCTGACATTTATTGAGTACTTACACCGTACCAGGCATTATTCAAGAACTTCAGAGGCATAGCTCGATTGAATCTTCATAACAACCCTATGAGATGGGCATTCTAAATATTCCAACTTTACAGGTAAAGAAAGTGAGGTACTGAGAGATTAGGTACAATTTATATGCAAGTATGTTTACTAAAACATTCACTTATTCAAAAGATTGGTAAGCATTGTAATAATTTTGCAAAGTGGTGGGGATTCAATGGAGAAAAATACAGACATGGTATTGGCTCTCAGGAAGCCCACAGTTGAGAGGCAGGAAACAGACAATTAAATTATTAGAGGGAGCAGAGCAAGATGGTGGAATAGAAGTCTCCACCGATCGTCTCCTCACCCCACAAGGACACCAGTTTAACAACTATCTACACAAAAAAATGACCTTCATAAGAACCAAAAGGAAGGCAAACACCCCAGTACCTGGTTTTAACTTTATATCACTGAAAGAGGCATTGAAGAGGTAGGAAAAACAGTCTATATATATATATATATATGTATATATATATATATATACATATTTTATTATACTTTAAGTTCTAGGGTACATGTGCACAACATGCAGGTTTGTTACATATGTATACATGTGCCATGCTGGTGTGCTGCACCCATTAACTCATCATTTACATTAGGTATATCTCCTAATGCTATCCCTCCCCCTCCCCCCACCCCACAACAGGCCCCAGTGTGTGATGTTCCCCTTCCTGTGTCCATGTGTTCTCATTGTTCAATTCCCACCTATGAGTGAGAACATGTGGTGTTTGGTTTTTTGTCCTTGCGATAGTTTGCTGAGAATGATGGTTTCCAGATTCATCCATGTCCCTACAAAGGACATGAACTCATCATTTTTATGGCTGCATAGTATTCCATGGTGTATATGTGCCACATTTTCTTAATCCAGTCTATCATTGTTGGGCATTTGGGTTGGTTCCAAGTCTTTGCTATTGTGAATAGTGCCGCAATAAACATACGTGTGCACGTGTCTTTATAGCAGCATGATTTATGTTCCTTTGGGTATATACCCAGTAATGGGATGGCTGGGTCAAATGGTATTTCTAGTTCTAGATCCCTGAGGAATTGCCACACTGTCTTCCACAATGGTTGAATGAGTTTACAGTCCCACCAACAGTGTAAAAGTGTTCCTATTTCTCCACATCCTCTCCAGCACCTGTTGTTTCCTGACTTTTTAATGATTGCCATTCTAACTGGTGTGAGATGATATCTCATTGTGGTTTTGATTTGAATTTCTCTGATGTCCAGTGATGATGAGCATTTTTTCGTGTGTCTGTTGGCTGCATAAATGTCTTCTTTTGAGAAGTGTCTGTTCATATCCTTCGCCCACTTTTTGATGGGGTTGTTTGTTTTTTTCTTGTAAATTTGTCTGAGTTCTTTGTAGATTCTGGATATTAGCCCTTTGTCAGATGATTAGATTACAAAAATTTTCTCTCATTCTGTAGGTTGCCTGTTCACTCTGATGGTAGTTTCTTTTGCTGTGCAGAAGCTCTTTAGTTTAATTAGATCCCATTTGTCAATTTTGGCTTTTGTTGCCATTGCTTTTGTTGTTTTAGACATGAAGTCCTTGCCCATGCCTATGTCCTGAATGGTATTGTCTAGCTTTTCTTTTAGGGTTTTTATGGTTTTAGGTCTAACATTTAAGTCTTTAATCCATCTTGAATTAATTTTTGTATAAGATGTAAGGAAGGGATCCAGTTTCAGCTTTCTACATATGGCTAGCCAGTTTTCCCAGCACCATTTGTTAAATAGGGAATCCTTTCCCCATTTCTTGTTTTTGTCAGGTTTGTCAAAGCTCAGATAGTTGTAGATGTGTGGTATTATTTCTGAGGGCTCTGTTCTGTTCCATTGATCTATATCTCTGTTTTGGTACCAGTACCATGCTGTTTTTGTTACTGTAGCCTTGTAGTATAGTTTGAAGTCAGGTAGCGTGATGTCTCCAGCTTTGTTCTTTTGGCTTAGGATTGACTTGGTTCCATATGAACTTTAAAGTAGTTTTTTCCAATTCTATGAAGAAAGTCATTGGTAGCTTGATGGGGACGGCATTGAATCTATAAATTACCTTGGGCAGTATGGCCATTTTCACAATATTGATTCTTCCTATCCATGAACATGGAATGTTCTTCCATTTGTTTGTGTTCTCTTTTATTTCATTGAGCAGTGGTTTGTAGTTCCCCTTGAAGAGGTCCTTCATATCCCTTGTAAGTTGGATTCCTAGGTATTTTATTCTCTTTGAAGCAATTGTGAATGGGAGTTCTCTCATGATTTGGCTCTCTGTTTGTCTGTTATTGGTGTATAAGAATGCTTGTGATTTTTGCACATTGATTTTGTATCCTGAGACTTTACTGAAGTTGCTTATCAGCTTAAGGAGATTTTGGGCTGACACGATGGGGTTTTCTGGATATACAATCATGTCATCTGCAAACAGGGACAATTTGACTTCCTCTTTTCCTAATTGAAATACCCTTTATTTCTTTCTCCTGCCTGATTGCCCTGGCCAGAACTTCCAACACCATGTTGAATAGGAGTGGTGAGAGAGGGCATCCCGGTCTTGTGCCAGTTTTCAAAGGGAATACTTCCATTTTTGCCCATTCAGTATGATATTGGCTGTGGGTTTGTCATAAATAGCTCTTATTATTTTGAGATATGTCCCACCAATACCTAATTTATTGAGAGTTTTTAGCATGAAGCTGTTGAATTTTGTCAAAGGCCTTTTCTGCATCTATTGAGATAATCATGTGGTTTTTGTCTTTGGTTCTGTTTATATGCTGGATTACGTTTATTGATTTGCGTATGTTGAACCAGCCTTGCATCCCAGGGATGAAGCCCACTTGATCATGGTGGATAGGCTTTTTGATGTGCTGCTGGATTGGGTTTGACAGTATTTTATTGAGGATTTTTGCATTGATGTTCATCAGGGATTTTGCTCTAAAATTCTCTTTTTTTGTTGTGTCTCTGCCAGGCTTTGGTATCAGGATGATGCTAGCCTCATAAAATGAGTTAGGGAGGATTCCCTCTTTTTCTATTGATTGGAATAGTTTCAGAAGGAATGGTATCAGCTCCTCCTTGTACCTCTGGTAGAATTCGGCTGTGAATCCTTCTGGTCCTGGACTCTTTCTGGTTGGTAAGGTATTAATTATTGTCTCAATTTCAGAGCCTGTTGTTGGTCTATTAAGAGATTCAACTTCTTCCTGGTTTAGTCTTGGGAGGGTGTATGTGTCAAAGAATGTATCCATTTCTTCTAGATTTTCTAGTTTATTTGCATAGAGGTGTTTATAGTATTCTCTGATGGTAGTTTGTATTTCTGTGGGATTGGTGGTGATATCCCCTTTATCATTTTTTATTGCATCTATTTGATTCTTCTCTCTTTTCTTCTTTATTAGTCTTGCTAGCAGTCTATCAATTTTGTTGATCTTTCAAAAAACCAGCTCCTGGATTCATTGATTTTTTGAAGGGTTTTTTGTGTCTCTATCTCCTTCAGTTCTGCTCTGATCTTAGTTATTTCTTGCCTTCTGCTAGCTTTTGAATGATTTGCTCTTGCTTTTCTAGTTCTTTTAATTGTGATGTTGGGGTGTCAATTTTAGATCTTTACTGCTTTCTCTTGTGGGCATTTAGTGCCATAAATTTCCCTCTACCCACTGCTTTAAATGTGTCCCAGAGATTCTGGTATGTTGTGTCTTTGTTCTCGTTGGTTTCAAAGAACATCTTTATCTGTGCCTTCATTTCGTTATGTACCCAGTAGTCATTCAGGAGCAGGTTGTTCAGTTTCCACATAGTTGAGTGGTTTTGAGTGCGTTTCTTAATCCTGAGTTCTAGTTTGATAGCACTGTGGTCTGAGAGACAGTTTGTTATAATTTCTGTTCTTCTACATTTGCTGAGGAGTGCTTTACTTCCAACTACGTGGTCAATTTTGGAATAGGTGCGGTGTGGTGCTGAGAAGAATGCATATTCTGTTGATTTGGGGTGGAGAGCTCTGTAGATGTCTGTTAGGTCCACTTGGTGCAGAGCTGAGTTCAATTCCTGAATATCCTTGTTAACTTTCTGTCTCATTGATCTGTCTAATGTTGCAAGTGGGGTGTTAAAGTCTCCCATTATTATTGTCTGGGAGTCTAAGTCTCTTTGTAGGTCTCTAAGGACTTGCTTTATGAATCTGGGTGCTCCTGTATTGGGTGTATATATATTTAGGATAGTTAGCTCTTCTTGTTGAATTGATCCCTTTATCATTATGTCATGGCCTTCTTTGTCTCTTTTGATCTTTGTTGGTTTAAAGTCTGTTTTGTCAGAGACTAGGATTGCAATCCCTGCCTTTTTTTGTTTTCCATTTGCTTGGTAGATCTTCCTCCATCCCTTTATTTTGAGCTTACGTGTGTCTCTGCATGTGAGATGGGTTTCCTGAATACAGCACACTGATGGGTCTTGACTGTTTATCCAATTTGCCAGTCTGTGTCTTTTAATTGGAGCATTTAGCCCATTTACATTTAAGGTTAATATTGTTATGTGTGAATTTGATCTGTCATTATGATGTTAGCTGGTTATTTTGTTCATTAGTTGATGCAGTTTCTTCCAAGCCTCAGTGGTCTTTACAATTTGGCATGTTTTTGCAGTGGTTAGTATCGGTTGTTCCTTTCCACGTTTAGTGCTTCCTTCAGGAGCTCTTGTAGGGCAGGCCTGGTGGTGACAAAATCTCTCAGCATTTGCTTGTTTGTAAAGGATTTTATTTCTCCTTCATTTATGAAGCTTAGTTTGGCTGGATATGAAATTCTGGATAGAAAATTCTTTTCTTTAAGAATGTTGAATATTGACCCCCACTCTCTTCTGGCTTGTAGAGTTTCTGCTGAGAGATCAGCTGTTAGTCTGATGGGCTTCCCTTTGTGGGTAACCCGACCTTTCTCTCTGGCTGCCCTTAACACTTTTTTCTTCATTTCAACTTTGGTGAATCTGACAGTTATGTGTCTTGGAGTTGCTCTTCTCGAGGAGTATCTTTGTGGCATTCTCTGTATTTCCTGTATTTGAATGTTGGCCTGCCTTGCTAGATTGGGGAAGTTCTCCTGGATAATATCCTGCAGAGTGTTTTCCAACTTGGTTCCATTCTCCCTGTCACTTTCAGGTACACCAGTCAGATGTAGATTTGGTCTTTTCACATAGTCCCACATTCCTTGGAGGCTTTTTTCATTTCTTTTTATTCTTTTTTCCCTAAACTTCTCTTCTCACTTCATTTCATTCATTTGATCTTCAATCACTGATACCCTTTCTTCCAGTTGATCGAATCAGCTACTGAAGCTTGTGCATTTGTCATGTAGTTCTCATGCCATGGTTTTCAGCTCCATCAGGCCCTTTAAGGACTTCTCTGCATTGGTTATTCTAGTTAGCCATTCGTCTAATCTTTTTTCAAGGTTTTTAACTTCTTTGCGATAGGTTTGAACTTTCTCCTTTAGCTCAGAGGAGTTTGATCATCTGAAGCCTTCTTCTCTCAACTCGTCAAAGTCATTCTCCATCCAGCTTTGTTCCATTGCTGATGAGGAGCTGTCTTCCTTTGGAGAAAGAGAGGTGCTCTGATTTTTAGAATTTTCAGTTTCTCTGCTCTGTTTTTTCCCCAGCTTTGTGGTTTTATCTACCTTTGGTCTTTGATGATGGTGACATACAGATGGGGTTTTGGTGTGGATGTCCTTTCTGTTTGTTAGTTGTCCTTTTAACAGTCAGGACCCTCAGCTGCAGGTCTGTTGGAGTTTGCTGGAGGTCCACTCCAGACCCTGTTTGCCTGGGTATCAGCAGTGGAGGCTGCAGAACCGCAAGTATTGTTGAACAACAAATGTTGCTGTCTGATCGTTCCTCTGGAGGTTTCGTCTCAGAGGGTTACCTGGCTGTGTGAGGTGTCAGTTTGCCCCTACTGGGGGGTGCCTCCCACATTGGCTACTCAGGGGACAGGGACCCACTTGAGGAGGCAGTCTGTCTGTTCTCAGATCTCAAACTCTGTGCTGGGAGAACCACTACTCTCTTCAAAGCTGTCAGACAGGGACATTTAAGTCTGCAGAGGTTTCTGCTGCCTTTTGTTTGGCTATGCCCTGCCCCCAGAGGTGGAGTCTACAGAGGCAGGTAGGCCTCCTTGAGCTGCGGTGGGATCCACCCAGTTAGAGCTCCTGGCCGCTTTGTTTACCTACTCAAGCCTCAGCAATGGCAGGCACCCCTCCCCCAGCCTCACTGCCACCTTGCAGTTCGATCTGAGACTGCTGTGCTAGCAATGAGCGAGGCTCTGTGGGTGTGGGACCTTCCAAGCTATGTGCGGGATATAATCTCCTGTTGTGCCATTTGCTAAGACCATTGGAAAAGTGCAGTATTAGGGTGGGAGTGACCCGATTTTCCAGGTGCCATCTGTCACAGCTTTGCTTGGCTATGAAAGGGAATTCCCTGGCCCCTTGTGCTTCCCGGGTGAGGCAATGCCTCGCCCTGCTTCAGCTCACGCTCGGTGCACTGCACCCACTGTCTGACAAGCCGCAGTGAGATGAACCAAGTACCTCAGTTGGAAATGCAGAAATCACTGGTCTTCTGCATCACTCACGCTGGGAGCTGTAGACTGGAGCTGTTCCTATTCGGCCATCTTGGAACCACCCCCGGAAAAACAGTCTTGAATCGCCAATGCCACCCCTCCTCTATCCCCCAGCAGTGGCAGTGTGGTGTGAAGAGTGTCTCTGGGCTCCAGGGAAGTAAGACTACAGTATTTGTGAGGCATTGAACTCAGTGCTGCCCTTTGATAACAGAAAACAAAACTGGACCAAACTCAGCTGACACCCACCCATGGAGGGAGCATTTAAACCAGTCCTTGCCAGAGGACAGTTGTTGATCCCTGTAGTCCAAACCTGAGTTCCTCCAAGCCTCGCCTCCATGGGCTAAAGTACTCCAGGTCTCTGAATAAACTTGAAAGGCAGTCTAGGCCCCACAGACTGGAACTCCTGGGTGAGTCTGAGTGCTGAACTGCACCCAGAGCCAGTGGACTGGGGTTGCAGGGGTGTGACCTCCTGAGACACCAGCTGGGGCAGCTAAGGGAATGCTGGCATCATTTTCCCCCTCATCCAGGCTGAGCAGCTCACAGCTTCAAAAGAGACTTTTACCCTCTGCTTGAGGAGAGAAAAGGGAAGCTTGGGAAGGACTGTCTTGCATCTTGGATACCAGCTCAGCCACAGCAGTTTAGGGCACTGGACAGAGTTGTGAGACCCCCTTTTCAGGCCTTAGTCCTCAGACATTTCTGAACACATGTTGGACCAGAAAGAAACCTGCTATCTTAAACGGAAGGACCCAGTCCTGGCAGGATTCATCACCTGCTAACTGAAGAGCCTTTGGGCACTGTATAACCAGCAGCAATGCCCAGGTACTACCTTGAGGACCTTGGTTGAATCTCATGAGACTTGCTGGTTTCAGGTGAGGCTCAGCACAATTCCCAGATGTGGTGGCTATGGGGTGAGACTCCTTCCACTTGAGAAAAGTGGAGGGAAATGCAAGGGGATCTTGTCTTGCACCTTAAGTGCCAGCTTGGCCACAGGTGGGTAGAGCACAAAGCAGGCTCTTGGGGGCCCTGATTCCAGGACTTGGTTCTTAGATGACATTTCTGGACCTGTCCTGGGCCAGAGGGGAGCCCACTACCCTGAAGGGCCAGTCCCAGGCCAGGAAGCATTCATCACAAACTGACTGAAGAGTCCTTGGGCCTTAAGAGAACATTGATGGTAGTCTGGCAGTACTCCCTATGGGCCTGTGGTGGCAGTGGCCATGGGGTGAGGTTCCTCTGCCTTTGGAAAGGGAAGGGGAGAATGTGAAGGACTGCATCTTCTGGTCTGAGTGCCAGCTCAGCTGCAGTATAATAGAACATCAGGTAGACTTCTAAGGTTTTTGACTGTAGTCACTGGCTCCTAGACAGCACATCTGGACATGCCTGGGGCCTGGAGGAACTCACCACCCTGAAGGGAAGGATACAAGTCTGGCTGGCTTCGCCACCTGCTGATTGTAGAGCCCCAGGGTCTTGAGTCAACATAGGTCATAGGCAGGGAGTGGTTACAGCAGGCCTTGGGTGAGACCCAGTGATGTGCTGGCTTCATGTCTGACCCAGTAAAGTCCTAGTGGTGGTGGCCACAGAAAAAGAAATTTAAAAAAAATCGAATTTACAATAGCCACAAATAAAATTACATACCTAGGAATTAACTTAATCAAAGAAGTGAAAGAGCTCTATAATAAAAACTATAAAACACTGATGAAAGAAATTGAAGATGCCAAAAAATAAAAAGATATTCCATGTTCATGGATTGGAAGAATCAATATTGTTAAAATGTTTATACTATGCAAAGCAATCTACAGATTCAATGCAACCCCGATCAAAATATCAATGACAGGCCAGGCACAGTGGCTTATGCTTGTAATCTCAGCACTTTGGGAGGCTTAGACAGGTGGATCACTTGAGGTTAGGAGTTCGAGACCAGCCTGGCCAAGATAGTGAAACCCTATCTCTACTAAAAATACAAAAATTAGCCAGGTGTGGTGGCTTGCATCTGTAATCCCAGCTACTTGGGAGGCTGAGGCAGAAGAATCGCTTGAACCCGGGAGGTGGAGGTTGCAGTGAGGCAAGAACATGCCACTGCACTCCAGCCAGGGCAACAGAGTGAGACTCCATTTCAAAAAACAAACAAACAAACAACCAACGACATTTTTCACAGAAATAGAAAAAAAAAATCCTAAAATTTATTTGGAATCACAAAAGACTCAGAATAGCAAAAATGATCCTAAGCAAAAAGAACAAAACCAGTGGAATCACATTATCTTACTTCAAATTATACTACAGAGCTATAGTAACCAAACAGCATAGTACCGGCACAAAAACAGACACATAGGCCAATGGAACAGAATAAAGAGCCCAGAAACAAATCCACACACCTACAGTGAACTCATTTTCAACAAAGGTGCCAAGAACATTCACTTGGGAAAAGACAGTCTTTTCAATAAATGGTGCTGGGAAAATTGGATATCCACATGCAGAAGAAGGGAACTAGACTCCTGCCATATACAAAAATCAAATCAAAATGGATTAAGGACTTAAATCTAGGACCTCAAACAATGAAACTACTACAAGAAAACATTGGGAAAATCTCCAGGACACTGGTCTGGGCAAAAGTTTCTTGAGTAGTACCCCACAAACACAGGCAACCAAAGCAAAAATGGACAATGAAATCACATCAAGTTAAAAAGCTTCTGCACAGCAAAGCAAATAATCAACAAAGTGAAGAGACAACTCACAGAATGGGAGAAAATATTTGCAAACTACCCATATGACAAGGGATTAATAACCAGAATATATAAGGAGCTCAAACAACTCTGTAGGAAAAAAAAATCTAAGAATCTGATAAAAAACTAGGCAAAAGATTTCAGTAGACATTTCTCAAAAGAAGACATACAAATGGCAACAGGCATATGAAAAGGTGCTCAACATCACTAATCATCACAGAAATACAAATCAAAACTACAATGAGATAGCATCTCACCCCAGTTAAAATGGCTTATATTCGCAAGATAGGTAATAACAAATGCTAGTTAGGACGTAGAGAAAAGGGAACCCTCATACACTGTTGGTGGGAATGTATGTTAGTACAACCACTATGGAGAACAGTTTGGAGGTTCCTCAAAAAACTGAAAATAGAGGTATCATATGATCCAGCAATTCTACTGCTGGGTATATACCCAGAAGACAGGAGATCAGTATATCGAAGAGTTATATGCACTTCCATGTTTGTTGCAGCACTGTTCACAATAGCCAAAATTTGGAAGCAATCTCAGTGTCCATCAACAGATGAATGGGTACATATACACAATGGAGTAGTATCCAGCCATAAAAAAGAATGAGATCCTGTCATTTGCAACAACGTGGGTGGAACTTGAGGTCATTATGCAAAGTGAAATAAGCCAGGCACAAAAAGATAAGCATCACATGTTCTCATTTATTTCTGTGATCTAAAAATCAGAACAATTGAATTCATGAAGATAGAGAGCAGAAAGGTGGTTACCAGAGCCTGGGAAGGGTAGTGGGAGGGTGGGAGTGGGGAGGTGGGGATAGTTAATGCATACAAAAAAAAATACTCAGAAAGAATGAATAATACCTACTATTTGATAGCACAACAGAGTGACTACAGTCAATAATAACTTGATTGTATATTATAAAGTAACTGAAATAGCACAATTGGATTGTTGGTAACACAAAGGATAAATACTTGAGGGGATGGATACCACATTTTACATGATGTAATTATTACATATTGCATGCCTGTATCAAAACATCTCATTTACCCCATAAATATATATATCTACTATATATAGATACATGTATCCACAAAAATTAAAACACAAAATTAAAAAAAGAAATTACCAAAAACATGAATTAGGTGAGGTACAGAGTGGTACTCCAGAGAATTTTATTTAATCTTTGTAGTTGTGGAAACTTCTTGAATGAAGTGCTATCTAATGGAAACCTGAGAGATGATTGGAAGTGAGCCAGAAAATGGGAGAAGAACCAGAGAGCAGTGGGTGCAAAGGCTGAGAATGAAGGGTGAGTTTGATGAGGCCAGGTGCTAAAGGAGGTTGGAGTGGCTGCAGCAGAGTAAGGTGGGGGTCAATGGTGAGAGGGGTGAGGGAATTGGGCAAAAGCAAGGACATGGAGTTCTTGTAGGCCAGGGAGGCTCTTGTAGGCCTGTTAAAGATTTTAGACTTCATCCCAAGGGTAATGGCAAGCCAACGAAGGGTTTAGCCAGAAAAGGGACATGATCATATTTACATCTTAGAAGGTTACTTTGGTTGCATATGGAGGATGAAATGGACTAGTGGAAAACTGACTAACAGCAGGAAACCCAGAAGGCTCTGAATGGGCCAGGCAAGAACTTACAGTGTCCTTGACTCCAGGAGTCTCAATGCCAATGGAGAGAAGTAGATGGATTTGAAATATACTCAGAAGGTTGTATTGATCAGGGTTCTTAGTTGCAAACAACAGAATCTATTCCAGGACATTTAATCAGGAAGAGATTTATTATAGGATATTAGGTAGCTCACAGAAAATTTAGGAAGGCTCACCCAATAGACACTAGTCTGAGCTTTTGGAAAAATACTCTAATGGGGATGGTAGAGAAATACTTTCATCATGGTCAAAAAGCTGCCCTGTGACTACAAAACCCAGAACCACATGGCCTCTGCTACTATCCATACCAGCAACATGAATGCCCCATGCTCTGCCTAATGCAGTTATGATAAAAGCCTCATGCATGTTCATCTAATTAGAAGAACCTTAATCATATACATACCCCCAGTGACAAAGAAGCAAGAGATATCTACAACCTTTGTACAGGAAGGAATGCTAGAAAGTAACTGGAATGTTGTTGAATGAACCAGCCTGCAGTACATGTCTCAGAGCTGGCAGGGTCAATAGATTTCCATGGTTGAGGAGAGTAAGAGAGAAGAGGGTGTTAAGAAAGATGTCTAACTTCTGGTGTGATATCTGAGGGGATTGTGGTAGATTATATTGAAATAAAAAAACATGGCAGAAGGAAACCCACTTTGGAGGTTGGAGAAAGGGGAGGATGAGCTCAGTTGGGTATGGGATGACTATGAGGTATCTTGGTCTGTGCATATAGAAATGTCTCATAAATAGTTAGATTTAGGGATTTGGAGGTGTAGGTTTCTGAGTCATCAACATATGAATGACATGTTGAGAGAGACAAGATGGTTGTTAGAGAAACAAAATCATGTAGGAAGAGACTGCAGAATCTGTAGCATGGAGAGTCAAGGGCAGAACCTTTAGGAATACTACCAACACTTAGAGGACAGACAGAGCAAGAGGCATCAGCAAAGAGACTGGAAAGTGTTGACCAGATAATTGGGAGGAGATTGAGGATGTGGGATCATGGAAGGCAAGATAAAAGAATGCTTGGAGGAGAAGTGAGTGTGACACTGTTGAATGCCGGTAGAGGTCAAGCAGGTGGAGGACTGAGGGATGTCCAGTGGATTGAATGACAAGGGGGTCATTGGTGACTCTTCAGGGGATAATTTTAATAGTGTGATGAGGAAGAAAGCCAGAATATAGGGAGTGGAGGAGTGAATAGGATGTCGGAAAGGGAAGAGAAGCACAGAAGATGTGTCTTCCCGTAAGTTTGTCCATGAAACAAGAAACAACGGTGGAAAGGAGCATGGGGTTGAAGGAAAATTGGGGATGAAGGGGGAAGGCATGGCTAGAGTGTATAAATGGTGATGGGAAACTAGGAGAGAAGAGACAGATTCAGAAAAGAGAGGGATAATTGAGACACTGAAGTCCCTGAGAAAATAGATGGGGTTAAGCCAGAGTTTAGGCAAACAGAAAATTCATACAGACTATTCATTTTTATTCATTCATTCAATTTATTTTCTCTCTGAGCCATCTGACTCCTGAAGCTGTTGAGGAGTTCAGAATCCACTAAACATTTCCTCATTTAATCATCCTTCTATTTGCTTTCTATTTGCTCCTTACTCCCTCCCTCCCTCTCTCCCTTCCTTCCTCTTTTCTTTCCTTTCTGCCATCATTTATTTATAGATAACTTTCTTTGAGCCAGACTCTGTGCTAGGTGCAGAGGATACAATGGTGAATAAAACACCTATAACCTGTTTTCACTGAGCTGATAGAATAATAGGGAGAGAGACATTAATCACATCACAATTATAAACCTGAAATTATAACAGTGATAAGAGGCACAAGGGAGAGGCTCATGGTGCTATTATAGCATATAATAGGGTGGTTTGCGCTAGTCTGGGGAGTTCAGGGAAAGCTTCTCTGAGAAAGTGGAAATAGAGCTGAGATGTGAAAGATGAGCAGATATTCACTGGGAAAAGAGGGGTAGGTGGCCAGGAGCAAATAGCATTGCCTATAATAAGAATGAACTTTAGATATACCAAAATGTCCAACAACAGGGGATTTTTTTTTCAATAAATTATGGTGCATCCACATGATGAAATAATGTGCAACCTGGCCAGGCGCGGTGGCTCACGTCTATAATCCCAGCACATTGGGAGGCCGAGATGGGCAGATCACCTGAGGTCAGGAGTTCGAGACCAGCCTGGCCAACATGGAGAAACCCCATCTCTACTAAAAATACAAAAATTAGCCGGGCGTGGTAGCATGTACCTGTAATCCCAGCTACTCGCGAGGGCTGAGGCTGGAGAATTGCTTGAACCTGAGAAGGTGGAGGTTCTAGCCTGGGCAACAGAGTGAGACTCTGTCTCCCCCACCCAAAAAAATAAAATTAAATTAAAATTAAAAATAAAAAAAGAAAAGAAATAATGCGCAGCCATTTATAAGAGATAGATGTGTACTCTGGATGCTATGAAAGATGTACTGTTTAGTAAATAAGAAGTTCATAAAATAATGTTTGGTGTGATATCATTTATACAAGAATATTTATGTATAGATAGATAAATGTATAAAATGTCTAGAAGGATAGTAGTGGGGCTTTCATTCTACAGGAACATGTACTACATTTGTAATGCAAATAACAATCAAGAAAGAAATGATCATTTATTAACTAAAATCTGACCCATTTTATATAATTAAGGATAATCCAAAACATTTCCTGCAACTTCAGATGGTTTGAGAGAGAACAAGTTGGTAGTAGGCCACTCCAGGGGGCAGAGTGGACCAGGGCTGGGTGAGCAAGGGGATATGCATTCAGGTCCCACGAGTTCCAGATCAGCTGGCATGGGTAGGGAAGGAAAGTCCTTCCTATCTGCCTTACCTGGGCTGCAGATGGTGGATCTTGGGCCAGGAGGAGTGCATTTCTTTTCATGGGCTTGTCCTGAGCCAGGGAAGGGACAGCTTTTTGGCTTGCTTTTCCATCTGAGCCATCTGCTTGCTTCTGCTGACCCATGAGTAGGCCAGAGTTCCCAGAGTTCACTGGGAATTTCTCCATTCAGGCTATTTGCTCTTGAATTTATTCACCATCTCAAACATTCATCAATTTGGCCAGTCACTCATCTATTTATTTATCCATTCATTCACTTACCCATTTACAAATAATTTGTTTACTCAACCAACCTTTTGTGCTGGGCATTGTGGGGATGAGGAGAGAGGCGGTTAGGTTCAGGGTTTGGAGTTCAGGGCTGTCTGCCTTGGCCAAGGGTGCTGGAGACCTCCATATTTCTTCAGCTAGTGGCTGTCAAGCTCAGGGCTTCTTAAACTTGGTGTCCACATGAATCACCTAAGAATTTTGTTAAACTGCAGGTTCTAGTTTGGTGGCTACGGGTGAGGCCTGTGATTGTGCATTTCTGACAAGCTCCCAGTTAAGACCTATGCTGCTAGTCTTCAGACCACACTCTGAGTATCAAGAGTGTAATTGGTGCTGTCTGGTAGACATATTAGGGTGGCCAGAAAAAACACAGGACACCCAGTTAAATTTGAAATTTAGATAAACCATGAATTTTGCTTTTAGTATAAGCATATCCCAGGTATCGCATGAGACACATTTATACTGAAAATTTACTAAATATACCAAAAAATTACTTGAGTTTATCTGGAATTCAAATATAACTGAACATCCAGTGTTTTTATTTGCTACATCTGGCAATCTTACATATGTAATCCCAGTCATAAATGTGAGCCACATATGTAATTCTGTTTTCTAGTATCTGTATTTTAAAAAGTAAAAACAGATAAATTAAATAATATATTTAATCCTATTTATTAAAAATATTATTTCCACATATAATTAATATCAAATTGTTAGTGAGATATTCTATATTCTTTTCTTATACTAAGTCTTTGAAATTTAGTGTGTATTTTACACTTCCATCATCTCAATTCGAAGTAGCCACATCTCACGTGCTAAAGAGCTGCATGTGGCTAGTGCCTAGTGCATTGAGCAGCACAAGTCTAGATCATCCCAGGTATTTGGCTTTCATGGGCCTGGGCAATGGGAACGTTTTAAAAGCTCCTAGGCGATTCCAATGTGCAGCCAGATTGCCACCATCGCTTGGCAGGGCTACCTGGTCACAGCATTTGGTGATGAGCGGCAGCCGCCACAAGAGGGAGCCAGCCCCTTGGAATACAGGCGCCTTCTCGACGTCACCTAAAGTCTCACTAGACAGGGATCAGGAAATACTAGGCGAGTTTACATGCCCCGCGCCTGGACCCATTCCTCAGCTTCCCTCACACTCGCTTTCCCAGCCAACATTTTCCACAGTCTGGGCCACTCCTGTGGATCTTTCTGTTACACTGTTCCACAATTATCCCTATTACCTGCAGTATCTTGATCCCTTCCTCCTCCTCCCACTATCATAAGGTCTTCCCCCTTTACTAGTGTGGGAAGGTACAAAGACTAGGAACCGGGAGTCCAACAGGTTGGGGCCTGGATTCCAGCTCTGATCCTTACTAGCTAAAGTCTTTCAGGGCGTCACACAACTGTCCTCAGCTTCCTCACTAGTGTGAAGATGATGCCAATCTCACAACCATGTTGAGGAAGTGCAATGTGTGATAATATACTTAGAACCATGCCCAGGAGGTGTTTGTAATAAAGTAAAGCAAAGTAGGTGCTCGGAAAATAACAGTTCATTTTCCCCCTCTCCTACAAATACGTTGAAGGTGATGTGATACCCCTAATATATTAGTCCTCAAACCTGGCTGCAACACAGGACCCCCTAAGGAGCTTATGAATAAATCCTGTTTCCTGATCCTCTCTCCCACAGATTCTGATCCAGTAGGACTAGGATGAGGCCAGGATTATGAACCATGAATTTTAAAGAAGTTCTCCAGGTGATTCTGAGCAGCCAGCCTGATACTGATTTTGTAGGGTATTGTTTGGAAACCATTGAAAGTGGAAGGAACAGGGGATTTGGAATTCAGGGTCCTGGGTTTAACTTCTTGTTTTGTTGTTCACTCAGTTTCTCTGAGCCTCAGTTATGATATTTATTAAAGGAGACTAATAAGACCCTCTGCTCAGGAAGTGGTAATATATACAAGGCACCTGGCAGAGGAGGGGCTGGGTAGCCCTGGTCTTCCCTTTCCCTATCTTCTCCCTCTTTCCTAATTCCCTGTGTTGCTGATTGTTTCTTGCACAGGTCATTCTTTCTCACCTACCCACAACTGTTCATCACTGTCCTCCACTTGACGTGTTCTCCCTTCTTCTCTCCCTCATTTATCAGAGCTAGGCTGCTAAACCAACAGCCTCACTGGCTTCCCTCTGACTTCAGGTTAGATTTTGTCTTTGGTGTCCTATTGTTTCACTCCTGGTTTTTGATTTAAGTTCTTTGATCCCCAAGGAGTTTCCCATTGGACCAGTTCATATAATGCCTTTCCTGCCCCCTCACTAGTCGAAGTCCTGCAGGGTTTTGTGGGAAGGGATGGGTTGCTTAGGGAAGGGGATAACTCCAAGTTCTATGTGGAGAAAAATAAAGAAAATCTCAGGTTTGTCAAAGATTAGATAGTTGTAGATATGCAGCATTATTTCTGAGGGCTCTGTTCTGTTCCATTGATCTATATCTCTGTTTTGGTGCCAGTACCATGCTGTTTTGGTTACTGTAGCCTTGTAGTATAGTTTGAAGTCAGGTAGCGTGATGCCTCCAGCTTTGTTCTTTTGGCTTAGGATTGACTTGGCGATGCGGGCTCTTTTTTGGTTCCATATGAACTTTAAGGTAGTTTTTGCCATTTCTGTGAAGAAAGTCATTGGTAGCTTGATGGGGATGGCATTGAATCTATAAATTAACTTGGGCAGTATGGCCATTTTCATGATATTGATTCTTCCTACCCATGAGCATGGAATGTTCTTCCATTTATTTGTATCCTCTTTTATTTCATTGAGCAGTGGTTTGTAGTTCTCCTTGAAGAGGTCCTTCACGTCCATTGTAAGTTGGATTCCTAGGTATTTTATTCTCTTTGAAGCAATTGTGAATGGGAGTTCACTCATGATCTGGCTCTCTGTTTGTCTGTTATTGGTGTATAAGAATGCTTGTGATTTTTGTACATTGATTTTTTATCCTGAGACTTTACTGAAGTTGCTTATCAGCTTAAGGAGATTTTGGGCTGAGACAATGGGGTTTTCTAGATATACAATCATGTCATCTGCAAACAGGGACAATTTGACTTCCTCTTTTCCTAATTGAATACCCTTTATTTCCTTCTCCTGTCTAATTGCCCTGGCCAGAACTTCCAACACTATGTTGAATAGGAGTGGTGAGAGAGGGCATCCCTGTCTTGTGCCAGTTTTCAAAGGGAATGCTTCCAGTTTTGCCCATTCAGTATGATATTGGCTGTGGGTTTGTCATGGATAGCTCTTATTATTTTGAGATAAGTCCCATGAATACCTAATTTATTGAGAGTTTTTAGCATGAAGGGTTGTTGAATTTTGTCAAAGACCTTTTCTGCATCTATTGAGATAATCATGTGGTTTTTGTCCTTGGTTCTGTTTATATGCTGGATTACATTTATTGATTTGCATATATTGAACCAGCCTTGCATCCCAGGGATGGAGCCCACTTGATCATGGTAACAAGCAATGGGGAAAGGATTCCCTATTTAATAAATGGTGCTGGGAAAACTGGCTAGCCATATGTAGAAAGCTGAAACTGGATCCCTTCCTTACACTTTATACAAAAATTAATTCAAGATGGGTTAAAGACTTAAACGTTAGACCTAAAACCATAAAAACCCTAGAAGAAAACCTAGGCATTACCATTCAGGACATAGGCATGGACAAGGACTTCATGTCTAAAACACCAAAAGCAATGGCAACAAAAGCCAAAATTGACAAATGGGATCTAATTAAACTAAAGAGCTTCTGCACAGCAAAAGAAACTACCATCAGAGTGAACAGGCAACCTACAAAATGGGAGACAATTTTTGCAACCTACTCATCTGACGAAGGGCTAATATCCAGAATCTACAATGAACTCAAACAAATTTACAAGAAAAAAACAAACAACCCCATCAAAAAGTGGGCGAAGGACTTGAACAGAAACTTCTCAAAAGAAGACATTTATGCAGCCAAAAAACACATGAAAAAATGCTCAGCATCACTGGCCATCAGAGAAATGCAAATCAAAACCACAATGAGATACCATCTCACACCAGTTAGAATGGCGATCATTAAAAAGTCAGGAAACAACAGGTACTGGAGAGGATGTGGAGAAATAGGAACACTTTTACACTGTTGGTGGGACTGTAAACTAGTTCAACCATTGTGGAAGTCAGTGTGGCGATTCCTCGGGGATCTAGAACTGGAAATACCATTTGACCCAGCCATCCCATTACTGGGTATATACCCAAAGGACTATAAATCATGCTGCTATAAAGACACACGCACACGTATGTTTATTGTGGCACTATTCACAATAGCAAAGACTTGGAACCAACCCAAATGTCCAACAATGATAGACCGGATTAAGAAAATGTGGCACATATACACCATGGAATACTATGCAACCATAAAAAATGATGAGTTCATGTCCTTTGTAGGGACATAGATGAAATTGGAAATCATCATTCTCAGTAAACTATCGCAAGAACAAAAAACCAAACACCGCATATTCTCACTCATAGGTGGGAATTGAACAATGAGAACACATGGACACAGGAAGGGGAACATCACACTCTGGGGACTGTTGTGGGGTGGGGGGAGAGGGGAGGGGGGAGGGATAGCTTTAGGAGATATACCTAATGCTAAATGACAAATTAATGGGTGCAGCACACCAGCATGGCACATGTATACATATGTAACTAACCTGCACATTGTGCACATGTACCCTAAAACTTAAAGTATAATAATAATAAAATTAAAAATAAATAAATAAATAAATAAAAATAAAAAATCTCCACTGGCCGGGTGCAGTGGCTCACACCTGTAATCCCAGCACTTTCGGAGGCCAAGATGGGCGGATCATGAGGTCAAGAGAAAAAAAAAAATTAGTGTGGCTTGGTGGCACATGCCTGTAGTCCCAGCTACTCCAGAGGCCGAGGCAGGAGAATCGCTTGAACCCAGGAGGAGGAGGTTGCAGTGAGTTGAGATCATGCCACTGTACTCCAGCCTGGTGACAGAGCAAGACTCCGTCTAAAACAACAACAACAACAACTCTACCCTCCTTTTCCATTATAGGCTTCTGGCCTGAAACAGGTTTGCTATATAGCAAAACATCAAAAACAAAGCCAAAAGACAAATGACAAACTGGGGCAAATAGGCATATGGTTAATATCTTAATAGGTCTTATATATAAATAACATTAAATTGGGTTTGGAGTTTTTATTAATATCATGGACAACCATTCTGATTTTTGCATTGAGACAGTAATCGTAACTTAAAATGACCGTAGGATTGTCTACTAACTAAGAGTGAGCAGAAAAATCATGGACCTGCTGGAGTTTTCATCTAGTTGCAGAAGAAATGTACACCCACTGAACAAATTTTAAAATGACAATAAAAGACCCAAAATAAAACTGTATTTTTATTATGTCAACAGTAGTGTCTATTCAAGGTATTGGTCACACCCAGTATTCTGTAAACTTTTTATCTTTTACTTAATATACCACAGAATTTTTAAAATTCAACTACATCAAGATTTACCTCAAACTTTTGATTCCTTAAATAACTTAAAGTAGATCTACTGTTGTATCTAGCAATCCCACTACTGGGTATCTACCCAGAGGAAAAGAAGTCATTATATGAAAAAGATACTTGCACACACATGTTTATAGCAGCACAATTTGCAATTGCAAAAATATGGAACCAGCCCAAATGCCCATGATTCAACGAATGGATAAGGAAAATATGGTATATATATATACCATGGAATACTACTCAGCCACAAAAAGGAATGAAATAATGACATTTGCAGAAACCTGGATGAAATTAGAGACTGTTATTCTAGGTGAAGTAACTCAGGAATGGAAAACCAAACATTGTATGTTCTCACGCATATGTGGGAGCTAAGCTATGAGGATGCAAAGGCATAAGAATGATACTTTGGACTTTGGGGACATGAGGGAAAGGATGAGGGGTGGTGAGGGATAAAAGACTACACATGGGGTACAGTGTGCACTGCTCAGGTGTTGGATGCACCAAAATCTCAGAAATCACCACTAAAGAACTTATTCATGTAACCAAACACCACTTGTTTCCCAACAACCTATTGAAATAAAAAAAATTAAAAAAAAAAGATTTTCCATCATGTAACTCTATTCTTCTTTATTCAGTTAATTCCGTATTAATGTATGTTTAGTCATTTCCAATGTTTTTTTCTTATAAAGAATAATGATATTGATATCTTAAACCCTTGATATTTCCCCACTTCTTTCATTATTTTCTTAGGATTTATTCCTCAAAGTGAAATATTTTGTATGAACATTTAAAAAAGCATGTTAAAAATTTTTATATATTAGTCTTTCAAAAAGTTAGATCAACTAACACTCTTGCTAACAAACTATGCTTAATGACAAATTTCCATATCCTTGAAAACTGAAGATCATCAATATTTTTATTATTTTCAAGAGAGAATGGGTGGAAGTAATGTCTTAGTTTAAACTATAAGTTCTTGGATTATTGTCTGATGATAAGCACCTTTTTCTGCATTTGTGGGCATTTTAAATTTCTTCTCTTTTCATTTTATTGTTCATGTTGGTGAAGAAAGTTTTAATCAGATTAATAATTCCATTACAAGGTTATGTTTTAATATCTTCTTTTGGTGAAATTAATGTCAAATTGGTGGGCAGAGGTCTCTACCCCCCAATTATATATAAAATTAATGCTTCCAATTACTGTTTTAGATTAGAGTACTTTTCTGATTCTTATCTTCTGTATAACTCCAGGTTTTATAGTGTTTCCATTTTTTTAAGAGTGTGAGTGTAGCATGAAGCTCACTCAGACAGAAATAAGCTTGTTAACATGGACTTTGGTGGGGGGGTGGAAGGTGGTGCTGCTAACCTAGTTGGGCACTCTGTGGGTACCCACTCATTGACTCTCAAAGTCAGGCAGTCCAAGTCTATCTGATATAATTTTGGGGGATGTTTATAAAAACTACAAAGAAGTTTGTTAGTGAGACAACTTACTCTTTTACCATACAATTAACAATAAACATATACATCTGATCAATTTTAATTCTTCTCACTGAGGAGCTTCTGAAAGTCTTCACCTGAAGTGATGTCTGGAATGCCGATTCCTGGTCTGTTTGCAGTGGCCAGGTTTCTGGGGACCTTCTCTGTGTGTCTCAGCAGCATGTCCTTACACTAAGCCCACCATTTGCCATTGACACCAATTTTCTGCGTTTTTCCTCATGTTTCAGTTCAGCATAATCAGAATAAAGTTCAGGTTTTTTCCTTCCTTCTGGTATGTTTTGCAAAATGCAGTGAAGGAACTGAATCCATAAGGTGCAAGCCCAAGGCAGCTCTCCTTGCCCAGGGTCCACCCTCGCCCAGCCTTGGGGTATTTTTTTCCTTGCTTGTGGATGATTACACTCCAAGTAGGCCCAATATCTTTCCCAATCATTCTTAGATGGCAAAGGTCCTTTAAGTCGGAGTAACCAAAAAACAGCCACACCTCAACATGTCCCATCTAACTATGGTGTACCTGGGTATATTTGACAATTTAACAGGATTGTTAATATTTCCTCTCTCTATACGACCACATTATCTTCAGTAATAATCATAAAATGAAGCAAATCATAATAATGGCCAAAAAAGAAATGCAGTTAAAATTTTCTTTTATTAAATTTCTCTATACAATCATGCCTGTAAACAAAAAATAAAAATATTACCATACAGAAAGGAGAAAAGTAATGAACTAATGCTTTGTACATACACTAGGATTTTTTAAAGGAAAAATTACACTGCACTCTGCACTCTTTTACAATTTAAACAGAAGAAAAACTCCAGGCTGTCTCATAGAATGACAGAATTGAAGTAACACATGTTCTTTGTCTTTACAGTAACCATGCTATCATTGCTTATTTCAAATCTTTTGATTAAATGCAGAAATATGTAGTACCACAGGAGCTGGAGATAGTAAACTGTGCCTGAAGCAAACATGAATTATTCTCAACCCTTAGGAACTTGTTCTTGAAACAAATGTGTGTAGCTAAGACCCAGTGTGTTGGGACCAACTGGACAGCAGGGAACTTTCTGAATTAACTTCTATGTAGAAAATATTTATTAAAAGGGGAATAGTAGCAATGTACTAATTTGAAACTTACCACAGCAATTGTTTAGACATTAAACCAACAAAAGATATTTTGGAGAGGAGTATTTATCATTGGCAGTATATAGAAATGCTGCAAAATGATCTTGAAAAGCAGACTAACTTTGAGTGAATTTAATCACTGCTTTTAAATTCTCCACAGATGATTCATCCTTGATGTCTTAGTACCATATAAGCTCCTGAGCTTGGATTCAACCTTCAGAGAAACATGAGCAGAAGGCCCAGTTTCTGTCATTGAGTGAAAAGGGCTTAAGGTAAAAATAATCCTGTTATTAAATGAAGAGTTATTTTCTTAAACATCTGAGTTTGTAGTTGGAGATTAGTACTTGGTAACTTGTTACTATAGAAACTGCTTCTCGGTGCTGTTGAGGCAGGTAGGAGGCAGGACTCGGATGCTGGGCCAAATTGAGGACTAGCTAAAACAGGGATAGGGTGGAAACAGCTTTCCATAAGACACGCCTACCAGTGTGGCATGTCAGTTTACCATTGCCATGGCAACACCCAGAAGTTACTGCCTCTTTCCCTGGCAATGACGTGACAACCCAGAAGTTACCACCCTTTGCTTAGAAATGTCTGCATATCTGCCCCGTAATTTGCATGAAATTAAAGGTGGATGTAAATATGACTGCAGGACTGCCTTTGAGCTGTTTGCTACTCTGGGCACACTGCCTACAGGGTAGCCCTGCTCCACAATGAGGAGTACCTCTGCTGCTGCTTACACTGCTGCTTCAATAAAAGTTGCTGTCTGATACCACTGGCTCACCCTTGAATTCTTTCTTGGGCAAAGCCAAGAACCCTCCTGGAATAAGCCCCGATTTGGGGGCTTGTCTGCCCTGCATCACTGTGGCTTTCCTTCTTGCTGTCATCTGAACACTGGGTCTTCTTTCTGTATGGTGCAGTTTTTCTTGCATGAAAAGAAGAGATTTTAAACTCTTATTTTAGAGAGAAGAATCACTCTGTGAATGGGATCCAAACTGAACATGCCTGGGCAGAGGCATGAATATGTAGCCCCAGTACACAGTCTGCACAGAATTCAGGGGATGTCCACGTTCATTGTCAAGTGGGTCACAGAGGTCTTTTTCAATCCCTTCACAGTGCTTTTGTTTGGGGCCTTCCATACCCTCATCTTCCACAATTCCTGGCCTGAGGCTTCTCCAGGGACCTAAAATGGCAAGTAGGCCACTGATTCTAAATATCTTAATTCTGAAAAGCATTGATCTGAATATCTGTGGCAGAGAGTGAGGGGCCTGCTATTGTAGAGGAAGTGCTCTCTCTTGGAGCAATGGAAATTTTTTTGAATAGTGAAATCCAATGTGGCTTTGCAAATGACCGCTGGTGAGTGTGAGTCTTCAATCAGGATGCCTCTTTGGTGGTGTGTCAGCATGCAATTATCTTGAAAGTCCTCAGGGGGAGGCACAATCGGTATGGTCCCCCATCGGGTCTGATAACTCTCCAAGGCCTCCCTGGGGTGCGGTGCCCATGCCAAGAAGGCACTGCAGCAATTAAAGAAGGTTTTCTCCCTGAGCTCTGGGGTATATTTATCTTCAAGCTAATGTTACAGTTGGTGCTTCCTTTTGCCAAGCTTCAAAACAACTGGGCCTCCTATTCCTTCACAGCCTCGTAACAGTGAGAGGAGGGTTCAAAAAAATCTTCCTTCTGGTAAGAAAGGATGAGCGCTAGTTGAATATCCATTAGATTCAATAAGTCAACCTCATTTCAAAGGCATCTTCACCTATCGTGGGTCCTGCTGAAGCTGTGACCTAGAAGAGACGCTGGGCCTTTTGTCCCCAAGGACTGGTGGGAGGAAGCCTGAGAGGCCGGGATGATGCCCTGCTGGACAATGGGGAGCATTGACGAAGTGCTCCCATTTATTGGCTGAGCGACTGCATCAGTCATTCATTCACAGGCGCAAGGTCTAAATTGCAGAACCAATTAACAGCACTAATAGCCCTTGCCTGAATTAATCTTTGAGACAAAAGGGAGGAGAAGTGGAAGTGCTATTAGCAAATCAAGCTGTACCATCCCTGCTTTATTGCGGAAATCTCAGTGTCTGTATGTGGCTATTGTGTGCTGACTGCAATTACAGCCCTCATTTAAAAATGATTAAGTGGTTATAATTATTTTTCAATTAAAACTTATATCTTCCATTTATGCAACATTTCAGACTTCAATTAAACTTCTTTTTAAAAGTGCCACTGAA
Source organism: Pan paniscus (assembly GCF_029289425.2). NCBI lineage: Eukaryota > Metazoa > Chordata > Mammalia > Primates > Hominidae > Pan > Pan paniscus. The sequence goes on along the minus strand of NC_085926.1, from coordinate 135,867,507 downwards.
CTAAAAGATTCCTGTTGCCTCTTGCCAGGAAACCCTAAACTCAATCCAGATAGGATTTTGATTTCCAGCCTTTGGAATTCGTGATATTAAATTTAGACATTGTGATGAAAGTTAACAAGCAATAAAATTTGCAGTGCCTGCTGGAAGTGATCACCACCATCACCACCACCATGGGTGCGGAGGAGAGAGACAGTTCCAAGCTCTTCTTGGGGAGGCCCGAGAAATTTGTGACTACTGAGAAGAGAAAGGTGTCCTTGTCAACGTAAGGTAGTGTTACTAGAAAAGCTGCTGCCTGAGGCCCAATATTTAGAGCGGCAACCTCAGCTGTGGTCTTGTTACAGTAATGAGTTACTGTAAGGAAAGTGTGACATTTCAAGCAATTTGATTTGTTTAAAAACTAGAGCAGTTTCAGGGTTTTCCTCGTAAATCTGTCTTATTTGTCTTTAATGTTCTTTCTTGAGGAGTAGAGAAAGGAATTGTTAGGAATGATGCACAAACCATGGCTTATTTTATCTTGCTGCCACCCATAATCAGAGCAGGTTCTTGGGACTATGACCCTCATGGAGACATCACAATTGTGGGTGTGGTGGTGGAGAAAAGAGCTGGGAATTTTTAGGGTCTAGAGGTTCCAATCAGGACTATTTTATGGAGCTCTGCTCACCAACTTTAGTGAGCACCAGGGTTGTGAAAGCGATTCTTGGGTTCAGAGAAGCAGTGGAAGGTGTTAGTTGTTATCCTGATACTGGCCAACTTTGGACTCTTATTTTAACTGGTTATTCTGAGTTAATGATGTCAGCGTTGTTCTGTGCTGTTGAAGGAATGCATGTTGCAATGTAATGAGCTTTAGAATCGCACAATTAAAAAGAAATAGTTTATAATTCTTGTTCCTTAGTAACGAAGTCCTGGTTTCTCTGACCCAATTATAGCACAAGGAAGGAAAATTCTGTCTAAGGAAATGGAAGGCGATGGCAGTAATGAAATCTTGAGTCTGTACTATGGACCAGACCCTGTCCAAGTAACTCAGACAAAACTTACGGCCCCTCCTTGCAAGGAAGAGATGTACTATGGCAATATATTTTTCCTTTTTTAAAAAGTGAATAAAATATGTCCCCTGTTACTGTTTATTTCTCCAAAGTACCTTTAACTTTTATGCTTATACTATATGTTAACTGTAGAAGAATAGAAAATTTGGGAAATAAACCTAAGCAAAAAATCAAATCAAATCAAATTACCTATGACCAGTGTTGAAGATTTCATGTAATACCTTCTACTATTATATTTCTCATTAAAGTTAGATCCCTTGAGCATCTGATTGGCCCATAGCCACAGGACAGATGAGCTGTGTGTTATCCTTCTTGTGTGAATTGTAGCCAGGGTCAGGGGAAAGGACCCAGGTTTCTACTGAATTCTATGTGTTTGGGTAGGTAGGGAGTGCTCAGGACAAAGAAACCTATGAGAACCTCTGGATTCAGAGGAGAGTGAGGAATTGTACTTGAAGCAGACCAGCATGAGAAACAAGAACGGTAATCAACACCTAGCAGCAAGCGGGGAGCTGGGTCAAGAGACTCTGGGTTTTTTTCCTTAATATGTAGGCCATGCAGGGCTGGCAGCAGAGCAAATAAGTCCCTGATGACTGGGAGAAGCTGAAATATTTGAAAGTGCATTTATCCCTGTTAATATTTTTGAGAAAGCTTGTTATAGCTTAATCACTACTTTTGATTTTCAGATGTATATCTGCCTTTAAAAAATATCTTTACTATTTCCTACTGAACTGACCAGTTTATATCAGTTATTTTATAGTTTGTATAACAGACCTACAATGTAGATGTTTTACAAGCTAAGTTTTCAGATGGGATTAGAGAAGTTGTTCAGAGAGGCTAAGAATTTTGTCCCTGTTTACATACCTAAGATGTGGCAGAGCTGGATTTCCTTGTCTGTCTTAGCATCAGTACCACTCTACCTTAACGATAATGACTTCATAGAAAATTGGATACCTGGTAGGACAAGGACCTCCCTCCCCAGTCCCGCCCCATGGTTCCTTCTTTCCCCACCCATGCATCTGTTCCTTTTCTTCAAATCAGTTGTCCATTTTCTTGTTTTTTTTTTTACTCTTCTCTGTGAATTTAAGGATGAGCTTGTCACAATCCATAAATAAGACCCCTGTTAGGGTAATGATTGAATATTGATTGGAAAAACATTAAACTTATAGGTTACTTTGGGCAAGACTTGACATCTTTATGAGATTAAGTCATTCTGTCTGTGAATCTGGAGTATCTCTATTTATTCAGATCTTCTTTCATGTACTTTAATAATATTTAATATTTTTTCCCACAAAGCACATCTATTTATTACAAGGCTCCTTACAGATTTTTACATTTTTGTACTGTGAATGGGATTTTTCTCTATTATCTTTTTCAATTGATTATTACTGTTGTATAGAACTTCAGTTGATTTTTGTATATAAATTTTGTTTCTAGTGAGCTTGCTAAATTATCTTATTCGCAAATAAAGACAATTTTGTTTCTTCTTTTCAATTTCTATATGTGTATTCGAAATGAATTGCTTGTATTCAATAAAACAGTGAATAGAAGCAATGATGTGGGCATTTTTTCCTTGTTCTTGTTTTAAAGGGACAAGCTCTAATGTTTCATTATTAAGTACATTATTTGCTTTAGGTTTTGATAAATGCCTGTCTCAGGTTAAATAAATTATTTTCTCTTTCTAATTTGCTAGAAGTTATTTTTAATTCTGAAAAGATTGACCTTCATCAGATCTTTCTCTGTAGTTATTGAGATGACCACATAGTCCTTATTCAGTCTCGTGCTGTGGTATATTATATTACTTTCCTTGCATTCCTGGGATATGCCCTACATTGTCATGATAAACTGTTGAATTCAGTTTGATAATATTTTACCTAAGATTTTTCCATCCAGTTTTATAAATGAGATCGACATGTAATTTCTACCCTCCCTGCCTTCCTCTCTCCCTTCTTTCCTTCCATGTCTTACCACTAAGGGTATGCTTACCCCCTCCATGAGTCGATTTTTATCTTTTCATCTTTTCCCATTCTTTGGAGCAGTTTGTGTGTGATCAAGATCATTTATTTGGTGCACATTTATTGAGTGCTGACTATGTGCCAGGCCCTCTTCTAGTCACTGGGATATAACAATGGACAGGCAATGGTCCCATTAACATTTGAAAGAGTCTCCTGGCTCTGGGTCTTTGGAAGTGTGGAAGAGTCTTTTGATTTCCAATTTAATTTCTTTCATGGTTTTTTGTTTTATTCAGGCTTCTATTTTTCTTCAGTTTTGTTTTTTTTTTTTAGATTTTTCCTAGGAACTTTTCTAATATATATATTTACTAATGTATTGGGATAAATTTATTTATAATATTAATTTATGATTTTTAATCTCTACTGTAGATGTAGCTTTGTCCTTCCCCCCAACAACATTGCTTATTTCTGCCTTTTCACTTGCTCAGTCTTGTTAAAGGCTTATCTATTTTGTTATTGTTAAACTCATTTTATTAGTTTTTGCAAGGAACCATCTTTTAGCTCTTAATTTCTGCCCTTTACTGTTTTCTTATATTTCTTTTCTAAAGATTTCTGTTTCCAGCTTTTTGAAATGATCACATAATTAATTTATTTCCAATCTGTCAATTAAAAAGTACATCTCTCTATTATTCCCATTGAAAGAAGCTAGGACTTCTTAAAGAATGGCTTAGTCGAGATCGGGGGCAGAAAATATACAAGATGAGCCCAGAACATCTGTCACAATAGATAACAAAGGAGCCATCAAAGACTACCAGGGTCATAACAATAGGACTCTGAAGCCTAATTAAAGAGGTTCATTCTCGCTGCCCAAAAATGGGACAATACGACCATCAAAAACAATAATATCTGCAGAGAATTGAAATACATCATGTATATTAAAATCCATGAGCCCATAATGATACTAAAAATATCCCTCTTGGTAATCTTTGATATTAGGGTATTAACTCATTATTGAGAAACCCATTACGAAGGGAAATTGTCAGTATTTTTCCTGTTTTTCCTAGATAAACTTTTCCTAGGAGTAACTAAGTAGTTGAGGGAAAGCTCTCTTTAGAATAAGTTTAGTTAATAAACAAAGAATGGTATGTTTAGGATGCCATCCCTTTGCAGTCCTCAACGAATATACGAAGGTAGGCAATAATCCTTAATGTCTGCTAAAGCCTCCTGATTTGATGCCTTGGGAAGTACACGCTACCACCTATGAAATATTCTAGCCAAAAATTTAAAACTTTATTGAATCAGATTTCAGCATCTAAATAACAGTGTATAGGAAGCACTGGAAACCAAGGAACATGTTAAATGACCCCATGGGGATGGAACCAGTAAAATCCAGACCGTGGGAAATTCCACATGAGAAACAGCAGGCTTTTTCAACAAATAATTAGCAAGGAGAAAAAAAACAAAAACAAAAGGGAGTAAAATCTATAGATTGAAGGATACGTAAAAGACATACAAGCCAAATACAATAACCAGAGCTTGTTTGGAATCCTGATTCAAACAAACTGTATAAAAATTATAAAGGAATTATTTTTAGTTGTTTTAGTTGCAATGATAGAATTGCTGTTTGGTTAAAAAAGAGAGATGCATATCTTTTAGAGATATATACTAAAGTATTTATAGATGAAATGTATGATATATTTTGCTTCGAAATATTCCAGGATGATCAAATGCTGATAATGGTTGAAGCTGGATGATAGGTACATAAAGGCTCATCAGACTCCCTTCTCTACTTTTGTGTATATTTGAATTTTCCTATAATTAAAAAAATACATCTAAGGTTTTAAATTAACCTCTCAGTAGTAATTCAGCTGTATCCTACTAGTTTTCCAGGTAGTACTTTTATTGTTGTTTAGTTCTAAACAGTTTTTTCATTTCCATTGTGAATTTCCTCTTTAAACAATAAATTTAGTGATGCATTTGTATATATGCGCAGTTTACATATTTTAATATTATATATTTTAAATGTTATCAACTGATTGTTCATTTCTGATTTAATTGTATTATATCAAAAATTATCTTCATTGCATTGATTTTATTTTATTAAAATCATTATTTATTTAATATAAATAAATTATAATATAAATACAATATAAATTATATTACAAATTATATATATACAAATTATATAATATATATTATATATAATATATATATAATTTATATTGTATAAATACAATATAAATTATAAATAATCATTTATTTAAATCAATTCATTGCATTGATTTTGAAATTACTTGAGACTTCCTTTGTTATCTAATATAAGGTCAATGCCAAGTTAAAAAAAATTTTTAAAGGAAATGTTGCATTTAAATCTGTGAAAAAATATGTATTATTTATTTTGTGGGTTCAAAATCCTTCTTTATATTGATTAGATCAACTTGCTAATTTTGTTTTTCTTTATTCTTATAATATTTTAATTTGCTTGATCTATTGTTTTTGATAGAGCTGTGTTAACATTTCCAGGTGTGATTGTAGATTCTTTAACTTTGTTTGCAATTTCATAACTTTTTATACTTATTGAGCCTATGTAGTTGGTTTTCATTTTATTTCTTAAGTCTGTTCTGGTTATCTAGGTAGCATATCTGTGTGGCATAACACAACCACCACTTTTGTTATGCTCATGGATTCTGAGTCAAGAATTTGAGCAGAGAACAGCAGAAATGGTTTCTTTCTGCTCCACCTTGTGTAGGGCTTCAGTTGGGAAGATGCAAATTGCTAGAGGTGTTCTTAGTGGGTGGACACTGGAACCATCTGGAGACTTCTTCACTTGCATGTCTTGCATGTCTAGGACCTTACCTGGAGAGATTCAAAGGCTGAATCTGATGTCCAGGGCACCTCCACACGCCACCCCCCTCACCAAGGTCTTGGCCTTCTCACAACGTGGCAGCTGCCTTCTGAAGGAGCACCCTAGAGGGTGTATCTGGAGGGGAAGAATTCCAAGAGACCAAGGCAGAGGTTGTAAGGTTTCTTCTGACCTTGCCCCTTGGAAGTTTCCTAGTATTACTGCTGCTGCATCTTACTGGTTTGGAAAACAAAATCTGCCTCAGAGCCCATGTCGTTGGGTGCATATTTGCAGCTCTTATTCTCTTTATGTCTCTGTTTCTCTCTTTTTTTTCCCCCTCTATATATGGATGTTGTTTGAATATGGCTTTTATTATTATGTTGTGCTCCTTTTTGTTTCTATTAGTCTTAAACATCTTGTTGAATTGAACCCTTTACCATTATGGAATGTCTTTCTTTGTCTTTTTTGATCTTTGTTGGTTTAAAGTCTGTTTTGTCAGAGACTAGGACTGCAACCTCTGCTTTTTTCTGTTTTCCATTTGCTTGCTAAATTTTCCTCCATCCCTTTATTTTGAGCCTGTGTGTATCTTTGCACATGAGATGGGTCTGTTGAATACAGCACATTGATGGGTCTTGACTCTTTATCCAGCCTACCATTCTGTGTCTTTTAATTGGGGCATTTAGCTATCCTAAATATATATGCACACAATACAGGAGCACCCAGATTCATAAAGCAAATTCTTAGAGACTTACAAAGAAACTTAGACTCCCACACAATAATAGTAGGAGACTTTAACACCCCACTGTCAATATTAGACAGATCATTGAGATAGAAAATTAACAAAGATATACAGGACATGAACTCAGCTCTGGACCAAGTGGACCTGATAGATATCTACAGAACTTTCCACAGAAAAACAACATAATATACATTCTTCTTGGTGTCACATGGCACTTAGTCTGAAATTGATCATATAATTGAAGTAAAACACTCCTCAGAAAATGCAGAAGAACTGAAATAATAACAAACAGTCTCTCAGATTACAGCACAATCAAATTAGAACTCAAAATTAAGAAACTCACTCAAAACCACACAACCACATGGAAATTGAGCAACCTGCTCCTGAATAACTCCTGGGAAATAATAAAATTAAGGCAGAAGTCAAGAAGTTCTTTGAAACTAATGAGAACAAAGAGACAATGTATCAGAATCTCTGGAATGCAGCTAAAGCAGTGTTAAGAGGGAAATTTATAGCACTAAATGCCCACATCAAAAAACTAGAAAGATCTCAAATCGACATCCTAACATCATAACTAAAAGAACTATAGAATGAAGAGCAAACAAACCCCAAAGCTAGCAGAGGACAAGAAATAACCAAGATCAGAGCAGAACTGAAGGAGATAAAGACATGAAAACCCTTCAAAAAATCAATGAATCCAGGGGCTGGTTTTTTGAAAAAAATTAATAAAATAGATAGACCAGTAATTAGACTAATAAAGAAGAAAAGAGAAAAGAATCAAATAAACACAATTAGAAATGATAAAGGGGATATCATCACTGACCCACAGAAATACAAACAACCATCATAGAACACTATAAACACTTCTATGCAAATAATCTAGAAAATCTAGAAGAAATGAATAAATTCCTAGATGTATACACTCTCCCAAGACTGAAACAAGAAGTTGTTGAATCCCTGAATAGACCAATAATGAGTTCTGAAATTGAGGCAGTAATAAATAGCCTACCTACCAAAAAAAGCCCAGGGCCAGATTGATTTATAGCTGAATTCTACCAGAGATACAAAGAGGAGCTGATACGATTTATTCTGAAGCTATTCAAACAATTGAAAAGGAGGGGCTCCTCCCTAACTCATTTTATGAGGCCAGCATCATCCTGATACCAAAACCTGGTGGAGATACAACAAAAAAAGAAAACTTCTGGCCAATATCCCTGATTAATATCAATGCAAAAATCCCCAATAAAATACTGGCAAACTGAATCGACCAGCACATCAAAAAGCTTATCCACCATGATCAAGCTGGCTTCATCCTCAGGATGCAAGATTGGTTCAACATATATAAATCAATTAATATGATTCATCACAGAAACAGAACTAAAGACAAAAACCACATGATTATCTCAATAGAAGCAGTAAAGGCCTTCAATAAAATTCAACATCTGTTCATGTTTAAAACTCTCAGTAAACTAGATATTGAAGCAACATACCTCAAAATAATAAGCCATTTATGACAAACTACAGGCAACATTATACTGAACGGGCAACAGCTGGAAGCATTCCCCTTGAAAACTGGCACGAGACAAGGATGCCCTCTCTCACCACTCCTATTCAACATAGTATTGGAAGTTCTGGCCAGGGCAATCAGGAAAGAGAAAGAAATAAAGGGTATTCAAAGAGGAAGAGAGGAAGTCAATTGTCTTTGTTTGCAGATGACACAATCCTATATCTAGAAAGCCCCATCGTCTCAGCCCCAAAGCTTCTTAAACTGATAAGCAATTTCAACAAAGTCAAATGATACAAAATCAATGTGCAAAAATCACAAGATATACACCTGTATTCCTATACACCAACAACAGACAAGCATAGAACTAAATTATAAATGAACTCCCATTCATAATCGTTACAAAGAGAATAAAATACCTAAGAGTACAGGGAAGTAAAGAAACTTTTCAAGGAGAACTACAAACCACTGCGCAAGGAAATCAGATGGGATGCAAACAAATGGAAAAACATTCAATGTTCCTGGATAGGAAGAATCGATATCGTGAAAATGGCTATACTGCTTAAAGTAATGTATAGATTCAATGCTATTCCCATTAAACTACCATTGACATTCTTCACAGAATTAAAAAAAAACTATCTAAAAAATCATGTGGAATCAAAAAATGGCCTATATAGCCAAGGCAATCCTAAGCAAAAAGAATAAAGCTGGAGGCATCATACTACCTGACTTCAAACTATACTACAAGGCTACAGTAACAAAAACAGCATGATACTGGTACCAAAACAGACATATAGGCCAATGGAACAGAAGAATAGAGAGCTGAGAAATAAGATGGCACATCTACGACAATCTGATCTTTGATAAACCTGACAAAAACAAGCAATAGGGAAAGGATTCCCTATTAATTAAATGCTGCTGGGATACTTGGCTAGCCATATGCAGAAAATTGAAACTGGACCACTTCCTTACACCTTATACAAAAATTAACTCAAGATGTACTAAAGATTTAAATGTAAAACCCAAAACTATAGAAACCCTAGAAAAAATCTAGGCAATACCATTCAGGACATAGACACAGGCACAGATCTCATAACAAAAACACCAAAAGCAATTGACCAAAGCAAAAATTGACAAATGGGATCTAATTAAACTAAAGAGCTTCTGCACAGCAAAAGAAACTATCATCAGAGTGAACAGGCAACCTATCGAATGGGAGAAAATTTTTGCAATCTGACCATCTGACAAAGGTCTAATATCCAGAGTCTACAAGAAATTTAAACAAATTTATAAGAAAAAACCCATTAAAAAGTGGACAAATGACATAAACAGACACTTCTCAAAAGAAGATATTTATGCAGCCGACAAACATATGAAAAAATGCTCAACATCAGTGATTATTAGAGAAATGCAAATCAAAACCACAATGAGATACCATCTTATGTTAGTCAGAATGTCAATTATTAAAAAGTCAAGAAACTATAGATGCTGGCAAGGTTGCAGAGAAATAGGAATGTTTTTTATACTGTTGGTGGGAATGTAAATTAGTTCAACCATTGTGGAAGGCAGTGGCGATTCCTCAAAAACCTGGAACCGGAAATACCATTTGACCCGGCAATCCCGTTGCTGGGTATATACCCAGAGGAATATAAGTCATTCTATTATAAAGATACGTGCACACGTATGTTCACTGCAGCACTATTCACAATAGCAAAGACATGGAATCAACCCAAATACCCATCAATGATAGACTGGATAAAGGAAATGTGGTAGATATACACCATGGAATACTATGCAGCCATAAAAGGGAACAAAATCATGTCCTTTGCAGGGACATGGGTGGAGCCGGAAGCCATTATATTCAGCAAACTAACACAGGAACAGAAAACCAAACACCACATGTTCTCACTTATAAGTTGGAGCTAAACAATGAGAACACGCAGACACAAGGAGGGAAACAACATACTCTGGGGTCTGTTGTTGTTGGGGCGGGGAGAGGGAGAGCATTAGAAAAATAGCTAATGCATGCTGGGCTTAATACCTAGGTGATGGGTTGATAGGTGCAGCAAACCAGCATGGCACACATTTACATATGTAACAAACCTGCACATAGTACACATGTACCCTGGAACTTAAAAAGAAAAACTTAAACATCATTTTTGATGCAATTAATATTACTTGCTTAGTTTTCTTTTTTTTTCTTCCTTTTTTTTTTTGAGACGGAGTCTCACTCTGTCGCTAGGGCTGGAGTGCGGTGGCATGACCTCGGCTCACTGCAACCTCCGCCTCCCGGGTTCAAGCAATTCTCTTGTCTCAGCCTCCTGTGTAGCTGGGATTACAGGTGCGTGTCACCACACCTGGCTAGTTTTGTATTTTTAGTAGAGACGAGGTTTCACCATGTTGGCCAGGCTGGTCTCCTGACCTCGTGATTTGCCTGCCTCGACCTCCCAAAGTGCTGGGATTGCAGGCGTGAGCTAATATTTGTATGACATATCTTTTTGGATTCCTTCATTTTTCATCTTTCTTTTGGTTTTATTTTAGGTTGATCTTTAAAAAATTCTTATAATCTTTATACTTTAATTGGTAAATGTAATCTGCTTACATGTATTATGATTCTTAATATATTGGCATTAACTCCACCATCTTATTTTGGGTTTATTTTTTGCCATCTGCAGATGCAGGCAGGCAAGCCACTTCAAGAAAAACCTGGTGAATTAACTCATGGAGAAAGATTTACCAGGAGTGATTTAGGGTATTCCAGCCACTCGTATAATTTTACTTTCTTGCCAATGCTTGATTTTTTTGAAGAAATAAATCTGTTCATTCTACTATGGGAAAGGGAGAAGATGCAAAAGTTGATGGATGGAGGTAAATTATTTTTTTTCTCTCAGTCACCAAAAGCAAATGACAGTTGGTAGATTACTGATGATGATTGTTAGGATCAGTCAGCCATTCAGCCAGAGGGTGTTTGTTGAGTATCTACTATGTGCTGGGCATTGTGTTGGTGCAGGGATATAGTGATGCACGAGACAAACATTGTCCTTGTTTTCATGGAGAAAGTCAAGAAGGAAATGGTTATTAGCAAATAAGGCTCAACCTGGGTTCCCTGGGCTAAGAGTCACAGGAATCCAGGCATGGAAGGGTGTGGTGAGCAGAATGTTGGCCCCTGGCTTTCAGACTCTGGTGTTATGCCATGGAGTGAAACATAATTAAGGTTATCAATCAATGGACCTTAAAATAGGGAGATTATCCTGGATTATCTAATAGAGTCTAATTTAATCATATGAGTCCCTAAAAGCAGAGAACTTTCTTTGGCTGGTGGCACAAGAGGAAGGCCAAAATGGAAGTCAGAGAAATGTGGCAGGAGAAATCAGAGCGAGATATTTGAAGCATGAAAAGAATTGCATATGCTATTGCTGTTTGAAGGCAAACGTGGCCCTGTGACAAGGAAATGGGGACTTCAGTCCCACAACCACTAGGGACTGAATTCTGCTAACATCAGTGAGCTTGGAAGAGGACCTCGAGCTCCAGATGAGAATCAGAGCCCCCTGATTTTAGACTGGTGAGACCCTGAGTAGAGAATTCATCCACACTGTGTTGGACCTGTAGAAACCATCTATCCATTCACACTGTGTTGGACCTATAGAAACCATCTATTCATCCACACTGTGTTGGACCTATAGAAACCACCTATTCATCCATACTGTGCTGGAGCTATTGAAACCACCTATTCATCCACACTGTGATTGACCTATAGGAACTGTAAGATGATAATTGAGTATTGTTTTAAGCCACTAAGTTGGTGTAATTTGTTACAGCAGCAATAGGAAACTGATGCAGAGGGTATAATTCTCCTGAACCAGAAGTGTCACTAGCCATTCCTCATGAGTCTTCCAAACTGCCCTTTGCTATCCTGGCACTCTGATCAGGTCTCTACTGCTATTCCATGTCACCATGCAGTGTAGTGGTTGTGTTTGCAGGCTTCAGAGCCAGACCACCTGGGTTTAAATCCAGGAAATCCAGCACAGTGGTATGATCTGGACAAGTTTTTAAATGATCTGTACCTTAGTTTCTTCATTTGTAACATAAGGATAATAATAGCACCACCCTCACTGAGTTGTAGACAGGATTAAATAGTCAGTACGTGTAAAGGGCTTAGAAGAATGCTCGGCATGACATCTAAATAGGCCCTCACTGATAGCTGCTACTACAACTGCTAGGACTTCTATAGTTATTCATCTTGAGTCCCACTCCAAAGCCCTCAGTCAAGAAGCGTGAGAGAAGACCTTCCTCAAGTTTCTACTTATTAATTTTCCAAACTTCTCTGAAAAATGCTCTGTTTGCATTTCTGCAAGCTAAGGATGTTCCTTAGAGACTTTCAGTGCTTTCTGATGTCTGACTGGAGAAAGACAGTTTCTTTCCTGGACCCATTACCATATTTCCAGCACAGGCCTAATTTCAGATACTGTGGCTAGGAACATAATTTGGAATTTCTTTACTACTCACTGGCTGTTTGATTTCGGACAAGTTAACCTTTCAGAACCTTAGTTTTCATATGTGGAAGCTGAAGATATTAAATGCAGTGAGAATTAAATGAAGTAATGTAAAGTGCCTAGTACGATGATTTTAAGTAGAAGATATGATTATTAGTGTCATTTCCAGGAAGAATTTTTGAGGTTAACTCTAAGTTTTGCCCTAAGCTGAGCCCTGGGGCACTGTATCCAAGAACCCACTTTTGGGCAGGGGAATAGCCTCTGGACCCATCTCCCTCCTAGGGACACACAGCTTGTCAGGGTTCCTCTTCATTTAGCCTGCAGGTAGCCATTGCCATCTGAATTTCACAGCAGGAAGTTGATCTAGATAGCCTTTGCCAGCAGTAGACCCTTTTAGGTGCAAGTTGCCCAGTGTGAGATCCCTAATCACCTTCTTTGAAGATGAGGATGGTGGCTCGGCTGCATGTAAAGACCTCTGTGGGTCAATGTGCTTGCTTTAACATTGAGTATTTTGTTGCCACTTTGTTCCTTCTGTCTTCAGATGCCAGTGAGGTACTTCTCCAGCATTAATAAGCACACAGTGAAACTTGAGTCCCAGGGTCAAGTAGGATTAAAATTGAGTGACTTTTGGCTTCACTACTTGTGCACTTGCTGGGCTGGGCTGCACCAAGCAGGCTGGAGCTACTTCTGCAGAACATTGCCTTAAAGTGTCAGGAATAAACAGGCATGTGCCTGGCGGATGTTGACTCGCACTACCACATTCCCTCTTTCTAGCTCTCCTTGATGGTGGAAGTGTCTGTGGTTCTGACAGATGGCACAGCACTGGGGGATGCCTGGGGATAGTGCTACTCCCCCATTTCTGTGGGAAGCCAGCCCAGGAATTCCTCTTCATCTGACCTGGTGTGGATGTCTGTGAGATTGGAACTCTCTGACAGTGGTGCCTTTCATCAGAGGCTGCTTGATTCCCTGTCCCATCTCTACTTCTCCACCAGCTATGCTTTCTATAAATGCACGTGTCTCCTCTGGATGGGACACTGCTTCTCAGGCTTGTTGTTGGCCATCAGTGCCAGGCTCAGAGTAGATGCAGCATTGACAAGGGGAATATGTGAGTCAGCAGAGCCCAGTGAGCAGCCTATAAACCAAGCTGGTGCCCTCAGGGTTTCCAAAGGTGTAGCTGAGCTGCTATCAAGAGTCCTGTCAAATTGGGAAGAACATGCTGACAACTTGTTTTAACATAAGTACGTGCTCCGCATTGGGTCTTTCCCATGTTCTTCATTTGTGCCATAGAAATTCCTTCTTTTACCTTTAAACAACTTCAAAAATATTCCTAATATAAAGGCATAGCTTTTCTTAAAATCCTGACAATTTGGCTGGGCACAGTGTTTCATGCCTGTAATCCCAGCACTTTGGGAGGCTGAGGTGGGTGGATCACAAGGTCAGGAATTCAAGACCAGCCTGGCCAATATGGTGAAACTCTGTCTCTACTAAAAAAAATACAAAAACTAGCCGGGTGTGGTGCTGCACGCCTGTAGTCCCAGCTACTCGGGAGGCTGAGGCAGAAGAATCACTTGAAGCCGGGAGGCAGAGGTTGCAGTGAGCCGAGACTGCGCCACTGCACTCCAGCCTGGGTGACAAAGCAAGACTCCATCTCAAAAAAAAAAAAAGAAAAAAAAATCCTGATAATTTAATGAAAACATTACTGCATTTATTGACTGTCTACACTTGCCAACTCCTTTACACACTATCTCACTGAATCCTCACAAACCCAGGTGAGATAGTGCTTATTCTCTCAGCTTACAGATGAAGAAACAGAAGCACAGAGGATTAAGTAAGTTGCTCAAAATCACACAGTTAGAAATTGAGGTGCAAAAAAGTCAAGAAATGTGCCCAAGATCACGTAACTCTTAAATGCTATCACGGGGGCCTGAACCGAGGCCACTTCCACTCACACTTCATTGGCTCACTGAAATCACGTGGTGACGCCTGACTTCAAGAGGGGAGTGAATGCAATTCTGCTATGAGCCTGGGCAGTTTCCTTATAGTAAAGAGGTTATGGTAATCATTACACCTATTTCATAGGAGTGTCATAAGAATTCAATGAGTGATTGCATATTAAATGCTTGGCACAGAGTTAAGTCCTTATTAAATATCAGCTGTTAATATTCTCCCTATGGGATGAGCAATTTGACATATGCAACTGTGTGGATTTATTTTCCTTCTGCATAAAGTTGACTAAATGTCTCCTAAATATTAGACCATGTGCAAGGTGGTTAGGGCTATGAAAATGGACAACAAAGGAGCCACCGTATAGCAAGGATAAGTTGAAAGCTGTTTTAGTTCTGATTCCCAATCTTGGTACATGCTAAGATATACCAGAGAGGATTCTGAAATCTTACAAAGAACATAGAGTTTACCTACCAGTTTTGGCTTATTTTATGTCACTGACACCTTTAAGGTATTGCCAAGTTTGTGATGGTAGTTGTGAGATTTATTTATTCTGTTTTAAATTAGACATTTATCCCACAGTTTACCTAATGTTTACACTTTTCTTAGTTTGCCCTTCCCTGTGGCATCCTAATAGGATGTGACAATACAGCTCGCCTGTTAAATGGTTGAGTTCTGAAGATTGCATTTCATGTTTCCAGGAAGCCATCAGGCCCCGGGGCTACTTTCTTGGAGGAAATCAAATCATCTTATGACCACTAGAGGGCAGTAGGAACTTACGGATGCAATAGGACAAACACTCCCCCCCTTCGCCCCGCCCCCGCAAAGGTAAGTTGCAGATGATCGGCTAAAACTGGCACTCATTTAACAGATGAGGAAACTGAGTCTCAGGGAGGGCAAATTGTTTTTTCAAGATCATACAAAAGATGAGTGGTAGGTTTGCATCTGGAAGCTGACTCAAAGTTTGAAACTGTTAATTACAAATGCTACTGTAAAACAGAAAATCAAATTTAGGCATCAGAACTTAAAGAAATTGCACTAGATGAAAAATAGTCATATCGCTGGCAAAAAAGGAAAAAAAAAAGAAACAAACAAAAGAGAAAAAAGAAAGTGAAGACTAAATATTTTGCTTATTCTCATGCATGCCTAGAAAGGACATCCTGGGACTCCACCACTGGTGAAGAAAATGTTAACAATCTAGGGGAAGAGGCTGTTACCAGAGCAGCATCTGAAAGCCAGGACATTGCAAGCGAAAGGTGGCTTCTGGAGGGGAGACTTGGTAGGGAGTCATCCTAGTAGTTACAGGTTATCACAGGCCTAGAATGATCAGGGATAAAGGAACCCACACCTACATTCCATGCTGGCATCCCTGGACATTCAAGAAAGGTTCAAGTTAATGCCCCAGCCAAAGCTCTGACCATCTTAGTGCTATGATGAGAATATGATTTTAAGGCAATATCATTTTAGCTAGAGATCCAATACAGTCATTGTATAACATAGCTGAGTCTCCTCCAAAGTGAACAATTGTTCCCTATGAGCAACCTACACCTGGGAAATGCTTAGCCAGGATCCATCTGTATCAATTAGAATTAGATTTGGCTATTAAAAAACAGAGACCCAAGGCCTGGTGTGGTGGCTCACGCCTGTAATCCCGGCACTTTGGGGGCTGAAGTGGGCGGATCACCTGAGGTCAGGAGTTTGAGATCAGCCTGCCAACATGGTGAAAACCCCTGTCTCTAATAAAAATATAAAAATTAGCCGGGTGTGGTGGTGGGCAACTGTAATCCCAGCTACTTGGGAGGCTGAGGCAGGAGAATCATTTGAACCCAGGAGGCAGAGGTTGCAGTGAGCCGAGATCACACCACTGCACTCCAGCCTGGGTGACAAAGTAAGACTTCATCTAAAAAAAAAAAAAAAAAAAAAGAAAAACAACAACAACAACAACAACAACAACAAAAAACCAGAGACCCAAAATAGCAATGATCCAAATAAGACAGAATTTATTTGTGTCTCTTGAGGGTCCAGAGACAGGGAATCGAGGGAAGGTATGTAGCTCTGCTTCACAAAGTCCTCAGAGACCTGGCCACCTCCATCCTGTTGGTCACACATGTGGCCTTATTTGCACAATCACCTCATGTCCCAGGAGGGCTATAGCAGACTCTGACATCATGTTGCATTCTGGTCACTAATGAGGAAGGGATGAAGAAAAGGACAAAGGATAAGTAGCAGTCATCTATTTAGGAAGATTAGGTTCCTGGGAATGTTACGTGAAACATCTGCCCAAAATTCATTGATTAGAGCTTGGCCTCATGGCCATGACTCCTGCAAGGGAGGCTGGAAAACATAGTCTTTATTCTTAGCAATTACTCTGCTCAAGTAAAAATTATGGTTTTAGTATTATGAAAAAAAGGGAAAATGGATATTGAGGAGTAGTAACTGACAATCTTTGTGCAGTAGACCTGGGCATGAACCACCCAGATTCCTCTTCAATGAAGGACTTGCTTTCTGGGTGTACCAGGAAGTGTGGTTAGCAGGTGACTGTCAGTTGTGAGTACCTTCAAGGGTTGGCCTCAGCTGTAGATAGCTGAGGTTACAACTTCCCTAACAGCCAACATCCAGTGATTTAACAAGGTGGCAGTATAAAGGCCCAACATTTCCAGCCCAATCAGACCTGCATTGTAAGCTAATCCTGCTTTCACCCCTTCCTTTCAAAGGTATTGGTCCCTAATGAGCACCTTACACCTTAAATTTTGTCTCTCCATCTGCTTCCAGAGAACCCAAGCTGGAATGGTTGGTACCAGGAATGGCTGGTTAAAGAGTGTTGACAATGAGATACCGTTTTGGAGTAGGATTATTCACCACCTGTCTGTAGTGAGGAGCTTATCACTGTTGGTGGGTGATCACAGACAGCATCTGGTATAAGATGGCGGTCCAATTGTTAAACAGTGGTGAATTGGGGGTATTGTACAGTGGAAAGGAATATACTAGCAGACAAGATGTGTCAGGCTGTTTGAAAGGTATGAAGAAACAGGAGCTCTAAGGGTAACAGTATTGGATAGCTATTGCTAAGTGCCAGTGATAGCCTACACTAAGATAATGAACAGTGCAGGACAAGTAGCAGGCAATTGAAAGGCAGATGTGAAAGCCAAAGAGTCTCCTTGGTTATATACAAAGAAGCCCCCTTGTCTTGCTTGAAGAACAAGAGGAAGCCAAGGATCAAGCTTAGAACCTTATAGGTTCAGTGGCTGAATATCAAGGAAAGTTAAATGTCCACTTAAAGCAGATCTGTTATGCCAGAGTTAGGGCCCTGATTAGGAAATCCTAGGACTCTGACACATGAGATAAAGACATCTGGGCAATGCTTCTAAGCATTTTGGCTTCCTAGACTGCCTTGAAACTTCTGAGGCTGCAAAAGTGGCTGAACACTCTCTGGTAAGTGCTAGCACTCCTCTGTGCTGGAAGAGGATGCAGACACCTCTTCTCCAAAAGGCAGTGGGTACCACCCCCTCAGAATCCACTCCTACTTCCCCTCTTGGGGATTAGGCCTATAAGCAGGGTTGGTCTCAGTATATCCCAGCTGAGAATGTGCTGGTCCTGATAAGGAAGCAAAAATATTCTACTTTTAAAAGGCTGCAAGATGTAGTCAATGTATCCTGGGACTACATTCTAAGAGTGTTTGATCAGGGGGCCCAGAACATAAATTGAATAGGGAAGACTTTGTTGACTTGGAAGTACTCTCCTGACATTCAGGATTTAACATCCTGGCAAGGACCCCTGACTAAGTAAGAATTTGCTACTAGGATGGCTCCTGGAAGCATGAAAGAAGCAATGCACTATGCTTAGAAAAGTTTAAATGCCAGAATTGCCTTGGCAGATGGTGGATAAAGGGATTAAACAGCTCAGGAAAGTGGGCATGCTAGAATAGGTATACTTTGCACAGCTGGAAGGCTAGCCAAATGACTATGTTCCAGCATATTCTTTTTGGTCTTCTTAAATGAGGCCACATCATTTAAGAACAGCAAAAGAAATGTGCTGGTGAGGGGCCTACCTGAGGGTGGAGGGTGGGAGGAGGGTGAGGATTAAAAAGCTACCAGTCAAGTACTATACTTTTTACCTGGGTGATGAAATAATCTGTACACCAACCGCTTGCAACACATGACTTACCTATATAACAAACCTGCACATGTATCCCTGAACCTAAAACAAAAGTTAAAAAAAAAAAGAAATGCATTGGTGAGAGGGCCTTTGGCATCACTAAGATGTTCAGTGGTAGCTATCCCCTATAGGCTGGAGCCGATGATAAAAGATGTTATAAAATTTGACTCACCGATGGCAATGGGGATGATAGGACCGTAAAAGAGCTGTAGTCAGGTTGAGGTGCTTAGTCTCCAAAATATGGGGGAATTACAGTCATTGCAACAACCAGTAAGGTTAGAGTGGAAGCCAAGAGGACGTGCTCCACAGAGGGTTATGGAGATGGTGAATTGAATATGGTGTCCTAAGAGGTTAAACGAATGGACATCTGACAAGGGTACTACCTAGCTTGTACTAGCAGCATAAATCAAAGAGGGATAATTAGAAGGCTGAAGGTGATTGCTCCAATAAAAAGTTATGTTCACTTCCTAGTTTCCAGACACCAGCCAGTTTGTAGACTTCTAGTCTATTGACTGATGCAGTCGCCAGGTTTCTGGGAGGAAGGTCCTTACAACACCATGGCAATTTTTTACTATAATGATTCTTTCCTCAAAGGGATTTTGGCCACTTTCTCAGGTAATTGAATGTGGAGAAAGAGAAATACCCTGATATTTTGAGGACTTTTGAACACCAGCTCTGAGTTGACATTGATACCTAGAGACCTAAAATGTCATTGTTGACCCTCTGTTAGAGTAGGGTCATGTGGGATCTTACATTGGATCCACTGGGTCTGAGAACTCACCCGGTAGTCATTTACTCAGTTCCTGAATGTATAATTGTGATTGACACACTTGACAGTTGGTACAACCTCAATATTGGGTTTTTGGTCTCTGGGGAAAGAGCTATCATGGTAGGAAAGGGTAAGAGGTATCATAGTAGAGAATGCCACATGGAAATCTCTGAAATCATCCAATTATACCATGGCCAAGTCATAAACCAAAATCAATATTGCATCCCAGGGTGAATTGTGGAGATAAGTGTCACCTTTAAGGAACTATAGCAGGAGTTTGCAAATTCTTTTTTCTGTAAAGTGACAGATAGTAAATAATGTAGACTTTGTGGGCCATATGTTCTGTCACAACTATGCAACTTTGCTGCTGCAGCATAAAAATAGCCATAAAATATGTAAACGAATGGGTGCCACTCTGTTCCAGTAAAGCTTTAGTTACATAAATAGGGGGCAGGCTGGATTTGGTCTTTCGGCCTTAGTTTGCCGACTCCTGATCTAATAGGGTCATGAGAAGTGGTCTCCGTAATGCCTCAAATTAATTCACTAATCTGGCCCCTGGAGAAACTGGATGAATGTTGGATGATGACAATGGACTATCCTCAGCTCAACCAAGTGATGGACCTGATTGCAGCCCCTGTGTCAGATCTGGTATCTTTGTTAGAAAAAATGGATATGACCTCAGGTACATGATGCGGAACAGGAATTTGGCCAATGTATTCTTTTCTATCCCAACCAGAAATGAGGACCAGAAACAGTTTGTATTCACATGGAAAAACCCAACAATATACTTGATAGCTTCCCCCCAGGGTTTTTCTAACTCTCCCACTCTCTGTCATAATATGGCCTGAAGAGGTCTAGACCTTTTAAGCATTCTGCAGAGCATCACATTGGTCCATTACTTCAGTGGCATTGTGCTGATCAGCTTGGACAACAAGTTGGAGTGTTTGGTAAACACAGGTGCTCCAGAAATGGGAGATAAGCCCTGTGAAGATCCAACAGCTTGCCACATCTGCAAAATACTTAGGAGTCTAATGATCAGGGGATTGCTGGGATATCCCATTCAAAGTAAAAAGATTATTGCGTCCTGCATCATCTACCAAAAAGAAGTAAACACAACACCTGGTGGGACTCTTTAGGTTTTAGAGGCAGGATATTCCACATCAAGAGATACTTATCTGGTATATACACTGAGTAGCATAAAAGACTGCTAGATTTAATAGGCCCCAGAGCTGAAAAGGGTGCTGCACCTTTTCAAGACAGACCGCTTGACCATGGGCCACCATATGACTACAAGGCTGGAACTGCTCCTCATGAATTGTGCCCTGTCGGACTCACCAGGCCGTAGGTTGGGTGGTCTCAACAATAATTTTTTGTAACATGGAACTTGTATATCTGGGATCAAGAATGAGTAGGACGAGAGGATGCAAGCAAACTGACCCCCAGCACACCCGTCACTGTTTTACTAGAACTGTTACCTGTATGGAGGATCATGTCCAACCAGCTGAAATAGGAGAAAAATCTTGATCTTTGTGTATGAAGAGGTTGGCATGGTAGATGCACACAGGCTAAAAGGGATAGTAGCTGCACTTTAACCTTTCTTATGTGTTGCCTTGAAAGAAAGTGGTGACAGAATATTTTCC
This sequence comes from Pan paniscus, assembly GCF_029289425.2. Taxonomy (NCBI): domain Eukaryota; kingdom Metazoa; phylum Chordata; class Mammalia; order Primates; family Hominidae; genus Pan; species Pan paniscus. The sequence continues at coordinate 135,846,429 of NC_085926.1, read as the reverse complement.
CAATGACCATAGTTTTGGGTGGTAGACCTGGAATCCACTTTTCATGGAAAGATAAGTGTCTAAGGTAAGACTACCACTCATGAGCAGTGGCGAATGGCCTGACCAGCAGGTCAAGGGACTGTAAGGAAAATATTAGAAGACTGCGAATAAGGACATCTGGAAGAAGGGCATGTAAAAGGACATATGGGAGTGGGCAAAAGTGTGAAGATCTTTGTATCACATTTTATCACTCACCAGAAAGTGTTTGCTATAGAGGAAGCACTAAACAACCCAGGTAAACCAAATGACCCAGTCCATTGAAAAGAGCCATTCTCTGTCATAGGCCACCTGCATGATGAGCACGTGAGCAAACTGGCCATGATGGCCAAGGTGGAGACTACCTACTGGCCCGACAGCAGGGACTCCTATTTGTCAAGACTGATATAGTTATTGCACAACATAAAATCAACCTGCCACCAACAGACACTAATTCTGAGCTCCTGAAGGCACCATCCCTTGAGGAGGCCAACTAGCTACTTGAAGGCAAGCTGTTGAGGCCATTGGGTTCCTTCCTTCCAGGAAGAGCCAGAGGTTGTTTTTCACAGGAACAAACACTTATTCTGTGTATAGGTTTGGCTTTCCTGTCTGTAGAGCTTCAAGCTGCACCACTACCTGACGGTCTATAGATTTTGATCCACTGACTCAAGCCCCGCATACTGTGTCACACCAGGGGATCCATTTTACAGCAAAGAAAGTACAGGAGTGGGCCCATGACCAAGGAATACACTGATCATTTCACATATTGGGCCATTCATGTGCTGACGGCCTGATAAAGCATTGGAGCAGCCTGCTGAAGAAATAGCCAAAACTCCAACTATTAGGTAATATCCTTTGAGGACAGGGTGCCATCCTTCAAGACACAGTGTATGCATGGAATCAAAGACTTTTAAAATAGGTTGCTATGTCTCCAATAGGAAGAACACATGGGTCTTTGAACAAATAAATAGAAGCAGGAATGACCCCACTTACCATGACTCCCAAGGATCCACTGAGAGACTTTGTGATTCAAGTCCTTGAGACTCTGGGCTCTCTAAGGTCAGAAGCCCTAGTTTCCAGAGTACCCACTTTCACTGGAGGGCATAGTAAGGGTCCCATTTAATTTTAAGCTATTGTGCTATTATGGCTGCTGCTTGGGCACTTTGGCATCCTTGTGTCTGGGGATCAGCAGTACAGAAAAAGAGTTACTGTCTTGGCATGGTGACTTCCTGATTACCAAGAGGATGTAGCCTGTTGTTACTAACATAGTCAGAGAGGACATTACATGAAACTCAGCTGATTCACTTGGGTTCCTTTTGGTGCTCCCTTGACCAATTGTGACTGAAAGTGAACAGGAAGAGTAAGCCCAACCTGGGAAGAGTATGGTAACCAGTGGCTTGAGGGACTTGAGCATGAGTGTCTTGGTCAATCCACCAGAGGAAGCCACTGAAACCTGCAGAGGTGCTAGCTGAAGATGAGAAGAATCTAGAATAGAAAGTGGAGGAGGGAGACAGTGAGGACCCACTGTGGTCCTGAGACCAACCGCAGTGGCAGGGCTGTAGTTCATCCTACTATCTCCATCTATATTAGTTTACTTGGCCTGCCATAACAAAATACAGTCATCCCTGAAACCAAACCCAGGAGATTAGTTTTAGGAAGAACCAAGGATACCTACATCTGAGGATGCTCAAATTCCTTATATAAAATGGTGCAATATTTGCATATAACCTATGCACATTCTCTTGTATACTTTAAATCATCTCTAGACTCCTTATAGTACCTAATACAATGTATATTCTATGTAAATAGTTGTTGTGTTGTTTTTATTTGTATTACTTTTAATAGTTGTGTTATTTTATATTTTATTTTTCCCCCCAAATATCTTTGATTCATGATTGGTTGAATCTATGGTGTGGAACCAGGGATACGGAACCTGCAGATATGGAGGGATGACTGTCCCACAGACTGGGTGCCTAAACAATAGAAATTTATTTTCTTACTTTTCTGTAGGCTAGAGGTCCCAGATCAAGGTGTCAGTATGTTTGCTTTTTTCTGAGGTCTCTCCTCTTGGTTTGAAGATTGTCACCTTCTTGCTGTGTTCTCATATAGTCTTTCCTCTGTGAACATGCATGTCTGTGTCCAAATTAATCCCAGCTACTCAGGAGGCTGAGGCAGGAGAATCTCTTGAACCTGGGAGGCAGAGGTTGCAGTGAGCTGAGATTGCACCATTGCACTCCAGCCTGGGCCACAAGAGTGAAACTCTGACCAAAAAAAAAAAGGAACCCAAGTCATACTGGATTAGGATAAACCCTAAATACCTCATTTTAGCTTACTTACCTCTTTAAAGAACTTATCTCGAAATATATGGTTATTTTCTGAGGTATTGGGGTTTAAAGCTTCAACATATGAATTTTGGGTGGACACAATTCATCCCATGAGACTCTTTAATGAACTTCCATTTAAGTAGAGAGACCCAATAGAATCCTTGAATAGATGTTCCCTAAATGCATATGAGAAGTGGATTTGAGCAGTGCAAAGGGTGGACTATGAATAATACAGAGATGCACCACTCAGTTTCCCTTTCGATTGTGAGGTGGTCAGCATAAACTTCCTGCCATCAACTCCTGAAGGGTTGCGCTCATCTATAGAGAGCCAAGTTTTCTGAGGTCATACCTTTATAGGATAGGCTGCATATGGTGACAGAGCAAGACAGGGGTATAGAAGCTTGGCCACTTTGACCTGACATGAACAATTATGATCAGCAATATTTCCTCCAGAGCTCCCCTTCACATTGGCTAAGGTTTTGTCAGGGATGTGCTGCAGTTTGACTTCTCCCTCTGTTCAATCCTACTTCCTCCCTTGGAATCCCAATAAATCTTGGAAACTCAAACTCCATCTCAAGTGTCTGCTTCTAGTGAACCCAACTGGTGACACTTTGCCTCCCATCTTTAGATATACTGGCTGTATTACCATTCTAGGCCTTACTGATATTTCCAGAAAATTAGTTGAGCAAAAATGGAAATAATTGAAGATTAATAGAAGGTAAGAGTAAATATAATGACCTTGTCTTGTTGCTCCTGCCCTTCTTTAAGCCTGTCAACCGGTGCCATTCACTTGGCCCCAGTTAGGATTCTGGCCCCAGTCCTCCTTAAGCAAGTCCTTGAATGCCAGATCTAAGTATTATAACTCGGTTCCCATGCTTTTCATCTCTGACCAAGCTCCCACTTTACCCTGTATTTTATATCCAGCAACTACTCAGTCTTGTCCCTGTATGGTTTGTTTGCCCCTAGTGGCTCTGGGCTGCTGTGTTAAATTACTGGAGCACAGAGAAAACAGCACATGCTTCATAGAGGTCTTTTGCTGGTTGTCTCTGCTCTCTTCTATCACTCTTTACATTAGCACATAATTTTTCATAATGTAGTACTTTTTGTCATATAAAAATGATAATCTGGGGTGGTTCTACTTTTCCTTTTAGAAGATTTTTCTGTCCTTCTTTATTTAACTTCCTCCATCTTCTCCTGCCTCATCCTCTTTTCCCCTTTCTCTTCCTCCCCCCTGTTCTCTTCTTGCAATTATTGGCTCCTTCTTCATGTCAGGAGGACATGCTTCAACAAAGAGATAAAAGACATGGTCCCTGCTCTCTGAGAGCTCCCAGATCAAGGGGGTGGAGGTGAGGGATTCAGAAATGAACATCATCTCCAAATGAGTGCCCAGTACTGTGTCTGCATGTGCCAACAACTCCCTGGGAGCAAGGTATGCAGCTTCTCGGAGGAGGTGGGGTTTAATCTGAGTGCTGAAGAATGGGAAGAATGTTGTCATGTTTGCTTCTGGATTCTTGGCTACGTATGTGCTTGTTTTGGAGAGTTTATCCTTCAGATTAGCAACATGCAAATGTACTTAACATACCACTGCTTTTATATAAATGACTGTTTCTGATGTTTTTGAAACATATGCAGCCCAAAGTAATTTATAGATTCAGTGCTATTCTCATCAAACTAACATTGACATTCTTCACAGATTTAGAAAAAAAGTACTTTAAGTTTCACATGGAACCAAAAAAAGAGCCCATATAGCCAAGACAATCCTAAGCAAAAAGAACAAAGCTGGAGGCATCATGCTACTTGAATTCAAACTATACTACAAGGCTACAGTAACAAAAACAGCCTGGTACTGGTACCGGTACCAAAACAGACATATAGACCAATGGAACAGAATGGAGACCTCAGAAATAACACCACACATCTACAACCATTTGATCTTTGACAAACCTGACAAAAACAAGCAATGGAGAAAGGAATCCCTATTTAGTAAATAGTGCTGGGAAAACTGGCTAGCCATAAAAAGAAAACAGAAACTCGGCCCTTTCCTTATACCTTATACAAAAATTAACTTGAGATGGATTAAAGACTTAAATGTAAAACCCCAAACCATAAAAACCCTAGAAGAAAACCTAGGCAATACCATTCAGGACATAGACCATGGGGAAAGTCTTCATGACTAGAATACCAAAAGCAATTGCAACAAAAACCAAAATTGACAAATGGGATCTAATTAAACTGAAGAGCTTCTGCACAGCAAAAGAAACTATCATCAGAGTGAATAAGCAACCTACAGAATGGGAGGAAATTTTTGCAATCTATCCATCTGACAAAGGTCTAATACCCAGAATCTACAAGGAACTTAAACAAATTTACAAGAAGAAAACACCAAACAACCCCATCAAAAAGTGGGCAAAGCATATAAACAAAAACTTCTTAAAAAAAGACATTTATGCAGCATGAAAAAAAAGCTCATCACCACTGATCACTAGAGAAATGCAAATCAAAACCACAGTGGGATACCATCCCATACCAGTCAGAATCGCAAGTATTAAAAAGTCAAGAAACAATAGATGCTGGTGAGGCTGTGGAGAAATAGAAATGCTTTTACACTGTTGGTGGGAATGTAAACTAGTTCAACCATTGTGGAAGACAGTGTGGGGATTCCTCAAGGATCTAGAACCAGAATTACCATTTGACTCAGCAATTCCATTACTGGGTATATACCCAAAGGAATATAAATAATTCTACTATAAAGACACATGCACACGTATGTTTATTTCAACACTATTTCAATAGCAAAGACATAGAACCAACCCAAATGCCCATCAGGGATAGACTGGATAAAGAAAATGTGGTACATATACACCATGGAATACTATGCAGTCATAAAAAAGGGTGAGATCATGTCCTTTGCAGGGACATGGATGAAGCTGGAAGCCATCATCCTCACCAAACTAACACAGGAACAGAAAACCAAACACCGCATGTTTTCACTCATAAGTGGGAGCTGAACAATCAGAACACATGGACACAGGGAGGGGAAGAACACATACTGGGGCCTGTCGGGGGTGGGGGGCAAGGGAAGGGAGAGCATTAGGACAAATACCTAATGTATGCAGGGCTTAAAACTTAGATGACGGGTTGATAGGTGCAGCAAACCACCATGGCACATGTATACCTGTGTAAGAAACCTGCATATTCTGCACATGTATCCTGGAACAGAAAGTAAAATTAAAAAAAAGAAGAAAACAATGATTTCAATATGAAATTTCTATCTGAAATTTTTGCACTGTTAATTTGCCTTATAAACCATTTATATACAGGTGGCAGAAAAAAAAACTTCATCCTAGGTTTGGACTATATCACTTTAAAAATCTCAAGAAGAGCTGTGGTAATCAAATAAGTTTAGTAGTATATTGAGTGTTTCCATATTTCCTTCTGGCTTCTGAGTACATACATGCAAATTTGCTCATCAGACATGAAACTCTACATTTTAAAAGAGGAAAGATATTTCTCGGTCAGAGCATGGCTCATCAAAAGGCACCGTTTTTCAAGCCTGAGATTTAACAGCTTGCTGCTTATTCTGAGGCTCCCTAGTGCCAGCATCCTGTCCTCCCCCTAAACATTTGTGTGTTCTCCACCCTCCAGGCTGCTGTTGCTGGATGCTGCCCTACCACTCCCAGAAACCTCTGGGTAATGGTAATGTCAGATCTTTTCCATGTACCAGATATTTAGCTTAATTTTCCCATTTTTCAGGGGAAATAAGAAAGAACACTGTACTGACTGCGAATCTGTCCCAAGTTTCTTAAGAACGTCTGATATAGTAATGTTCAAATGATTAATTTCTTGATAATGTATATTTTAATCACTTTTAAAGCCATATTACTACTTATATATCATTTTAATTAATAATTCATTGGAACAAACTAGCTAAATAGAATTTATAAGTAGAAATAACATAAATTTTATCACAGTGTAATGTCTTAGGATTAACTAGCATTCATACTCAAGATCATCAATGGAAAAAAAAACTAAACAGTAGACAGCATCTGAAAAACTAGTTTTTCTGACTTAGAAGAGGCCATGAATGATTTAGATTTGTTCAATTTTTTACATTCCTTACTCCTCACTTACATGAAAATAAATCACATTACTATTAGCTTTTGGAAAATAATACACCCCTGTGGACTCAAAAACAGCACATGCTCTATGGCCTCTTTGGGATCTGGAGCACCCTGCATGAGCGATCTTCCTAGATGTCTCCACAGCAAAGCCTGTCTCTTCCCGGAGTGCATCCAGACCCCATAAATGACCCTCCAGGTGAACATGACTTACTAGTTTCACCTAGTCAAAAACGCATATCCAAATCCTTGAGAAATGATGCTATTTGGCCACAAAGCCAAAACAAATCAAACACTCATCACATCCTCCATTAATGCATTTGACACAAATTGCATTTAAGCTGAATTACGGTATGATCACAAAGCCATTTGACAGCAGCTGTTTGTGCACACCACTCACTTATGCTCTGGGTTTATTATTGAAATTATTCTATACAAAAAAATGAATCTTCCCATGTTGAGAAATAAACTTGGTCTTAATGGAAAAAGTCAAGAGGTCACAAAATGGTACAATTAATTCAGCACTTCTGTCTCCTAGTGACTGTGTGGCAACAAATTATGAAGGGCAATTATGCTTATAGAACATCAGAGCATTTGACAAATTCAGTTAATTCTGTTGAGGCAAATCATTCAGAATTGTCTTTGGCTTTAGATTGAATTATTTATGGGTTCATTCGGTGCTTTGTCATTAGATGTACACATGTGAGGAGGCTTCAGGGGCAGGATTTTGGGGGGATGCCAAATCTAAGAAGGAAAGAAGAATGGCTATCGATATAGGGCCAGTGTTTTGCACTTATTTAAGAAATGACTGGGCCAGGCAAGGTGGCTCATGCTTGTAATCTCAGCACTTTGGAAGGCCAAGGCAGGAGGATTGCTTGAGCCCAGGAGTTTGAGAGGAGCCTGGGCAACATATTAAGACCCTATCTCCGTAAAAATAAGAAAATTTGCTAGGCATGGTGGTGCATGCTTACAGTCCGAGCTACTTAGGAGGCTGAAGCAGGAGGATAACTTAAGCCCAGGAGTTCAAGGCTTCAATGAGCTATGATCACATATTGCACTGTAGTCTGGGTGACAGAGGAAGACCTTGTCTTTAAAAAAAAAAAAGAGGGCTGAGTGCGGTGGCTCATGCCTGTAATCCCAGCACTTTGGGAGGCCGAGGTGGGTGGATCACAAGGTCAGGAGTTCCAGACCAGCCTGGCCAACATGGTGAAACCCCATCTCTACTAAAAATACAAAAATTAGCTGGGCATGGTGGTGCACACCTATAATCACAGCTACTGGGGAGGCTGAGGCAGGATAATGGCTTGAACCCAGGAGGTGGAGGTTGCAGTGAGCTGAGATCGGGACACTGCACTCCAGCCTGGGTGACAGATTAAGACTCTGTCTCAAAAAAAAAAAAAAAAAAAAAAAAAAAAAGGACTGCGTGGGTGAGAACTTTGCTGAAACCAAGTGTCCTGCATCTCTGCTTCAGTTTATAACTTATTAACATGTGTAGTTGCTCTGAGGACTAAGGATGAGCAAAATGAAACATTGATGCACAAAGAACTCAAAATTGTGTAGAGGACCAGGACTCCACAAGAAGACTTGTCCTGTTCTCTGCATCTGTGGCTAAAAATTAACTTGTCTTCTTTTTATATCATTTTCTGCAGGGTAGAGATGACTTTAGAAATCACAAAGCAGAATAATACCTTGAAGATAAACACTCAGTACTTACTGAAAGTTTTTCAAACAATTGATTTGCCTCCTTGAAAAGGGCTGCGTGGAGGAACAGCACAAAATACATGCTGGGGAGTTGGATGGAATCAGGTAGCTCAGTGCAAACATCTTATTCCCTTTCTCTTTATTTCTTAATATTCCCTCCCTCTCTATTATCTTGTCCTCCTTCTCCCTCCCCACTCCCTTTGTACTCCCACCTCCATCCTCCTTTCCTGTCCAAATAATGGGAACAGCCCAATCAAGGGTAAATAGGACGAAATAAGAATTTTTGTACCAAAGCTGATCAGGCAACAGGTTTGGCTGAAGCCAAAGGATAAGACTGGGAGATATTTTGGGCATTACACATGGAGATGGCATTGAAAGTTGGGTTAGGTTAGTTTCAAAGGACATTAAAAAGCCTGATAAATTCTTGAGCAGGAAATTAATGTGATAAGAATAGTATTTAGAAGGACATTCCAATAGTGAGTAGAGCTAATTGTAGCATAAGATAATATCACTTTATTAAGATATAGAGCCACTCGTCTGTCCTAGTTCTAGGTCATAGAATCTTCATGTGTCCTAATTAAATAATTTATTGTTGGCTGGACGTGGTGGCTTATGCCTGTAATCCCAACACTTTGAGAGGCGAGGCGGGCAGATCACTTGAGGTCAGGAGTTCGAGACCAGCCTGGCCAACATTGTGAACCCTTGTCTTTACCAAAAATACAAAAATTAGCTGGATGTGGTGGCAAGCACCTGTAATCCCAGCTACTTGGGAGGCTGAGGCAGAAGAATCACTTGAACCCAGGAGGCAGAGGTTGCAGTGAGCCAAGATTGCACAACTGCACTCCAGCCTGGGTGACACAGTGAGAGTCTGTCTCAAAAAAAAAAAAAAAAAACAAAACAAACAAAAAAAAGTGACAGAGCGCGACTCCGTCTCAAAAAAAAAAAAAAAATTATTGTTGGCAGCAGGAATTCACTCTGGAAGACATGAAGATACTTTAAAAAAAAGTACACCCAGCCATATCTTGCCCATATCTGGGCTGAAGGCATGTCCCCAGGAGACCCAGTCTCTCCGTCAGAGCTCAGCTGAGGCACCTCCTTCTTGGAGAAGCCTTCCCTGTCCTCCTCTGTTCAGGTGCTTTCCTCTGTCACTGCTTTCCTCTGTCACTGTAGGAACACACTACTTTTTCCGACTGCCTGCACCGGCTCCTGTCTCTCCCTGTTGCCCATATTCCTCTACTTCAGTTGCCCCTTGTATAGTGAAAGGCAGAGCAGATGGCTGTGGACTGGCTAAGCCTCCATAACTCTGGGCAGTTAGGTGTGATGTGCAGATGTCATTCTATATCCTAACTGGAAAACATTATTCTTCAAATGTGCTTTCAAATATGTCTCATCCTAAGAAGCATCCAGACTGTGTGTGGAAAGGCAGATTCGAGGGGACTGAATTAGCATGTTTGTAGCTCTTATATCCTGTAGTCCAAGTGCTAAGCTCCCTGGAAGAAGGAGAAGGTAGGGTCAAAGAAGCTATTTGCTGGGGTTATCTAGAAGAGTTAAGGGCTGAGGAAACCTGTTACCCTAATCCTCCTTAACTCACCTACATGGCCCAGTCTAATCATCACTCTTAACGTCAGAAACTTTAAACCAACCAAACCAAAATAAGTCCTCTTTGTTAGAGCAGCAAATAAAGAAAATGGCAAAGATGCTTAGCCGCACCATCTCTAATCTTCCTGGGTCTTGTCCAGGATGAATGCAACTATTGACAGACATGATGGTGATGACCCTTCAGACAGCTGCTGGACTCTGCCTCTTCAGAGACTTTAGCACATCTTCTGATTAGCAGGATGCAGTATGAAAGGATACTACAGTACCAAGGCTTTCCTTCTTTCCTTTCTCTCTTTTCCTTCCTTCCGCCCTCCCTCTCTCCCTCCCTCCTCTTTCTTTCTCTCTTTCTTTTCTTTCCTTTCTCCCTTCCTGCTTTCTTTCTGTCTCTTTCTTTCTTTCTCTTTTCCTTCCTTCCTTCTTTCTTTCTTTCCTTCTTTCTTTCCTTCCTTCCTTCTTTCTTTTCTTCCTTTTCTTTCTTCCTTCCCTCCCTCCCTCCTCTTTCTTTCTTTCTTTCTTTCTTTCTTTCTTTCTTTCTTTCTTTCTTTCTTTCTTTTTCTTTCTTCTTTTCTTTTTCTTTTCTTTCTTTTGAGACAGGGTCTTGCTCTGTCACCCAGGCTGGAGTGCAGTGGCACGATCATAGCCCACTGCAGCTCCGCCTGCTGGGTGCAGGTGATTCTTTCACCTCAGCCTCCAGAGTAGCTGGGACTACAGGAGTGTAGCTCATTTCTTTTTTGTTTCTTTTTACTATTTATTTATTTATTTATTTATTTGAGATGGCAATTGCTGTGTTGCCCAGGCTGGAGTGCAGTGGTGACATCTCTGCTCACTGCAACCTCCACCTCTCAAGTTCAAACGATTCTCCTGCCTCAGAGCCACTAGAATAGCTGGGATTGCAAGCCAGCACCACCAGGCCCAGCTAGTTTTTGTATTTTCAGTAGAGATGGGGGTTTCACCATGTTGGCCAGGCTTGTCTGGAACTCCTGGCCTCATGTGATCCACACACCTTGGCCTCCCAAAGTGCTGGGATTGCAAGTGTGAACCACTGTGTCTCTTTACAGTGTTTTTCTCCTTAGGGTAGTTATTCCAGAAGCTGGTGACTATTTCTCATTGGCTGATTTGTACCTAAGGCCTACCTAGGAGAAGCAGGAGTCTAAATTTTATTGGCTCTACTTCTTTATATTCCTTAGTAAGTTTGGTAAGACACTGAAAGTATTCTCATGTAAGTACTTGATGCCCAGTGAAAGCGTGCTACATTTGCTCCTACATTTATTCATGATAATTAGCCCACACAATGGGCCTCTTTATCTCCCAAAGCATAATATAATCACAAACAACATTTTACTAAAGTCCTTGTACAGCTTGGCAAGAAGGAAAACAGAGGGGAGACCTATTTTTTTTTTAATTGGGCAGCCCCCTTTCACTGCCACCCACCAGGGACTTCAGGTGTGATGTGACTGGGGGTTGGGGGGAACTTCAGAAGGCTGGAAGGCTGGAAGACTGTGAGCAAAGGTGTGAATCAGGGACTTTACAGGACGCAGGGAAGAATTTAATTGTTTGGAGGATTTGGTATAGGAGATAAAGATGGAAAAGCAGGTTGAGGTTATACTGTGTAAGGTGCTGAATTGGGTGGACAGCGAGTGAATCATTAAGTGGCACAGTTGGTGCTATGATTTAGAGATTAGTTTGATGATGGTATGCAGATTCATGTAATCTGTTACCATTTCCACTCCAGCAACAGAATGGTGATCCCTGTTGGAGGAGTTTTTATAACTCTGCAGATAAGACTAAAAATGCACAGTCTTCCATCTCAGGCTGCTTAGCAACTCTTCTATGTGCCGTCAGTCTGCTCCCCATAGTAAACTATCCATTTCCCTATTAAAAACTATCTCCTATAGCCCTTGGAAACTTCTATTCAGTAGGTCTGTAAAAGCTCCTTAATTGATTCTGATATGGACTTCTCATTAAAACCAGAAGGAAAGGTGAGAGCTGTGGGAAAACAAAGCAAACAAACAAGCCAAAAAAAACAAAAAACAAAAAACCCCCCAAAAAACAAAAACAAACAAACAATAACCCTCAAACAACCCAAACATGAGCAAGGGAATGACTCTGGCTTGCATTCAAGAAAGTTCACTTAAGATGGAGCGTGAAGAAGGGATCGGGAGTAAGTGTGAGGGACAATACCTGTGGCAGGGAGAGGCAAGAGAGAGATGAGGCTCTGGGATCATGCATTGCCATTGGAGATGGAGGGGAGAGAATAAATGGACAACGTGTTTAGAAGATGAAATCTACAGGATGTAGATTGTGGGTTGGATATGAAGGTTGAGAGAGCAAGAGTAATCTCCCAGATTTCTGACTTGAGTGACTGGTGAATGGTGGTACCATTAGGAAACTCAAGATGAAGAACAATTTGGGAGGAAGATGAGTTATTTCTGGAATTTGTAGAAAGATAGAATTGTCTTCAGGTTCTACTTACATTAAAAAATTTTAATGCTTGAAGACAATCTGGTAATTCTGAAGACAATCTGCTGTGGCTGCCAAAGTAGTTTTGATACAAAATTGCTTGTTTCGTTGAGTTGTCACTTCTTAGGCACCTCTATGGTGGAAGTGCTCCAACTCAACTCTTCTCCAAAGTGGACATGCTTTGACATTGTTCTTTTAAAAGCTTCTAAACACACTATCTCCATGTCCAAGCCTTCTAGGTTGATTTGGAAAGAACCAAATCTTTCCATATGTCTCACACATATTTTTGTGTGTTATCACCTTCCATGCCTAAAATCTTGGTGTTGATGCTTCATTTATGATTCCTTATCTTGGAATAAGGTATTTAAGGTAATAAGGTATTTAAGATACCTTATCTTGGTGTTGATGCTTCATTTATGATTCTGGTGCTGGCTTAATGGCTTGACTGTATGGGATGTAAATACTTATATCATGAAGCTAGAGGAAACATATAGGTCTATGTAATTCTTTGTTCTTAAACCTGGAACATGAAACAATAGCTTCTCTATTCCTGCCTTGGCCAAAGGCGTGTTGTACTCCCTTATCTGCTTCAGCTGCCTCATGGGGGACTGATATTTAATAAGCCACATTTTACTGGGGGGTAGAATGACTGTATTTCAATAGCAGAACAAGGCCTGCTGTTTCTTCCTAACTGCCCAAGTGCAACTGACTCACTTTGTCCTTCTCCTGTGGTGTCAAGCTAGAGGCTGGCTAGAAGAATCCATACAGTTTCCTGGGAAATGAAATTACAACTTGTTCTGGGCTCTTAGATATCACTACAGGAATATCTGGGACTATGGGTCCCAAGATCCGGGTCTTTGGTTGAAAGTGGGAAATGTCACCTTGGTCTCATGCCACAAGCTATGTTCCCCACTCCAGTTTTGGCCAGAAAGCCCTGTGTTGGGAGTTTATGGGTACTGATTAGTAAAATCAGCACTTCTTCCCTTTCAAGTAGTGTCCTGTGTGTGCTCCGTGCTCAGGAAGAGGATATATTTGGGTATCTCAAACCCCCAAAGGCCTGAATGTGTGTGACTGTCTTGGAAAGCACAGGACTAAGTGAGATTATGATATATGGCGCAGCCTGTCTCACACTTCTCTAATGTTTTTGAATATTCACACTTAACCCCCAGCTCTAAATCCAGGCTTATGTTATCCTGTGTCCAAGGGGTTGGATTTCTTGTGCTTGAAAAAAATACCATTTGCCATGCCTAGGTCTGTAATCTCCTTGATGCTTCTTGCTGTTCACCTACTGCCTGCTAAAGTTTGGTCCTCATCCCAGTTAGACTGGCACTCAAGTTCTGAACTCTGGCTTGGCCTCAGTTTACAGTGCTCACTCCTTTGAGCTGACCCTATTTCAATTATTTCTGGATTTAAGTGCCCTCTGCTTGCAGCAGGATGGGTGACCTCTGGCTTTGCTCTTGTGATTAGAAAGCAGATCTGTCCCTGGACCTGGGTGTCCTCATAGACCTTCCATTTGCACCCTGCTTCCAGCAGACAAGCCTAGCTTGTGGCCACTAAAGAACAACCCTCAGAGTCTGCTTCATTCTTCAGCCTGTGGAAGGGGACACTCTGGTCCTGAGGAAGATGAGAGATTGAATTGATGATCTTGGCCTTAAGTGGTAGCATAAAGAGACTTAGAACTGGAATAAGAAAGAATTTCCAGTCATTAGTTGTTCACTTGTCAAATGTTTACCTAGCATAGGCATTTTGTCAGATATGGTATATGTCATTAGTGCTGTGAGGTGAAATGAGGCAGAGAGCTCCCAGTGGAGTAGGAAATACTTTCTCTATAACCTGATAAATCATCGGATAGGACTAAGGTAGAGGCCTAAGGGAGAAGGTGCACCTCATCCAGTCTTGGAGTTGGAGGGCATGGTGTTGGTCAAAACCAAGTTGAGAAGAATTGAGTAAGAGTTAGATGAAGAGAGGAAGGAAGGGATTCTGGGCAGAGGGAACAGCATGGGCAAAGCAATAGAGGTGAATTTGGTACAAGAATGGGTGACTGGGGGAAGTCATGAGATGTTCCGCTCTGGACAGCTTTATGAAAATATCGTATCTGACCTACCTGGGACATGTGTGTGGAATGTGTGATGCCCAAAGCCGGAGTAAGTCTCACATAATTTCTCAGGGTCACTGTAAAACCTGAAGATTATGCTCAGCATTTTTTCCCTGACACCTAAGTTTTCTAAACTCCTTGAGCTTCTCAGAAATTTAGATGACAAATCCAACACATCAGCCACTTGGCCGCGGGTAGTGACTTCAGCATTTTTGATGAGCACTGAATTTCCCACAATGAAAGCAAAACTCCACCTGCTTTCTGCTGCTTCTCTCCTAAAAGGGTGGACCCTGTAAACAAATGTTCTGGTTGCATCCTTCATTTCTGTGGATGCATGAAACACATTGTATTTCTTATCTGCCATTTCTTAGTAAGAAGACACCCTTCCTCCTTCCCAGCTCTGTGTTGGAGCCCATTAGTTAGAATAAGCTTTATTTAGCAAGCTTAGAATTCCTTCTTTTCTGCTCCTCTTCTCCTGCTACACCTCTCTTGGTTTCTGAAAGCAAGGACAGGTCACTCGCTTTTGTCATGAGCATTTGGATGAAATGTTCTGATGAATACACATATGTGTATACACAAAGGCATGAAAACCCATTTTTAATTGGAAGTGCTTTGTTTTCCTTGGGTTTTTAACTTTAAATGGAGCTCACACTCCCCCTCTTAGGCTAGTCTTCTGAGCTGCTTTATTTCTCTGTGTCCATGCTTTCATGGTGCAGTATAATAGCTTTTGTTTCAGAAGTACAGGGCAGAAGGACCCCGAATGCTGGAGGTCTGCATTATATCCATAACAGTAGATTTGGATGGCAAAGCAGAGGTTGGGGGAAGGTGGGAGTGAGTGTTTTCCATTGGTGAGCTGGAGTGCTTCTAGCAACATGGGCACAATGGGCGCCATTCTGAGGACAGAACAGGCTCTGGCAGCAGAGGTGCTGACACACTCACTCACATCCCACACAGTGGGCCCTGTGCTGCAACCTTGCCCAACACAATGGCACCTACTTCTCGAGGTGATTGTTACAGGACAAAAAGAACTTTGTTTGCTGTGTATCCACTGAGCCTTGTGTGTTAACATTTCTTTTTTTAAAAAAAAAAATTTTTGTTTTCCTATTCTTTTCTTTATTTCTCTGTCCAAAGTGAATAGACTACAGTGAATTTCAGCCTTGCTTCCAGAATCAGGAAATCCAATGGAGAACCTGAAATGGTTGGTGGGAAAAGAAGAGAGTGGATGGAGGTAAAAAAAATTAAAGACGCTCTCAATTGTTGCATCTCTTTAATGATATTATTAATGAGGTAAGGGAAACCATAGGGCAGGTGGCCATCTGAGGCCTGGAACCCACGAGGAGTGAGGACCAATAAGGGCCTGGGCTTCTGGATCCACACTAATGAGTGGTTAATGGCTCAGGGCAGGGCCCCGCCGAGGGAGTTGCTCCTCTACAGTTGAGAACCTAAGCCCAGAAATCCTTACTGTCTCCTTCTGGAGATACTCCCCTGCTATGGAGACAAATTGACTTTGTGTTAGGATCAGTACTTGTGGAAATGCCAATGCCATTAGGCTTATTTACATTTATTTTTTCAAATTGTATTGCTTATTTAAAAATGTTTACTCTCATAATTTGTTTTCTTTTAGTTTGTTTTCAGTCAGGCAGCAGTACAAAGCCCCCTGTTATGTTTTGAATTAGTGTTTTTCTGGAAGTTGGCTTGGTTAGGGTAGTTTTTAGTTTACCAGACAAAACGATCTATGGTCACCTAACCAGCATCAAGAAAACACTATTTGGAGCCAAGCATTGCAACAAGACCTTGAGAACTAGTCTAACCAACATTTTGATCAAAATCTTCCTGATTTTGATGCGGTAGTTTCATGTAGCATAGTTACAGTCAATTAGTGGGTCAGTTCAATGGAAAAATAAGGCCACTGGTTATTCCACCCTTCTTTCAAGCCCTAGTTCATATCCTGCCTTCTCTAAGGGACATTTTTTAACTTCTCCAGCCCCATGGTGTACTGTCATCTTCTTGAGGGTTCTCCTTAAAGGTAATTAAAGATGGCATAAGTTTTTCCCTAAAGTGAAGAAACATGAAGACATAACGAAAAGAGGAATTAAAGTAAAGGCTGTTTAGTCAGTACCAGAGTTCCCTATCCTCCTTATTGTCCCTGAGGAGATTTGCCAAAGCCTTAGACTTATATTAATAAAAACTCTAGATCCAATCTGATTAATTCTGATCACAGACAAGCTAATTTGTCTTAGTGTAGCTGCTTTCTCAGAAGGAAAATCACAAAACAATTTAAAAAAATTTAGTTGCTCCAACTAGTTGTACCCAAAATAACCTAGGACCCATACAGAGTCCTAGGTTATTTTGGGTATAATTCTCAAGTACAAGATAGAATGTCCAGCACTCAAAAGCCTGTTGTTTCCTCCTCAATGCTTTACTGGGAAGTGGAGAAGTTATGTGATAGGGCCTTTATGAGAGTCTTTAGGTTTAGAAAGACTGGTTTTGGCTGTGGCCATAATTACCTGAGATATTATTATGGTTTTCTCTTTAGATATCTTTTTTTTTAATAAAAAGACCATTTATTAAAATATATAATCACAGTAACTATATCTAGTGTATTGAGACAGGCTTCCTTTCTGGGCTTAATCTGTAACCATTAAGTAAGCAATATAGTGTTGGAGTGAAGAGCGGGCTCCTGGATTTGAATCCCAGCTCTCTCTCCAGTAGCTATGTGACCTTAGGCAAATTAGCTATCATCAGGGCTTTACATCCAGGGTTTTACATTTCCTATCTTTGAAATGGGGATAATGATAGTGTAAGGGGTAGTTGTGGAATCAAATGTGAAGCACTTAAAAGGGTGCCTGCAACCTAGTAAGTAAGCTTCGACACATGTTAAGTGCTGTGAATGCAGATCAGATAGGCATCAAAAGCCCCTAAACAAGTCTTTTTTTTTCATTTTCATATGTTTTAATATTTCTTTAGTGAATTAAATCATACAATTATGTTTTATATAATTTCCTTTGTTGTATTTATGAGTAATATAGATTTTTATGGATTTGGGTTTTGAGTCTTCTATAGCTTTCAACTTCTCTGTAATCCTTTTAATTTTTAAAAAACTTATTCCTCTTCCTTTTATTCACTTTGAAAGCCTGCCATTGACATATATGAGTGACTTCTTTTAGCAGTATCTGTTTTCCTTTATTTTATCTCCCAGTGTGGTCTCTTCTCTTAAGTGATTTTGTTTTACTTTCTCCTCTTGAAATATTTTACTTTCATTCTTGTTTCTTGGTTTTGAAATTTTATTTAACTAGTATTTGTAAGTATTTTGTAATCCATTCATTTCTAAAATTATTGGATAATTTTTCTTTTTTTACTTTCCAACTTTTATTTAAGTTCAAGGGGTACATGTGCAGGTTTGTTACATGGGCCGATTGCATGTTGTGGAGGGTTGGTGTACAGATAACTCTCATCCAGGTAATCTGCATAACACCCAATAGATAGTTTTTCAGTCCTTACCCTTCTCCTACTCTGCACCATCAGGTAGGCCATGGTGTCTATTGTTCTCTTTGTTGTGTCCATGTGTACTTGATGCCTAAACAAGTCTTCTTAATGTTCCTTCTTGCTGTTGATGATTTTCCTTCACCCCAAATCACCAGTTAGTTACAAAAAGACAACATAGTTCGCTCTCGTAGCCTTTTCTGTGGCCAGGAAGGTTGGCTGCTTTCTTTTATTTCCTTGCTCGTGGATGATGCGGGAGGGGTAATTCTAGTCCACCAGTAACTGAGCTACTTATTCCTGCGACCACTTTTTCCAAACAGAGAAGGATTTCTTGGTCACTTTACTAATAAGCTGCCTTCTAACTTCTGGTCAATCCATTATTTTAATAACAAAGCTTACATTTGCATGTTAAACATTTCACTACAGTCCTGAATCACAGATTTGGTTCAGAAGTTAAAAAAAAAAAGCTAAATAAAATATATAAATACCTGGCATCATAATAATTTATAAATGTTTTATTATGATGACTTTTTAGCTAATGCAAATAGTCTCTTTTATGGAATCAGTTTGAACATGGGGATTCTGGTCAAGGATAGAATTCCTGCCCATCCTCCCTCAAAAGAAATGTGTAATATTAATCTAAAAAAAGGATGTGAATGCATATTTATAAGATATATAAAAAAGCTACACATTAATTTTAATGAAACATCAAAGCAAAATATGAAATATAGTAAAAACTTTATACATATAAGCAAAGGGTAAGTACACTTAGGTGATGGGGTTGAGGAAGAGAAACAGAACACATCTGAGAAAGCTGAGTGACAGTCTGTGGGTGAGACTGGACTTGTGGAGCTGCCAGTAATGGAAAAGAGGCTGCTTGAAGGACAGGAGAAGGGAGAGAATGTGCCCATAAGATGCTCCAGACCAAAGGTTGAGAGATGCTCCAGTTCTTCCATGCTCCTGATTCAGGCTGACTACAGGTGATGTCACCAAAGTTAATCACCTGGAAATTCCTTTCTAGGGTCTCTTTCTTAACTCTACTATGACAGCAGAATTAAAAGGGATGGTATAGACCTAAATGAAAGGTTTCAGGCATTTATAGAACCATCCTTAGGAGATCTTGGTGGATCTGAATGTAACAGTACAGTGGCAAAGAGGCAAATGGATCTACCATTCTAAATAACAGTTACACCTTTGACACATTATTTACACCCTTTTTAGCTTCAGTTCTCTCATCTATAAACTGGGAATAACAGTTGCAACTACTTCCCAGAATTATTGAGAGGATGGTTCCAGAGCCTATAGCTCAGTGTCTGACATGCAGAAAGAGCTCAGTAAATATTTATCAATTGTCATCATCATCATCATCATCATCAAATAGAAGAACCAAACTGTGAGCATCTTTATGGCTTAATGCATTGTATATTATTAATATTTAACATATTTAATCTAGAACTCCTTGACCCTCTACTTGGTACTTTGCCATTCCTATGCCCTACCAAGTGAGAACACAAGGCTGGTGGTGGACATTTCTGCCTCGATCTTTTGAAAATACTTTTCCTTTGAATACCAATAAATTAGGCTCATATTTGAAATGAAAATATTGTCAGATAAATTCTGTAAAAACTTTAGGCACTGAATCTTGGTCAAGAGTGGACCTGCACGCCAGCCCTAGCCAAATGAACCATCTTTTACCCAAGAAAGGTTGATGAGTTGATGAGATATATATCATGTTGGTTTCTAAGTCCTAGAGGCCATCAAAGGTATCTTGATGTTAAAGATATCACTATTTTAATTATCTCTGCTGAAGAGTATTAAAAAAAAAAAGCTGTGCTTTCAGACCTTAAGACTTATTGCTTGTATTTTCACAGCTTTCTTAAAGTAAAAAGGGGTGTTGTGGAAAATGATAAAATTTATCATTTATAGCGAAATATTAATGTAGCAGCAGGAGATTCGATGAGGCCATCTATCTATGAGCATTCAGACTTCAAAGGAAGCATAAACACGAAATTAATGGTTTGTCTAGTGTAAGAGACAAATAAATGCAAATGCGGGCTCATTAATATCAAGTGGATGACTTCTTGGTTTATGGGGTTTGGATTGATTTTGTCAAAGGGCAATAGATTTATATTAAAAAGTCTTCGAAATTTAGCATCTATACACCCATTATTGAGAGAAATAAAACTCACAGCACTCTGGACAGCCTCTCTTCCTCCTCCTCCTTCCCCCCATCCTAGATGTTGCTTTACTGAGATAAAGTTCTTACATTAGGACTTACTTTCACACTGAAATATGTCCCTTGTAGGAACTGCTATAAATGTCAGCATTTTCCACAGCATTAGTTTATGGGCAGAGTGAATTTTAATGGCATCATAATCTTGTGGCAATCAATTGCGGTGCTTGGGGGAAAAAAAGCTCTGGGGGTGTCCATTAAATGGGCTTTGCATCACTTTTAATGCTCCAAAATCTTGAAGTTTCTCCATGTCTTCCCTGTTTGTCTATGGACAAAATAGTTTTTCTCCCCTTCTCCCCCATTTTAGGTTGAAGAAGAGTTAAACACTTGTATTTACCATTTAATTCTCTGACAAGGAAAAGGCCTTGTCTTTTATCTTTCACTTGAATGAGGGCATGAATCTGTTGGCTCTGATAGAGTATGAGAAACCAAGGCAGGAGTTTTAGTGGGTTTTTAGCTCTTTCCAGACTGGCAAATGCTCTGTTGTGAAATGTAGCTGTTGTAGTTGTCAAGTTACCCCAAGTGGAGTGGTCTAGGTGCTGTGAAGGTACCCATATGCAGTGGCTCCCACTCTTTCTGAGCCTGTTCTCTGTGATGTCCATGTCTATCTCTACCTCCAATTCCAATGTGGTTTCCATATCTATTTCTATATATCACATACATGAATGTGCAGCACAGATAGCATATGGGTTATCATGATTATTTAAAGTGAGTTTTCCATTTTCGGTCTTCTGTTTTTGCTCAGTTTTTCACCTTCTAAAGATAACATGGATTACATATCTAATACTCTGTTCTGAGTTTGTCAGGTTAACTGTATTCATATTTCTTAACCATTTTGTGACTCTTGCTCCAAAATCTCTGACCCTTCTTTAAGATTTATATGCACGACAAACTAATTCGAAAAAATAAAATGTTAATGACTTGGTTCTATAGTTGGTTCTCCACAAAACTTGAAAGTGATGGAAATAATAACACTCTCTGAGAGTTAAATTGGAAAGTTAACATATGATGAACAAGAACAAAGATATGCAAGGTAACCAGAAAGACGAGTAGGTTCTGAGGTCACACTAAACCTGGTTCAGTGTGTTTATTTATTAATGATCATTAAATGTGTCAATTCGGTGATCAGCTACAAGAGTGGAGAAAAAAGAATACCACCGAAACAAAAGTAGGTGTTCTCATTCCAGTCCCATCTGTGGGAGAAAAATTGTAGCCAAATGATAGAGACAATTTTTACTGTGAAATGGCTGCATCAGCATACATCCGTTAGGGCCATTTGTGAAAGCCACTGTTTAGAATGTCTTAGCATTTGCAAATTCCCTTCTCTGAGAATCTGTTTCACCCACTCACAAGCCTGGGCTTGGCCAGAGTTCATTGCACCAAGATAGGACCTCTGATCCAAGTTCATCTCATTGGAATTTGGCTCCTGCAAATTTGGATGGTGATTCTAGATAGTCTCAACTGACCCCTTCAGTTGTGGATATAAAATTCAGTTGCCTTGAGGTGATCGTGTTTGGTCAGGAGCATGCTTAATTAGTAAAAATGACTCAGCAGAAAGAAAGAGAAAGATGAAAAAGGGATATTAAATGAGAAGTAGAGACACTAGGGTTGGGAGAGAGATGGTAGAGGCAGAGCTTGGGATCCTGAGGCTTTTCAGTTTTATTCCTAATGAAGCCAGGCTGTACTATCTACCTTAGAGATACCGCAGTTCCTTATAAATACTCCCCCTCTTAGTTTAACTAGTTAAGGGACCTTTGGTACCCGACGAGGGAGAGGCCATTTGATCTGTCTACATAACTGCCTTAAGGGTCTTCACTGCTCAAGCAGACTCTGATTATCACCGGGTCTCCAATTAGAGCCTGCTTTTAGGGAGAAGATGAGCTCTTTATGCTGACATGAGCTTTCCATTTTGGGCTCAAGAAAGCTTATTGTGCACACCTCTTCCAAGCTTTATGTTCAACTGCAGAGTATACATACATTTGTGTGGACCCTTGGATTTTTTTTCAGCCTCTACTCATTACTCAGTTCCAAAGCCACTTCCACATTTTTAGGAATTTGTTATAGCTGTACTTCACTTCTCGGTACCAAAATTTGTTTTAGTCACCTTGGGTTGCTATAACAAAATGCCAGAGACTGGGTGGCTTAAACAAGAGACATTTATTTCTCCCCATTCTGGAGGCTGGGAAGTCTAAGATCAAGTGCGGGTCACTTCTGTTCCTGATGAGGGCCCTCTTCCTGGCTTGCAGATCTCTGCCTTCTCCCAGTTGGAAAAACAGCACAATAGATTTTTAACAAAGGGGCCAAGATGACTCAATGAAATCAAGAAACGTTTTCCAACAAATAGTGCTGGAACAATTGAATATCCATTTGTAAAAACATAAAATTCAGCCTGTACTTCACACCATATATAATACTTAAATTATAGTCCTAAATGTAAAACCAAAAACTATACCACTTCTAAGAAAATATAGGAGAAATTCTTTGTGATCTTTGGTTAGGCAAATAATTTTTAGGTAGGACACAAAAAGTAGGAATCATAAGAGAAAAATTCAATAAATTAGATTTCATCAAAATTAAAACATATGCTATTCAAAAGACAATGTTAACAAAATAAAAAGCCACTGACTGAGAGAAAATATTTGTGAAACACATATCTGATGAAGGATTTAGATCCAGAATATAAAAAAAACCTTATAAATTGATAATAAAAAACCAATCTTTTAAAGAATAGGTGAAATATTTGAATAATTACTTCACAAAGACAATATGCTCAATAGCATCGCTCATTAGGGATATGCTAATTAAACCCACAGTGAGATTCTGGAAAAGGTAAAATTATAAAGACAGAAAACAGATCAGAACTTGGGATGGAGAGAAGGGTTGAAAACAAAGGGACAGTGCAAAGGAATGTTTTTGATGATTGAACTATTGTGTATCTTCATGTGATGGTTACAAGAATATATGAATTTTCTTCACAGAATTGGAAAAAACTACTTTAAACTTCATTTGGAACCAGAAAAGAGGCCGCATAGGCAAGACAATCCTGGGCAAGAAGAACAAAACTGGAGGCATCACGCTACCTGATTTCAAACTATACTACAAGGCTACAGTAACCAAAACAGCATGGTACTGGTACCAAAACAGATATATAGACCAATGGAACAGAACAGAGGCATCAGAAATAACTCCACACAGCTACAACCATCTGATCTTTGACAAACCTGATGCACACAAGCAATGGGGAAAAGATTCCCTTTTAATAAGTGGTGCTGGGAAAACTGGCTAGCCATAAGCAGAGAACTGAAACTGGACCCCTTCCTTACGCCTTTTACAAAAATCAACTCAAGATGGATTAAAGACTTAAACATAAGACCTAAAACCATAAAAATCCTAGAAACTGGACCCCTTCCTTACACCTTTTACGAAAATCAACTCAAGATGGATTAAAGACTTAAACGTAAGACCTAAAACCATAAAAATCCTAGAAGAAAACCTGGGCAATACCATTCAGGACATAGGCGTGGACAAACACTTCATGTCTAAAACACCAAAAGCAATGGCAACAAAAGCCAAAATTAACCAACAGGATCTGATTAAATTAAAGAGCTTCTGCACAGCAAAGGAAACTATCATCAGAGTGAACAGGCAACCTACAGAATGGGAGAAAATTTTTGCAGTCTATCCATCAGACAAAGGGCTAATATCCAGAATCTACAAATAACTTAAACAAATTTACAAGAAAAAAGCAAACAACCCCATCAAAAAGTGGGCAAAGGATATGAACAGACACTTCTCAAAAGAAGACATTTTTACAGCCAACAAATATATGAAAAAATGCTCATCATCAGTGGTCATTAGAGAAATGCAAATCGAAACCACAATGAGATAACATCTCACGCCAGTTAGAATGGCGATCATTAAAAAGTCAGGAAACAACAGATGCTGGAGAGGTTGTGGAAAAATAGGAATGCTTTTACACTGTTGGTGAGAGTGTAAATTAGTTCAACCATTGTGGAAGACAGTGTGGCAATTCCTCAAGGATCTAGAACTGGAAATAACCATTTGGCCCAGTAATCCCATTACTGGATATATACCCAAAGGATTATAAATCATTCTACGATAAAGACACATGCACGTGTATGTTTATTGAGGCACTATTCACAATAGCAAAGACTTGGAACCAACCCCAATGTCCATCAGTGATAGACTGGATAAAAAAATGTGGCACATATATACTATGGAATATACTACGCAGCCTTAAAAAAGGATGAGTTCATGTGCTTTGCAGGGAGATGGATGAAGCTGGAAACCATCATTGTCAGCAAACTATCACAAGATCAGAAAGTCAAACACCGCATGTTCTCACTCGTAAGTGGGAGTTGAACAAGGAGATCATGTGGACACAGGGAGGGGAATATCACACACCAGGGCCTGTTGGGGGTTGGGCGGCTAGGGGAGGGATAACATTAGGAGAAATACCTAATGTAGGTGATGAGTTGATGGGTGCAGCAAACTACCAGGGCACGTGTATACTTACGTAACAAAACTGCACGTTCTGCACATGTAACCCAGAACTTAAAATATAATAATAATAATAATAGAAGAATATATGAATTTGCCAAAACTCAAATAACTGTACACCAAAAAGAGTGAATATTGCTGTAAATGAAAGAATGAATAATTTAAAAACACATGATGAGATGCCTCTAGGCACTTATCAGAATGACTAAACTGAAATTTTCAAAATAGCCAGCAAAAAACTGAAAATATCTGACATACCAACTGTTGATAAAGATGTATAATTGGAATGCTCATATATTGGTAGCAAAACTTAGGCAAGTAATTTAGTAATGTCTAGACCTTCACTATCTGATAGGATAGCCACTAGCCACATGTGGCTATTGAGCACTGGAAATGTGTTGAGCTAAGTTGAACTATAAGTATAAAATAAACAATAATTTTCAAACAATTAGTACAAAAAACAAAATATAGGCTGGACATGGTGGCTCAAGCCTGTAATCCCAGCACTTTGGGGGGCCAAGACGGGAAGATCATTTGAACACAGGAGTTTTAGACCAGCCTGGGCAATATAGTGAGACCCTGTCACTACAAAAAATACAAAAATTAGCAGGCCCTGGTGGTGCACACCTGCTCAGGAGGCTGAGGTAGGAGGATAGCTTGAGCCTAGGAGGTCAAGGCTTCAGTCATCTGTGATTGCTCCACTGCACTCCAGCCTGAGTGACAGAGCAAAAGCCAATCTCAAAAAAAGTATTACATCGATAATTTTTAAATTCTGTTATATTTTGAAATAATATTTTGAATATATTTTATTAAATAAAATTTATTATTAAACATGTTTTAAAAAAACAAAAAAATAAAAAATAGCCAGCAATACCTAGTTTTCAGGATACTAAGCATACACTGTTGATGGGAATGGAAAATGGCATAGGCTCTTTGGGAGACAGTTTGACAGTTCCTTATAAAATTCAAATGTACATTTACTATGTGACCTAGTTATCTACTCCTGTATATTTATCCAAGAGAAATGAAAACATGAAGACCTGTATACAAATATTTGTTGCAGCTTTATTTATAATCAGCAAAACCTGAAAGAAACCCAGATATCCACTGGTATAAACACACTGCATAGACAGAACTGCACAAACACACAGGGATGTGTCCATACAAACCAATGTTACTAGCAATAAAAATGAGTGAACTGTTGAGAGACGCAACACGAATGAATTCCAAAAGCATTATGCTAAGTGAAAGTAGTCAAACAAAGTCCTATGTTCTGTGCAATTCTATTTATATAAGATTCTAGAAAAAGCAAAGCTGTAAGGGCAGATACCAGGTTAGCGGTTACTAGGGTCTGAAGGTAGGAGAAGGGACTTACAAATGGGCACACAGAAACTTTTTGGGGTAACAGAAATATTCTATATCTGGATTGTGGTGATGGATACATGATTGCATACGTTTGTCAAAACACATAGAATTATGCATCCTTTTTAAAAAGGTGAGTTTTTAAATGTAAATTATACCTCAATAAACCTGACTTTAGAAAAATGAATGAACCATAGTTTCACAAAGCATCATGGGGCAATCTCACAAATATAATTTTAAGTGAAAGAAGCAAAAAATACATACAGTGTGACTTACTAAGTTTCAAAAAGATGGAAACTGATATCTCACAATGTTTAGAGATGCATATGTGTATGGAAAAATTATGTTTAAAAAGCAAGAAATTGATTAACATCTAAGTCAGGCTAAGAGTTACCTTTTGGGGAGAGGGAGGAGATTGTCATCCAAGAGAAACATAACAGGATGGGAAGATGGGCAACGTCCAGCTTCTTGACATGGGTGGTGATATGTGCGTGTTCACTCCATAATTATTTCCTACTCTGTACCTATATACTTTATGCATTATTCTGTATGTATGTTATATTTTGCAATAAGAAACATTAAATGAAAAGCTAATTCTGTCAACAGCATTTATTAAATCATCTTTCCCGCCACTGAAATGCCACCTTTATCAAATAAGATCTTGTATATAATTAGATCTTCTACTAAATTTTGTACTCTATTCCATTGATCTATTTATCTCATTTTATGTTAATATCATTTTAGCCACAGTGACTTTGTAGTAATTTTTAATATCTGCTAGAATAAGTCACCTTTCTGTATGCTTTAAAAAGTATTTTTGATAATTTTCATTGATTATTCTTTTTTATTATTCTTTTTCTTACTGTTCATAATGTATTTTATTTAACCCAATATATACAAATACAACCATTTCAACATCTAATCAATATAAAAAATTACCAATAAGACAGTTCACATTTTTTTTTATCATACAACATCCTCAAAATCTGGTGAGTATTTTGCACTGACAGCACATCTTAATTTAGAAGCTAATTTTCATAAGAAATATTTTATCTATATTTAGATTTTATAAAATATATTCTCAAAAACAGTAGAATCACATGCTCAAGCTGTTCGAAACATACTTAAAAGTTTTCTAAAAACAGAATGGAATACCAAAACATCATTTTCTTTTTTTTAATTTTGTCTAAAAAAAAAACGGGATACATGTGCAGAACGTGCAGGTTTGTTACATAGGTATATGTGTGCCATGGTGGTTTGCTGCACTTATTGACTCATCCTTTAAGGTCCCTCCCCTCACCCCCAACCCACCAACAGGCTGCAGTGTGTATTGTTCCCCTCTCTGTGTCCATGTGTTCTCATTGTTCGACTCCCACTTACAAGCGAGAACATGTGGTGTTTGGTTTTCTGTTCCTTTGTTAGTTTGCTGAGGATGATGGCTTCCAGCTTCGTCCATGTCCCTGCAAAGGACATAATCTCATTCATTCCATTTTATGGCTGCATAGTGTTCCATGGTGTATATGTACCACATTTTCTTTATCCAGTCAATCATTGATGGGCATTTGGGTTGGTTCTATGTCTTTGGTATTGTAAATAATGCTGTAATAAACATATGTGTGTATGTATCCTTATAGTAGAATGATTTATATTCCTTTGGGTATATACCCAGTAATGGGATTGCTGGGTCAAATGGTATTTCTGGTTCTAGATCTTTGAGGAATCACCTTACTGTCTTCCACAATGGTTGAACTAATTTACACTCCCACCAACAGCGTAAAAGTCTTCTTATTTCTCCACAGCCTCACCAGCATCTATTGTTTCTTGACTTTTTAATAATCACCATTCTGACTGCGTGAGGTGGTATCTCATCGTGGTTTTGATTTGCATTCCTCTGATGATCAGTGATGTTGAGCTTTTTTTTCATATATTTGTTGGTTGCATAAGTGTCTTCTTTTGAGAAGTGTCTGTTCATATCCTTTGCCCACTTTTTCATGGGATTGTTTGCTTTTTTCTTGTAAATTTAAGTTCATTGTTTATTCTGTATATTAGGCCTTTGTCAGAGGGGTAGATTGCAAAAATTTTCTCCCATTCTGTAGGTTGCCTGTTCACTCTGATGGTAGTTTCTTTTGCTGTGCAGAAAGTCTTCAGTTTAATTAGGTCCCATTTGTCAATTTTGGCTTTCGTTGCAATTGCTTTTGGCATTTTTGTCATGAAGACTTTGCCCATGCCTATGTCCTGAATGGTACTGCCTAGGTTTTCTTCTAGGGTTTTTATGGTTTTGGGTTTTATATTTAAGCCTTTAATATATCTTGAGTTAATTTCTCAAGGTATAAAGAAGGGGTCCAGTATCAGTTTCCTGCATATGGCTAGCCAGTTTTCCCAGCACCAGTTATTAAACAGGGAATCCTTTCCCTACTGCTTGTTTTTGTCAGGTTTATCGAAGATTAGATGGTTGTAAATGTGTGGTGTTATTGCTGAGGTCTCTGTTCTGCTCCTTTCTTCTATGTGTCCATTTTGGTACCAGTACCATGCTGCTTTGGTTACTGTAGCCTTATAGTATAGTTTAAAGTCAGGTAGCATGATGCCTCCAGCTTTGTTCTCTTTGCTTAGGATTGTCTTGGCTATATGGGGTCTTCTTTGATTCCATATGAAATTTAAAATAGTTTTTCTCCTACTTCCATAAAGAATGTCAATGGTAGTTTGATGGGAATAGCATTGAATCTATGAATTACTTTGGGCAGTATGGCCATTTTCATGATAGTGATTCTTCCTATCCATGAAGATGGAATGTTTTTCCATTTGTTTTCTTCCTCTCATATTTCCTTCGGCAGCGGTTTGTAGTTCTCCTTGAAGAGATCCTTCATATCCCTTATTAGCTGTATTCCTAGGTATTTTATTCTCTTTGTAGCAATTACGAATGGGATTTCATTTATGATTTGGCTCTCTGCTTGTCTATTGTTGGTGCAAAGGAATACTTGTGATTATTGCACATTGATTTTGTATCCTGAGACTTTGGTGAAATTGCTTATGAGTTTAAGAAGTTTTTGGGCTGAGATGATGGGGTTTTCTAAATATACAATCATGTTGTCTGCAAACAGAGACAATTTGACTTCCTCGCTTCCTATTTGAATATGCTTTATTTCTTTCTCTTGCCCAATTTCCCTGATAGAACTTCCAATACTATGTTGAATAGGAGTGGTGAGAGAGGGTATCCTTGTTTTGTACCGGTTTTCAAAGGGAATGCTTCCAGCTTTTGCCCATTCAATATGATATTGGCTGTGGGTTTGTCATAAATAGCTCTTATTATTTTGAGATATGTTCCATCAATCCCTAGTTTATTTAGAGTTTTTAACATGAAGAGATGTTTCATTTTATCAAAGTCCTTTTCTGCATCTATTGAGATAATCATGTGGTTTTTGTCATTGGTTCTGTTTATGTGATGGATTATGTTTATTGATTTGTGTTTGTTGAGCCAGCCTTGCATCCCAGGGATGAAGCTGACTTGATCGTGGTGGATAAATGTTGTTATGTGCTGCTGGATTCAGTTTGCCAGTATTTTATGGAGGATTTTTGCATAGATGCTCAGGATATTTTACCTGAAGTTTACTTTTTTTGTTGTTTCTCTTCCCGGTTTTGGTATCAGAATGATGCTGGCTTCATAAAATGAGGGAGGAGCCCCTCCTTTTCAGTTGTTTGGAATAGTTTCAGAAGGAATGGTACCAGCTTCTCTCAGTATTTCTGTTAGAATTCAGCTGTGAATCATTCTAGTCCTGGATTTTTTTGGTTGTTAGGCTACTAATTACTGCATCAATTTCAGAACTTGTTATTGGTCTATTTAGAGATTCAACTTCTTCTTGGTTTTGAATTGGGAGGGTGTATGCATCCAGGGATTTACCAATTTCTTTTAGATTTTCTAGTTTATTTGCATAGAGGTGTTTATAGTATTGTCTGATGGTAGTTTGTATTTCTGTGGGGTCAGTGGTGATATCCCCTTTATCAATTTTTATTTTGTCTATTTGATGCTTCTGTCTTTTCTTCTTTATTAGTCTAGATTAGTCTAGCTAGTGGTCTATCTATTTTCTTAATTTTTTCGAAAAACCAGCTCCTAAATTCATTGATTTTTTGGAGGGATTTTCGTGTCTCTATCTCCATCAATTCTTGTCTGATCTTAGTTATTTCTTGTCTTCTGCTAGCTTTTGGATTAGTTTGTTCTTGCCTCTCTAGTTCCTTTAGTTGTGATGTTAGAGTATTATTTTGAGATCTTTCAAGCTGTCTGATGTGGGGATTTAGTACTATAAATTTCCTTCTTAACCCTGCTTTAGCTGTGTTTCAGAGATTCTGGTATGTTGTGTCTTTGTTCTCATTGGTTTCAAAGAACTTATTTATTTCTGCCTTAATTTCATTAATTACCCAGGAGTCATTCAGGAGCAAGTTGTTCAATTTCCATGTAATTGTGTGGTTTCGAGTGAGTTTTTTAATCCTGAGTTCTAATTTGGTTGTACTGTGGTCTGAGAGACTGTTCATTATGATTTCATTTCTTTTGCATTTGCTGAGGAGTGTTTTACTTCCAATTATGTGGTCAATTTTAGAATAAGTGGCATGTGGCACTGAGAAAAATGTATATTCTGTTGATTTGAGGTACAGAGTTCTCTAGACGTCTACTAGGTCCACTTGATCCAGAGCTGAGTTCAAGTCCTGAATATCCTTGTTAATTTTCTGTCTCATTGATCAGTCAGTGGGGTGTTAAAGTCTTCCACTATTATTGTGTGTGAGTCTAAGTCTCTTTGAAGGTCTCTAAGTACTTGTTTTATGAATCTGGGTGCTCCTCTATTGGGTGCATATATATTTAGAATAATTTAGAATAATTAGCTCTTCTTGTTGAATTGTTCCCTTTACCATTATGTAATGCCCTTCTTTGTCTTTTTTTGATCTTTGTTGATTTGAAGTCTGTTTTGTCAGAGACTAGGATTGCAACCCCCACTTTTTTTTGCTTTCCATTTTCTTGGTAAATTTTCCTCCATCCCTTTATTTTGAGCCTATGTGTGTCCTTGCACTTGAGATGGGTCTTCTGAATACAGTACACGGATAGGTCTTGACTCTTTATCCAATTTGCCAGTCTGTGTCTTTCAATTGGGCCTTTAGCCCATTTACCTTTAGTGTTAGTATTGTTATGTGTGAATTTGATCCTGTCTTCATGCTGCTGTTTGGTTATTTTGCACACTAGCTGATGCAGTTTCTTCATAGTGTCATTGGTCTTTATATTTTGGTGTGTTTTTGCAGTGGCTGGTACTGGCTTTTCCTTTCCATATTTAGTGCTTCTTTCAGGGAAGGCCTTGCGGTAATGAAATCCCTTAGCATTTGCTTGTCTGGATTTTATTTCTCCCTCACTTATGAAGCTTAATTTGGCTGGATATGAAATTTGGGGTTGAAATTTTTTTCTTTAAGAATGTTTAATATTGGCCCCCAATCTCTTTTGGCTTGTAGAGTTTCTGCTGAGAGGTCTGCTGTTAGTCTGATGGGCCTCCCTTTGTAGGTGACCTGGCTTTTCTCTCTGGCTGCCCCTAACAGTTTTTCCTTCATTTCGACCTTGGAGAATCTGATGATTTTGTGTCTTGGGATTGATTTTCCTGTGGAGTATCTTAATGGTGTTCTCTGTATTTCCTGAATTTGCTTGTTGGCCTGTCTTGCTAGGTTGGGGAAGTTCTCCTGGATAATATCCTGAAGAGTGTTTTCCAGCTTGTTTCCATTTCCCAGTCTCCTTCTGGTACTCCAATCAATTGCAGGTTCAGTCTTTTTATGAAGTCCCATATTTCTTGGAGGCTTTGCTCATTCCTTTTCATTCTATTTTCTCTGGTCTTGTCTGCATGCCTTATTTCAGCAAGGTGGTCTTCAAACTCTGATATTCTTTCTTCCACTTGGTCAATTTGGCTATTGATACTTGTATATGCTTCACAGAGTTCTTGTGCTGTGTTTTTCAGCTCCATCACGTCAGTTATGTTCCTCTCTAAACTGGTTTTTCTAGTTAGCAATTCCTCTAACCTCTTATCAAAGTTCTCAGTTTCTTTGCATTGGTTTAGAACATGCTCCTTTAGCTCAATGCGTTTTTTTTATTACCCATCTTTTGAAGCCTGCTTCTGTCAATTTGTCCATCTGATCCTCCATGCTGTTCTGTGCCCTCGATGGAGAGACATTGTGATCATTTTGAGGAGAAGAGGCACTCTGGCCTTTTGGGTTTTCAGCATTTTTCCATTGATTCTTTCTCATCTTCATGAGTTTGTCTAGTTTCTGTCTTTGAGGCTGCTGAAACTTGGATGGGGTTTTTGTGGGGGCTTTTTTGTTGTTGTTGATGGTGCTGTTGTTGTTGCTTTCTGCTTGTTTGTTTTTCTTTCAATGATTAGGTCCCTCTTCTGTAGGGCTGCTGCAGTTTGTCGGGGGCTCACTTCAGGCCCTATTCATCTGATTTGCTTCCGCACCTGGAATATCACTCAAGGAGGCTGGAGAACAGCAAAGATGGGTGCCTGCTCCTTCTTCTGGGACCTTTGACCTTGAGGGGACCAACCTGATGCCAATAGGATTGCTCTTGTACGGGGCGTCTGACAACCCCTGTTGGGTGGCACGGGGAATAGGACCTCTTTAGTGAAGAACTTTATCTCTTTGTGGAGGGGGTGTGCCTCACTGAAGGGAAACCCACTCGTCTGGGCTGCTCGGATTCCTCAGAACTGCCAGGAGGAAAGGCTAAGTCTGCTGGTCTGCAGAGGTTGTGGCCACCCTTCCCCCATAGGGGCTCAGTACCAGGGAGATCCGGTTCTGTCCCTGAGCCTCTGGCTGGAGTTATTGGAGTTCCTGCAGGGAAGCCCCACCCAGTGAGGAAGGATGGGTCAGGGTCAGGCCTGAAGAGGCACCCAGCCACAGACTGCCACAGCCAGTGTGTTGGGTTGTTGGGGAGAAGTCTTGGGACCAAGCTGTCCACCCTCCCTGGCTCCAGCAGGGAAAAAGCACAGCCTGGGCTATAGAGATGGGTGCTGCTCTTCCCCTGCCAGGGAGCTTAGCGTGTTAGGCAGTTGCAAGTCCCAGTGCTGGCTACTGCCCCTTCCCCAAGGACCTCAAATGGCTTAGACAGCAGGTAGCAGCAGCTGCGGTGGTGGTTGCCCCTTCCCCTGGGAGTTTGGTAGGCTTAAGCGGATTCCAGCTGAGAGAGTGTTAAGAGTCTACATGTTCTGGGGTTGGGATGCTAGGCCCAGGGGTATGGTTTCATGAGTGGGATCTTCCGATCCATGGGTTGCACAGTTTCGTGGAAAAAGCACAGTTTCCCTGGCTGGGTAGCATGCTCACTCACTGCCTCCCTTTGCTGGGCGAGGGGGCTCCCCCGCCCTGTGTGGCTCTCAGGTGGTCCACTGCACCACACTGTTCTTCCTTCTCTTTGTGGGTCATGCCAGCCTCCTAGTCAATTTTGATAAGAGAATCTGGATACCTTGGTTGCTGGTGAAGGATTCACACGCTTATTATGATTTTTTTTTCAATGGGAGCCTCTGAACGCTGCTGTTTCTAGTCAGCCATCTTGGCCTTGCCCATATTTATTCTTTAAAATAGCATAAAATCATTTTGTTGAATAAAAACATAAGATTTTCGATGGGAGTTAGAATTTTATATTCATTTATAATTAATTATATTAAATAACTAGCAGTTTTATGATATTAAGATTTTGTACTGAGGA
This sequence comes from Pan paniscus, assembly GCF_029289425.2. Lineage (NCBI taxonomy): Eukaryota > Metazoa > Chordata > Mammalia > Primates > Hominidae > Pan > Pan paniscus. The sequence goes on along the minus strand of NC_085926.1, from coordinate 135,812,804 downwards.
GCAGGTGTGAATCTCCATATATTCAGTCTTGGGTTATGCCCAATTTTATACATATCAATAACAATTACGTAGTTTTATTCCTATATTAGACTCATATTCAGTGGAAGGCTGCAGCCAGCTCTCATTGGCTCAAGAGAGCTGATTGTGTGCACCTCTTTCAAACTTTATGTTCAACTGCAGAGTATAGAAACCTTTGTGTGAACACTGGGATTCTTTCCAGGATTTTGCAGCTACATGCGGTGTCTCAATAAATAACCTTGTTCATATGTTGTTCCATACATGTGTAGGTGTCCCACAAGTAGGATTGCCTGTGTAAGGGCAAATGCATTTATAAACTTGCCAGATTCCTCTTCACCTGACCCCTTAGGCATTGTTCCATTGTGACAACCCCCAGTAAAGTATGAGAGGCCCTATTTATCCACAGCCTTGACAACAAAGTGTATTCTCAAACTCTTTTTTCTCTGCACCACTCTGGTAGGTGACAATAGTAGATCAATGTGGTCTTTCTTCGAATTTCTTTATTTCGGTAAGATTGAACTTCCTTTCATGTGCTTAATATTTCTTTTCAGTGAACCATCTGTTCAAGTTCTGTGTTTTCTTTTGGGTTGGGTTAAGACTTTTTCTTCTAATGTTTCTACACCTTTTTATGTATTTGGGAGATTAGCTCTTTGTCTGCAATGTAAGTTATAAATATTCATTCCAATATATCAGGAGTTTCTTCACATTGCTTTTGAACTTTTATAAAAATTTCGTGTAATATAATTGTTAAACTTTTATTTTAAGGCTTCTGGATTTTGAGTCATAGGAAGATCTTCCCCACTCCAGGTTTATAAAGGAATTTGTATTATTATCTAGAGCTTGCATGGTTTCATTTTTTATATTCAAATCTTTGGTTCATTTGGAGTTTATCCCAGCAGGAACCCTTCTGGAAGGGAATATTTGCAGAGATTTCCCAGATCTATGTGCCCTTCTGCTTCCTCTGTACTTCCTGCTCTCACCTGGGCCACCCATGAAGGTGGGCTTGCTGTTTCAGCATAGGTTTGCTGTTTGGCTCTTCTTTGAAACACTTACCTACAATTTTAAGTATTCAGGTTTCCTTTGTGTCCTAGTTACATTGAAGTGTATTGTGTAAGATTTTCCTTCTTCACTCTCCTTGTTGTTCTTGTTGGCCTCCAGAAGAAGTGGGAAGATTCAAAACTAAACTGGTGCCACATTCATATCATAAACAAAACTTTAAAGTAAACTTTCATTTTAGGTTCTGGGGTACATGTGCAGGTTTGTTTTGTAGGTAAACTTGTGTCATGGGAGTTTGTTATATGGATTATTTCATCACCTAGGTACTAAGCCTAGTAATCAATAATTTTTTTTCCTGATCCTCTTCTGCTTCCCACCCTCCACCCTCAAGTAGGCCCCAGTGTCTGTTTTTCTCCTCTCTGTTCATATGTTCTCATCATTTGACTCCCATGTATAAGTGAGAATATGTGGTATTTGGTTTTTTGTTCCTGTGTTAGTTTGCTAAGGATAATGTCCTCCAGCATAATCCATGTTCCTGCAAAGGACATTATCTTGTTCCTTTTTGTGACTGCATAGTATTCCATGGTGTATATGTACTGTATTTTCTTTAGTCTACTATTGATGGGCAGGTAGGTTGATTCCATGTCTTCACTATTGTGAATAGTGCTGCGATGAACATTTGCATGCATGTGTCTTTATGGTAGAATGATTTATATTCCTTTGAGTATATATCCAGTAATGGGATTGCTGGGTTGAATGGTAGTTCTGTTTTTAGCCCTTTGAGGAATTGCCACACTGCTTTCCACAATGTTTTAACTAATTTACACTCTCACCAAAAGTGTTTAAGTGTTCCCTTTTCTCTGCAACCTCACCAGCATTTGTTATTTTTTTTGACTTCTTAATAATAGCCATTCTGACTGACGTGAGAAGGTATCTCATTGTGGTTTTGATTTGCATTTCTCTAATGATCAGTGATATTGAACTTTTTTCATATGCTTATTGGCACATGTATGTGTTCTTTTGAAAAGTGTCAGTTCATGTCCTTTGGCCACTTTTTAGTGCAGTTTTTTTTTTTTGTAAATTGCTTGAGTTCCTTATAGATGCTCGGTATTAGATCTTTGCCAAATGCATATTTTGCAAAGATTTTCTCCCATTCTGTACGTTGTCTGTTTACTCTGTTGATAGTTTCTTTTGCTGTGAAGAAGCTCTTAAGTTTAATTAGATCCAGTTTGTCAATTTTTGCCTTTTTGTGATAGCTTTTGGCATTTTTGTCATGAAATCTTTTCCAATTCCTATGTCCAGAATGGTATTGCCTATGCTGTCTTCCAGGGTTTTTATAGTTTTGGGTTTTACATTTTTTAACCCATCTTGAGTATTTGGTGTATATGGTATAAGAAAGAGGTCCCATTTCAATCTTCTGCATGTGGCTAGCCAGTTATACCAGGACCGTTTATTGAATAGCAAGTCCTTCCCCTGCTGCTTATTTTTTGTCAGCTTTGTCAAAGATCAGATGGTTGTAGGTGTACGGCCTTATTTCTGGGCCCTCCATTCTGTTCCATTGGTCTATATGCCTATTTTTGTACCAGTACCATACTGTTTGGATTACTGTAGCCCTGTAGTATAGTTTGAAGTTAGGTAGCATAATGCTTCCAGCTTTGTTCTTTTTGCTTAGGATTACCTTGACTATTTGGACTGTTTTTTGGTTTCACATGGATGTTAAAATAGTTTTTTCTAGTTCTGTGAAGAATGTCATTGGTAGTTTCATAGGAATGGAATTGAATTTGTAAATTGCTTTGAGCAGTATGGCCATTTAACAATATTGATTCTTTCTATACATGAGTTTGGAATGTTTTTCCATTTGTTTGTGTAATCTCTGATTTCTTTGAGCAGTGTTATGTAATTCTCAATGTAGAGATCTTTTACCTCCCTGGTTAGCTGTATTCCTAGGTATTTTATTTTTTCTGCACCAATTGTGAATGGAATTGAATTCACGATTTGGCTCTTGGCTTGGCTGTTGTTGTTGTATAGGAATGCTAGTAATTTTTGTACATTGATTTTGTATCCTGAAACTTTGCTAAAATTGTTTACCAGCTTACGGAGGTTTTGGGCAGAGGCTAGGGGTTTTCTTGATATAGAATCATGTTGTCTGCAAGCAGAGATAGTTTGATTTCCTCTTTTCCTATATGGATGCCTTTTATTTCTTTCTCTTGCCTGATTGCTCTGGCCAGGACTTCCAATACTATGTTGAATAGGAATTGTGAGAGAGGGCATTCTTGTCTTGTGCTGGTTTTCAAGGGCAATGCTTCCAGCTTTTGCCCATTAAATATGATGTTGGCTGTGGGTTTGTCATAGATGACACTTATTATTTTGAGGTATGTTCCTTCAATACCTACTTTATTGAGAGTTTTTATTATTTTTTCTTATATATATATTTTTATTATACTTTAAGTTCTAGGATACATGTGCACAACGTGCAGGTTTATTACACATATATACATGTGCCATGTTGGTGTGCAGCACCCATTAACTCATCATTTACATTAGGTATATCTTCTAATGCTATCCCTCCCCCCTACCCCCACCCTTCCTGTGTTCCCCTTCCTGTGTCCAAGAGTTCTCATTGTTCAATTCCCATCTATGAGTGAGAACATGTGGTGTTTGATTTTTTGTCCTTGTGATAGTTTGCTGAGAATGATGGTTTCCAGCTTCATCTATGTCTCTACAAAGGACATGAACTCATCATTTTTTATGGCTGCATAGTATTCCATGGTGTATATGTGCTACATTTTCTTAATCCAGTCTATCGTTGTTGGACATTTGGGTTGGTTCCAAGTCTTTGCTACTGTGAATAGTGCCACAATAAACATATGTGTGCATGTGTCTTTATAGCAGCATGATTTATATTCCTTTGGGTATATACCCAGTAATGGGATGGCTGGGTCAAATGGTATTTCTAGTTCTAGATCCCTGAGGAATTGCCACACTGTCTTCCACAATGGTTGAACTAGTTTAAACTCCCACCAACAGTGTAAAAGTGTTCCTATTTCTCCACATCCTCTCCCTCACCTGTTGTTTCCTGACTTTTTAATGATTGCTATTCTAAGTGGTATGAGGTGATATCTCGTTGTGGTTTTGATTTGCATTTCTCTGATGGCCAGTGATCATGAGCATTTTTTCATGTGTCTGTTGCCTGCATAAATGTCCTCCTTTGAGAAGTGTCTGCCCACTTTTTGATGGGGTTGTTTTTTTCTTGTAAATTTGTTTGAGTTCTTTGTAGATTCTGGATGTTAGCCCTTTGTCAGATGAGTAGATTGCAAAAATTTTCTCCCATTCTGTAGGTTGCCTGTTCACTCTGATGGTAGTTTCTTTTGCTGTGCAGAAGCTCTTTAGTTTAATTAGATCCCATTTGTCAATTTTGGCTTTTGTTGCCATTGCTTTTGGTGTTTTAGACATGAAGTCCTTGCCCATGTCTATGTCCTGAATGGTATTGCCTAGGTTTTCTTCTAGGGTTTTTTATGGTTTTAGGTCTAACATTTAAGTCTTTAATCCATCTTGAATTGATTTTTGTATAAGGTGTAAGGAAGGGATCCAGTTTCAGCTTTCTACATATGGCTAGCCAGTTTTCCCAGCACCATTTGTTAAATAGGGAATCCTTTCCCCATTTCTGATTTTTGTCAGGTTTGTCAAATCTCAGATAGTCGTAGATGTGTGGTATTATTTCTCAGGGCTCTGTTCTGTTCCATTGGTCTATATCTCTGTTTTGGTACCAGTACCATGCTGTATTGGTTATTGTAGCCTTGTAGTGTAGTTTGAGGTCAGGCAGCATGATGCTTCCAGCTTTGTTCTTTTGGCTTAGGATTGACTTGGCAACTCAGGCTCTCTTTTGGTTCCATATGAACTTTAAAGTAGTTTTTTCCAATTCTGTGAAGAAAGTCATTAGTAGCTTGATGGGGATGGCATTGAATCTATGAATTACCTTGGGCAGTATGGCCATTTTCACCATATTGATTCTTCCTATCCATGAGCATGGAAAGTTCTTCCATTTGTTTGTGTTCTCTTTTATTTCATTGAGCAGTGGTTTGTAGTTCTCCTTGAAGAGGTCCTTTACATCCCTTGTAATTTGGATTCCTAGGTGTTTTATTCTCTTTGTAGCAATTGTGAATGTGAGTTCACTCATAATTTGGCTCTCTGTTTGTCTGTTATTGGTGTATAAGAATGCTTGTGATTTTTGCACATTGATTTTGTATCCTGAGACTTTGCTGAAGTTGCTTATCAGCTTAAGGAGAATTTGGGATGAGACAATGGGGTTTTCTAGATATACAGTCATGTCATCTGCAAACAGAGACAATTTGACTTCCTCTTTTCCTAATTGAATACCCTTTATTTCTTTCTCCTGCCTGATTGCCCTGGCCAGAACTTCCAACACCATGTTGAATAGGAGTGGTGAGAGAGGGCATCCCTGTCTTGTGTCCGTTTTCAAAGGGAATGCTTCCAGTTTTTGCACATTCAGTATGATATTGGCTGTGGGTTTGTCATAAATAGCTCTTATTATTTTGAGATATGTCCCATCAATACCTAATTTATTGAGAGTTTTTAGCATGAAGCACTGTTGAATTTTGTTGAAGGCCTTTTCTGCATCTATTGAGATGATCATGTGGTTTTTGTCTTGGGTTCTGTTTACATGCTGGATTATGTTTACTGATTTTTGTATGTTGAACCAGCCTTGCATCCCAGGAATGAAGCCCACTTGATCATGTTGGATAAGCTTTTTGATGTGCTACTGGATTCAATTTCCCAGTATTTTATTGAGGATTTTTGCATCGATGTTCATCAGGGATATTGGTCTAAAATTCTCTTTTTCTGTTGTGTCTCTGCCAGGCTTTGGTATCAGGATGATGATGGCCTCATAAAATGGGTTAGGGAGGATTCCCTCTTTTTTTAATTGATTGGTAATTTCAGAAGGAATGGTACCAGCTCCTCCTTGTACGTCTGGTAGAATTCGGCTGTGAATCCGTCTGGTCCTGCACTCTTTTTGTGGGTAAGCTATTAATTATTGCCTCATTTTCAGAGCCTGTTATTGGTCTATTCAGAGATTCAACTTCTTCCTGGTTTAGCATTGGGAGGGTGTATGTGTCGAGGAATGTATCCATTTCTTCTAGATTTTCTAGTTTATTTGCATAGAGGTGTTTATAGTATTCTCTGATGGTAGTTTGTATTTCTGTGGGATCAGTGGTGATATCCCCTTTATCATTTTTTATTGCATCTATTTGATTCTTCTCTCTTTTCTTCTTTATTAGTCTTGCTAGCAGTCTATCAATTTTGTTGATCTTTTCAGGAAACCAGCTCCTGGATTCATTGATTTTTTGAAGGGTTTTTCTTGTCTCTATCTCCTTCATTTCTGCTCTGATCTTCGTTATTTCTTGCCTTCTGCTAGCTTTTGAATGAGTTTGCTCTTGCTTCTCTAGTTCTTTTAATTGTGATGTTAGGGTGTCAATTTTAGATCTTTCCTCCTTTCTCTTGTGGGCATTTAGTGCTATAAATTTCCCTCTACCCACTGCTTTAAATGTGTCCCAGACATTCTGGTATGTTGTGTCTTTGTTCTCATTGGTTTCGAAGAACATCTTTATTTCTGCCTTCATTTCATTACATACCCAGTTGTCATTCAGGAGCAGGTTGTTCAGTTTCCATGTAGTTGAACAGTTTTGAGTGAGTTTATTAATCCTGAGTTCTAGTTTGATTGCACTATGGTCTGAAAGACAGTTTGTTATAATTTCTATCCTTTTACATTTGCTGAGGAGTGTTTTACTTCCAACTCTGTGGTCAATTTTGGAGTAAGTGCGATGTGGTGCTGAGAAGAATGTACATTCTGTTGATTTGGGGTGGACAGTTCTGTAGATGTCTATTAGGTCCACTTGGTGCAGAGCTGAGTTCAATTCCTGAATATCTTTGTTAACTTTCTGTCTCATTGATCTGTCTAATGTTGACAGTGGGGTGTTAAAGTCTCCCATTATTATTGTGTGGGAGTCTAAACCTCTTTGTAGGTCACTAAGGACTTGCTTTATGAATCTGGATGCTCCTGTATTGGGTGCATATATATTTAGGATAGTTAGCTCTTCTTGTTGAATTGATCCCTTTACCATTATGTAATGGCCTTCTTTGTCTCTTTTGATCTTTGTTGGTTTAAAGTTTGTTTTATCAGAGACTAGGATTGCAACCCCTGCCTTTTTTTGTTTTCCATTTGCTTGGTAGATCTTCCTCCATCCCTTTATTTTGAGCCTATGTGTGTCTCTGCACGTGAGATGGGTTTCCTGAATACAGCATACTGATAGGTCTTGACTGTTTATCCAATTTGCCAGTCTGTGTCTTTTAATTGGAGCATTTAGCCCATTTACATTTAAGGTTAACATTGTTATGTGTGAATTTGATCCTGTCATTATGATGTTAGCTGGTGATTTTGCTTGTTAGTTGATGCAGTTTCTTCCTAGCCTCGGTGGTCTTTACAATTTGGCATGTTTTTGCAGTGGCTGGTACTGGTTGTTCCTTTCCATGTTTAGTGCTTCCTTCAGGAGCTCTTGTAGGGCAGGCCTGGTGGTGACAAAATCTCTCAGCATTTGCTTGTCTGTAAAGGATTTTAATTCTCCTTCACTTATGAAGTTTAGTTTGGCTGGATATGAAATTCTGGGTTGAAAATTCTTTTCTTTAAGAATGTTGAATATTGGCCCCGACTCTCCTCTGGCTTGTAGAGTTTCTGCTGAGAGATCAGCTGTTAGTCTGATGGGCTTCCCTTTGTGGGTAACCCGACCTTTCTCTCTGGCTGCCCTTAACATTTTTTCCCTCATTTCAACTTTGGTGAATCTGACAATTATGTGTCTTGGAGTTGCTCTTCTCGAGGAGTATCTTTGTGGCATTCTCTGTATTTCCTGAATTTGAATGTTGGCCTGTGTTGCTAGGTTGGGGAAGTTCTTCTGGATAATATCCTGCAGAGTGTTTTCCAACTTGGTTCCATTCTCCCCGTCACTTTCAGGTACACCAATCAGACATAGATTTGGTCTTTTGACATAGTTCCATATTTCTTGGAGGCTTTGTTCATTTCTCTTTATTCTTTTTTCTCTACACTTCTCTTCTCAGTTCACTTCATTCATTTGATCTTCAATCACTGATACCCTTTCTTCTAGTTGATTGAATCGGCTACTGAACCTTGTGCATTCATCACATAGTTCTTGTGCCTTGGTTTTCAGCTCCATCAGGTCCTTTAAGGACTTCTCTGCATTGGTTATTCTAGTTAGCCATTCGTCTAATCTTTTTTCAAGGTTTTTAACTTCTTTGCAATGGGTTCAAACTTCCTCCTTTAGCTTGGAGAAGTTTGATCATCTGAAGCCTTCTTCTCTCAACTCGTCAAAGTCATTCTCTGTCCAGCTTTGTTCTGTTGCTGGTGAGGAGCTCTGTTGCTTTGAAGAAGGAGAGGAGCTCTGATTTTTAGAATTTTCAGTTTTTCTGTTGTTTTTTTCCCCATCTTTTTGGTTTTATCTACCTTTGGTCTTTGACGATAGTGATGTACAGATGGGGTTTTGGTGTGGATGTCCTTTCTGTTTGTTAGTATTCCTTTTAACAGTCAGGACCCTCAGCTGCAGGTGTGTTGGCGTTTGCTGGAGGTCCACTCCAGACCCTGTTTGCCTGGGTATCAGCAGCGGAGGCTGCAGAACAGTGAATATTGCTGAACAGAAAATGTTGCTGTCTGATCATTCCTCTGGAGGTTTCATCTCAGAGGGTTACCTGGCCATGTGAGGTGTCAGTCTGCCCCTACTGGGGGGTCCCTCCCAGATAGGCTACTTGGGGTCAGGGACCCACTTGAGGAGGCAGTCTGTCCGTTCTCAGATCTCAAACTCCGTGCTCGGAGAACCACTACTCTCTTCAAAGCTGTCAGACAGGGACATTTAAGTCTGCAGAGTATTCTGCTGCGTTTGGTTCAGCTATGCCCTGCCTCCAGAGATGGAGTCTACAGAGGTAGGCAGGCCTCCTTGAGCTGCGATGGGCTCCACAAAGCTGGAGCTTCCTGGCTGCTTTGTTTACCTACTCAAGTCTCAGCAATGGCGGATGCCCCTCCCCCAGCTCCACTGCCGCCTTGCAGTTGGATCTCAGACTGCTGTGCTAGCAATGAGCGAGGCTCCATGGGCATGGCACCCTCCGAGTCATGCGCGGGAGATGATCTCCTGGTATGCCATTTGCTAAGTCCATTGGAAAAGTGCAGTATTAGGGTGGGAGTGACCCGATTTTCCAGGTGCCGTCTGTCACAGCTTTGCTTGGCTAGGAAAGGGAATTCCCTGACCCCTTGCACTTCCCAGGTGAGGTGATGCCTTGCCCTGCTTTGGCTCATGCTCAGTATGCTGCACCCACTGTCCTGCACCCACTGTCCTGCACCCACTGTCTGACAAGCTCCAGTGAGATGAACCCGGGATCTGAGTTGGAAATGCAGAAATCACTCGTCTTCTGCATTGCTTGCTCTGAGAACTGTAGACCGGAGCTGTTCCTATTTGGTCATCTTGGAACCGCCCCCTTGAGAGTTTTTAATATGAAGTGATGTTGAATTTTATCAAAAGTCTTTTCTGCATCTATTAAGATAATCTTGTAATTTTTGTCTTTAGTTCTGTTTATGTGATGAATCACATTTATTGATTTGTGTATTTTAAACCAACCTTGAATCCCAAGGATAAAGCCTACTTGATCATGGTGGATTAGCTTTTTGATGTACTGCTGGATTAGCTTTGCAAGTATTTTGTTGATTTTTGCATCAATTTTCATGAAGGAGATTGGCCTGGGGTTTTCTTTTTTCTTGTGTCTCTGCCAGGTTTTGGTATCAGGATAATGCTGGCCTCATAGAATGAGGTTTTGGGATAGTTTCAGTAGGAATGGTACCAGCTCCTCTTTGTATGTCTGGTAGAATTCAGCTGTGAATCCATCTGGTGGTCATGGGTTTTTGTGTGTGTGTGTGGGCTATTTGTTACTGATTCAACTTTGAATCTCATTATTGGTTACGGGAATCAATTACTTGGTTTAGTCTTGGAAGGCTGCATATGTCCAGGAATTTATTCATCTCTTCTAGGTTCCCTAGTTTGTGTGCATACAGGTGTTCATAGCAGTCTCAGATGGCTATTTATATTTCTGTGGGATCAGTGGGAACATACTCTATGTTGTTTCTAATTGTGTTTATTTGGATCTTGTTTCTTTTCTTCCTTATTAGTCTCGCTAGTGGCCTATCTTATTAATTTCTTTAAAAAACCAACTCCTGGATTTATTGATCTTTCACATGATTTTCCTGTTTTGATCTTCTTCAGCATAGCTCTGATTGGAGTTATTTCTTGTCTTGTGCCAGCTTTGGGGTTAGTTTGCTTTTGCTTCTCTATTTCTTTTAGTTGTGATATTAGGCTATTAATTTGAAAATTTTCTAACTTTTTGATGTGGGCACATAAACAATACTTCTAAGCACATTTTAATAATTGTATATTAAATTAAACCAAAAAATAAATTAAGAGAGATGATAGACAGATACAGATTCTGCAATATATCCACTGGGGATACCCCAGTGAATGAAAAAAAGTTTTGCCTCTCATTCTTGAGTATGAAGACAGATAATATCCAGTAAATATATAACTTAATAATACATACATAATTCAAAATCTCTGTTACTGGACATATAAGCTGCTGCCCATTCTTTGTTATTCTTTATAAGACTGATGTGAACCTTCTTAGGCTTATTTGTTTGTGAACATTTCTGATTCCAGCAACCATCCCTCCCACACCCCCATATATCCTCAGGACAAATGGATAAAAAGGCAAGAAATTTTTAAAAGCTTATAACATATATATACCAAATATCCTCCTGAGACATTTGTATCAGTTGTCTGTGCCACTTTACCTTTTCTCCTTTGTATATAAGACTGCTCATTTATCTAAAACATCCCCATTTTGTCTTACCCTGAAAAATCCCCTAGGCTTTTTTGCTATATTGTTAGTCATTTGAAGAGCTATCTGATTCATCCACCTGCCCAACATCCTTCCATCCATCCTTCCATCCATCCAACATAAAGCACACTGCCAGGTACTGTGATATATAGAAACTGTTGATGGGCTAACTTGTTTTAATAGTTCAGGCTGGTCTTGAACTCCTGACTTCAAGTGATCTGCCTGACTTGGCCTCCCAAAATGGTGGGATTACAGATGTAAGCCACCACACCTGGTGCCCGTCATTCTTAATTACTTTAAATACATAAATAAATAGTAATTGGTAAGTTTACTAAAATGTTCAAACTTACTTGTTTGCACAATAATAATTTAAGATTACATTTATAACTTACCAAAATAATTCAGTAAGCTGACAAATTTGAGTCAAAGCAATAATCCTTCTTCCAACCACCTTAAAATTTGTGAACCCCAAAGCTTTGTCTGCAGATCTCTCTCTTCTCACTCTTTTCCTCGTAATTTTCATGAAGCCACAGGCCTTCAACTATAAGCTACATGATGGATTCTAAATGTACTTATATAGGCTATAATCCTACTTATGGGGAAATACTAGGTTTTTCTGGAAAAAGGTGTTAAAGTCAAGAAGAAGACAAGAATGCCTTCTATGCCTACTGTTGTTTAATATTGTGTTGAAGATACTAGTCAATGTACTCAAGCAGGAGAAAGCCAGTGGAGGCATAACAATTGGAAAGGAAGAAGTAGAACTATCCCTATTTGATGATAATATAGTTGTATATCTGGAGAAGCTGTAATAATTAATGAAAAATATGGTAAGGTAGCATATATAAAATTAATATATTGATATCCATTGTGTTTACATACACAAATGCAAACTAATTAGAAGAGATAATGAAAGAAAAGATAATATTTACAATAGCCACTGAAAATATTAAATACATAGCAAAATAAATTGCACAAGAAATGTAAAAACTATATGACAAAAACTTAAAATGCTCCTGCAATTCACAAAAGCGATCTGAACAAATAGACATACCATGCTTTTGGATAAGAACCTTCAACAGCATAATCTAAGGATTAAGACATGAATATCTTTGAGAGGAGGAAGGACGTTATTCTGCCTACCATACTGTTTCTGAAGTTTACCTATTAAAAGGAGCAATAAGAGATAGGAAACCCTTGAAAAAGGAGAAAAATTATATAAGAACATAATATAAAACATTAATAATTAAAAGAGTGTGGTATTACTACATAAATACGCAGACAAATGGAACATAATAGAAAGTCAAGAAGTAGACCCAAATATCTATGGAATTTGATATAAGATAAGTGAAACCTCTCAAATTAGTCAGATAAAGATGGGCTTGGTGTTGTGACAATTGGATAACCATTTGGTTAAAAAAGTTATCTTCAGTAAACTCACAATGTAGGAGAGAAGACATTCATCAAAGTATATAATTGCCATAAGTATAGTAACTGCAATAAAAGAGAGATAGTCTAGGTACATGGAGGCACAAAGGAATTAGTAATCAGTTATGGTCTTAGGCACAGTGCTGGCAGAGAGTAGGTTATTATTAGAAAGATGACCTTTAATGGGATCCGTTCCGAGTCTGAGAATCTATCGTTAATTTCCTCTGACCCGTTGTTACCTTTAACAGTGAAAACAAGGTGATATCAGTTGTCCTTACTTCATCTAAAAATCCACTATAAGTCCAACAGTTACACAAGATGGAGTTGAGTGGAACACAGAAGGCGTGCTGGGCCAGAAGTGGACAAGATGGTGAAGGATCTTGTTTGCTCTAAGACACACATATTTAAACAATTTTAACATCTCTGAAATAAGAATGACAGGCCAGAAGGAAGTAGAGCTCCTTCAGAGAGAATCTGCCCATCACTATGGGCACAATGTTATCACAATGATAACCTGAGATCGTTTTGAATTCTGTGCTTGAGGTTTTTGGGACTACACCACTAAGTGAGAATTCAGACTGCAGATTTGCTTGAGTTCCAGTTTATGATTCAAATTCCCAGATAATTTTTCCTTTTTTTCTTTGTCCAGTGCCAAGATGAAACAGGCAAGTATATTTCTTGTTTGCTGTTGCACTGAGGGCACAGTGTTCTTATGTCCCAGGCTTAGGTCCCACTTTAGTATTATTTTTCTCTCTCTTAATAGTACCTAAAATAACGCTGTATGTTTTGGAAATTGTGGAGCCCACAGAAGACACAGACATGAATGTGAGAATTCCATGACAGTGAACCAACTAGTTCTGTCTTTTTCACAAAGGGTAAAATTTTAATGATTCAAAGAGTGATCTTAATGAGCCATTCTCATCACCTTAATTGCGAACCTAGAACTTCAAATAAATAAGACAAGAATCATTGTACTTTCCAATTTTGATTTGGGGCACATAACACTTTCAATCTTTAAATAAGTCTTGACTTTTTTTTTCTGGGATTGACTGTTTTATGAATTTACTACTCTTTTTAATTACACACAGAAACTAAAAGTCTCAATGGCCTTTGATTTACTAGCACATTAATTGGTTTCATTGCTTTGACTTGGATAGCTGAATGGTTGGGAGTTCTCAGTTCCCAATTGAGATGCCAACTAACAGCAATGGAAGAAGACTTGGAAAGGTAGAGGAGTGATTAGGATGGAGCCGATAAGCTTTGCTGGTAGATTTGATGGGAGATAGGAGAGAAAGTGAGAAGTAGATGCCATTAAGGGTTTTGGGATGGGTAATAGTGGAGGTGAAGCAAGTCTTTGGAGAGTAATTAAAGATCAAGTGTTGTCCGGGTAAGTATCACTAATTTCCATTATAATTTTAGAAAACTCAATCAAATCATCCAAAAAGAGATTCATAAAATGTGATGCTGCCTCCAGCAATGTGATAGTCACGTTTGTCAGACAGAACATGCCTCCCAAGTCACTAGAAATAACTGAAGAGCTAAATAGAAGCACAGTCTCATTAGGTCTATCAAGAGATCATTGGTCTTTTTGATCTCTGTGTGTATGCTAAGGAAAGGGTAAGTGCGTCTCCTTTTCATCTTTTCCATCACACTTTAAAGGGCTGCCATAATGTTCCCACCAACTGAATCATTTTCATTTCCAACTCTTAATCAATTTGTGAATAAATATCTTTTGGAGATGAGCTGCTTTAAATGATGGCTGCCTTTCCACCTTTAATCTATGATACTACAGTTCTCTTGAGAGAAAATAGCTCCTTGTGTCTTTATTCTGTCTTTGAGTCCATATTTGCAGCACACCTTCTCTTTTATTATTACCTAGAGATGGCTTTAGTAGGTGAATAAAAGGTTGCACAAGTTTTGCAAAAATAAGAGGCTATTCACCCTTGCTACCTTTAATCTCCTGCATTCTCCTGTTAATGAGTATAAATTATCAAAGCTATTTCTCAAAAAATCTTTAGATAGTACAATACCATTGGCAGATCATCCTCAGGAAGGGCTCTTTGTAAATTTCATAATTAGTGGTATTATCTTTAATCTTTTGTGGTGTGAAAATCAAGGACAACATGAAACAATACAAAGTCAGAAACTGTTTTGGTAAATTCTAGGTGTTAAAAATAAAGGTTTGAATCAAATATTCTTTTAGATAGTAATAAAGGTTCTAAAAGTACAAGACATATAGATAAACCCCTTGATACTATTTCTTCTACAAATTATTTAGCTGCTTTGATCAGATGAAATCTAATTGATCCTCTGTCCTAAATTCAAAAGAACCAAGAGCCAGGCATTTCTGGAAAGGTCTGAATACATTAAACTAATTGCTCCTAAAGAAGCATTTTCTCTGGGGCCCTCTTACATTAGTTTTTGAAATATATTCATGTCAAATTTCCAAGTTCAACTTTGCAAATAGAGTCAACATAGTTACCCCTCTTCCCTATAAAAATCCTAAAAGTATATTAAAATGCAAAAACAGAAACAAACAAAAGTGCCTGTGACAACTTTGGGAAATGATGTGGAGCATAATACATAGGCCGAGAACATTGAAGATCTTCAATTTTTGAAAAATAGAAAACAAATTGGATAAAACTAATAGAAAAGTAAATCAATGCTTAAAAAGTCCAGATATCTGCATCAGCCAAAGAGAAATCAGTTGACCTAGTTCTCCAACTGAGTACTGGGAAAACCAAAAGCTGGAGCAAGAGGGACTAGGACATTGTTTGGAGGCAGTTGCTAGGAGAACGGTCAGCTCTCCAGCCTTCCCCAACACACACACACACACACACACACACTCACATTGGTTGGCTGGCTGTTGGCTTCAATCCCTGGTCTCACTTGATAGGAGACTTGCTAAGTAAAATGGAAGATTTTTCTCACTGTCATTTTAACATTGACAATAGGTCTAAAGAAGGAAGGGTAGGGCTATGGTTTATTTTAGATGTTCTAACAATAATGGCAAAACCAGTCAACCAAACAAACATATTCTGACAGAGCAGTAAAGTTCCTGAAGACCATTTTACACCACCTGTTATACTTGCTACTGGCAATTATGCGTTTAATAAGACCCAGGCATATTTTAGATGCCACCAGCAGAAGTCAGAGGAATGATCAAGAAGGAGACCACAGTAAAGAATGTTCAAGAAGGGGACCTTGGGAAATGCATCAAAACCTGAACACAAGGCGGCTGGCCACCGTTGGAACTCAGTCTTCCATTGGGTCTGATGATGCCAGGGAAGTTCGGCTTTTATTTTTACAGGTGGATCTGTAGAAGCTGTGGCCGTGCATAAGGAGTGGGATGTGGACTTCTGGTCTCCACCAGGGCCTGGAATCATAAAGGGAAACCTGTCTGAATGCTTATCTTTCCCTATCATTCACAATGATAGCAAACCCCTCACAGTTTTCTATGATGATACAAATTAAAAAATGTGGTTATATTCCAGGGTGTGGTATGACTATCTATTGACCAAAAGAGACAATTAATTTTTGGAATGATAGAAATGTTCTTTATCTTAATCTGGATATTAGCTACATGATTATATATACAGATACATTTGTTGAGCTATACACTTTAAATTTATTCATTTATGTAAAACAAAGAATACATATGCTATTCATAGAATAAGTAACATAAATGCTTTTTCAGAAAACTGTAAATTACCAAAATTTACCCAAGAAAACATAAAATAGCCTGGAAGAACACAAACATGAATTTTTTAAAAATAAAAGATTTACCCCTGTATGTACTGGGGCCGGAATTATTGTTATCTAGGTTTTAATAAAAACTTCAAAATCCAGATAATTCCTACATTGCTTAAATTCTTGTCCTACAGGGAAAACTTAGAAATGTCCTCAAGCTCTTCTTTCAGGGATAATCCAAACTCCAAAATATAATAAGAGTGTACTCTTAACATTAAACTATTGATTACTTCACTTTTATTTCCCTTTTGAATATAAATGTAGAAATCATAAGTAAAGAAGGACTGAGTAAAATTCTAGCAATTTGTTAAAATAACAATTGAATATTACCCAATAGATTTATTTAGAAAATACAAGAACAGCTCAATATTAGAGAACTTAATAATATAATCTAGAACATTAATTTATTTTAGAATTAAATAATGGATTTGAGGGAAATATATGATCACAAAGATGCTTAAAGAAGCAATTGTACAAAATCCAATGCTCATTCCTGATTTAAGAAAAAATAGTATGTTAAGAATAGGAAAAACTGTTATTTTCTTTTTATAACTGTCTTTTTTTTGAAGATGTAATATATAAATATGGTCTAAAATTCTAAAGATATAAAAGGGTAAACCGTGGAAAGTAAGTTTCTTCCACCCTATTGGCAGGTTAGTTACTCAGTTTACACAATCTGTAGCTTCCTAATCACATGATTCTGCAGCTTCCTGCTTTCACCTATTAATATATCTGGGTAACCAAAACATATCAGTGTATATAAAATGACTGCATTTTTAAATGGCTGTAATAGTTCAGTGTTTGGAAGAGCAAGAATTTATTTAATCAGTCTTCTAAGAGTAGGGTTATTTTTTTGCATTATTTTTTGCTAGTTCATGTAAGACTTAAGTAAATATCTTTGAAATGAGTGTTTGTGCACTTGGATGACCTTTCTAAATGTAAGATTGGTAACCCAAAAACTTAGGAACACTTCTACTTTTGAGAGATTTTACCAAATTTTTCTTCTTGATGTTATTGTACTAATTTGTAATTCTTCCATCAATAAATGATACTGGACTTCTGAATTTTCTTGGTAACGTGGCTAACTAGGTTTCCTTACCCACACTCTCAACA
Organism: Pan paniscus; assembly: GCF_029289425.2. Lineage (NCBI taxonomy): Eukaryota > Metazoa > Chordata > Mammalia > Primates > Hominidae > Pan > Pan paniscus. The sequence goes on along the minus strand of NC_085926.1, from coordinate 135,795,542 downwards.
AAAAACTATATAAAATGGTAGATAAAATATCAGAAAACATTTTAAATGCACTGGTAAACTAACAAGGAAGCAAGAGGGAATATCTCTCCTTTCAGTTAATCATAATTTTTTACCTAAATTCAAATTACCCAGGTGGATCAAAATATCTTAAGCTGAGAATTGATTTTAAAGTGACCTTGGATGGGTAATGCCCCTAAGTGCCTGGAAAAGGGTAAACATAAATCTTTTTGGCAAGAAAAAAGTCCCACAACAAAAAAATTAAGGCCAACATACAAGTTGTGACAGGAAATCAGGAAGGTTAGTTATATAAAGTGTACATTTACAAGAATGGCCCTTTAAAACAAAACTATAAATCAATTTCACATATTTCAATATATCATATATGTACAAATCCTAAGTGAAATGGGTAGACAAAATTCTAACAAAATAATATTTAGTTTAGATAATCATTTAAAATAATATACTATTATTAATTTATTCACCTTCAGAGCAACACATGAAGAAAATAACTAAACACACAGGAAACAATAGACATGAATGAAACTAATAGAGACAGAAAATAAAATATTCATGCATATTACATTTAAAGAGATAAAAGCCAAGCTTGAAAACATAAGCATGAAATAAGAACTCATAAGTAATGACCAAGAAATTCAGAAAGGAACCAAATTTAACTTATAAAAATGAAAAATATCAATGAAATTGAAAACATAATGGAAAAATTTAATAATAGATTAAAACTTTGGCTGATAAGGATCTATCAATGTAAGTTTATCAATTGTAACACTCTGGTGGGGAATGTTGATATTGGGGGAAGCTATGCATGTGCGAGAGAAGGGGGCATATGAGATATTGCTGTACCTTACTCTCAATTTTGCTGCGATTCAAAAACTTATCTAAAAACGTAGTCTTTAGAAAACAGATTAGAGACTTTTGCTTATCCTGTTTTCATGTATTTAAAAGACAATTTACCAATTAAAGTAAAAATAGTAAATGTGGGGTTTATAACATATGTAGAAGTGAAATGTATAACAATAACACAAAGAGCAGAAGGGAGAACTGGAACATACTGTGATAAGGTTCTAACAGTACTGTGCAGAAAGTGGCATAATATTATTTGAAGTTTGGGTGTGATAAATTAATGATGCAATTTGTAACTCTTGAACAACCTCTAGGAAGAAAACAGTAAAGCGAATAAGTCAATAGTGGGGACACAATGGAACACTTAAACATTTCAGTTAATTCGGCCAGGCACGGTGGCTCATGCCTGTAATGCCAGTACTGTGGGAGGCCGAGGTGGGCGGATCACCTGAGGTCAGGAGTTCGAGACCAGCCTGACCAACATGGAGAAACCCCATCTCTACTAAAAATACAAAGTTAGCTGGGCGTGGTGGTGCATGCCTGTAATCCCAGCCATTTGGGAGGCTGAGGCAGGAGAACTGATTGAACCTGGGAGGCGGAGGTTGCCATGAGCAAAGATCGCACCATTGCACTCCAGCCTGGGCAACAAGAGCAAAACTCTATCTCAAAAAAAAAAAAAAAAAAAAAAAAATCAGTTAATTCAAGAGGAGAAATGTAATAAAGAAGAGATAGAATGTTTTTCCATTTGTCTGTGTCCTCTTTTATTTCCTTGAGCAGTGGTTTGTAGTTCACCTTGAAGAGGTCCTGCACATCCCTTGTAAGTTGTATTCCTAGGTATTTTATTCTCTTAGTAGCAATTGTGAATGGGAGTTCACTCATGATTTGGCTCTCTGTCTGTTATTGGTGTATAGGAATGCTTGCAATTTTTGTACATTGATTTTTGTATCTTGAGACTTTGCCGAAGTTGATTATCAGCTTAAGATGTTGGGCTGAGATGATGGGGTTTTCTAAATATACAATTATGTCATCTGCAAACAGAGACAATTTGACTTCCTCTCTTCCTATTTGAATACGCTTTATTTCTTTCTCTTTCATGATTGCCCTGGCCAGAACTTCCAATACTATGTTGAATAGGAGTGGTGAGAGAGGGCATCCCTGTCTTGTGCCAGTTTTCAAAGGGAATACTTCCAGTTTTTGCCCATTCTGTATGATATTGGCTGTGGGTTTGTCATAAATAGCTCTTATTATTTTGAGATACGTTCCATCGATACCTAGTTTATTGAGAGTTCTTAGCATGAAGGGGTGTTGAATTTTGTTGAAGGCCTTTTCTGCATCTATTGAGATAATCACGTGATTTTTGTCATTGATTCTGTTTATGTGATGGATTACATTTATTGATTTGCGTATGTTGAACCAGCCTTGCATCCCAGGTATGAAGCCAACTTGATCGTGGTGGATAAACTTTTTGATGTGCTGCCGGATTTGGTTTGACAGTATTTTATTCAGAATTTTTGCAGTGATGTTCATCAGGGATATTGGCCTGAAAATTTCATTTTTTGTTGTGTCTCTGCCAGGCTTTGGTATCAGGATGACGCTGGCCTCATAAAATGAGTTAGGGAGGATTCCCTCTTTTTCTATTGTTTGGAATTGTTTCAGAAGGAATGGTACCAGCTCCTCTTTGTACCTCTGGTAGAATTCGGCTGTGAATGTGTCTGGTCCTGGACTTTTTTTGGTTGGCACGCTATTAATTACCGCCTCAATTTCAGAACTTGTTATTGGTCTATTCAGGTATTCGATTTCTTCTTGATTTAGACTTGGGAGCATGTTTGTGTCCAGGAATATATCAATTTCTTCTAGGTTTTCTAGTTTATTTGCATAGAGGTGTTTATAGTATTCTCTGATGGTAGTTTGTATTTCTGTGGGATCAGTGGTGATATCCCCTATATCATTTTTTATTGTGTCTATTTGATTCTTCTCTCTTTTCTTCTTTATTATTCTGGCTAGCAGTCTATTTTGTTGATCTTTTCAAAAAACCAGTTCCTGGATTCACTGATTTTTTGAAGGTTTTTTTGTGTCTCTATCTCCTTCAGTTCTGCTCTGATCTTAGTTATTTCTTGTCTTCTGCTAGGTTTGAATTTGTTTGCTGTTGCTTCTCTAGTTCTTTTAATTGTGATGTTAGGGTGTCAATTTTAGATCTTTCTTGCTTTCTCTTGTGGGCATTTAGTGCTATAAATTTCCCTCTACACACTGCTTTAAATGTGTCCCAGAGATTCTGGTACTTTGTGACTTCGTTCTCATTGGTTTCAAAGAACATCTTTATTTCTGCCTTCATTTCGTTATGTACCCAGTAGTCATTCAGGAGCAGGTTGTTCAGTTTCCATGTATTTGTGTGGTTTTGAGTGAGTTTCACATTTCATGCTCATGGATAGGAAGAATCAATATCGTGAAAATGGCCATACTGCCCAAAGTAATTTAAAGATTCCATGCTATACCCATCAAGCTACCACTGACTTTCTTCACAGAATTGGAAAAAACGACTTTAAACTTCATATGGAACCAAAAAAGAGCTCACATAGCCAAGACAATCCTAAGCAAACAAACAAACAAACAAACAAAAAACAAAGCTGGAGGCATCATGCTACCTGACTTCAAACTATATTACAAGGCTACAGTAACCAAAACAGCATTGCACTGGCACCAAAGCAGATATATAGAGCAATGGAACAGAACAGAGGCATCCGAAATAACACCACACAGTTACAACCATCTGATCTTCGACAAACCTTACACAAACAAGCAATATTTAATAAATGGTGTTGGGAAAACTAGCTAGCCATATGCAGAAAAGTGAAACTGGACCCATTTCTTACACCTTATACAAAAATCAACTCAAGATGGATTAAAGATTTAAACATAAGACCTCAAATCATAAAAATCCTAGAAGAAAACTTGGGCAATACCATTCAGGACATAGACATGGGCAAAGACTTCACGTCTAAAACACCAAAAGCAATGGCAACAAAAGCCAAAATTGACAAACGGGATCTAATTAAACTAAAGAGCTTCTGCACAGCAAAAGAAACTATCATCAGAGTGAACAGGCAACCTACAGAATGGGAGAAAATTTTTGCAATCTATCCATCAGACAAAGGGCTGATATCCAGAATCTACAAATAACTTAAACAAATTTATAAGAAAAAAACAACCCCATCAAAAAGTGGGTGAAGGATATGAACAGACACTTCTCAAAAGAAGACATTTTTATAGCCAACAAACATATGAAAAAATGCTCATCATCAGTGGTCATTAGAGAAATGCAAATCAAAACCACAATGAGATAGCATCTGACGCCAGTTAGAATGGTGATCATTAAAAAGCCGGGAAACAACAGATGCTAGAGAGGATGTGGAGAAATAGAAATACTTTTACACTGTTGGTGGGAGTGTAAATTAGTTCAACCACTGTGGAAGACAGTGTGGCGATTCCTCAAGGATCTAGAACCAGAGATAACATTTGACTCAGCAATCTCATTACTGGGTATATATCCAAAGGATTATAAATCAATCTATTATAAAGACACATGCACACATATGTTGATTATGGCACTATTTACTATGGCAAAGACTTGGAACCAACCCAAATGTCCATCAATAATAGACTGGATAAAGCAAATGTGGCACACATACACCGTGGAATATATGCAGTCATAAAAAAGGATGAGTTCATGTCATTTGCAGGGACACGGATGAAGCTGGAAACCATCATTCTCAGTAAACTATCACAGAAAAGAAAACCCAACACCACATGTTCTCACTCATAAGTGGGAGTTGAACAAGGAGAACACGTGGACACAGGGAGGGGAATATCACACACTGGGGCCTGTCAGTGGTGGGGGGCTAGTGGAGGGATAGCATTAGGAGAAATACCTAATGTAGGTGATGGGTTGATGGGTGTAGCAAACCACCATGGCATGTGTATACTTATGTAACAAAACTGGATGTTTTTCACAAGTACCTCAGTACTTAAAGTATAATTTAAAAAAAAAAAAAAAGAGAAGAGATAGAAGGGAAAGAAAATAGCAAGATGGTAAATTAAACCAAATGATTTATTGAAAACTTCATTAACTGTAAATAATCTGAAGACTTGAATTAAAACACAAAGATTGTCATATTGGACAAAAAAAAAACAAGACAAATATATATGCTGCCTATAAGAAATCTACTTTAAATATAATGACCCAGATAACAGTAAAAGGATAAAAACATATACTATGCAAAAACTAATTGTAAGAAAGCTGAAGTGGTTCTATTAGTATCAAACAAAATAGATTTCAAACAATTACTATTACCAGAGATAAAGAGGACCATTTCATATTAACAAGGGTCAATTTGCTGAAAAAAAGTAATTATCTTACACATGTGTACACACAATAGAAGTTCAAAATATATAAAGCAAATATATAAAAGAAATAGACAAATCACAAAGCTTGAGACTCCCTCTATCAGCAATTGATAGAACAGATAGATGTAGACAGAAAATAAGTAAGAATATAGAATACCTGAATGACACTTCATCCAATTAACATTTATAAAACACTCAACAGCAGCAGAATACTGATTCCTTATAAGTTAACATTGAACATGCAATAGGAGAGACCATATGCTAGGCTATAGAACCACTCACAATAAAATTTAAAAAGGTTGACATCATACATAATAAATTCTCTTACAGAAATGAAATTGAATTGGAAATCAATAACATAAAGCTATTTGTTTCTCAGTCTATGATGTCAGTGGAGGACAGGTGGAAATTCTGACTTTACATTACCACCCAGTAGTAACAAGACATCCCTTTCCCTTTCCTCCAAATTGCTGTAAGAGGAGGCTGAGTGAGAAGCTAAATCTTTTGTTTTTTGACAGTTAAAAAAAGTTTTAATTGACACATAATAATTATACAAATATATGAGATGCAGTGTGATGTTTCAATATATGTACACATTGTGTAATGATCAAATCAGGGTAATTAGCATATCTATCATCTCAAACATTTATTCATTTATTTGTGGTGAGAACAGGTAAAGTCTTCTTTTCTAGCTACCTTGAAATATATAATACATTGTTATGATCTGTAGTCAACCTACTATGTAATAAACACTAGAACTTATTCCTTCTATCTAATTGTAACTTTATACTCATTGACCAACCTCTCCCTGTTCCCTCATTCCCCCTTTTCCATCCTCTGGTGACCACTATTCTACTCTCTGCTTCTATGAGATTAACTTTTGTAGATTCTATGGATGAGTGAGATCGTGCAGCATTTGTCTTCTGTGTCTTAGATTCATTTAGCAAATTGTCCTCGAAGTTCATCTGTATTTCTGTGAATAATAGGATTTCATTCCCTTTTTATAGTTCAATAGTACTTAATTGTGTATATATACCACATTTTCTTTAGCCATTTTTCTATAGATAAACATATAGATTGAGTCTATCTCTTGGCTATTGTGAATACTGCTGTAGTAAACATGAGAATGCAGGTTTCCCTTTGTTTTTTTTTTTAATGGTGTCAATTTTAAATAGTTTTATTTAAGACATTGCATTTTCCACTTAAAATACAGTGTTTATGAAGTGCAATTTTATTTCCTTCCCCTGTGCGTATGTTCCATATTCAAGTATTGAGAATGCCCAGTAACTTACTATAGCAGCTGAACTTAACTGCCACAGAATTTGCTACAAATTTTGGTCCTTCAATGTTTTAAATGTGTGGAACAATGTTACGTCTATACTTGGGTTGGCTTAATCAGCCTCTTCAATAGTAGGCCCTGAGGAAGCACCACCAAAGCGAGGAGCTCCACCACCAGGGAATCCCCCAGGCATTCCTCCTGGCATGCCTCCTGCACTCTGGTACAGCTTGGTGTTGATGGGGTTGCAGACTTTCTCCAGCTTTCTGCTGATGTTCAAATTCTTCCTTCTCCGCAGCTTGATTCTTATCGAGCCAGTTGATAATTTCATTACACTTGTCCAGAATCTTCTGTTTGTCATCATCGTTAATCTTGCCCTGAAGTTTCTCATCTTCAACAGTTGATTTCATGTTGAATGCATAGGACTCAAGTGAATTCTAGGATGACACTTTGCCCCTCTGCTTCTCATCTTCAGCTTTGTACTTCTCAGCTTCCTGGGCCATACGTTCAATGTCTTCTTTGCTCAAACGGCGCTTGTCATTAGCGATAGTAATCTTGTTCTCTTTTCCTGTACTCTTGTCCACAGCAGAGACATTGAGGATGACATTGGCATCAATGTCAAAAGTGACTTCAATCTGAGGAACACCTCAGGGTGCAGGAGGTATGCCTGTGAGTTCAAACTTGCCAAGCAGTTGTTATCCTTGGTCATGGCACACTCACCTTCATAAACCTGAATAAGCTCACCAGGCTGGTTGTCAGAATAGGTAGTGAAGTTCTGTGTCTGCTTGGTAGGAATGGTAGTATTGCGCTTGATGAGGATGGTCATGACTCCACCAGCAGCTTCAATACCAAGGGAAAGAAGAGTGACATCCAAGAGCAGCAAATCTTGAACATTTTCAGACTTGTCTCCAGACAGGATGGCTGCCTGGACAGCTGCACCATAAGCGATGGCTTCATCAGGGTTGATGCTCTTATTCAGTTCTTTTATACTGAAGAAGTCTTGGAGAAGTTTCTGAATCAGGGATATGAGTAGAACCACCAACAGGGACAATGTCATGAATCTGTGACTTGTCTAGTTTGGCATCTCGAAGGGCTTTCTCTATGGGGTCCAGGGTGCCACGGAACAGGTCAGCATTCTTTTCTTCAAATCGGGCATGGGTAACGGAGGTATAGAAGTCGATTCCTTCATAAAGAGAATTGATCTCAATACTGGCCAGGGTGCTGGAAGAGAGAGTACACTTAGCTCATTCACAAGCAGTATGGAGGCATCTTATAACTGTCTTGTTCTCATTGATGCCTTTCTTATGCTTGTGCTTGAACTCAGCAATAAAAGTGGCTGACCATTTGGTCGTCAAAATCTTCTCCACACAAGTGGGTGTCTCCGGCTGTAGATTTGACCTCAAAGATTCCATCCTCAGTAGTGAGGATTGACACATTGAAAGTGTCATCTCCCAGGTCAAAGATCAGCACGTTTCTTTCTGCTCCAACCTTTTTGTCTAAGCCATAAGCAATAGCAGCTGCAGTTGGCTCATTAATAATTCTAAGTACATTGAGACCAGCAATAGTTCCAGCATCTTTGGTAGCCTGACACTGACAGTCATTAAAGTAAGCTGGCACTGTGACCACAGCATTGGTAACAGTCTTCCCAAAGTTGCTTCTGCAATTTCCTTCATCTTTGTCAGAACCATAGCGGGTACCTCCTCTGGATAGAAGCTTTTGGTCTCTCCCTTGTATTCTACTTGGACCTTGAGTCTGACAGCATCATTCACCACCATGAAGGGCCAATGCTTCATATCAGACTGGACAACAGCGTCATCAAATCTGCGTCCAATCAGACGTTTGGCATCAAAAACGTTTGGCGTGTTGGTGGGGTTCATTGCAACTTGATTCTTTGTGGCATGACGGGTCAATCATTCAGTGTCCGTAAAGGTGACATAGCTTGGAGTGGTTCCGTTTCCCTGATCATTGGCAATTATCTCTACTTTTCCGTGCTGGAAAACACCCACACAAGAGTAGGTGATGCCAAGATCAATACCAACTGCAGGTGCCTTCGACATGGTTGCTGACATGTAGGCCTGGCTCCAACAAAGAAGAAAGCCACAGGAACCCCGAGAGCTGCAGGCGAGTTCAATCGCAGGTTTCTCTTTGACATACTGATTTCAATTCCTGTGGATAAATACTCAGTAGTGAAATTGCTGGATCATATGGTAATTCTTTTAAAATTTTTTGAGAAACCTTTACACCATTTTCCATAATAGTTGTACGAATTTACATTTCCACCAATAATGTGTAAGAATTTTCCTTTCTAGCAGCTGGGTACAGTGGTGTGGGCCTATAGTCTCAGCTTCTCAGGAGGCTGAGGCAGGAGGATAGTTTGAGCCCAGGACTTTGAGGCCAACCTGGGCAATACGGTGAGACGTTATCTTTAAAAAAAAAAAAAGTGTTTAAAAAGATGAGTTCCCTTTTCTCTGCATCCTTGTCAGCATGTTTTACTTTTCATCTTTTAGATAACAGCCATTCTAATTGAGGTGAGGTGGTATCTCATTGTGATTTTGATTTGCATTTCCCTGATGATTAGTGATGTTGAGCATTTTGTCATTTACCTGGTGATTTGTATGTCTTATTTTGAGAAATGTCTATTCAGGTCTTTTGCTTATTTTAAAATCTGATTTTTTGTGGATTTTTTTTGGTATTGAGTTGTTTGAATTCCTTATGTATTCTAAATATTAATCCCTTGTCAGAAGGAAAGTTTGTGAATATTTTTTCCCATTCTTAAGATTGTCTCTTCACTCTGTTGATTGTTTCCTTTGCTATGCAGAAGCTTTTTGGTTTGTCCCATTTGTCTATTTTGCTTTTGTTGCCTGTGCTTCTGAGGTCCTGTCCAAAAAATTCTTGCCCAGACCAATTTCATGAAGTGTTTCCCCAGTGTTTTCTTCTAGTAGTTTATAGTTTTGGGTCTTACATTTCAGTCTTTAATCCATTTTGAGTTTTTTTTTAATATGGTGAAAGATAGAGGTCTTTCATTTTTCCACATGTGAATATTCAGTTTTCCCAGCACCATTTATTGAAGAGACTGTCCTATTCCCCATGGGTGTTCTTGACACCTTTGTTGACAATTAATTGACTGTAAATGTGTGGATTTATTTCTGGATTTCTTTCTGTTCCATTGGTCTATGTGTCTGTTTTTATGCCAGTACCATGCTGATTGCATTATTATGGCTTTTTTGTGTATTTTGAAGTCAGTGTGTTGTCTCCAGCTTTATGCTTTTTGCTCAGGATTGTTTTGGCTATTTGATGTCTTTAGTGGTTCCATACGAATTTTAGGTTTGTTCTTATATTTCTATGAAGAATGTCATTAATATTTTGATAGGAAGTGTGTTGAATCTATACATCATCATGGGTAGTATGGACATTTTAACAATATTGATTCTTCCAATCCATGAACACAGATAACTTTCAATTTATTTGTGCTATCTTGAATTTCTTTCATCAATGTTTTATAGTTTTTATAGCAGATATCTTTCACTTCCTTGGTTAAACTTATTCCTAGTGTTTTTTTTTTTTTTGGTAGCTATTATAAATAGAACTGCTTTCTTGATTCTTTTTTAGATAGTGTGCTATTGGCATATAGAACTACTACTGATTTTTGTATGTTGATTCTGTGTCTTGAAACTTTACTGAATTCATTTATTGGTTTTTGGATCTGGGTCACACTGATGAAAGAGGTGGGTTCCCATGGTCTTTGGTAGCTCTGCCCCTGTGGCTTTGCAGGGTACAGCCTCCTTCCTGGCTGCTTTCATGGGCTAGGGTTGAGTGTCTGTGGCTTTTTCAGGCTCACAGTGCAAGCTGTCAGTGGATCTACCATTCTGGGGTCTGGAGGATGGTGGCCCTCTTCTCATAGCTCCACTAGGCAGCACCTCAGTGGGGATTCTGTGTGGAGGCTTGCACCCCACATTTCCTTTTTGCACTGCCCTAGCAGATGTTCTCCATGAGTGCCCCACCCCTGCAGCAAACTTCTGCCTGAACATCCAGGCATTTCTATACATCCTCTGAAACCTAGGCAGAGGTTCCCAAACCTTAATTTTTGACTTCTATGCACCTGCAGGCTCAACACCATGTGGAAACTGCCAAGACTTGGAGCTTGCACCCTCTGAAGCCATGGCTTGAGCTGTACCTTGGCCACTTTTAGTTGCAGCTGAAGTGGCTGGGATGCAAGGCACCAAGTTCCTAGGCTGCACACAACAGAGAGACCCTGGGCCTAGCCCACAAAGCCATTTTTTCCTCCTATATCTCTGGGCCTGTGATGGGAGGGACTGTCATAAAGGTCTCTGACATGCCCTGGAGACATTTTCCCCATTGCATTGGTGATTAACATTCAGCTCCTCATTACTTATGCAAATATCTGCAGCCAGCTTGAAATTCTCCTCAGAAAATGGGATTGTTTTTTCCTATTGCATTGTCAAGCTGCAAATTTTCTGAACTTTTATGCTCTGTTTCCCTTTTAAAACTGAATGCCTTTAACAGCACCCAGGTAATCTCTTCAATGCTTTGCTGTTTAGAAATTTCTTCTGCCAGATACCCTAAATCATGTCTCTCAAGTTCAAAGTTCCAAAAATCTCTAGGGCTGGGGCAAAATGCCACCAGTCTCTTTGCTAAAACATAACAAGAGTCACCTTTGCTCCAGTTCCAAACAAGTTCCTCATCTCCATCTGAGACCACCTCAGCCTGGATTTCATTGTCCATATCATTATCAGCATTTTGGTCAAAGCCATTCATTAAGTCTTTAGGGAGTTCCAAACTTTCCCACATTTTCCTGTCTTCTTTTGAGCCCTCCAAACTGTTCCAACCTCTGCCTGTTACCCAGTTTCAAAGTCACTTCCACATTTCAGATATCTTTTAAGCAGTGTCCCTCTCTACTGGTACCAATTTACTGTATTAGTTTTTTTCATGCTGCTGATAAAGACATACCTGAGACTGGGAAGAAAAAGAGGTTTAATTGCTGTACAGTTCCATGTGGCTGGGGAGGCCTCACAATCATGGCAGAAGGCAAGGAGGAGCAAGTCATGTCTTACATGGATGGCAGCAGGCAAAGAGAGAGAGCTTGTGCAAGGGAACTCCTCCTTTTAAAACCATCAGATCTCATGAGACTTATTCACTATCACAAGAACAGCATGGGAAAGACCTGTCCCCATGATTCAATTACCTCCCACTGGGTCCCTCCCATAACACATGGGAATTCAAGATGAGATTTGAGCAGGGACACAGCCAAACCATATCAACCATGTATTTTCTTTATCCCCCTGAATTTCATGTCATTTATATATGAATACTTAAACATGGGTTTGTTATTTTATTTTTAAATTTTTGTGAGTACATAGTAGGTATTTATATTTGTGGGATACATGAGATGTTTTGATACAGGCATGCAACATGAAATAAACACATCATAGATAATGGGATATCCATCCCATCAAGCATTTATCCTTTGAGTTACAAACAATCCAATTACACTCTTTGAGTTAATTTAAAATGTATATTGTTATTATTGACTATAGACATTCAGTTGTGCTATCAAATCATAGGTCTTATTCATTCTTCCTACTTTTTTGTACCCATTAACCATCCCTATCTCCCCCCAAGCCACCCCTTACCTTTCCCAGCCTCTGGTAACTATCCTTCTACTCTCTGTGTCCATGAGTTCAGCTGTTTTGAGTTTTATATCCCATAAATAAGTAAAAACATGCAATGTCTGTCTTTCTGTGCCTAGCTTATTGTACTTAAAATAATGATCTCCAGTTCCATTCATGTCATTGCAAATGACTGGATCTATTTTTTTATGGCTGAATAGTACTCCATTGTGTATGTGTGCCACATTTTCTTTTTCCATTTGTCTGTTGATGGACAGTCAGGTTGCTCCCAATCTTAGATATTGTAAACAACCCTGCAAGAAAAATAGTAGTGCAGATATCTCTTGATACACTGATTTCCCTCCTTTTGGATATACACACAGCAGTGGGATTGTTGGATCACATGGTAGCTCAATTTTCAGTTTAATGAGGAACCTCCAAACTGTTCTCTATAGTGATTTTACTAATTTACATTCCCACCAACATACAAGCATTCTCTTTTCTCCACATCCCCACCAGCATCTGTTATTGCCTGTCTTTTGGATATAAGACATTTTAACTGGGGTGAGGTGATATCTTATTGTAGTTTTGATTTGCATTTCTCTGATGATCAATCATGTTGAGTACCTTTTCATATGCCTGTTTGCCATTTGAATGTCTTCTTTTGAGAAATGTCTATTCAAACCTTTTGTCCATTTTTTAGTCAGATTATTAGATTTTTTCATATAAAGTTGTTTGAACTCCTTATATATTCTGGTTATTAATCTCTTGTCAGATAGGTAGCTTGTAAATACTTTCTCCCATTCTGTAGGTTGTCTCTTCACTTTATTGATTGTATTTTTTGCTGTACAGAAGCTTTTTAACTTGATATGATCCCATTTGTCCAGTTTTGCTTTGGTTGCCAGTGCTTGTGGGGTATTACTCAAAATTTTTTTGCCCAGACCAATGTCCTGGAGATTTCCCAAATGTTTTATTGTAGTAGTTTCATAGTTTGAGGTCTCAGATTTAAGCCTTTAATCCATTTTGATTTGGTTTTTCTATATGGTGAAAGATAGGGGTTGAGTTTCATTCTTCTGCATATGGATATCCAGTTTTCCCAGCACCATTTATTGAAGAGACTGTCTTTTCTCCAGTGTGTGTTCTTGGCACCTTTGCTGAAAATGAGTTCACTGTAGGTGTGTGGATTTGTTTCTGGGTTCTCTATTCTGTTCCATTGGCCTACATGTCTGTTTTTGTGTCAGTACCATGTTGTTTTGGTTACCACAGCTCTGTAGTGCAATTTGAAGTCAGGTAATATGATTCCTCCAGTTTTGTTCTTTTTGCTTAGGATAGCTTTGGGTATTCTGGGTCTTTTGTGGTTTCATATACATTCTAGGAATTTTTTTCTATTTCTGTGAAGAATGTCATTGGTATTTTGATAGGGATTGCATTGAATCTGTAGATTGCTTTGGGTAGTATGAACATTTTAACAATATTGATTCTTCCAGTGCATGAGCATGGAATATCTTTCCACTTGTTGGTGTCCTCTTCAATTTCTTTCATCAGTGTTTTATAGTTTTTATTATAGAGATCTTTCACTTCTTTGATTAAGTCAATTCCTAGGTATGCACTTTTATCTGTGGCTGTAGTAAATGGGATTACTTTTTAAATTTCTTTTTAACATTGTTCACTGTAGGCATATAGAAATGCTACTGATTTTTTATGTTGACTTTTTATCCCTCAACTTTACTGAATTTATCAGTTCTAATAGTTTTCTTGCAAAGTCTTTATATTTTTCCAAATATAAGATTATATCATATGCAAACAAGGGTAATTTGACTTCTTTCTTTCCAGTTTGTGTGCCCTTTATATCTTTCCCTTATCTGATTGCTCTAGTTAGGGCTTCCAGTACTATGTTGAATAATGGTGATGATAATGGGCATCGTTGTCATGTTCCAGATCTTAGAAGAAACGTTTTCAGTTTTTCCCCATTTGGTGTGATTCTAGCATGAGTCTGTTGTATATGGCTTTTATTATGTTGAGGTATGTTCCTTCTATCCCCAATTTTTTCTTGGGATTTTTATATGAAAAGATGTTGAATTTTATCAAATGCATTTCAACATCAATTGAAATGATCATATGGTTTTGATACTTCATTCTGTTGATATAATGTAGCACACTGATTTCCATATGTTGAGCAATCCCTGCATCCCAGGGATAAATCCCACTTTGTTATGATGAATGATCTTTCTAATATATCGTTGAATTCAATTTGCTAGTATTTTGTTGAGGATTTTTGCATCAATATTCAGAGATATTGGCCTGAAGTTTACCTTTTTTTGATGTGTCTTTGTCTGGTTTTGGTATCAGGGTAATACGGGCCTCATGTAATGAGTTTTGAAGTATTTCCTCCTCTATTTTATGGAATAGTTTGAGCAGAATTGGTATTAGTTCTTTAAATGTTTGGTAGAATTCAACAGTGAAGCCATCGGGTCCTGGGCTTTTCTTTACTGGGAGACTTTTTATTATGGCTTTGATCTCATTACTTTCATTGGTCTGTTTGGGTTTTGGATTTCTTCCAAATTCCACCTTGGTAGGCTGTATGAGTCTAGGAATTTGTGTATTTCTTCTTGATTTTCCAATTTATTGGCATTTAATTGCTCATAGTAGCCACTAATAATTTTTTGCAGTATTAGTTGTAATGTCTTCTTTCTCATTTCTGATTTTATGAATTTGGATCCTCTCTCTTTTTTTCTTAGTCTGGCAAAAGGCTTGTCAATTTTTCTTAAGTTATAAAAAAATTTTTAATTGATATTTTAGATTTCTTTATATAAATTGTATTTATTTCTGCTCAGATATTTATTATTTCTTTTCTTCTACTATTTTTGGGTTGGATTTGCCCTTACTTTTCTAATTCTTTTAAGATGCATTGTTAGATTGTTCATTTGAAGTTTTCCCTCTTTTTGATGTAGGCACTTATCACTATTAATATAAACTTCCATCTTAGTACGGCGTTTGCTATATCCCATAGGTTTTGGTAAGTTGTGTTTCTATTATCATTTGTTTCAAGAAATTTTAAAATTTCATTCTTAATTTATTTATTGACACACTGGTCATTCAGGAGCACAATGTTTAATTTCTATGTATTTGTATAATTTCCAAAATTCCTCATCATTAATTTCTAGTTTTATTCCACTGTGGTCAGAGAAGATGCTTGATATGATTTCAATTTTTTTTTAATGTTTCAAGATTTATTTTGTGATCTAACATATGGTCTATCTTTGAGAATGATTGATGTGCTGAGGAAAATTACGTGTATTCTATAGCTCTTGGATAAAATGTTCTGTAAATATCTATGAAATCCATTTGGTTTATAGTGCAGATTAAGTTGGATGTTTCTTTGTTGGTTTTATGTCTGGAAGATGTGTCTAATACTGAAAGTGGGGTGTTGAAGTCTCCAACTATTATTCTATTGGGACCTATCTCTCTCTTTAACTCTAATAATATTTGCTTCATATTTCTGGGTCCTTCTGGGTCCTTAGATGCATATATATTTTAAACTGTTATATCCTCTTGCTGAATTGACTCCTTTATTATTATATAGTGACCTTCTTTGTCTCTTCTTATAGTTTTTGTCTTGAAATATATTTTGTCTGATATATGAGAACATCAAGGGGGAAATATGCCCCCATGATCCAATCACCTCCCACAAGATCCCTCCCCTGACATGTGGGGATTACAATTTGACATAAGATTTGTTTGGGAATGCAGAGCCAAGCCATATCAACAGTTTTAAAGAAACTTTTCATGATATAGCTACTCTTGCTCTTTCTTGTTTCATTTGCATATCTTTTTTCATCCCTTTATTTTCATTCTATGTGTGTCTTTATAGGTGAAGTGTGTTTCTTGTAGGCAACAGATCAATGAGTTTTGCTTTTTCATCCATTCAACCACTCTATGTCTTTCAATTGGAGACATTTATATTCAATGTTATTGTTGGTAAGTAAGGACTTACTCCTGTCATTTTGCTATTTATGTTCTGGTTGTTTTCTGGTCTTCTCTTCCTTTCTTCTTCTGACTTCCTTTAGTGAAGATAATTTTTCTCTGGTGGTATGATTTTGTTTCTTGCTTTTTTTGTGTGTCTCCATTGCCTGTTTTTTGGATTGAGGTTGCCATGATGCTTACAAATACTATCTTATAACCCATTATTTTAAACTGATAACAATTTAACACTTTTACATAAACAAACAAATGAGCAAAAAGAAAACTAATAAAAACTCTAAGCCCGTATCGCCCACTTTTTAACTTTTTGGTTTTTTCTATTTACATATTTTTGTACTGAGTATGTCTGGAAAAGTTGCAATAATTATTTTTGATTGGTTCATCATTTAATCTTTCTACTTAAGATAAGAGTAGTTTACACACCATAGTTAAAGTGTTATAATTTTTTTTCTGTGTACTTACTATTACCAGTGAGTTTTGTACCTTTAGGTGACTACTTATTGCTCATTAATGTCCTTCTCTTTCTGATTGAAGTACTCTGTTTAGCTTTCTTGTAGGACAGGTCTGGTGTTCACAAAATTCCTCAGCTTTCGTTTGCCTGGAAAAGTCTTTATCCTTCATGTTTGAAGGATATATTTGCTAGATATACTATTCCAGGGTAAAAGCCTTTTTCCTTCAGCACTTTAAATATGTCATGCCACTCACTCCTGGCCTGTAAGTTTTCCACTGAAAAGTTTACTGCCAGATGTATTGGAGCTCCATTGTATGTTATTTCTTTCTTCTCTCTTGCTGCTTTTTAAGATCCTTTACCTTTGGGTAAAGTTTGATTATTAAATGTCTTGAGGTAGTCTTCTTTGGGTTAAATCTGCTTGGCATTCTATAACCATCTTGTATTTGGATATTGATATCTTTCTTTAGGTTTGGGAAGTTCTCTGTTAATAATCTTTCTACTCCTATTTCTCTCTCTACCTCCTCTTTAAGGCCAATAACTGCTAGATTTTCCCTTTTGAGGCTATTTTCTAGATCCTGTAGGTGTACTTCATTTTTTTAAAATTCCTTTTTCATTTGTCTCCTCTGACTGTGTATTTTCAAAAAGCCTGTCTTCAAGCTCACTAATTCTTCTTTCTACTCAATCCATTCTGCTATTAAGGGACTCTGATGCATTCTTCAGTATGGCAGCTGGGTTTTTCAGCTCCAGAATTTCTGATTGATTCTTTTTAATTATTTCAATCTCTTTGATAAATTTATCTGGTAGAATTCTGAATTTCTTCTCTGTGTTATCTTGAATCTCTTTGAGCTCTCTCAACACAGCTACTTTGAATTCTCTGTCTGAAAGGTCACATATCTCTGTTTCTCCAGGAGTGATCCCTGGTGCCTCATTTAGCTCATTTGATGAGGTCGTGTTTTCCTGGATGGTGTTGATTCTAGTAGGTGTTCTTTGGTGTCTTGGCATTGAAGAGTTAGGTATTTATGGTAGTCTTCACTGTCTGAGCATATTTGTATTTGTCCTCAGGAGGATTTTCAGGTATTTGAAGACTTGGGTGTTGTGATTTAAGCTGTATCTGCCTTAGGGGAAACTCCAAACCCAGTAATACTGTGTTTCTTGCAGACTTGTAGAGGTATCCCCTTGATAGTCTTGGACAAGATTCAGAAGAATTCTCTGGATTACTAGGCAAAGAGTCTTGTTCTCTTCTTTTACTTTCTCCCAAACAAACAGTCTCTCTCTCTCTCTCTGTTCTGAGCCACCTAAAGCTGGGGGGTGGAGTGACACAGCACCCCTGTGGCCACCACCACTATGACTGTGCTAGGTCAGACCTGAAGCCAGCACAGTACTAGGTCTTGCCTAAGGTGTGCTATAACCACTCCATGGGTACTGCATATGTTTTCTCAAGGCCCTGAGGCTCTACAGTCAGCAGGTAGCAAAACCAACCAGGCCTGTGTCCTTCCCTTCAGGGTAGCGAGGTCCTGGGTGGGTCTAGATGTGCTGTCTGGGAGTCAGGGACTAGAATCAAATACCTTAAGACGTCTACCTGGCGTTCTATTGTAACTGCAGCTGAGCTGGCACTCAAACCACAAGATGCAGTTCTTCCCACCCTTCCTTCCCTTTCCCAAAGGCAAAGGTGCCTCACCCCATGGCCACTGCCACCTCAGGCCATGAGGAGTACTGCCAGGCTACTGCCGATGTTCCCTTCTGGCCCTAGGGCTCTTACGTCAGCTTGTGGTAAATGTTACCTGGACTCACCCTTCAGGGCAGTGGGCTCCCTTCTAGGCCCCAGCAGGTCCAGAAATGCCATCTGTGTCAAGTCCTGGAATCAGACATCCTAACAGCTCACTTAGTGCTCTACCCTCCTGTGCCATGCTGTTACCTGAAGCCAGCAAGTCTCAGAGCCTCACCCAAGGCCCTTGACATAGTACCTGGGTATTGCTGCTGATTATTCAGGGCCCAAGGGCTCTTTAGTTAGCAGAAGATAAATGTTTCAAGGACCAAGTCCTTTCCTTCAAGACAGTGGCCTTTCTTCTGCCCCAGGGTGTGTCTAGAAATATTGTATGGAAGCTAGAGCCTGGAAGGGGATCCTCAAAACTCTGACGAGTACTCTATCCTGCTGTAACTGAGCTGGTATCCAAGACGCAAGACAAAGCCTTCTCCACTCTTCCCTCTCCTCTCCTCAAGTGGATGGAAGGGGTCTCTTTTGGAGCTGCAAGTGGTGCAGCCTGGGAATGGGGAGGGGGTAAATGTCACCCTTCCCTCCTTCAGGCACTGTCTCTGGGCCTACCTAGTTCAGCATTAGGACTCACCTACGAGTTGCAATCCTTATGGCCTGGATGACCTTTCAAGTTTACTTGGAGACACAGAGTGCTGCAGCCCTCAGTGGTGAGGGTTGCAGGAACTCAAGTTCTGTTAGCTGGGATGTGTGATTCCTGTCTGGCTAGGGCTCCTTTAAAGGCTCCCTCCATGAGCAGGCATCAGCTGAGTTTGGTCCGGTTTTCCTTTCTGCTCTAACAGGCCAGCACTGAGTTCAATGCCTCGCAATAGCTGTGTTCTCCCTCCCCCAGCACCTAGAGATGCTCCCTGCACCATGCTGCTGCTGCTGGGGGTCAGGGAGGGGTGGCATCAGGGATTCAGGACTGTTTCATCTTTCTCTTCTGTGCCTATTTCAGTGATATGAAGTTAAAACCAGGTACTATGAAGGCTCACCTAATTTTTGGTTATTATGAAGGTGTTTTTTTCACTATAGATAGTTGGTAAATTGGTGTCCTTGTAGGGGGGACTTTGGTGGAGCCTTCTATTCCACCATCTTGCTCCACCTCTCTCAAGCATGGGTCTGTTGCCTTAAAAAAAAAAAATCATTAGGATCCTTTTTGAAAAACTGATTGGGTAAAGCCACCACTCAGTTCATGGTATTTTGTCATAGTAACCTGAATGGACAAAGACAGAAAATTGGTACTGAGAAGTGGGAGTGCTGTTGTAACAGATTCCTAAAATGTGGAAACAGCTTTGGAACTGGGTCATGGGTACAGGCTGCAGGAATTTTAAAGTATGTGCTAGAATAAGTCTGCATTGACGTACATAGATTGTAAGGATGATTATGGTGAGTGTCCAGAAGGAGAAGAGGCAAACTATAGAGAAAGCCTCAGTCTTATTAGAGAATACCTAAGCAGTCATAAACAGAATGTTAATTAAAATATGGATGATAAAGGTCATTCTGGTGAGGTGAAAGACAGAAATGAGGAATATGATATTGGACAGTGGAAGAAAAACTATCTTTTTTATAAAGTGGCAAAGAACATGGCTAAATTGTTTTGTGTTCTATTATTTTGAGGAAGATTTAATTTGTGAGCAATGAAATTGGATATTTGGCTGAGGAAATTGCTAAGCAAAGTGTTGAAGGTATGGTGTGGTTTCTCTTGACTTCCTATAATAAAATGCAAGAAGAGAGAAATGATGTGAAGCTACAATTGTTAATGAAAAGGAAGCAGAACTTAACAACTGTGAAAAATCTCAGCCTATCTGTATTGGAAAAAATGAGAAAACCTGTTTGGAAGACAACAAGGGTGTGGCCAAGTGACTGATACATCAGGCATTTCAGTGGAAGCCAGGTGCTATTTATCAAGACAATGGGGAGATTAGTGAGCTGTCTAAACAGAAGTCAGAACATATTGCCTAAGACAATGCAAGAATGTCCCCAAAGGCATTTCAGAGATCACTGGGATTGCCCCTCCTATCATAGGCCCAGAGTGCCAGGGCCTGGGGCTGGAGCAATATCAAGGGTGGGGAATCCCTGGTGCCTGTGCTACCTCACATCTCAGGCTTCTCTCACTGCACTGGGTTGCCATGCTGCTTGGCGGCCTGAAGTGCAGCAAGTGCTGCACCCAGCAAAGCTTCGGAGGTATGGCTGCCTCCATCTAGATTCCAAAGTATGTTCCAGAGAGCTGGGGACGAAGCAGAGAGCCTCCATGGGGGCAGGGTCACCTCTGAGACCCCAGATGGTAGAGCCACCTGTGTGATTCCAGCTCAGAAGAGCTGAAAGCACACAACTCCAACCTGTGAGTGCCTTGGACTGGCTATTCCCAGCAAAGCCATCAGGGAGAGACTGCCCAAATCTGTGGAGGCAGGACCACTGGCCCAGTGGGTAGGGAAGATGTTATCAAACCAAACTAAGGTCCACTCACTGTGCTTAGTAAGGCCAGATATCCACACCAAAATTTGCAGTGGGAGAAAGCAAGGCCCTTCTTTGCAGGGCACCAAGCAAGAAGGATCAGGCAGCTAATGCTCAAGTCTTGACTTCCCAGATTGCTTGAAGGTAGGAGTTTTTCAAGGTAGGGATAAATTTCAGGAAGGCAGAAGTTACAAGCAAAATCCTAAATCAATACATGGAGGCTACAAATTAGTTTTGAGAGGTTACACAAAGGCAGGATATCTTGAAGTGGGGGCTTCTAGGTCATAGTCTATGTAGAGTCAAAGATTTTCTGATTTGCAATTGGTTAAGGAAGAGAAGCTTTGTTAAAAATTTTGAGGTCAGGAGAAAAGACTGTTAGCTCTGGCTCATGGGCATGACCTCCTCCAGGCCCTTCAGGAAGAACTTTAGAATAAAGAATGGTGGTCAGAGTTCAGTCCTCAGTTCCCCCTTATCTGAGATCTACATGCCAGTGGATCCATTTGGTGGAGGTATGGGTTTCTGAAAAACAACACAGAGACATGTGTTAAGATGTTATCTTTAGTTTCTATGAGGAACTAAACATCCTATGATTCCAGCTTCCCGGGCTATTGTTTTAAGCTACTATTACATTCTTGCTTATCAAGTTACTTATTTACTTTTCAGGGATAGCTAGGTACTTGGGATTTCTCTTGAAGGCACTCAAGATTTTCCTTTATTTCCATGCTTGGGGGGACCTGCAATCCCCTAAGTGAGGGTTCTTCCTCCATCTTAATGGCAGGACCTTTGTCACAGTGAGCCTGGAGGGCAAAATATCAGGTCAAAAAAGATTATTCTCCTGGTTTAAAGCTTTAGACTTGATCGAGACCTGCCTCTTTTTTCTTCCTTCCTATGTCTTCCTTTTGGAATGGGAATGTCTGTCCTGTGCCTGTCCTGTCCCATCATTGTATTTTGTGAGCACATAACTTGTTTGGTTTCACAAGTTCACAGCTAGAGAGCAATTTGCCTCAGAATGAATCATATTTTGAATATCACCCATATCTGATTAGGATGATATTTAAATGAAACTTTAGATTTTTACATTGGTGTTGAAATGAGTTAAGACTTTTCAGACTACTGGGATGAAACAAATGTATTTTGTATGAGAGAAGGAAATGAAATTTGGGAGACTAGGGGTGCAGTGCTGTGGTTTGAATATTTGTGTCCTCCCCTCCAAATTCATTTGTTGAAATATTACCCTGTAAAGTAATGGTAATAGGGGGTGGGTCTTTGGAAGGTGATTAGGTTGTGAGGGTGGAGCCCTTGTGAATGGGATTAGTGCCCTTACAAAAGAGGCCTGAGAGATCTCCTTTGGCCCCTCTGCCACGTGAAGTTACAACAATCACCTCCAACTCAGAAAAGAGAGGCACATGGGAAGCCACTGAATGGAGTCTTTTGCTTGGCAATTCCACCAAAACCTGTGAAAAGGGGCAGGAGCAGTTCCCCAAAGGTGGGGATACCCAGAAGAGGCACATAATACCTCAAGGGAGAGGAGATATGCTGGGTAGCCAGAAATAATAAAAGGCCACTATAGCTTTCCAAACTATATTTGAAGAGAGGCCTAAAAATCATCATTTCCCCCCCTCATATCATTAATGGTTATCTTTTTACCACCAAAGCTCTATAATATTTCATGATAAATTGTTTTTGCCTGAAATTTGATGAAAACTTCTTTTTTCATCAGGGAAAGTATTACAAAGTGTATAAAAGGAAGGAAAACAGAGTGTTTTGTTTTAAAAAGCAAACTACTCTACATCTTGTTGGTGCAACCAGATGTGCCTTGGCTTTTGTTTTTGCATATTCATTAGATTTCATTGTTCAAAGTGATCCTGTAAGAATCCGGCCAAGCCTTACAAGAGGATGTCATACTGGCCTCATTCCAAGGAAATTAATAATTTTATTTCAAGCTGCTCTCCCTTCTCTTAGCTGTGGGCTTCTAAGCAAGGCCACTGGTGTTCCCCTCTCTATGAATTACAAGGTGGTTCAGACCTCCAGTATTTCTATTATAGAGCATTCTGTCTTTCATTTAAAAATTGCCTCTTATGAGTATTATTCTCTGTTCTAAAAAGACTTCATTGTTTCTCTCCTATTCTACACTCCTTCTGTGTTCAAGGTCGCTAGTTACTCTATTATTCAGGCAGACAATCTTTTCATAATTTTTTTTTCCAATCAGTCTCAGTTCAAGGACTTACATTCTCAATATCCCCCATAAGTTTTGCCATTTCTTCTCATGAAAACATTCTCCATAGCTTCCCTTTCTTTAGCAGCTTCATGTATTCAGTTCTTTGTAATGCATTACTGTGCGGAATGTAGGCAAACCTTGTTTATGGTACATTTTGTTTGGGTAAAAAGATTTCTTCTTATTTCCTTAGAATCAGCAACAATTAACTAAAGTTTATGAATTGATTTGGGAAAACCCACTGTTATTATCTAGCTTACATGGAGAGAATTCTCAGCCTCCAAGGGGCAAGAGACACAAGTTTTGAGGGTAGCAGAAACAGAGCATAGATCAAAAGGCAAGGATAACTGAAGCTGGGGTTTTATGGGAAAAGTACAGAAATCAAAATAATCTTTTGAATAAAAGTTCCAAAATAAAATTTAAGGTGGTCGGAAATCTTGCTTAAACTAAATATATATGTATTATATTGTTTTATCAAGAGACTATCCCATTAATACTCACAGCAACTACTAATTAATGACAGCTTATCATGTATTGCTTCTAACCACGAAGAATTGCAATTAAAGTCCTCATTTTACAAAATGCAAGATCAGAGAACTAGTAAAAACTGGGCCTGTTTAATTCCAAAGTCAGTGATCTTTTCTATCCTCTGCTGCCTCATAATATAGTATGCAATGCTGACATGTGCAAAGCTGGTCTTTAGACTTGAATAATCCCTGTAAGAGGAACTATTTTTAATGAAATAGACTGAATATTCTATAAAAGAAATATTGGAACTATTGAACCTCCTTGTGAGATGGGACAGTTCCCTGACCCTCTTGTGGGATTTGTGAAGGGAGAGCGGGGGGATGGCTCATTTTGCTTGGCCACTGAGCTGAAACCCCTTGTGGGAGGGGGAGCACTTAGGTGAGCAGGTGCAGGAGCTGGGGTGAGTGCCTTTAGGCACCAGCAGGAATGAACCCTTTACCAGCCTGTGGCAGCATCTAGTGGTTGCCCAAGACCTCTGGAGCCCCAGAGGGTGTGTTACAAACAATGCTCTTTTTTTTTTTTTCTTTTTTATTGATCATTCTTGGGTGTTTCTCGCAGAGGGGGATTTGGCAGGGTCACAGGACAATAGTGGAGGGAAGGTCAGCAGATAAACAAGTGAACAAAGTTCTCTGGTTTTCCTAGGCAGAGGACCCTGCGGCCTTCCGCAGTGTTTGTGTCCCTGGGTACTTGAGATTAGGGAGTGGTGATGACTCTTAACGAACATGCTGCCTTCAAGCATCTGTTTAACAAAGCACATCTTGCACCGCCCTTAATCCATTCAACCCTGAGTGGATACAGCACATGTTTCAGAGAGCACAGGGTTGGGGGTAAGGTCACAGATCAACAGGATCCCAAGGCAGAAGAATTTTTCTTAGTACAGAACAAAATGAAAAGTCTCCCATGTCTACCTCTTTCTACACAGACACAGCAACCATCCGATTTCTCAATCTTTTCCCCACCTTTCCCCCCTTTCTATTCCACAAAACCGCCATTGTCTTCATGGCCCGTTCTCAATGAGCTGTTGAGTACACCTCCCAGATGGGGTGGTGGCCGGGCAGAGGAGCTCCTCACTTCCCAGTAGGGGCAGCCGGGCAGAAGCGCCCCTCACCTCCCGGACGGGGCGGCTGGCCGGGCGGGGGGCTGACCCCCCCCACCTCCCTCCCGGACGGGGCGGCTGGCCGGGCGGGGGGCTGACCCCCCACCTCCCTCCCGGACAGGGCGGCTGGCCGGGCAGAGGGGCTCCTCACTTCCCAGTAGGGGCGGCCGGGCAGAGGCGCCCCTCACTTCCCCGACGGGGCGGCTGGCCCGGCGGGGGGCTGACCCCCCCACCTCCCTCCCGGAGGGGGCAGCTGGCCGGGCAGAGGGGCTCCTCACTTCCCGGTAGGGGCGGCCGGGCAGAGGCACCCCTCACCTCCCGGACAGGGCGGCTGGCCGGGCGGGGGGCTGATCCCCCCACCTCCCTCCCGGACGGGGCGGCTGGCTGGGCGGGGGTCTGACCCCCCCACCTCCCTCCCAGACGGGGCGGCTGGCTGGGCGGGGGCTGACCCCCCCACCTCCCTCCCGGACGGGGCGGCTGGCCGGGCGGGAGGCTGAACCCTCCACCTCCCTCCCAGACGGGGCGGCTGGCCGGGCGGGGGGCTGACCCCCCCACCTCCCTCCCGGAGGGGGCGGCTGGCCAGGCGGGGGGCTGACCCCCCACCTCCCTCCCAGACGGGGCGGCTGGCCGGGCGGGGGGCTGACCCCCCACCTCCCTCCCGGACGGGGCGGCTGGCCGGGCGGGGGGCTGACCCCCCCACCTCCCTCCCGGACGGGGCGGCTGGCCGGGCGGGGGGCTGACCCCCCCACCTCCCTCCCGGACGGGGCGGCTGGCCGGGCGGGGGGCTGACCCCCCCACCTCCCTCCCGGACGGGGCGGCTGGCCGGGCAGAGGGGCTCCTCACTTCCCAGAAGGGGCGGCCGGGCAGAGGCGCCCCTCACCTCCCGGATGGGGCGGCTGGCCAGGCGGGGGGCTAACCCCACCTCCCTCCCGGATGGGGCGGCTGGCCGGGCCGGGGGCTGACCCCCCCACCTCCCTCCCAGACAGAGCGGCTGGCCGGGCAGAGGGGCTCCTCACTTCCCAGTAGGGGCGGCCGGGCAGAGGCACCCCCCCACCTCCTGGACAGGGCGGCTGGCCGGGCAGGGGGCTGATCCCCCCACCTCCCTCCCAGACGGGGTGGCTGGCCAGGCGGGGGGCTGATCCCCCCACCTCCCTCCCGGATGGGGCGGCTGGCCGGGCGGGGGGCTGACCCCCCCACCTCCCTCCCGAATGGGGCGGCTGGCTGGGAGGGGGGCTGACCCCCCCACCTCCCTCCCGGACGGGGCAGCTGGCCGGGCAGAGGGGCTCCTCACTTCCCAGCAGGGGCGGCCGGGCAGAGGCACCCCTCGCCTCCCGGACGGGGCGGCTGGCCAGGCGGGGGGCTGACCCCCCCACCTCCCTCCCGGACGAGGCGGCTGGCCGGGCAGAGGGGCTCCTCACTTCCCGGTAGGGGCGGCCGGGCAGAGGCGCCCCTCACCTCCCGGACGGGGCGGCTGGCCGGGCGGGGGGCTGACCCCCCCACCTCCCTCCCGGACGAGGAGGGAGGACGCTCCTCACTTCTCAGACGGGGTGGCTGCCGGGCGGAGGGGCTCCTCACTTCTCAGACGGGGCGGTTGCCAGGCAGAGGGTCTCCTCACTTCTCAGACAGGGCGGCCGGGCAGAGACACTCCTCACATCCTGGATGGGGCGGCAGGGCAGAGGTGCTCCCCACATCTCAGACGATGGGCGGCCGGGCAGAGAGGCTCCTCACTTCCCAGATGTGATGGCGGCTGGGAAGAGGCGCTCCTCATTTCCTAGATGGGATGGCGGTCGGGCAGAGACGCTCCTCACTTTCCAGACTGGGCAGCCAGGCAGAGGGGCTCCTCACATCCCAGATGATGGGCAGTCAGGCGGAGACGCTCCTCACTTCCCAGACGGGGTGGCTGCCAGGCAGAGGCTGCAATCTCGGCACTTAGGGAGGCCAAGGCAGGCGGCTGGGAGGTGGTTGTAGCGAGCCGAGATCACGCCACTGCACTCCAGCCTGGGCGCCATTGAGCACTGAGTTAACGAGACTCCGTCTGCAATCCCGGCAACTCGGGAGGCCGAGGCTGGCGGATCACTCGCGGTTAGGAGCTGGAGACCAGCCCAGCCGACACATCGAAACCCCGTCTCCACCAAAAAAATACGAAAACCAGTCAGGCGTGGCGGCGCACGCCTGCAATCGCAGGCACTCGGCAGGCTGAGGCAGGAGAATCAACAATGCTCTTTTAGTGTTTGCCATCTGTGGATGGCTAAGTGTTAACCAGCTCAGTGGAGAGTCAGGGTGACAGCCTTTTACACCCTGCCCTCTTGATACCTGGGTCCTTGTCTGGTGTCCAGGAAGGATCAGGTCACATGGACTTGAAGGATGGTGAATGAGGAGGTTTTATTGAGTGATGGAGGTGGCTCTCACAAAGAGGAGCTGGGAGGGGGATGATACGAGAAGAAGATGATCATTCCCTGAAGCCTTGCTGTCTCCCGCAGGGCTCCTCTCCAAAGTTGTGCCATCTGAGATTAAGCATGCATATCCATAGTCTCCATCACTCTGTTGCTTCTTCTCCTCACTCGTTCTCTGCCACGCCACTCTGCTCTTCTGCTGGTGGAGTTTGGGGTTTTTATGGATACAGGATGGGGGATGTGGTGGGCCAGGGTGGTTTTGGAAAAACCAACGTTTGGGCGGGAAAACAGGAATAATTGTTCTTATTTAGGACAAGCTGTGGCTTCCAGGCTTGAGGGTCAGTCCTTTGCCTGGGAACTGCCCTCTTCTATCCAGTATTTCCCTGCCTCCCATCTGTATCACTTGCTATACCTATGAGAGCCATGTCTAATTTTCTTGGACTAAAAATCCAGATAGACCTGATAATTTGAAGTTAGGGATGACTCTAGGTAAATATATAAATAAAGACTTATTCCCCTTCTGTGGTACCCTCATTATTATGCCAATCCCAGGGGATATTCATTATCATCATGATACACGTTGGCTCTGCCATACTTCCTAGCTTGTGTGAACCGGAAAGTTACTTAGCTTCTCTGAACCTCATTTCCTGCATGTAGAAATTGGAGAGAAGAGATTGGATCAAGATAGCATACCAAACACAAATTTTGGCCTTTTTTCTCATCATAAAACCATATAAATGGCAGAAAAATACTTTAAAAACTCATAACCGTTCTGGAAAACAAGAAAAGGCTATGTTAATTTACCAGAATGTAGAAGGAATAGTTGCAATCAGAAAGCAGATGGAATTTGATGGAGAAACCACAGCCCAAAACATACTTAGGAACATTTCATTGTAGGAGGTGAGAGGGTTCCAGAGACTCAGCAGAAGCAGATAATATCTTCAAGTGTATAAATATAAATGATCAGGGTGAAAAAATTGGAAGCAGGTGGGAGCGAGGAGCTACTTTAGGTAGGGAGAGGAAAAAGTGACTCTGAGGAGCCCTGAGACCTGAGGGATAGAAAGAGCCAGCAACGAGAAGACACAGGGACAAATTATTCAAGAAGGGGGAACAGCAAGTGCAAAGTAGGTAGAAAGGAAGGAACATGCTCTTGGATAAAAAAGAGCCCAGTGTAGGTACAGCAAGTGAGTGGACTGAAGTTGGAGATGGTAGCTGGGATTAAGAGCCCCTTGGAAGCACTTATGTCTCTGAAGGGCATGATTGTGTTGCAAGGATTTGAGGGGTTATGAGAACCAACTGTTTGTTGCTGATGACTTACCTTGTTTCTTTGCTGCTGTCTGTTCTGCTGTGAGTCCTCATATAAGTGGGGCTAAGATCTGAGCTCTCACCTTCCATCCTAGAAAACTAAGGAGAGTTTGGGGTTTGATGGTTATAATGAGTAATTTGTCAAACTCCTTACTAATTTAACTTCAGGTTTTCTGAGCACGGATGGCCTGGGTGGGCAGTCTTAGGCTCTGAAAGAGAAGGGTTTGGCCTAGGCCCTGAACTGTTTGGTGAGAGGTGATCAGCATGCCAACCTGAGTAGAATGGCCATTCCACTCCTGCTGTGCCTTCAGCTGACCCCAATATCCTTTCTAATCACATACAAGCTGGTTTGGAAGGTCGATGGGTGGTTGTGAGTAAAAGGTTGTGCCAGGAAAACTGTAGAAAGTGAAACTTTTGCATTCTTTCTGACAGTGAGGCCTGATACTCTACTTATATCTGCAGTTTCTAGAGCTGAAGTGGGCTATTGAGAATACATTTAAGAAGTAAGCATGGAGTAGCATTCTGAATGTGGACTGATAACAGCGCCTCACTTATCAGCAGAAAATTGCACGCTGCAAGGCAGCATTGGATGGGAGGTCTAGTGGACAGTGATTTCTGTATTCTTTATCAGTAAGGGCTTAGCTGCAGAGAGGTTGGTGCATTTGAAAGACTCAAGAGCCTGGGGATTGGCAAGGGAAGGGGCCTGGCCAACACCCTTCATCACTTCCAGAGGTTCTTTCCAGCAGCCATAAAACAAATAACTCTCAGTCTTAGGTTCCAACTCCGGGGTAGGATTGAAGCTTGTGAGAAAGGTCAGTGGGATGATTTCAAGAGGCTGAGATCCATAGAAAGGGAAATCATAAGATCTGCAAAATTGCCCAAATTATCACTAATTTGTGGAGCAGTATATCTGCTCTATAGAACTATAGGCTATAGGTTATGATGGAGTTACAGAAAAACTCTGCCATAACTCTATAAGCAGGATCTAAACTTTTCAATCTTGTAAGTATGGGGATCACAACATAGGAAGCCTAATGAAAAACAGTCTTTTTCAGTGAATCAGTATCTTAGCCCATTTAGGCTGCTATAACAAAATACCATAAACTGGATAGTTGAAACAACAGAAATTTATTTTTCATAGTTCTAGAGGCCGGGAAGGCCAAGATCAAGGCACCAGCAGATATGATGTGTAGTGAATGTCCACTTCTTTCATACAGGGGCATCTTCTCATTGTAACCTCACATGACAAAACACAAGGACTTTGATCTCTTCAGCCTCAAATCCCATGGCACTAATGCCATTCATGAGGGCTTCACCCCCACGACCTAATCACTTCCCAATGACCCCACTCCTAATGCCATCACATTGGGGATTAGGTTTCAACATGAATTTGAGGAGGATGCAAACATTCAGACCATAGCAGTCAGTAGTGTCCTAAAAAACACAAAAGTAAAGATGGTAGATTGTGTACTATACATGAGTGGACATATATGGAAAAAAGAAAGTCTTAAATGACCCTGGGGTCAATGCTTGCTTTGTACCTGTCCCTTCTCAACCCCACCCAAGATAAGAACTTCAGCTGCACCTGTTAGAAAAAAAGGAGATAATTGACAAGTACATTATATGCAAATGTGCATCACTGGGGCTGTGGGTGAGGTTATGAGTGTAGGTACTATTGTTCTGGGAAAGATCACCTTATGGTGCTAAGTGGGGCATGAAGATCTCAGATATAAGAGAAGCAGAAGTAGCTATAAATAAATGCAGCTCCATTCCTGTGGCCCAAAGTATATTTAGAGGAATTATGACACCCCTGCCCAATATATATGCAGTGGAAACCTACTGTCAAAGATAGGACAGGGGGAGATTGAAAACTCAGACCACTCAGACCAGTGAAGGACAACAATTAGTATACATCAACTTTTTGTCTCTACAACCTGACAGTTGAAACTACAGATTTTGTGGTGACAAATCCTGTAGTCATGAATTCTAAGCATGTCCTATCAGGGATGAGCAAGTGTCTATTATTGCATAGATATTAGGGGAAAAATTCTTCTCTGATCAGATTCAGTCTAATCAAAGGAGGACTTGGAGACTTGGTTATTACGAAAAATTTCCTCACTGAAGGTCAAACAGCTTATAATTACTCTCTATTATCCCAAAGAAACGTATAATCCCACGGAGGCAATACATGGGTCCTCAAATAGGAATTACACCACTTCCTTCACTCCCAATTCTTGCTTTTGAGACCAAAGCCAGGCTACCTGTGGGCCTCTGTTTTCTGTTTTGCTGCAGACAAAGGAGCAGAAAGTGTAGCCTTATCTCATAGACTGCTAAACTGAGGAATATTCTCCAGGAGCTATTACAAATGGGCTACTGGGGCATCCCAGCATAACATGGTATGATTAAGAACTCCCAGGCTGGGTGCGGTGGCTCACGCCTGTAATCCCAGCACTTTGGGAGGCTGAGGTGGGCAGATCACCTGAGGTCAGGAGTTCCAGACAAGCCTGGCCAACATGGGGAAACCCCATCTCTACTAAAAATACAAAGATTAGCTGGGCGTGGTGGCGAGCTCTTGTAATCCCAGATACTCTGGAGGCTGAGGTAGGAGAATCACTTGAACCCAGGAGATGGAGTTTGCAGTGAGCCAAGATCACGCCACTGCACACCAGCCTGTGTGACAAGAATGAAACTCCGTCTCAAAAAAAAAAAAAAAAAAAAAAAAAAAAGGAACTCCCTGAGATCTCATGTGTGGTCCTAGGACATGTAGGCCAGACACAGGCCTCATTTCAAATGAGATAGCATAGCTTTCAGGAACCCTGCATTTAAAATGCACCACTCAGGACTCCTGCCAGTTTGAGAAATGCTCTGAGGCTGAGGTATGTCTGTCTCAGTGCTATAGGGTAACACTGAACCTATGAGAACTTGGTCAAGGGCTTCCACTCTGTCCTAGCACACTGGTATTCACACAAAGGACATAGGACAACAGGCAGTATTCCAAATAGACCTCAAAGGGATCCCACCATCTCCTAGCATGAAGGTGGTAAGGATGAGTAGAAAGAGGTGGAGGCTACCCCTTGGGTGGAGCAAAAGAAAATTTGCCCAGCCTAGAGATGGAGCACCTTTCACCTCATCATGGAGAAGCAGCAATCCCCTTCTGTGAGCTCAGATCCAGATGCAGCAGCATTTGAGTCCAAAAGATCCAGTGAAGCTGGAAAAAAAAATAAAAACATCAAAAAACCAACCAACCAACCAACCAACCAACCAACCAACCAACCAAACAAACAAACAACAAAAACCCAGCATCACTGGGGAAGGGGTGGTGATACCCGTGGGATGTGAGCAGAGCTGCGTTTCCACCACTGGGGAGCAGGTGTCAGCTCATCACAGAAGGATCTGAGAAGTCCATCAAGCAGCTCAATTACCTCATAATGGTCTGGATGAAGACATCTCTTAATGTGGCTAATTTAACATGGTGTTAACGTTGGTGTTAACTGAGATGTTCCAGTCCTCTTTACTCCCTGTGTGGGAGAGAATAGGAATTATATATATATATTTTCTCCCAGGGAGGTCAAGGCATTCCCCCTTTCCTAGAGTGTAAGGTAATAGGATGAATCCCTTTGTAATATGACTCAAGGTGAAGATCAAGTCCAACTATTTATTAGATAGTAATATATGCCAGAGATGTGCTTACAGATTAGATATTGCAATCCATCCCTCTTCTGCTCCCGGTCCAGGCTTACCCTTGTCCTTGGTATGACATCCTTGTATGGTCTTACACAGTTAGACCATTTCTTCAGAATGGAAGGGTGTGGGGAAAACAAAACAAAACAACAAAACAAACAAACAAAAAACCTCTTTGGCCCTGCAGAGAGTGAGAACCATTGCCTAAGCAACTAACTTGCCACATTCAGCACATTATTGAACACTATGTATCCAACTTGATTAGGCTGAATCCTGATCCCATCACTAAACACTAAATACTTTATGATACTTATACTATCCTGGATGATTCTGGGACCTATCAACAGTTAGGTGCAGGTTTTAAAATAAGATCTAACTTTGGTAGACTCTTTTTTTTATCTTTTTTCATATATCCCAACAGTTCCCAAGAATAAAATATCCTTGCTGAAAGGATTTTATAGTATCCCAGACACCTATCTGCTTAGCATAAGATGCTGAGAATAGTGTGGTGGCTTGGATCAGGCCCAAAGTCACCTATACATCTGAGAAGCCTTTTCCAGCCAAAATTATAGTATAGAAATGTGTGCATATTGGGGTGTTGGCGGTCATGCCAGTGGCTATGCTGTGACTCTTTGCCTTTGCATC
The DNA here is from genome assembly GCF_029289425.2 of Pan paniscus. NCBI lineage: Eukaryota > Metazoa > Chordata > Mammalia > Primates > Hominidae > Pan > Pan paniscus. The sequence continues at coordinate 135,762,875 of NC_085926.1, read as the reverse complement.
TTAGGTTCTCCAATCCTGTCTCTCAATCCTCTTCTCATTTCATAAAAGAGCTCAAACAATTCAACTCAAACATCTCCTTCTTTTCTTATTTTACTTGTTGATATCTGGGGAAACCCTAAAATTTCTGCTACTGTTTTGCACCCCAGAGGAAGAGGAAGAGCACTGGGAGAGAGGGCCAAGGGTACTGCTAGGGGCTGGAAATTAGGAAGAGGCTAAAACCTCAAGTCATTGTATGGTTTGCCTCTTTATGAGGCTCTGCAATAAATGGACCTCCATGAGATCCCACCTTTTCTCCTTGCATTTCATCTACTTTGTTTCATCTTGCCATGAAGGGGTCCCCTGTGGAGGCCAAGTCCTGGGAGTGCACTGGGGAACAAGAAGCTAGGGAGGCCACCTGGCTTCTTTGGCCCACACAAAGGCAGTGTGGTAAGTCACCCACAGTCTGGCCCAGCTCACAGGTTTGCCCTTCCACAAAACAAAAATAAAAATTGTGTCTCCATGCACACGTATGTTTATAGCAGCACTGTTCACAATAGCAAAGATTTGGAACCAACCCAAATGCCCATCAATGATATACTGGATAAAGAAAATGTGGCACATATACACCATGGAATACTATGCGCCATAAAAAAGGATGAGTTCATGTCCTTTGCAGGGACATGGATGAAGCTGGAAACCATCATTCTCAGCAAACTAACACAGGAAAAGAAAACCAAACACTGCATGTTCTCACTCATAAGTGGAAGTTGAACAATGAGAACACATTGATACAGGGAGGGGAACATCACACACTGGGTCCTGTCGGGGGGCAGGGGGCTACGGGAGGGAGAGCATTAAGAGAAATACCTAATGTAGATGATGGGTTGCTGAGTGCAGCAAACCACCATGGCACATGTATACTTATGTAACAAATCTGTACTTTCTGCTCATGTATCCCAGAACTTAAAAGTAAAATAAAAAAAAAATTATGTCTCCTGCATTGCTCCCTTAAGATCTTCAGGGGTGATGGGCAGCTGGCTGGGAATTTAACACCCTGGGTTTGGGCCATCCCTATCTTTCCCTTTAAGTTCACTCAATTTCCAGACCAACTTTCAGAACTGATGTCTTCTTTATTTGTGTCTCCCTTTGGGTCTTGTGCAGACTTTCCTTGTATTGCTTATCATTCAAAGCTGCAATTACTTTTTACTTGAGTTTCTTCCCCCTTAGGTTCTGAGCTCCAGAAGAGCGGTGTACTGGGTGGAATAGCGTCTCTGAAGATTCATTCCCTTCTGGAACCTGAGAATGCAATCTTATTTGGAAATAGGATTTTTGCAGGTGTAATTAGTTAAGGTAAGACCACCTTAGAGTGGACTAGAGTGGACCCTTAATCCAATGTGACTGGTGTCTTTAAAAGAAGAAAAGAAGAGACAGAAAGTGACATACACAGAGGGAAGATGATATGAAGAGACACAAGGAGAATGCCCTGTGGTGACAGAGGCAGAGACTGGAGTGATGCATCTACAAGTCAAGGAACATCAAAGATTGCTGGCAAACACCAGAAGCCAGAAAGAGGGAAGGAAAGATCCTCACCTTTTTCACCCAGAGCCTTTGGCAAGAGCATGGCCCTGCTGACACCTTGATTTCGGACTTCTGGCCTCCAGAACTATGAGAGAATAAATTTCTGTTGTTTTAAGCCACCAAGTTTGTGGTACTTTGTAACAGTAGCTCTTAGAATTTAATGCAGGGGCTGTGATCTGGTCACTCTTGTATTGCAGGAACATAAACAGGGTCTGGAATGGAGAAGTGAGCTCTTAATATTTGCCAGACAAGAATTGCATGTAGAGAGGGAGGACAAGAGAAGTGTGATGGAGGAGGAAACAGACACAAAAAAGTGAAAAGCTTGCCTCTCTAGTGCATGTGCCTGAAGTGGAGACACCTGCAAATCACTGTATGCGGTATATGCCCAGTAAGCCCTCATTCATTATTCAGAATGAATAAATGAATGAATGAATTTGATATTGGATTTCTGTCATCTTCACATTGCCTCTAAAAGAGCCATCAGTTGACACACCTAGTGGGAGGAAAACAATGAAACTCTCTATGTCCAATCAGCAACGCGGCAGAACTATGTCAAGAAACATACGTGTACAAATGTCTCATAGAAAGTGTGACAGTTTGCTCTGCCCCAAATACCAGGGGCAAGGCCCGAGGATCGGACCCGCCTCAGATATGGAGCGAGGCAGTGATGCTCGGCATCACGCTGCACCTGCCACTCTCTCTGCAGCGACCTGGTCCCCTGCTGCATTTAGATCCAAGTCGAAAATCTTTCTTCTCCATCCTAGCTCTGCCACCTGGTTCCTCCAGACTCCAGCCTGTGCTGCAGTCTTCCTGGGAAAGCAGGCTGGTTTTCCTGCAGCTGCTCTGCTGCCCCCACTCTGCTTTACCCTCCCTCCCTCATTGTTTGTCATTGGCCAGCCTTGTTTGCAGCACAAGGACATGAAGAAGACATTCTTCCCATTCTCCAGTCATTGTCACTAATTGAAATGGGAAGCAAGACAAGGCTCCAGAAGAAAAGCTTATTATTGGCTGCCTTGTTGGAAGAAAATGAATCACCCTAAGCAGATAGGTTTCTGTGATCTCAGGCAAACCTCACTCTTTATTCTACACAACCCCGTCTAATTGTTCAAGAAAATGTTCATCTGCTTCATAATGGAACAGCCATAATGGAAGTGTTGTGAAATCACTGAAAAGTTTATTCAAGACTCCCTTCTGAAAGCCCAGTCATAAAGCACGGGCTTCGGGGGAGTTAATAGAATTGGTTCTCACTGAAATGGCATGGATAACAAATTTCCTGAACATGTATCCTTTTAAATGTGCCTGTTGGTGGGAGTCTGAATTGGCATTTGACAGATGCAAAGCACTAACAAAAGGGGTGAATTTCCCAGCTCTGGCGTTAGGCCCTCCCCTGTGGCTGTGTCATCAGAGTCCCTGCCTAGCCTCTCACAACTGAATGGGGACTAGAAACCTCCAAGATTCTCATGAAACCAAGTCTTGCAAACAGGGAATATTCAACTACTTCCTCAAAGTGTTAAACCTAAAGAAGAGAAAGTTATCCCATGAAGTGGAAGAAAAACATCCAGAAAGAATGGGTGGACAAAACTAGGCTTTAGAAGACAAGCTACCCTGCAGTGAAATTTCTTCCAATAAATTATGTCAGGATGGAGGAGTCAGAACCAATGAAGAAAAAGAAACACAGAAACCATATGGCAGACGTGTGCATTCCTCATGCACTACATAGCTCGTGATAAATAGAAAGATATTTAAGATACATTTCTGCCCTCAAGAAGCCAAGTTAGGTTCATTTGTTTATCCATTCACTGAGGAAATAAATACTTTTGTGCCGGCAGCCATTCAAAAATGATGATCATTTGGGGGAAACACTGGAGAAATTTGCCACGATTTTTAAGGCAAGTTCAGAAAAGGGAGAAAACCACTTGAATTGGAGATTTGGGAATTGAATTCCAGAATTTGGGAAATTGATTTGGAAACCTCTACTCCTTCCCCACATGTATCTCATGTCTCCTCAGCTTCATCCAAGTCTAACCTTCCAGAAACTTGTGACTTTGGTTGTCAGGCAGTAAATGTACGAGTGATTCTCTTTGCTTCTTCTAATGTTCCCAAATGCCACATTCCACACTGGGCCATCTGTAACCTAATTTTCTCTTTCTGCTCCCCATAATGAAGAAACGTGTGATGGATTAAAGATAATTGCATATTATTTTTTAAATCTTATAATTTGCTTCATATATTTTAAATGAATTTTTTGAGATAATTGTAGATTTATATGACTGCATATTCTTAACTCTTCCACCATTAGGTGGTGAGGTCTGTGTCCCCTGGAAGGCTCTATGACTGCTTCAACCCACAGAAAATGTTGGAAGTAATGCTATGCCAGTTTCCAGACCCAGAGAGAGAAAGTGGCCAGTGCCACTTCCTGTTTATGAGAACATTCTCTCTGGGAACCCAGAGATGCCATGCTGGAGAGGCTAGCAAGTGGACTAGTCGACAGTCCCAGCTGAGCTCAGCCTTCCAGCCATCTCTTCCTAGGCACAAGATAAATAAGTAAAGACATCTTGGACCATCCAAACCAGCCCAAATGCCAGCTGAGTATCTTCAGGTGACCTCAGCTGATACAACATGGATCCAACAGAGCTGAGCCTAAAATTCTGACCCCAAACACCATGAAAGACAATACAACGGATATTGTTTTAAGCTATTAAGTTTTGGGTTGGTTTATGACATATAAAAGAAGAGGAGATCAAAAGCGCAAATGATAGCAGTGATTCTTTTCCTACTTCTGAGGTGAAATCTTCTTTGCCTGCTTCTTCCATTGGTGCCTAGCATTCATCTCAAGTCACGCATACCATGGAGTCTTTTTGGTGACACGTACCACAGCTAGAAGGCCATGTAGTGAGAGCTCTTCTATTGGAAGCAGAAATAAATTTTTCTCAGAGATACATATCCCTGGTCCAGAAGGAATTTGCCCACACAATGGCCCGTATGTATGAGTGTGTGTGTCTGCTTCTTGCTTGTGTGAGAAATATATGTTTCATGACGGGACTTCATTTTCTGTCCTCAATGGAGCCTTTTTCATTTTCTTTTCTCTTTTGGTGGGGACAATAGAGACCATTTCAAGGCAAAGCCCTGTCTATTGCTTTTGTTTTTCCCTCCCTGTTTTGTTGCAGGCTTCGCCTCAGCATTCAGCGCTGGCGTTTCTTGAGGTGGTCGGCATTGTTCCTTCCTCCTGGGCCTGGCAGAACGCTTGGAGGGTCAGTTGGAAATGAAGCTTCTATTATCTGCGATCTGTCTCACCCTCTAAGCTGGTCCGTCCTTACACTAAGGCTCAGCCAAGCATGAAGAAAACTAATTGTCCCCACTCTCTGCTCTGCTGCACACCAAACCCCCACTTGTGCTTCTCCTGGTTCCCCACTGGTCGGAGAAAGCCTCGCCTAAGCGGAGGCACAGAGGGACACGTTCCCAGGTACCGCTCCGCCCAGCATGTGCAGCTTGAGCTGCCTGTGACTCAAATTGAGGTGTCCCAGGGCTTCTCCCGGAGTTGCCAGTGCCAGGGAAGGGGCGGAGGGAGGGAGAGAAAGATGATGACTGTGCGTGTTCCCAGTAATTGCAATGGGCATAGGAAAGGGGACTTGATTAATTTGCCTGATGAATTATGCATCACCTCTGCGTGCTGCCCTCCCAGCTTCAAAGCTTTATTATTCACATTGCTTGGATCTGACCACCTCTTCCTTCCTTGCTTTGAAAGCTGTTGTCCAGGAAGTACCAGGGAAGTCTTTGGCTTTTGACTGCTGTGACCACCTCACAGAGTGCTTCCAGGAGTTGACAGAATTACTGAGATGTAAGCTGTAGTAAATTTAAACACACATACATACACACACACGCACACACACACATACACACACAGAGCTGGAGTAATTCATCAATAACAAGCCTAAGATTTATGATGTGAGGGAGAACTCAGCTGTCTTTTGTAGTCTAGGACAAAAAAAATTAAATACAGAAGTGGCAATTACTTTGTTAGTCGTGTTTAAAGTTAACACCACATGAAAGAAAGTCCCCTTTAATAAAGAAAGGAGCAACAAGGAACGCCATGGCGGTGAGATTAACTTGGTGTTTTCAAGGCCTGTGGATCGAAAATTTGATCTCCCAATTTTTCATCTTTCTGTTCTGTTCAAGCTGAGGTTGAACCAGGGGCTTTTTCAATCCCCCTTGAGTGGTTAGTGGCAATCCAGCCTTTCATGAGGGCTCCTAGCATGCCCTAAATGATTCGGTCCACCTTGGTACCCATCTTTCCAGGTGAAGACAGAAAACTCTTTGTATTACTAATAAGCGTAAAATAAAGGCAGTACTTCCTGCGTGAAATTGGGCTTGAAGAACTGAGAAGGGCCCAGTGTTTTGTCAAGTTTTTTCTGTCAAAGCTCAGTCTGAGAGGCAAAGCTAACAAGGGAAACAAATTCAGTTAATGAAATAAGACTATGATTTAAAAGGGTTTTTGGTAACAGCTTTATTGACATATAATTAACATACCATATAATTCACCCACTTAAAGTGTACAAAGTGTACTATTCAATGGTTTTTAGTATATTTATAGAATTTTTCAGCCATCACTACAATACATTTTGGAACTTTTTTTTATCACCCCAAAAAGAAACCCTCTGCTCTTTAGCTATGACCCATCTCTCCCTGTTTCCCAACCCAAGACAAACACTAGCCACCCAAGGCTGGCATGTGCAATTCTGGACACTTCATAGAAATGGAATCATAGAATATGTGACCTTTGTGTATGGCTTCTTTTCCTTAGCATAATGTTTTCAAGGTTTATCCATACTGTAACATGAATCAGTATTTTATTCCTTTTTATGGTGGGATAGTATTCCATTGTCTGGAATGGAATCTCCAACTCCATTTTGTTTAACTATTCATCAGTTGATGGAGCAATTTGATGATTTTGCAATCTTTTTATTTTGAGTTTTTATGTTTTCTATCTTTTGGGAAGAATATCCTTTCAAGTTGACAAGAAAGCTTTTGAGTAATGCTTTCCTATGAACACTGTAAGAAATGTGTTAGTACCTCGCTATTTGCCATAATCCCAGGTTGGAAGAACGTAAAACCTACTTCCTACTTAGAGTTTTACATTGGTCTTCTTCTAGAAAGCCTCGCCTAAGTGGAGGCACAGAGGGACAAGTTCCCAGGTACCACTCTGCTCAGCATGTGCAGCTTGAGCTGCTTGTGACTCAAATTGACGTGTCCCAGGGCTTCTCCTGGAGGCACAGAGGAGTCAGCTGCAGTTCCAGCACTGGGCTCTCCCTCTGTTCCTCTGGTGGACTGAGGACCCTCTTGAATCAGCCAATATGAGGGAACCACATTTTCCTGGCTGTATGTAAAATGAGGGGTTGCACTTGTATTCTTCAACTTCTTTCAAGAGGCAGAGAGCAGAAAGAATGGAAAGACTTCCATATCTGACTTTGAATCCTGATTTCATGCCTTATTAGCTGTGTGGTCTTGGGCGGGTCATCTTATCCCTTCCAAAGGACAGTTCTCTCATCTGTAAAATGGGAAGAACACAACTTACCCATAGATATAGTATAAGGGTAGACATAGTATAAATGGAATGAAGTAATGTCCACAAGGTATCTTGCAGTTGTAAGCAATAAATAAATGGTAGTTCCTTAAGGTTCTACCGATGCTAGCAATCTTCACTGGGATGAGAGTGTGATGGGTCAGCTACTCCGGTACTAGATTATTTACCGAGCAATTACTAAGTACCAAAAGACATGAAAGAATAAAGAAGACAAAGGCCTTTCCTGTTGTACAATGTAATAAGGAGCCCGGCCTAGTCAATATGAAACAAATGGTGGCCAGGACAATATATTATGCCCAACTAGCTAGAAGTGGCTGGTGGCCACTCCCAGTAGCCTGTGGCTTGTCCCTCTTCCAGGGTTTCTTAGCACTTTCTCCTTTGGGTTTGAATTATTAGGTTAAGAGTTTTATCTTCTCCACCAGATTGTGATGTCCTTGAAGGTGGGAACCATGTTCTTTCATATTTAAAATCTAGGCTTATCAGGTAGTTCCCTCTGAAACCGTGCTGCTTCTCTAGTTATCTGTTCTTTTTCTTTCACTTTGGAGTCATTTGTGATTTTATAGTTAGAATTTTATTTTTAAAGCCTCTTGAGCCATATTTCCTTTCAAGGCATGGCTTTATAGTCTTGACTATCTTTCCTCAGAACGTTCAGATGTTTAATTTCTTAAAGTCTAGGGCATCACTTTAGTTCATGTGGTTGACGTGATGGGCTACTTTCTCACCACTGGTGATTTGTCTCTCTCGTGCTGATTAGCAAACTCAATGTAGCAATTGTATTCATTGTTTCCTCTACTTTTAGAACCAAATAATTGTCAGAAAGGCAAATCAAATGTTCTTTCTCTGGTAGAACAAGCCTTCCCCTTAAGCTCTGGATAGCTGAAGCCCCTACTACTTCCTGGTCTTTCCCAGGTACCAGGAAGTCTTGCATGAGAGGTAGCCACTGACCAGTCCAGCTGCAACCCAAGTCTGTAGGTCAGGCTGAGACTCAACACTGGTCGGCTCAACACTGGTCTTGTTCCTGTCTCCTCTCCTGCAATTATTATTATTATTTTTTTGCTTGGTTATACCAAAGAGTGACTGCTATTTTTCCAGTTAACTTCCCACTCATTTCGCTGAAGGCAGTGATACTTTGTCTCACCTTTCTTCACAAGGTGAGAGAATATTTGAGCAATGAAATCCTAACTTTATCCTGGAATAGGTACATGCATTTGTGGGTATATTAGTGTATCCCAAAAGATAATGTATTGAAAAGATCCTGGGATGGCTTACAGGAGTGAGGAAAGAGTGAACTCAGACTTCAGGAAGGGTAAGAGCCAGGGCAAATACTTCAGGGGGCCTTACCAGCGGGATCTGTGAGCCGTGTCTGTAAGGATCACTGTTATGTTAACTCTACTCCAATACTCCAGCCTCTGGGAGTATAAAACTGTTTAAATTTCAAATTTCAGAAGAAAGACCAATTGGCTTTGCTTGAATCAGAAATCTATTCTTCACCAATCCCTATCATATAGCACAGGTGTAGTTTCTGATGATCACTCCTTTGTCTGGGGACATTCCTGGAGAAGGGAGATCTGTTGTGAACAGAGCAGCCATCTAGTTCGTGTCTACCACAGCAGACGCTTGACTCCTTGTCCTGAATGTATCAGTAAGAAAGAAGTCAAGGAAAAACTCTATCTAACACTCTCTCTGAATCAACCACTCTTTCATGTGGTGAAAAGTTACAAGATCAAAGGAAAAAAAATCACCAACCTGTAATTTTCTGGTATTTATGATGCTATCTTCTTTTACATGCTTACCTAGCATTTTAAGTTTTGTTATTTAACAGGCTAGAAATTCATGAGGCCAAATATTTATTGCAATATGCAAATTTTATGTACCTAAACTGTGCAGCTGGGAATAGTCATTTTCTTAAAACATAGTACAACCCTCAAGGAAAAGACTCTAAATCAGAGCACCCCAGGGATTCCTATTCAACAAAAGAATTGAGGAAAAACTTGGCCCTGAAGGCACTGTAGGATCAAGGGCATAGGGCAGGAGAAGGTATTCTTTCATTTGTTTCTTCATTGACTCTTTAGTGAGTACTTACTCCATTTAAGGCATTGTGCTGGACACTTGGGATAATAAAGTGATCCAGACAAATATGGTCCCTGCCCTCAGAGATTGTAGGGTACACAATTAAATTAGCAATAACGCTCATTGGGTTACAGTGGAGATGTGTGGGGTGTATGGGATCATCATATCTTAAGATGATCTCATATTGCCAGGCATGAGGATGAGGTGGGGAGGGAGGGAGTGTTCTAGGGAGGCTGAGACCAGAGAAGAGATGCAGGAAGTCATGGGAAGAGGGGGGGGAAAGTGTACCAGGTAGAAGGAACTACATGTGCAAAGGGTCTGAATCAAGAGAGAACATAATGCGTCCATGTAGTTTTGTGAATCTGGAGCTGATGAACTGTAGACAACCAGGAGGAAAGATAAGGCAGAAACCATCTCAACAACAGCTTGAGTTAGAACTTTATCCCAGGGATAATGGGGAGTCACTGAAGGTATTAAACAGGGGGATACATTCTGGGTTCTGTGAGCAAAGGTTTGGGTCTGGACAGCCCTGGAGACCTTGGTACATGAGATCCTGGTAGAAAAAGGCTCCTAAAGAGCAAACAGACCCTTCTCAGGAAGCTCTCCTGAATGCCAGTGCTTGCCTCACTGAGATTTAGGAGAAGTTCTCTGGGGAAGTCAGGGCAGGGCTAAGGCCAAGACAGTGCCAAGAGAAGGGCTTCAGGAACTCCTCACAGACACCGCAAGACTCCTATATTGACACAGAACAGATCAGCAGAAACTCAGGCCAGGCACTATCTTTCAAATTGTCTTTGTAAATCTCATTGCTGCCTTGAGCTCCTGGCCCCACTCAGGGAGAAGGACCCAGCACTGACAGATGCTGAGGCCCAGGTTTAGAATCTGGTGCTGATCTGGAGCCCAGGGCAGGCACAGCCTGCTGGCAGCATCCTTTCCATCACCACAGGGTGGTAGCTCAGCACTGATCTTGTTCCTGTCTCCTCTTCTGCAAGTATTATTATTATTTTTTGCTTGGTTATACCAAAGACTGACTGCTATTTTTCCAGTTCATTTCCCGTTCATTTTTCTGAAGGCAGTGGTTCTTTGTCTGAAATGGCCAGACTGACTTGTTTTGTGATTCATTTACTATTAATTTAGCACATGTAGATAAAGCCCCTTGCAAGATCTTTGAGAGGGTGGCAGATGAATCAGATACAAATGTTGACCTCAAGGAAATTGAAATCACATATGAAAAATAAGACACATGGATCCAGAATATATTTATTGAGGATCTACCATGTATCAAGCTCTGCCGGGTTCCTGAGACACAGTAATGAATGGGCACCCTGAAGGAGCTCATATGAAAATCCAGAAGTGTGTATCAACCGCCAAATGTATTGTTTTAAAAGTCAGCACCTGGGTTCCTTGGAGAGTGAGTGAGAGAGAGAGAGAGAGAGAGAGCTGTTCTTTCTAGGCAAATACATTGATTGATAGTGTGCAGGGTGAAAGCTGGGCCTGCAGGGCCTTGGCCATTGGATTCCAGGGCTTGTGAGGAAGGAGAAGCTGCTTGACATGACAGTGGGAAAGAATCTGGATGCCAGTCTCCCCAGAACTATGAGCTGAAGGGGTGGTGACAGAGGGCAGAAATACTCAGTCCAGGGTGGGAGTCAGAAAAGACTTATAGTGGAGGCAACACCTGGATGTTCATTAGCTGGGCCAGCTAGCAGGAAAATCTTCCAGGTAGAGGAAATAGAATTTTGACAAGTAAAGGTCTGGCTAAATAAAATGTGAAGTGTTGTCATATAATGGAATTCCACAGAATAATGAAAAGCAAACCTCTAAATCTACATGTATCAACATAGACAGATTAAAAAAAATGCTGTGTTAAAGGCAAGTTGCAGAATTGTATATGTTTATCTGTAATTATATGTGTATATAGACATAGATCTAAACCCAGAAAAAAACACAGCAAACTCATCAGAGTGGTTACCTCTGTCTGGAGAGCAGAGCAGAGCTTGAGGGTGGAGATGAAGGGGTCTTAAGTTTTATATGTAGTGTTCCAGTTTCTCAAAAGGTGAAAAGGTAAATTATTGACACATTATTTAAGGAATGAAAAAATGCATAAAACAAGGAAAAAATTGGTCAGTGCCATAGACAGAGAGAGATGGAATCTGTGGAACATGAGGTGGAAGAGAGCACTTCCAGCTGGAGGAGTGGAGGAAAATTCCTGAAGGAGGCAGCCTCTGATTGAAAGATGGGCCAGACCTGGCCTGCCAGGGATGGAGAGGACAGAGGGACAGGCATGGGGGTAGACAAGTGTAAGACGGATAAGAGAAAAAGCAATACTTTGTCTGAAATCCGTGTGTGAAGGAGAAGATTAGGGGTCAGGGAAAAGTTGGATTAGGACCTGGTCATTGGGGCAGGGTAGAGGGATTTGAGGGTCTCAAAGCAGATGAAGGGTCAGTTGGTCTGGTAGCAAAGGGCAGGGCAAGAAGTGAAAGTCAAGTCAAGAGGCTACTGCACTGGCCCAGGGGATCATGATCAGCCCAAACTGGGGCAGATGCTGCAGGTTGTAGGGGACGAAAGTGTAAGGCTCTGTGGGTGCAGAATGCCATGGCACAGATGTCGCTTTCAGCGGATCATACAATTCAAACCTAAAACACCTACCCAGCTTCTTAGAAAGGTTCTTATCTCTAGCCTTAAACACTATGGAGACAGGCAAACTCTGAAGAATGACATGCTCTTTAAACTGACACTCTCAAGGAAAGCCTTAGTTTTCTTGAAAAATTCCTTATTAATTTAAATACCATGGCTTTCTGCTAACACTAAGAAGAGATTATAATATTCCAGTGGGAATTCCTTTGCTTAACATGAAAATAAACCTGACGGAAGGATTACAAAACTAAACACAGAACATTACAAGAAACACTAATTACCACCCATTCTTTCTTCTCACTCACTAAAACAACTATTTAGACAAACAAAGCAGCGGAGAGGAGGAGGGAGCAGAACTGAAGGGTGTATGGCTCTGCTAATCCCTGCTGCTTTGATAAATCTGAAATAGGGTCACCTGACATCTGAGAAGTGGGAGGTATCTTTCCAGGAGCGCTTTGCATTAGGTTACCTCAGGTAACTGATTTACCTTTTGAATCAAACGGCTTTGGACTGAACGTATAATTTCTCCTCTCTGAAGCTGCCTTGGAATCCTCCCCTCTCCTTCATAGGCAGGGTAATTATGTCTCTTTTGGGCCCAGAGCCCACTGCTCCCTGCTCTGGGAGAGCATCTGCACAGAGTTGGCTGTCTGCAGATGGGAACTTTGGGAGCCCAGGATCTATGGGGAATTCACATTTGGTGCCCACCCCAACTAGCCCAGCACCTGTGTTTATAAGAATTTCATGAATGAGAAGCACATCTGGGGAAGAAGGGAAGGAAACAGGGAAGAGGGAGGGAGAGGGAGAGGATAGATGGTCAGGGAGACTTTTGGCTGTTGGATCGTTATACTCTGGGTTCTGAATAAAACTGTTCATGCAGACAAACACCAGCTTGATTCGGTGTGTTGCTGTGAGAAGATTCCATACCCAATGTTTGTATTCTGATTTCTATTTAGATTTTAATTCCATAGTTAATCACATCCCTTCACCCTACCTTCCATCAGTTGCTTCTCTTCAGCAACCTTAGGAAGGGCCCTTATGGTGCAGAAATGCTTACTAAAAAGTCAAGAAGGCTTGGAAGCACAGCCTGAAAATAAATAAGCTGTAGTTTCCTAAAGCATCAATCTGAACATCTATACATTCACATCAGTTGTATATATCAATGACGGATTACTGAGTACTCCAGTGTTACCCATCCACCCTCCCTATCACAGCTCTCTCTGTCTCTGCATGCCTCTTCTGTCTCTGCAAGACTCCTGTCTTGCTCCTGCATCCTGTGCTGTCAGTCTCATCATGATTAATGCTGGCAAGAAAAATGGACTCTTGGATTCTAAGGGCTAATGCGGTCATTGCAGGAAATTCTCACTCATTCTGTAAATTTTCTTGTTCTATTTATTATTAGGAATAAAATCCTGCAAATCCTGGGAGCATCACTCTCCTCCAATTCAGCCCTTACACCTGTGTTCCTGAAATGCCTTCATCTCAGAGCCATGTGTTAGACAACCTGGGCTTCTTGGTGGAAAGAGAACAGCTTCCAGTCTGAGTGTTACTTGAAACAGTTTCCCTCATTTTTATAATGGTCTTTATTTCATTTTTCTTCTTCACTGCATTATCATTTGTCCATCTGGTGTATAGCAACTTGCTGTTTTGTTTGAGTATTTTATGTTTACCTACTTAGTTGTTACAAATGCTTCTCGAATATTTATCAGTACAGTTGGGCAAACAAGTCAGAACAACCTAAAAACATAAAACAAAATGTGTGAGTATGTTTAAGCTTTCATCACCCAAAACAAAAGAAAACAAATAAACAAAAAACAGACAACAACAGCAGCAGAAAACAAAAACAAATAAAAGAGAAAACTAGTCATTTCTGGAAGGATTATATCCAAGTTCACCAAAACTAATTATTGATTCACAAAATACTCATTTTTAGGAACCCAATCCTGAAAAAAAAAGTTTGAAGAAAATAAGCAGGAAAAAAAATGGTGATATTTGGATCACCAAAATCAGATTACTAAGATTACACCTAGGAATTAAGGAGCCATCTGCTAATAAAAGTCCACAGTAGTTTCTTATTCTGTTTGTTTCACACGGAAGATGAGCCTCCCTGGGATCTTCAGAGTACATTATAAGCCCATTTCGAGATAAGTATAATAAAACTTAAAGGCAACAAATAAGAATTAGAATGCATCCATCTCTTGTGGCTCATTTTCTCTGCAAAGGAGAGGGCATCTCCAAAGTGTTTCAGAGCCTCTGGGCTTGAAGCAAGTGGGAGGATGGTGGGTTACTCTCAGTGAGTACAGATCTCCTGCCCTAGATGTAGTACAGCTCAGTGTGGAGAGTTTTGGAAGAAAGTGTGTGTCTCAGTCTGCTTGGGTTCTAACAGAGTGCCATAGACTAGGTGGCTTAAAAGCAACAGAAATTTATTTCTCACAGTCCTGGAGGCTGGGAAGTCCAAGATCAAGGTACCAGCAGATTTAGTGTCTGGCAAGGGCCCTCTTCCTGGTTCATAGACAGTGTCTTCTTGCCTACGTCCTTACATGGTGGAAGGGACAAAGGAGCTCTCCAGGGTTTTTTTTATTAGGTTGGTGCAAAAGTGATTGTGTTTTTTTTCCCATCAGATATAAGGGCACCAATCCCGTTTATGGAGGCTTTATCCTCATAACCTAATCACCTACCAAAAGTCCCATCTCCTAATATCATCACATTGGTGGTTAGGATTTCAACATATGATTCTGGGGGCAGGGAGACAAACATTCAGACCATAGCAGCACCAAGCCACTTACTCTGTCTTAGAGACAACAAGAATGGCAGAGGTGATGGGAAATTCTATGAATACCAGTGCTTCTCCCATTTCCTATAAGGAAAAAAATTAGATCTTCTATTTTTCTGTTATCTAGCACTGTCCAAAGATTTAGTGGCTTGCCTATGGAAATAGTAAACTTTCTGTCCCTAGAGTAGGTGTCAGCTTGGTAGAGATTTTGTGGCTGGGTTGTAAGCATCAGCCAAGGGATTCTCAGCCAGAACAGTACTACTTTCTCCTTTAGGGGTTGTTTGAAAATGTGGGTGTGTGGCTTTGGTCATTATAGTGACCAAGTAGATAACTAGACTGTTTTTTTTTTTTTTTTTTTCTCTTGAGACGGAGTCTTGCTCTGTCGCCCAGACTGGAGTGCAGTGGCGCGATCTCGGCTCACTGCAAGCTCCGCTTCCCGGGTTCACGCCATTCTCTTGCCTCAGCCTCCCGAGTAGCTGGGACTACAGGCGGCCCACCACTGCGCCCGGCTAATTTTTTGTATTTTTTAGTAGAGACGGGGTTTCACCGTGGTCTCGATCTCCTGACCTCGTAATCTGCCCGCCTCGGCCTCCCAAAGTGCTGGGATTACAGGAGTGAGCCACGGTGCCCGGCCAATAGCTAGACTCTTTAAAGGTCTACTCTAACATGGCAAGTTCAAACCTTTATGATTTTTCCTTTTGGAAGGTGTCTTTGTTTTTAAAAAGATACAAAAAAATCAGTCACTTATGAATGAGAGCACAGTACTGCACACAGAGTCACTCAGAGGCTGTGGCAAAGGATGGCTTCATATTTGGTCCTTTAAAGCAAATTTTCTAGGCGAAAAAAATAACACCTGCAGATCTTGTTAAAAAATAAGTTCTCAGGCCCCATCCCAGACTTCCTGAATCAGACTTTCCAAGGGGGTGTTTGAAAAGCTCTGTATCTAGTTCTGAACCCTGGCTGCCCTCTAGTCACCTAGGTAGCTTAATAAAGTGCTGATGGCTGCATCCTGTCTTGAAGACTCTGATGTAACTGATCTGGGCTAGGGTCTGGATTTTTAAATGCTGTACCGTGATGCTGCTGTGCAGTGAGGGTTGAGAGTCACAGCTCTGGGTCAGAACCCCAAGTAATCCTTATCGTGAATCATAATGGGCAATGCACATTGAGGAATTTAGTGCTCATTGATAGACTGATTGGTTGCAAACATTGGCAGGTATGAGCCGGGCATGAGATTAAAGAGTGCAGACCTATTAAAGTATCAGAAATGTGGAGGCCTAAGTTTGATTGCAATAGGAACCTGAAGTCGTTTCCACTGCTTTACTAGCATTGGTTAGAGTGATCAATGGCATACCAAGTTTGGGGGTGGTTGAAGATGAAGCAGTGAGGGTGAGGTGGGGCAGGTGTGTGTGTGTGTACGTGCATGCATGTGTGAGGAATCGTGGTTCCCAGTGGAGAGGAGAATTTTATCACTAAAATTGTTTAGAATCATAGGTGCATAGTGATACTTAAAAAGTAGACTGTTTTTTCAGCTTTACTATTGCTATTTAAAAACAACATATTTATTTTGGAACAGTATAAGATTTACAGAAAAGTTGCAAAGATGATACAGAGGGGTCTTGTATATCCCTATACCTATTTCTCCTATTTCCAGTATGTCTTACATGAATATGATACATTAGTCACAGCTGATGAGCTAATGTTGATACATTAAAGTCCATATTTTATTCAGATTTTCTTTGTTTTACTTAATGTCCTTTTGGTGTCCTGGAATCCCATCCAGGATCCCATATTATACTCAGTCACCACTGCCTCCTTAGGCTCCTCTAGACTGTGACAGCTTCTCAGACTTTTCTTGTTTTTGGTGGTCTTGGCTGTCTTTAGGAGTATTTACTGGTCAGCCGTTTTGTATAATGTCTCTCTTTGGGCAATGATCCCTGAGAGAAGGGAAACAAATGAGGTAAGTCCTATAATTGCCCCCACTTTTTGCTTGGAGTTTCCAGCACAGGAAGGGAAAACCCAGAGTTCAGTGGTCTTCCCGAGTCGAGGAAACAATTCAACATTCAGGGATACCAAAGTTGTAAAACTTTTTAGGGCAGAGTACCAGAGAACAAAGAGCTACACAAAGAAAGACCTCTAGAGATCTACAGAGGAAACTGTCTAAGGCCAGGGAAAGAACCACTGGAAAGAAGCAGGCAGAACAATTTCTGTAGCTCACACAGGACCACAAATAGTTTGTGCTCCCATCAGTCATAGAGGAAAACCCTCCTAAAACACTGAGCATTGAATAGAGTCCTCTGAAGAATATGGCCTCAAGAGTGGGGTCAAAATGCCCCTAGATTACGGTGTACTGGGCCCACTGAAGGAAGCTTAAAAGCAAACCTTGAGAAAATCAAATTGTTTCCAAGTAATTTAACTATGTCCCAGAATAAAGACCAAAAATACCTAAGGAATAAAAAAGAAATCCTGCACCTTGAAACATAAAAATAACAATATTTGACATTAAATAAAACATTATCAGGCATGCAAAGAAGCAAGAAACTGTAATGCATAATAAGGAGGAAATCCAGTCAATAAAAACAGATTCAGAAACAACACAGGTGATAGAATTAGTAGACAAAGACATTAAGACAACTATTATAAAGTTGGCCGTCTGTGAGTTCTACTTCCATAGATTCAACCAACCATGGACCAAAAGTATTCATCCAAAAACCTCAAACAATAAAAAATAACAATAGAACAGTAATACAAAATTTTAAAAATATAGTATAACAACTATTTATATAGCATTTACATTGTTTTAGATATAATAAGTAATCTAGAGATGATGTATATGGGAGGGCGTGCCTAGGTTATATCAAATACTAGGCCATTTGATGTGAGGCAGAAGTCCCCAGACTTCGGGCCACGAACTGGTACCAGTCTGTGGTCCACTAGGAACTGGGCCACATGGCCAGAGGTGAGCGGTGGGCAAGTGAGTATTACTGCCTGAGCTCCGCCTCCTGTCAGATCAGCTGTGGCATTTGATTCTCATAGGAGCATGAACCCTATTGTGAACTGCACACTCAAGGGATCTAGGTTGTATGCTCCTTATAAGAATCTAACTAATATCTGATGATCTGAGTTGGAACAGTTTCATTCTGAAACCATCCACTCCACCCCCACCCCGGGTGCATGGAAAAATTGTCTTCCGTGAAACCTGTCCCTGGTGCCAAAAAGGTTGGGAACCACTTATGTAAGGAACTGGAACATCTGGAAATTTTGGTATCTTAGGAGAGGTCCTGGAATTAATACCCATGGATGTGAAAGGATGACCGTACTCTGTAGGTTCAAGAAGGTAGAAGAAAATGAGATTATGATAAGGACAATCATGATAGATTTTTTAAGAGATCCAAATTAAATTCTAGGGATAAAAATATAATGTTTGGGATGAAAACTACACTGCATAAGATTAACAGCAGAAGAGACAATGCAGAAAAAAATTAGTGAACTTGAAGACAAGGCAATAGAAAATATCCAAAATAAAACATACAAAGATATATTTTTTTTAAAAAAAAGAACAGAATATTGAGTTGTGGGACAAAATTAAATGGCCTGCTATTGTGTTACTGGAGTCCCAGAAAGAAAAAAGATGGGAGAAGGCATAAAATAATTAAAGAAATAGTGGCTGAAAAAATTTCTAAATAAGATGAAAACTACCAAGCTGCAGTCCAAGCTGCTTACCTATGGAGCTAGTATAATACGAAGATGAAGCTTCTAGACTTGGGAATAGCCAGATCTAGGTTCCAAACTAGTTTTGCAACATATCACTGTGTGACTTAGAGGATTTACTTAAGCTCTCTGAGTTTCAATTTTCTCTTTTGTAAAGTAGAGATAAGATTTGCACAATAATATTTATTGTTTCATGATTTTTAATAGAAAAATATTGGCAACAACTTCAATGTCCATCTATAAGGCATGGTTAAGTTAATTATGATATAGTGGTAGTAGGAATACTATGTCATTGATAAAAAAGAGTAACATCTATAAGTATTGGTATGAAAAGGTCTCCAAGAATACTGAAAAGGCAGGTCATAATGGTATGCTTTCATTTAGATATTTAAAAATCTTGCATGTATAGACACATATTTATCTATGTGTACAGAGGTACCCACCTGCCCAGTGACTTAAGATGGTTCAACTTATGATTTTTTGACTTTACAATGAGTTTATCAGGATATTAAATGCATCTTTAATTACAATATATTTGACTTACAATTCATTTATCAGGATGTAGCCCTGTGGTAAGTTGAGGAGCATCTGTGCATACAAAGGTCACTAGAAGGATGCTCACCAAATTGCCTCTAGAAGGGAATGGATTATAAAAGCAGGCCAAAAAAAAAAAAAAAACTTTCATGTTTAATTCTATAAACTACTGTATTGTTTAAATTTTTTACAATGACTGCGAAATAATATTTAAAAGGGAAATAGAAGCAATACTGTGGTGGGAATATACCCCAGTCTACCTATGCTGATGGAGGATGAATGAGATGCTTAAAGATCATGTGAACTGGTGACAGGCCAGGCGCAGTGGCTCACACCTGTAATCCCAGCACTTTGGGAGGCCGAGGCAGGTGGATCACGAGGTCAGAGTTCAAGACTGGCCTGGCCAAAATGGTGAAACCCCGTCTCTACTGAAAATACGAAAATTAGCCGGGCATGGTGGCGGGCGCCTGTAATCCCAATTACTTGGGAGGCTGAGGTAGAGAATTGCTTGAACCTGGGGGTCAGAGGTTGCAGTGAGCTGAGATCATGCCAGCTGGGCAACAGAGGGAAACTCTGTCTCAAAAAAAAAAAAAAAGATTATGTGAACTGGTGACAGTATAAATTTAAACACATCACTCCCCTGTCCCCTGCTTAAAATCCTTCTGTGGGTGCCTCTTACCTGGGAAATAAAACTCAAATCCCTGAGCAAGGTCCATAAGAATGTGTATCACCTAGCCCTATGTATTAGTCCCTTCTCATGCTGCTAATAAAGACATACCCCCAAGACTGGTTAATTTATAAAGGAAAGAGGTTTAATGGACTCACAGTTCCACATGGTTGGGGAGGCCTTACAATCATGGCAGAAGATGAAGGAAGAGCAAAGGGACATCTTACATGGCGGCAGGCAAGAGAGCTTGTGCAGAGGAACTCCACTTATAAAACCATTAGATCTTGTGAGACTTATTCACTACCATGAGAACAGTATGAGGGAAACCGCCCTCATGATTCAATTATCTCCATCTGGCCATGCCCTTGACACATGAGGATTATTACAATTCAAGGTGAGGTTTGGATGGGGACACAGCCAAAACATATCACCCTACCTTATTTTTCTGGGTTTATTTCCCATCACACACACCTGAGAAGCTCTTCCTACTGTTGCACAGTGGCAAACTCCTAGTCATTGTTCTATGCCATCACTTCTCTGTTCTCTTTCTCCCTACTCCCGAGGAGTTAACTGGTCACCCATCTGCTACCTCGTTCTTCCAGAGTGACATTTGTTAAAATGTAATGCCACTGTATACTCATGTGTAAATTTTAATATTCATCTTTGAAGTCTCAGTGCCTAGTGCAGGGCCTGATCTATAACAGGTGCTGAATAAGTATTTGTTGATGAATCAGTGAATGGAAACTTCAACTCTAGGTACGTCTATTAGAAATAGCATTCATGATGGAAGTCTTATCATACTGGATGTATGGACTGATTAATTTTTAATTGTTTAATAATAGTTTCTTCTCTGAGGATAAAGCAAAGAAGAACTTTTGGTCTGGATTCAATTCTGACCTGGAAATTATATGAGTTTGCTAGGGCTGCTATAACAAAATACCACAGACTGGGTGACTTAACCAACAGAAATTTATTTTCTCACAATTTTGGAGGCTAGAAGTCCAAGATCGAGGTATCAGCAGGTTTGGTTTATTCTGAGGCTGTGTTAGTCCATTCTTGTGTTGCTATAAAGGAATATCTAAGACTGAGTAATTTATAAGGAAAAGAGGTTTAATTGGCTCATGGTTCTGTAGGGTGGACAGGAAGCATGGTGTTGGCATCTGCTTGGCTTCTAGTGAGGCCTCAGGAAGCTTACAATCATTCATTCATTAATGGTGGAAGGCAAAGGGGGAGCTGATGTATTGTCTGGCAAGAGCAGGAGCAAGACAAAGAGGGGGAAGTGCCACACTCTTTTAAACAACCAGATCTCACATGAACTCAGAGTGAGGACGCCCTCATTACCATGAGGAGAGCGCCAAGCCATTCATCCTTTCCTATGACCAAAATAACTCCTACCAGGCCCTACCTCCAACATTGGGGATCATATTTCAACATGAGTTTTGAGGGGAACAAACATCCAAACCATATCAGAGGCCTTTCTCCTGGGCTTGCAGGTGGCTGTTTTCCTGCCATGTCCTCATGTAATCTTTGCTCTGCATGCACCTACCCCTGGTGTCTCCTTTTGTGTCCAAATTTCCTCTTTTAAGAACACCAGTCAGATTCAACTGCAGCCTATCATAATGGTTCTGTTTTCACTTAGTCTCTCTTTAAAGGCCTTATCTCCAGAAATATCACATTGTGAGGCACTGGGGGTTAGGATTTCAACACATGAATGTTGAGGGGACACGATTCAATCCAAAAAAGAAGTGCTAAAAACTTTAGAAGAAGATGGTGGTGTCATTTTGGAGCCGGTAATATTAATAGTGTCACAAGAGTTAAAGGGGTAAAACTATAAGAAGACATATCTAGGACAAAGAAAATTCAAATAAAGCATACAAGTAAAAACTCTACGAAGGAAAATACTGTTCCATAATTTCACAGGCTGATACATACAGTACTGAGATCATCATCATTACATGTATTCAAGGAGAAGAATTGTTGCATTGGATGGGATTTATGCCCAATGACTTCTCAAGCCTCTTCCAATTATAAGGTTTCTTGATTCTCGCATTATCCAGTCTGCAGACTGCAAGGCAGGAAGTAAAAATAGAATTCAAATCCAATCTCTCCTAAATAAAATAGGAAGTGAAACAAAACCCTCTAAAAAGAAGCAAAAGTGGGAGACACCAAAGGGGACCACCCACACAGGTAGTGAAAATACAGACACTGAGTGGTGAGGTTGGCTTGCTTTGATTCCTGGCACATCCCTGGAAATACTGCTAGCTCCCAAGAAAGGAGGCTGGTTGCAGTTTTTGATGCTTTTGTTTCTGTGCTAGTTAGGCTAGAGCTCTTCCTCAAGTCTTTTCTTACTGCTTCTGCATTGCCTGGTGAAAGCAGTCTTGGGAAGCATGTGCCTTCTGCCTATCTGAAAAGGTACACTCTTGCTTGTTTCTATTCAGAGCCATAACGCGATTTGAGGTGAAATACCGGCTGCCCATCACACGTAATCTATTGGTGTTAAGAATCTGTTCTTTGAAAGGAATATTGGAACTGTTGGGATACGGTCTGCAGTAACCAGGGCTGCTTTATTATACGATCCGCACTGGTTTCCCACCACCCCACTTTTTTTTATTGCACTGGTTACTCAGTCATACTAAACATAAAATAAAGTGAAATAAATAAATATATAAAACTCAGAGTGCACTGAGTCTTTTCACTGTCAAGCTGGCTCAAATGTTCTCAAAGTTTATCAGAGAGTTTAGTTGCCCTGGTGAAAATAGCATTGTGCAGTGAAACAGAAAATAAGATGTCATGGCAAACTAAACATCTTCACTTTCTGGACAAATATCTAAGTTGACTGGAGCATAGAGGGGCCTAGGTCTGACCAGATGGAGGAAGCCCGGCTTCCCTGTCCCATGTGTTAGGCTTCCTTGGGGTTCAGGTGAACAAGTGGGTAAAATTCACCAATACCTGGCTTCTGCTGAAGACTTTGGCACCTTCTGGCCAGCTCAAGTCTACACTTAGGCAGCTCCTTCATATGTTGAAAATGAAGATGTTTAGTTTGCTGTGACATCTTATTTTCTGTTCTGCTGCACAGTGTTATTTTAACCAGGGCAGCTTACTCTCTCCCTGATAACCCACTGAGACTTGATATCTGCAAGCAACTCCCATTAAAATGAATGGATATTAAAATGACTGTGTGTATGTGTGTGTATGCCTGTGTCTGTGTGTGTAGAAATGAAAAGAGGCTGAGAAGTAGAGGGTCTGGGAGGAGAGAAGAGGGAAAAGTCAAATCACATTTACTTATTAGCTTGTTAATCTGTTTACAACTCTCAGTTAAAAATGGGAATAACAATACTACTAATCTGAGAAGGAGGCTGTTATGAGGATTAAATAAAATATCTGGAGCAAATGAAGCACCCTGTGAACAAAATCAAATGAGTACTTGGCAATATTAAGCACCCCATTAATGTTAGCTATTATTTTATTATTTACAAAAAATAAGGAGGGAAAGAAGAAAAACAGAAAGTAAAGACATTTAAAACCTGTAGAACACTTTGGAGACAAATGAGAAGAGATGATCTTATTTCTTTACAGTGATTATATCCAGGCAGCCAAACTCATTCATCCGTTAAATACACCAGAGCAAACACCTGCAAAACACTGAATAACGAAAGTGCCGGACAGTACCAGACATTATTGGTGCTCCGTGAATATCCCCTCAAATCCATTATCATTATTCTGCTTTACTTGGATGCTTTCCGCCCAGCAGCTAGAACTCCTGCCTCTTTTCAGAGGACTCCCTCAGTCTACTTAGAACCCACTTTGCCTGAGGCCAAAGTGCCTGAGGATTTTTACCCTTTTGAGAACAGCACATAGCCAATGACTGATAGGAGACACATTTGCTTCCTCTCCTTCCCTTACTGGTGCCCATCTCCACTCTCTTCCTGTTTTTACCCGACAACACATCCTAATAAATCAGTTTAGCCTGAATTTTTGTCTCAGACTCTGCTTCTTGGGAATCTAGCCTAACATGAGGATGTCCCTGACTTATAACTAGACTTTTCAAAAAAAATTTTGGAAATGAGTTTGGAAGTCAAAAAATATGTTTTTGTAGAAAATATCTTAGAGATGTTGTTACAATCCACAAAGCTTATGTAACCCATCAGGTAATTAAAATACTAAGTGTTTCTAGAAAAACCCTCTACAGAATTTTACTATCACTCTATAGGGACAAAATATAACAGGGAAAAAAAAATACAAACAAAAAAGCAGGGTTTACCTTGAGTCTCAATAGAACTTAGGTTGTCAGGGAATTTCTAGGAATTTTCAGGAATATGAGAAGTTGCTGAAACAGGCTTTTTTCCCCCCTAGTTTTTCTTTTCTTCCCTTTATGAAAATGTACCACAGATAATCACCACTCTTTTCTCTCAAAGGAATGAAGGGGTCTTTTTGATGACAAATAATGTAGAGAGAAAGAAGCATGTGGGAGGGTCCTGAGGGGAGGAAAAGGTGGGAGGAGGGAAGAGATGCGCCTAAGGGCTAAAGAAGCAGTTAAAAAAAGAGAGAATTACTGTAAATGAGGGGAAAGGAGATGCCATCAGGCAGTGCATAAAAAGGACAAAAAAGAACAGGTGTATATCCCCAAAGAGGTCACTGCAGGAGGTTAATCTTTGCGTGGAGAACTCAGGAACAAGAAATTGATGATGAAGAGGAAAGTATTACAGAAAGGCTTCAGGAGGGTCAGGGCAAAAGAAGAATGTTCCTGGACATCTTTTCTCTTATTGTACCCTTTCTGGTCTAGACACCAGTCATCTTTAATCCTTTTTGCCCAGTCTGGAGACCTACAGCTAACGTAAAGGAGTTCTGAATTTCTTTCCCTTATGAGTTCTTGAATTCTTTTTATACTATTTGACATTTACACCAGCAAGAAATATGTCCTTGATCATTGAGCAGGATGGGTGGTGACTCAGATTTTATCTTCTGAGTTTAACTCGAGGGGTTGGATTAAGCAACTTTTATGTCACTGAGACAACTATGGGGTGGAAAGGGGTGAACTATTTATTAAAACCATCACTAATTGCTGGGAAATAGAATAATTCACTTCAGAGCAGTTGAGTTTTGTTTGTTTAAGAATCACTGCTTGTTTTTTGGGGGTGGTAAGGTAAACAGTCCTTACTCTTCCTGCATTATCAAGAATTAAAGAGTTAAATCTAGAAAGAACTAAGTTGACTAAATTTGTATATTAAAGTTACTAAAGCTTAGAGGCAGGAGATGGAGTGGGGAAGCAGTCAATGGATGCAGTAGAGGACAGAGAAAAGAAATGCCAGAAAATGGGACAGAAGAGACACCCAGCCAATTACATAAGCTCAGAAACTCCCTTCTCTAAGGAACGGCTGATAGAGTTCTAGAAACTATAACTTCTGACATTGTACTTTGACACAGTTAATTTGTCATATGCAATATAGCCTAGCATATTCAGAGACTCTAGGGATAACACTAAGGTGCTTCCCCCAGGATGTCACAAATACTCTCAAATAGTTCTATCTGGGGATTAAAGGAAAGATTACTACAGAAAACTCTAAGTCAAGGGTCAAAAATTTGCCTGCCTACAGGAATCAGGTAGATCACATCAACCTGTAAATTGATTATTAGGAGTCAAAGCAGAGTGGTGGAATGGTAGACCTATCCACTTGGGCTATGATTCACCCAACATAATTCACACTAAGGATTTTAAAAGAAATCTGAGTTGGCAAAACAGCACAATTTAGGGCTGAATTCAGTCAGACAGTTGACATGTTTGGCATCTGCTCTGATCTGGGAACACCCAGGAGCACCCATGTTATACAAATTCTGTTTCTGGTGTACAGATTTGTTCTTTCCTCTCTTGCGGTTGTGGACATGACACTACACAAAGACATGTTCCTATAATTAACAGGACAATGAAATAAAACAACCTCATCTTTAATTAAATACCGCTTCTTTTAATTAAATATCACACTAGCTTTTGGAATTTTGGATCTGATGAATTTTACCCAAATTCCTTTTGAAGGGACGTTGATGAATTCTTCAAACATATTAAGAACAAACCTGACAATCTGTAGAACCAGAGCTCTAAGTTCTCCCTGTCTAGAGTTGCAAATCAGAGCACCTGATTTCTCAGGAGGATGCACCTCTGCTTGTTGTTGCTTAATTTGATCTGACCACTGGTGGTGTCCTTGGATTTCTAAGAGCAAAAGAGTATTATTCCAAGAAACAATTTTAGCATAAGCCTTTTTACACAGTGATAATTTCTAGGTTGCTGGATATTCGAGTATAGAAGAAAATGCTACTTAAAACAAATTATTTCAAAATATGTAAGCTTATAAGTAGGTGACTATTTGTAATAAATTATGTAAACTATGGAAAATTTACAACAAAGTTAATCTGAAGAGTATTTAATTAAATAAATATCTGTGGCAGATTGTGAAACTGGTCACAGTTCTCCACCCCTACCTGTATATGTACTTTTGCATTGTGACTTTGCAGTTCCTCCCATTAAGAGGTAGAGTCTATTTCTCCATCCTTTGAATCTGGGCGCACTCTGTGACTGCTTTGGCTGGGAGAATGCAGCAGACATGACGTTGTATTCTGAGTCTAGGTCTTTCATGACCTTACAGCTTCCTCTTTCCTTCTTGGAACCATGCCATGCTGTCATATGAACAAGGTAGGGCTAGTCTACTGAATGATGAGAAGTGTGTGACCCAGTTTTCCCTTTTCTCCCAGCTGACAGCCAGTCAGTTGTTCGAAGAGCTGCGTAACTGACTAGAGACCAACTGCAAACATAAGAATGAGCCCAGCCAAAACTGGAAGAACCATATAACTGAGCCTAGCACAAATTGGCAATTCACAGAATCATGGACTGAATAAATGGTTGTTTAAGCCCCAAGTTTTGGGGCCATTTATTATATAGCAAAAGTACCTGATATAATAATAATAATGCTAAATAATTGGATTATCATTATTTTTTATCATAAAAAGCATCATAATGATAATACAAATTATTTAGTATATCCTGAAAGTAACATGATTGTAGCTTGCAATAGTTTTCAGCTTTTCATTTCACACTCCTTAGTTCTCTAGTACCTAGAATCAGTTCAGAGGCTTCCATTTAATCACCAATACACACACATACCCATTTAAAACAGAGTTTAGGTCTGACTTCTCCAATTGCTGTGGCTCCCAATCTCTAATTATCAGCACTCTATGGCCCTGGGTCAATATTTATTCCTCAGCTCTCCACCTAGATATTCATCATGTCTGGTTTCTTGTATCAATGAGGGCCCAGTCAGAAAAACAGAACCATACCAGTTGTTTTTATGGAGGGAATTTAATATGGGGAACTGGGTAAACAACTGTTGCAGGACTTGAAGGCAAACAAGGGAACACTGCAGGAAGAAGCCACATACTCCAAGGACTAGAGAACAAGGCAGGAGGGGTTGAATCTGTTGGAACCTAGAGGCTTGGAGGAGCCTCTGTGGAGCTGAGTCTGTCCCTTCTGAGGAGACGGCACTGCCTGGACAGTGCTGATACATCCACAGGGATGCAGTGACAGTATTTCTGGGCGTGCTGAAAGAAGACAGAAACTGGAAACTACTGCTCCTGAAACCAATTGCTGCTTCAAGGGGAAGAGCTCATACTAATAGGAACAGCAAGCAAACGGGAAGGAACAAATCCCATCAACCGCCCCCTGCCTTTCAGCCTCCCTCTGGAGTTCCTCTTGATAGAATCTAACAGGAATCATTCAGCTTGCAAAGAAAAGTTGTGGTTTCTAGAGTTCCAGCAGCAGCATCAAAGAGCAGAGTACAAAAGGGTCAGTTTAGAGCTGAGATACTACAGCTTAATAACTGTCGCTTCCCATCTTTGTCTTGAAGACTCCTTGAACATGGTTTTCTTCTTTTCTAAGTGCCCACCTTAGAGATCCCGGACTTGAAGCAGCAAACACTCGAAACACAAAGTAACATAGTTTGGATGCTTGTTTCCTTCAAATCTCATGTTGAAATGTGACCCTCAATGTTGGAGGTGGGGCCTAGTGGGAGCTGTTGGATCTTGGGGGTGGGTCCCTCATGAAGAGCTTGGTGCCATGCCCTTGGTAATGAGTGAGTTTTCACTCTATGAGTTCACATGAGAGCTAGTTTGTTTCAAGGAGCCTGGCACCTCCTCCTCTCTCTTGCTCCCTCTTTTGCCATGTGACATGTGTGCTCCCCCTGTCACCTTCTGCCATGGGTAAAAGCTTCCTGATGCCTCACCAGAAGCTGAACAGATGCTGGTGCTATACTTGTACAGCCTTCAGAACTGTGAGCCAAATAAACTTCTTTTATTTATAAATTACCATGTCTCAGGTGTTCCTTTACAGCAATTTAAAATGGACTAATACACAAAGTTAATGCTCTAACAACTTTTGGTTAAATAAATGAATATGAGACTGTAAAGTTATTTTTTAATACCTCCTTTGTTTTAGATGCTGTATTGTTGAGCAGTTTTTGTTTTTCTTCTTTAATATTCTCCTCTAATATTCACATGAGGAAGAAGATAATAGTTCTCCATTTTTGTGTCAGTGGCCAGTTAGAAAAACAGAAATCTACCTGAGTATTTTAACTAGAGAGAATTTAATATACAAAAAGGACTACAAAAATGGAAAGGTCTGGAGAAATGAAAGGAAAAGGTGATGGTACACAGAGCTCATCAGTTTGCACTCACTGCTGAGACTGACCAAGCTCCACTGCTGCACCTGTGTACCTGTGTGATGGGCAGAACCAGCACTACTGCTGCTGAGCGGGAAGCTTGGATGCCCCTCCCTCACCTCTCGCTACAGCAACTGCCTTGGCTATGGAAACCGCTGTCACTATTGCAGGAGCTTGTAGTCGCCTACTTTGCAGCTGTAGCAGTCACCACTCTTTTAGAAAACTGTGATCACCTGAAGTAGCCTACGGTTCCAATGTGATTATTGCTGGATCCAGAAGCAGAAAAACAGCTTTGGCCTTCCATCTGTCTTCTA
The DNA here is from genome assembly GCF_029289425.2 of Pan paniscus. Lineage (NCBI taxonomy): Eukaryota > Metazoa > Chordata > Mammalia > Primates > Hominidae > Pan > Pan paniscus. The sequence goes on along the minus strand of NC_085926.1, from coordinate 135,734,341 downwards.
AATCTCTAGAGAGTGCCTCTCTTTGGTGGACTTTAAAAGAAGTCATCTGCATAAATGTCTTCTTTTGAGAAGTGTCTGTTCATATCCTTCACCCACTTTTTGATGGGGTTGTTTTTTTCTTGTAAATTTGTTTGACTTCATTGTAGATTCTGGATATTAGCCCTTTGTCAGATGAGTAGATTGCAAAAATTTTCTCCCATTCTGTAGGGTGCCTGTTCACTCTGATGGTAGTTTCTTTTGCTGTGCAGAAGCTCTTGAGTTTAGTTGGATCCCATTTGTCAATTTTGGCTTTTATTGCCATTGCTTTTGGTGTTTTAGACATGAAGTCCTTGCCCATGCCTATGTCCTGAATGGTATTGCCTAGGTTTTCTTCTAGGATTTTTATGGTTTTAGGTCTAACGTTTAAGTCTTTAATCCATCTTGAATTAATTTTTGTATAAGGTGTAAGGAAGAGATCCAGTTTCAGCTTTCTACATATGGCTAGCCAGTTTTCCCAGCACCATTTATTAAATAGGGAATCGTTTCCCCATTTCTTGTTTTCATCAGGTTTGTCAAAGATCAGATGGTTGTAGATATGTGGCATTATTTCTGAGGGCTCTGTTCTGTTCCATTGGTCTATATCTCTGTTTTGGTACCAGTACCATGCTGTTTTGGTTACTGTAGCCTTGTAGTATAGTTTGAAGTCAGGTAGTGTGATGCCTCCAACTTCGTTCTGTCAGTCAGGATACCATCTCACACCAGTTAGAATGGCAATCATTAAAAAGTCAGGAAACAACAGGTGCTGGAGAGGATGTGGAGAAATAGGAACACTTTAACACTGTTGGTGGGACTGTAAACTAGTTCAACCATTGTGGAAGTCAGTGTGGCGATTCCTTAGGGATCTAGAACTAGAAATACCATTTGACCCAGCCATCCCATTACTGGGTATATATCCAAAGGATTATAAATCATGCTGCTATAAAGACACATGCACATGTATGTTTATTGCGGCACTATTCACAATAGCAAAGACTTGGAACCAACCCAAATGTCCAACAATGATAGACTGGATTAAGAAAATGTGGTGGCACATATACACCATGGAATACTATGCAGCCATAAAAAAGGTTGAGTTCATGTCCTTTGTAGGGACATGATGAAGCTGGAAACCATCATTCTCAGCAAACTGTTGCAAGGAGAAAAAACCAAACACCGCATGTTCTCACTCATAGGTGGGAATTGAACAATGAGAACACGTGGACACAGGAAGGGGAACATCACACACCGGGGCCAGTTGTGGGGTGGGGGGAGGGGGGAGGGATAGCATTAGGAGATATACCTAAAGTTAAATGACGAGTTAATGTGTGCAGCACACCAACATGGTACATGTATACATATGTAACTAACCTGCACGTTGTGCACATGTACCCTAAAACTGAAAAGTATAATAAAAAAAGAAAAAAAGAAAAGAAACAAACAAACAAAAAAAAGAAGTCATCTGGTAAGGGAGTTTGGGAAATGTAGTTCTTAAACTTCTGGCCTTGGCAATGTAAAGAACAGTACAGAAGAACAAGTGTGGGGCTGAGAACAAAGATAATATCTGGAAGAGTTTCCCCTTTTGTTTACTCACATCTGTATACGTTCTACTCTCATGAACTTTTACCAACAACATCAGTGAATTTGTGCTTCCATTTAATACAATGCAATTATCCCTTGCACAAAGATACTTTTACCCTCTTCCTAAAGGAAAAATATAAAGACCAATTGGTTAGCCATCTCTAGTATGTATCTCGATTGGTCCAAACCATTATTTTTTCATCTTCCTTGCTCTAACTGCTGCATAATCCATTTCCATATATATATTACTTAGAGTTTTGCCAATATAATGAACAAAATATTGCAATTATTTAGGTATATAAAGCCATATTCTTTGAGGCCAGATTTTAAACTTTTGCCCTGAGGGTTGCTGGAATTTGATTCTGGTGTGGATATGGAGGTCATGAGAGGTGGAAGGAGTGAATCTTGAGAAGAATCAGTATCCCCTTGTAGGGCAACTGCCATGGATGAAGTTATTAACAGGATCTTCTTGCAAGAGATGACTATCATGTCTTTCCAGTGTGGGAAGGAGAGACTGCTCTTACTAGAAAGAGGGTATAGGTGACCAGGAGTTCCTTAGATTTGAATAAAGTCATCTTGATGGCTCCATTCCAATTCTCAGGATTCCACTCCTTCCAAATCAATCCTCAGACTCCCACATAAAAGACCTGATGAGTTCATGAATTCAGATTCATTGTAATTGTCCAATCTGTGGGATAAAATTTTGGATCTATATCAGTCATATGTCTAAAAAGATAAGCGAATTCTTCAGTGCCATCACAGAAGCTTTCAGGTTCTGTGACTAGACTTTGAGTTGAGAGAGTGAAGTTCTAAACCTGTCATTTTCTTTCTGTAAGCTCTCCAGGAAAATCAGAAACAGCCATTCCACCCCTTCATCTTGTAGTCATTGCTCCCACTGTCTCCCCCACCCCATGGTTACAGTAATCATTGCCATTATTACAACACCTCTTAATTATCCTCTGGGGCCTCTATGACATTACTGCTATCCTGCTGCTCCCACATCCAGAGTCAGAAGCAGAAAAAAATGATGCTCTTTTCCAGTTGCTTTTTAATTTCCCTTCAGTCTCTCTCAATGGCAGAGACTAAGCCATTCTAGCTGGCATCAGAGGCTGAAAAATGTAGTTTTTAGGCTTACTGCTTTGGCAGTACTGAGCAGAACTATAAGGACAAGCATTGGAGTATAAGTCAGTGGGTTATTATTATCCCCATTTTAAAGATAAGGAAACAGAGGCTAAAGAGCTTAAATAACCTGCCCAGTTTTGAGATGTTACAAAACTTGCTTGAGGCTAGACAACTAATATACTGGTGAAAAATCTGTGGTCTTTCCACTGCATGTTATGTTCCCAGGAACCAATTTTCAGACAGTCTTAAGAACAACAAGGTGCTGGAATTTGAGCATTTCCAGCTTTCTCATTTCATTTTAGATTCAGCAACCATTGCTCCCAACTGATTTGGAGATGTGGATTGGCCTCCTTGCCATCATTAAAGGTTCAATTATGCAGGCATAAAGAAAATGCAGCCGTCCATTAAGAGGCAACCATAGTATAGTGGTAAAAGCCACAAATTGCTTGGTTTTGTAACTCGGCTCCATCACTTATTAGTTGTCTATCCTCAAGCAGGTTTTGTAACATCTCAGTCCCTCAGTTTTCTCAACTGTATAACAGTGATAACACTACTCCCTGTCTCACATAGTTGGTGTGAGGAATAAATGAGTTAATCCATGTAGAGTTTATAGAACAGTGCCTGGTTCAAAGAAAATGCTCAGTAGGTCTAGTTATTATTATTTTATTTAGTTGCATTTGACTACTAAGAGGCTCCTAAAAATAGAGCATTGTCTTCCATGTTTTTTTCCAAACCAGTTGTGTCTACTGAGAACTCTCAAGAGGTATGGATGCAAAAACTCTCCTAAAAATAAAAGGCAAGGGAGGACCTACGTGTTTCAAAGAAAAAGGGAGCATTGAAGAAAAGGAGGCCTGGAATGAGGGTGAGTGTCCCTCATGGGGTGAGGGAATCAGGAGGCCAGCTACAGTTGTGGTCTGAGGTCATATTTTGTGACCAGCCAGGGATAGAAGAACCAAGAACACTGCCTATTTCCTGGGCAACAAAGAGAGCTTAGGCATTGGGCACTGTAAGAAAGCATAAGAATATAGTACTTTAATAGGAAGTGAAGCCATATCCCTCAGGCATCCTGGGCAAGATGCGGTCTGAAATAAAAGGCTGGGTAAACTGGTTGACCTCTAAAACATATCCCCATGTTGTGCAAGACTGAACTCTGTTCTGAGTGAGAGCTGGTGTTATTTATTCCTTATTCCTTCTTTCTTTTATTCAACAACTATTTGTTAAGCAATAATATATATGTGAAACTGCGTTGGGCCCTGAGGGCTAAAGAGACCCTTATAGGTTGTTTGCGTTCTGTTGTTTGCCTCCTAGTTGTACTTGTAACTTCAAAAACCTCACATCTCTGAACCTTTAGGCTAATACCCAAGATGAATATCGGTAAGTATTTGAAAAGAATAATAACTTTCATTCATCAAGCTGCTTCTCTGTGTTCAGCCAACTTTATGAATATCTCACTTAATTCACATGATTATCCCATGAAATAAGTTCTAATATTATACCTTTTTACAGACAAGAAAACTGACATGCAGAGAGGTTAGATAATTTACTCCAGCACACAGGAAGGTTCTGAATGGGGATTCTGATTTCCCCTAAGAGATACAAGGGAAAACCTGGTTTTCTGAAGACATACTTTCTAAGGAATCCTTGTCTTCAAGGGGATAGTGGAGAAAGTATTCTTCAAGGAATCTCTGTCTTCAAGAGGGGCAGCAGAGAAAGGAGTGAAGTCTAGTTGCTGAGAAGTTTGTCATGATTACTTGGGTAGTTTAATAATGGGGAAAGAACTAGGCAATACTTCATTATCCAGTGGAGCTCTTAATGCCTTGGAGGGGTTTGGTCTGAATATTGTGTGTGTGTGTGTGTGTGTGTGTGTGTGTGTGTGTGTGTGTGTGTGTGTGAAGAATGAGAAAATATCTGAATATGATGCTGTAAGTGCTTCCCTGGAAAGTCTGGTGGCCTCTGCTTCCAACTCAGTAGAAAACCTAAAATGCACCAAACTTGCTGGAAAGGGACAGAACACAGCAGAATTGGGCCCAAACCCTAGTCCTAGGTGAAGGGATGCTATTCTGTGCTGGTCCTAAGTCTCTTTTATTATTCATGATACCTGTCCGATTGCATAGATAGGGTTAGGAAGGTCAGTGCAGCATTAATATGTTGAATTGGGTGATGGCATGGGCTGGAGATGGAACCTGTCACACCAGAGTGATTCTTATTGAGGGGGCTTGATTTGATATTAATATTAATTTGATGTTTCCTCCCATCTTCAAGACATTTGTCCTACCTAGATAGGAGAATGCCTGAATGCTAGCCCCAGGCAAAGCAGTAATATATGTTGAGTTTTGTAGTGGGGGTAGGGGAGCTTGTAGCAAGGACAGGAAGGATTAGGATTATCTACAATGTTCAGTGTGAGGCTCTACCATGGATGTTTTGGAAGGTGTGTATAAAGCCTTTAGTGGGAGTTTAATAAGTTTCACATTTTGGCCCAAATGTATAGTTCCCAAGTATATTTATCTATTCAAAAGCATAAAAGCCAGTACTTAGGAAAGGGACATGGCCGCAGAGTTATCATCCCCAGTTCCCAACCTTTACTCTAGTTTAAACCAGTGATCCTTAACCTGACTGCACAAGATAATCATCTGGGAAGCTTTTAAAATAATTGTGCATGCCTGGGCCCCAGACTGGAGTCTTAGTCTGGTTTCTGTTGCTTATAACAGACTACCTGAAACTGGGTAATTTATAAAGGAAAGGAATTCATTTCTTGCAGTTACAGAGGCTAAGAAGTCCAAGGTTGAGGGGTGGCATCTGGTGAGGGCTTTCTTGCTGCTGGGGACTCTCTATAAAGTATCAAGGCAGCATAGAACTGTAAGGGGGCTGAGTGTGCTACCTCAGGTCTCTCTACCTCTTCTTATAAAGCCACCCATCCCACTCTGAAGACAACCCATTAATTCATTAACCCACTTATCCATTAATCCATGAATAGGTTAATCCATTCATGGGGCATAGTCCTCATGACCCAACCATCTTGTAAATGCCCCACCTCTCAATACTGCCACATTGGGGATTAAGTTTCAACATGAGTTTTGCAGGGGACAAATATGCAAACCATAGCACCCAGGTTTATTGAGTCAGAATCTCTGAGACTAGGCCTGAGCACAGGTGTGCTTAAAAAAACTCTCCACATGATTTGAATCTCCATTTAGAATTTTTAAAAAACAGGATACGCTGTGTTTGAAACCTCTTCAAATGAAGCAAAAGGGATGAAACCTCAAGGACCATGTACCCTCTAACATCCTCCCCACCCCATCCCCATCCTCCCAAGGCTACAGTGGTGGGCTCTTCTGGGCAGGCGTGAAAAGCAGCCTTCAAGTCTAGTTCCGGGTAGCTTCTGTATTTCACGTGCTACTTGAATACACATCAGAATCACCAGAAAACTTGTGAAAACACAGATCTCTGGGCCCTACCTCATAGTTTCTAAATTAAGTGGGTCTGGAATGGCACCTGAGAATGTGCATTTCTAATCAGTTCCATGTGATGCTGATGCTGTTAATCTTAAGACCACACTCAGAACCACTGGCAAATACAGATGAAAGTTCCAGCCAGTTCAGAGATCTGTGTGAATGCTAAATAACTTCTCTAAGTAGTGTTTTATTATTATTATTATTATTGAAATGGAGTATCACTCTGTTGCCCAGGCTGGAGTGCAGTGGCTTGATCTTGGTTCACTGCAACCTCCACCTCCTGGGATCAAGCGAGTTTCCTGCCTCAGCCTCCCAAGTAGCTGAGATTACAGGTGCATGCCACCATGCCAGGCTATTTTTTTGTATTTTTAGTAGAGATGGGGTTTCACCATGTTGGCCAGGCTGGTCTCAAACTCCTAACCTCAGGTGATCCGCCCACCTCGGCCTCCCAAAGTGCTGGGATTACAGGCATGAGCCACCACAGCTGGTCTCTAACTGGCTTTTCTTATTGATGACATTTTGTTCTCACCTGGCTGTTGATACACCACCTGAGCCTAGTGCAGCATTTCTTGTGCTCAGGCAACGAATGGGCTTATGATTTTGAGCCTGGCTGTCAGAAGTCACATCAGTGTTTGTGATGGTAGACACAGCCCAGTGTCCTGGATCCAGGTAAACTTCATCTCAGGTTACTCTAGAAAACGGCAGTGGCAGGAATCTGGGGGCCTGTTTAGAAACATGCTTTGCTGCTGAAATAATAAATCAAAACCTTGTGCTTGAACTCAAAAGTTGCTTCTAGAGTGTGAGCAACGGTAGGACTGTGTTTCTTCACATCCCTAGGATGGATCCTGGGGTGGAGTGGGCACTCAGTAATGGCTTGCTGAAGGAGGGTGCCCCATGTGCACCCCTCAGGCCAAAGCCTAGCCTTGTCCACACTCCTGGGCTCAGCTGAGATTAAACAGAGCCAGCCTCTATTGGAATTGGAAAGTCAACAAGTCCTTCATGAGTGCTACCATTGTCTGATTCCCCTTTCCTTTCAGCAGTTCTAGGCATTTCGGCAACCCTCCCCCCTGCCATTTCCCAACAGTTATATGAGACCATGTGTGTTGTTCTAGCCAATGTTATGTTAGGGGTGACCTCAGTTATATTTCTAGGCTGAGACAGTGAAAAGCCTGGAAGAGCCATGGGTGTTTTCTCAGGCTCTTTTCTCCTGTCATAGTGAGTGTGAAGGAGGTCTTGTGTTGAGATGGCCAAGCCTCAGAATGGAAGCAGTCTGGATGCTGGGTCACTACACGTAGGACAGCTGCCCCAGAGAGTTGCCTAGACCCACGTGAATGAAAATAGAATTTGTGTGTTCTTGATCCTGAGATGTAGCTTTGTTCTAGGACTTGAGATTTTTAGCTCCCATTGCCTTGCCTCCTGGGTTTTTGACTCAATGTGAAGTTCAATCGGGCACACTTTTTGAATGCTCCACGGAAAACAGAAAACAATGGAAAATCATCATTTGTCTTCTTGTGTAAGGACTGCTTGCATTTGAGGATGAATGAGGCTCAATGTGTTGCTTCTCCCTCTAGACATTTGTATATTATATTCTATCCCTATAATTAGAGGGGGTGAGAATGGGAGGGAGAGGAAAAGGAATAAGGAGGAAGAGAAAGATGGGAGAGATATGGAAAGAGACTTTCTTTGGATTAAAAACTAGTTATTAGTGATCGTGTGGACCTGTAGAGAGAGATTTAGAGGCATGAGGAAGTTTCATAGCACCTGATATTTGTTATACTTACTTGTAAGGGTTGCCTTGAAGGCAAATTTTTCTTGGCAGGATTGTTATAAAAATAAAAGGGGATGCCATATTTGAAGCAAAACCAGTACATATTTGTTTCCTTCACCCCAGTCTATATTTGTTTCCTTCACCCCAGTCTTGCAAGATAGACAGCTACTAAACAGCTTTTATAGATGAAGTTACTTTGCCTAGAGAGGGGAAGTATCTTGTTCAAGTTTACAGCTCACAAGTGGCAGAGCCAGGACTCCCACCAGGGTCTGTCCACCTCCATGTGTACCACGTTTCCAGTGCTCCATGTTGGCAGAGGTTGCTCATTTTCAGACACAACCTAAAAGCCTCCGTACATATCAACCTGCCTTCAATTCCTAGAAGGGGATGAAGCTGGCATGTCTTCCCTGAAGTTCAGAGCCTGCTTTACCCTAGCACAATCTCTCAGATTCCACCCTTTAACTTCTCCTTTGACTGCCACCTTGTCTTCTCTACTGACCCTGAATGCACCAGGACAAGCTCACCTCCCTCCCAGACCAAGCCCATCTCTGCAACCCAAGGCTCCAGCCTCCAGGATTCCTGAGGGAAGATTCCTACACCCTAGCACACTGGAATGGGGTTTAGGTAATGCAAGAGACGCTGAGGGGACACTGGAGCTCCCTTACCCGCAGGTTACTTCTGGCATGAGCAACCTCATCTAATTCCCTCGATAGACTGTGCAAACACTATTGTCTTCCCTCTGTGCTGTGCAGTCAAATATGCTTGAGAGCACTGCCCTGGAACACATTCTACCTGCTGAGGGGAAAAGTTGCTAGAAAAAGAGGCTGTGATCTGAGGAGAAAGGAGATATAATGGATGGATAATGGGTATAAAGTTTTTGTAAATTACAAGGTACTGCAAATGCTTATGTTACAAGGAGTGTATATAACGACCCCATTTGTGATTTGCATTGTGTGTCTGTTAAATTAATAGCATTTTGAATTGCTTTCCATTAGTGTACTTAAAAGATTTACAATGTTCCCTTTTTTGTGCCTTTAAAATTTTTTTAAATTTTTCTATAAGTTATTGGGGTACAGGTGGTATTTGGTTACATGAGTAAGTTCTTTAGTGGTGATTTGTGAGATTTTTGTGCACCCATCAGCCGAGCAGTATACACTGCACCCTATTTGTAGCCTTTTATCTCTCGCCCCCCTCCCACCCTTTGCCCCATGTTCCTTTTTAAATGGCTCCATGTAGTTCATCCTATGCTTGTACTATAATTTACTTAACTAGTCCCTTATTGATGGATGTTTAGGTTGTTGCAGTTCTTTTTGCTATTGTAAATAATCTTGTAGTGAACATCCTTACATATAGGATTCTCTTTCTTTTCCTTTTTTTTGGTGCAAATTTATGAGTATAGCTAGAGGATAAATTTGAGAAATGTAATTGCTAGGTCAAAATGAATGGTCTTTTAAAATTTAAATAGTTATCGCTAAATTTAGAGGCTTTAAAATGTACATAGGCAACTTTGTTAGTCTCTTTTTCCATTATGGTTTATGGGTTTTGTGCCACGCTTAGAAAGGCCTTCCCTCTACATAAAAAAAAAAAAAAAAAAAAAAAAAAAAAAATCCTTTTAGTGCTTTTATGGTTTTATCTTTTTAATGTTTAAATCTTTGCTCCATCTGGAATTCAAGTTAATGTAAGGAGTGAAATAGAGATCAGGCTTTATTTTTTCCCAAATGGCTAGCCAGTTGTCCCAACACTGTTTACTGAAAAATCCATCTTTCTCTTACTGATTTGAAATGCTGCTTTATCATGTACAAAACTCCCACGTCTGTTGGGTCTATTTTTTTTTTTCAGTTCTCTGCTCTGTTCCATTAACTCTTCTGTCAAATCCTATGTGAGTTTTAATTGCCGTAGTTTGAGTATATATTTCAATATGTGGTTGGCTTAATCTCTGTCATTTTCCTTTTCAGATACTTTCTGGCTATTGTTATTTATTAATTTTATCATTAAACATGTATGATTCTGTTGAATAAAAAATGCTGCAGGTATTTTGATTGGGATGACACTCAATGTAGTCCACTTAGGAAGAATGAGCTTCATTCATTAATCTTCCCATCCATAGGAATATACTCCTTTTTTTTTTAAAAAAAAAAAAACTCAGTCATGTCATTTTTTATTTTTATTATTAGTTTATTTATTTATTTTTACAGATTTATTTTCTTTTTTCTTTTTCTTTCAACTTTTATTTTAAGCTCTGGGATACATGTGGAGGATGTGCAGGCTTGTTACACAGGTAAACCTGTGCCATCGTGGTTTGCTGCACAAATCAACCCATCACCTTGATATTAAGCCCAGCATCCGTTAGCTATTCTTCCTGATGCTTTCCCTACCCCTGACCAGGCCTCAGTGTGTGTTGTTCCCCCTGCTATGTGTCCATGTGTTCTCATCATTCAGCTCCCACTTATAAGTGAGAACGTGCAGTGTTTGGTTTTCTGTCCCTGTGTTAGTTTGCTTAGGATAATGGCTGCCAGCTCCATCCATGTCTCTGGAAAAGACATAATCTCATTCCTTTTTATGGCTGCTTAGTATTCCATGGTGTATATGTACCACATTTTCTTTGTTTAGTCTATCATTGATGGGCATTTGGGTTGATGCCATGTCTTTGCTATTGTGAATAGCAGTCCTTTGTATTTATTAAATTTTTTGTTGCCTTTCTTCAGAAATAAGTAAAAGTATTTTCCTCATCTTGATCTTTCACACTTATTTTGAAGTTTATTCCTTTTTGAAGAGATGGGAGTAAAAGGATGATTTTGGTTGTAATATTAAATGCAATAATTTTCAATATATTTTGTAACTGATTGAATACAGAAAAATTACTTTTTATAACTTTGCAGCCATTTATCTTACTATATTATATTGTTTCTAATATTTTTCAGTTGATTCTCTTGGTTTTTTTCACGTACAAAATCATAGAACTTAAAATAGTGATACTGTGTCTGTTCCAACAGTAAGTCTTCTAGTACTTTGACATTAAACATAATGCTAGCTTTTGAAGTATGTGTTTCTGTGTGCACACATATATTGGTATACACATATATGTGCACATTTGTATATATGCAAGCAAGATGTCTGCACATTGATCAAGTTAAAGAAATTTTTATCTATTTATATTTTGCTACAAATTTTTACTGTAATTCGTATTAAATTTTGTCAAGTGTTTTCTTTACATCTATCAAGATGATCACATTATTCTTTTTCATTTGATCTTTTAATATAATGAATTATATGAAAATATTATTTTCTAATCTTTAACCTTCCTTGCATTCCTGAATGAATTCTACTTTTCCATGGGTTGTTCATGTAAAGAATTATTATATTCGATTTGCTTACATTTTATTTAAGATGTGCTTATCACATCTATAGAATAATTAGTCTGTATTTTCTTTTTGTGCTATCTTAGGCAGGCTTTGACAAATTTTTTTCTAGTTCCTTTATTAAAATGAGTTTGACAGCATAGCTGGGCTGGACATAAAAGTACACACCTGGGTGAAGCAAGGAGGTTGATGTTTAGGTTTAGGGAGTGACATGTTTAGACAACAGGAGCCTGATGTGTGTGTGTGTCGTATTTCTTTTTTTTTTAAACAGAGTTTTACTCTTTTTGCCCAGGCTGGAGTGCAACGGTGCAATCTCGGCTCACTGCAACCTCCGCTTCCCAGGTTCAAGAGATTCTGCTGCCTCAGCCTCCCGAGTAGCTGGGGTTACAGGAGCACGGCTGGGGTCACCACACCCGGCTAATTTGGTATTTTTAGTAGAGATGGGGTTTCGCCATGTTGGCCAGACTGGTCTTGAACTCCTGACCTCAGGTGATCCACCCACCTTGGCCTCCCGAAGTGCTGGGATTACAGGTGCAAGCCACAGCTCCTGGCCTGTGTGCTGTATTTCTTGTGATGGAGGTAGGACATAAGTTAGATGAACTGAGGTCTCCAAACCTCTCTTTAATTCACCTTTCTATCAGTGAAAACCAATTTGAGCCTGTATCCTCAAATTCATGAGTAAATTGTTCATTTACTTCTGAATGATAATAGGTAAGTCTGTAGTTATATATTAAGAAAGCTCAAGAGAAGCCTTTAAATACTTACCAAAGTAATTGAAATTTTATAAAGTATTATATCATGTTTCCTATGACTTAAACACTACTCAAGAAATTATAGATTTTTTTCTAATATGATAGTGTTAGGTACCAGCTAAAATTATAATATGCTCCTGAGGCGAGGTCTATTTTAAACAATAATGAGTATAAAATTAATATTACAAATAGTCTTTTTCACAATTTCGACTTTACTTTTTTTTTTTTTTGAGACGGAGTCTCACTCTGTCGCCCAAGCTGGAGTGCAATGGCGCGATCCTGGCTCACTCCAACCTCTGCCACTTGGGTTCAAGCAATTCTCCTGCCTCAGCCTACCGAGTAGTTGGGACTACAGGCGACTGCCACCATGCCTAGCTCATTTTTGTATTTTTAGTAGAGACAGGGTTTCACCATTTTGGCCAGGCTGGTCTCGAACTCCTGACCTCAGGTGATCCGCCTGCCTCAGCCTCCCAAAGTACTAGGATTACAGGCGTGAGCCACAGCGCCCAGCCATTTCAACTTTATTTTTAATGCCAGCTTCATGTCAGATCTGGTCAGCTTGCCACCCTTATGACCTGGTATTATGGCTGCAGATGAGCTTGTCCTAGGTATACAGGGTCCACCCTTTCATTTTCTCATTGCTCACGTGTGCTTGCATCAGTAGTAACTAGAATCTAGTCCATAATTCTATTTACCTGCACACATGTGAACACATAACAGCTGAAGTTTCCAGTGAGGATGCCACTGTCGACCCCGTGGGGCACTCATTGGGGAACCATGAGATCCCTACATGACAAGTGAACCAGCAAGGGTGACAGTGTCAACCTATACATTAAAAGGCTATTTTTTTCTTATATTTTCAGATTCAAGTTAAATATAGATTATCAATAATTCATATTGAATTTATCTATTGAGATAATCTATAAAGATTCTAACATTTTCTTCCATTACCTAAGCAGATTATCCTGCCTTCCCCATTTTGGAGAAGCTCAGGAGACCTAGTGAGTCAGCCAGGAGACCTGATAGAGGGCAGCAGGGGTGCCAGAGGCAGGAGGCCAGTGGGTGGCTGTGCATCTAGGAGAACAGACACGTACGATGGGCAGCAGGCGGCGGATGGAGCTGAAAAGACTCGAGAGTGAGTGGGCTGTGATGAGTTCCAGATTTTTCATCAGATTTGAGTGGGGTGCGAGTGGGAGTGCCTGTCACAGAGGTTAGGGACACAACAGGAAGAGTTTGTGAGGCAGATGGTGACTTTGGAGGGCACCTAGGTTGCTGTATTCATTGGGCTGGTAGACGTGGGGATCTGTAACTGGGGGGACAGGTCAGGAGCGATCTGGGCTGGAGTGGGAAATTTAGGGTCCTCTGCATACAGTTGGTAGTTGAATCCCTGTGGATGGATGAGCCCACCCAGGGAGGTATGAGCAGTCAGTGCCCTGGGTACAACTGTGGTTAAGGGCAGGGAAAAAGGCGCCCGTGAAGCAGGTATAAGGAGTGGCTGGCACTCTCTCCTGACCTTGTGAAAAGTTTGAGCAACTTGGCCGACCTAGCCCTTTCCACATGCCCTGAAGTAGCGAGCCCGTCACCGGCCCCTCAGTTCCCATCACAGGAGTGTGAGGCGACTAAGCCAGATAGGCGGCCTGTGCAGGCCTGGACAGACAGCTATAGCCTGCAGAAGCTCCATCCTCTTAGGGCCAGGGAGGGCCATCCCATGAACATGCCAGAGTACTTCAGAGAGAGCTGCACCTGGGCTCCCTCCTCCTCCTGACATTTCTATTTTGTTGGCACCACACATAAATGTGACATTATAAGGAAAATTGGGGTCCCATGACAATTGCTCCTCCAGAGGCTTTATGATTTTAAAAAACATATGTAAGCTGTACAGTGACCATGGGGTCTGAAATTGTAGGTTCTAATTTGCAAAAGGGAAGATATTACCTAATAGTTACAAGGCTAGGCTTTGGAGGCAGGTTGCCTGGGTTTACCTTCAGGCCGTGCCATTTACTACCTGTAAAGGTTTGGGCAGATTAGTTAACTTCCCCAGGCCTCAGCTTTCTCATCTGTAAAAGAGGAACAATAATTTGTTGTGAGGTTTCAAAAAGATGGTCCATTTAAAGCTCTTAATATGTACTAACTGCTCAATCAATGTTAGCTGGTTTTAAGCCAGTGTGAGGATGACCTAAAGACAGCACAGGTCAGGCTGGTCAGAGGGGCACCAGGAAGGGGGACTGGCCTCTTGTCAGAGCTGGAGGGTTCTCATCCCAGGATCCCTGGGGTTGATGAGGTCAGGGAAATCTGGCCACCTTTGTTCAGTGAATTATCACTTCCCAGATATGTGGGCCTGTTTCTTCCAAACACCCAAGGCTGCTCAATAGCTAAGTTGCTATTTGCATTTTCTGATTTAGTTAATGAAATAGTTCATAGTTTTACAATAACTCTTCATAAAAAGCTGCTATTTTATTTGTTCATTTGATTAACAGCTGAGTATTATACTTTCTAAGCAAATGAAAGAGAGAAAATTTAGGGGTGGCTTGGGCTCTTTGTGGAATGACAAGAGATACTGATATTTTACACTTGAAATAATTCTATATATCTATTCTTACAGTAAATAAGAGAACATCTTTTATTTGGTTTTAGGATAGCTAAGAGACATCAGGTGTCAGAAATTAAATAATTGTGGAGGAAAAGTCAAAATTGGGAATAGGACTTGTGTGGTGGCTCATGCCTGTAATCGCAACAGTTTGGGAGGCTAAGATAGGAGGATCGACTGAGCCCAGAAGTTCAAGACCAGCCTGGGAAATATGGGGAGACACCATCTCTACTAAATAAATAAATAAATAAGCTGGACAGGGTGGTGTATGACTGTGGTCCCAGCTTCTTCGGAGGCTGAGGCAGGAGGATTGCTTGAGTCCAGGAGGTCAAGGATGCAGTGAGCTGTGATTGAGCCATTGCACTCCAGCCTGGGTGACAGAGTAAGACCACTGTTTCAACAACAACAACTGGGAGTATCCAAATATGAGTTGATTTTTAAAAATCTAAATGGGGAAGGCTGGTATTTTTAAATTTCCATGGTAAAGGATATTACCACCAATTACAGAACAACAGCACTCTAATGGCAGCATAACCTGAATATACTGTTTGTGAAAATCTTTTGTAAGCTCTCCATGGTCACTGTATATTTTTTACTATGTATTTTTTTTATTGTGGTAAAATACATGTAATATAAAACTTCCATTTTAACAATTTAAAAATGTATAATTTAGTGGCGTTAAGTACATTCACACTGTCACCTCTATTTAATCCAGAATGTTTCTGTCACCCTGAAAGGAAGCCCCATAGCCATTGAGCAGTCACTACTCATTCCATCCTCCCCGCTGCCCCTGCTAACCACTAATCTATTGTCTGTCTCTATGATTTGCCTATTCTGGATATTTCCTATAAAAGGAATCATATAATGACTGTATTTTAAAAATATGACTTAACTCAGTCTGTCTTTTTATTAAAGGTAAAGCATTAGATGTGGAGGATTATGTACTCTCCTTCCTGAGACTCTGTTAAAGAAATATAATATATAAACCAACAAGGTCACAGGGATTGATAGAGAAGACATCGGTGACAGGAAACTTAATTTTAGATGCTGGAAGGTAAATAGAAAAGCAGAGAGGGAAGCCATCGCCTGAAGTGTGGATTGAACAGAGAGCCAATTTGCCCTTAGGATCCTGGGGAGTAACTGGGAGGTGCCATTTAAGAAGTGAGGAGGCATAGGGCTGAAGACAGGGGATTAACACTAAAGATGAACTCACATCAGTCAACCCTGGTCTTCCATCACCCACCACCTCATCTACAGAATGTCAGTGATCAGGTGTCCACTCCATCATGTGGCTCAGAGGTTTTTCTCTGGATGGTCCTGTGTGTTGACACCTAGGGGTGCCCCAGCAGCCCTGCCTGCTCAGTCTAAAGCAGGGCTCACCAGTCAGCAAGCCTTACCTAGTGAACTTCAGCTAGTTTCAGCACTAAGTTTCCAAAATAATTAATTTTAAGAGGGCTCACATTAATAACTTTTATCATGAATTTTCAGAAACTCAGGGATAAAAGACAATCCTAAAAGCTTCCAGAGCAGAAAGAAAAAGAACATGTAGAAAAAACAAGAATCAAAATGGCAACAAACTCCTCAGCATCAGTACTATATATTAGAATATAATGGTGCACTTTGGGAGGCCGAGGTAGGTAGATAACTTGAGCTGAGGAGTTCAAGACCAGCCTGGCCAACATGGCAAAACCCTATCTCTACTAAAAATACAAAAATTAGCCGGGAGCGGTAGCCTGCACCTGTAATCCCAGGTACTCGGGAGGCTAAGGGTTAAGTCATGAGAATCGCTTGAACCCCAGGAGGCGGAGATTGTGCCACTGCACTCAAGCCTGGGTGACAGAACGAGACCCTGACTCAGAAAAAAAAAAAGAATACAATGGTACAGTGTCTCAAAAAATGTGAAGGCAAATTATTTTCAACCTAGAATTCTACATTCATCAGACTACCAATCAAACGTGAGGAGAAAAATAACAACATTTTATTACATGCAAAGTTACAGATACCTTCTCCTCTTAGATGTGCTTGAGTAAAACTAGAGGTGAAACAAGACGAGAGTAGTAACTGCATGCAGGAGGATGGCAGTCAACCCAGCACAGCAGTGGAGGGACTTTCCAGGACAGCGACTGTGCAGCAGGACCAGAGTGTACTTGGTGCAGATTGGAGAGGGGGATCTGGGAAAGGGGTCTTCCGGAAAGAGGGGACTCAATGCAATACCTGATATTATGATGTAAACACATGCTATGGGTATGCTAATGACAGAAAGACAGCAGGAAATGAGTAAGGCAATGAGACACCAGACAAGAAAAAACACTATACAAGAGAGGAAATGTAGTTATGCACCTTCCTTTGCTTTGGAGAGGACATGTTTACTGTGTCATAATGATGTAAGCTAACTATTATTGATTTAACAAAAATGGTGAAATAACTATATTAGGAGGACATGGATGGGTGAGGAGGGGACAGCCTAAGAAAGTTAAACATCCATTAATCTTAACACCATAATCAATAGATAATGTCAACAGTGGATAAATCAAGAAATAGTGGTAGAAGCACATTATCTGGAAATATAGAAGTAACTAGTAGAAAAAAATAGCTTAAAAAAGTAAAAAACAAATGCTGGTGTTGGGGAAACAGAAATGAGGATGGAGGTGGCTAGGATAAAGGGCCATTGTTTCCTTTTTGATAAAGTGCAATTTTTAAAAAACATGGATGTATTACATTGATAAAAAATGAAGCAAATAACAAAAAGTCAACTCAAGCTGAGGTATGAGAAAGACAGTATGTGAATGGCATTTAAAAGCCAATTTATTTGTGATTAAGAGAGCTATGTATACAACTCTAGACAATTTTTTAAAATTTCAAATCCTATGGCAAATGAAAAATGGCTTCCTTAGAAAAGATGAACCTGCACCCAACAGAAATGAGCTTCTATCCATTTCCAGAAGAAAATTCATTGCTCATTATGAGAATACGTATAGGGTGTCTCTATGAACCTACAACCTGAGTTGTTAAAATTTAACAGTTTTAAAACTTTACAAGGGCCATGAAAAGCCTTTATAATGCTGTAAATTCCAACCTGGGTGGAGGCATGAGGTCCATACAAATTCTGGCTTCCTTCAACTTGAAGTAACTCGCATGTAAATCCTCAGGAATCAAGATGAATTCTAAAAGTGAAATACTTCTACTTGTGTAGAAAAAGCAGTTGAGCAGCATGTAGGTCGGTAAGAAAGAGATTCTAAATTCCACTCAGCATGTGCATACACCAGAAAAGGGGTATGGTCCCAGTGTGGACCCAGTATGGTCCAGAAAAGGGGTTGGGGCTGATATAAGGGCACATATATATGGTTGGCCAGGGAGTAGGAAAGAGACCTAAACTCCCATCTGTCATAGTGAGAGCTGAATAAATTATCATCTTTGATGAGAGTAGTCAACAAATAATGCCTAAAAATGAGAAAATCATGGATTAGCAATATAATATGTTATTTAGAAACATAGAGGTAAATCCTAAAATAATCAAATAATCAGCCCCCAAGAAATTGTAGGGGCTGAGTAAATTGGGCAGGAGTAAATGTTCCTCTCTGCCACAGTGAGCCCTTCTTGGCTCTAAAATGCCATGGACATCACAAGGTGTATTAGTCAGCTGTAGCTGCCATAACAAAATTCCACAGACTGGGTGACTTAAACAACAGAAATTTATTTCTCATGGTTCTGAAGAATGGAGTCCAAGATCAAGGTAATGGCAGGCTCAGCTTCTCCTGAGGTCTCTGTCCTTGTCTTGCAGATGGCTGTCTTCTCTCTATGTCTTCACATAGCTTTATCTATGTGCAGAGGCCCCCTGGTGTATCTTCCTCTTCTTACAAGAATGCCAGCCTTATTGGATTAGGGCCCCATCCTTATGCTCTCACTTAACCTTAATTACCTCTTAAAAGTTCCTTTCTCCAAATACAGTCACACTGGGGTTTAGGGCTTCAATATATGAGTTTTGGGGAGACACAATTCAGCTCATAACACAAGTGATTGGGAAAGAGTTGTACTATTCTAGAATAAGTTCTGTTTAACTCCAATGGGAACCAAATGACCAAATGGCCCTTCTTCAGAGCCTCCTACTGAAGAACTTGCATTAGCCAAGCCTAGGACCACAAAGCTGTGCACTAGAAGCTACATCTCTTGATGACAATGTTTGTCAACAACCTCAGGCTTCCATGGAGAAGAGCCCCCTAGAGAGGGATGCTGCATGATGGTGTCACAGTGTGAATACATGAGACACATAATCAGATGTGCTTCTGACCCAATTTCCCAAGTTTCAGTGATTTGGATGAGCGAACGTATCAAGGCATGGGAGACTGACTTGAGCAGAGTTTTGCGTTTTTGCTTTCCACAGACGGAATCTCCAAGCTGCATCACAATTCTGAAGTCCAAGGAGGAATCTCCAATTCTCCGGTTCCTGTGAAGACAAATGGATCTTGGATAGGAATACCTGGGCACCTGCTTGGTGACCAGAGGTTGTGCAGGACAGGAAAAGTATTCTTATTTTATTCTATGCCTTGGCTGTAATAATGTAAACATGGAATATTAATTTCACCAAAACTAAGATTATTCTAGTGGAAGGCTCATGGCTGAGAAGGGCACATATATATGGTTGGCCAGGGAGTAGGAAAGAGACCTAAACCCCCATCTCTCATAGTGAGAGCTCAATAAATTAGCATCTTTGATAGAGAGTAGTCAACAAATAATGCCTAAAAATGAAAAATCATGAATCAGCAATATAGATATGTTATTTAGAAACATAGAGGAAGATCCTAAAATAATCAGCAAAAACAGGAAAACATGGTTGCCTGTGGGAAGGGGGAAGAAAGAGATGAGGAAAAGTCTGCTGTTTTGTTTTATTTTATTTTATTAATTTTTTTAGAGACAGTATCTTACTATGTTTCCCAGGCTGGTCTCAAACTCCTGGCCTCAAACTGTCCTCCTGCCTCAGCTTCCTGAGTAGCTGGGATTACAGGCATTAGTCACCACACCTGGCTTGTTTTAGTTTATGTTTTAAACAACATATATTATAGAAGTAGCTGAAACTTTATATTTTGGGCATGTGTTAGTTTGATTAAAAATAAACCAATCAAATTGTAAGGGGGAAAATGAAGGAAAAATAAATCATGCTGACCCAATTTCATTTATTTTAAGATGACTATATAGAAAAAGGTCATAGTCACAGACAAAACAGCACTGTCAGTAATAGCAATAACAATAAGACAACATGCATCAGTTAATACTTTGGTAAGAAAGTTCACTTATTTGATAAGTATTTATTGAGCATTCAGTATGTGCCAGGCCATGGTAATTATAATAGTTGAGATTCCTGCTCTCTTAGATTTTCTATTCTAGTGGGGCAGACAGAAAAGTGCATAAATAATCAAATAAGTAAGATGTTTTAAAATAATGTTTAGTGTTTTGAGGAAAATAAAGGATAGTAGAGTGGAGAGTAACTGGGAGAAAGAAATGATTATTCAGACTGGATGGTCAGGGAAGGTTTCTTTAAAGAAGTAAGGTTTCAGCTCAGACCTGAGCAATGAAGAGGCAGCCATGGGAGAGGCAGAGGTAACGTGTTCTGAGCTTAGAACATACAAAGGCCCTGAGGCAGGAACACACTTGGTGTGTCTGAGGAATAGCCAGGAAGCCAATGTGACTGGGTGGTAGTGAGCGGTGGGGGAAGGGAGCCTGCGATGGGTATATGAAGCAGGCAGAAACCAAATCCTGCTGGGCCTCGTAGGTGCTTGTAAAGAGATTTCTTTCCAAGTTTGATGGGAAGTAACTGGAGGATTTTCAGCAGAGTAGTATCAGTATCTGATTTTTTTCTTTTAAAAAATGAGTCTGATTTTCTGGGGCTGGATTGGGGCAGAGGATGGAAACAGGAGGCCAGTGTGGAACAGGAAGTTTAAACACTTTAACAGAATTCCAGACGGGGTGAAGGCTGTGGAGATAGAAACCAGTACGCAGATTTGGGCTGAGAATCTTGGTTTAAGTGGAGCTCTAACGGGCAACTAAAAGGCCAGTGGGGAACCTTGGAGGGAGAGAGGTAGAAGGAAGAAATTCTACTCCTGCAGCCAGTCTCCCCAGATTCCCAGGCTCCCTTTGACATATGTGAACAGACGCTCTGGTCAGGGGCCGCTGAGGGACCTGAGTGATTATGCAGGAAATAAAGACTTGCCAGATTGCTTTAAACTCAGCCTGTCTCCATCCCGGCTTTCACCACACTTGACGTAAACGTGTAACTGAGCTTGTAAATAACTGTGCTTGGAGGCAGAGCTGGGAATTACGCCCCTCTAGACAGCTATTCAGAGGCTGAGAGAATAGGGCCCACTCGCTGTAATGCTATGCATTAAAAAGCACTTATGCTGCTAAAACCAGCATTAGAATTGCACATAAACATTGCTGTCATACTCTCAATGGGACTCTGGAGTCCAAGTGGGACTCTACGAATCTGCAGAGGGGAGAAAAGCCATCTCAGGCAGTGTGATGATCTCTCCCTAGCAGCCCAGCAAGCAACATCACCTCTTTTCTGTGGAGAATCCCTTCCATAAATGGGGAGAAAAATGAGCTTATTTCCAAGCCAAGATTAAACTGGGTCCATACTGCATGGAGATGATAGGCTTCTGAGAAAAGAGAAATGAAACCAAGCCAAGAAAGCGTATCCATCCAGAAGTGGCAGGAAGGGATGGCCCAGATGTTCTTAGGAGTTACCTGAACCTCCAAGCACAGTGCCTGGCACATAGCAAGTTGTGAATGAATGAATGAATGTGAGATTCATACATTCCCAAAGTGTAGTCTTAATATTTTATTTATTCAATTTCTGTTTAAGAATTAAACCTGCTGGGACGAGTATCCACAAACAGCCTTAGGGGTTACATTTGGGCAGGCTGCATCCACTCAGAAATTTGTGCTGCATACACAGTGCATCCATCCCATTCCAGTAATTCATCCCCTAATGTGATCTGAAGTCTAGAATTATCCATGGCTGAACAGAATGAAATTAGTCAAGATTAAATAGTCATCTGGAGTATATCTCCAGTGGACCACAGTCCATCCCAAAGGAAATAATTGCTGGGATTAGCTGGCTGTTCAGATAATTGTCAACTCTCAGTTTTACTTGGTTCCTAAAGAAGTGAAAAGAAATATTTCTAAAATCTCAAGTGCCCAGCTGGGAGGGGAAAGACATTGGATAAGAATGCTGCCCTGGTGTGAGGCCAGCCTTTATGCAGTGTGTCTCATTCCCCATCTATCAGAAGGAATCAAATTATTACTAGTCTTGCATGGATGCTACAAGGATAAATAAGTCAGTATGTAAGGACACTCTATCTCAGGCCCAACATATGCAAAGCTTCTCATGGAAGAGAAAAAAGATAATTAAAAGCAAACAAGCAAACAAAATCCCTTTGAAGCCCTAAAGCAGATGTCCCAGAATTTAGTACTACAGAGTCCTTCACTGGGCTTTATTGACCATTAGCACCATGTTGATTCTTATTTAATATGCAGTTATCAGTAGTAATGTATTTATCATTCTGCAACAAATTAAAAGCAACACACAATAAGAAAGTTTGGACCTTAAAGGAAAGGTATAGTGTTCTCTAGGAAAGAGATGGTCAGCCCTACGAAAAATCAGACATAAATGTATCCAACCTTTTACAAAGAGAAGGTGTTTATGTTCTGTTTGTATATCTAAAAGAGATACAGAATAAAAAAGGAGAAAATGAGAGAGCAAATTACACTGAAGTAGCTGAAACTTTATATTTTGGGCATGTATTAGTTTTATTAAAAATAAACCAATCAAATTGTAAGGGGGAAAATGAAGGAAAAATAGCCTCTGGCAATAGCCATCAAGACACGGTTATGTTTCTGGTCCTTCTTTCCTAAATACAAGATGTTTCAGAAATTTGTAGAACTTTTCAGTAATTTGACTATTAAAAATGTGAAAAATCAGAAAGTTTTAGGAATCTCTGTGGAGTTCTGGAAATGTTCTATATTGTGATCTACAATGGCAGTTACATAGGTATATACTTACATAAAAATATAGACCTATTTAAGATTTGTGCACTTACTATATGTATGTTATACATATATATATAAATCCTAGACAATGAAGTATTAAATTCTGGAAAAATTCATTTATGTGGAACATCTTATTTCGCAGTGTTGGCATATAAATGAAGGATCATTTTGCTTCCTCATACGTATTAATTGTAAAGGTAGCCACCACTGACAGAATATTTACCAAGTACCATACCCTATGCTAATGCCTGTAAAATTAACTCATTTAGTCTTCAAAAATTCCAGTCCTCAATAAAAATTGAGGTTCAGAGAAGCTAAAGTGTAAACTCCTCAACAACAGGGAACTGTATCTGTGATTGCAGCTTGTCTGTCTTCGGAATCATTGTATCCCCACCATGTAGACTGGTGTCTGGAATATGGTTAGTACTCAATGAACATTTGTGAAGTGAAAAATATTTTGTCCAATGTCGAGTAACCAATTTTTAAATTTTCTTTTTTTAACTTTTATTTGAAGCTCAGGGGTACATGTGCAAATTTGTCACATAGGTAAACTTGTGTCATGAGGGTTTTTTGTAAAGATTATTTCATCATCAGGTATTAAGCCTCATACCCATTAGTTGTTTTTCCGGATCCTCTCCCTCCTCCCACTCTCCATCCTCCGATAGGCCCCAGTGTGTGTTATTCCCCTCTATGTGTCCATGTGTTCTCATCATTTAGCTCTCACTTATAAGTGAGAACATGCAGTATTTGGTTTTCTGTTCCTGTGTTAGTTTGCTAAGGTTTATGGCCTCCAGTTCCATCCATGTTCCTGCAAAGGACATGACTTTGTTCTTTTTATGGCTGCATAGTATTCCATGGTGTATATGTACTACATTTTCTTTATCCAGTCTATCACCGATGGGCATTTAGGTTGAGTCCATGTCTTTGCTATTGTGTATAGTGATGCAATGAACATATGCTTGCGTGTGTCTTAATAATAGAATGATTTATATTCCTTTGGGTATATGGGATTGTTGGGTTGAATCACCACACTGTCTTCCACAATGTTTGAACTAATTTAAACTCCCACCAACAGTGTAAAAACATTCCTTTTTCTCCACAACCTTGCCAGCATCTGTTGTTTTTTGACTTTTTCATCATAGCCTTTCTGACTAGTGTGAGATGGTATCTCGTGGTCTTGGTTTGCATTTCTCTGATGATCAGTGATGTTGAGCTTTTTTTTTTCATATGATTGTTGACTGTATGTATGTCTTCATTTGAAAAGTGTCTGTTCAGGCAGGGTGCAGTGGCTCATGCCTGTAATCCCAGCACTTTGGGAGGCTGAGCCAGGTGGATCACCTGAGGTTAGGAGTTTGAGACCAGCCTGGCCAAAATGGTGAAATCCAAGTTGCTGCAAAAGACTATTATATTCCTTTTTATGGCTGAGTAGTATTCCATGGTGTATATATGTCATGTAACTGATATTGGAAGACTCAGAATTGGACCTTGTGTCTGACTGCAAAGCCCAAATTCTTTACCATTCAATGATATTCACTCTCAATTAAAATATTTGAGTCTGTATAATAGCCAGCCTAAAACCATTGTAAACAAACTTTAGGAATACCAAATTGAAGTAAGCCATACCTACAAAAAAGGTATATGAAACATAGCTGTAAGTTTTTAAAATAGTAGTAAAATGAATACCATGTGTCCACCACAGTTAAGAAGTATATCATCATAAGGACCTTAGCAGCCCTGTATCTCCTTCCATAGATCTCTAGAGGTAACCACACCTGAATTTTGTGCTTATCAATTCTTTGCCTTTCTAGATTGTTTTAGCACATGTTGATATCTTTACATCATACAGTGCTTTGTTTTCTTCTTGGTTTTGAACTATAAATAACAGATGACTTTTTCACTCCTCTCACTACATTGGTCTTTAATCTTAATGAGTGACCCAGTCCTTTACTTTCTCTACATTCTTTGAATCCATCAGCCCACTTATTATACAGCATGTTTTAAAAAAATTAGTAATTCTCTTCCAAATATCATAATCTCTTTTCTCTCTTTCTCTTTTCATTGAACCTGTTTAGTAGAGTGCTTGTAGATGTTCAACAGGAAGCTTGGGTGTGCGTGTATTGATTTGTACCATTTGCTAATTTTCTTGGTGTAAATTTTCCTACTGTCAATGATTTCAAGCTATCACTAGGATGCAACTGAACATGGGTTTGGAAGAGATGCACACAATTGGTTCTTGCAAGCTGGTACAAACCAGCTCCAATATATCCTTGAATCTACTACAAAAAAACCTCAATCCTGGATAAGACCAACTAAACATTTTCAGGCCAAACAAAACCAGAAATCGGAGGGCAAAAGACCTTCAATTTAGTCGAAGCAGGTCAGCATCTTCAGGGCAGAGAATGGAGTTGTATTCGTTTTCTATTCCTGCTGTAACAAATTACCACAGATTTGGTTGCTTAAGCAACAAAAGTTTATCCTCTTACAGTTCTGTAGGCCAAAAGTTGGAAATGAGCCCTAGAAGGCTAAAATCAAGGTATCAGCAGATCTATGCTCCTGTAAGTTTCTAAGGGAGAATGAGTTTCCTTGCCTTTATTCTAGAGTCTAGAGCTACATTCATTGCATTCCTTGGCTCATGGCCCCTTCCTTTATCTTCAGTGCCAGCAGATATACAGCTTCTCTCTGCTTATTTCTCACAGTCAGCAAATCTTCTTCTGCCTCCCTCTTGTAAAGACACTGTGATCACATTTAGGGCTTAATGGGATAATCCAGGATAGTCTACCCTTATCACATCTTCAAACTTCCTCTTGCCATAGATGGTAACATTCACAGGTTCCAGAGATTGTGATCTGGATATCTTTGGGGGCCATTATTCAGGTTCCCACAAGGGTAGGGAAGGGAAGACAATGAATCTGGAAAAGTAAGTGGAAGGTGTCAAGCAAAATCCACCCTTCTGCCCCACAGCATCCCTTCCTTCCCTTCCTTGAGGTGAAAGGCTCATGTCTCTGACACTGGAAATACGTAAAGTCCCGTCAGGTACCATGTTGTTGTGCAGTGATGTCAATTTGGTCATACCTTTTTTTTAAAAAAAACTTCTTTATTTTCCGTTTTCCACATATGCTAAAATTTGGTTGTACTTTCTTCTGAAATCTAAAGCATTAGACACCACCAATGTTCTTCATACATAGTATGAGGAAAAGGGGTAGGAGCCCATCAATTAATATACACGGTGGCTTTTATAGTCCCTCTTTCTATAACTGGTGTCCTGAGGTCCATGTTGAGAATTAAAGATACCAGGGAATCCAGGGTTCTTGCTGCTTCCGAGGTTCACTTAGCAGGGGTACAGTTAGCATAATGTCATTGCTGTGATGAAGTAGGATGATGTTCTGTGGGCTGCCAAAATGACAGAAATCTCTCTACTACACAGCTGCTGCACAGGATGCATGGGCGACTATTCTAAGACATCCGCCACATTCCTGGGTCGCACTTTGGCGTGAGGCATGACTCCTCTCTAATATTCTGTCCCAACTAAGGGAGGGTGTGTCAGACTCAGCCCAAGGTGTGAGAGGTGAGTATGGGTAAAGCAGCCCAGAGGGTCTTTTATCTCAGCTGCAGAGAGTAGGATAAACTGGTTCTACAAGTTGCCGGCTGAGTTTTTCTATCTTACACCCAGACAAGTTGTTTTTGAACTTAAGAACCATAATTTGCTGCTATTGTCTACCTGGTTTCACAGTGACCCCTTCTCTCAAATCAGTATGTGCTTCACATCTAACTGGGTTGGCTGGGAAGCCCTCAGGGTATGAGGAAGGAAATTCACTGAGTGCTGAGCAGGGTGGGAATGCAAGGAACACATCAGTGGACTCTTTGAAATATTATCCACACCATCTCTCTCATTTCACATCACCCTCCAGCGGTGGCTCTCTTTTGTCACCATTTTCAGCCAAACTTGGTGAGATCTCTTCATTTCTCCACCTGCCATTCACTCCTCAACCCACTCCATTCAGACTTACACAACATCTCTGTCCTCAACACCTCCAAGTTAGCTAGGACTTCTGCCTCCCGGTGAACATGTTTCAGCCCTTATCTTAGTTGCCCTTTCAGCCTCAATCTTTCACTGTTTGCTTGTGTTGGATGGTCTCTGTTGCCCCTCTAGATCTGTTCTTTATCCTTGCCACCCTGTTCTATGCCCCAGATTACATCAACAGGCCCCCATGCCTTCTGAGTAACATTTAGGTTTGGCCAGTGAAAGTCCAGGGAGGAGATCAGAGAGAAGAGAGAAAGGTCAGGGTATTTATTCTCTTGGCTTATTCCCCACCAGGCTTAGTTTGGCAATTGCTGGGCAGCCCGCTCTGACAGCTACAGCTCTACTGGATTCAGGTAGAATCCCTCTCTCCTCATTCCCCTTTGAGCCTGGGGGTGGTAAGACTAACTTGTTGCTGGCCCTGGTGTGCTTCAATATTCCGTGCTGGTTTTCCTTAACACTGTTCACCCCTTTGCAAATAATCCATTCATTAAACACTTTCGTCACCTCTTTTGGATATGCCAATATATATTGATTTCTTTTTGCTCGAAACATATTTTACTGGGCATCATGACAGCTCATTGTCCTGCTTTCATCCAACCTTTCTGTCCCCTCCTCTGTCTCCTTGGCAGATTTCTCCTATTTCACTGAATCATAAATTTTGGAATTCCGTTAAGTCCGTAGCTCTCTTTTCTTCCTACTGTATTCCCTTCTAAGGAACCGTCTTCAATATCCACATTTTCTAACTACATGTAGGCCAATGACTCACAAACTTGTTGCTCCAGCCACACCTGTCATTTAGACCCAGACATATAATTCAACTTCCTTTTTTCGACAGTTTCATTCATTAAATCAGTGAATATTTTTCTAGAGTCTATTGTGTTCCAGGCCTTGTTTTAGAGTTTTAAAATACTTAAAAAGCCCTCAAACTCTACTCGTCCCAATGGAATCTATGATTTATCACCCCCTTCCCCAACCCTCTTCCTCTTCCATTGTTTCCTACTCCAGTGAGTGACACCAACATCACCCATCCAACCCCACAATTAGGAACCTAGGGGACATCTTTAATGGCTTCCCTTTTCTCATTCTCCATAGCTGGCTCATCAAGTGCTATCAAATTATCACCTAAATGTTTCTTGAATCTAACCAATTTTCTCTATCTCTGCCACCACTACCATGATACAAGTTTCTTTTTTTTTTTTAACCAGTACAGCATTAACTGCAGTAGTCTCCTTTCTTGTTCCCCACTCCAATAAATAGTGAACTTTATGAGGCACAAATCTGTCCATGCTATATTCAGCCTCAGTTTAAGATCTCCCAATACCTTCTGCTTGCTCTTATACAAAGCCACTGGAGGCCTGCCTCCTGCCCACCTTTCCAGCCTCTTCTCAGACCACACTCTCTTCAGCTCCCTGTTCTCTAGCCTTTCTTGTCTTCCTGGAATTGACATGTTTCTCCCTGTTACAGAATCTTGACCCTTATTATTCCCTTTGTTTTTTGACACTCTTCCCACATACCCTACTTTACTCAATAGCAAATGGTTATCTTTTAGCCCTCAGCTAAAATGTTGCGTCCTCAAAGATGCCTTTCCTGGTGCAACAGAGTTTCAAACTACACAGCTCTGTTATTGATTTGAAATAATAATAAATATATTTTGGTTTCTACCCCCTTGTTTCTGACATAGAGCTCCTAAAACTCTTGTAGATGAGAGTGCTTTAGGAGGGTCTTTTTTTTCTAATATTTGGTCTTTGATCCCCAGTTCCTGACACAGAGCCCCAAAGAGTTTCTAATTTCCTGAGTGATAGGAGTGTCTGACACAGAGCTCCTAAATCTCTTGGAATTTCCTGGGTGATAGGAGTGTTTTTGTTGTTGTTGTTCAGTAAGGCAACTCTTGGTGGGCTCCTAGATGGATGCAGAAAGTCCAAGCTATGATTGTAAGCTTGGAGCTTTCAGTCCCATCTCCATTCTCTGACAAAGGGGACTGGAGCTCAAAATAGGGTTAATAATTGAGTATGACTATATGATGAAGCTGCCATAAAAAATCCCCAAAGTATGAGGTTTGGAGAGCTTGCACATTGGTGAACAAAAACACATCCATGACCAGGAGGGTGGTGCACCCCAGCTCCATGCGGAGGGAGGTCCTGCGCTTAGGACTCTTCTGAACCTTGCCTTCCGTATCCTTTCATCTGGCCGTTCATCTGTATCCTTTGTAGTATCTTTATATCAGCCAGTATACCTAAGTGTTTTCCTGAGTTCTGTGAGCCATTCTAGCAAAAGATTAAACCTGAGGAGGGGGTTGTGGGAATCCTCAATTTATAGCCAGTTGGTAAGAGTACAGGTCACAACCTGGCACTTGTGACTAGCATCTGAAGTGGGGGGAAGTCAGGTGGGATTGAACTCCTCACTTATGAGGTCTGTGCTAAGTCTGCACTAGTGTCAGAATTGAATTGAATTGTAGGACACCTATTTGATGTCAGAGAACTGGTTGGTATGGAAAAAATTCCACATGTCTTGTGTCTGAAGTGAAGTATTGAGAGTGGTGTATGAGAGGAAAACCAGTTGGTTTCTTCCTGTATTCATTGACTTGGAAAGTACCAGACACCACTTCTTTATACCATTTATCACAGATGTAATTCTACGTTAATTTGCATGCTACTTTGAATAATAGACTGTAACTGTACTTGAGAGACCTTATGTGTTATGTTCAACATCACATTCATGAGTGCCTGGCACATAGCAGGTGCTCAATAAATAGCTGTGCAATGAAAGGGTGAAGGAAGAGTTTTACTGAGATTGAGGCTTGTTATAGTAAGAATAAGCTCTAGGCTTGCATCAGTGTCATTTCCTCCTTAATTCAGTTTCTCAGAAGTTTTGGAGGAAGTCAGGTAGTTCAATAAATGTTGGTGCCATGAGACAATAGCCTTGGCCTGTGAGCTGTTCTGAGAGATGTTCATATCCCATAGCCAGTCCCCAAAGCCTCAAAAGAAAAATGCTTTGTCAATTTGTCACTTGATCCCTGAAGGATAGACTGTATTGATAAGAAATGCATATTATTTAATGATTTAATTACCTTCCTTAGTTTTATTAGAACAATAAAACCTGGTTTTATCACCAAAATTTAAATTAAAATTCTATTAGAGCAAAATTTGAAGAAATGGAAATGTTGAGTTATGAACAGGTGCTTTTCTCACTAATCCTTGACTACTTAGTATCAGTCACAATTTTTCCTAATTTATTTCTCTTTAAAAGGTGGACAGGACTTTTCAGGTTAATTCCTTATGTGCTTTAACTTCATTTAGGGCTTGCCCACTGATACACTGACAGTGATAGAACTCTGGCCAACTCTGCGTCAGAAACCTTAGAGGGCAACTCCTGATAATCTCTCACTTCTAATTTGACTTCCTTCTAACTTAATCAGAAGAGATGAAAGTCTTTCTCCTAGGATTCCCGTTAGAGACAGCTAGTATTTATTGAGCACTCACTATGTGCCAGGCACTGTCCTGGCCCTTTGCACAGATTTTTATTCTTTAATTCTTTCCATAAATTTTTCTTTCCAGATAGAGAAATGAAGGCTCAGGACCTTACAGCTATAACTGGCCCCCAAAACTTATAACTAGCACTTACTGGGGCGAAAAGTCAGTTTCAGAATCCTTGCTTTGGGGCTCTTTCTCTTAACCATTAATGCTGACTTCCTGCATCCTTTTTGATAGAATCTGAAAATAAATTTCTTTCAGTGTATTTGTACGCTTGCTATCATAAAATCCTGTGGTTTTTTTAAATAGTTGGAAAGATGAAGTTTTCCATATTTCCATCTCTACTGCTTTACCTGTAAGTGTTTTGAGGCATTCTTGAGCCTTGCAAAAATGGCTTGATAAAATCCAGCCAATTAAGAGATGAATACAAATAAAGAGCTAAAAATAGAGAAGTCATGATAAACAAATTGGTGTTGGGAATTGAATCCATTATATTTAAACTAAGACTCAACAACTGTGAGAACTATGGCTATGCATCTTGACCAATAAAAACAAGTAAGAATAGATTTAAAATGTGAAGAAGACAATAGGAGGAAAGAAAGGAAGGCGAATTTCCTTAGTTTGTAGATGAATGAATCAATCAATGCTGCCTCAAATTTAAGCATCTGGTTTATTTAAAAAGGTAATGACCCCAGCCTCTAAGAGTGCTTCTTAAACTTTGTTATCAATTTTAGTGCTATAGTTAGGGAATCTCTAATAGTGAAAAAGCATTTATCTGAAGTTCAGGCATTTCTTCATTTCATTTTGATTTTTCTTTCTTCTTTAAATTCAATTAAATTTCAATGTAATATTTTTTTCTTAACATTAGTCTATAGCATTATTTTATTTTTATAAAATATTTCTCATGCTTATTCTTTCTCACTCTGAAATAAATGTCTGAAATGAAGTTTATCTATATTAACAATGATTATTTTGGGGTGGAGGAGTTTGGGAATATTTTCCCATATAACTGCAATTCCATTATCACAGCTAACAAAATTAGCAACAATTCCTTAACATCATGTAATTCTCAGTCTATGTGAAAAACTCTCCAAACTATCTTCCAAGTTGTTATTCAAACTAGAGTTCAATCAAGGACCACACATTGCATTTCATTGTTATGTCTGTTAAGTCTCATTGCCTTATTTAATGTTAAACAACCTCCTTCCTTTTATTCCCCTTAACAATAATTGGTCAAAAACCAGGCCACTGGTCCTTTACAGTGTACCACTTTCTGGACATTTGGTCATTTGTGATATCATTTCACTCATTTCCCTAATCTTTGTATTTCTTGTAAACTGAAAGTCAAAACTAAAGACTTGCTTAGTTTCGGCCTAAGTGGTTTTGGCAAGAGCATGTCATAGCTGATGTTGTACTTCACATTGCTTCATTTTGGAAGGCACCTACTGTCTGGTTGTCCCACTGAACACTGAGATAGAGCCTTGAGTTTAGGTGGCAACAGCCAGGTCCCTCCTTTATTAAGTCAGACGCTCCCCCCTGTGACTGGGAAATAATCTTGGGGGTGACGTTTTGGCACCAAACTATCCCATTATGGTTTTAACATGTATTGATGACACATGCATGAATCATTTCTCTTATTAGGGGATACAAAATAGTGATTTTTAAATTCTGTAAATCTATATATTATTAGCTGGGGCTTTACTGTAAAGAAGAATGTTCTATCATCATCTGGTACTAGTTGGAAAGGCAGGCTAATGCCTAATTCTTTCCCATTATTATAGAATTTTAAATATTGTATAATAATGTTATAACTTAATATTATTATATTATTATAATAGCTTCCTTCACTGGTGATGAGTGATTTTCCTTTTGGCTGTCTCTCTTTTGATTATCATTATAGATTCATGGATTCTTATATATTCAATTTACAGCTATCATTTATTTGATGCTTAAATTATCCAAACTTTGACCAGTAGAAAACCCTTCAAGATAATGCCTACATCCTTTTAATATAACTCCATTTTTCTTTGGAAGCTTCCTTGCTTTCTGGGTGCCTTGAGTTGGTTTTTAGAAGAGCAAACACTCGTCATTCTTCCAGGTATTGAGAGGAGACATTTACTCAAGCAGGTGTATCTGATGCCCACATTTACATACTTAGCCCAAAGCTGGGTGCTGTGAAAGAACCAAAGATATGTTTCATTATTAGCTTGTGAGAAGCTCATATTCTTGCCACAGAGATGACTAGCACCAAGTACAATTAAGGGAAAGTAGAGGAAAGCGTTTGTTCTGGGTTGACTGATAATCAGGAGGGTGGGGGTACTTCTGACACTGGCCTTGGGGCCAGCCCAGGGCAGATAGTCTCCTAGTTCTGTGAAACCCAGGCTGGGTCCCAGAGTACTCACCTCAAACCCCACCACTGAAACGGCATCTCTGGAAGGTGCTGGGGTTTATTTGAGAGTTTGGCTTTGGAGGTAGCACAAGGTTTCCAGGAAGGGGATTCTGGGGTCGGGGTGGGAAGTAGGTGGGTGAGCTGGTGTGTCGCTTCACCTGAAATTTCATGACCTGGAAGGAGTGTTCTCAGTGGGCCACTGATTGGCTCAGGTAATGATTTGTGGCTTCTCTGTCTCACTTTCTATCCACTATGTTGTCAACTTCAAGCAGGCAGCA
The DNA here is from genome assembly GCF_029289425.2 of Pan paniscus. Taxonomy (NCBI): domain Eukaryota; kingdom Metazoa; phylum Chordata; class Mammalia; order Primates; family Hominidae; genus Pan; species Pan paniscus. The sequence continues at coordinate 135,701,504 of NC_085926.1, read as the reverse complement.
AGCCTACCTTGTTCACTTTCCTATGTCCAGAGCCCTGCCACCATGACCTGTACATCAATAATTATTTGATGCAAGTTAAAATCTTCTAAAAAATACTTGGAATTTGAAGTAGTCAAGAGGAGAAATAGGCAGAGGATCACAAACTTGATCTTGCAATAGACCTAGAGTTAGGTATAATAGGAGAAAATATAACACAAAATAATCAGATAATACCTCTAATGAACTTGGCTTTGTGCCCAGCAGATAGTAAAAGACTGGCTAAATACTTTTAAAGATAGCACAGCATATTGGATCAACAGCTATCTTCACCATGTTTTTGCTTGTGTAATACTGGTCAAGTTACTTTACCCCCCGAGACTCAGTTTCCTCATCTGTAAAATGGGGACCCATAACAGTGCCAAATTCACAGGGATGTTGTGGGGATTAAATGAGATAATGCATATAAAGTGCTTAACCCAGAGCCTAACACCAAGTCGCTGTTCCACGTGTGTCAGCTGCCAGTATTTTTACTGGCAGTAGGTGAGGGTGGATGAGATTAATTGTGTCAGATGCTGCAGAGAATTTCAGAAAGTCAGGACTTGGATAGAGCCTTTGAAACTGGAGCAGATGTCATAAGTAAGTCTGAAGAACAGCTTCATTCCAGTGGTGGCCATGAGAGTGAAAGCAAAGTGAAAATGGGGCAATTATGACATTCATCTAATAAGTTTAGCTGAAAATAAAAAAGATTTAGACTGGTAAGTTGATAGAAGAGCAAAAATATGGGTGTTCTGTGATGTTTTAAATAGAGGTGTGACCTTTTTCTATTTGAAGGAAGAAAGGAAGAGTCCAGAACAGAAGGAAAAACTAAAAATAGTGGAAAGATGAGCAATGAATGTGGGCTGAAGTAGTAGGGTTCAACACAGACTAATCCCACTTTCTACTGTTTATCACTGGGAAAAGAGAGAGAGAGAGGGAGAGAGAGAGGAGAGGGAATAGATTTTTCTACTCAAACACCACATGGTTCTTCCATTAAAACCCAGTGAGGCTTGAGTCTTGTTTTTGCACTTATTGACCATATGATCTTACTGCGATTACTTAGCCTCTTGAAACTATTTCTTCTTCTGGACAGTGAAGATAATACTGCCAACCTTGCAGGGGTACCTTAAAAATTAGAGATAATGAATATAAAACACAAGTGACTTTGTAGGTAATCAATAAATGATAGTTACTAGGTTATTAGTAGATCATACTAACATTACATCCTCTAATCTCATAAGAAATTTTCTTGAAATTAATGTACTTGTCTTTAAACATATATTTGAAAAATTGTTCAAAGGGATCTTGTAAGGGATAATTTTTAATGTAAATATAATATATTCCATACTGAAAGATGAAGATGGCAATTATAGGATCAGGCTAGCAACTTTGGTGCCCCGTTGTCCTTCTAAAATATAGGTACATTGAACACAGGTGATTCCACAATAAAGGTAGTGATGAGTTGAAAAGGGGCTATAATTCTTAATAGTAACAATAATAATGATGATAATAATAATGGAATATTATCAGAACTGGAGTTCTACTTAATTGAAGCTTCTGATTAATTTCAGACAGATCAGATAACCCTTATCATTTCTACATTTGTCAAATATCATTCTGTAACATGTGCACCTGCTAGACGTCTATTAAGTGTCATCAATAGGACATAATTTGATCTTTCTTTGGTAATTCAGCATCCTACAGTGCCATAGGTGGTCATTACAAACATTAATAAGAAGTACAGTTCTGTAGGGGGAAATCAAGAAGATTGAAGGCATTAGACTGATTTAGTGCTCACTCCAGGATACCACCTCTTTATAAAGACACACTTTCATGTATTTCTTCTAAAAGAAATTCCAGCTTGTAATGGAAGTTTGTTGTACTCTGGCTAATCTAATTCTCCCTAAGTGGTGTTTATTTCCCTAGGCCCCATGATGTTTCTCTGGAAGTCCATTCTATTTTCTGCCAGGCTCTGGGTTCAGGGGCATCCTTATTTGGTGCTATTAGCTACTTTCTTCCCTAACTTATCACCTTGTCCTAGTTGGGCCCATTATTGAATGTACATTATTGCAATGAAGCAAAATTAAAATATCAGCATAGAACTTTTGTTTAGATACCTAATTATGTGGCAATTAGAATTTTTGTGAGGTGTTTTGACATTTTTACAAGCTTGTACTCGGAAGAGCTAATTTGCATTTCAATATAGAGTTTTACTAGTTGAGAATTCACACCAAGAAGACAGAATCAAAGATTATTTCTGGCGGTGACAGCACTGTAAGGACAGCATGTCTTAGTTGAACAACAGCTTTTTAAGGAACAACCTAGATGCATAGGTTTCTTCTTCCCAAGGGACTCTAACAGGCTTATAGTCTTCAGCTGAACTGTATACGAAGGTTCATCACAGAGAAAGTTTATAAGCTGTTTGTAAAAAAGAAAATAGTCTTATGACAAGAAAGGTAATGTTTTATTGTTAATGTTTTTGCTAAACTACATCATTTCGGTGCTGATTCAAATGTTTTTTCCAAATAACTTTTGGTTTTTAGCATCACTGTGTTTTCTGTCCCAAACTCTAAATCCATCTTTCAACTGGAAACATCAATTCCCGTAAAGTTCAAAAAGATGTTAGTGAGTTTCAGCAGCAAAGATATTTCCCATATTTAAAAAACTAAATCACAGAGCCCATTAGGTCTGGTGACCACATATCCAGTAGAGTCATTTTTACAAGGATAAATCAAGTCACAAGCATGCCATCACACACGGTACAGGGTTGCCACATTGTTTTATTGGCAAAATTTTTAATTAGGTCTGATATATTAAGAATGCATCTTGTAAATTTACTTTTCCAACAACTCTCACCCAATAGGTTCCCAAAGTTTATTCAAGATCTCAGAGACAGGACAAACAGGCACTACAAATTGTCTACCCAAAACCCTCTTGACATCTTCAGGCACCCAGGAGCCCCATTAACCTAGAAGTGAAAGAGCAGAGAGAAGACTCATTTGTGCCTGTAGTTGGGAAAATGCAACTTCACTTTGGGATGAACCTGCAGCATTTTACATGCCCACAAGACGGCAGTATTGCCCCAGGATGTTAATGCAACCACCAGGGAGCCTCCTGGACAGCTGGCTGCAGAGCCTGAACTAGGGGAACGTTTTGAATACTGGTGAAAAGCCAAAAAGACACCAAGCCCAGGATTGAAGAGGGTTGCACAGGGAATGTAGGAATCTGGGGAAGTAGAAATCTGGGCCAGCTTCCAATTCAAGGATTGTGTTTGTAGAAATAGTATAATTTTATATATCCAGGTGCTGGCAACTTTTTCAGAAAGTGAAACTTAGGAGCCTTTTTGATTTTGAATTACATTTTCCTATGGTTTCTCCTGTCATTTGTTTAGAAAGCAAACTGAGACTAGGGATTTCTTTTAGAAAGAGAGTTTCAGGGCAAAACCATACATCACCCTGACTCAAAAGAATTAATCATTGGAAGACAATTTTTCAAGAAAAGCATAAATTAAAAATAAAGAAAAGCATAAATTAAAAACATATATTCATATTTATCAGGGTAGATTTCTTTTTCTTCTTGAGTTTTTAAATGTTTTGGTGCATTAATAGACATTAGCATCAGTTACCTTTACTATTACTACTTTGGATGATTAGAGTATTGCTGGACATGGTAGTTTCTTTTTAAATTTGTTAGTTTAATATATGCCTGGATGTAGTATTTCAACACTTGGGAGGCTCAGTGGTGTGTGTGCAAGTGTGTAACTGTGCTTCTGTGTCATGCTGGGAAATTTATTGTAGAAAGGCCAAGACAGTTCTTAGTGCCTTTGGATCCTGTCCCTTCCCCATCCTCCAGCCATCCCACCCCTGGGTACCTGCAGAACAGAAGGATTTGTCAATAGGAAAACAGCGTCCAGCAACCCTCATTCAAACCATATTAGTTGTATTTTCCACAAGAAGTGTCCTGCTTTTATCCTAGGAAGAAAAACTTCTGGGCCCTTTTGGTTAAGTGGGATGAGTTACCAGCAAAACCCAGCAACTTTCTTGCTTTGACAGGGGCTGGTTAGGTCAAGTAATGTGATAGCATAGGCACTGAATGTGACAGGGCTGGAACTGAGAAAATCAAAAGAAAAAAATCAAGAAAGTACTTAAAAATGTATTATATAAAGTTAGACTAAAATTTTAAAATAGCAACACTCAGTATTGACATTATAAATTGGCATACCCCTTTTAAAAAAACAAAATGCAAAGGACTTAAAAATTTTTCTAGACTTTGACTTAGTAAGAGCACTAGTGAGACTAACTCTAAGAGAATAATTTGGTGGTGGGGGCGGGGGAAACACATATACCAAAACATACACATAAGTTCTTTCATTTGTACCATTTCTTTAAATAGTTTGGTACCACCCACAACCCCCGAAAAAAAGAAAAAAAGAAAAAAAAGAGCCATTTGCAAAAATATTCTTTGTAGCATTTGTAATTCTCAAAAATTGAAAAAATTAAATGTTGAACAGATGATAAAATAGTGATTAGATATGTAAGGTATACCTAACTACTGGATGAAACATTACACAGTATTAAAAATAAGTATAAATACCATTTAGTAACATTTAAAAATGCTAATTTTATGAGGTATAGTGAAAATAATGATCTGCAATGGGACAAGGAATAGCCCTGCTAGGCCAGGGCTATTCCAATTGCAGCAATGGGGCTTCTCTCTAAACAGTGCCTGGTGCCTAGTATGTTCAGGGGGCAGTAAATAGATTCAGGGTATGGCTGTGTCTCTAGAGAGAGTCCTGTAATCAGTATCTGTCTGCCCAGTGAGTACACTTTTGCTTTGCTGCAGAACTGAGCTTGGTGTTAGGACATCCATGACAGGAACTTCAGCTTCCAAGTAAATGGCTATATGGTCTCAGTCATGCTAAGAACTCTCCTGTATTCCTGAATGAAATCTGCAAAATGGAAACAAAGAAGTCACAACTGTCCCCCAGCTTCTCCCTTCTCACCTGGCAGTGATTTGAGTTAGTGAACCAAAAAAATGCTGTAAGCAAGCAAAGGGAAATCAACTTTACTCTTTCTATCAAGTAGCATCCACTTTGTACATTCAACTTTATGGATTACATAGGGTAAAAACGTGGTTTCTCCATGACTGACTCCCCTCCTCCCACCATCTAACAGACTTCTTATCTTCCTCCACTTGCTACCTACACAGACTGCAAACAGTTCTCACGTTAGTCAAAATCATACACAATTAGTGAGGCAAATTGGTTGAAATATAAATCATATCATATATTCCAAAGACAAATATGAATGATTTATGGATAGGGTTACGGGTTCTTCAGGAGAATATTTTTGTCAGTTCTTCTTTACAGGACTCCAAATAATTAATAGTTAATTGTATATTGATTTTTGTGCAGATACAGTACAATATAAGCTGATAAAATTCCAGGTTCCTAACCACATACCCATCAGAGTCAAAGTAATAGGACAGGCAAAGCAATAAGACTGGAGGAGGTTGCCCTGACTCAGCAAGCTCCCTTCAGCATGTCATTCTCACCTTGAGACACAAAATGGCTTCTCCAACTTTATTTGCTAACGATCCTACCTTGGCTACAACCACTCCATGGGGTGAACAGTTAGTGTGAAGACACTTCAGATCAATTGTGATTGTCTACAAATGTCAGTGACAGAGACTTTTATAATTTTGTGACTATTTATTATTTCTTATGTAAATTAGAATAAATATTATAAATTATTCTGAAAAGATTAATTCTGTCTTTGTAACCAACTTGGATAAAATAGGAGTTGTGGGTGAGTTATTAAAATAATTCCAAATGCCATCTAGCTTTTCTAGAGCGGTTCTTTTCTCTTTCTACTTTCAACAGAAGAGATACTTGAATTTTGTATTCTTCAAATACTAGTCATGTTTCATCCTTGCCAAGTCTTGAGGTACGGGTAGAAAAGTGACAGCGGTGCAGGTTGTGGATTAAGTGCTATTTCAATTAAAAGTGTCATGGAGGTCCCCTGCTACTTACCTGTGCATCGTTTGCTCATGGGGGAATGGATTAGTGGATGGGATGGAGTTAAAGATTAGTGGCCAGAAGAAAAATGGATAATTGGGCTGAGCTTGAGAAAGTCACCTTCCAGGGACTATTACCAGCACTGTGTTGCTCTTAAGAGGGCCAGGCCTCAAATAGCAGCCAAATTCCCAGTAACGAGCCAGCATCTAGAAAGAAAGAGAACTAGAAAAGAAACCAAAAACAGGCATCACTTTCCTAGATTAAGTTTCTTTTCCTTTTATTGCAATGGTTTTATACATGAATGGGCTACATTTGCCTCTGCAGCCAAAATAATTTCCATGTTATATTGTGCTTATGGTAAATGAATTGGAACTCAAGCCCTCAGAGTTTAAAGAGCTATTACCGCTCTGTGTGTGAGCCAGGACTGCGGGGCTGCATGCGTCAGTAAATCACCACTGTGCTCTTGTTTGGTCCAGGGCCAAGAATGTAACCATCCTCCAGAAGGTAATGGAAGATTCCAAAGGTCTGACTTATTAGCAAATTCAGGACATAAAAGTCACATGCATTTTTTAAAAAGTCAATTTAAGAGAGTTAAAAATCAACATTACTCTGGAAACCGGGGTCTTTCTGTGCCAATCCGATGATTAGCCAACGGTCTGTGCATAACTTTCATTCACAAACATTGAGGAGATTTACTCCAGGCCTCTCTGCCATCTCTCTCATATTGATAAGTAGGTAAAATCATGTTTTAGTATCCTGTTCAAAGAAACATATGCATGGAGGGCTCCCCTCTGCATTCTCACCAGATTTTCTTTTTGCTTTATAGAAATTGTGCTTGGAATGGAGGGATAGTGGAAGGAATGGCTGGTCTACTTTATTTAAATTAGGAGTTTTTTTAATTAAAAAATATAGAGAGCATTAAGAACAGCATGTCAAACTCATGCATTCAGCACTAAACATTTTGTTATAAAATTCAGCACTAAACATTTTCTTATAAAAATTTTTTAAGAAATAAAAGATTAAAATTAAATATGAAATCCTCCATTTTCTTCATCTTGGTGACATTCTCTTTTTCTCTCCCTAAATAAAATCACTGTCATGAATTTGGTGTGTGCCTGGTGGATGAGTTTATACTTTACCATATATATAAATGTGTTCATAAATAATGAATTTTGGGGTGTTTTATAAAACTACATAGATGCATGCTCTTATATCTTGTAATGATCTTTGGCTTGAATTTCTTCTCAATTTTTTTATCTCCTTCTATGTACCTATGGATTTGGCTAATTTATTTAATATACTTAATACTGCCATGCAGTAGTCCATCCTATAGACTATATCGTAATCTCTCCATGTTCCTATTCTTGGACATTGGATTATTTTCCTTCTTTTTAACCTCTACAATTAGGCTAAAATGGACATTCTTGTTCATGTTTCCTTGTGCAAATGCATAGGGCTGGCTACATAATTTGTGGACCCAGTGCAAAATGAAGCTGGCCCTTCTGTTCAAAATATAGGGAAAAAGTGCCATTAAAGGTATAAAAGCTAAGGCTTTTTCCTTCTTCCATGACCTCGCTCTTGACTTGTCATGGTGGTGTTTTTTTTATTTGTCGTCCTAATGTTGTTCTAAGAAAAATTAAAAATGTAAGCTATTATCATAAATCTTACCTTTCATTTTTATATTGTTCAATACCTGTTTTAAATGCAAATATAAGCATATTTAACTTGTATGTAAAATCATGGAAATGATACAACTTGCATTTCGCAGCTCCTAAATGTGTATGTATTTCATTCTCACCAGAGGAGTTGAAATGCTGCAAAACGAACCCAACTGTTTTTATTTCATTTCTTGACTCATGCACAGTCTACCAACACTCTACCTTTGGCTTACTGATGAATAAGGAAGGAGTGAAAGAAAAAGGGATTGTGAGATGTCCAATCTTTCCCTTTCCTTCTCTGCTGTCATTTTCAGTATAAGTGGTTGGCAAATACAGGAAGAACATGAGTTAGAAAAAGTACAACAGGGTTCCTTGGTTGTTTGTAGTTTTTGGTTCGCCAGTCCGTGTTTCTGCATTTGAAGCAAGTTCTAATTCAAAGGGAAAGAGTGGCCTCTTCGAATATTTACCTCCCCACTTACTCAGCTGAAGACATAACATACTTACTTTGTTCTTGCCCTGAGTCCTGTTGAACTCCCACACTTCATGGGTCCACTGGGATTCTGTGCTCGTGGGGCTTCCTGAATACTAACATGAACAGGGCAGCAAGATGTGACTGACATGCATATTGCACCCATCTCCTCCATTCATGACATGCTGCAGTGCCCCAGCAAACACCACTTAAAAGCACAAGTTCAAAAGTAAAACGATTAAGAACTTCAAGACAGTGAAAGCAGAGCATTAAACCAAGCACAGGGCCCTTCTGAGGGCAGAACTCTGTGTCCATGAAGCTGGCCCTACACTTGCATAAGAATTTCTTTGTTAGATATGTCTAGAAGCGGGTTCCTGGGTGGTGATACAAATTGTCAATTTTTACCTGATACTGCCAAAATAATTTCCATGATGTCTGTACAAATTTATACTGATACCAGTAATTTGTGAACATTTCCATTAGCCTATATTCTCACTCATACATAACAAGGATATATTATTTAATTTTTGCCAATTGTGTTATTTTTGCTGTTATTTCCCTGTTGGGTTGAACACTTTTTTATTTGTTCATTCTGAGGGTGTGGGTTTCTTTTCTGTGAACTTCTTGTTCTATAATCTTTGCCCATTTATCTACTAGGTTGTCTGTCTTTGGGTATTGATTTGTAGGAGTTTTTTTAAAATTTCTTTCTTAATACATTCTCAATACTAATCTTGACTGTTGTAAGTCTTGCTAATATCTTCTCTCAGGCTACTTTTCTTTTAACTTTGTAAGCTGGGTTTTTTTGTTTTACAAAAATTAAATTTTGAGGTAGCTAAGTTTATTTATGTTTTCCATTATTATTTCTATTTTTTGATGTCTTCTCTGCCCTAAGATATTCTATTTTTTTCTAATAATTTTAAATGTTTAATTTTTTCTCTTTTAAGCTTTAGATACTTCAGCCATCTGGAATTTGTTTTTGTGTATGAGATGTGATAGGAACTTAGCTTTATTTTAATATTGAAAGTCAGTTTCCCCAACACCATTTATTAGTCTATCACTTCCCTGACTGATTTTCATTGAGCTGTTTCTCAAGATTCCTATATCATTTCACTGACCTATTTATATTTCTCACTTACTTAGCAGAGCTTTTAATGAGTCTTCACATTTGGTTGAGTGAGAACCTAGGACTTTTAAACAGCACATTTTATTCATTTAAAAAATGCAGAAACAACAAAACAGAACCAAACAAGTTTTCTTACTTTTCAGGATGCATTAAGAAATTCCTCAACCTACACAGCGTGAAAACACAATGACTTTGAAATCAGACAGACGAGTTCTTATCCCAGCCTTGTCATTTTCTGGCTGTTTGAACTTGGGGCATGTTTCTTAACCTCTGAGGCTAGACTCTCTAATCTGTAAAATGGGGATAATAAGATCTACGACTCAAAGCTGTTGAAAGGATTAAGCGAGTTAAGTGCCTGGCACAACCTAAACACTCAGGAAATAGTACTTTTCTTCCCCTTTCCTGTCCTTGAAAAGAGCTGTGTGTTTCTTGGTTATTCAATTCACTTATGGACTCTACAAAGGACGACTGGAGGTTGCTTAAAGGCAAAACAAAATCCATCCCAGGCTGATGATCTGATTCAGTCACCTTCCTGAAACCCAAATAATTGCCTGAGCTTTTGGAAAAGCAGAAGCTGCAAAGATGTCCTCAAGTGGTTCGGCAGCTGGCAGCTGTTTTTATTATTAATTAAATGGCACAAACAGGTCGTAATAAAACCAGAGCCAATCAGTCACCCTCCCCACAACTATATAAACTCAACTCTCCTGACAGGTGCTGAAAAGATCAAAAGGACTGGGAATCAACAGGATTAAGAGTTTGAAATTCTAACATCTTACCCTCAGTGAGTCTGGGACCTCCAACTCTGGTATTGCTCAGACAATAACATTTTCTCAGATGGAGAGGAATTCTTTAAACTAATACACCTTGAAACCTGGGATGGGGGTGAGAACATGCTTGGAATTTTATCATGTCCAGGTAGAAACCTAAATTGAAGTGGCTGTTCTGGAAGATCAAAGGAAAAAAAATGCATCAAGAATAAATACATGACAAATCTGGCTCCTGCAAAAGAAGAAAGCTAATGGGCCTAATGAAGCAGGTGGTCAGGCCCTCTTTAGTAGCTTCCAACATGTGGGGTACACTTCTGGAGAGAAACAAGCCATAGGTGAGTCACCGAGCATGCTGAGTCTGTGCAGGTCATGATCTGAGCATCATGTGATGGAATGGAGAGGCCCAGGTGGGAGGGTGTTGAAGGCAGATGCCATAAGGAAAGGAATCTGCTGCTGCAGCTGTAGAGGACAGTGGCCACTTGTCTCCTGGAACCACCATTGTGCTTCAATAGCTACCACAGAATGAGCATCAGCAGAGAGAGACATGAGGCAGTGGAGAGAGGCTTTGAGAGCAGACCTGTGTTCAAATCCTGACTCCAGGTTTTGCTAGCTGTATGATCTTAGCACTTTCTGAGCCTTGGGTTCTTCATCTCCTCAATGGGGGAAAGAATTTCAATTTCAAAGTATTGCTTGAGAATAAACTGAAATGAGATATCACCTGGAGTTTCTCAACACAGGAGAGGCTCAATAAATGTGCCTATTAGCATCTTGCACATGGAGGTGTTGCTTGTGTTTTGGGGTCCTGGGGGACAGGCAGCCCCACGTTTTACTCCTTCCCAGAGTTGCAACAAGCCTCCTATTTCCTGGGTCCTCCACTCCCACAGTGAGTTGGTCATCTACCTCAGCACTTTTCTCTTTTCCTCCCTGCCTCTCAGCAAAACCACCCCATTCTTGGTTATCTCCACTACTGTGTATGCAGAGTCTCACCTATGTGTGAATCCTGAACTTACAGTTTGTAAATGGGATGTTTGTGACTCAGAACGCATGGTCCCTTGGTTATAACATTCTAAATCAGTGTCTCCCTGGGACAACCTGACTCAGTAGGTTGAGGGAGAGCTTCAGGATCTGCATGTAACAAGTAGCTCTAGATCCTTGCTCTCAGTGCGTCTGGCAGCTTGGGCATCCGTCACCTGGGAGCTTGTCAGAAATACTGAATCTCAGGATTCACCTTCGACCTACTGAATCAGAAGCTGCATTTAAAAAAATACTCAGGTAGGGTTGACAGATAAAATACAGGGCACCCAATTAAATTTGAATTTCAGATAAACAATGCATTTGTTTAGTATAAGCATATTCCATAAGTACACCTGTATTTTTATTTGCTAAATCTGGCAACCGACTCTTTGGCATTTTTATGTACATTAAAGTCTGAGAAGCATTGGTCTAGATCAGTAAATCCCAAACTTACCATGCTTCAGAAGCACCCGTGGAGGCCTTGTTAAAACCCAGATTGCCGGGCCCCACCCCCAGAATTTTTGATTCAGTAAATCTGGGCAGGGGCTTGAGAATCTGCATTTCTAACAAGCTCCCAGTTGATGCTGGTGCACACACTTTGAGGATCACAGCTCTGCATGATGACTGGATTCCCAAGTCAGCCCACCAAGGTCTTGGCAATTCCTACAACTTAGACAAGATAAGGGCTGAGGTTCCCTCCAACACTCATATCTATGCATGAAGAGAAAAAGAGTAACGGTCTGATCAGCCAACAGCTTATGCTGCCTGACCACCCTTTATAACAAGGTCTGTAAGGATAAGTGTGGCTGACCATGTGGAGTGCCAGGAGCTCATCTTCTCCTGACTTCGTGTATCCTCCCTGTGTCCAAGCTACTGGTGATAGTTCCAAGAGCATAAAGGGGAAGAATGGGAGGGCTGGGAATAGACAGAGTCAAAGCAGGGACAAACCTCTTAAGAGGCTGGGTGACAGTGGGGACAGGTTGTAAAGGTAAGATCTGGGGTGAGGAGTCCAAGTGGGCAGGTTGGGAAATGAGGTTGCCTGTAGTGGTGAGTGAGGAGGAGGAGGAGAGGTGGGGCAGGGCAGTCTCCTCAGTAGACCTGGATGACCCCAGCTGAAATGGCCAGTGGAAGTGACAGGAAGGACACCAACACTTGGAGTCTGAGACCTAGATTAAAATCCCTGCTCTGCCAAGGATTAGCCTTCTAACTGTGTTCAAAGTTATCAGCTCTTATTTCCTCACATGAGCAATGAGGAAATGACAAACTTCTCAATAGGATGGTTGTGAGGAAGAACAGAGGCAGCACATGTAGGTAAAATGCCTGATCCCGTGAGAAGGCTCTCAGTAAATGGTAGCAGTTACTATTATGGTTGCAAGAGGGTTTAATGCTACATTAGAATAACATTCCGTCTTAGAGAATTTCTTTATCTGTACTTAATTTCATGAGATAATAGGTTTAGGGGAACTGTCATCCATACTCTGGGACAATAGCAAGGCCTCTTAAAAAAAATTAAAAGAAAACATTGTTAGCAAGATGTACATTCCCACCCAAATGTGATCCCCCTCCTTCCCTTGTCCATCCATCCCTACTCCCATTCCTACTGCCTCAGATGGAGTGAACAAAGGGGCCCACAGAAGAGTTGGAACCTAGAATTATAAGGGATAAGCCCCTAGCCCTCAGCTGGTACCCTGAGAAGGTCAGTTGTTAGCTGGAAATCAGGCCTATACTATGAGAGGCACCAGGTGACATACTGAAGAGGGGCTGATTTAATGAGATACTTCCCTATCACCGTGAATGCAGCCCAAGTGTTCTCCAATATGTTTCTGTGCCTTGTTTTATAATTTCATTTTATTTAAAAAATGTATATACAAAATGTATGTATACTTCAAAACATCAAGTTGTACATGATAAATACATATTTTGTATGTCAATTTAAAATAAATAAATTTGAAAAAATAAGATACAATGCAATTGACAGTCCTACAAATTTTAACATGGGGGTAGATTCATGCAACCATTATTACAATCAGGATGCAGAACAGTTCTAAGGCCTCAAAAATTTCCTGGTGTGACCCATTTGTTGGTCACACCTTCCCCTAGTTCTCAACCCTCAGCAACCAGTGATCTTTTCTTCATCACCATACTTTTATCTTTTCAAGAATGTCACGTAAATGAAAGAAATTATGCTGAGTGAAAAAGCCAGTCTTGCCTGGTTTTATATTTTTAAATAAACACAGCGAGCCTTTTTAAACATTTGACCCAGAAACTGAATACGAGGCAATAAAAAGACACATTTGTAAACTAGACTTGTTTTTCCATGCCCCCGTACAGACTTACCCTCAACTCTTTACAAAACTTCGTCTCCCAGGAAGTCTTCCCGAATTGATTCTTCCAAACATCTTTACCCTCTTGTTCTGGGCCTTGTCCTCTCACACTCTCCTTCTCTCCTTGTCACTTTCTCAGGAAGTCAGTTCTGAGCATGGATTAAGCAGCATGACACAGGAAAAAGTGCATATTCTCTGCAGACACACAGATCTCAATATGCACCTGGGTCTGTAAGGACGGTGGGCCGGGTACTTAGTCTCCTGGATCCGCAAGGTAGAATCACATTACCCTGAAGAGTTGCAGTAACTAGTAAAGATGGAATGAGAAGATGAACACAAAGCCCCCGGCATAGCATAGGCAGTCAACACACAGGCAGTCATTACTTTGAGCCACCAGTATTAATACTGCTGCTTGTCTGTCACAGTGCCCACAGACCATTCCACCAGAGGCTTCGCACGTGTACAGGCACAAAAACAAAAGCATTCAGTATCAAAAGAAGGCCCAAAACAATGGACTAAATGTTTCCTTTTCTCATTCATTGTTCTGGCAGCATAGGGAAGTGTAGCCTACATAAAGGTAGGCCCCAAATGACTTTTCTCTGCCACCGTCCCCTGTGTGACCTTAACCATGACACTTTGCTGTTCCTGGCCCTTGATTTTTTTTTTTTTATCTGGAAATGGGAGGGTGACCTCAAAGCTCTCAAGTGTTTCTCTAAGCTCTAAACTTCTAAAGCCCCAGGTAGGCCAGACATGGTGGTGAATGCCTGTAATCCCAGAATATTGGGAGGCTGAGGCAGGAGGATTGCTTGAGCCTAGGAGTTCAAGACCAGCCTGGGCAACATAGTGAGACCCCATCTCTACAAAAATACAAAAAACATTAGCTGGATGTGATGGCATATGCCTGTAATCTCAACTACTAGAGAGGCTGAGGCGGGAGTATAGCTTTAGCCCAGGAGGTCGAGGTTGCCTGGGTGACGGAGCAAGGCCTTGTCTCAAAAAATATATAAAATAAAATGAAATAAGACTCTGGGAGGCCTGACACGGTTGCTCATGCCTGTAATCCCAGCACTTTGGGAGGCCAAGGTGGCTGGATAGCCTGAGGTCAGGAGTTCGAGACCAGCCTGGCCAACATGGTGAAACCCCATCTCTACTAAAAAAAATACAAAAAATTAGCTGGGCATGGTGGCAGGCACTTGTAATCCCAGCTACTCGGGAGGCTGAGGCAGGAGAATCACTTGAACCCAGAAGGCAGAGGTTGCAGTGAGCCGAGATTGTGCCACTGCACTCTAGCCTGGGCAACAAGATCGAAACTCCGTCTCAAAAAAAAAAAAAAGAAAGAAAGAAAGAAAAAAAGACTCTGGGTATGCACAGACCACAGCTTTAAAGTTTAGTAATTTCTTATAAGCCCTTTCACCATTCTATCTGGGTTAAAACTCTGTTTTCTGACCCTGAAGGTGTGGACCAAACCCTCTCCCTTAGTTTATTATTCTGCATGTCATTGGGTCTACATAAAAACTGGAGAGATTATTTAAGTGAATCTAGATTGTATAAACAATGACTGAACAACTGATTTTTTAAACTATACTGGGTTTTCCAGCTTAAATATCATAGGAAAGGAAAAAGAGAGAAATCTAAATTAATAAAGTAGTCCACTCCATTAGTTTCTACCAGGTAGATACAATTTAATAATAATACATGACACTTGTTATATTTTATAGGCATTTACTATATGCCAGGAAGGCTAGGCACCCTGCATGTTATCCCATTTAATCTTTCTAACATATCTGTAGCAAGGTGTTGTGATTGCCATTTTAATCCTCCTTTTAACTGAGGAGCAAACAAACCCAGAGAGAGGTAGGGTACATAGCCTATGGTTATACAGGGAGTAAGTGGCAGAAAAGTAGATGGAGCCAAATAAAGTGCAGGTAATTTCAGATCAGGAATTATATTCATTAGCATCACTAAGGGGAAGACAGTAGTCTCCAGGGTTTGGCTTTGTCCCCCTGAATTCTTAGTATCAAAAAGGGCCTGAATGCAACTAGCACATCCTGACTATGAACCAAAGGAAAAGGGTGTAGAGGGAAAGGAATGGTAAGGAGCTGAGGTAAAGAGAGACAGTGGGGACACTACAGCAGGTGAAGGGGGAGAAGAAAGAGATGACGGATGTGAGGAGTCGGGCTCCCAGAGCGGGCAACTAACAGAGGCTGAGAATTTCCAAGAGGTCCTGGCTCTGGGAAAGAAGATTCAGGGAACACAGAAAGAAGGAACAGGAGGCCTTTGGGGCTGTAATTATCTAACAGGACTGTGATGAAAACAGGAGTCCGAGCTGCTGAATTGGGGAACAGGGGGAGATGGATAATATTTTCTCTAGCCTCATTGCCGAGAAACTCATTAAAATCCCCTTTCCATTTCCAACTCCTCAGTATCCAAAAGGCCAGTGTTTCTGAAACTGGAGAGATTTTCTTCTTTTCAGTGTAACTGGGGGAAACAAATAAGATACATCAATTTAAAATTTTCTAAACCATTTCCCCTTCATCCCACCACATTGTGCTATGAAGAAAAGAAATAACCTTTTAAAATGATGGGAAAACTGTAGCCACAGGGAGAGGGGGAAAAGGCTGGGGATTCTCTTTGTATCATTTTTTAGAAGAAAAAGTATAATGTCGTTTTCAAGAGATGAACAGAGTAGACCCTAAGCCGATATTCTCATTCACCATAAAAATATATGGGGAAAAGGAATCCTGAATTCAAAAGAAGATTTTTTAAAGGGGTGAAAAAAGAGAAAATACTCAAAATTATATCTAACATTAATTGTGTGGCATGATACTTAAGTACTTTACAACCATTGTGTCCTTTAATCCTCAAAATAATCCTGTAAGGCCTTCAGGGCTATCATTACCTACGAAGACTATTTCAATTTCCATTTTGCAGATGAGGTAAGTGAGACACAGAGAGGTTAAGCAACTTGCTAATGTTGGCATAGCTAGCAAGGAGTAGTTCTAGGATTTAGGCCCAGAGGGTCTAACTTTTAATACCCAAGTGATTAGCCAAAATGCTAATCTGCAGCCTCAAAAGAATGAGAAAGACAAAACAAATCCAAAGCGGAAAAGTCCCAATGAATTGCTTATTGTGCCAAGGTAAGATGAAGGACATTAGGACTCTGGAGAAATGTGTGTTGACTTGAGGAAAGAACGATAGAGATGCAAGAGATACAGGTCTAGAAGTGTGATAGGGTGATAGCAAGAATCCCAAACTGGGAGGGAAAAAAGATCTGAGTTTCAGGTCCTCTTCGTATTGGCTTTGTGACTGTAGGCAAGCCACTTAACTTCCCAAAGCTCCAGCCTCCTCTGTAAAATAATACCTGAGACCACGTAGTTGTGAGGACTGCTGTGAGACTGAGTTGACTGAATGGAAAAGCAGTGTTAGCTAGGTGGTGTTACACATAGTCATTAAAGCTGTGGAATACCCCAGGAGGTTTAGAGCACCTTGTAATAAACAAATAAACAAAATTAGCACAAGTCTGCAAGAAAATGCTTGATTTGTTGGGTGCTTTTTGCTTTTGTGGGGGCTAAACTCTTCCACTGGCTGGCTTGCTTTCTTTTCTTTCTTTTCTTTCTTTCTTTCTTTCTTTCTTTCTTTCTTTCTTTCTTTCTTTCTTTCTACTTTTACTGAAGGCTCATTTCGAATCTGTGCTGCGAGTAACAAATCTGAGACAATGTGATGTTGGAAACAACCATAGACTTTGAAAGGCCACAGATTAAGAATTCAGTTCTCTGAGGCCACGACATGCTCCAAGATAAAACAAATATCCAGGGGAAGGCAGGCAGTTTGGGCAGTATGCAGCACCTGGACCCTGCCTGACTGAGGAGACTACATTCCTTGACACTAGTGACTTACCCACAATTGGACTGCTTATGGTTAGTGGCCTTTCCCTTCCCTTCCTGCTTTCTCCTGCCCAGACGACCTTCTTAAAGGATAGGCAGCCCTGGCTCTCAAAACCCATTCAGGTCCTTCTTCCCTTAGAGCTCCTTTCATGGAAATGTGTTAGGTTTTATGCAATATAATTAACAGACAGAAGACAGTCTGAGTAACCAAGATAAGGTTTAGCACCACCGAGAAAGTGTTTAAACTTTATGAGAGAACCTGGTGAATCTTCACGCCCTCTACCCTCAAGAGATAGTGCTAATTGCCTAATAGTTTTTTTTTTTTCTTTGCCTCTGAGAGAGATGATAGAAGGAAAGAGTACTGGGCCAATACCTAAAAGACTTAGGTGCTAGGCCAGGATTTCCAGTTGTCAGGCTGTGTGACCTTGGAAAATTGGCTTTACTCCTCTGATCTCTCATTTTCCTCAAGTGGTAAACTGAGCACTTTAAATTGGTGTTTTCCAAAGTAATTTGAGAAATTATCTCTGTTACAGGGGAATAAATTTAATTTTGATTAGTATTACAAAAAAATCTATTACAACAAACTTATGATTTATATGCATTATTGCTTGGGATAAGGCTAAAGTGAAAAAGCGAGTCAATTTAAAGAAAAGTCTGAAAGTAAATAATATTATAGATGGATGTGACTAAAACTGTGACGGTGGAATTTGAAAGAAGATCATAAGGGACCTTCAGTCCCTTATCAAAGGGCAGAGTCCAGGACGAGCACTTAGCCATCGCTTCTGTTTTTCTACTTGGCACCCCCCCAGTTTGTCCTCCCATCCTTCGTCATGCCTTTCTGTCAGCGTTTGTGAGAAACCTGCCCAACACACCCATCCAATGCTCTGCAGTCCTTTGGTATAAAATTATAATTGGCACAAGTGATCATGTCATCAATTGCAGTTCACAAGTAAAAGTTTTAGTAAGACCAATAACATTTCAAATCGTCTTTTAATTTTTATAAAATTATCAAATCTTGCTCACAGGTCTCTGGCCCTTAGTTCTCCAAGAACTCACTCTTCTGGCTCCACAATTCATTTTTTCATGTGACTTGTTAGGGATCATCTGTATTCCAACTGAGGGTGGAATTCTAAATCTAGAAGAATGAGTAAACGAGCATGTTTCAGAGAAGCTCTATAAAAGTTGAGCCCAAAACAACTGAGAGACTTTGGAAAATCCCAATATTGCCTTAAACATAACTATTGTAATCAGTAACTTTTTATTTATGGCAAGGTTTGAACCTTCCAGAAAGATGCATCGAATGCAAACTATTATTAGCAGGGAAATGCAAAAGCCACTTGGTATTCCATGGTTGATACCCAACAGCTCAATGCAGTCTGAGCAAGGAAGAAACATTGTTCCTATCTCAAGACAAAGACATATAGATTGGGCAGATTTGAAGAATCTAGTTTAGAAATTCAAGGGGATGATCAGGGTAACAGATTTACTAAACCCGATTAAGCGCAGGGGAACAAGACATAGGACTTTCAGGAATATTTTTTCTTTCCTTCCCAACATATTTACTTTCAATTGCTAAGCTGTGTGGTAAAGAAGCCTGCTCTGGAGTGAGCATAAAGAAATGGGACTGGAAGGGGCTGGGGGCTCATCTGGTAGGCTTTGCAGGAAATCTGTGTCTGTAAATGTGCCTCTCATATGTGATGATTTGGGATCACCCTGGTGGTGTCCTGGTCCCTAGCTCTGCCTGCAAGACTCAGAAGCAGCCAGTAAGACTTGGGATGATAAAGCTGAAGCAGTGTGGGCCCAACTAGTAAGAGTTCAGTGACAGGAGATGTTGATCAGTTTTGATTCTGAATATTCTAGGTCAAACTGAGACAGGGAAGGTGTTTCAGCTACTCCCCCTTACCCCCCTTCCTTGGACTCTTCCTCAGCTGTGAATGCCATGGGTTCTTTGTTCCTTCCTTTACCCACCTCCAGTAAGCCTTTGACTTTAAAGACAGTAGTGGGAAGACAGAGAGCTTGGATATAGCAGCTCCATGTGAGGTCTGTGAGCTCTTGGGTAAGTCACTTAATGTCTCTGAGCCTTACTTTCCTCATATCTGAAATTGGCATAATAGCAGTACCTACCTAATAATGCTTTGGGGAGAATTTAACAAGATAAAATACCTAAGGCACAAACTTCTTTGCACAGAATGCTCAATTAATAACCATCAAATAAACCATGTGGCTCCCTCTTATTGCAAACAGAGTACACCTGTCCAGAGAATATGGAGACAAATTTTCAGAGTCCTGGAAAGAGATACAATAAATTAAAGCACATTCCTAAAACACATTTTAATGAAAGAAAAAGCAATCTCATTTAATTCATTAGTTGAGATGATACTTAAACACTGTTAACAATGTTGGATTTTCTTTTAGTCACTGATTGCAGAGAAATCAAAATCTTACTCATTCGCATCCAGTGGACTATTTTACACCAATCCAGGCATAGTCGATGCCACGGGAAGTAAAATACAAGTTTTCTGACTTCTTTTTCTGCATCCAAGCCAGGACTTCATTAAATGAATGGTCTGAGGCTTGGTGCTCAGCCTTTAGCTTTTGTGCCAGGCAATATCTCTACCAGGTTCCAACAGACTTCCAGGGCTGGCCTGATGGCACTTCAGGTTTTTTTCTTTAAGTATCATAGATTTCTCCTAGTAAGACAGTCAGAGCTTTTGATGCTGCCCTTTCTTATCAAGGGAAGGAATATATGAATGAAGTTGACACCATCAGTAGGGAACTAAAGGCCAATTCTTAAAATTTTCATGATTAATTGGCAGTGGCATGCTGATCCCTTCGCCATCACTTTCCTACCTTGCTTCATTGACAGAGGTGTGGAATCTTAGCATAGAGGGTCTGAATTCTTCTGGGGAGTAGGAAATTATTTGCTGTTCAGGAAAGTAAGGAATTTGAACCATAAGGGGCTGGCGAATGCATTAACTAATTAAGGCCTTTTCAACTGGTTTCCCCCTTACTAACTAAAGGAATACATTTTGACTTCTAGTTGAAACTCAGAGGATGACCAAAAGACAGAAATTAATGAATATCCTTTTTGGCCTCAATCCAAAGAACTATTTTTCTTTCTGAGTTTATCCTACTCTTGAGCCCTCCCCAGTGAAGAAGAATGAAATCATAATGGCAATTTTCTTTCTGGCAACAGTTCATCACAGATGAAATTTACCTGTTTTCTTCCAGGTTGTCTCATAAAAGAATGAGGGCTGTTTCTCTCAGGGGTTTGATGATTTCAGATGTCCATCTAGAGCATAAGGAAGATAACCTAATTTCTGTTTCCATAAAAAATACTGGAGGACAAGAAGGCAATGTTCCTGTGGAATGTCCTCTAAGAGCTGATATGGGTGGGAGGTCAAGAGCATGTCCTCCCAAAGGCAGAAGCTCTTGATTTGCCAAGAAAGCTTGAGAAGAGGCCACCTGCAGAAGGATGGGGCTGTTGCAGAGAGACACTAATCATGAGACAAGGATTCATATTTTCTATGAAATTTCTCCTTCTAAAATAAAAAATCCAAACCCACCTTCATTATCACTTATTTCACCTGTTTATTATAAAATGTTTTCGGGCAATGTTGCAGCATCTTCAATTATCTGCAAAGGAGCTAAGTTTTTTTGATTTAGACAGCAGATTGACCTCCCATCTGACTTCAATCCTTTCTACCAAATAGGTTGGCCATGAATGCTCCTGTAGTTGTGTGACACACTTTGAATTTCACCAAGCATGTGGTAACAAGGCTGGTCTGAGCCCCAGGTGTCAGTTGAACCTCCCACAGCAGCAGAGAGGGAGTCATCTGTATTTATACCAAGTTTGTGTTCACATTAGCTCAGAGTATAACCGATTTATACAAATACGTAAATGTCTCATTGTAAACCCAAAGTATGTTCAGACAGAGAAAAGTTCAGCTCACCTTTTCTACAGATGACATATCTTCAGGCCTTCAGTTCTTTTCTTCTCCATTTAGTTCTCAATGATAACTCAGAGCAAATGAAGCCTTCTAACTAGGTATAATTATGACAAACATTGAAGAG
Source organism: Pan paniscus (assembly GCF_029289425.2). Taxonomy (NCBI): domain Eukaryota; kingdom Metazoa; phylum Chordata; class Mammalia; order Primates; family Hominidae; genus Pan; species Pan paniscus. Next base: position 135,680,160 of record NC_085926.1, on the reverse strand, counting down.
CCCAGGAAGTAAAAGACAATGGTAAGAAACAATTCTAAAATGTCTTAAAGCTGCCCTCTCGTTCAGCTGAATTATATCATAAGCACTTGCTACAAATAAGTCTATAGAGTTTGAGTTAAAACATCCATGAGACATTTTAACTTCTGCCCAAACTGCTAATCCTTTTGCCTCATACTCACTTTGGTTGATTAAAAATTAGGTGATTAAGAAAATGGATTACCACAGTGAGAGAAAGTGAGACCAGGAAGAAGCAGGCATGACAAAGAATTATACTGATAATTTATGAAGACCTAGAAAGAAAATTTCTGATTCATCAATAGTATTTACAGGTTAAAAAAAAAAAAGAAAACTAAACAAGAGGAGGAGAAAGGAATAAGACAGAAAAAAAAAAGGTTGAAGGAAATGGTCTTCAGTCTGGAGAAGATTCATCCTGTGGGAATGCATTGCTGTCTTAAACAATGTACTGTTTTTCTTACTTATGAAAACCAGCAACAGATGCTGGTTGTTGGTCTTGTCCTTGCTTAGATCTATAGGTCTCCAGTCATTCATTTGCGTGTCATTGAAAGAGGAGATGACACTATGTTACCCCTTTATTTGGGAGAATATGGAGGAAATATCTGTCATACTGGTCATCAATTTTTATTTCAGGAAAAGTAAAACGTATTCTTATGTAATCTTCTCCAGCATTTAGAAGCTCCTCAAATGACTGCACCTCTCATTTCTTTCTTAATATGTGCAAATTTTACTATACTTTTTTTGGACCTGGAAACTTTAAACACAAAAGATTTGATGTTGCTCATACCTTGAGCAAGCAGGAAATCCTTAGGGAAATGTGAACTACTTCATACTTATTAAAACAGCTATTTTAATAAAACAATGAATTATTGACCCAACATCTGACTCATCTTTTACTACATTTTTTAAGTTACAGGAAGGTTTATAACTAATAAATTTCTTTGTATTGCATGCATATCTTATGAAAAAATAATTGCATATCTTCTGCATATATTCTTAACCACTGGCATGTTGTATGTACTCAAACTGCAGTAGTAATGAGATGTGAATATGGGTAAAATTTTGTTCTAAAATCATAAATCATAATGCTGAATTATGAGGGGGTAATTATTTAACAACAACAACAAAACCTTCTCTCTTTACTTATCTTTACCTACTTCATCTCAATCTCACACTATTTTTTAAAAGAAAACTTCATTGCATATTCTAGCAAAGTGTATTGGTAGGGGAAGGTTTAACAGAGCCAGAGAGAATGTGCAAGGAGTGAGAAAGTGAATTGATGGATGGATGGTTAAATGAATATAAATGAACTGACACCTTTACAGGAAAATAACATTTCTTTTCTTTTTTTATTCTATAGATCAGTGGGTTTTGTATCTGTAATTCTTTCATATCAGCAAAGAGGAAATAAACTCTCATGTAAATCATTTTCCCCCCATCTGTAGCATATTAAAACCATGCCTTTTTTTTCTTTTAAGCAGACTCTTTTTTCCGTATTTGCTTATCAGTTCATCCACCATTACATTTTAAATGAAATTGCAAGACCCTTGTCCCTCCCCCAAATTTCAGCCTGATGTAGGAAAGTGGAAAGCAGACTTTTCTTGCTTTAGAATAGTGACCTAGATTCAATTACAGATAGACCCAGAAGAGAGAAGTGACACCTCACAATTTTCTTAGAGGTCCTGAAAAAATTAGAAATCTCAAAACAATACTTAATGGAAAAGAATCTGTTTATTTCTCCCCATTTTCCATCTTATTTCTTCTCTGCCTTAATTGCATTGCTTTGGTCCATTTAATTGTTCCTGGTATAACATCACAATAGGTTTCCCACGGGATATTTCTGAATCATAAAAACGGGCATTTCAAGGAAATTTCTGAGTTTGGCTTTTGAGGGTGAGTGTGTACACACAGAGTATGTGTAATTCTGCAAACTGAACCCAGATAAGATGGAAAAAAATCTCTTAAAAGGCACATTTTCCCTTGCATCCTTCAAAAAAGCAAACAAATTACATTAATAAAATACACTTATTATAATCGCATTGCAGACAAAGCATTGAAGGCGGAAAGCGGGTGTATATATTTTACTGTTTTCCCAATTACTGTAGAAAAATGTGGTCAAAAGAAATAGAAAGAGGGAAGAACCCTGTGATTCCGCTTATTGACTTTTATCACTAAATTAAGCATATAAATGACCTGAGCTGGTGGCTTGGTATATTAAATTAAAAAAAGAAGAACAATGATTCTCTCTTCTTTTTCCCTCCCTCTCTGATCTCAGCCTGAAAGGAGTCTTCGAGAGATAAGAAAGATGGGATTCGGTCCCCGCTACTCGGGTGGATCCTGCTTACCGCGAGCGGGGAGGCGGTTGCCTTCCGTGCAGGATTTCCGTTGAGGGCTCACAATAAGCGGTCTCAAGCGGGGGCACATTCCCCGCCACTTCCGCGGTCCCTCAAACAAACAAAGAAGCCAAAGTCGGCTGTCCCAAGACCAATGTAAGCGCTTAGGAAGCTTTGAGGCGCTTGAGGGCGAGGCAGGCTGCCGTGGGCAGGTGTGAACACCTCAGCCCTCGCGGCGGGTTTGGAGCCGCCCAGCGTAGGAAGAGGGCAGAAGTGGGCTCGCGTCTATGCGGGTATTCGAAATGAAAAAGAGCTGCAAACGGCACAAAAGTCCGGGGGCTAGGCGCAGGAAAACAGAGCAAGGGAGCTGCCTTAGTTCTCAAACACTGCATATGGGTGGGTGTTCCCCGGAAGATTATTCTAGACCCTGTGAAAGAAGTCTCCACTGGGCGCCGGCCACGGCATTGGGGTGCGCGCCTGCTCTGCGAGAAGGGTCCCCCAGGCCGCGCGGGGGAACGCAGGAGACGCCTGTCCCCGGGGGAACCAGCGGAGGATTGTTTCATTTCAAAGTGAAAATCTGCAGGCTTTGGGAAACGATATTCAAAAAAGTATATAATCTCCATATGCCGCTCAATGGAGGATCCTCATAATTTACAGCGGCAGATAAGGCTAGAGGGTGTAATAAAAAATCTGAAGCCCTCCCCTCCCCCCTCGCCGCCTCCCCGGAATTGCACCTTGGGCAGCGGAGCAGAATCCGGAATGTGAACTTCTCCCGACATATGTTTCCCGCAGATAAGTAAACAATCTGGACGTGAAATGGAAATGGTAATTAATGCAGTAATGCTGTTACACCTCGAGTGTGCAAATCCCATTGACTCGCCGCGCCACGGGGGGTGCCGGGCGTACGGGGACCGGTGGCGTGCGCCCAGGCTGCCCACTCCCTCCCTCCTCTCTCCCTCCTCCCTAGGTCCCCGGGCGGGGCGTCCAGAAATCCCGCAGGGATGTGGACGGGCTGCGGGAAGCAAGGAGCTGCTTAAGCGGCGTTCGGGACTCCCGGCTCTCGGCCCTTGGAGGACTGGGCGGGTGCTCTGCGTTTGCCTCGACAGCCGCACCTCTCACCCACCTCCCTCGGTTATCACCGCCGCGCTAGCGCTAGCAGGGCCTCCTCGGGGCTCGGGTGCAGCCCGGCCCTGAAGCACCTAGGAGAGCCTGAGCTCGGGCGACAGAGGCCTGGAGGCAGAGGGAACCCTCAAACTTAGTGCGGCGGGTGGCCCTGAGTGCGGCGGTCAGGTCTTTCTCTCCTCTCTGTTCCGGGGCCAAGTGCTGCCGGGTTGTCTGGCGAGAGTTTTTCTGAAGTTTCTTTCCATCCTCGCACCGAAAGCGCGGATCGTGTATGAATTGCTTTTCTTACGGACCTAAGTGGAAAAGTTTGGAAAAGGCCACTGCCCTCCAGAGTAGAGCAACTTCTCCACTTTGTAGCAAAGAGGAAACTTGAGGCCTCCTTTCAGCCTCTGTCCGGCCTGGGCACCCGTTCCCTTCCTCAACCCAGACCCAGTGCTTGGGCTTTTAGGGGATCGGGGAGGATGCCTAGCGCAGGGATTCGAGCGAAAAGGATGCAGAATCAGGGGTGGCAGCCAAGGGACGTCCCCGACCCGCAGCCCTTCCCGCTTCCGAAGAGAACACCTTGCTCACCCGACCCCAGAGGCTGGGCAGGAGCCTGCGATGACGGCTCTGCGGGACCCAGGGCCAGGGGCTGGGCTAGAAAGTGAGTAACGAGGCCCCGTCTTTTCTGACTTCAGGCTCCTTCCTAGTGTGAGAGCCGGCAACGCCCAAGCCCCGGAACCTGGGCGCACACAGAGCCGGGATTCCGTGGGGCCGACCGCGAATCTCTGGTTTTAAGTAGACGCCCCAGGATTTCTAGCGCCCCCATCCGCCATCAATTTCATTATTTTCTTAATTACTCTGCCGTGGCCCAGCTCCTGCGCTTCTGGTTCCAGGCCGATGCCCATCCCTGCAGCGTCAGGAAAGAAACCAGCCCAAGTAGCTCTCCCACTGCTAGGTCCACTAGAGCCTAGGAGGCAGGGCAGGGCAGGGCAGGACAGAGGCCAGGAGAGCACGCACCTCGGTGGAGGCGGGAAGCTCTCCTGCATCCAAATCTAACGGACCCCTTCTGTTCCTGTGCCTCTTCCTCTCACACTCACACACAATCCACTCAGCAAATAGATGAGAATTCTTTACACAAATCTTGTGAATTAGGTGATATTCAAATTCAAATGGTTTGAAATTCGCTGTCCACTTGAACAATGGTAACAAGGCCTGAGCTGGGGAGGAGATGAAGGAAACAAGAGTGCTGGCACCACAGCTCGCCAAGTTTTCCGGGCCCTGGCAGTCTCGGATCTCTCAAGAGAAGCTGACCGGCGGGACACACTTCCCTAAATGGTGAGCTGTATTGAAAGTACCTTGGCCCTACTCAGACGGAAACATCATCCCGCTTTGGTTCACCGGAGATTCCTACAGGTTAGCTCGCTCCAGTTCCAAAATGCAAACGTTCAGAGGGTCTCAGATGTCAGTCACTCACACCTCAGCGTAATTTACTCAAAGTAGCTGGTCTTTTCCGTCTTTAAAGTCATCGGGCCTAAGGAAATTAATATTTAAATAGAAAAACTCGGAAACTGGAAGGGAATCAAAGATTTTTGGAGTCAGATCCAAAACCGAGAAGTGCATGAAAGGCTGACGGAGTTCTCGGAATGAGGGAGGCCAGAGGCGGAAAGGGGTCAAGAATTCCACATCTCTCAGAAGATGTAGCCAGTGTACCCCTGAGCCAGATGGCAGCCAAGGTTTAAGAAAGCAAACCTAGGTAAAGCCCAAACAACTCTGCTCCTGCCGCGCCGGCGCAGATGGCTGCCACCCCAGCAGCATGCTGTTCAGGTCTCTGCTGTCCTAGGGAACACCCAGCAGAGGAGCGACGGCGCTGAACGCGGCATGTATTTGGGTCACTTTTGGCGGGGAGAGGGGTCCCGGGGAAGCAATGGGAGCCTCAGGCGAGAGGTCCGGGCCCTCCCTGCCAACCCCGCTAGAAGGAGGCCCAGGTTGCTAAGCGAGAGAAGTCTGGGGCTCCCTGGCTGCCGGACGCGTGCCTAACGCAGAGGGATCTGCAGAACCTCCTCCTGCAGGGCCACGGGCGCCCCTTGCAGCGCCGGAGTTCAGGTTCTCCAGATGCCAGGAGTCTGTCCAGGGCAACTCTTGGCTGCTCTTTGCTGCGCGACGCGCGCTCGGGAGAAGCGGCTCTTCTCCACTCCGGGCGGGCGGGGCGCTCCTCTCCCTACAGGTTTGCTTTAATGATTTTCTTGAAAGAAAGAGACAGTTGTGAGCAAACAGGTTTGACAGGGACTGCTGCCCCCCCACACCCCCCAGGGGATTTCTTTTTGTCTGCGCCTGACTTCAAAGTCAGTAATCGGCCCGTCAGCGGCGTGACGAGAAGGATTTTGGCTGTTTGTTAGGGCGAGTCGCGGCCGCGCACCTCGGCGGACGCTCCGCAGCCCTCGGGGCGACGGAGGCAAAGCTGAGGCAGGCCCTTGCGGGGATGGGGGTGGGGGCAGAGGTTGGGACCAGGTCTAAGGAGGGCAGATGGCTGGGGAAGGCCAGTCTGAGAAGGAAGGAAACTAAGTGTGATGGCCAAAAACCGCCCGAGCCAAGTCTTTGACTTTAGGTCCCAGGACCCGAACTGGGCCCCCGGCTCTTTGCAGGCTGGAAAGAGGTCTCAGCCACCTCTGAGTGAGGCCGCAGCCCCCTGAGCGCCTCTCTTCTACAGCGCACCCTAGTTTCCTAATTCCCCATCTGAGCCTAAGACCAAGCGCAACCCGGAACCCTGGTTTCGGTTTTCCAGCTTCAGCCACCGTCCGAGGCCTTTGCCCCTCGCACTTTGCCCTCGCACTCGCCACGTGCCCCTTTCCAGCCTAACCCTTCAGGTTTGCTTCAGGTGGGGTCGTGGGCGCCAGGTTCTTTCTCCAGCTGAGGGGCTCTGTGTGCCCAGGGCGCTCCTGCGCTGGGATCTGCGAGGAGATACCCAGAGCCCTGTAAGCTTCATCTTAGGAGATATTAAGGGACACTGAGCTATGGGGGCTATCAGAGCGGCTGACAGGACTGTCAGTTGGGGTTATATCAGACAGGAAAACCGTGGCGTCTCCGTCCCAGGCCTCCTGGGCTTCCTAGGGGGCGGGAGGAGGGGCCTTCCCTAAGCGCCCAGGCCCCCAGACCGGACGGCCACCAGAGGCAAGTCACTTCCTAATTGTCTCGATTTGTAAAAGGGTTTTGTAATGCTAAGTAAGCGTGGCGCAGCCAGCCCGGCCTCCCCCTACACCTCCCTCAGCCCGCCTTTGTTTACCTTCGCCTGATCGCTCATTTATTTATCTATCTATTATTTATAGGCGTCCTCTCCTATTCAGCGCCCGTGTATGTTAATTGTGTTATACCATTTAATTCTAACATCGGTCTCAAAAGAGCTCTTAATGAGAAAAGCATATACAACATGGATCACTTTGCTATTCAGCTTAGCCAGATGGACAACTGCTAACTTTTTTTTTTTTTAATAATGAAAATCCCCCTTTGACAAAGGGGCTCGGATGAATAGGCTCCAAATAACACCTCAAACACTTCTAATTGTTTTGAGGACAATATGCTAATCCGCGGGTTTCGGCTTTGGTGTCTGTTGACAACGTTTCCCGTGCACTTGGAGTCACCGACTCCTTTGGAAACAGCGGAGGCAAGCGTACAAATCTCTCAACAGCAGCAGAAAGCCCACAAACCTCTAGGCTGCCCTACCTCCCACCCCACAGCATATCAAAGCTAGTGGGAAAAGCACGCAAATTAAGGAAAACCACGCGTGAGCGCGGCTTTTGGGGTGAGACTCCAAGACCAAGGGTGGAAAGCACCCTTCGATTTTGAGAACAAATTCCAAAGAGTTTTGCTGGATAACATCGGAGGGTCGTTTCTCCTCAGGAAAGACAATAATTTTCAAGAAAACATTCACCCGGAGGGGAAAGAAAAGGACTCTTTTCCTTGTTTAACATCGTGGGCTGTGCTTTTATTTGATTTTTTACGATTTTTAAAAACTCCTTGCCTGAGCCATGACAATGTCGCCTTCCTTTTCCCTTTGCTCCTGCAGGGTCTCAGTAAAAAGTGTTCGACATTCTGGGGCGGGGACCTATGGCACATTTTTCTGCATTTCTTAGAGTTTTATTTTTTAACTTAGGAACCAGTATCAAGCACCAAATCCCCAGAAGAGTGGGCAGCAACCTTTCCAAACACCTAAAAAGGCAGAATACCTGATTCCCCCAGTCTTCTCCCATGCTTTGAACTTAAACATCCAATGCAGGAGGGGGTGTTCAGCGCGCAACTGGTTCCCAGGAGACTCGGTGCTTCTCCCTACTCCTTCAGCGTTTGGTTTTTTAAAAAGTAAACTCACCCAGATCTCAGCGGTCTGGGTCGGCCTTTGACTTAGTTCATTCATTCCTTGAAGTGGCCTGACCCTTTTGGGAAGAATGGGAGGAGAGAGTGAAGTCCCAGGGAACGATACCTTTGTCTAGCCTCTAAAGGCAAAAAGCAGTCTCCAGGGCGCATTCCGGACGGATCCGAAGCTCTAGGCCCTTCTACACCCAACCCGCAGACCACCAAGCTGGGCCAACGGGGGGCAGCCACCAGCCATCACTGCTTAAAGTCGCTCTATGCACTTTCAGCCTCCCCGCACCCGACTTTCCAGTCCCTCCAACCTGGCTCCTGACTTCATATTTTAGGCACATCAAAGGTTACTTTTTTACAATGACAGATTGTCTTTATTCAAAACGTCTTTGTTCAACAAATGAACAGAGCAACGAGGTAAAATCCTTCTAGGTACATTTCCAAGACATCGTCAAAACATTTATGACCATTTAGGTTGTTTTTGTTCTTTTAATTTTTTGTTCACCTTCTACTTCCTGACTTCATAACCCGACATTCTGTCTAAAAGTAAACTTAGGTCTCTAGAAGCACTGCTTTACACAAAGTAAATAACCATGTAGGTCCTTTTTGTTTTCCCTTTAAAGAAGCAAACACTATCATAGCATGGTTTTAAATAGAAATGTTTCCCTTTCTGTAATTTAAAACTTTGAAGCCTTTCCCCCCCATACATGAAGAGCAAATGGCTCCTAGTTGTGTCTCATGGCAAAACACAGAGACACAGCTAACTCTTTTCTTCAGGGGACAAAAGGAAAAAATATATGCATATTGTAGATATAATATCAGAATCTGGGAGTTCAGAGTCCAAAGCCTATCCGAGGAGAGTGAAGGGGATATAAATAAAGCAAAACTGCCTACTTTTTTGTCCAAAGGGGGTACAGTCGGAGATTTGTTTTGGGAGAGTCGGGATAGGGGCAGCTGTGTAGCTGACATAACGTTTGCAAGTTTCCGGCACCTGTCTGCGCCTTGGGTCCGGGAGGACGCCCCACCCTTCCCCCTGGAAGAGAGAGGAAAAGTCTGGGTGGTGTAAGGGACGGCGGCAGGGCTGACCCCGGAGGCGTCTGCAGGCCGGGGCTAGGCTCAGAGGACAGGGTGCAGACCCGGCTTTCAGACCACGCCTCAGGTCCGGGCCGGGCTGGGGGTTACATGGCCGTAGCGTGGGCTGACGAATAAGGGTCTATGCCAGTCTTGGTCATGCCTGGGAAGAGGATGTAGGCGACGGGGGGCTGCAGGGTGGAGGCAGACCAGGCGGTACAGTTACAGGGCACCACGTAGCCAGGGTTGGTGGGGGACGGGTGCGTGTGCGTGTGCTGGCTGGGGCAGCTGAGGCTGCCGAAGGCGCCGTTCTGGTAGCCCAGGGTGGACGCGTAGGGCAGAGCGCCGGTGGCCAAGGTGTGGGGCACTTCGCCCATCTTCTGGATGGCGCTCGAGCTAAACTGCGCGGGGTCCAGCAGGGAGTAGGGCGCCGAGGCCGGCGGCAAGAAGGCCCGGGCTTTCTCGGGCGCGCTCAGGAGGCCGTCGGAGGCCCCCACGGGCAGGCCAGCCGCCTTGAGCGGGTCCGTGTCGCCCAGGTAGGGCAAGGGGAAGACATACCTGTCCTTCTTGAGCAGGTTCTTGGGCTTGCGCCGAGGTCGGTACTTGTAGTCAGGGTGCTCCTTCATGTGCTGGGCGCGTAGCCGCTTGGCTTCATCGATGTATGGCCGCTTCTCTGCCTCGGACAGAAGCTTCCATTCGGCGCCTAGGCGTTTGCTGATCTCCGAGTTGTGCATCTTGGGGTTTTCCTGGGCCATCTTGCGCCGCTGGCCCCGGGACCATACCATGAAGGCGTTCATGGGCCGCTTGATGTGGTCTGAAGGTTTGGACATGGTCCCGGCGGCTAGGTGGGTGGGGGTAGGGAGTGCAAGGGTTCTGCAGACGAGCCTGGGCGCGGCTGGCCGTCTGTCTGTCCGTCCTGAGCCGGGGTTCTGCACTCCCCTCGCCTTGGCGCCGCTGAGGGGAAGCCAGAGAGAAGCGCTGACCCCACAAAGTTCAGCTGATCATGCCAGTCCCAGCGCCCAGGCAGCCCCGGGGGAGCGAGTGGGGGCAGAAAGGGTGGGGGAGGAGAGGGCGATCGGCCGGGGGGCTTCAGGCACCAGGGGCTGGGGCCCAAGTATCGGAGTCTCTGGGATTAAGTGGCCAGGTAATTTTTTAGCCAGGGCAAGAAGCTCCTCCTTCTCCCCCTCTCCACCTTTGCCTTCTCTAGTTCCCTTCTCTCCTCTTGCGTTTCCAGTTGTGGCTCCCCCCTCCCGTGGCTTTCCCGGAGCTGCCGCGCCTAGCGCTGCACCTGGCTGAGAATGCGGGGAGGCTGGTGAACGAGAGCCAAAAGCGGCGAAGTTCAAAGGCGAGGTGGGCCGGGACTGCACGCACTCTGACATAAGCGCGGGGCGGCGACTCCCCAACCTGGGCGCCAATCAGCAGCAGAGAAGCCGAGGGGGCGCACCTGCCAACACGCCGGTGCAAGAAACAGGGAGCGCGACTGGTGGGGGCGGGGAGAGGTGTGAGGGACAGAGGCAGAGAGAGGGCTAGAGCAGAGAGGCTAGCTCTAGACTGGGGACTTCGGTTCCACATTGTCTCGGGCACTGTCAACAAATAAAACTCTTCCGCGTCTCCTGTTTCCTTTCCCGGTTGTGAAAGAGAATTAGGGCTTGAAATACAAAGGCCGGGGAAGGGACAGCAAAGGGAGCGAGGCGAGAGCTTGTGTTGATAAATAGGACACTTTGCCGCGAAATGCAAGGACAGCACTTTGCCCTCTTGTCAAATATCCTTGGAAGAGAAAAATAACATATAGCAGGCTCAGGGTAAAAGCGAAATAAACTTTTCGCGCCCCACCCTAGGCGGTGCTTTGGCAGTGTTCTCCCGGGAAGCCCCTGCAACTAGGCATCCACCCCTGCCCCAGGATGCGGCGCCCGGGCGTAGCGCTGGGACCCTGGGTGGCGGAGCAATGTTGTCTGACCTGCTCCTGGAAGGCCTCGCGTCAGGCAATGCAGAGATTTCGCGCCCTAGTTGGTGAGCCCTTAAAAGCACTACGACCTGTTCTTCACTTTTGGGGCAGGGATGGGGCTGAGATTTCTATTGCAGTTCCCATTTATGTTATTATTATTTAGTGTCTTTAAACCTCCAACTTTTACTCCACAAATGTTCATACCGTAAGAAGAGCCTGGAGGCTGGGTATGGGGCTCTTCCCGGTGCCCCTTCTGCAGCGGCCCTAGAGCGGAGTCTCACGGTGTATCGCAACCAGGGTCGGTTTGTCCCTGGGCGCCTCTTCCCACCCAGGGAGGCTGTGAGACTCTTTTCTTGCGTCAAATGAGCATTCTTCGGGTAAAGAGGACGAAATAACCCGCAGAGCCAACCTGCGCGCCTGTTTCCTTTGAATAATTGCCTGCCCGATGTGAAATGCCCTTGGGGGAAATATTTATTAAATGGAAACCATTGTCCCAGGCCCGGCGGGACCTGCGTGTGTTCCAGGCTTATTGGCTTTTGCACCATTCTCTCTTGGGAGGACCGGCCAGAAACGCGCAAGGCTCCGTTGGCTCCGAGGGGCTAGGAGTGGGGGAGGGTGACAGGGAATTAGGAGGCCGGAAGGGAGGATCTTTCTCTAGCATGTAGTGTATCAAGTTTGAGGAGAAGACTTTGCTTCCCCTTCCTAAAATTAGAAAGACGCGTGGAACTTCTCACCCTTGGCGCACTTTTCAGAGAGGTGGGCAATATCCCCATTTTACAGATTAGGAAACTAAGGTTGAGAAAAACTAGGTGATTTGTCAAAAGTGACTCCGGGAGTGATGCTTGATGTGTAGGATTTGAAAATCCCTATTTTTACCCCCATTCCACTAGACGTCACGCCTAGGGATTTCATGGCGCTGCAGCCCAATGTGGAACACCTGATAAGACTATTGGGGCAATCGACACCTGCCATGCAGATAAACCACGCTGGAAAGACTGATCCTGCGCTTGATTTGCTTAGCCATGGGCTCCACCTCCGAGGGCTGGCAAACAGGTGCACAGCCTTTACATTCCTTGCCAACCCCAGCTCTGGCCTTTCTCCAGAGCCTCCATCCAGCCCTGTAACCCTGCTTTCTCTGCAGGAAGTTTCATTTAGCTTAGGGTCTCAGGAAGCAAACGCACTTTTCAGCCCAGTCTGGAAAGGGTTTCCGAGCGTCGCTGGCAACCCCTACTCAGGTCTGACCAAAGGTGCGCTATATTCAGAGCCAGCCAGGGATAGGAGATTCAGGAACCACCCAATTCTAATTCTACTGGGCGATCCCGACGGCTTTGGGAAGGAATGAGAGAAATACTGATATCTGCAGCGAGATCCAGCGTTCGGAGGGGACCCGCCAATCTCTCACTCTAGAACCCCCCAGGGGACACCAAACGCACACCCAAAGGTCTGGGTTAATGCAAATCAAGCTCTTGGAAATTACTCAGCAAGGGGATCTGGCACAAGGTCCTACGTCCTTTCTCTCCTCTCAGTTTCCAAGATAATCCTTTCCAGTTGCCCGGAGGCAGTTCGGGCAGGCGAGCGCCTTCCTGCAATTCCTCATATTTCCTTCTCCTCAAACGCCCGAGCTCCTCTCCAAGCTTCTTGTGTTCAGCCTTGGGTCTCAGTCCAATGCGCAGTCCAATTCGCAATGAGGAGCGGAGTGATACGAAGGGCGTTCGATGGTGGGCAGGGCGCCAGCTGACCCCCCGACGTTTCGGAGACCCCGATTGCCTGGTCCAGCTGCACTGACCTAGGAAGGGGCCAGCATCAGCGCTGCGCGTCTTGGCCTTGAGACAGGAACTCCGCGCGGGGAGGGAACGCAGGGTTGAGGGCTGCACCTTCCAGGCCGTGCATCAGCTTGTCTCCTAGGCGAACTGCAAAGCCACGCACACCCCTTACGCAGTACCGGTGACCACCGGTTTATTCAACACTCTTTAGAGCTGTGGCGGGAGCAGGAGTTCCCGTGATCCTGGGGTCTGGCCTGGTGCTGTCTCCAGCAGGTGCCTCTACTGCGCCGCGCTGTCCCTTCACGCTGTGCCTCCCTGACGGGTCTAAACCACCGGGTAGCACGTCCTGGAGACGTGACCCCTGAGGAGAGTCAGCAACTTCGGTCACAACCAGAACAAGCATTAGGACAGAGGTTGCCTAAATACTCCTCCTGCTTTGTCCACGGCCTGAAGTTTGGCCCCAGGCTACCAGTTCATTCTCCTCCAGGGCTGGAGATATCGCTTGGATGAGGTCTTTCCGCTTGCACATTTGCCTGGAGAAGCTGTGCACACGTTCAGTACACAGCGCAGCTACTCAAGGTCCGCTGCGTGCCGGCCTTAGCAAGGCGTCCGAACCCCCGAGCAACAGGGATTTTGTCAGGGAACCGTCGCTGTTTCCCGGAAGTGAAGGAAGAGGCCTCTAAGGGCACCGACCTAATCTGCTTCTCTCCGGGCCTTTCGTCTCCCTCCAGGGCGCAGAGCGTCCAGGATGCGCCTTCCTCTTTTCTGGCTCTGGGCCTCTCCTTTCACGCAGCTCCTGCGCGTACCTCAGGTATCAGTACAAGCCTCTCACTGCCTATGGGGAGACTTTTCTGTTTCCTGGGCTGGGCTAGGACCCCTTCTATGCTCTCACTCTCACACTTCCATTTCAATCCCTGTTCCCCAGCCTCGTGTGGGTCCCTGTCGCAGTCGGTGCAGTCCACCAGACTTCGAGCTTCTCTGGGGCTGTGGCTGCGTGTTATTCATCTTGGGTTCAATTTCCGCATAATTCCAAACTCAGAGAAGACTCTCAGTAAAGTTTCCTTCTGCCCAGGCCGAGGTGGATCTTCCCGATAGGTCTTTCCCCGCCTTGCAGCTGCAGGCACGGGGCCGAGACACAGCCTGGTAGAGCCAGACGCGGCAGTCTGGGGCCCCAGAGACCTGCACCCACCTGCCTTGCCACAAGGCTCCGCCCCACCCTCCGGCCCCCTCCTCTCTGGTGGGCAGAGGTCACCACTCCAAGGCCTCTGGGGCTGGGGAATGGCTGAGTGCTGGGAGTAAGGCGCACAGAACGTGGCTTAGAGAACGCGGTTGGGGATGGACGGAAAGGAGGCAGCTGGCTATGCCTCTCGAGCTCCAATGGCTTTCCAAAGAGGCCAGAAGAGTCACCTGCGTCCAGAGGGCCTGGGATGCTTGGGGCTTGCTGGCACCAGTCCTGCCCGCTCACTGTGGCCACTGGAAGATTTTGGTGAGCGAAGTTGCAGGTGCCTGTTGCGGGGAGCCTGAGAGCAGCGTGGGCTTCAGCTCGCAGCTGAGAGTGAGCGCCAGCGCACCCAGGTGTTTAGAGACAAAACAGTTAATCCGGCCCACCCCCCCCAAGTTTCCACAACCCAGAAGCAAGCACTGAGGTGACAAAATGATCCCAGGAAATAAGAATCTTTGTTTAAATCATAAACTTTTAATTTTTTTATTATACTCTAAGTTCTAGGGTACATGTGCACAACGTGCAGGTTTGTTACATATGTACACATGTGCCATGTTGGTGTGCTGCACCCATTAACTCGTCATTTACATTAGGTATATCGCCTAATGCTATCCCTCCCCCCTCCCCCCACCCCACGACAGGCCCTGGTGTGTGATGTTCCCCTTCCTGTGTCGAAGTGTTCTCATTGTTCAGTTCCCACCTATGAGAACATGCGGCGTTTGGTTTTTTGTCCTTGCGATACATGAACTTTTAATTTTTATTACCCAAAATATCTTTAATGTTTGGCACCTCTGATTCCCTCTACTCCGTTCCCCGCTGCCCACTGTTTTCTATTTTAAAATTCAGAGACTGTATATATCCCGCCTCTAGAGAGTGCCCAGAGGATCCAGAGCTCTGGTCTTATTAAGACATTTCTTGGTAATTTCTCCGGGGTTTTCCCTCCAGAACCCAACCCAGCCCAGCCCATGCCGGCATCTTGAAATTTTGTAAAATCCCACTTGTCTCTTGCAGACAAGATGGCACAGGAGGGCACCGCTTACACCAAGAAACAAAGAGAAGCCGAGCAAAACCAGGGGTACATGTTTGGCATCCTGGAGCTGTTAGAGCAGTGCTGGGCTGGGCTGAAGGATACTTCTGTCTTAACATCTCAAGCACGCCCAGGTAAGGAGACTTTTTTGCTTCAAACTGCCTTAACTTGAGTAGTTTGAGTCTGTTTGTAGCAGAGCTCATGTGACTCACCAACTCAGTACAAATTTAATAGAAGTTTGCACAACATCTACGCTAATCTCCCAGAAAATGGAAGGGGTGGGAGCAGGAATAAGGCTTTGAAATCTCCTTACTCATTCATTATCTCAACAGCTATTTATTGAACACCTACTATGTGCCAGGCATTGTGCTAGGTGCTGGGACACAGCAGTAAACAGGACCTACCACAGTCCTTCTCTAGTAGTGATTGTTACAGCCCAATGGGAGGACAGAGAATAAACAAGAAACAAATTCCTGGGGTGATTCCTGGCTCAACCACCAAGTAGTTGTGTCACTTAAAGCAAGGTGCTTAGCCTGTCTGTGTCCTCACTTCCTGAACTGTAAAACAGATATAAAGAATTATTATCAGAACAAAATGATTTAATATGAGAAACATCCTTAGAATAGTGCTGGACATATAGAAACTGCTCAATAATTGGTCAGATAATATTATTTTGTCTTTTAATATGAGCAGTTAACTTCCGATAGTGGTATGTGCTAAGAAGTAAATCAGGATGATGAAAATGGGGTGGACAAAGAAAGGTGGTCTAATTTGCATTGGCAGTCAGGGACCTGGGAAGAGCCAGCCTTCTGAAGGAAGAGGGCACAGGGTAGAGGTCATTCCAGGCAGCAGGAGCAGGAAACTCCACTACCTGGAGAAGAACTGCTGAAGCCACAAAGGAATTGAAGAGCCAGTGTGGCTGAACCCTGGCCATGACCCTGGAGAGTATGAGGAAAAGGTGGATGAGACTGGTGGGGCCCAGATTATCCAGGGTCTTGTAAATTCCATAAGGGGTTTGGGTTTTATTCTAAATGTACTGAGAAATCATTACAATAAGACTCACCAGAATTATTTCACAATAATCTTAACAATCACATACAAAGAAATATTGATTATTGGACATTCTACTTATGAAGGAATGTCACCTGTAGCCATAGGACAGAAACTTTTAAATTGACAGGTTTTTGTTTGTTTGTTTGTTTGTTTTTTACTGGCCTTGGGATCAGCTGCCTGACCATCCTTTAAAGAGCAAGGGAAACCCTGCTAAATGCTTTGAACTCCTCTTACAGTCTCCTGTACCCTTAGGAAGCCAAGGAATAAAACAAGGAGGGACATATCCATCTATACCCAATAGGTATTAGCAGCCCACTGCCCATCTGACTTACTTTTCCCACTTCCTGCCAAGTGGAGTTCTACTTCCCTCCTGAACCTCTGAGTCGACCCTTTTCAGAGAAACTGCATCCACATTTAGGCATCTTGAATATCTCAGCCTGAGAAATATAGGATTTGTATATGAGGTTTCTTATTGCTAATGAGGTTTCTTAAGATTAAAAAAAAATTCCCAGTGGTTATAAGATCAGGAAAGACACATTTTGTTTCTATGAATAAAAGCCAAAAGAGTGTCAATATTGTGTGCCTCTGCCTCAAGTTTTATTGTATTCAGGTGTTTCTCATGCATTAGGGCTCCCCTAACCCCATTCTTCTAATGTAAGAATTCTTGGTCAGCTTTTATCATAAACAATACTGTTTAAGGCTCTGCGTTTGCCTAATGCAATTGGCCAAGTTATTGAAGCATACATTATCTTGCCAGTTTTATCACAAATTATTCACTGCAGAGGATAAGACCAAACGCTGGCAACAAGACCCAGTCAAGGATCAGAACAACACTTCCTTTTTTATTTTTTGTGGTACCTGCCTCTGCTCTCAGCCTAAATAGCAAGAAATATTAGGGCAGTTGGCAGTTCCAAAAAGTGCTACATTAACAGTGCCTATTTTCACATATCTGTTTATTTTCTCTTTCTTTCTTTCTTTCTTTCTTTCTTTCTTTCTTTCTTTCTTTCTTTCTTTCTTTCTTTTTTCTTTCTTTCTTTCCTTCTTTCTTTCTTTCTTTCTTTCTTTCTTTCTTTCTTTCTTTCTTTCCTTCTTTCACTTTAACTTCTAGGGTACATGTGCACAATGTGCAGGTTTGCTACATAGGTATACATGTGCCATGTTGGTTTGCTGCACCCATCAAATTGTCATTTACATTAGATATTTCTCCTAATGCTATTCCTACCCCAGCCCCCCAGCCCCCAACAGGCCCCGGTGTGTGATGTTCCTGTCCCGTGTCCAAGTGCTCTCATTGTTCAATTCCCACCTATGAGTGAGAACATGTGATGTGGTGTTTGGTTTTCTGTCCTTGTGAAAGTTTGCTGAGAATGATGGTTTCCAGCTTCATCCACGTCCCTGCAAAGGACATGAACTCATCCTTTTTTTTTTTTATTATACTTTAAGTTTTAGGGTACATGTGCACAATGTGCAGGTTAGTTACATATGTATGCATGTGCCATGTTGGTGTGTTGCACCCAGTAACTCGTCATTTAACATTAGGTATATCTCCAAGTGCCATCCCCCTCCCACCCCCACCCCACAACAGGCCCCGGTGTGTGATGTTCCCCTTCCTGTGTCCATGTGATGAACTCATCCTTTTTTATGGCTGCATAGTATTCCATGATGTATATTTGCCACATTTTCTTAATCCAGTCTATCACTGATGGATATTTGGATTGGTTTCCAAGTCTTTGCTATTGTGAATAGTGCCACAATAAACATATGTGTGCATGTGACTTCATAGTAGCATGATTTATAATCCTTTGGTTATATACCTAGTAATGGGATCACTGGGCCAAATGGTATTTCTAGTTCTAGATCCCTGAGGAATCGCCACATTGTCTTCCACAATGGTTGAACTAATTTATACTCGCACCAATGGTGTAAAAGTATTCCTATTTCTCCACATCCTCTCCAGCATCTGTTGTTTCCTGACTTTTTAATAATCACCATTCTAACTGGTGTGAGATGGTACCTCATTGTGGTTTTGATTTGCATTTCTCTGATGGCCAGTGATGATGAGCATTTTTTCATGTGTCTGTTGGCTGCATAAATGTCTTCTTTTGAGAAGTGTCTGTTCATATCCTTTGCCCACTTTTTGATGGGGTTGTTTGTTTTTTTCTTGTAAATTTGTTTAAGTTCTTTGTAGATTCTGGATATTAGCCCTTTGTCAGATGGGTAGATTGCAAAAATTTTCTCCCATTCTGTAGGTTGTCTGTGCACTCTGATGGTAGTTTCTTTTGCCATGCAGAAGCTCTTTAGTTTAATTAGATCCCATTTGTCTATTTTGGTTTTTGTTGCCATTGCTTCTGGTGTTTTAGTCATGAAGTCCTTGCCCATGCCTATGTCCTGAATGGTATTGCCTCGGTTTTCTTCTAGGGTTTTTATGGTTTTAGGTCTAACATTTAAGTCTTTAATCCATCTTGAATTAATTTTTGTATAAAGTGTAAGGAAGGGACCCAGTTTCAGCTTTCTACATATAGCTAGCCAGTTTTCCCAGCACCATTTATTAAATAGGGAATTGTTTCCCCATTTCTTGTTTTTGTCATATTTGTCAAAGATCAGATGGTTGTAGATGTGTGGTGTTATTTCTGAGGCCTCTGTTCTGTTCCATTGTTCTATGTATCTGTTTTGGTACCAGTACCATGCTGTTTTGGTTACTGTAGCCTTGTAGTATAGTTTGAAGTCAGGTAGCATGATGCCTCCAGCTTTGTTCTCTTTGCTTAGGATTTTCTTGGCAATGCAGGCTCTTTTTTGGTTCCATATGAAAGTTAATGTAGTTTTTTCCAATTCTGTGAAGAAAGTCATTGGTAGCTTGATGGGGATGGCATTGAATCTACAAATTACCATGGGCAGTATGGCCATTTTCATGATAATGATTCTTCCTATCCATGAGCATCAAATGTTTTTCCATTTCTTTTTGTCCTCTTTTATTTTGTTGAGCAGTGGTTTGTAGTTCTCCTTGAAGAGGTCCTTCACATCCCTCGTAAGTTGGATTCCTAGGTATTTTATTCTCTTTGTAGCAATTGTGAATGGGAGTTCGCTCATGATTTGGCTCTCTGTTTGCCTGTTATTGGTGTACAGGAATGCTTGTGATTTTTGCCCATTGATTTTGTATCCTGAGACTTTGCTGAAGTTGCTTAACAGCTTCATGAGATTTTGAGATGAGATGATGGGGTTTCCTAAATAGACAATCATGTCATCTGCAAACGGGGACAATGTGACTTCCTCTTTTCCTAATTGAATACCCTTTATTTCTTTCCCTTTCCTGATTGCGCTGGCCAGAACTTCCAACACTTTGTTGAACAGGAGTGATGAGAGAGGGCGTCCTTGTCTTGTGCCAGTTTTCAAAGGGAATGCTTCCAGTTTTTGCCCATTCAGTATGATATTGGCTGTGGGTTTGTCATAAATAGCTCTTATTATTTTGAGATACATTCCATCAATCCCTAATTTATTGAGTTTTTAGCATGAAGTGCTGTTGAATTTTGTCAAAGGCCTTTTCTGCATCTATTGAGATAATCATGTGGTTTTTGTCATTGGTTCTGTTTATGTGATGGATTATGTTTATTGATTTGTGTTTGTTGAGCCAGCCTTGCATCCCAGGGATGAAGCTGACTTGATCGTGGTGGATAAATGTTTTTATGTGCTGCTGGATTCAGTTTGCCAGTATTTTATTGAGGATTTTTGCATCAATGTTCATCAGGGATATTGGTCTAAAATTCTCTTTTTTTGTTGTGTCTCTGCCAGGCTTTGGTATCAGCATGATGCTGGCCTCATAAAATGAGCTAGGGAGGATTCCCTCTTTTTCTATTGATTGGAATAGTTTCACAAGGAATGATATCAGCTCCTCTTTGTACCTCTGGTAGAATTCGGCTGTGAATCCATCTGGTCCTGGACTTTCTTTGGTTGGTAGGCTATTAATTATTGCCTCAATTTCAGAGCCTGTTATTGGTCTATTCAGAGATTCAACTTCTTCCTGGTTTAGTCTTGGGAGGGTGTATGTGTCCAGGAATTTATCCATTTCTTCTAGATTTTCTACTTTATTTGCATAGAGGTATTTATAGTATTCTCTGATGGTAGTTTGTATTTCTGTGGGATTGGTGTTGATCTCCCCTTTATTGTTTTTTATTGCATCTATTTGAGTCTTCTCTCTTTTCTTCTTTATTAGTCTTTCTAGTGGTCTATCAATTTTGTTGATCTTTTCAGAAAATGAGCTACTGGAGTCATTGATTTCTTGAAGGGTTTTTTGTGTCTCTATCTCCTTCAGTTCTGCTCTGATCTTAGTTATTTCTTGCCTTCTGCTAGCTTTTGAATTTGTTTGCTCTTGCTTCTCTAGTTCTTTTAATTGTGATGTTAGGGTGTCAGTTTTAGATCTTTCCTGCTTTCTCTTGTGGGCACTTAGTGCTATAAATTTCCCTCTACACACTGCTTTAAATACGTCCCAGAGATTCTGGTATGTTGTGTCTTTGTTCTCATTGGTTTCAAAGAACATCTTTATTTCTTCCTCCATTTCGTTATTTACACAGTAGTCATTCAGGAGCAGGTTGTTCAATTTCCATGTAGTTGTGCAGTTTTGAGTGAGTTTCTTAATCCTGAGTTGTAATGTGATTGCACTGTGTTCTGAGAGACAGTTTGTTGTGATTTCCATTCTTTTACATTTGCTGAGGAGTGTTTTACTTCCAATTATGCAGTCAATTTTAGAATCAGTTTGATGTGGTGCTGAGAAGAATGTATATTCTGTTGATTTGGGGTGGAGAGTTCTGTAGATGTCTATTAGGTCTGCTTGGTGCGGAGCTGAGTTCAAGTCCTGGATATCCTTGTTAACCTTCTGTCTTGTTGATCTGTCTAATATTGACAGTAGGTTGTTAAAGTCTCCCATTATTATTGTGTGGGAGTCTAAGTCTCTTTGTAGGTCTCTAAGGACTTGCTTTATGAATCTGGGTGCTCCTGTATTGGGTGCATATATATTTAGAATAGTTAGCTCTTCTTGTTGAATTGATCCTTTTATCATTATGTAATGGCCTTCTTTGTCTGTTTTGATCTTTGTTTGGTTTAAAGTCTGTTTTATCAGAGACTAGGATTGCAACCC
Source organism: Pan paniscus (assembly GCF_029289425.2). Lineage (NCBI taxonomy): Eukaryota > Metazoa > Chordata > Mammalia > Primates > Hominidae > Pan > Pan paniscus. Next base: position 135,659,149 of record NC_085926.1, on the reverse strand, counting down.
CTGCTTTTTTTTTGCTTTCCATTTGCTTGGTAGATCTTCCTCCATCCCTTTATTTTGAGCCTATGTATGTCTCTGCATGTGAGATGGGTCTCCCGAATACAGCATACTGATGGGTCTTGACTCTATCCAATTTGCCAGTCTGTGTCTTTTAATTGGAGCATTTAGCCCATATACATTTAAGGTTAATATTGTTATGTGTGAATTTGATCCTGTCATTATGATGTTAGCTGGTTATTTTGCCCATTAATTGATGCAGTTTCTTCACATCATCAATGGTCTTTACCATTTGACATGTTTTTGCAGTGGCTGGTACTGGTTGTTCCTTTCCATGTTTAGTGCTTCCTCCAGGAGCTTTTATAAAGCAGGCCTGGTGGTGACAAAATCTCTCAGCATTTGCTTGTTTGTAAAGGATTTTATTTCTCCTTCACTTAGGAAGCTTAGTTTGGCTGGATATGAAATTCCCAGTTGAAAATTCTTTTCTTTAAGAATGTTGAATATTGGCCCCCACTCTCTTCTGGCTTATAGGGTTTCTGCCGAGAGATCTGCTGTTAGTCTGATAGGCTTCCCTTTGTGGGTAACCCAACCTTTCTCTCTGGCTGTCCTTAACATTTTTTCCTTCATTTCAACCTTGGTGAGTCTGATAATTATGTGTCTTGGGGTTGCTCTTCTGAAGAAGTATCTTTGTGGTGTTCTCTGTATTTCCTGAATTTGAATGTTGGCCTGCCTTGCTAGGTTGGAGAAGTTCTCCTGGATAATATCCTGAAGAGTGTTTTCCAACTTGGTTCCATTCTCCCCATCACTTTCAGGTACACCAATCAAATGTAGATTTGGTCTTTTCACCATAGTCCCATATTTCTTGGAGGCTTTGTTCATTTCTTTTTACTCTTTTTTCTCTAACCTTGTCTTCTCACTTTATTTCATTAATTTGATCTTCAATCACTGGTACCCTTTCTTCCACTTGATCAAATCAGCTATTGAAGCTTGTGCATGCATCACGAAGTTCTAGTGCCATGGTTTTCAGCTCCATCAGGTCATTTAAGGTCTCCTCTACACTGTTTATTCTAGTTAGCCATTCTTCTAACATTTTTTCAAGATTTTTAGCTTCCTGCGATGGGTTGGAACATACTCCTTTAGATCAGAGAAGTTTGTTATTACCGACCTTCTGAAGCCTACTTCTGTCAACTTGTCAAAGTTATTCTCTGTCCAGCTTTATTCCGTTGCTGGCAAGGAGCTGTGATCCTATGGAGGAGAAGAGGTGCTCTGGTTTTTAGAATTTTCAGCTTTTCTGCTCTGGTTTCTCCCCATCTTTGTGGTTTTATCTACCTTTGGTCTTTGCTGTTGGTGACCTAGAGATGGGGTTTTGGTGTAGATATCCTTTATGTTGATGTTGATGCTATTCCTTTCTGTTTGTTCATTTTCCTTCTAACAATCAGGTCCCTCAGCTGCAGGTCTATTGGAGTTTGCTGGAGTTCCACTCCAGACTCTGTTTGCCTCGGTATCACCAGTGGAGGCTGCAGAACAGCAAATATTGCAGAACAGGAAATATTGCTGCCTGATCCTTCCTCTGGAAGCTTCGTCCCAGAGGGGCACCCACCTGTATGATGTGTCTGTTGGCCCCTACTGGGAAGTTTTTCCAAGTTAGGCTACACGGGGGTCAGGGACCCACTTGAGGAGGCAGTCTCTCCATTCTCAGAGCTCAAACACCATGCTAGGAGAACCACTGCTATCTTCAGAGCTGTCAGACAGGGATGTTTAAGTTTGCAGAAGTTTCTGCTGCCTTTTGTTCAGCTATGCCCTGCCTACAGAGGTGGTGTCTATAGAGGTAGTAGGCCTTGCTGAGCTGCAGTGGGCTCTGCCCAGTTCAAGCTTCCTGGCTGCTTTGTTTAGCTAATCAAGCCTCAGCAATGGTGGACGCCCCTCCCCTAGCCAGGCTGCAGCCTCGCAGGTCGATCTCAGACTGCTGCACTAGCAGTGAGGAATGCTCAGTGGGTGTGGGACCTGCTGAGCCAGGCACAGGAATCTCCTAGTCTGTTGGTTGCTAAGACCATGGGAAAAGTGCAGTATTTGGGTAGGAGTGTCCCGTTTTTCCAGGTCCAGTCTGTCACAGCTTCCCTTGGCTAGGAAAGGCAAATCCACTGACCCCTTATGCTTCCTGGGTGAGGCGATGCCCCGCCCTGCTTCAGCTCACTCTCCATGGGTTGCACCCACTGTCCAACCAGCCCCAGTGAGATGAACCATGTACCTCAGTTGGAAATACAGAAATCACCCATCTTCTGCGTTGATCCCGCTGGGAGCTGCAGACCAGGGCTCTTCCTATTTGGCATCTTGGAACAGAATCCCATCTGTTTTTTCTTTCAAGCACCATTTTAACATGTTCTGAAGACCAACAGCATTTGGTAATGCTGTAACATTATGAGTAACATTTTATCTCATAAGACAGTGAAATATTTGCTGAGTGAGCTCATGGTTATAGAAAGAACTACAAAAATGGAGTTCAAGACCTAAGTCTGCCAGTTACTGTGAGACTCAGGGCAAATTACTAACTTCTCTTGGCCTCCATTTTCTTGCCTGCTAAATGGGGATAATAATACCACACTGGTGGTCTGTCATTCCCTGTATCAGTTATCTATTGTTATGTACCAAATTACCCTAAAACTTAGTGACTTAAAACAACAAATATTTATTATGTCATATGGTTTCTGAGGGTCAAGAATCAGGTAGTAGTTTAGTTGGGAGATTCTGACTCAAGGTCTCTTACAAGGGAACAAATCATGATGTCTCCAGGGCTGCAGCCATTTGAAGGCTTGACTTAGCTGGAGGATCTGATTCCAAGCCACTCCTGTGGCTGTTGGCAAGAGGCTTCAGTTTCTCAACACATGACCCTTTCTATAAAGATTGCTCTTAACTAGGCAGCTTGATTTCCATTGTGCAAATGGTCTGTGAGTGACCAAGCCTGTACCGAGACAGAAGCCTGGTACAGTGTGAGAGAGGTCTACACAAGGATGTGGATACCATGAGCGGGGATCTTTGGAGGCCATCTTGAGGGCTGCCCACCACAAGCTCCAACTAGATAACAGACTGGGAAGAGCTTTGTAAGCAGCAGAACTCCATAATCTAAATCACACTCACTGATTTCATTGCTTCCTGACATGATCACAGCTACCTTTTGGCAGAATTGTACAAAAAACAAACATCATTTAGATCTCTCATCCTTCTATCCCCTCTGCTTCCCCTCCTTCACCCTTCCAATGTAGTTCTAGTACAGTTTTTCTCTTTGGTTTAATTAGCAATGTTTACATTATTATACCTATGCAAATATTCACAGTTGAGCATTGTAATGTATTATGACTATTTTCCTTTCCTACTTTCTAAACATTGCCCCATTTTCCACTTACTTGATTTGCTTTGTAGCTGTTACTGATTCTCCTCACACTTTCCCATAGCCTGTCACACAATTTTCTACAAAGTGAATCATATCAGATAATCTACTATCCCAGTCTATTTCTTGGAGACATCCTTTCTGGAAGCTTTTTCCTTTTGGGTTGACTTTCTTATTTCAGTTTCTCACATCTTCCCCTTTCTCATCTTACTCCCATGTTTTGTTGAGTGTATCTTCCAGTATTTTCATCAGGTTGAAGAGATGGCATGATAATGGCAGTCCTCAGCAGTCCTCAAGTATTGCTGCTCCAATCTGGAATGGTTTTCTGTGCCTGGTGCCTGGGGTCTCTCTTCACTTCTCTCTCATTTTGGAGCCCATTTTTGTGTCCTGTCTTTTCTCAGGTTTTATCCCTCATGGTTTCTGTGTCCTGTCTTCACTTTTGCTCCTTCTCTTGGCTCTGGCCACCTATTTCTAACTTTCTGAACTTCTCTCTGTCTTATCTCTTAACATTCTTTCTACCCTCCCTGCTGAGAGCCAGTACCCTCATGCTGCCCTGTTGGCAGTCCTGCTCTCTCAGAAGTGGTATATGGAACTCTCTCTAAAAATGTAGAAGGGAAACACTGTATCTAAAACATCCCTGGCCTAGGGACCTGGAAGACCCCTCGTCTCTGATTCTAGAATGGGTTATTGGTGAGAACATGAGCTTGTGCATGAACAAACGTTCAGTCGTGATCCAAACCTGGCAAAGCCTCCTCATACTAGGTGGTGAGGGCCCAACAGGACTTGATGGAGAAAGTTGAGAAGGGCAAGGGACTTGTCCACCCTGGTCATTGTCTATAGAGATTTCAGTTGGACCAGTGAGGCAAGACTGAAATTTGAGAGCAGGCGATTGTAGCAGATAGCAGCCAACAATAATTGAACTCCTCTTTACTGATATAATGTCCCATGTATTATGCATAAACTTTTTACACACATTGTTTTATTTAATTTGCAACAGACCTAGGTAGAGAGATATGTTATTATACCCATTTTGAAGATGAGAAAACTGAGAATCAAAAAGGTTAGACAGGATTTTTCCAAAGCCACAGAGCTAGTAACTGGTGCATCCAGGATTTGAATTCAGGTGTTGTGTGACTCAAGAGCCCTCGCCATTTCTATCCTGACTGTCCTCACAATAACCACGTGTGAACTTGGATGGAACCTAAGTGTAGTAGGAGGCAGAGGAGAACTGTGTAGATCCTTGAGAGCTGGATCTTCACAGATGGCTGCCTGAAGCAGGGGTCTTGACTTTCTTCTTTCAGGAAAATATGAATGGGTTGAATAGGCTGAGGGGAGGGAAGGAAGTAGTTGAGGTGGGAAGATGTGCACATTGGGAGCATGTTATAGAGATGGGATGGGGAACTCACATGAACTGGGAAAAGGTGAAGAGTAAGGTGGACCAGATGCTAATGGCATTGGATGTCAGAATGAGAGTCTGGCAATCTATTAGATGGGCAACCAAAATAGTACATTTAGGAGATGAGATGTGAGATTAAAAGTGGGACTTTATGAAGTTGAGAATGAGAGTTATATATAGATGAAGAGAGATGGGAAAAACTTGGAAGTTACTGTCTACTTATTTACAGTCCTTATTTATTATGTGTAAGTAAGTGCAATGTCTTTGCTAATGTTACAATTATTTCAATAAATTCCCCTAAAAACTTACTTTTATCAGAAAGTAGAATGTCTGGTCTGCTGACAAGGGCTTATTTTGGTCTGTTATTATGGTTTTAACTGGATATATCTTTCAGAAGTTCTTTGCTAAAAATACCTTTAGGTTTGTACTTATGATGCTAAAGTGGATTGATTCCCTTATCAACCTATATTCAAGAGCTAAATTCAGTAGAATAATTTTAGCAATGATTAGCCTAGACTATAAATCAGGGCAGTCTATTTATAATTCTTGGATTATAATTTAGAAGATAATCGCAATCCTTGTATTTCATAGTACTTATTACACACTGGGATCCTTTGTTTATTAATCTTCACAGCAGACACAAGATTATGAGAAAACTAAGCCACCTTGGAATGGCTTGGCCAAGGTCATTTATGTATGTGTGTGTCATTGGGTGAAAATATGTAGCTAGGTCTGTCTGATCCTATTCTACCAGGCGATGTTACTGAAATACTTGTTTAAAGATGTCTAAATGGAGAGCATGTTTTTTGGATATGTGAAAATGGATTGGAGCTGAGTAACTAGGTCAAAAACCCTGAAATTCTTTTGTTGCCCTGGTTGATGGCTTAGAACCTCCTCCTCATTTGTAAACCATCCTATCATGATTCTCTGACTTGCTAACACAAAATCTGTGGCAGACAATGCTGACTGCCCAGCCAACAGTAATTTCCCCATTCTTCCTTATGAATAGAACTTTACTATTTTTCACTATCCATTTCCCAGGGGTTGCTTGATTAAATCAATAATAGACACTTCATCTGCTCACCAGTGATTGATTTAAAGGTGGACATATGACCCAGTCTGGCTAAAGAGCAGAAGTCTGTTCTGGGGTGGGGCTCTGGCAAAAGTTTTCCTTGCTCTTCAGAAGAGTTGCACAAAAGGAAAGGATCTTCAGTTTTCCTGTTTTGGGATGTTGCTGTCTGCATTTCACTACTTCACCACTGTAACTAGGGTGGCCCCCTCTAGACCATGAGAGGAAATGGCTTAAGAGAACGTGTCAGTAAGATGAGGATGGGGTGCGGTAAAAGGGGAAATTCTTGTTTCTTGGTAACTTTGGAGAGTTGCTAAATTAACCAACCTTGAAACTCAACTTTAAAACTTCTTTATGTGTGAGAAAATTCATTTTTCTTATTGTTTAAGTCGTCTTTAGTTAGGCTTTTTTGTTTGTGCAACCAAATGCTCCCTATGTGATAGCAAAGCCTCCTACCCAATCCTCCCTACTTCTCAGGTTTTGCCCGGAATTGGACTTAGCTGAATTATACAATCACAGCTAAGTTTTTATGTATAGGAGCTGAAGCTCTTTTGGTATGCACATCTGTATCTTCTTTTTATGGATTTTCTGTTCGGGTATACTCTATTTTCACATACTTTAATGTAGTAAAATTGTGATTATTTTTACTGACCAGTTTATTTGGGTTGGCATCTGCTTGCTGTATAAATAATCCCTCAGTTTTGCAATCCAGGAGGAATAGGAATGAGCTGTGCTGAGTTTCTCCCTGTAATGACCTTGGGATGGTAGATACTGCTCTTCCTTTACAACTGCTGGAAATACATGGTGTTGGCCCCAGTGGGATTTGGGGTTGTATCTCCTCAGAGACAATTGTGCTGAATTTGCCCATCGTGTTCCAGCTGACTGTGGCTGCTTAGCAGTTCTTTTCTCATCTGTTGTTCCGACTACACTTACTTTGGTGGGGCTGCACTAAAGATCCATCAGATTTCAGCCAGGTAAAACTGTGAGGTCTCTTTTAGCCCCTCTCTATGCCTAAACATGGCTTGTTCTTCCCCATCTTTCCTTTCTCTCCCAGGCTCAAAGGAAGTACCCTCCTTTTTCTCCAAAGTTTCCTCTACCACTGTTGCATCACTCCTGTATCCTCTCCCTGCTCTAGAGCATGGACCCTTTATATTAATATGCCTTCTGTAAATACTTCATCCTTTCTGCCTAGGGATGGGCACTGGTTTCTCCTGTCCTAAGGCAAAAGGCAAGCTGACTGTGCCGTATCCTCAGTGTACCTCCTATGGTCCCTCTTCCCTTTTTAAAATATTCCTTGGTTTTGTACTCCAGCAGGAATAGAAATGAGCTGTGCTGCGTTTCCTGGAATAGTGGGCACAGCTCCCAATGTCTACAATGAAAAGTCCATGCCTCTGGCTCCATATCTTTCCTGTAACTTCAATCCTAATATTCTTCGTTCGATTCCCTGCTCCTACAGATTATCAAAAGTGAACTAGCAAAGGCATCCAGGTCCTCCTCATTGCAAAAGCAGGTCTTTACTCAGCTCTTCTTTTCCTTGATTGCCTTACAGCACTTGGAGTGTCTCTCCATCCTATAAATTTTCCCCTCCAAAAGGTCCTAACCTCAGCCCTCTGACTCCTCTCTTTTCACTTTTTTACCCCTGGGAAAGCCCAGTCATGTACTGAAAACCTACCAGCTGAGATCCGATGAGCTTCTGGCCAATAACAATCTTGTTAATCTTGTATCCAGGACACTTCACAGTCTTTTACCCAATAGCTCAACAGATGCTTGCTAAATGGACTTAGAACTGTCTTCTGCTCTGATATCTTTTCCAAGTTCCTGTACTGTTTCTGTGCTTAGTGGGCATTTCCAGATAGGCATTCAGACATTGCTTCTAATTTCTTATGTCCAAAGCAGAAGTTATTTTTCCTTAGCTGCTGAGTCCTCATTCTTTCTCCTTCTTTATTTCAGCCTATAATAGCATCACTCACCCTTCTCATTGGGGTCCATGAGAACTCCAATACTCCCAGCCCTCCTCCTCCTCTTCCTTCTCCTCTCATATGCTGCTAACCACTGAGCCTTGTCTAGTCTTTCTTTTTAATGCCTACCAATTTATCCTTCCTTTTTCTTTCCCATCTTTTGTGTTTGTCTCTTCATACCTGAACTGACAAGAGTTTCTCTTTGTTTTCAACTACTCTGCACAATTACTAGATATCTATTTTAAAACCAAACTCAACACTCCACATGTCACTCCTGTGCTAAGCTACCTTCATGACACGGCTCGTAGAGATATATCCAATTGGTTTTCCCCAGGCCCCCTTTGGTTAGGGGAGAGCCTTTCCTTTCTGGCCATCTGCCACCCTAAGGTATTAGGACTGTTAGGTAGTGGGTTTTGTGTAAATGGTGGGCCAGTGGGGGTGCAGAATACCTGGCAGGGTCCTCAGGTTGGTGTCACTGAGCATGATTCAGCTTGCTTCCAGCTCCCTGGTCATTGAGATGCAAAGGCTTCACCAATCCACCCTCCAGTAGAACTAAATTTTCACTTCCTTCCCAAGCATCACAGTTGCCCTGCTCATCCTCTTCCTTTTATTCTACTGGGTCTAATCTTATTTTGGGTAGAAGAAAAACCTCTCTGGGCAAACAAGCACCCCAAACCTCTGTCTTTTGCTTTGAGGCACTTGGTCTTTGCAGTTACTCACCAACTGAATGACTCTGACAACGATGAGAGTCGCTGGGGGAGGGGAAAAGACCCTCAAGACACCTGTGAGAGAGGAGAGGAGAGGAGAAGGAAATACGCTGAAACAAAAGGACAGTTACTAAAGGAAATAATCTTGCCTCCCTTACATGACTCCCTCTGTCTTTAATGTCAGCTCCAAATGTATATTTGAGCTTCAGTTTCCTAAGCTATAAAATGGAGATGATAATGTCTTCCTCACAGGTTGACACGAAGATAAAAAATGAAGTACCATCTAAGCAACAGACCCGGCTGAGAACAAAATAGAAACAGAATAAAATGTTGTTATTTCTTTATTTTTCCTTTTCCTTATTGCGGTTCCAAAAAGCCTTCTGACTCTCACCCGCTAAGTTACACATACTACGTCTGCTCAGTTTCATTGTCCAGACCTGAGTCACAAAACCCACCTGGCTGTGAAGGAGGCTGGGAATTGCAGCCTTTGTTTTGGGCAGACACGCGCTGCCCCAAATATTCTGTAAGTGTGGAGGAAGGGAAGAGAAGAGAGGATGCTAGAGAATAACCAGCAGTCTCATCCAAATCATCTTGGTGACTTTCTCCTCTCTTTTCCTTGGGCACAGAAATTTAACAAGGAGTTTATAAGAATACCTTACACAGATCAGGACATACCCACTCTCATGTGTTTTGCTGGCAAAGCCCACCTTTTATTCCAGAGGCTATAAATGGCACATGCACATATTCATAGCCTCCTTTGCATTTAGGGATGAGCATGACACACAGTCATGGACAATGAAACCATGAGACATTAGTTAAAGGGGTATCTACAAAGGGCTTCAGGGATATTAGGTTGGTACAAAAATAATTGTGGTTTTTGCCATTAAAAGTGCCATATATTCACTTCTATTTTTCAAATGCATGTTCGTGAACTATGGATTTACTTAAAAGACTGTGATAGACACTATTGTTTGCTTACCCAATGTGTATTCCTTCCTTCTTCTTAACAGAATCCCGGTTTTTCCCCAGGTATCTACTCCCTTTCCTTGCATCCAAGAATCTGAGTTAAATTGATTCTACTCCCATTTTTAGGAGTAATCCTCATCTGTCTGTCTAATTCTAATCTTTGTTCCTGATTAGCCCAGGAATAGGCATGCATATATATTTAGGCCAAAGAAATTTGAGGGAAAAGTTTTCAGGAGGTTCCTGGGGACAATTTCCTTTTTCTAAGAGAGAGCTATAAGAAGAGATGGATTCCTACCTTTCAGATATGTGTCTGAATGTGACAGCTGGAGTGTCACTGCTGTTGTTCTGACAGTCTGAGCATGAGACTCATAGTGAGGATGCAGAGTGGCATGAAGGGAAGACCCTGGGTTCAGGATGACAATGCTGATCTGGTGAATCAGCCCTCTATGAATTTCTTCCTGTGGACTTTCTGTTGTATGAGATAAAAAAAAATAATATGCATATTTTTAAAGCCAGGTGCGTCTGAATTTCTGTGTCTTGCCAATGAAAGCATCCTGTTTCAAATAATTACTGAATTTAGTATTTTCTGTTCCACATATTCTCAGTTAACAGATACTCAAAGCGAATCCCCAGTCTGTGAAATATCTACTTGTTAGAAAGGGATCTGCATTCTCCAAACGGTTGGGAACAAATTTTCCTGAGTATCTCTCAGGCTTATTGCATTCTTCCTCTTTTAGTTCTTATTTGCCTCTTCTCTCTTTCTGCTCCCCCAAGGGCTGGAGAGTATTCATGGTAAAGAAATAAGAAGGAATTAGCAAGGGCACTGCTGAGCTACCTCTGCCAGTTGGAGGGAGAGGGCTTTTCTAGAGGAGCGCAGAATGGATCCTGCTTGGAGCAGAGCTTGGTTTTTGCTGGACACTCAGTAAATGGCTGTTGAATTTCATGGAATCCCATAGGAAGGATGAGAGGGAACATTTGTAACTAATTAGTGCAGAATTAGCTCCAAAGGTGAGGTGTGACCTGTTCATGGTGGAAAAGACACGTCAATTTGACCCAATCCAAAGAATTTGTTCAAAGCAGCTGATATGTGCAGAGCATCATGGTCAGTGTTGCATGGGCTGCCACGGTATGTAGTTTACACTCCTGCAGTTAACGTCTAAGAATAGTTATGCCATGTAAAATAATGGTAAAAGATGCCTCATGATGCTACATGCTGCATGTTATCGTCTGATCAAGGAGTGAAATTGCAGCATCTGAAAAGCAAAACACTAGTGGTCCTTCAAGACTATTATGAGACCTCCCAACTGTACCTGGAGGAAATTTTGCTTTGTTGTCACCGCATGGATCAACCAATAGAAATAAGGACATCTCCAGATGGGGTGAAAATGGAATAAATGGCAGATTTGGTGGGAAATGTGCAGACGTCAGCTCCACCAGATTTATTAAATGTTACAAGGGTCCTGAAGTCTGATTATTTTAACAAATTTTAGGTTAAAAGTAGGTATAAAGTTTCTTTGCTGCAGGTTTTCTGTGGCCTTCAATGTGCCAATGGGCATTGTGAATCTTTGAGCAAAGAATGCTGTATGAATCTTTTCTCAAATTTATTTGGCCAAGGAATCCTTGCTTTCATGGTCTAGTCTAGTGAAATATGCTTTGGGGAGCACTGACCTAACCTAACAAAAATCTTAGTATGGGATCCAGTAAAAATGAGGCACCTACAACTGGAAATGGTGGATGCTCTATTGAGAATGCAAAATTCTCACATAGATGGAATTATGATCAACCTACTTTGTCCTTCCACATTTCTGACAGTGTGCCTTGTTTACAACTGACATCTCCCTTTTGGAGACAATAGCTAACAAGGATATCAGTTTATCTTGGGAGCAATACTTAAGTCAATACTCCCTCTGAGTATAGCCAGTGTGCCTTCATCAAGCAACCTACAATTGGAAACTTATCTGTGGTTTCCCCAGCACAGTGTCTGACACCGAGCAGAATGAATGTCTTTGTTAAGAAGGCCTAGCCTCTTCTCTTTTCACTATTATCTTCTTTCCATTGAGAGTTAAAGAAACTCTTCCTAGATTCTCAGAGATTCTTATGCTCCCAAGTATAGGAACACATTGTATGTTCTGTGGATAACGGTGAAATCTTTACTAATGTGGATAAAAAACACAAACTACCCAAACCTCACCAACGAGCCATTGAGCTAAATGAATTGTTGATTACATAACATACCTGTCCAAGTCACAAAAGCACATAGAGTTATTGAATTCTAGGCAGACTGAAATCTGTACAGTTACTTTTGGCGTACGTAACTGGCTTCCCCATGTTTCATGAGTGAGTGGAGGAGCAGTGCACTGCCTGGGGAGTGAGGCAAAGTTGTCCTGCAGTCAGTCACTGTAGTTAGACTCAGCAGACCCACTCACCAGGAAGTCAACCTCTAAGTAGTAGAAGTATGAAGAGGAAAAGGGACAATGATATGACAGCTAATGAGCGATGTTTACATTGATGTAACACTGGAACAAGAGGAGAAACAAGTATTCATGTTACTTAGAGCAAAAGTTCCTGAACACAAGCCAGTTCAGGAACTGAACTGGAAATAAGAGAATTAAGAAAAAAAGAATATGGTGAGTTTTTAATGTTTAAGGTTTAAATTATGAATCCTTAGAGAAATGAAAATTTAAATAACAAGATACCAACTCACACCTGTTAGGATGACTATTATGAAAAAGACGAAAGATAACAAGTGTTAGAGAGGATGTGGAGAAAAGGGAACTCTTGCACACTGTTGGTGGTAATGTAAATAAGTTCAGCCATAGTGGAAAACAGTATTGAGGTTCCTCAAAAAATTAAAAATAGAACTACCATATTTTCCAGCAATCCAACTTCTGGGTATATGTCCAAAGGAAATGAAATCAGTATGCTGAAGAGAGATGTGCACTTCCATGTTTATTGCAGCATTACTCACAATAGCCAAGATATGGAATCAACCTAAGTGTCCATTAATGGATGAATATATAAAGAAAATGTCACACACACACACACACACACACACACACACACACACACACACACACACAGAGGAATACTATTCAACCTTAAAAAAGAAGAAAATCCTGTCTTTTGTGACAACATGAATGAGTCTGGTGGATATTATTTTAAGTAAAATAAGCCAGGCACAGAAAGACAAATACTACATGATCTCACTTACAGGTGGAATCTGAAAAGGTTGAGCTCATAGAAGTAGAGAATAGAATAGAATAGTAATTACCAGGGACTGGGGGGAATGGGGATTGGGAAGATATTGGTCAAATGATACAAAATTTCAGTTAGAAGGAATAAGTGCAAGAGACCTATTATACATCATGGTGACTATAGTTAATAACAATGTAGTATATTCTTGAAAATCACGAAGAGAGTAGATTTTGCATGCTCTCATTACAAAAAAGTGAAGTAATGCATATGTTACTTAGCTCAATTTAGCCATTCCACAATGTATACATATTTCAAAACAACGTGTTTGTATATAATAAATATATACAATTTAAATTCATCAATTAAAAATAAAGTTTAAAGTATGAGATTATATTTTTCCCAGTCTTTAGAAGTGTATATGCCCTTGGTTAGGAAATGATAGTAGATAGTAGCTGGGTTTTTTAAAAAACTTTTAATATACTTGGCAAAATAAAATATTATTAACTCTCATGTTAGTCCCATGGTTTACATTTTTTGTGTGTGACTTTTTCTTGTGGTTTATTTGCAGTTGTACTGTCACACATGTAGGAACTCCTTCTCTGGACCATATGGGAGCTTAATCAGGAGTTTTATATTAGGTTGTAAAACACTGAGAATTGGAGAGAAAGAGAGATAGAAATTACTTGGAGGATGTTATAGTAAAGAAAGGTCCAATGAGGATTCTCAATACAAGTTTGAAATATAATTTGTGTTAAAACAGTATGTTTTAGGTAAGTTAGTTGTCCATAGATAATAATAAGGATATGATGCCCATTTCAGGGAAGCTGCAATGGTTTAACTCCCTGAGGGTGGTTAATTTTTTCCATTTTAAACATGTAGTTTCAGGTTTATTAAAAATACTATCTTGTAGATTATCTATGATTCAGCTGCCTGATAAGTACCAGTTACAATAATAATTTTTCCTGGTAAAGAATTTGTTATCTAGAATGGTGACATATATATTTTGAAATCATAGAATAAGAAACTGTTAGATTCAAGCTATCAAAGTTTCATAAGCTATATGTATTGATGATACTAAAATACTTCATATATGAAGTTTGATTACAAGGGAATGGGGTTGACTTATATGGATGGTTGGTGAAATCTCTCTCATTTATTTCTACTAATATTTTGGACATGAGCAAGAACTTTTAAGAGAGAGGGAGTAGAGCATGGTAACTGTGACGTCAAACTGGTTTCAATTTCTCAAGCTTAAAGCAAGTCAGTTAACCTTTCTAGGCCTCAGATTTTTAACTAAAAATACGGACAATAAAATTTCCAACCTGAAGAAATTATGTTCAGTATGATGGATTGAGGAAACACTAAAACCTTTCACTCATACACCAAATTACCACAATGATAATAAATAAAACATAGCCAAGCTTTAAAACAGCAAAGAGGATTGTCTATGTGCTAGAAATGGAGAGTCTTTCTTAATGAAAAAAAAGCAGAACAGAAACCAGATCAGTAAGTAGAGGCTACCATACTGCTGCAAAGGGCTCTGAGCTTTTGTATCTTCCCTGTGAGTCTGAAGCTGTTGCTGTCATGAGACTATCCCATCAAGAGGGGACAGGATATGTAAGTGATCCACACAAAATTGGTAAGGTATCTCAGGAGGATTACCACTGAAAAAGAGAGACAATATGACAGATTGTATTTTATTAGTGGCCATAAAAACATCTCATATTCCATTTTCTCTTCTTCTAATGTGACTTTGACATTCTTCCTACTGAGAGATGGAATTTATAGTCCCACCCATTAAATGTGATTAGGCTTATGGCTATGGCAGAAGTGGCGGCTATAGGACTTCTAAGGCTGAGCCATAAAAGCAAACACGCCTTTGAACTGGGTCTCTTGGAATGCTTGCTTTTGGAGCTAAGCCACCCCATGATGAAGGCCAAGCACCTCACTGTTGAGACCCACATGGAGAAAAAGCCGACATTCCTGATTCTTAGCCTACACTGAGCTTTCAGCTGACAGCAAACACTAACTTGCCAGTCACATGAGTCTATTTAATCTATTTACTAATAGCCATTGAAAAAAAGAACCCTCAATTTATGGTCTGAAAAATAGCACATGGAGCTAGCTGAAGAGTGAATCAGTGATTTGAACTGTTAAGCTGAGGAATTCTTCTAGAACATTATACAGAGAATAAAAAATGAAGAATAATAATGAGGGAAATGGCACAATCCTAGCTAACTGAGATGGAGAAACCAACAGAGGGACAACAAGAAGGACCAATATCCATAGATGAATATCCCACAAGTATTCTATGGGTGAAAGCACAAGATTTTGTGGAAAATCCCTAAGCAACTTGAGCTGTCTTCCTGACTACTATGCCAAGCTGCTCCAGGGCACACAATTTAAGCCAAACATCAACCTTGAACGTAAACTACACCTTAGTTTTCCACAAAATGTGTTTTATTTTTCCTTTTATAAATTCTATTTCACCTTTGTCATCTGGCAATCAATCAATACATGTTTAATCTTCTTATTCAAGTACATTTCAGCTGTGCTTTTAACTAAACTGAATGTCTCTTTTTATTCTTTGACAAAAGTATAAAAAAAGACAATGAAAAAATGGCAATAGACAAAGAAGTTCAATCATTTTAATAAGAGTTGCAGAAAAGGAAAATAGAGAGAATGGAAGACAGGAAATATTTGGAAAAATAATAAACATTTACCAAAGCTTGGGATGGTCAGAAGTTTTCAGATTTATAGAGCCTACCAAATATAGAGCAGGGTAAATGAAAATAAAACTATACTTAGAAACTTAGAAAGCTAATGGAACTTTAGGCCATTAAAGAAAAACAGGAAATTTAAGAGAACACAAGTAAAAAAGGCATACCACTGCAATGGTGCAATAATCTGAATGATATCAGATTTTTATTTAACAACATCAAATCCAAGAATACAGTGGAGAAATATCTTCAAAACCCTGATGAAAAACGTTGAAATTATTTTTATACCCAGCCCAACTATAATTCAGTTGTATATATAAATAACTAAATTTTCAGACATTTAGAACTTAGAAATTTTATTAACACAGATCCTCACCAAAAGAACTTCCAAAAGATTTACTCCAAAAAGAAGAAAATTAATTAAATGAGACATTGCATATAAAACATTTGTTATGATGTTAAGTCTGTTTCTTCTCTACTACTAAAAGGGATGGAGAACTGGGTGGAAAATGGCAGATAGAAGGCAGCTCCCAGTTGGATGAACAGAATAGTGTGTGGAGACTCATATCATGAAATTTTGCTCCAAGAACTACTGCAGGAACATACCAGGAAAACTGAAAGAATTCACAGAGCCTTCAAAAGAAGAAGTGTGCTGCTGCAAACTCCATAAGACAGATGAAAAACTGTGAGTACCCAAAGTGTGAGAAGGGGAAAGTCTGCCACTGAACACACATTCTCACTGGGGAACCTGAAAATCCAGATCATGGGAGAAGGACTTAACTTTACCTAGAGCTAAAATGAATTTAGAGAGCCAAGCAAAATATAGATGTAGAAGAAGCATAAGGAAGAGCCCTATAGTCACTTCTGGAACCCAAGGAAGCTCAGGGAAGGCATTTTTGACTTTATCTCACAGATGTCCTTGGGGAGGGCTGCCAGTGGAACTGGATAAAGCCCACAGGGAGAAGGAAACTTCTAGCTGAACTTTGTAATAATTTCAACCAAATGCCAATTTTCCTGGACAGAATCCAGGATAGAGGGCCATCGGGAAGTGCAGATATGAGCACAAAAGTCACCGCAGTCAGGGAGGGGCAAGGGCTGAAAGCCCTGCTTGCTTTCTCAAAGGGGTGGCATGTAGTCTAGGGCTAGATGTCAGCCCTGCTCACAAGCTGCCTGGCTATAAACTTGGTGCTATTGGTGGGGCATGGTGGGAGTGAGACTGGCCTTTCTAGCTGCATAGGAGCTGCACGAGGCCTGTCATGGCCAGCTTTCCCCCACTTTCCTGGTGACCTGTATGATGCAGCAGAGGGAGCAATAATCCCCCTGGGATTAAAACTCCATCAGTCTACAAACCAAACTCCCATCCCCCACAGTGGCCTCAGCAAGCCCCATCAAAGGACAGTCTGAACTCAGACATGCCTAACCCTGTCCCTACCTGATGGTCTTTCTCTAACCACCCTGGTAGCTGAAGACAAAAGATAATCTCTTGGCAGCTCTATGGCCCCACCTACCACTTGAGAAATACCTCATCCAGGTGACCCTAGGGCAAGCTTGTATCCTCCCTATACTCCCACAGCTGATGCTCTCTTGAAGGCACCACTTCCTGACTCCAACCAACTCAAAACATTACAACAACTCATAAAAGAACAACCCTGCCCCAAGAAAGGAGAAAACAACAGATAATTCCACTGCCTGTAATTTCCTGGCTAAGCGGAGGTCCTGAGTCTGTCCACATGACAACTTTACGGCCAGCACAACTAGGATTTGAGAAAACCAGTGCACTAAACACAACTACAACAAAGGTCTCACACAAAGTCCACTTCACTCCCCTGTTACCTCCACTGGAGCAGGTACACTTCACTCTTCTTTTACCTCTACTGGATGAGGTGCTGGTATCCATGGCTGAGAGACCTGAAAACAGACCACATCACAGAACTTTTTGCAGACACTCCCCAATACCAGCCCAGAGCCTGGTAGCTCCACTGGGTAGCTAGTCCCAGAAGAGAAATAAGAATCACTGAACTCTGGCTCTCAGGAACCTCCATCCCTAGAGGAAGGGGGAGAGCACCACCACATCAAGGGAGCACCCTGGTGGGACAAAAGAATCTGAACAGCAGCCCATGAGCCCCAGATATTTACTCTGACATAGTCTACCTAAATGAGAAGGAGCCAGAAAAGCAATTCTGGTAATATGACAAACAAGGCTCTTTAACACCCCTGAAAGATCACACCAGCTCACCAGCAATGGATCCAAAAACAAAGAAGAAATCTGAAATGCCAGCAAAAGAATTAAGAAGTTTGAATATTAAGCTAATCAAGGAGTCAACAGAGAAAGATGAATACTGATTTAAAGAAATAAAAAAAATGATACAGGATATGGATAGAAAAATCTCCAGAGAAATAGGTAGCATAAATACAAACAACTGCAACTTCTAGAAATGAAGGACACACTTAGAGAAATGCAAAATACACTGAAAAGTTTCAACAATAGAAGTGAACAAGTACAGAAAATAACTTCAGAGCTTGAAGATAAGGCTTTTGAATTAACCCAATGTGACAGAGACAAAGAAAAAAGAATTGAAGAAAATGAACAAAGCCTCCAAGAACTTTGGGATTATGTTAAACGACTAAACCAAAGAATAATTTGTGTTCCCAAGAAGAGAAATCTAAACGTTTGGAAAATATCTTTGATGGAATAATCAAGGAAAACTTCCCTGGCCTTACTAGAGATCTAGACATCCAAATACAAGAAGCTCAAAGAGTACCCAGAAAATTAGTTGCAAAAAGATCATGGCCTAGACACATAGTCATCAGGTTATCTAACGTCAAGACAAAGGAAAGAATTTTTCGAGCTGTGAAGCAAAAGCATCAGGTAACCTATAAAGGAAAACCTATCAGATTAACAGCAAATTTCTTAGCATAAACCCTACAAGCTAGAAGGAATAGGGGTCCTATCTTTAGCCTCCTTAAATGAAACAATTATCAGCCAAGAGCTTTGTATTTAGTGAAACTAATCTTCATAAATAAAGGAAAGACGCAGTCTTTTTCAGACAAATAAATGTTAAGAAAACTCGCCACTACCAAGCCAGAAATACAAGAACTGCTAAAGGGAGCTCTAAATCTTGAAACAAAACCTAGAAATATACCAAAATGGAACCTGCTTACAGCAAAACTCCCACAGGACCTATAAAAATATAACATAATGAAAAAAAACTCCAAGGTATTCAGGCCACAACTAGCATGACGAATAGAATAGTACCTCACATCTCAATACTAATGTTGAATGTAAGTGGCCTAAATGCTCCACTTAAAAGATATAGAATGGCAGAATGGATAAAAATTCACTGACCAAGTATCTGCTGTCTTCCAGAGACTCACCTAACATACAAGGACTTATACAAACTTAAGATAAAGGGTTGGAAAAAGACATTTCACCCAAATGGACACCAAAAGTGAGCAGGAGTAGCCATTCTTTTTTTTTTTTTTTTTGAGACGAAGTCTCACTTTGCCACCAGGCTGGAGTGCAGTGGCATGATCTCAGCTCACTGCAACCTCTGACTCCCTGGTTCAAGTGATTCTCCTGTCTCAGCCTCCTGAGTAGCTGGGATTACAGGTACATGCCACCACGCCTGGCTAATTTTTGTATTTTTAGTAGAGACGGGGTTTCACCATGTTGGCCAGGATGGTCTTGATCTCCTGACCTCGTGATCCACCCACTTCAACCTCTCAAAGTGCTGGGATTACAGGTGTGAGCCACTTCACTCGGCCAGGAGTAGCCATTCTTATACCACACAAGACAGAACTTAAAACAACAATAGTAAAAAAAGACAAAGAGGGACATTATATAATAATAAAAGGACTAGTCTAACAGGAAAATATCACAATCCTAAATATAACACCTAACACTGGGGCTCCCAAATTTATAAAACAATTACTACTAGACCTGAGAAATAAGATAGATGGCAATACAGTAATAGTGGGGGACTCCAGTAATCCCCAGACAGCACTAGACAGGTCATCAACACAGAAAGTCAACAAAGAAACAATAAACTATACCCTAGAACAAATGGACTTAACAGATATTTACAGAACATTCTACCCCACAAATGCAGAATATACATTGTATTCATCAACACATGGAATATTCTCCAAGATAGACCACATGATAGGCCACAAAACAAGTCTTAATAAATTTAAGAAAATTGAAATTATATCAAGTACTTTCTCAGACACAGTGGGATAAAATTGGAAATCAACTCCAAAGGAACCATCAAAAACATGCAAATACATGGAAATTAAATAACCTCCTCCTGAGTGATCATTGGGTCAACAATGAAATCAAGATGGAGGTTAAAAAATTCTTTGATAATGGTGACAAAACCTATCAAAACCTCTGGGATATAGCGAAAGTGGTGCTAAGGGGAAAGTTCATAGCATTAAAAGCCTACATTAAAAAGTCTGAAAGAGCACAAATAGACAATCTAAGGTCATACTTCAAGGATCTAGAGAAACAAGAACAAATCAAACTCAAACCTAGCAGAAGAAAAGTAATAACAAAGATCAGAGCAGAACTAAATGAAATTGAAACAAAAAAATACAGAAGATACATGAAACTAAAAGCAGATTCTTTGAAAAGATAAACAAAATTGATAGACCATTAGCAAGATTAACCAACAAGAGAGAAGATCCAAATAAGCTCAATTAGAAATGAAATGGGAGATATTACAACCACAGAAATACAAAAGATTATTCAAGGCTACTATGAACACCTTTACACACACAAACTAGAAAACCTAGAGGAGATGGATAAATTCCTGGAAATATACAACCCTCCTATATTAAAATAGGAAGAAATAGAAACTCTGAACAGACCAATAACAAGTAGTGGTATTGAAATGGTAATTAAAAAATTGCCGATAAAAAAAGTCCAGGACCACATGGATTCACAGGTGAATTTTATCAGACATTTAAATATTTGGTACCAATCTTGTTGACACTATTTCAAAAGATAGAGAAAGAGAATCCTCCCTAAATCATTCTTTGAAGCCAGTAGCACCCTAATACCAAAACCAGGAAAGGACATAACAAAAAAAGAAAACTACAGACCAATATTCCTGATGAACATAGTTGCAAAAATCTTCAGCAAAATACTAGCTAACCAAATCCAACAGCATATGAAAAAAATACAACATGACCAAATGGGTTTCATACCAAGGATGCAGGGATGGTTTAACATGCACAAGTCAATAAATGTGATACACCACATAAACAGAATTAAAAACAAAAATCACATGATCATCTCAATAGATGCAGAAAATGCATTTGACAAAATCCAGCATTGCTTTATAATTAAAACCCTCAGTAAAATCATCATAGAAGGGACACACCTTAAGGTAATAAAAGCCATCTATGACAAATCCACAGCCAACATTATACTGAATGGGGAAAATTTGAAAGCATTCCCTGTGAGAACTGGAATAAGACAAGGATGCCCACTTTCTCCACCTCTATTCAACATAGTACTGGAAGTCCTAGCCAGAGCAATCAGACAAGAGAAAGAAATAAAGGGCATACAAATCAGTAAAGAAGTCAAACTGCCACTGTTCTTCGAGGATATGATTGTATACCTAGAAAACCCTAAAGACTCCTAGAAAACCCTAAAGACTCCACCAAAAATCCCCCAGAACTAATAGATGAATTCAGTAAAGTTTCAGGATACAAAATCAATGTACACAAATCAGTAGCATTCCTCTACGCCAATAGCGACCAAGATGAGAATGAAATCAAGAACTCAACCCCTTTTATAATAGTTGCAAAGAAAAAATTAAATACTTAGGAATATACTAACCAAGGAGGTGAAAGACCTCTACAAGGAAAACTACAAAACACTGCTGAAAGAAATAATAACAAACAAATGAAAACATGGACACAGGAAGGGGAACATCACACACCGGGGCCTGTTGTGGGGTGTGGGGAGTGGGGAGAGATAGCATTAGGAGATAGACCTAATGTTAAATGGCGAGTTAATGGGTGCAGCACAACAACATGGCACATGTATACATATGTAACAAACCTGCACGTTGTGCACATGTACCCTAAAACTTCAAGTATAATTTAAAAAAATCTAAATAAAAAAATGAAAACACATCTCATGCTTATGGATGGGTGGATTCAATATAGTGAAAATGACCATATTGCCAAAAGCAATCTACAAATTCAATGCAATTCCCATCAAAATACCATCATAATTCTTCACAGAACTAGAAAAAAATCCTAAAATCCTAAAATACACATAGAACCAAAAAAGAGCCTGCATAGTCAAAACAAAACTAAGCAAAAGAACCTATCTGGGGGTATCATATTACCGACTTCAACCTATACTATGAGGCTATAGTCACCCAAACAGTATAGTGCCAGAATAAAGGTAGGCACATAGAACAATGGAACAGAATAGAGAACCCAAAAATAAAGCCAAATACTTACATCAACTTATCTTCAACAAAGAAAGGTAAAACAAAGTGGGGAAAGGACAACCTATTCAACAAATGGTGCTGAGATAATTATCAAGCCACATGTAGAAGAATGGAACTGGATCCTCATCTCTCACCTTATTCAAAAATCAACTGAAGATGGATAAAAGACTTAAATCTAAGACCTGAAAGAACAAAAATTCTAGAAGATAACATTGGAAAAGCTCTTCTAGACATTGGCTTAGGCAAAGACTTAATGATCAAGAACCCAAAAGCAAATGCAACAAAAACAAAAATAAATAGGTGGGACTTAATTAAACTAAAAAGCTTCTTCACAGCAAAAGAAATAATCAGCAGAGTAAAGAGACAACCCACAGAGTGAGAGAAAATCTTTGCAAACTATGCAGTCAATAAAGGACTATATCCAGAATCTACAAGAAACTCAAATCAGCAAGAAAAAACAAACAAACAAACAATCCTATCAAAAAGTGGGCTCAGAACATGAATAGACAGCCCTCAAAAGATAATACACAAATGGCCAACAAACATATGAAAAAATGCTCAGCTTCACTAACTATCAGGGAAATGCAAATCAATACCACAATGTGATACCACCTTGCTCCTGAGTGTCCATAATTTTTAAAAAAAGATGTTGATATGGATGTAGTGAAAATGGAACACTTTTACACTGTTGGTGGGAATGTAAACTAGTACAATCACTATGGAAAACAGTGTGGAGATTCCTTAAAGAACTCAAAGTAGATCTACCATTTGATCCAGCAATCCCACTACTGGGTATCTACGCAGAGGAAAAGAAGTCATTATATGAAAAAAAAAACTTGCACATTTATGTTTATAGCAGCACAGTTAGCAATTGCAAAAATATGAAACCAGCCCAAATGCTTGTCAATCAATTAATGGAAAGAAAAAACCATGGAATACTATTCAGCAATAAAAAGGAACAAAATAATGGTATTTGCAGCAACCTGGATGGAATTAGAGGCCATTATTTTAAGTGAAGTATCTCAGGAATGGAAAACCAAACATTGCATGTTCTCTCTTATGAGTGGGAGCTAAGCTATGAGGATGCAAAAGCATAAGAATGATACAATGGACTTTGGGGACTTGGGGGGAAGGATGGGAGGTGGGTAAGAGATAAAAGGCTTCCTATTGGGTACAGTGTACACTGCCTGGGTGATGGGTGGACCAAAATCTCAGAAATCATCACTAAAGAACTTATCCACGTAAGCAAACACCACCTGTTCTCCAAAAACCTACTGAAATAAAAATAATATAAAACAAAAGAAGCTATGACTGGGGCTGAAACAGGTCAAAGTGAAGATGGTAAGAAAAGAGCCACCCCTACACCACAAAACTGCCTGAGCTTAAAAAGGATTTCAATAAAATTCTCCAAACCAAGTTAAAAATAAAGGACACCATTCTTCTCCTTTTCACCTTAGTCCTGTATTGAATGTGAATGTGATATCTAGCACTGCAGCAGGCATCTTATGACTATGAGGCAACAGCCAGGAAGGAAAGACCAAAAGGACCCCAGAAATGCAGCTCCTGATATTGTTAGTATATTATTTCATCTCCAACAATTCACCTACCTTCTTGTTATGTGAGGAAAATAAATTCCTATTTGTTTAGGTCACTATTGATTGGGCTTACTGCTACTTCACCCAATGCATTCTGAAGGTAATTTTACTTTTCCACTTTTATTTTTAAAGTATGAGGTATTAAGAGTAAATGGGAGGTTAAGTTAAAAATTTCCAGTACTCCAATAAATATTAAGCCCCTTCTTATCCTCCATTCCAGATTGCAAGCTCAAGACACCATGCTACCCTCATTATATTTGCATCTTCATTGCTTAAACAATTCAGTCCAGTTCACTGGATATTTTTTGAATGCCAATTTATAGGCTAGGTTTTCTGCTAATTGTTAACTAGCAGGATATCAATAAATATATGTTGAATGTGTAGGTGTATAAAAGCTGAAGATAGGTGAGTAAAAATTAATAATGATGGCTGCCTTAAAAAATCAAATTAACAATGTACCTTTTCTATTTTTTTACAGTGTTAATACAGCTTTTGCAGGGTTCAGAATATGCTTCTTATCATCTTTCACCATCTTCCTTGCTTTTTAAACTGTGAACATTTAATATATAATTTTTAATTCATTCCAAAGAAAGCTATAAGTGGAAGGAAAACATGACCCAGTTTTTGTCAATTCAAACTTATTTCGATAGTTGTGAAACCCTTGAATTCTCAAACAAATAACCAAAAGATAGCATATACATAGGGGAAGATTTGTTGTTGTTGTTGAAATAATTCCTATAGAGAAACACAAAATATTATGAGTGTTAGTCTTTGAAGAGGAAGTGTCAGGGAATAGGCAAAGGAAAGGAAAGATGCTGAACACCTAAAAAAACCCTGAAGAATTTTATACACAAGGAAATATCAAAGGAGAGCTAGAGAGCCATACCAATAAAATAGAAATTGATAGATGAATAGATGAGGCTATTAAAAAGGATTTATAGAGGCTCCAGGGAATGCAATAATTTGGTCAAGTAGAGAAGTTATACAATATATTTCACATTAAAATCATCTGGAAATTAAAAAAAACAGAACTAGCATCAAATTTTGTATAGTAAAAGGACCATGTGTTTAAAGCAAGGGTCTGTCTGGGGAAGAGGAAACCTGTCAACATTTGATCTCTGATTGGCAAGTAGCAAAAGATTCAGAAAGCTAGCTACCCAATAATATAAGAAAAAATCAATTAATCAAAAGGGAAACAGGAAGAGCAGAAGTTTATGATCCCACTGACAGATGAACTGCCTTGAGAGCAGAAAAACCAAAACATATGCCAAATGAATATTTAGGTGAGAAATGACCACGGGCATCTGGTGTATGGGCAGACTCCTGAGCCTATGGTGGACCAAGGTGTGAACCTTAGTCCTACTCCTTAGTAGCTGTGTTGAGGCAGGTAACTTACTCTCTCATCATGATCTATAAATTGGGAATGAAACTGGGTTGTTGTGAAGACAGAATGGGTATAAAAAGGTTATTAAAATTATAAAGGAAAGTAGACTACGAATAATAGAAGACACAGAGGAGAAAATAAAATTGAGAATTAATTTTGTTCATAAGATACTGAAAATGCTGTGTTTATTGGAGATAATTTTCTTGGTGACAGGAAAAGCTGTATATGCCAAAAACAATTAAAGAAACTTCACTGAGTACTTACCATGTACCAGGAATTACACTGAATGACCCCAGTATAATAAACAAAATAGATCCTGGTATAGAAAAGAGTCCCTTGGATCTTCATGTTTGTCATGGAAATAACTATGTGGATGAAAGTAAAGGATAGTTTAATAAAGTGACATGGTTTGGCTGTGTCCCCACCCAAATCTGAATTTGAATTGTATCTCCCAGAATTCCCACATGTTGTGGGAGGGACCCAGGGGAAAGTAATTGAATCATGGGAACTGGTATTTCCCATACTATTCTCATGACAGTGGATTAGTCTCACAAGATCTGATGGGTTTATCAGGGGTTTCTGCTTTTGCTTCTTCCTCATTTTTCTCTTGCTGCTGCCATGTAAGAAGTGCGTTTTGCCTCGCACCATGATTCTGATGCCTCATCAGCCATGTGAAATTGTAAGTCCAATTAAACTTCTTTTTCTTCCCAGTCTCAGATATGTCTTTATCAGCATCATGAAAACAGACTAATACAGTAAATTTGTACTGGGCATGGGGCATTGCTGAAAAGACACCTGAAAATGTGGAAGTGACTTTGGAACTGGGCAACAGGCGGAGACTAGAACAGTTTGGAGGGCTCAGAAGAAGATAGGAAAATGTGGGAAAGTTTGGAACTTCCTAGAGACTTGTTGAATGGCTTTGCCCAAAACTCTGATAGCGATACAGACATTAAGTCCAGGCTGAGGTGGTCTCAGATGGAGATGAGGAACTTGTTGGGAACCCCAGTAAAGGCAACTCTTGTAATGTTTTAGCAAAGAGACTGGTGGCTTTTTGTCTCTGCCCTAGAGATTTGCGGAACTTTGAACTGGAGAGAGATGATTTAGGGTATCTGGCAGAAGAAATTTCTAAGTGGGAAAGCATTCAAGATGTGACTTGGGTACTGTTAAATACATTCAGTTTTATAAGGGAAGCAGAGCATAAACGTTTGGAAAATTTGCAGCCTGACTATGCGATAGAAAAGAAAAATCCATTTTCTGGGGAGAAATTCAAGCCGGCTGCAAAAATTTGCATAAGTAGCAAGGAGCCTACTGTCAATCCTCAGGACCACGGGAAAACGTCTCCAGGCCATGTTAGAGACCCTCACGGCAGTCCCTCCCATCACAGGCCCAGGCCTAGGAGGAAAAAGTGGTTTCATGAGCCAGGCCCAGGGTCCCTGTGCTGTGTGCAGCCTAGGAACTTGGGGCTTTGCAGCTCAGCTGCTCCAGTCATGGCTGAAAGGTGCCAACGCAGAGCTCAGGCTGTGGCTTCAGAGGATGAAGCCTCAAGTCTTGGCAGCTTCCATGTGATGTTGAGCCTATGAGTGCACAGAAGTCAAGAACGGGGGTTTGGCAACCTCCTGCTAGATTTCAGAAGATGTATGGAAATGGCTGGATGCCCAGGCAGAAGTTTGCTGCAGGAGCGACATGCTCCTGGAGAACCTCTGCTAGGGCAGTGCAGAAGGGAAATGTGGGGTTGGAGCCCCTAAACAGAGTTCCTACTAGGGCACTGCCTAGTGGAGCTGTGAGAAGAGGGCCACTGTCCTCAAGACCCCAGAATGGTAGATCAACTGACAGCTTGCAGCATTCACCTGGAAAAACTGCAGACACTCAAAGCCAGCCCGTAAAAGCAGGTGGGAGGGAGGCTTTACCCTGCAAAGCCACAGGGGCAGAGCTGCACAAGACCATGTGCGATTTCTCCCATTTGGAATGGCTGTACTTATCCAATACCTGTACCTCCATTTTATCTGAGAAATAACTAGCTTGCTTTTGATTTTACAGGCTCATAGGTAGAAGGGACTATTGAGAAGGCATGATTGGTTTTGAAATGTGAGGACATGAGATTTGGAGGGGCCAGGGGTGGAATGATATGGTTTGGCTGTGTTCCCACCCAAATCTCAACTTGAATCGTATCTCCTAGAATTCTCATGTGTTGTAGGAGGGACCCGGGGGAGATCATTGAATCATGGGGGCCAGTCTTTCCCTTGCTATTCTCATGACAGTGAATAAGTCTCAGTAGATCTGCTGGGTTTATCAGGGGTTTCCACTTTTGCTTCTACCTCATTTTTCTATTACCGCTACCATGTAAGTACCTTTTGCCTCCTGCCATGATTCTGAGGCCTCCCCAGCCACGTGGAACTGTAAGCCCAATTAAACATTTTTTTCTTCCCAGTCTGGGGTGTGTCTTTATCAGCAGCATGAAAACAGACTAATACATAAAGTTTGTGTGAAGTCCTATCAAATGTCATATATAGAGTACATGGTATAGGGATAGGTAACTTTAAGTAATTTGAACTGAGGACTGGGAGAAAGTTAGATGTATTAGGCAGCTATTGCTGCAATCATGCTGCACAACAAACCATTCCCAAAAGTCAGTGGCTTACAACAATTAGCCTATAATTTTCTCACTTACAGGTCTGTAATTGGGGTCAATGCTGGGCTCAACTGGGATTGGCTGGGATTAGCCTCAGGAGCTGTAGATTGGGTTCAGGTCTTTTCTCCTTTCTCATTTAGGAACCAGCAGCTACTTGGGGAATAGTCTTCTCTTGGCAGATGGCAGAAGTTCAAGAGGGATGAGTGGAAACTTACCATGCCACTTAAGACCTCATCTTGGCACTGTCCTATCATAATTTCTGCTGCTAATCCATTGGTCAAAACAATTCATATGGCCAAGACCAACCTTAATAGGGTAGGGGGTATGCTCTACCCACAGCAGGAGGCATTGCAAGATCACATGCAAAGGGTGTGAAATATAGGAGAATGCAGAAGTGGGAGCAATAATTCAACCTATTATATGTCCACATAAAGATATATATGCAACATTATCCATGATAGCCACAAACTGGAAACAACTCAAATGTCCATCATTTAGAGAACAGATAAACAAAATATGGTATATCAGTAGAATAGAAGCATATTCAGAATAATAAGAAATGGAGCTGTGAATCATTCCCCAAAGTGGATGAACTTCAGAGACATTATGCTAAGCAAAGAAGGCGGGAACAAAAGACCATATATTATATGATTCAATTTATATGATATGTCCAGAAAAGAAAAATCTATAGAAATAGAAAATAGATGGGTGGTTGCCTGGATCTGGGGTTGGGGACAAGGGTGATGCAAATAGACAGAGGGATCTTTTATTGGGGTGATGGAAATGTTCTAAAACTGGATTGTAGTAGTGGTTGCACAACTCTAATTTACTAAAAGTCATTGGAATGCACACTTAAAAGGAGTGAATATTATGGCATATAAATTATACTGCAATAAAACTAAGAAGAAAAAAATTAAATCATTCTTGGGTGACAAAAAGTCTTTTATTTCAAGAGTTTTTTGAGATCAGGTGAGATAATGTTAATAAAGGGGCTGATGTAGGGATTGGCACATAGAAGGTATATAATAAATGTTAGCCATTGTCATTTCAGAGAGATGGTTTTTTTTTTGCATTTTTGGTTGGAATATCTCATATACATTTCTTCACTGGAGCTTTTTCTTCAGTTTCCTCATCATCAAAATCATCATAATCATCATCATTATCTGCATCATAATATCATCATCTTCATCAGCAGCAAGTTTTACTTTTTTCTGTGTAAACTTGCTACCCCCTTCAGGGGTACCTAAGAGTTTCACGTCCTCCTCCTCTTCATCTTCTGACTCTGCTTCTTTCTCCCCAGCAACTAAGTGCTGCCCACTAATATCATGTTCCTGAACCACACTTCAACTGTAAGAGTATGGGTGGTGGTATTTCAAAGCTCTCAGGGGAAACTGTGGCTGTACGGACATTTTCAAAGTTGCTAGTGTTAACTTAAATGGACTGCCTTCATAATTCATTGCCTCTGCTTCAACAATGTGCAATTCATTCTTTGTACCAGTCCCTAAACTGACTTTAAAAAATATATATGTATATATATATTTTATTATACTTTAAGTCCTAGGGTGCATGTGTACAACGTGCAGGTTTGTTACATACGTATACATGTGCCATGTTGGTGTGCTGCACCCATTAACTTGTCATTTACATTAGGTATAAAGGACAAAAAACAAAACTGACTGTTCTTAAAGACAATTGGTGCTAATTTTCATCATTATCAACCTTAATGTGATCATCTTTGCCGGCCTTCAGTTCACAACTGAAAAGATAGTTCTGGGGACCCAGGGGGCTCATGTCTATGTCCATTTAATCTTCCATGGGATGGTGACACACACTTAGGTGGGAAAGAAGGCAGATGGAGACAAATGACTACTGCTTCAGAGAACAGCTGTGCAGGACAGAATCATACCAGGGCTAGTTTACACATATTTAGCCATGTCTAACAAAGCAGGCTTACAGAATTAACCACCACTAAAAACCTAACTCTTAGTTTTGCTTCAATGTTCAAGAATTAATATGATTAATAAGCCTTTGTATTCTAAATGACTTACGTGAGTGGCCTGGGAATTGAGTTTCCCATTTGCCTTGTCCCTCTGCTGTAAAGTTAGGCTGCACAGTCACCTGTTTTTGACTAGCTACAAGTAGTTGACTCTAGGCTTGCAGATAAGTCATCAGCTTTTCAGCTTGTCTACAGTTTTGGCCTGGTCAGTGTTCCACCAGGATACAGTTGGGAGCAGAACCTTCTGTGCAGTGACTTAACACGGCAAAACACTTATGTTCAAACACAGAACCTCTTAAGTTGCCTTCTATCAGCTCCTTGCATCTCAGTGCTCCTATGTCTCAGGACCATGTGTTATGTGGCTAGGGTAATGAGTAAGCCTGGAAATGTGGAATTTAGAGGCTAGCAGTGGGAACCCAAACTCAGCTTCATTTTACCCAGTCTGTAGAGAAGAGACTCCTAGGATAAAGAGCAGTTGAAAAACTCTAAACAATGGTTAAGCAATTAATTATTGCTCAGGAGGCCTTTGGCAAACCTTTGAAACCTATAGGCTAAGTGAGTAGTTTATTTAAAACTTTGGTCCTACAAAAATATATTTTTCTATAATATTTCCCCCTTAATTCCCTGCTGTGTGTGTGCATGTATGTTTGAGTCTCTAGCAAAAATATGAGAATTATAACCTTTTTGTGATTAGAAATGTGCACTCAAGAAGACATCTTTGACTCCTTGAGTTCTACCCTATTGTGGAACACTTAAGATATATTGAAGGTGTTGGAGCAATGGAAAACCCATTTCTGTTTTGGAGATCAGGAAAGGTTTCCTGAGGAGGTAGCAGTGAAGATGTGCCTTGAAAAAAGGGGCAGGTGGGTTTAGGGAGCCTAAAGGACAAAGGCAGAAGCTAGGGATGCAGGGGGCAGCAGTGGGCGATGGTTCTGGAAAGCCAGTTGCAGACATTTTGGAGAAGTACTGAGGAGACCAGAATGGAGTGTGCATAATCCAAAAGCAGAGGGGCTTCTGGTTATGCTGTGTCCCCAAAATTCACTAAAATAACAGTTAAGGGGTAAAATGGGGCATAAAGACAAAGACAATACAGATAGCTGTTAGCCAAATATTGGAAGCTGGAATGCAGATACACAAGTGGTAACTGATTCAGTGGTGCAGAGAAAGCTGAAAAGTGAAGGCCGACAAAAGGTGATTGTGGAAGGAGGTAAATAGAGAAATGACCCTTTTCCTTCTACAGAACCTTGAACATCTTCAGGAATTAAGGATACCTAATGGTGAAGGTGGGTGCAACTGGAGTTAAAAATAGCTTTCATTCATTAAGGAGCCCAAATCCTTTCTTGGCTCCACATGGTAGAAAATGAAAACTTTCAATGTTCTGGATATCATATACTTCAAGTATATGGTAGAGATAAGGAGAAGAAGTGTATTGGTCACTAAGGCCCCAGGCCTCTGACACCAACTTCAAGAACACTGGAAGCCCGGATTTTCTGCCCCCAACCAAAGATTCAAGGGGAACAACCTGCCTAAGAGAAAGGACCCACAGAAATGGACAACTGGGAGTTCTGCTCTTGGACAAGCATGGCCCATGCACACAGGGCTTTTTATCAGCTTTTTAGTGCCTTACTCTTGAATATGAGAAGACAGCCAAAGATCAATAGACATTTGATAAAAATCCATCAAATGCAGTATAAAGACCAAAATAAAGAAATAGAAAAAAAGGAAGCGTGGCACACAGAAACAATGCAGAGTGAGCCAAAAGAAACTGAACAATAACAATAAAACCATATGGTTTATGGCTAAATATCCTCAGGGAGTACTGTATTCATGAAACAAGAACAGAAAGCTAATAAAAAAGGGAACATTCAGAGAGGAAAAAAAAGAGTTCTTGGAAATCAAAACTGTGAAAGCAGAAATGGAAAATTTAATAGGGTTTGGAAGATAAAATAGTAGCACACATTGGCAAATGGATAAAATATAGAGAAGAAAATAAGAGAAATGAGAACATTAGAAGATAAGGACAAGAAATTCAAAATCCTAAGACTAGCATCTTTAGAAAGAGAACAGAAGCATCAGAGGTGAGGAAATGACCAAAGAAATAATTCCAAAAAATTTCCTATGACCACAGGGCATAAATTTCCAGGTTGGAAGAGTCCTTTGAGAGCCTACTTTAGTGTAAGGAAAAATAATACAAGGCTTATATAAAGTTGTATTATCATAAAATTTCTAAACCTTGGAGACAAAGATAATATCTTAAAAATTTCTGAGAGGAGAAATGGGTCATGTAGAAAAAATACAAATCAGAATGGATTCAGACACCTTGACTGCAACAATATAAGCTAAAAGACAGTAGGGCAAAATGTTTTCCAATATAAATTCCTATTCCCAGACACATTTTCAAAAAGATGTGAGGATAAAATAAAGACATTTTCCAGCATTAGGTCTTGATTTACCTTTCATATACCATTTCAAGGAAGCTACTGGAGGATGGGCCCTTCCAAAACGGGAGACATGACCAAGAAAGCTGAAGATGTGAGATTCGGGAAAGACAGAATCTAACCTAGGAGAGAAGTAAAAGGAATTTTCAGGATGACTGTCCCATGATAATGTCTGCATAGCAGGCATAGGGAGCAAAACAGCTCAGACTAGATAAAAAACAAGCAAACAAACAAAAACCAGAGGGCTTCTGGAAAGATGGAAGGGAGAGGTAGTGCTGGAGTTATGGGTTTCTCTGAGTCCACTGAGATGAAGCAAAAGAGAAAAAAGATAATTGCATAAAAAGAAAAATATATTTCTTAGCTATGCATAACATTAATATCAGCACAATAAGTAAATTCAGCCATTATTTACTTTATATTACCATATAGAAAGATTAGGAAGGGATGAATAGATTGTGTTTCAGGTAGGGGCATTTTGTGAGTGGGTTCAAACTTATTTTTCCATAGTAACAAAACAATAGATAGTATCTTATACTACATTCAAAGCAATAACAATATAAGTGTATCTTATAAGTATATTATGTTATATCATATAAGTAATACAGAGAAAAATACTAGAATGGGAAGCCAAAGGCCAATATCTTTGATGAACATTGATGCAAAAATCCTCAACAAAATACTAGCAAACTGAATCCAACAGCACATCAAAAAGCTTATCCACCAAGATCCAATATGCTTCATCCCTGGGATGCAAGGTTTGTTTAACATACACAAATCAGTAAATGTGTACTGGGTGGCCATAATTTACTTTATATTACCATATAGGAAGATTAGGAAGAGATTAATGGATTGTATTTCAGGTAGGGGCATTTCATGAGTGGGTTCAAACTTATTTTTCCATAGTAACAAATCAATAGATAGTATCTTGGGTGGTAACACCTTGGTGTGTGCAGGGGGAGGTCAGGGGCTTCTGGTTTTTCCATTATAAGCCTAGTAGAAAAATCTTTTTTAAGTAAGTACATTATGATTTGAATTTTTAAAAAGCAAAATAGAAAAGGATGATAGGAAATGAGAGCTGGTTTTTGACTAGGAGAGTGATAACATCAGAGTTAACACTTTGGGAGTGTTGTCGTGTGCTGAATGGAGCTGAGTCAGCGAGGAGGCAGGCCATGAGCTCAGTCAGTTCTCTGAGGTGGCTCAGACAGTAGACACTGAGGTCCTAAATTAATGGGTCATCAGGAAGGACTGAGAGACTGAATTTGAGACCCTTCACAGAGGCTGCATGTGCAGGATTTTGCCATCCTCATCTGAGGTTAGGAAATTAATTTTTGAAGCAAAATGCAGGATTATACACTTTGTCCCCACCAAATTTAAATTTCACGGTTTCAGTTTAACATTTAAGATACTTGTAACATTTCAGATACTTATTTAGTAGACTGATTTAAAATATGCACAGTGATATATGGCTCTTATTATTTTGAGGTATGTTCCTTCAATACCTAGTTTATTGAAAGCTTTTAACATGAAGGATGGTGAATTTTATCAAACAGCTTTTCTGCATCTGTTGAGCTAATCATGTGGTTTTGTCTTTTGTTCTATTTATGTGATGAATCACATTTACTGATTTGTGTATGTTAAAGAAACCTTGCATCCCTGGGATGAAGCATATTTGATCTTTGTGGATAATCTTTCTGATGTGCTGCTGGATTCAGTTTGCCAGTATTTTGTTGAGGATTTTTGCATCAATGTTTGTCAAGGATATTGGCCTGAATTTTTCTTATTATGTTATATGTCTCCAGGTTTAGGTATCAGGATGATGCTGGCCTCATAGAATGAATTAGGAAGGAGCCTCTCATTTTCATTTTTTTGGAATAGTTTCAGTAGGAATGGTACCAGCCCTTCTTTGTACATTTGGCTGAATTCAGCTGGTCCTGAGCTTTTTTTTGTTGTTGTTGGTACGCTATTTATTACTGCCTTAATTTCAGAACTTGTTATTGGTCTGTTCAGGGATTCAGTTTCTTCCTGGTTCAGTCTTGGGAGGGTGTATGCAACCAGAAATTTATCCATTTCTTCTAGATTTTCTAGTTTTTGTGCACAGAGGTGTTTATAATATTCTCTGATGGTTGTTTGTATTTCTGTGGGGTCTTGTATAATATCCCTCATATTGTTTCGGATTGTGTTTATTTGAATCTTTGTTCTTTATTAGTCAAGCTAGCATTCTATCTATTTTATTAATTTTTTTCAAAAAAACCAGCTGCTGGATTCATTGATCTTTTGAATGGTTTTTTGTGTCTCAATCTCCTTCAGTTCAACTCTGATTTTGGTTATTTCTTGTCTTCTGCTAGCTCTGGGATTTGTTTGCTCTTGATTCTCCTTTAGTTGTGTCATTAGGTTGGTAACTTGAGATCTTCCTAGCTTTTTGATGTGGGCATTTAGTGCTATAAATTTTCCTCTTAACACAGCCTTAGCTGTGTCCCAGAGATTCTGGTACATTGTATCATTGTTCTCATTAGTTTCAAATAACTTCTTGATTTTTGCCTTAATTTCATTATTTACCTAAATGTCATTCAGGAGCAGGTTATTCAATTTCCTTGTAATTATATGGTTGTGAACATCATACTGAATCGGCAAAAGCTGGTAGCATTCCCCTTGGAAACTGGCACAAGACAAGGATGCTCTCTCTCACCACTCTTATTCAACATAGTATTGGAAGTTCTGGCCAGAGCACTCAGGCAAGAGAAATAAATAAAGAGCATTCAAACAGGAAGAGGGGAAGTCAAACTATTCCTGTTTGCAGACAACATGATCCTATATCTAGAAAACCCCATCATTTCAGCCCCAAAGCTTCTTAAGCTGATAAGCAACTTCAGCAAAGTCTCAGGATACAACATCAATGTGCAAGAATTGCCATCATTCCTATACACCAACAACAGTCAAGCCCAGAGCCAAATCACGAACTGACTCTCATTCACAATTGCCACAAAAAGAGTAAAATACTTAGGAATACAGCTAACAAGGGAAGTGAAAGATCTCTACAAGGAGAACTACAAATCACTGCTCAAAGAAATCAGAGATGACACAAACAAATAGAAAAACACTCCATGTTTATGGATAGGAAGAATCAGTATTAAAATGACCATACTGCCCAAAGCAATTCATAGATTCAATGCTATTCCCAATAAACTACCACTGACATTCTTCATAGAACTAGAAAAAAGAGCCCAAATAGCCAACGTAATCCTAAGCAAAAAGAACAAAGCTGGAGGAATCACACTACCCAACTTCAAACTATACTACAGGACTACAGTAACCAAAACAGCGTAGTGCTGGTACAAAAACAGACACAGACCAAAGGAACAGAACAGAGAACCCAAAAATAAGACCACACACCTACAATTATCTGATCTTTGACAAACCTGACAAAAACAAGCAACGGGGAAAGGATTCCCTATTCAAAATGGTGCTGGGACAACTGGCTAGCCACATGCAGAAAATTGAAACTGATCCCTTCCTTACACCATATACCAAAATTAACTCAAGATAGATTAAGGATTTAAATGTAAAACCCCAAACTATAAAAACCCTATAATACCGTTCAGGACATAGACATGGGCAAAGATTTCATGATGAAGATGCCAAAAGCAATTGCAACAAAAGCAAACATTATTGACAAGTGGGATCTAATTAAACTAAAGAGCTTCTGCACAGCAAAAGAAACTATCAACGGATTAAACAACCTACAGAATGGGAGAAAAATTTTTGCAAACTATGCATCCGACAAAGGTCTAATATCCAGCATCTATAAGGAACTTAAACAAATTTACAAGAGAAAAGCAAACAACCTCATTAAAAATAGGCAAAAGACATGAATAGACACTTCTCAGAAGAAGACATACATGCCACCAACAATCATACAAAAAAACTCAACATCACTGATTATTACAGAAATGCAAATCAAAACCACAATGAGATACCATCTCACACAAGTCAGAATGGCTACTATTAAAAAGCCAAAAGATAACAGATGCTGATGAGGTTGTGGAGAAAAAGGAATGTTTATAGTGTTGGTGGGACTGCAAATCAGTTCAACCACTGCGGAAGACAGTGTGGCAATTCCTCAAAAACCTAAAGTCAGAAATACCATTCAACCCAGCAATCCCATTACTGGGTATATACCTAAAGGAATATAAATCGTTCTACTATAGACACACATGTGGGCCGGGAATGGTGGCTCATGCTTGTAATCCCAGCACTTTGGGAGGCCAAGGTGGGTGGATCAGTTGAGGTCAGGAGTTCCAAACCAGCCTGGCCAACATGGCAAAACCCCATCTCTACTACAAATACAAAAATTAGCTGGGTGTGGTGGTGCATGGCTGTAGTCCCAGCTACTCAAGAGGCTGAGGCAGGAGAATCATTGAATCCAGGAGGTGGAGTTTGCAGTGAGCCGAGATCATGCCACAGCACTCCGCCTGGGCAACAGAGTGAGACTCCATCTGAAAACAAACGAACAAAAAGACACATGCATGCGTATGTTCATTGCCACACTGTTCACAATAGCAAAGATATGGAATCAAACCAAATTCCTTTCAATAATAGACTGATTAAATAAAATGTGGTACATATACACCATGGAATACTATGCAGCCATAAAAAGGAATGAGGTCATGTCCTTTGCAGGGAAATAGATGGAGCTGGAGGCCATTATCCTTAGCAAACTAACACAGGGACAGAAAACCAAATAATGCATATTCTCACTTACAAGTGGGAGCTAAATGATGAGAACACATGGACATGTGGAGGGGAACAACACACACTGTGGCTCACTGGAGGGTGGAGAGTGGGAGGAGGGAGAACATCAGGAAAAACAACTAATGGATACTAGGCTTAATACCTGGGTGATGAAATCATCTATACAAGAAACCCCATGACACACGTTTACTATGTAACAAACCTGCACATCCTGTCCATGTACCCCTACATTTAAAATAAAAGTTAAAATAAAATAAAATATACACAGTGAAAATCTGAGTAGTATGAAAATACATAGGAACAAAAAGTAAGTTTCCCTTATAACTTATACTCCAGATGCCCAAGTTCCCTCTCTCAGCAGACAGCCACTGATCAATTTTTTTGACCTTCCTTCCAGTCATAATCTGAGCACAAATTATCTATGCACAAAGTAGCAAAGATTCTGTAAATACCCTCTTTGTTTTAACACAAATATAAACACATCATGCACACTGTTTAGCACCTATTTTTTCTATAGCATGCTTATCTATTCAAACATATTTCTTGAGCCTTGTCTCTATGCCAGGCACTGATCCAGGCATTTGGAGATCTGAACTATTCCAGAGAGCTTGCTGAATCCACATATGGGCATCTAACAGTCTTTATGCAATTGCCTAGCATTTAATAGAACTGCCATCATTTTACATATCAAATTCCCTGTGGAAAGACATCGAGGAATTCACAGAAGTTGAGAGTGTTTTGATTTTGAGATGATCCTTGCCATGTTAGTATTCCTCACAGCTCTGTGCCCTCTGAAAATTTGATTCATGTGTCTTCTAGATCTTCATGACACTGAATAAAATGCTGAACTTGAGAAAACTACTTGGCTCTGTACCAGAGAATCCCCACAATTTTGCTACAGGTTCAAAATTCTTATTTTGGGGATGTTACCAGTTTCCATTTAACTGACTTATTGATAACCAATCCTCCCCATTTCTTCTGTAAACCTGCTGAGGAGTAAACCCATTCTGCAGGGTTGGTGGGGTGCGGGGCAACCTGCTCTACTATGTCTGGGGGCTCCTGCTGTTTTCAGCAGTTGAGGTCCACGCTTTCAAACAGTCAGCGTTATTTGCCCCAAGCCTGTTTATGCCAGTTGCACTTGCTACTGTAATTATGTAAATTAAATATCATGTGAACCAATGAAATGTTAGTGTGAAAAGAAGTTGTTTATATGAAAACTGAGCCACCTACCTTAAAAAATTGATAAGGCTGAGTAGCTAAAACAAAACAAAAACCCTGCCCATTTAGATATGGGTAGAGCACTGTAGAAAATTGGTGAAAATTATTTAAAAAACAAACAAACCCTAGAAAGAGTTTGCACTCAAATTGCAAACTGTTTTAAATTTTTGCTTTGCTTAAAAAAAATCCTTTGAGATCATAAACTATTTTTCAGAGGTGTGCCTTTTGAAAGAAAGAGACTAAAACATAGACTTTGGCCTCAATAAAAAATTGCCAAATGATTGCACTGTTATATGATTTAGCATCAAGTAAAAATTTTAAAGTATATATGTATCATTTTTAAATGATGCTTCACTTTAATCAATTTGTTCTTCAGTTAATGGGTGAACTACCGAGCCTAATAGCATCAAGCTTCTACTCTAGTTGATGAATGATTTGAATGCACCTGACAGTAATATCATTGAGTTCACAGCCATCATTTTATCCAAAATAGTACCATGGGCAGCTGTGTCAAATGCTTACTGATATTGAGAGGTGACAGCATGCTGGCAGCCCTTGCTGGCTCTCAGCGCCTCCTCTGCCTGGGCGCCCACTCTGGCAGCGCTTGAGGAGCCCTTCAGCCCGCCACTGCACTGGGGCAGTCCCTTCCTGGGATGGCCGAGGCCAGAGCCGGCTCCCTCAGCTTGCAGGGAGGTGTGGAGGGAGAGGCGTGGGCGAGAACCGGGGCTGCACACGGCGCTTGTGGGCCAGCTAGAGTTCCGGGTGGGCGTGGGCTTGGCGGCCCCGCACTAGGAGCGGGCAGTGAGGGGTTTAGCACCCGGGCCAGCAGCTGCGGAGGGTGCACCGGCTCCGTCCCCCATCAGTGCCGGCCCACCGGCGCTGCGCTTGATTTCTCGCTGGGCCTTAGCTGCCTCCCCACGGGGCAGGGCTCGGGACCTGCAGCCCGCCATGCCTGAGTCTCCCCCACCCCCTGCCATGGGCTCCTGCATGGCCTGAGCCTCCCGGACTAGCGCTGCCCCCTGCTCCATGGCACCTTGTCCCGGACTAGCGCTGCCCCCTGCTTCATGGCACCCAGTCCCATCAACTGCCCAAGGGCTAAGGAGTGCGGGCAGACAGTGCCAGACTGGCAGGCAGCTCCAACTGCCGCCCTGATGGGAGATCCACCAGGTGAAGCCAGCTGGGCTCCTAAGTCTACTGGGAATTGAGGAATCTTTATGTCTAGCTAAGGGTTTGTAAATGCACCAATCGGCACTCTGTGTCTATCTCAGGGTTTGCGAATGCACCAATCAGCACTCTGTATCTAGCTAATCTAGTGGGGAGGTGGAGAACTTTTGTGTCTAGCTCAGGGATTGGAAATGCACC
Organism: Pan paniscus; assembly: GCF_029289425.2. Lineage (NCBI taxonomy): Eukaryota > Metazoa > Chordata > Mammalia > Primates > Hominidae > Pan > Pan paniscus. The sequence goes on along the minus strand of NC_085926.1, from coordinate 135,619,918 downwards.
AATCAGCACCCTGTCAAAGTGGGCCAATCAACTCTCTGTAAAACAGACCAACCTGCTCTCTGTAAAATGGACCAATCAGCAGGATGTGGGTGGGGCCAGCTAAGAGAATAAAATCGGGCTGCCTGAGCTAGCAGTAGCAACCGGTTGGGGTGCCCTTCTGCGTTGTGAAGGCTTTGTTCTTTGGCTCTTTGCAATAAATCTTGCTGCTGCTCACTCTTTGGGTCCACGCTGCCTTTATGAGCTGTAACACTCTCTGTGAAGGTCTGTAGCTTCACTCCTGAAGCCAGCGAGACCATGAACCCACGGGAAGGAACGAACAACTCCAGACGCCCCGCCTTAAAAGCTGTAACACTCACCGCGAAGGTCTGCAGCTTCACTCCTGAGCCAGTGAGACCACAAACCTACCAGAAGGAAGAAACGCCAAACACATCTGAACATCAGAAGGAACAAACTCCGGACACGCCGCCTTTAAGAACTCTAACACTCACCGCTAGGATCCGCGGCTTCATTCTTGAAGTCAGGTGAGACCAAGAACCCACGAATTCCAGACACTATCAAAAGGTAGATATGGAGGAGTCTCTAGCGTTTTCCTTAATCTTGGTGACTCCAGGGATAGAGCTCTGTGCCCTTTTGTTTGTTAACTCTTTTGTTCTGCTTGACGGACTTTTTTTTTTTTTAAGGTCAACTTTATGGTGTGTTGCTATTTTCAAATCTTCCTCATAAAAATTCTTCTAGTCTGGGATACTTGGCTTCCAACCTAGAAGGGCTGTTGATTTTCATTCATTGTTGTGTCCTCTGTGCGTAGTAACTGGTAGAAGCTTCCTGATATCTATGTGAAGTTACACAAACATGTCTGGATTTATACAACACCAAGACTGCAATTGTAGAAGAAAAGAGATGCACTGAAATGTACACTTTACAGGGTTAGTGTCACTTCCCTAGACTCCATCTGTATATCATGACAAGTTTATTGGTCTGTAGATACTTAAATGTGCCTTAAAAAAAAAATGTTACTTTAAGTTCTGAGAAAAATGTGCAGAATGTGCAGGTTTGTTACATAGGTATACATGTGCCATGGTGGTTTTCTGTACCTATCAACCCGTCATCTAGGTTTTAAGCACTGCATGCATTAGGTATTTGTCCTAATGCTCTCCCTCCCCTTGCCCCCACCACCCAACAGTCCCCGGTGTGTGATGTTTCCCTCCTTGTGTCCATGTGTTCTCATTGCTCAGCTCCCACTTAGGAGTGAGAACATGCGGTGTTTGGTTTTCTGTTCATGTGTTTGCTGAGAATGATGGCTTCCAGCTTCATCCATGTCCCTGTGAATATGCCTTTCTACTTTTCAAAAAATTGGTATAGTATTTGTTTGTCTTCATTCTTCTGGCCCCCATTTTCAATATTGAAAATGGTCCTCAGATGCAGCCTGCCTGTCTGTAATGCAGGATTTGGAGACCTGAATTCAAGTATACAACATGATTCAGGGCTTCGTTATTTCATAACTCAATGCTAGGGACAATTACATTGTGATGTTTCTTTTTGTCCACTTGCCATTTGAAGAGCATTCTACATTCTGATTACTTGGAAATAAAATAGACAGTGTGGTAAAATAAAATAGTCCACTGTCTAAATAAAATTGACTAGTGTGGAAAGAGTTAGGAATGGAGACTGAAAAAAGTCATGTTTCCAGCTGTCTTTGGCCATGAAAATTTCTCAGTAGGATCCATAGTAATCACATCATGGAGAATGGGGTATCTATCCCTTCAGGCATTTATCCTTTGTGTTACAAACAATCCAATTACATTCTTTGAGTTATTTTAAAATGTACAATTTAGTTATTATTGACTATAGTTACCCTGTTGTGCTATCAAAGAGTAGGTCTTATTCTTTCTATTCTTTCTTGTACCCATTAACCATCCCCACTCCCCACCTCCCAAACTCCCAGCTACCCCTCCCAGCCTCTGGTAATCATCCTTCTAATCTCTATGTCCACGAATTCAATTGTTTTGATTTTTAGATCCCACAAATAAGTGAGAACATGTGATGTTTGAATTTCTGTGCCTGGCTTATTTCACTTAACATCAATGATCTCCAGTTCCATCCATTTCATTGCAAATGACAGGATCTCATTCTTTTTTATGGCTGAATAGTACTCCATTGTGTATATTTACAACACTTTTTTTTATCCATTCATCTGTTGATATGGTTTGGCTGTGTTCCCATCCAAATCTCATCTTGAATTGTAACTCCGACAATTCCCGCGTGTCATGGGAGGAACCCTGTGGGAGGTAATTGAATCATGGGGGTTGGTCTTTCTTGTGCTCACAATAGTGAATAAGTCTCATAAAATCTGATGGTTTTAAAAAGGGGGAGTTCCCCTGCATAAGCTCTCCGTCTTTGCCTGCCGCCATCCACGTAAGACGTGGTGCTCTTACTTGCCTTCTGCCATGATTTTGAGGCCTCCCCAGTCATGTGGAACTGTAACTCCATTAAACTTCTTTCTTTTGTGAATTGCCAGTCTAGGGTATGTCTCCATCATTGATGTGAAAACGGGTTAATACATCTGTTGATGGACACTTATAGGTTTCCTCCAAATCTTAACTATTGTGAACACTGCTGTAACAAACATAGGAGGGAGTGCAGATATCTCTTCAATATATTGATTTCCTTTTTTGGGGGCATATACCCAACAGCGAGATAGCTGGATTGTATGGTAGTTCTATTTTTAGTTTCTTGAGGAACTCCAAACTGTTCTCCATAGTAGTTGTACTAATTTACATTCTTGTGAACAGTACATGAGGGCTTTCTTTTCTCCATATCCTTGCAAGCATTTGTTATTGCCTATCTTTTGGATAAAAGCTATTTTAACTGGGTGAGATGATAGCTCAATGCAGTTTTGATTTCCATTTCTCTGATGATCAGTGATGTTGAGCACCTTTTCGTATGCCTCTTTGCCATTTTATTTTGTTCTCTTTAAAAAGACTCCCCAATATGGTGTAAGCTCCTGGTCTCTAAGATCTACCTGGCTAGTTTTTCTTTTTTCCTACCATGTCATATTCTGCTACTTCTCTATTCTTTAGTCATTTTTGTCTTTATATCTCCTTTGAATTATGTTATCTCTGGCTTCCATTCTAGTTATAATTATTATTGTTTTCAAACTTGTAGTGGTGTGGCTGATAGAGCAAAATGTTACCTTTTTTTTTTTTTTCCAAGGAAGAGAAAACGCCATTTAAAAGACACCCATGTCCACTGCTTCTTTGACTAGGGAACATCATCACCTTTTCTTTAAACATTTGCTCAGAATGACTTGGGTGGCCTTTCTAACTTGTCCATTTATTCAACAACTATTCACAGAGTTCTTCCGTATGCCACGCCCTCTGTCACCTGGGGTGACAGAGTGAATGAAGTGAAGCTAATTTTTATGAGTAGATGTGGAAACTAAGCAAGGTAAATAAATAAATAATGATTTTTTAAAAAAGAACACAGAGATATGATAGGTGGGTAGGGTGGGGCCACTTTACATGGTAGGATGTGTGTAGCCTGATGAAGGGGGAGGTGAGATTTAAGATGACAAAGAGTCAGCCATGTGAAAAGCATCCCAGGTAAAAGGAATTTATTATGATAGCCTGGGAGCAAAAAGAGGTGGATATTCTAGGAACTGGCCCAAGACTGATGAGGCTAGAATCCAACAAGGGGCGTCACAATGATGTAAAATGTGACAGAAATATGGGGCCAGTTAAATCAGAATGAGACCATATTTGTAGCCCCGAGGTGTCACATGGGTTATACCTGTTACATAATTAGTATCCCACACAAGAATAGCTAACATTTAATAATGACTAGCGGCAAATGAGCACCTCATGACGTGTCAAGGGCTGTCTTAAAAGTGTTAAATTTTTTGAATCATTTATCTTCACAGCATCCCTATGAGGCAGGTAAAGTCATCATCCCCATTTTGCAGATGACAAGACCAAGGCACGTAGAGATTGAATAACTTGCCCAAGATCCTAACCAGTGAGATTCAGACCTTTTCAGTCTAGTTCCAGTGCCTGCCCTCTCAATTACTATGTTTTATGCTACGATTTCTGAAGGGCAGGTCAAGCCAGCTGCAGGCAGGCAGCTTGGGACACAGAGGGCTTCTTGCAGGGGGAGGTACTGACAAGCTGCTGGCAGGAGATAGCCTCACTGCTCATCAGTCTGGGGAAAAGGGCAGATTGTTACAGCCAAGCCACAGAAATCCAGGAATGGTGGCTAAGGGGCACAGTGGGTCAGAACCAAGAGAGTAAGTAAGCTGGATCAAACTGAGGATCCAGAAACATTCAGCTGTGAATGCTCATCTTTGTAAACCAGAAGACTATCAGCCACAGCATGGAGAAAAAAAAAAAAATAGAGCCTGTGAGTGAGCATAGAGCCGGGGAAGGAGGCTGGGTGTTCTGGGCATAGCAGGTGGACATTGACTCACTTTCATTATTTCATTAGTTTCATTAGAACAAAATTAAAGTTCTAATGAATGCATTATGCATTAAAGTTTTTTTACTACATAGCCAAAATAATACTATTTTATTTAACAAGTAAATAATACTTCTAAATAACATACATATTCACATTTCCCTAATTATCCCCCCTCCCCCAAATTAAAGTAGCTTTGTCCAACCCAGGACATAACCCAGGACCATACATTATATCTGGATGTTATATTCCTCAAGTGTCTTAATCTCTAGACCAGTTCCCTTCCCCATGATATTATTGTTTTGAAGAGACCCAGATCAGTGTCCTGCAAATTGTCCTATTTAGATTCATCTGGATATTTCTTCCTGGAAATCATTAGCTTGTTCCCATATCTTTTGTATATTCTATATAGTTACATTTAAAAACTTGATTCAAATTAAACGTTTTTGACCAGAATATATCATAGATGAGCTTTGTTTTTTCTTTTCCTTTTTCTTTTTCTTAAGGATTACATGTGGACATGCATGCTGTTTATTCTTTGGCATTGCCCCGCTGGAGATCAAGGCACTAATTGCCATCGTGACAGCATACCCCAAATGCAGCTTCAGATCTTTGGAGGGGTAAAGATACTTCTGAGATATTGAACCTGTAGATTAAATCATAGTGTAATTATGGCAAGTGATAGGCATATATTAAGCTCTGTCATCAAATCTTGCTTCAAAATCTTTTCTGGCCTTAGGCACTCTGAGTCTTCATGAGAACGACAAGTTCCATTAAAATTCCATCTGGCTTCTGCTTCCTTCCTCTGCACCACCATCTCCAGTCTCTCCTTCTCCATCCTCTTTCCAACACCCCTGTTCTTACTTCCAAATTTATTCTCCTGCTTCCAATTCAGGATTATTCAAATATTAACCTAAACCTTTCTCTTTGGTTGTAAATTATGGATATGTCTTCTGAAATTTAAGAAAGATAACATGCATCAGCACTTAACCTTTGGTTGCTGTTAGTAATTAATTTTTCTCTTGTAGTACATATCTTTTTTTTCAGTTCGGAAATTCATGCAAGTTGGAATTACTGAGATAAAGGAATTCTGGATCCATAGGGAACATTTGTCCAAATCCACACCCAGTCTTTTCCCTGTTTAAATGTACTTCTCATGCTGTTTTGCATGTGTACATATATGTGTTTGTTAGAGCAGAAAAATCCCTCCACTTTTGGATTCCTGAGAAGTGCAGGAATTTCCAATTGATTAATCTTTGTCAGGACATACTATTTCCCTTACCTGGGCCCAGGACCTAGGGACCCTGTGGAGAAGGCTATTATGGGAAGTTCATAGAGAATTAAACTGAAGGATGCTCTGGCTAATGAGCCTGACCCTGGGACTCTGTGGGTCTCCATCACCGGTACCTCATAATGACATTTGATGGATGGAGTGAAGTTGCCAGGGGACTGTTTTGCTATGCTTCAATAAGTACAATCGATTTACAACTGGACCAAAGTTGCTAGTAATACAATAACACCTCTGGGAATAATGTATCTATTAGGAATTTTCTAATTAATTCATAAGGGGAGGGGTCTGACATACAGTCTAGATTAGGGGCAATAGTTAGAGGGACCAATGAGAAGTACGGAAAAAGATGTAGCTGAGGCCAGCCCTTCTCAAGATTGCAGCCAGATAAGGTATCTGTAGTAAGAGATGCTACTATCTTTAGTCCTATGACTACCTCTACCATATACACTATCATCAACTCCTCTTTCTTATCTTTTCAGTTGCCTTTTTAGCCCATTCCTTAAGTATCAGGGTCCCCCAGGTGTTGTTCTCACACCATCTCTTTTCTCAATCTGGACACTCTCTCCAGAGTCTCTTGCTCATACACTGCATTGCCTGAGCATTCTGGTGACTATATTTTCAACTGCCTGCCAGAATTTTCTGATTTGCCCCAGCGCCTTGGCCTCAGCACATCAAAAGCTAAACACATTATTTGTTCTTCCCCAACCTCAATGCTCTGTTTCTTTTGCACTGTCTACCTTGGATAAATGGCTGTATCCTCTACCTGGCTGCCTAAGTGGAGGTCTCTATTGTCATCCTTGCTGCCTCCCACTCCTGCATCCCAAGCTCTATTTTGCTGCTTGTTTTACCCATCATGGCTGCTCATTTATTTCCACTCTTCTCCTACCGTCCTAGACCATGCTATAACTGTCTCCTATCTGGATTACCCTAATACACCATTAACATAGCCTACAGCCTTTCAGTGGCTCATCATCATCTCCAGGATTAAGCATTTACCCCTTAACTTGGTATACAGGTTGTTTATGATGTACATTCTGTTTTAATCTCCAGCTTTGCCCCCCCACCCACAAGTCCTTATGCTCTAGCTACATCAAATAGTCTGTTGTTAGGATGTCATGATTTGTCATACTCATCTGCTCTTGGATATCCATTTATATAAAATGTCCTTTTTCTCCATTCACCTCTGAATTACTACTTACTTTTCAAAATCCAGCCTCGGTGTCAGCTTCTCTATAAAGTTTTCCTGGATCACTTGTTTCTTTTAGAGTTAAGTGCTTTCTACTCTGAACTACTTGTATGCCCTTTGCATGTTTTTATTAAATAATTAGTCGGATGATATTGATACTGCCTACTTATTTTTTTTTGTTTTCTCAGTAAATGTTGAGCTTGAGGGGAGGAACCTTGCTTAATTTTCTCTCTGATACTTCAAATTACGTGGGTTCACTGGAGTTCCTAAGGGGGCCAGGCTAAAAAAGCATCAGAAAAACAAAAAGCATTGGAAGAAGCCATAAAAACTGAACAGAGACAAGATAAGCAATGTATGACTATATAACTATATATATGTATATAACTATAGCACACAGTGGAGGATTCAAGCTTTGCAGTTTTAGTCCAGGCATGTTAACTGACTAATATAAAAAAATCCAACAATTTTTTTTTTTTTTTTTTTGAGACGGAGTCTCGCTCTGTCATCCAGCCTGGAGTGCAGTGGTGCAATCTCGGCTCACTGCAAGCTCCACCTCCCGGGTTCATGCCATTCTCCTCTCTCAGCCTCCCAAGTAGCTGGGACTACAGGTACCCACCACCACCCCTGGCTAATTTCTTTTTTTGTATTTTTAGTAGAGACGGGGTTTCACCATGTTAGCCAGGATGGTCTCGATCTCCTGACTTTGTGATCCGCCCACCTTGGCCTCCCAAAGTGCTGGGATTACAGGCTTGAGCCACCGTGCCCGGCCAAAATCCAACAATTTTCAAATGCAGCCAAATCCAGAATTGCCACAACGTGTTATTTACAATGTTCAGTTTTCAGTCAAATTATGGAAATGCAAAGAAAAAGGAAAGTGTGATCTGTACTCATTAAGAAACTAAGTAAATAGAAACTGTCTTTAAGAGGGACCAAATGTGGGATTTAGCAGACAGACATCAAAATAGCTATCAAAAATATGTTCATAGACTCAAAGAAAAATACATTTAAAAAATTAAAGGAAAATAATTTCAATAAGTGAAATATAAAAACATTATCAGTGAAATGGAATCTATTATGTATCTATCTATGAGCTGAAAGTACAACCACTGAAATGAAAAGTATACCTGATGAGCTCAACAGAAAACTGAGGATGGCAAAAAAAGAATCGGTGAACTTGAAGATAAATAAATGGAAATTATCCACTTCAAAGATGAGAGAAAAAAGATTGAAGAAAAGTGAACAGAACTTCACAGACCTGTGGGATAGTGTGAAATGATCTAATACATGTCATTGCAGTCCCGGAAAGCAAGGTGAAAAAGGAACAAAATATTTTTAAAATAATAGATGAAAACTTTCGAAACTTTATGACAAATAGTAATTTACAGATACAAGAAGCTTAACAAATCACGGACAGAATAAATACAAAAACATACTCTTAGTAAACTACCTAGAAAACTACAACTAGGCACATTATAGTTAAACTACAATGATAAAAGAGAAAATTTTTTATGATAGCTAAAGAAAATGACACATTACCTAATGGTAACAATGATACAAGAAAGGGCTGATTAAAAATACAAAAATTAGCCAGACATGGTGGCGTGTACCTGTAGTCCCAGCTACTCGGGAGGCTGAGGCAGGAGAATTGCTTGAACCCAGGAGGTGGAGGTTACAGTGAGCCGAGATCTTGCCACTGCACTCCAGCCTGGGCAACAGAGAGAGACCCCGTCTCAATAAATAAATAAATAAATAAACAAACAGTGGTAGTCAGAAGAGATTGGAATGACATATTCAAAATACTGAAAGAAAAAACTGTCAACCAAGCATTTTCTATTCAATGAAACTCTCCTCTAAAAATAAACCTAAAAGAAGGACATTTTAGTATAGAAAAAATGAGAGAATTTATTGCCAGCAGATTTGTTCTATAAGAAATGCTAAAGGGAGTTCTTCAGCCTAGAGAGAAATAACACTAAATCTACAGGAAGTAACAAAAAAATGAATAATGTGTATGTATATATCTATATATTTATATCTGCATATATATGTACAGTCATGGGTTGCATAAGGATATTTAAGTCAACAACAAACTACATATGTGACAGTATTGTAAAATTATAATGGAGCTGAAAAGTTTCTGTCACCTAGTGATGTCATAGCCATCATAACATCATAACACGATTCATTACTCATGTGTTTGTGGTGATGCTGGTATAAACAAATCCACTGTGCTGCCAGTTGTATAAAAGTATAGCACATAAAATTATGCACAGTACATAATGCTTGATAAAAATAATAAATGATTATGTTACTGGCTTATGTATTTACTAGACTGTATTTACATTGTTATTTTAGAGTGTACTCCTCCTACTTATTAAAAAAAGGTAACTGTAAAACAGCCTCAGGCAGGTCCTTTAGGACGTATTTCAGAAGAAGGCAATGTTATCATAGGAGATGACAGCTCCATGAATGCTGTTGTTCCTAACAACCTTCCAGTGGGACAAGATATGGAGGTGGAAGACAGTGATATTGATGATCCTGACTCTGTGTAGGCCTAGGCTAATATGTGTGTGTTGTGTCTTAGTTTTTAACAAAAAAGTTTAAAAAGTAAAAGCCAAAAAAATTTAAAATAGGAAAAGCTTATAGAATAAGGATATAAAGAAAGAAATTTTTTGTGCAGCTGCGGAGTGTATTTGTGTTTCAAGCTAAGTATTATTACAAAAGAGTAAAAAATTTTACTTTTTACTTTTTAAAAGTAAACTTTAAAAATTTTATAAAGTAAAAATGTTACCATAAGCTAAAGCAATTTATTATTGAAGAAATACAAATATTTTATACAAATTTAGTGTAGTCTAAGTGTACAGTGTTTATAAAGTCTACGATAGTGTATAATAATGTCCTAGGCCTTCACATTCACTCACCACTCATTCACTGACTCACCCAGAGCAACTTTCCAGTCCTGCAAGCTCCATTCATGGTAAGTGACAGAAAGTATACAATGTACCACTTTAAAAAATACTTTGTACTGTATTTTTACTGTAGTTTTTCTATGCTTAGATATGTTGAGATACACAAGAATTTACCATCGTGTTACAGTTGCCTACAGTATTCAGTACAGTAACATGCTGTACAGGTTTGTAGCCTGTAACAGCAATAGCCATACCACATTGTGTATGTGTAGGCCATACTATCTAGGTTTGTGTGAGTACACTCTATGATATTAACACTACATTGAAATTACCTAATGATGCATTTTTTGGAATGTATCATTGTTGTTAAGCAATGTATGACTATATAACTATATGTGTTATATATTTACATATATATTAAAAGACATCTAACCATTTAATGCAAATTATACTGTATTATTGTGTTTGTAGTATATAAAATTATATATTAAAACAATAGTACTAAGGATGGGGAAAATGAATTGAAAAATACTGTTGCAAAATTTCTACATTACAGGAAGTAATTCAATATTAGTTCTAAATATATTGAGATAAGTTATAGATGCAACCTCTAAAAAATGATGTAAATTAGTATAGCTAGAAACCCATGAAAATAAATAAAACTAACAAATGTTTGGTTAATACAAAAAGAAGGAAATATAGAAAAAGAGAAATAGAGAAACAACAAATAAATAAGACAAATACAAAATAGCAAAATGGCAGACCTAAATATATCCATATCAATAATTATATTAAATGTAAATGGACTAAATAGTCCAAACAAAAAGCAGAGATTTTATTAAAATGAGTAAAATGAGTGGTATTAAAATGATATTAAAATGAGTGATATTAAAATGAGTAAAAACCAAGTATACACTGCCTACAAATGACACATTTTAAATACAAAGACACAAATAAATTAAAAGAAAAAAATTTGAAGAAGATATACCATGTAAACAATAAACATCAGAAAGCTGGAGTATCAGGCAAAATAGACCTCAAGACAAGGAGTATTACTAGAGACAAGAGAGTCACTTCATAATGACAACAGGGTTAATGCTTCAAGAATATTTAACAACTACAATTGTATATGTGCATAACAAAAAACAGCAATAAGTAATAATAATTATTAAGAACTTAACCATTTTCAAAATTAAGGTATTTTTTTAAATGTGATTCCAGAATCAGTCAAAAGTATAGCTAGCTAACAAATACTGTGGTGCCAAAAAAGACCTATGTTATCTGGGCACCAACTCACTTGGCCATTTCAACACAAGGAAATCTCAAATCACCTTTCTAATGATTTGCAGTTAAGAAAAGGGTCTTTCTTATGTATAAATCCATCACATTTAACATAACTTTTTCAATGTTTCACACATTCCTTAAAGCTCATTATTTATGGATTTTTTTAACCCAGGCAAATAAAGTTTATTTTTTTCATCTTTATTATCTTCTTTCATGCCCTGGTACAATCAACCAGTTATTATTTAAGACAAAATTACTCTCTCTTTTTTCCTGATAAACAAAAATATATTCTTCATTATTTTTATTTGTACAAATGTATGGAGTGCATAACTTTTATTACATGTATATAATGCATAGTGATCAAGTCAGGGTGTTTAGGGTGCCCGTCACCTGAGTACAATATATTTTGTTAAGTATAGTCACCCTTATCTGCTATCAAACATTTATTCCTTCTGTCTTACTATGTGTCTGGACCCTTTAAGCCACTTCTCTTCATCCTCCCCCATTCCTCCTACTCACCCTTCCCAGTCTCTGTTATCTATCTTCCACTCTCAACATCCATCATTTTGCATATACATCTCTTTAACAGCACACTATTCTATTACTTCAAAAATGAACATAGATATTAATAAAATGTGAAGATATTTGGGCATTCTTTTTTGACACATTAACTGATGTCTACTTTAAAATGTAGAAAAAAGAGTGTAGGTAAATGAAAATTATGCTGTCTAGATATTCAAATGTTATTTATAAATTAACAAAAATTAATATCAATTCAAGATCTTAAAGTTAACCAAGGTTATTAAAATTATAGGATCAAGTTGACACATCAAGTTCTTATAATTTGTAACATTAGGAAAATTTCACTAGCATAACACTTTTAAAATACATCTGTTATTACATAATTTAAACATACTTTTGAAATCTTAATTTGTGAAGACAATAACTTTTTAAAATACATCTGTTATTACATAATTTAATTAAACATACTTTTGAAATCTTAAACAATTCGTGAAAATAACTTTTTGACTTATAAAATATATGAAATTTAGAAAATTTTAGTCATGAGAAAATAAACTCTACCCTTGCATGAAGTAGAATATTGTATTTACATTATTTTTACAAGGTGGTAAAAACATGGAGAAGATATAGAGTTGCTTTTAAATTAAAATTGTGAGTCTAATTTGACCAAAGCCTGTTGATAGGAGTATTACATTAATTTCAATTTGAATACATTTGAATTTATAAACAAACTTTCAAGATTATTTAAATCATGTTTAAAAGCTTCCAATATCTCACTTTCTTTCTTACCTTGTAACCAAGTAACTAAAGCCATTAACTCAATTCACAGGTAAAGCTTTACTTCTTTTTCAGAGGTATAATTATAATGGGCATTTTTCCCTTGGAAGAGCCAAAATAAACAAAAATTAGGAGTTAATTTTTTTCCCTTGAAAAACTCTTGCATTTTTTTTCAAATTTACATGAGTATTTAGTATATCATTTTATCCCCCTGAAGCCAGTAGGAGCTGAACTTAACCCATTAAATTTTCAGAGATTTTGCAGTGTGATTCATTCCCATTTCATATTAGATGCATTTATCTGAATTGATGTTCTTAGAATTGAACATAAGAATACAATTTTTCAAAGAGTATTTGATCTTCAAAGCTTCTAGAGAGAGGGAGAAAGAGAGGAAAAGGGGTATAACAAGAAGAGGAAGTGAGAGGAGCTGGCTACAAACAAATATGGAAGTCATTACAGACCAACAAAGGAGCTTTGGACGCAGGAAGATATATTTTTACACACACACACACACACACACACACACACACACGTGCCCCCCCCAGCCCAACACACCAGAGAGTGAGGGAGAGAAAGACAGAGACAGAGACAGTTGCTACAGTTGGTTTAAACAACTTAGGACATTAATAATTTTATGAGGACTACATGAATAAAAGCCCCAAAGAATGGTGATCTTTCGTATTAAAATAATATATGTTTTAATCAGACGAAGCAGATAATTTTCTCAGAAAGGGTTCTTCCCTTTTTGTTCTGGGGCACCCATTTCATTTCTGGTCTTCTGAGAAGCTGATGGCAAAATCAAATTACATGTGAAAAATATTTGTGAAGGGGGGAGCTTCTTAAAGGGTAAAAGGAGAGCAAAAATAGAATAAACAGGGAGAATCTTCGGACTGCAATGGAGGCATGATACATGTGAAAGGAGACAGAGTGAGGAAGATTGGGTATAAAGAGCCTCTGAGAAAGCGTCAATCAGGCCAATGGGAGTTCAGAGCAAAGGTTTCCTGTTAGAGGGGTCTTATATTGAACAGGAATTTCCCAGATCTCATATGCCTACAGTGCTAAGTTACTGGAAATGAACTACCTGGAGAAGATATGGCCTTGGCATAAATGTGGTGGATCTTTAAAGCGGGGCAGGTCAGTTGACTACATTCCTTGCAGCCTTTCTCTCTTAAAGGAAGATATGAATAGGTCACTCTCATGGATGCAACAGAACCTCTCCAGTGGTTTTGGTAGCTAGCGCAATTCCAAATTGTCCTGGATGAAACCATTACATTTAGAGAGATATATGCAAGAATGAGAATACATAAACCAGAGTTATTCCAGGAGGTAGCACAATTTACTAACAAACATGTCTGACAGTTGGTTTGGCCCTAAGATCAAGCTGATCCTGACTTCAGACTCAAGAAATCATCAATCCTTTGCAGACTGAATGCCTGGAGAGAGGAGTGCTTTCAAAGCCCAATTCTCATACACAGACCAGAAAGAGAAATGTTCTTACTAGGTTCTTATTGTGACCCAAGGCAAATTTTGTCTTAGAATTCCAGTCTATAAAGACCTTTTACTCAATGGTCCTTAAGGCTTGATTGAACAATAGAATTATAGAACCTATGTACATCTTCTTCTCTTTGTACTTCGTATAGACCTGCAATAGTACAGATAATAGCCAGATAGATCAGGTGATTGGTGGTAAAGGCAAACCTTCACCAACAAAAGGAAGATCAAACCTTTCCCCATGTCTTTCTAAAAGCTTTGAAGTTTTCATTCTCATCTTTAATTCACTTGGAAATGTGTGTGTGTGTGTGTGTGTGTGTGTGTGTGTGTGTAGATAGGGATTGAATTTACCAAATAGTTCTACTTTCTCTAGTCATTGTCATGTCCATCTTAAGTCATATACCAAGTTTCTAATTATGCATTGGTTTGTTTTTGAGTGCTCTTTTTTTATTCCATTTGCATATTTGTCTGCATCTGCACAAATGCCATATTCGATAATTCTAGTTTTAGAATTTTGAAATCTGATAGAGCAAGTCATCCTACCTTGTTTTTTAAAGAAATGTCTCGACCATTTGTCAGAGCCATTTGCTCTTCCATATACATTTTAGAATGAGACTGTCAGGTTTCAAAAAGAACTTTCTTGGGATTTGGTTTGGAATTCAATTGAATTTATAGAATAATTTGGGGAGAGCTGGCATCTTTACAATATTTAGCCTTTCTATCTATGAACAAAGTAGAACTCTCCATTTATTTTATTCTCCTGTAATGTCTTTCAATATCATTTTATAGTTAGCTATAGAAATTTTTTTCACATCTTTTATAGGCCTTATCCTTAGTTTTTCTCACTCTCTTTTCCTTTCTTGTATTTTCTTGCTTGATCTTAATATCAAGATTATAATAATCTCATAAAATGAGGTCGGAGGCATTTCACTTTTTTTCTAGTCTCTGGAAGAATTCATATAATTGATCTATTCCTTGGGAAGTTGGCAGGAGTGAACTATAAAATCATCAGGTCTGGTGTTTTATTTGTGGGAAGGTTTAAAACTACTGATTCAACTTCTTTAATAGATAATTATAAAATCTAGTTAGGCTTTCTGGTTCTCCTGGAAACTGTTTTTAAAAGTTATAGTTTTTAAAAGTATGTACATTCCATCTCAGCTTACAAATGTGTTGGCATAAAAGTCTCAATTGTATATTTTGATTTTTTTTAAATCTCTTTTGATTCTGTCTTCTTTTTTTATTCCTAACATTGAATATTTGTGTTTTCTTTCTTTTTCCCCGCTAGATTTATCTTACCATAAGTTTGTTTTATATTAATCTTTTCAAAAAAACAAACTTCTTTATTCATTCTATTTTTGTTTTCTGTTTTATTGTTTCTGCCCTTTGTCATATCATTCCTCTTTGTATTTATCTGGATGCTATTTTTCAAACCTTTTAAGTAGGATGCATATCTCATTCTAGTATCAGCATTTCAGGATACAAAATTTCCTTTCATTAGTGCTTCAGCTTCATCCCACGAGTTTTTTTTTAATTAAACTTTTAATAATATTTTGAGATAATTGTAGATTCACATGCAGTTGTCAGAAATAATACAGAGAGCTCCAGGTGCCCTTTACTTAGTTTCCCTCAATGGTAACATCTTCCAGATAATAGTACAATGTCAAAATGAGAACAGTGGAGTTAATACAGAACATTTTCCTCACTGCAAGGACCTCTCCTGTTGTCCTTTTATAGCCACACGCCTGCCCAATCTGCTCTGTTCCCATGTCAGCCACCAATTTGTTCTCCATTTCTATGATTTTGTCTTTTTAAGAATGTCCTATAGAACAAATCATACAGTATTGTAATCCATTGCAATTTGCTTCTTTCACTTTGCATAGTTCACTGGAGATTCATCCAGGTTGTTGTGTGTATCAATAATTCATTCTTTTTCATGGTTGAATAGTATTCCAAGATATGGGTGTACCATGGTTTAACTTTTTAACTATTGAAGGATATTTGGGTTGTGTGAACATAAGTCTTAATTTCTCTGGAATAAATGCCCAAGACTGCAATTACTGGGTCATAGGGTAGATGCATTTTTAGATTTTTGAGAACTTCCAAACAATGTTTTTGGAGTGGCTGTGCCATTTTATGTCACCAGCAATGTATACGTGATCCAGTTTCTCTGCATAATCAGGAATTGTTATTATCACTATATAGTGTTTATTTAAGCCATTCTGATAGGTGTGGAGTGGTATCTCATCATGGTTTAAATTTGCATTTCCGGGCCAGGCGCCAGTGACTCAGGCCTGTAATCCCAGCACTTTGGGAGGCCGAGGCGGGCGGATCACGAGGTCAGGAGATCTAGACCATCCTGGCTAACGCGGTGAAACCGTGTCTCTACTAAAAATACAAAAAAATTAGCCGGGCGTGGTGGCAGGCGCCTGTAGTCCCAGCTACTTGGGAGGCTGAGGTAGGAGAATGGCGTGAACCTGAGAGGCGGAGCTTGCAGTGAGCCGAGATCGTGCCACTACACTCCAGCCTGGGCGACAGAGCAAGACTCCATCTCAAAAAAAAAAAAAAAAATTAGATTATGTGTCTTTTTGTTGATGAGTTGTATATATTGTGGATACCAAACCTTTATCAAGTATATAACTTCAGCTATTTTTGCCCACTCTCTAGGTTGGTTGTCTTTTTAACTTTCTTAATGATGTTTTTTGGTGCACAATAGGTTTACATTTTATTAAGTCTGATTTCTCTTTCTTCCTTTCTTTCCTTTCCTTCCTTTTCTTTTCCTTTCTTTTCTGTTGCCACTTTTAAGATCTTCTATCTCTGGAGTTTAGTAATTTAACTATAATGTGTCTACACACGAACTTCATACGGCTTGGTATATGTCAGGCTTCCTATAGCTGTAGATTCACATTCTACAACAGATCTGGAAAATTCACATCTTTGATTTTTGCCTCTTTCCCATTGTTTTCTCCTTCTAGAACTCTCTTAATCTCTCTTTCATGCATTCTACTTCCTTTGTTTCTCTCTACTGCAATCTGGGTAATTTCTTTAGATTCATCTTCCAATTCATTTTCTTTTCAGCTGTATCTAATCTGCTTTATAATCTATCCACTGAGCTTTAAAATTGTATTATATAAACTTCTAATATTTTATTTGATTCCTTTATCAAATAATTTTATAGTTTCTTATATTTTGTATTAAAAATTTCTCTTTCCTTTTAAAAACATTTTATACAGAGATATTTTATAAACTATATACACAATTTTAGTAACTAAAATACTTGGGATAGGAGAGTGTCCAAAACTGTGGTTTGTTGTTTCTACTGTATCTCCCTAATGGTGGCTCACTGTTTTTGTATTTTCTTTCCTTTTGTATCACAAATTTGTGTTTGAACTTAATCTATGTGAATCCTGAGGAGTTAGAGAGTGTTTCCCTTTCTTATTACCAGATGTGACAGGTTTTTATTAATTCTGAACTACTCGAATTTCTTAGCTAACCTATGAGTATTATACGTTTGAACTCCAGGTCTGAATGGAAGAGAGTCTAGGATAGCAAATTCTCTAGAGACTAGTATAATTATTATTATTGTTGCTGCAGTTATTTTCTATCCAGAATCATGGCAGAGCAAACATAATTCTTGCAGGTTCCTTTCATTGGCAGCTGGATAATTTTACCCCTTATTTCACCCATGGTACCACCCTTTTCAAGGGTCTTGGCATGATGTAAGAATCTTGGGCATATTTCCCACATTTTTCTTGACTACGTTTTATTCTTCCATTTCCCTGCACAGTAGTCAATCCCCAAGACTTTGGGTCCCTGAATTGGTATTTGCCCTTAAGGCTTCACAAAATTTTGCTCATGGTTATCACTCATGAATTTTTTAAAAAATTTATCTATGTGTTGTTTTGTTTTGTCTTTAACAGGAATTTCTCCTACTTATTTTGAGTTCACTTATACATTTAAATATGTGTTTATTGTAACATATTCAGAATCTAGTCATATTAGACCTCCAGGGAAGGCATTTTGGAATATCTAGTCTGCCATACTTCAAGGAAGGAAGTCCCTTGCCTTAGACCTTTTCATTTAATAAACCACATCTTCCTTATTAGTTTCTTTGTTGAACCTAAATAAAAATCTAGAATTTTTGTGTGTGAATGAAAGGCAGGCAAAAAACCATTTCAAAACCACTGATATACTGTCCCAAGAATCTATCTTAGTAAAAATTGAGACTATTTAAGTCTACATCCTAATCTCTTGAGAACTTCCCTGTTCTCCATGATTCCATAAAAATTACCAATTACAGTTCGGCATTTGCCTCTCTCTGTTCTCTTTAGCCTCTTCTATGTAATTCATTTGGATCTGAAAGTGCTCATATATTTTCTTCTTATCTTTCTTAGAACTCATTTTTTCTTACTACCTGCTTGGAGATTATTCTTCTTAATATAGAAGATAAAAGTTTTATTAATACACAAATTGTGGAAGAATTGTCAGGTGAAACATTACCTTATGAGTGGCTTACCTTGTCAAAAAGAGAAATCCATAGGCTATGGGTCTTATGTTCACATGGCTCTAAGTCACTTAACTTGGTACATGTCCTTCTTAACTTGACCTTCTGCATGATGCTAACATCTGGATCATTTTCAGAGGTATCTTCAGACCCCTACCTTCCTTTCTGTGCTGTTCCCGCTACTTCTGGGTGAGTTCCTCTAAAGAGCAGTGTGCCTTATCTCCCTAAATCCTGGGCTCCCATTGCCAAGCTCTGTTTTGCTAATGGAGTTAAAGGGGCTCTTTGATCTGAGTTCTATACACCGTGACTCCTGTTAAGTGTTACAAGATCCGTGGGCTGGGACAAAGAGCTGAGGTTTTGGAGTAAAAGGTTAGTGTTTCTAGGCAGCCTTGGGCAGACCCCGTGAAGCTGAACTGTGGCATCAGGACAGAGAAGTTCGGTTTGTAGTTCTGGACTCTGAGGTATAGCCCCACCAGATTTCAGGTAGAGCCAGCAACAGACATGCCTGGATACCAGAGTGACATTCAGAGGCCTGAGATAATAGTGATAGCGCAATATCCATGGCAGGAGCTTCTTGGTTGCTTGAGGTCTGCTGCAGCTTTCACACTAGAGCTTTTGACCTTTAGTCCTTACTCTAATGCGTCTAGTTTAAAGCAGCGGCCACACTAGTTTCATCATGGTCATTACTTCGTAGCAGAGGCAGCCTATGTGGATTGAAGACCACTCCAGGGACGCTGGCCTCCTTTTGTCATCTTGCCATTAATGCCAAAAAGAGTTAGGCAGGGATCCTGCTCACAGGACCCCCAAGGGACAAAGGTAGATCACATTACAGTAATGGAGGGAGCACTGGCTTGAATTCTGTTGGGAAGATATAACGTTAGTACAGTGAAGGAAAAGGAGAGGGAGGGCTTCATCCCACTGCATTTTCTGCTGCTGCAACAACAGATGTGTGCTGGCGTCTGGGTGCAGCTCACAGGTCCAGCAGTAAGTGACATGGTGTCAGACTTTTCTGTGCGCTTGTCTGTCTCCTCCCACTAGAAAATGAGTACTTTGAGGGCAGGGACACTGTTTCCTTTGTTTTAAAATGCTGTTTTAGTGCATGTAGGACCTTGGGAAATTTCTTAACCATCTCAAGTTTCCTCAACTGTAAAATGGGGATAATAATAGTACCTACCTCATAATATTGGTGTGAAGATTAGCTCATGTTGAATAAATAACACAATGAATGAAGTGACTTTCCTTCCATTTTTATTCTCTTTCAAGAAGTTCAAGCTGGATAATCTTAGTGTCGTCAAGCAGTGTGGAGTCATGTATAATGGTCTGAGTTCTCCCCTCAGGAGCAGTTGAAAAGAGAAGCAGTGGCCCACCCTTCCTTGACATCCCCACCTTTCCCTATCCCACCCGAATCTTCATGTTGTGTTGGGAGTTGGGTAGGGGTGGGGAAGCCCCATGCTGCTGAATACACTGCCTTTTAAGTCTTCAGAACTAAAGGCAAGGAGCCAGAATCAAAGATTACCTTGTTTTTTGGAGTGTATCACTGGCTATTGTCCCCATCAAACAAAGCCCTTTCATCAGAGGTTCTTTAAAACACTTTTTTTCCCTCCTTTATTTTGCTTTGAAATAAGCTGGGCAACAATTAATTTCAGAGAGAGAGAGAGAAAGATAATTCAACAAGGATCTATTACTACTCTCAGCTTCTATTGCTGTAATGAAAATCTATTTCCTTTCCCTTTTGTGTCCCATATAATTTAATGCCCATTTTATTAATGGTCTGAAATAATTATGGAACCCTTTGTGATTCTCAAGTATGTTTCATTTAATTGTGCAATAAATGCCTAATCTCTTCCTCCATCTGAAGCTATTATGGCGTTAAAATTAACAATTATGCAGCAATGCGCCGGGGTCCATAGAAATCACTCCAGATAACTAGACATATATAAATCATTCATGAGAACAATTTCTGAAAAGAGATGGAGGGGAAAAATTGTGTTGAAAATGACATTGGGAAGCCAAGGGCCCAGCCTGTAAGAAGATAGTAACACCTTTAAAAAATCTTTTTTCTTTCCTTTTTTGTTATTATTATTTTATTAATTGTGTATGTGGCATAGCCCTCCCCCCATTTCTATTAGCCTGACAGATATTTTCAGAATTAATTAACTGTTAGCTCTGAGAATAAATTGTTCATTATCAATTCCTCCCCCCGCCTTTCTTTCTTTCCTTTTATAGTTTTTCTTTTTCTTTCAGGCCAGCAATTACACTCCGTGCCTTTCTCCAGCAGCTCCTGTTCTGCACAGCTATCCAAATGGGGAAAGTGCTTTTTCTTTCAGCCCTATTCACTTCTCCTCTTCTCCCTTTTGTGGGATTTAATAACCATGGCTGATAGGCTCACTCTGGACAGAGAGGTTAAGTTTGTTGTCTCAGCACTTTGCTGACAGGGGACAGCACAGGAATTCTGTAACTTCTAACCAGCCCTGCGAGACTGCCTATGGCCTGGCCCACACAGTCATAGCTTGCAAATAGTGTTTAGAAACCCTGCAGCCCCAAATATCCTGCTTACTTAAAAGCACTTCCATTGGTGCTGCTAAAGCCTGCCTCCATCTTTTAAAACATTCCTAAGTCCTAGGAGACTCCCAACAATATACTCCAGCCAAGACCCTTCCCCACCACAGGTGTGTACACACGTACATATGTGCACATACACACACACACACAAATGCATGGTGTGGAGCAGGGTCAGAAAACCAAGTGCCTTCAGGGCTCAGCAAATATAGATAAGTCAAGCTAGTGGACTCAGACTGTGGCAGATTGGAGATCCCATGCCCTGCCTGAAGGGGGCAGCTGCTGCTCAGCTTCCAGGGATTACTGCCTTTGGGAAATGAGGGCCCGGTGTGGCCAACTCTTCTTGTATTTCAGAAGCCTGAAATGTTAATGTGGAACCTACTAACTAAATGTTGACATGTTTAGAAAAATTAAAACACAGTGTGGGCTAAAATGGGCAATATGGATTCTGGCTAGGGCTCCTATCTACTTTGGGCCCTTGCTCTAACGGATTGATGTTTATTCCTAGAATTTGGTCCAGCAGAAGATTCCTAGAATGAACAGGCTGGGTACACTGACTCTTGGCTGTCTATGCTTTGCAGACCCTGGTCTTGGATCTTTTGGGTCTAAGGAATGTCTGAGGTTGTTTTGAATGTTGAGCTCTATACGGAGGAGTGTACTAGGGAGAGAGGGTATCATCTCTGATTTTCTGCGAAGTGTCACCATTTCTAGATCATCAGTGTAAGCACTGAAGAATTATCAGGAACATGAACATCCAATCATGTTCATGTTCCTGACAATTTCACAAGTGGTTTAGCTAAATATTAATTGAGGGCTCATGGGATTTAGAGTCCAGATGTGTTTGATGTGATGATGTCAGAAATATTGGCTGAATTGGCTGGGTACGGTGGCTCATGCCTGTAATCCCAGCACTTTGGGAGGCCAAGGCAGGCAGATCACCTGAGGGAATTTGAGAACAGCCTGGCCAACGTGGCAAAACCCCGTCTCTACCAAAAATACAAAAATTAGCCGGGTGCGGTAGTGCATGACTGTAGTCCCAGCTACTCAGGAGGCTGAGGCAGGAGAATTGCTTGAACCCAGGAGGCGGAGGTTGCAGTGAGCTGAGATCATGCCATTGCACTCCAGCCTAGGTGACAGAACCAAACTCTGTCTTAAAAAAAAAAGGCTCTATTGATGATAGCTAACATTTATTGGAACACGGTAAATATTGGGCCTTACTCTGTATAATTGATATCACATTAACTCATTTAATCTTCTTCCTAACCTTATTAGGTAAGTATTATTATCATTCCTATTTTACAGATGAAGAGATTGAAAAGTTAAGGAACATGCACCAGGCAAGCAGCAAAGGTAGGATTCAAACCCATGGCCCTGTGGCCCCAGAGCTCAAGCTCAATCACTGTTAAAGTATCTCCTTGCTTGGCACCTGATAGACCTGGGCAAGATAAAACACAAAGGTAGGATGTGACTGGGGAAAATTTTATCAAATAATAGCAAGAAAACACATCTATATGAGCTAAACAGTTGATCAAATGTTTTAATGTTCATTTTTTAACTTATAGACAACTTTTAATGACAATGAAAAACATTTTGATGAAGATCCTCAGTATCATTGTGCTTCTCTCTTTATATACTGTCAAGATTGTTTCCTTAAAATTAAGTAATGGAGATGGAATTCTTCTATCAAAGGGTGCACAAATTCCTAAATATTTTAAATATATGTATTGTCAAATTGTCCTTCAGCTAGGTGGTATGTACATCCCACTAACAGTTCTGCCATCATTTTTACTGGCCGCATAGTATTCCATCACAAGGTGGAGATATAGTCATGTCAAACTTTAAGGTTTTCATCTAGCTTTTATTTAAACCTTTCTTGTAACAGTAACTGATCCTTTATCCCAGGGTTAAGTGAAAAACAACCTGATTCATGATGAAACTTCCCCACAGGATAAAAACATTCACCTTGGAACACAGACAAAGTTTGGCATCCAAATCGCTGTGAGGGTTTTTCTATCATGTCAATATTATTTAGTTACGTGCTTATATGAATCAGCAAGTAGGAGTTATGTTGCTTTCTTAGTCCTTCCGGTTAGTTATTTGATTACAGTCTTTATCTCTTTTTATATAAATATTGTCTCAGGTTTTTCTCCTCCAGTAAAAAATAAGCAATCCTGCCTGTACATTTATATGTATGTAGCCTGGAACCACTTCTAGTGGCATTTCAATTCAAGTTTTGTGATTTTTCTGGTCCGCGAATTCTAAGCTGTTTAACAGACATCTCTACTCAATTTTGTTACTCAACTCCTGACTCAGATTTCTAACTCTGTAAGTTTTGTTTAAAGATATGATGCCTTTTAAAGAAACACACTGCATGTTTAAATAGAATATACAATTCTAAATAATAAATCACATGGGACCTGCTTTACATTGTGGAATATCTGTCTCAACCCTGGAGGCCTTTAAAAAATAGAATAATAATAAAAGCTGACATTTATTGAGCACTTATGATCTGTGAAGCACTGGGCTTTGCAAGCATTAATTTATTTGCTTTCATAGTAATCCTAAGAGGTAGGTTTTTTTTTTTTTTATCCTATTTAACAGATAAGGAACCAAAGCTTAGAGAGTTTAAGTAATTTGCCCAAGGTCACACAGGTAGTAAATGAAAGAGCCTGTATCCACTACAATCTTGTCTCCTAATCACTGTGTTATAGTCCCCGAAGTCTTGACTGGTGTTGGGCACAGTCCTAGGGACAAAGGCATCACAACTCTAGGCCACAGAGAACTCAGAAGTGAGTGCAGAGGCCTTTACCTATGTGTAGCCCATGTGTTTTGAGGAGTAGATATGTGGTTTTGAGACCCATTCAACAGCTTGATGGGCACCAGTGCATGGACACCTGAGCCACAGGGCCAGCCCACCCAGCACTGCAAAACCCTGCAGCCTGGAGCGGGTTGGGGGGTTGGTGGTTCCCTAAGCCCGCTGCGATCTTGGAATAGTAATATATTCCTCTCAGAGGCAGATTGCAGGGGTGACATGTTATTACCTTTGCTAGCAATTGTTTTGTTTAATTTCCATTTTAAAATTTATTTCCTGTGAGAATGAACTGACTGGAAGTCATTTGTGCCAGGGAGGAAAGGTGAATTTCTTATTAACTCTCCCAGGTAATGGGTAGCTGCAGCTAGGGCTGTGTGAAGGACTTGAATTATTCAGGGTTGAGGAGGGCTGGGGAGGACTCAGAGAGGGCCTGATGGATGCAGTGTGCAGCCTGGTGGGAAGCAGGTGTGCTGTGGGCCTGGGACTTGAGGTGAGGACACCAGTCGAAGTTTTATACAAAAATCCTATAAGGACACTAGGCAAGTCCTTGCATTGGAGACAGCATCCCATCTTTTTCCCTGGCTGGAACATAGACCATATTAATGGCGAGGGGGTGAATAAAAGATTTTAATCACTTGTAAGAGTCCTTTCTTTGAAATAAAGTTTATCTGCCTTTCTATGGCTAGCAGATATGAAGATGGTGTCAATTGAAATTTGAGAGCTTTGTAAAAGGGAGAAGAAAGTGAGATGTGTATAGGGCAAAGGTGTGGAAGATGTGCAGGACCCCTTCCTCATCGCTCTGCCTGTGAACACATCTGAGGGGGACCCAGGGCAACTGGACCTTATTGTCCGGTGGCCTTGGTACTCCCTTCTCTGGAGTCCTTATTCTGGCTGGATGGCTCAGAACCTGTAGATTCAAAACCTCAGAGCCTTCCCATCAGCACTCCCTTCCAATGAGTGGCCAGGTGTTGCCCACTCTCCCTCACAGGGGACTCAGTGTCCTTCCTTTCCTCTTTGGTTTACTGCCTGAGCCTTGTTTCAAGCTTTCATTCCCTCCTTCAAGAAACCCCCATTATGGACTGCTTGGCTTCCGCCCATGGCCTCTGAGGCCATCTTACAGGCTGGCACCAGATTGATCTTCCTAAGCATGGCTTTGGTGGTGGGACACACTTCTCTAAAACCTTCAATAGCTTCCCACCAGGTAAGATAAATGTCTTAGCTTGACAACTAATGATGTTCCAGCAATATGGGCTATACTTACCTGACTCAAAGCAGCTGCTCCTTTTGCAGTGTCTCTGAATGTCCCTGGCCTTCATCCCCCTAAGCCCAGAGAAAAAGTTGGAGCCAGGCAGATCATATAACTGGAAGAAGCATGATCAATGGTACCCAACACTTGGTCTCAATTTAGAGGACAGAAGTAAAGGCTACTGTGGACTCCGGAGAATTACACAACACACATTCCATAACTAAGGTAGTAGCTGCTGCTGAGATCCAACTCATGTCTCCATGCAGGAATTCTGTTCTAGGATTTCTTAGAAAATGCATGTTTCTCTGAATCCAGAATCCTGAGAAAAATCAGTCAATAAGTCAAGAAAAGGTATTACAGCTCTTTGCCAAGAATCAAACTTTAACAATCAATGTAGATATAACTGGTTCAAAGAAATCCCTGATGTCAAGTTGAAAATAGGAGCAGTAAATGCTGATATATGGAATTGAAGATTAAGGTTAACTTTTCAAGGAATAAGTACAGGAGCATGGAGGAGAGAAGTGATGAAGATTTAAGTAGCCTTTATGATCTAATTGGTCAATCTTTCTTATGACTTGTCCCATATTTTAAGTGTGTGTTTGTGGCCTTGTATTCTACTTAGAGTGTGTCAATCTTCCAAATAAAATAAATATTAGTAAGTTTATATGAATAGCATACTTAAATCCTATGAATGGCTGTTCCAAGAAAAAACAAATTTCAAAGCAAAGTCAGTCCTTAATAGGCAATTTTGACATATGGTTCTGTGTAATGCAGTGAACCTTGCTAGATCCATTTGGTACTACCCAGTGATTCTCCCTGGCCTTTGTAGTGTTTACTATGGCCTACATTTATTTGCAAATACAGCTAAACAATATTCATTTATTAAAGAATTTTAAAAATGTCCACAATAATGAGTAACGTATATGAAGAATTTTGAAAATATTTTTGAGAACAACATGATTTGTGGGGAATTTCTGAATATAATATTTCAGTTTCTTGTTCCAGAATCCTGAAGATTAATATCTGTGGGGAATTTTGAAACACTTGGCACAACTGATTGCTGCTAGAAGGAATGGAAGGTGGCCTCAGTGCTGTCAGATCTCCTTACTTTACAAGAGAAGTTAGAAATGTGGAAGTTTATGTCAAGTCTCCCAATTTAAAAAGTTGGAATATTTTATAATGTTCAATTTTGTGCTCTAAGCTGTTGATCTCAGCTTCTTTTGCTTAGACTGACTCCCCCTTCCCGTTCCTTCCCCACCTGCATCCCTGCTGGACGTTGCTAATATCCAGGTCCACATCTAACAGCAGAATTTAAATTCTTTCCTGGCTGGACTTGTGCTGCATCCATACATGTACCACCCACGGCACCCAAATGCTGAAGGAATCAATCAATATTTCTTAAGTTAATGGGTGAAAGAGAGTTGCAGACTACTGGATTGTAAATCTACAAATCTAGATCTTGACCTGCCAGGACTCATCATCAGATGACATACAACGTTTCTATCAGTGGCCACTTCCAGGGAATGAATGTTGGCCAAAGGCCAAACAGGGAATTACAATGTGCAAATTCATGAATAGCCTGTTTACATTTCAAACCAGCTAAGCTCACAGCTTTTTTTTTTTAACCTAAAGGATTGTGCGTTATTTATAGACCCCTAATGACTATTAATAAGTAGAATTGTGGTTGAATTTCACAAATGTTACAATTGGAGAACAAACTCAATCTACACATATTCTTGTATGGAAATTACTCTGATTAGAGCCTAATGACTAACTAAAGAGGTATTTGTCTATTCAGTTGCAGGGCAGAGAAGAGTAATTAGTTTATGCTCAGGCTCAATTCTTCTAGGAGACAGTAGGGTGAAACTTTTGGTCTTTAGACACAACACTCCAGTTCGTAAGAGGTCTCAGCTGACTTCCAAAAAATCCAGTGCCATGAGCCCTCTCCCAGTGAGAATAGGTCATCTTTGTGTTTCCCTCACACCAATCACAGAGCCTTGAACTTGGTGAGTGCTTAACAGATATTGAAAAAAATTCTCAGTCTTTTAATTTTACCCCTTTATTTGGTTCAAACATTTATTATTTCCATAGTGTGCATTAAGTGCTAGGGATTTAGAGAGAAATAGAACATGATTCTTTCCCTTTAAAGGTTCATATTCTCATAAGGGACAGACAGATGAACGTAGAGTGCTCTAAAACCTAGTGTGATGAATGCTAGAACAGTCCAGGACTCCATTATTTTAGATGTTCCCCACTGCATCTTGTACTTAACTTTAGACCTTCAACAGATCTGTATTGCAGTTTATTTTCTTGTCAGTCACCCCTGCTATACTGTGAGCAACTGGAGGGCAGATAATTTGCCTTAATCAATTTTGTGTCCTGATGCTAGCTCAAGCCAGCACACAGTGGGTTTTCTATGAGGGTGGAGTAAATGAGTTAAAAAAGAGTGTCACCGGTTTTCTAGAGCTCTGACACTGCAAACTCACTCTGCCTTAAGAGAATGGAAGTAGAAGATCCATCCCACTGGAAGTTCACTAGGGCAAGGAGTCTATTGGGGTACATAAAAGCTTCCCCACAGGGAAGCTTCAGGAACCACTGCTCAGCCAGAGAAGTGGGTGTGACTTATAGCTTACTGCAAGGCTTGTGCCTCCAGACCATGAGTCCTGTTTTGAAATGCTTCACTGTAAATTAATATACCAACATCCTAATGAACATCCTAATGACTCTGTGAGGGTCCTGTCGTTGGCATAAGTTGGCTTTCCTGAGTCCCACCAACTCCTGACGCTGGTCAGATCAAGTATCCAGGTCTACAAAGCTGGGGACCAGGCCTTGGAATGAAAACGATCACGTGAGCTGGAGCTGCTTATATTTCATCTTCCATTGCCACCTGAAGAAAGCCATTTGCAGTAGGAAGGAATGAGGCCAACAAACCAAGAAAAGTAAAGTCAAGAGATGGCTCCCTGATAACATTGTTCAAATGCCTGGATCTAGCTGTGCCTGAAAATAGCTGTTCTCTGGACTCTTCAGTTATGGAAACCAATAAATTCCTCCTCCTCTCTATTTTTTAGTTTAAGTTGGATTTATATCACTTGCATCCAAAGGAGCCCTGGATAATATACTCTTATAGTCCCACTTTTTTAGGATATTCTTCAATTTCTTAGAAAATACAGGTATAGGTTAAGGACTTGTGCTTTGGAGTGAGATAAATCTGGTTTCAATCTCTGACCACTGCATTGTGAGTCTTTCTGCTACAGCAGTCAGCCCCTTACCCTAACTAATACATCAAGTAAAAAATGATTCAGGCTTGAAGTGAGGTGGTGGCAGTGAGGACAGAAAGAAGGAGTTTGAGTGCTTTTACAACTTTAGAATTGATAGAATAGGGTAGTTTATTATATGTGTGAATGAGGGGGCAAGGAATGTTGGGGCTGCAGGGAACTGAGATGTCCTGGTTTCTGGCTTGAGTGACTGGTGGATAGTGGTGCCCAAGACCAGCTTCATGGGCGTGTTTCATGCATCCCTGATAGGCCCCAATCCTGGCAAACTTCCAGGTGGGCAGCTCTGCTCCTTCTGTTCCCAGAAGGCAGAATGAGCTTGCAGGGTCAGAGCTGTGGAAGACAAGTGACACTCTTGCCCATTTATTCATTCATTTCAGTCCTTATGGAAAGCCTACTTTGTGCCAGCTTGAGCTAGCGCCAGGACACAAAATTGATTAAGGTGCATCTTCCGGCCTCAAGTTGGTCACAGTGTAGTGGGGACAACTGATGAGAAAATAATAAACTGTAATACAGAGGAGTTGAAGGTCTTAATTAAAGTCATACAAGGCCCCACACTTCGTTTAATGCTCTGCTGTTGCTGTCTTGAAATTCCTAATCATTGAACAAAGAGTCCTGCATTTACATTCTGCACCAGGCCCCACAAATTATGTGGCCTGTTCTGGTGTGCCATTCACTTAGAAAAGGTGTGATGGCAGAACAGTTTGGGGGTAAATGATAGTGAATTTGTCTTGGAAGTCTAAAGGTGGGGGCTGACAGGAGTGGTTTGGGATAGATGGAGGGAAAGAGCAGCAGTGGGGGTGGCTAGACTTCTAGGGTTTGAGGGGCAAGGTTTGTACATTTCTGTGGGCCAAGAGGATGTGCTCCCCACTCCAATAATCATAATAAAAACATGGGGACAACAGCTTCCTTGTCTCCTGGGTCCTGTAGTTTCTGAAAACCCCACTGACATGTGACCAGACAGGTTTATGAGAGGCAGAGCAGGATAGCTGGGACAAAAATCAGGCAACTTTTTGGATGAAGGTTTACAGAAGCAAGGTTAATATTCTCAATATCTTGCTCATACAGATGCTGTGAAAAGAACAGAAATGACTGCCCTTAATCTGCTGCTGTATTCCTTGGCAGATAATATTTTGTTTGTTTGTTTTTGTTCCAGCAATTTGACAGTTTGACTGTGGATACCATATCTCTCTGGCAACAGAACTCGAAGCAGTCCTATGTAGCTCATTGGGGTATTATTCAATATTTTAGCTTGAGAATGAAAAAAAGGCATTTTGATTGATTTAATCTGTGAGCCAGAGCATCTTGAGGTATAGTGCAAAGGGTGTGGGCTTTAAGGTCAGGCATCTCAGGTTCAAATCCATGTCTCACGAGTCACAAGCCAAGTGATCCTGGGCAAGTCTTTGAGCATCTGTTTTCTTACCTGTGAAAAATATGCACCTTGCAGGGTGTGGTAAGTATTGGAAGTAATATGAGAGTGACAGGATGTTGAACGGGACTTTTCCTGTTGACTTGGTTGACAAACCTGGGAAAATGCCTGATACAGTTTAAAATAAATCTCCCAAGGGCTTGCCAAGTGGTGGTCATACTGGTCTACTAGCTTCTCCTCCAACAGCTTATGTAACAGAAGCTTAGAGGGTGCTTTGAGGAAGAACATTGGAAAGGAATTGGTAGGGGAAGGTTAGAAGTGCTTTTCTCCTACATTAGCCAAATGAGAAACAACCCAAAAGAATGACTTAGAGAGATTGGGGGTGCTGAAGAGAAAGGGAGACCCTCATTTCACTTCCTGTGCTACTGGCAGAGTGTGACTTGAGAGGAGAGTTCTTGGGAGACTGATATGTCACTTGGAGTTCAAGGCCTGGAAACTGCTTCCCAGGGAAATGGATGGAAAGATTGGCTGGAGAGAGGGGAGCTGAGGTAGTGACCTTCACTTCATTTGGTGGTTAAGGGTTAGTGATCTTACTTGTAGGCCGCGGTGATGCCATGGGAGGTAACCAGGCAAGCACTGTCTTGATAACTATCTTCATCATGCTGTATGCTAGCTCTCCAGAATTTATTCATCTTGCATAACTGAAACATTGTACTCTGTGATCAACATCACCCGATTTCCCCTTCCCCCAGCCCCTGGCAACCACCATCCTACTACTCACTTCTATGAATTTGACTATTTTAGATCCCACATCTAAGTGAGATCATGCAGTAGTTTTCTTTCTGTGTACTGCTGTTTTTCACTTAGTATAATGCCCTCCAGCTCCATCCATGTTGTCTCCAATAGCAAGATTTCCTCATTTCCTTTCTTTTTTTCTGATGGGGTCTTGCTATATTGCCCAGGCTGGATTCAAACTCCTGGGCTCAAGTGATTCTCCCACCTCAGCCTCTCAAGTAGCTGGGATCACAGGCACAGGCATTTTTTTGTTTTATAAGGCTGAATTACACACACATATACACACACACATATACACACATACACACGTATTAATATATATGATATGCACACACACAATATCTCTACTATGTAGAGATCATGGATATGTTAACTAGCTTAATTGTGTTGATCATTTCACAGTGTTTATTTAGAACAAAACATCAAGTTATTCACCTTAAATATATATAATTTTCATGTCGATCATATCTCAATAAAGCTGTTAAACCCTCATTATCCATCATCCTATCTCATAATAAGTGTGTCATATCTTATTTAGAAAATATAAATGAATACAAGTAAAAAAGGTAATTGCATTTTCTAAGTATCAGAATTCAGCTAGGGTGGTAATAATCAAAGTGTGATCTTGATATTAGAAACCCAAGACTTTTCCATATAAACACCAAAGAGGTCTCCTGTAGTCACATGACAAATATTTGTGTTTCTTGCATCATGTAAAATCCATAGCATAGATTTTTTAAAAAGAGAGTTGCCTTGAAAAGAACCGATCAATGGAAGAAAGTTATTTTCTAAAGAGGAAGTTTGTTGAACACCTTAGGGCTGTGTCATTGAAGCAAAATCTTAGAGTGTTTACAAGTTGTTAGCTAAAGAGAACATCTTCATCAGGAAATGAGGCAGTGAGACAGTGTTTGTCTGTTGGGCACTCCTTCAAAGAGAGAGACAGGATTTGGGCTCCTGCAATGGGAAACATTTAACAACTGAGGAGGACTTACCAACATTCCCACCTAAATTAGAAAAGTATTACCCACGTTTCCTCTATTTTTTTTCTCCCTGATCTGCCCCCAGTTGGGGTAGGAGGTAGAAGGGATTGGATAAAAGAAAAAGAAAAAAACATGTCTTATCCCACTATCCCTATTTTTCCACCAAAAGCTTAAACCTGAATGTGGGGGTGGGAGGCAGGAATGTCAAAGACAAGATATAAATGAAATGACAGATTTAAATTGCACTAAAGATTTTATTTAAATTGGACTTGACTTTTTAAAAACTTTTAATTGAGGGAAACTTCAAACATATGTAAAAGTAGAGAAAATAGTATGATAAACGCCCATGTACCTGTCATTTATTTTCCATAATTATCAATTTGTGGCCAATCTTGTTTCATTTGTAGTCTCAACCATTCCCTGTCTCCTGAGTTATTTTGAAGCAAATCTGAGACATCATACCATTTCATTTTATAACTTTTTCAGAGGTGTCTTTCTAAGATATAAAGACTCATTATTTAAGCATAACTTAAATATTGTTATCACATTTTATTTGACAATAATTTCTTTTTAAAAATTGCTTTATTTTTAATTTCTGTGGGTACATGGTATATATATTTAGGGGGTGTATGAAATATTTTGATGCAGGCATACAATGTGTAATAATTACACGATTATCACCAGGCTAAATGAGGTATTCATCACCTCAAGCATTTATTCTTTGTCTTACTAACCACGCCCCTCACCCACCATCCCACACACTACCATTCCCGGCCTTTGGTAACCTCCGTCTACTCTCTGTTTCCATGAGTTCAATTGTTTTAAGTTTTAGCTCCCACATATGCGTGAGAATATGTGAAGTTTGTCTTTCTGTACCTGACTTATTTCACTTAACATAATGTCCTCCAGTTCTATCCATGTTGTTGCAAATTACAGGATCTCATACATTTTTATAGCTGAATAGTACTCCATTGTGTATATGTACCACATTTTCTTTATCCATTTATCTGTTGATGGACACTTGGGTTGCTTCCAAATCTTGGCTACTGTGAACAATGCTGCAATAAACATGGGACTGCAGCTATCTCTTCAGTATACCGATTTCCTTTCTTTTGAGTATGTACCTAGCAGTGGAATTGCTGGATCATATGTTAGCTCTATTTTTAGTTTTTTGAGGAACCTCCAAACTGTTTTCCACAGTGGTTGTACTAATTTACATTCTCACCAGCAGTGTACAAGGGTTCCCTTTTCTCCACATCCTTGCTAGCATGTGTTATTGCCTGTTTTTTGGCTAAAAGCCATTTTAACTGGTTGAGATGATATCTCATTGTAGTTTTGATTTGCATTTCTCTGATGATTAGTGATGTTGAGCAGTTTTTCATATGCCTGTTTTCTATTTGTATGTGTTTTGAGAAATGTCTACTTAGGTCTTTTGCCCACTTAAAAATCAGATTATTAGATTTTTTTCCCTATAGAGTTCTGTGAGTTCCTTATATATTCTGGTTATTAATTCCTTGCCAGATGGATAGTTTGCAAATATTTTCTCCCATTTGGTGGGTTGTCCCTTCACTTTGTTGCTTGTTTCCTTCACTGTGCAGAAGCTTTTCATCTTGCTGTGATTCATTTTTGTCCATTTTCCCTTTGGTTACCTGTGCTTGTGAGGTATTATTCAGAAATCTTTGCTCAGTCCAGTGTCCTGGAGAGTCTCCCGAATGTTTTCTTGTAGTAGTGTCATAGGTTGAGGTATTAGATTTCAGTCTTTAATTCACTTTATTTGATATTTGTATATGGTGAGAGTTAGGGGTCTAGTTTCATTCTTCTGCTTATGAATATTTAGTTTTCCCAGCCATTTACTGAAGAGACTGTTCTTTCCCCATTGTATGTTCTTGGCACTTTTGTAAAAAATGAGTTCACTGTAGATCTACACATTTGTTTCAGGGTTATCTAATCTGTTCCATTAGTCTATGTGTCTGTTTTCATGCCAGTATCATGCTGTTTTGTTTACTGTAGCTCTGTAGTATAATTCGAAGTAAGGTAATGTGATTCCTTCAGTTTTGTTCTTTTTACACAGGATAGCTTTGGTTATTTCTGGTCTTTTGTGGTTCCATATACATTTTAGGATTGTTTTTTCTATTTCTGTGAAGAATCCCATTGATATTTTGATAGGAATTGCATTGAATCTGTAGGTTGCTTTCGGTAGTATGGACATTTTAACAATATCAATTCTTCCAATCCGTGAACATGTAATATCCTTCCATTTTTTTGTGTGTCTTCTTCAATTTCTTTCACCAGTGCTTTATAGTTTCCATTGTAGATATTTTTCACTTCTTTGGATATTTCCTAGTTATTTAATTGTATTTGTAGTTATTATAACTGGGATTACTTTCTTTATTTTTTTTTATTACACTGAGTGCTGGGGTATATGTGCAGAATGTGCAGGTTTGTTACATAGGTATACATGTGCCATGGTGCTTTGCTGCACCCATCAACCCATCATCTACATTAGGTATTTCTCCTAATAGTATCCTTCCCCCAGCTCCCCACCCCCTGACAGGCCCTGGTGTGTGATGCACCACCCCAACCCCTGTGTCCATATGTTCTTTTTTCAACCCCCACTTATGAGTGAGAACATGCAGTGTTTGGTTTTCTGTTCTTGTGTTAGTTTGCTGAGAATGCTAGTTTCCAGCTTCATCCATGTCCCTGCAAAGGATATGAACTCATCCTTTTTTATGGCTGCATAGTATTCCATGGTGTATATGTGTCACATTTTTTTAATCCAGTTTATCATTGATGGGCATTTGGGTTGGTTTCAAGTCTTTGCTACTGTGAACAGTACTGCAGTAAACATACGTGTGCATGTGTCTTTATAGTAGAATGATTTATAATCCTGTGCTCTGTCCCACGGAGATGGGGGTTTTATCTATAAGTCCCTGACTGGGGCTGCTGCCTGTTTTTCAGAGATGCCCTGCCCAGAGAGGAGGAATCTAGAGGCGCAGTCTGGCCACAGGGGCCTTGTTGAGCTGTGGTAGTCCTGCCCAGTTTGAACTTCCCTGTGGCTTCATTTACACTGCGAGGGTAAAACTGCCTATTCAAGCCTCGGCAAAGGTGGACTCCCCTCCCCCCACCAAGCTTGAGTGACCCAGGTTGACCTCAGACTGCTGTGCTGGCAGCGAGAATTTCAAGCCAGTGGATCTTAGCTTGCTAGGCTCTGTGGGGCAGGACCTGCTGAGTCAGACCACTTGGCTCCCTGGCTTCAGCCCCCTTTCCGGGGGAGTGGAGGGTACTGTCTCGCTGGTGTTCCAGATGCCACTGGGGTATGAAAAAAAAGCTGCAGTTAGCTCGGTGTCTGCCCAAATGGCTGCCCAGTTTTGTGCTTGCTTGAAACCCAGGGCCCTGGTGGTGTAGGCACCAGAGGGAATCTCCTGGTCTGCCGCTTGCGAAGACCATGGGAAAGGTGCAGTATCTGGGCTGGAGTGCATCATTCCTCCTGGTACAGTCTCTCACAGTTTCCCTTGTCTGGAGGGGGAATATCCCCTGACCCCTTGCTCTTCCTGAGTCAGGCGACACCCTACCGTGCTTTGGCTCATCCTCTGTGGGCTGCACCCACTGTCCAACCAGTCCCAATGAGATGAATTGGAAATGCAGAAATCACCTGCCTTCTGCGTCATTCTTACCAGGAGCTGCAGATAGAGCTGTTCCTATTCAGCCATCTTGCCAGCTGAGACTTTTGGGGATTACTTACTTTCTTGATTTATTTTTCAGATTGTTCACTGTTGGCATATGGAAATGCTACTGATTTTTGTATGTTGCTTTTGTATCTTGCAGGTTTACTCAATTGGTTCATCAGTTTTAATAGTGTATAGTGTTTTGGTGGAGTCTTTATGTTTTCCCAAATATAAGACCGCATGATCTGCAAACAAGGATAATTTGACTTCTTCCTTTCCAGTCTGGATTTCCTTTATTTCTTTTGTCTGATTTCTCTAGCTACGACTTCCAGTATTATGTTGAATAACAATGGTGAAAGTAGGCATCCTTGTCTTGTTCCAGATCTTGGAAAAAAGCCTTTCAGTTTTTTCCCATTCAGATACTAGCTGTAGGTCTGTCATATGTGGTGTTTATTCTGTTGAGGTATGTTCCTTCTATCCCCAGTTATTTTAGGGTTTTTATCATAAAGAGATGTTGAATTTTATCAAATGGGTTTTCAGCATCAGTTGAAATGTTCATATAGTTTTTGTCCTTCATTCTGTGAATATGATGTATCACATTGATTGATTTACATATATTGAACCATCCTTGCGTTTCTGGGATAAATCCTACTTGGTAATGGTGAATGATCTTTTTAATGTGTTGTCGAATTCAGTTTGCTAGTATGTTGTTGAAGATTTTTGCATCAACATTCATCCAAGGTGTTGGCCTGTAGTTCCCTTTCTTTCTTTTCTTTCTCTTTCTCTCTCCCTCCCTCCCTTCTTTCCTTCCTTCCTTCCTTCTCACCCTCCCTCCCTTCCTCCCTCTCTCCTTCTTTCTTTCTTTCTTTTCTTTCTTTCTTTCTTTCTTTTTCTTTCTTTCTTTCCTTCTTTTCTCTCTTTCTTTCTTTTTCTTGTCTGTCTTTCTTGTCTTTGTCTGGTTTTGGTGTCATGGTAATATTGGCCCCATAGAATTACTTTGAAAGTATTCCCCCTTCCTCTATTTTTAGTAATAGTTTGAATAGGATTGGTACTAGTTCTTCTTTAAGTGTTTGATAAAATTTATCAGTGAAGTCATCAGGTCCCAGGTTTTTCTTTGCTGGGAGAGTTTTTTTTACTACAGCTTCAATCTTGCCACTTGTTAATTTGGTTTGTTCAGGTTTGCAGTTTCTTTATGGTTTAGTCTTTGTAGTTGGTAGGTGTCTAGGAATTTATCCATTTCTTGTAGGTTTTCCAATTTATTGTCATGTAGTTGCTCATAGTAGCCTGTAATGATCCTTTGAATTTTTGCAGTATCTGTTTTAATGTCTTATTTTTGTTCATCTCCAATTTTATTTATTTGGGGCTTCTCTCTTTTTTCCTTAGTCTGGCTAAAGGCTTGTCAATTTTGTTTATCTTTAAAAAAATCAACTTTTTGTTTCATTGATCTTTTGTATTTTTTGTTTCAATTTCATTTATTTTTGCTCTGATCTTTCTTACTTCTTTTCTAGTACTAACTTTGGGTGTGATTTGTCTTGCTTTTTTAGTTGTTTAAGATGCATTGTTCTGTTGTTTATTTGATGTTTTTCTTCTTTTTTGACGTAGGCACTTATAGCTATAATTTTTCTTAGTACTGCTTTCACTGTATCCGATGGGTTTTGTTTTGTTTTGTATTTTTAGTAGAGATGGGGTTTTGCCATGTTGTCCAGGCTAGGCTTGAATTACTGACCTCAAGTGATCAGCCCACCTCAGGCTCCCAGAGTGCTGGGATTACAGTCATGAGCCACCACACCCAGCCTGTATCCCATAGGTTTTTGTATGTTGTATTTCCATTATCATTTGTTTCAAGAAAATTTTCAATTTTCTTCTTAATCTCATCATTGACCCACTGGTCATTTGGGAGCTTATTGTTTAATTTCCATGTGTTCGTATAGTTTCCAAAATTCCTTTTGTTACTGATTTCTGGTTTTATTCCCTTGTAGTCAAAGTAGATAATATTATTTCAATTTTTTGAATATTTTAAGACTTGTTTTGTGGACTAACATATGGTCTATCCTTGAGAATGATCCGTATTCTGAGGAGAAGAATGTGTATTCTGCTGCTCTTGGATGAAATATTCTATAAATACCTGTTATGTCTATTTGGCCTTATAGTATGGATTAAGTCTGATATTTCTTCATTGATTTTCTGTCTGGATGATCTTTCCAGTGCTGAGAGTGGGGTGTTGAAGTAGCCAGTCATCATTGTATTGCAGTCTATCTCTCTTTCTTTAGCACTATTAATATTTGCTTTATATATCTGGGTGCTGTAATTTTGGGTGTACATATATTTATAATTGTTGTATCTTCTTGCTGAATTGACCTCTTTATCATTATATCATGATCTTCTTTCCTTCTTTGTCTGTTTTTATAGTTTTTGTCT
This sequence comes from Pan paniscus, assembly GCF_029289425.2. Lineage (NCBI taxonomy): Eukaryota > Metazoa > Chordata > Mammalia > Primates > Hominidae > Pan > Pan paniscus. The sequence continues at coordinate 135,582,398 of NC_085926.1, read as the reverse complement.
TGAGATCCATTTTGTGTGATGTAAGTATAGCTATTCCTGCCCTTTTTTGGTTTCCATTTACATAAAATAATTTTTTCTATCCCTTTATTTTCAGTCTATATATATCTGTATAGTTTAATTATGTTTCTTGTAGTCAACTGATCATTGATTCTCGTTTTGTTTTTTTTTTTGTTTTTCGTTTTTATCCATTCAGCTAGTCTATGTCGTTTGATCTAAGAGTTAGTCCATTTACATTCAATGTTATCATTGATAAATAAGGATTTACTCCTGTCATTTTGTTATTTGTTTTCCAGTCATTTTGTGGTCTTCTCTTTTTTCTTTTTTTCCTTCTTGTCTTCCTTTTAGTGAAGATAACTTTCTCTGGTATTTTAATTTCTTGCTTTTTATTTTTAGTATATCCATTGTATGTTTTTAGATTTCAAATGAGGCTTGCAAATAATATCTTATAACTCATTATTTTAAACTGATGACAACTTAATGCTGATTATATAAACTAACAAACAAGAAAAAGAAAACTAATAAAAACTGTATGCTTTAACTTCTTCTCCCCACTTTTTTTTTTTTTTGAGATGGAGTCTTGCTTTGTCTCTCAGGCTGGAGTGCAGTGGCGCAATCTCAGCTCACTGCAAGCTCCATCCCCTGGGTTCATGCCATTCTCCTGCCTCAGCCTCCTGAGTAGCTCGGACTACAGGTGCCCGCCACCACGCCTGGCTCATTTTTTGTATTTTTAGTAGAGACGGGGTTTCGCCATGTTAGCCAGGATGGTCTCGATCTCATGACCTTGTGATCCACCCACCTTGACCTCCCAAAGTGCTGGGATTACAGGTGTGAGCCACCGCACCTGGCCTCTTCTCCCCACTTTTAAATTTTTATTTCCATTTATATCTTACTGCACTATCTATGTCCTGAAAAGTCATTGTAGTCATTATTTTTGATTGGTTCTTCTTTTCATCTTTCTACTTAACAGATGAGTAGTGTACACACCACAATTACAGTGTTATAATATTTTGTGGGGTTTTTTTGTATACTTACTATTACCAGTGAGTTTCATGCTTTCAGATGATTTCATATTGCTTGTCAACATTCTTTTCTTTATGATTGAAGAACTCCCTTTAGCATTTCCTGTAGGATAGGTCTGGTGTTGATGAAATCGCTCAGCTTTTGTTTGTCCAGGAAAGTCTTTATTTCTCCTTCATGTTTGAAGGATATTATCCTGGATACACTATTCCAGGATAAAAATATTTTCCTTCAGCACCTTAAATATGTTATGCCACTCTCTCCTGGCCTGTAAAGTTTCCACTAAAAAGTCTGCTGCCAGACATATTGGATCTCCATTGTTTGTTTCTTTCTCTTGCTGCTTTTAGGATCCTTTATCCTTTACAGTTGGGAATTTGATTATTAAAAATCTTGAGATAGTCTTTGGGTTAAATCTGCTTGTGTTCCATAACCTTCTTGTATTTGGATATTGATATCTTTCTCTAGGTTTAGGAAGTTCTCTGTTATTATCCCTGTGAATAAACTTTCTACCTTTATCTCCATATCTACCTCTTCTTTAAGGCCAATAACTCTTAGATTTGCCCTTTTGAGACTATTTTCTAGATCTTGTAAGTGTGCTTCATCTTTTATTCTTTTTTTTTTTTTGTCTCATTTGACTGTTTTCAAAAAATCTGTCTTCCAGGTCACTAATTCTTTCTTCTGCTTGATCAGTTCTGCTGTTAAAGAACTCTGATGCATTTTTCAGTGCCAGCTAACATTTTTCAGCTTCAGAATTTCTGCTTGACTCTTTTAAATTATTTCAATTTCCTTGTTAAATTTATCTGGTAGGATTCTGAATTCATTCTCTGTGTTATCTTGAAGTTCTTTAAGTTTACTTGAAACAGCTATTGTGAATTCTCTGTCTGAAGGGTCACATATCTCTGTTTCTCTGAGATTGGTCCATGGTGCCTTATTTAGTTCATGTGGTGATGTCATGTTTTCCTGAATGATATTAATGTTTGTGCATGTTCATTGGTGTCTGGGCATTAAAGAATTAGGTATTTATTGTAGTTTTCACAGTCTGGGCTCATTTATACCCATCCTTTTTTATAAGATTTTCCAGATATTTGAAGGAAATTGGGTGTTGTAACCTAAGTTTGTGGTCGCTGCAGCTGTACCTGCATTAAGCGATACTCCAAGCCCACTAACACTGTGTTTTTGTAGACTTGTAGAGGTACCGCCTTGGTGGTCTTGGATAAGATCTAGAAGAGTTGTCTGGATTAACAGGCAGAGGCTCTTGTTCTCTTCCCTCCCTTTCTCCCAAACAAATGGAGTCTCTCTTTCTTTCTGTGCTGAGCCACCTGGATTTAGAGGAGGGGTGACACAAGCACATCTGTGGCTACCACCACTGGGACTGTGCTGGGTCAGACCTGAATTCAGGACAGCATTGAGTCTTATCCTCCCTATCCCTCCCTCTACCTACCATTCTCAGACTCTAGTATCCTCTGTTCTACTTTTTACTTCTATAAAACAAGCTTTTTAAAGCTTCCACATATGAGTGAGAACTGTAATGTTTAACTTTCTGTTACTGGCTTATTTTACTTAACATACTGTTCTCCAGTTCCATCTATATTACTGCAAATGACATAATTTTATTCTTTTATATGGCTAAATAGTGCTCCATGGCGTGTATATACCACATATTCTTAATCCATTTATCTATTATTAGACACCTAGGTTGATTCCATATCTTGGCTATTGTGCATAGTGCTGCAATAAATATGAAGATGCAGATGTATTTTTGATATATGATGTCCTTTCCTTTGGAAAAAATCCTGGTAGTAGAATTGCTGAATCATATGGTAGTTCTATTTGTAGTTTCTTGAAGGACCTCCATATTGTTCTCCCTAGTGGTTGTGCTAGTTTGCATTCCCACCAACAGTATATAAGAGTTCCCTTTGGAATGTAAATTAGTTCAGCCATTGTGGAAGACAGTGTGGTGATTCCTCAAAGATCTAGAAGCAGAAATACCACTTGATCCAGCAATCCCATTACTGGGTATACACCCAAAGGACTATAAATCATTCTATTATAAAGATACATGCATGTGTATGTTCATTGCAGCATTATTCACAATAGCAAAGACATGGAATCAACCCAAATGCCCATCAACAGTAGACTGGATAAAGAAAACGTGGGACATACACACCATGGAATACTGTGCAGCCCCCAAAAAGAATGAGATCATGTCCTTTGCAGGGACATGGATGAATCTGGAAGCCATTAAGCTCAGCAAACTAACGCAAGAACAGGAAACCAAACACCACGTGTTCTCACTTATAAGTGGGAGCTGAACAATGAGAACACATGGACACATTGGTGGGGGACAACACACACTGGGGCCTGTTAGCGGGTTTGGGGGAGGAAGAGCATCAAGAAGGACAGCAAATGGGTGCTGGGCTTAATATGTGGGTGATGGATTGATATGTGCAGCAAACCACCATGGCCCATGTTTACCTATGTAACAAACCTGCACATCCTGCACAGGTACCCCGGAACTTAAAAGTTGATTAAAAAAAAAAAAAGAGTTCCATTTCCTCCACATCCTCACCACCACTTGTTATTTTTTGTCTTTTTGATAATAGCCACCTTAACTTGTGTAAAATAATTCCTCATTGTGGTTTTGACCATGGTTATTCTAGAGAATTAAGGAGTCCTCCTGTGGGTCTGTTTGATGATGCTCCAGTGTAATATTGAAGAGCCACCTTATCCTTTTGTTTCATTTTCCAGTGTTAGAGTCAAATCCAATAGTTTGCTTATTAGAGTTCAAATTATGTCATATCTTTAGTGACAAGATTGTACTCCACCCAATTAAGTATTGACCAATAAGAATTGCATGGTACACAAAATAACATAATTTTGCTTTTATGATGTAAATATTGTAAAAGTACATCCATGTTTAAAGGCTTGAATTTTTAGGAAAGTCATTTCTCTTGGGATTCCTCTTCTGTTCCATTGGATGAGGGAAGGTGAGAGGGAGGTGAGAAAATGTGTTCCTGGGAAGATTAATTGTAGAATTCGAATGGGAGTAGAGGCTGATTGCCTCTGAAGGGTGAGTGGGGACAGAGAATTTGTGGATGTGGCTAAGAGTTCCCCATGCCTTTGCCTATGAGAGTCATCTTTCTCTATTTAGAAGAATGACTACTGACTTTTAGGCTTTTTTTTTAAAGATATTTATTGTGCTTATCTAAAAACATTATGTGAGCAATAAATTGATAAATGCTGTATAAAAAGTGTTTTGTTGAATGAGGTCTGGCTGATGGGGACTAGGGGTAGCAGATGTTGTATACAAAATACAGTGAGTTATTTGCTTCCAAGAAAAACAGATCCATCGAGTATCCTTCAATATGCTACATTCTCTGGAGATTTTTTCAAAACCCAGAGTCCTTGGTGATCTGTCCTTTATCAGCTTAGGTGTTTAATTCCTGCTGACCTTTTATTGATTCTGGGAATGTGTTATCTTAGAAAGAGCTGGTTTCTGTCAATTTCCCCTCACTCATTATTACTGGGACTATATTTAAGATCTCCGATTTCTGTGGATCTATTTGGGACCCACTACCAAATTCATAGAATACTCATCCCTCCTATGCCTTCTCTGTTGCTAGGAGTCCAACACAGAAAAGTAAGTGTGCTCTACTTTGGAAATGGGTAAATCACCATTGCTCTTTACTATGTCTTCTGGGAGCCCTTGATTTCCTATTATAATGTAATTTTAAAAATATTTCCTGACAGATATGCAGATAGGCAGAATGAATGCTCTACCAGTTTTAAGAAGGCTGTAATCTGAGGATATGGAATAAAAGTATACTTTTGAGAAAAAAATAGTGGTAGGTAAGGAAAGGGTTAGAGGAAAAAAATGGAAAAGATGAAAAACTGTTTTCACCGACACAAGTTATGGGACCTTAAGCAAAAGTACAGAAAGTGTTTCTTGTCCCGTGGTAAATAGATAGCAGTGGTAGATCTGTACTATTTGTAAAGAACAAGCAAGGTGTAAACATGAACCATTCCTCTTACCCTGACTTTGGCTCATTCCTTTATTTCTTTCTCATTTTATTCATTTTTATTTATTAATTCATCACATATTGGGCATCTGGGTATAGCAGTAAATTTGGAATATAGTGATGAAGAAGACATGGTTCCTGCCCTCATAGAGCTCATAGTTTGCTCCTTTTCATTGCATTTTCCAATTTGTTTATGAATGACTGAAATATTATCTAAGAATTGTTCAATGAAATCCTACCATCAGGTTAGGCAATTTAGCTGAATTATTATTATGGAGATAGATAGATAGGTAGATAGACAGATCAGATACACATATATTCATAAGTATATTGTTATGAAGTCATATCCCTGTAATTATCTTTTATTATTATCTCCACTTGTTCCCCACCAATTCATTATTTTTATTTTAATCGTTTTTGGGGTAGAGGTGGTTTTTGTTACACGGATAAGTTTTGTTTTCCATTCCTGACTTACTTCACTTAGAATAATGGTCTCCAATTCCACCCAGGTTGCTGCAAATCCCATTATTTCGTTCCTTGTTATGGCTGAGTAGTATTCCATGGTATATATACATACCACATCTTCTTTATCCACTTATTTGTTGATGGGCACTTAGGCTGATTCCTTATCTTTGCAATTATTAATTGTGCTGCTAGAAAAATATATGTGCATGTGTCTTTTTCATATGACTTCTTATCCTTTGGGTAGTTACCAAGGAGTGGGATTGTTGAATTGAATGATAGTTATATTTTTAGTTCTTTAAAGAATCTCCATACAGTTTTCCATAGTGGTTGTACTAATTTACATTCCCACCAGCAGTGTAAATGTGTTCCCTTTTCACCACATCCATGCCAACATCTATTGTTTTTTGACTTTTAAATTATGGTCATTCTTGCAGGAGGAACATAGTATATCACTGTGGTTTTAATTTGCAGTTCCCTGATGATTAGTGATGTTGAACATTGTTTCATGTTTCTTGGATGTTTGTGTATCTTCTTTTGAGAAATGTCTATTCATGTTCGTTTTTTGCCCACTTTTTGTCCCCATCAATTCATTCTATTAATCTCCCTTAATATGACCACGGAAAGGTCATGATTAGTCTCCCAGTTGTCAAATGTGATGACCTTTAACCAGGCTTTCTTGTCCTTGACTTCTCCAAGAATTTGACAGTGTTAAATACTCCCCTTTTCCTGAATTCTTTTCTACCTGTTCTATCCTGGTTAGAGTCATGGGCTTTAGAATCCCACCAAACTGACTTTGAATCCTTGCTCTGCCATTTTCTGACTTTATGAGCTAGGAAGTAGTCACTTCTGCTCTGTGCCTCAGTTTGGTTATCCATAAAGCAGGAATAACAGTATCACCCTATCTTACAGGGTTCCGTAAGGTGAAAATTAAATGAACAAATATATGCGAAATAATTAGTGAGCCCCTTGGCTCGACTCTTTTTTCTTCCCTTCAAGTGTGTCCTGTGTTCAGGTACCTGAATTTGAGTCTCTGTCATCTCAGTCAACACTTCTCTCTTGGATCTCTCCTGTGGTTTTTGCTTGCCCCCTCTGGGTAAATGAGAATGACTTTCTAATCATTATCCCTTATTCTGATCTCTAACTCAAGCGTCAGTCCCACCTCACTATATAGAGTGCTCATTATAAAAGATAAGGACACAATGGTTCACTTTCATTATATAATGGCAAGAGAAGGTAAAATCAGCCTGGGTAGAATGGGCTAAAGCTAGGGTAACCATCTGTTTCCAGTTGCTCAGACTGTTCCTGGAGAATGCATGTCGTCCCAGTGTACTGTCCAATGATCACTTCCTTTCTTGCTCAATAGGGTCACAGTTAAGAGAATAAATTACATGTTCACTTTAGTTAAAGCCAATGTTTGAGTAAAGATGACTGGTTGAGTTATTCTATTTACTTGGCCATTCATTGGGTAATTTACTCAACAGATATTCCTCTGGGTAAGTCCCTGGGGCCAGAATACTAGACAACATGTGATCCTCACTCAAGAAGTTCATAGTCCAGTGGGTGGGACATATAGTAAATCATTGATTACAGAATACTGCCATCAATGCTATTATAAGGGTGAACCCAGGATGACACAGGAATGCAAAAGAAGGAGAGAAAGAGAAAGAGAGTGAGAGAGAGCTCCAGGGGATTGAAGGAGTGTGGTTGGATCTGGGAAGGGATAGAGGTTTTCCAGAAGAGGTATCAGGAAAACACTGGCTTTATGAAGTTAATATACAGTATTAGGGTAAGGGTTTAGGAAAGGGAGAAGGGGAAAACAATATGGACAGTTTCAAAGAATGTAGTTTTGCCTACATCATGCCCCAGGCTGCAGAGAATCCCTTAGCAAAAAAAAAAAAAAAAAAAAAAAAATTGCAACTCTGGGGGTGTTTCCTTTCCTCCACAAGGCTCTTTAAGTCCTCTTGCTTGATATCAATGCTCCAAAGTACTCCATCATAAAGAGATGTTTAAAAATTCCTCCTAATTAAGACAATTTCAACACAATTTGAAATTTTCTATTAATTTTAATGTTTATTATTTAAAAATTTTGTTTTACTGAATTTCTCTTCAGAGATAATAGGCACAGCAAAATGTCTATAGCAGTCCCTGGTAATGTTGGGAATAGGGTAAAGGGTTAGAACTTTGTGTTCAAATTAGCCTGTCTCACGAACGGCTAGGACTCCGTAACTGGTGCTGAAGGCCATTTGTCAGCACTGCCTCTACGCCTCAGACGGGCCTTCCTTTAACTGTCCCCAGCCACAGAGAAGCTTATGGAAATGGTTGAGAAATGTCTTTAATCCCAGTTCAAATGAGGATCTGTATAACTGTATAACTCCAGCTTCCAGTGGGCATGTGGTTTTCTTGACTATGTCATTTTGTAGAGTTTTGAATTTGTTGCTTTTATCAGACAGAATTCTTGATCTCACATGAAACCTGTGCTAATTGGAGTAAAAGAAAAATTTTGGAAGGATATTGGGTAGATCACAAAATCTACAGGGATGGGGATGGAGAACTACACTTGAAGAATTGGTGACGAAGACCTCACTGTAAATCTGCTAAAGACACCATTCTGGCACTGCTGCTAACAGCCAGGAGTGCTTTGCTCCAGAAACTTGCTTCTGTGGTTCTGGACTTTTGGCTCCCTCAGGGCCCCACTGCGCATTTGTAGAACTCACTTTCAACTCAGACAGAATCATCTGATTATCTGAGACTGGGTTGCCCAAGCAATAGCTGCAAGCAAACTGATAGAGAAAATTTTTCTCCTTTAGGGTCTGTCTTCCACCTGTCGTGGGACTTCTGTGCCCTCCACTCCAAAAAAGGGCTGTTTGGATGCAGTAGAAAACAAAAAGAAGACACAGAGAGAGAGAGAGAGAGAGAGAGAGAGAATCCTAGAAGTATTAAAACTTAAATATGAAAGACAGGACCATAAGACTTCTCAAAAGACAACTTTGTAGAAGTATCTTTATGACCTTGGGGCAGATATAAATTTCTAAATAGGATACAACAACAGCAACTGTAAAAATAGATGGATAACTTGAACTTCAATAAAATTAAGAACATCTGTTTACTAGAAAATACTAGAATGAAATGGAAAATATATGCCGCAGAGTAGAAGTAGGAGAATATATTATTTGCCATGTATAGTTATATTTACGTCTATATCTATTTGGCATGTTCATGGCACATATAAGGAACATAACATATATAAAGAACAAGAAAAAGAAAGACAAACATTATTTTAATGGGCAAATACTTGACAGTTACTTCACAAAAGAGGATATCCAAATGGTCAGTAACATAAAAAGATCTTCAACCTCATTAGTTATGAGAGAAATGCCAGTCCAACCCATAATGACATACTACTATATGTATATTAGAAAGGCTAAAATGAAAAAAACTGACAGTAGTAAGTGTTAGTAAGGATGCTGAGCAACTGGAACATTTATGCGTGCTGATGGGATTGATACAGCCATGCTTAGAAACAGTTTGGCAAAATCTAAAACACACATCTACCTTACAACTCAGCAATTTCACTTTTAGGTATACAGCCCATGTGTGCAGAGTACATCAAAAGACATCAGATGGTTAGATTGGTTAGATCTGTTTGTTAGATCCCTTTGTCAGATGGATAGATTGCAATGTGTGCAGAGTACATCAAAAGATCATATATGAATGATCATAGCTGCTGTATTCATAATAGCTCTAAGCTACAAATAACCTTACTATCAATCAACAAAACATAAGAATAAATTTTGTTATAGTCGTATAATGGAATACTACCTGGCAACAACTACATACAGCATGAGTTAATCTCACTGACACGATAGAACAAAAAGCACCAGAAACAAAAGAGTATATACTGGATGATTTCAGTTATATAATTATCAAATCAAGTAAAACATCTGTAGTGATGGAGGTCAGAATAGTGGTTACTTGTGGGGTATTGAATGGGATGGAGCTTTCTAGGGTGTTGGAAATATTCTATATCTTGCTCTTGAGCTGTGCAATCAAGATTTGTGCACTTGACAGTATGCTTGTTACACTTCAATAAAAATGTTTTTTAAAGGTTGCTCATAAAAATAGCTCTGTTTATTTGGTTTTCATTAAATAAATATATCTACATGGTAATGATTAAAATGGGACAGAAATTCTTATGATGAAAATAGGTAGTCTCTTGTCTCACCACTCCTTATTTCTAGTACTAATCACCAGATTTAGTTCTTAAAATAATTTTTTTCTTGTAGGTCTTATGCTATAATTTGATATAATGTGTTTATACTTCAATTTCTTGATTTATATACTTTAGATAACATACATGGATTTTTCACTACACATAAGAGATTTGTGTCACATACACAATTTTCCCCTTATCTATCCCTAATATTATATATATATATATTCTGTTCTTATATTATAACTTGATTTATGTATTTATTTTCTTTTTATTATACTTTAAGTTTTAGGGTACGTGTGCACAACATGTAGGTTAGTTACATATGTATACATGTGCCATGTTGGTGTGCTGCACCCATTAACTCATTTACATTAGGTATATCTCCTAATGATATCCCTCCCCACTCCCACAACCCCACAACAGGCACCAGTGTGTGATGTTCCCCTTCCTGTGTCCATGTGTTCTCATTATTCAGTTCCCACCTATGAGTGAGAACATGCGGTGTTTGGTTTTTTGTCCTTGCGATAGTTTGCTGAGAATGATGGTTTCCAGCTTCATCCATGTCCCTACAAAGGACATGAACTCATCATTTTTTATGGCCGCATAGTATTCCATGGTGTATATGTGCCACATTTTCTTAATCCACTCTATCATTGTTGGACATTTGGGTTGGTTCCAAGTCTTTGCTATTGTGAATAGTGCCGCAATAAACATACGTGGGCATATGTCTTTATAGCAGCATGATTTATAATCCTTTGGGTATATACCCAGTAATGGGATGGCTGGGTCAAATGGAATTTCTAATTCTAGATCCCTGAGGAATCGCCACACTGACTTCCACAATGGTTGAACTAGTTTACAGTCCCACCAACAGTGTAAAAGTGTTCCTATTTCTCCAGATCCTCTCTAGCACGTGTTGTTTCCTGACTTTTTAATGATTGCCATTCTAACTGGTGTGAGATGGTATCTCATTGTGGTTTTGATTTGCATTTCTCTGATGTCCAGTGATGATGAGCATTTTTTCATGTGTTTTTTGGCTGCATAAATGTCTTATTTTGAGAAGTGTCTGTTCATATCCTTTGCCCGCTTTTTGATGGGGTTGTTTGTTTTTTTCTTGTAAATTTGTTTGAGTTCATTGTAGATTCTGGATATTAGCCCTTTGTCAGATGAGTAGGTTGCAAAAATTTTCTCCCATTCTGTAGGTTGCCTGTTCACTCTGATGGTAGTTTCTTTTGCTGTGCAGAAGCTCTTGAGTTTAATTAGATCCCATTTGTCAATTTTGGCTTTTGTTGCCATTGCTTTTGGTGTTTTAGACATGAAGTCCTTGCCCGTGCCTATGTCCTGAATGGTATTGTCTAGGTTTTCTTCTATGGTTTTTATGCTTTTAGGTCTAACATGTAAGTCTTTAATCCATCTTGAATTAATTTTTGTATAAGGTGTAAGGAAGGGATCCAGTTTCAGCTTTCTACATATGGCTTGCCAGTTTTCCCAGCAGCATTGATTAAATAGGGAATCGTTTCCCCATTTCTTGTTTTTGTCAGGTTTGTCAAAGATCAAATGGTTGTAGATATGCGGCATTGTTTCCGAGGGCTCTGTTCTGTTCCATTGGTCTATATCGCTGTTTTGGTACCAGTACCATGCTGTTTTGGTTACTGTAGCCTTGTAGTATAGTTTGAAGTCAGGTAGTGTGATGCCTCCAGCTTTGTTCTTTTGGCTTAGGATTGACTTGGCAATGCGGGCTCTTTTTTGGTTCCATATGAACTTTAAAGTAGTTTTTTCCAATTCTGTGAAGAAAGTCATTGGTAGCTTGTTGGCATTGAATCTATAAATTACCCTGGGCAGTATGGCCATTTTCACGATATTGATTCTTCCTACCCATGAGCATGGAATGTTTTTACATTTGTTTGTATCCTCTTTTATTTCATTGAGCAGTGTTTGTAGTTCTCCTTGAAGAGGTCCTTCACATCCCTTGTAAGTTGGTTTCCTAGGTATTTTATTCTCTTTGAAGCAATTGTGAATGGGAGTTCACTCATGATTTGGCTCTCTGTTTGTCTGTTATTGGTGTATAAGAATGCTTGTGATTTTTGCACATTGATTTTGTATCCTGAGACTTTCCTGAAGTTGCCTATCAGCTTAAGGAGATTTTGGGCTGAGACGATGGGGTTTTCTAGATATACAATCATGTCATCTGCAAACAGGGACAATTTGACTTCCTCTTTTCCTAATTGAATACCCTTTATTTCCTTCTCCTGTCTGATTGCCCTGGCCAGAACTTCCAACACTATGTTGAATAGGAGTGGTGAGAGAGGTCATCCCTGTCTTGTGCCAGTTTTCAAAGGGAATGCTTCCAGATTTTGCCTATTCAGTATGATATTGGCTGTGGGTTTGTCATAGATAGCTCTTATTATTTTGATATACATCCCATCAATATCTAATTTATTGGGAGTTTTTAGCATGAAGCGTTGTTGAATTTTGTCAAGAGCCTTTTCTGCATCTATTGAGATAATCATGTGCTTTTTGTCATTAGTTCTGTTTATGTGCTGGATTACATTTATTGATTTGCATATGTTGAACCAGCCTTGCATCCCAGGGATGAAGCCCACTTGATCATGGTGGATAAACTTTTTGATGTGCTGCTGGATTCAGTTTGCCAGTATTTTATTGAGGATTTTTACATCGATGTTCATCAGGGATATTGGTCTAAAATTTTCTTTTCTTGTTGTGTCTCTGTCAGGCTTTGGTATCAGGATGATGCTGGCCTCATAAAATGAGTTAGGGAGGATTCCCTCTTTGTCTATTGATTGGAATAGTTTCAGAAGGAATGGTACCAGCTCCTCCTTGTACCTCTGGTAGAATTTGGCTGTGAATCCATCTGGTCCTGGACTTTTTTTGGTTGGTAAGCTATTAATTATTGCCTCAATTTCAGAGCCTGTTATTGGTCTATTAAGAGATTCAACTTCTTCCTGGTTTAGTCGTGGGAGGATGTATGTGTTGAGGAATGTATCCATTTCTTCTAGATTTTCTAGTTTATTTGCGTAGAGGTGTTTATAGTATTCTCTGATGGTAGTTTGTAATTCTGTGGGATCTGTGGTGATATCCCCTTTATCATTTTTAATTGTGTCTATTTGATTCTTCTCTCTTTTCTTCTTTATTAATCTTGCTAGCAGTCTATCAATTTTCTTGATCTTTTCAAAAAACCAGCTCCTGGATTCATTGATTTTTTGAAGGGTTTTTTGTGTCTCTATCTCCTTCAGCTCTGCTCTGATCTTAGTTATTTCTTGCCTTCTGCTAGCTTTTGAATTTGTTTGCTCTTGCTTCTCTAGTTCTTTTAATTGTGATGTTAGGGTGTCAATTTCAGATCTTTCCTGCTTTCTCTTGTGGGCATTTAGTGCTATAAATTTCCCTCTACACACTGCTTTGAATGTGTCCCAGAGATTCTGGTATGTTGTGTCTTTGTTCTCTTTGGTTTCAAAGAACATTTTTGTTTCTGTCTTCATTTTGTTATGTACCCAGTAGTCATTCACGAGCAGGTTGTTCAGTTTCCATGTAGTTGAGCAGTTTTGTGTGAGTTTGATTGCACTGAGTTCTAGTTTGATTGCACTGTGGTCTGAGAGACAGTTTGTTATAATTTCTGTTCTTTTACATTCGCTGAGGAGTGCTTTACTTCCAACTGTGTGGTCAATTTTGGAATAGGTGTGGTGTGGTGCTGAAAAGAATGTATATTCTGTTGATTTGGGGTGGAGAGTTCTGCAGATGTCTACTAGGTCTGCTTGGTGCAGAGCTGAGTTCAGTTCCTGGATATTCTTGTTAACTTTCTGTCCCTTTGATCTGTCTAATGTTGACAGTGGGGTGTTAAAGTCTCCCATTATTATTGTGTGGGAGTCTAAGTCTATTTGTAGGTCTCTAAGGACTTGCTTTATGAATCTGGGTGCTCCTGTATTGGGTGCATATATATTTAGGATAGTTAGCTCTTCTTGTTGAATTGATCCCTTTACCATTATGTAATGGCCTTCTTTGTCTGTTTTGATCTTTGTTGGTTTAAAGTCTGTTTTATCAGAGACTAGGATTGCAACCCCTGGCTTTTTTTGTTTTCCATTTGCTTGGTAGATCTTCCTCCATCCCTTTATTTTGAGCCTATGTGTGTCTCTGCATGTGAGATGGGATTCTTGAATACAGCACAGTGATGGGTGTTGACTCTTTATCCAATTTGCCAGTCTGTGTCTTTTAATTGGAGTATTTAGCCCATATACATTTAAGGTTAATATTGTCATGTGTGAATTTGATCCTGTCATTATGATGTTAGCTGGTTATTGTGCTCGTTAGTTGATGCAGTTTCTTCCTAGCCTTGATGGTCTTTACAATTTGCCATGCTTTTGCATTGGCTGGTACCAGTTGTTCCTTTCCATGTTTAGTGCTTCCTTCAGGAGCTCTTTTAGGGCAGGCCTGGTGGTGACAAAATCTCTCAGCATTTGCTTGTCTGTAAAGGATTTTATTTCTCCTTCAGTTATGAAGTTTAGTTTGGCTGGATATGAAATTCTAGATTAAAAATTCTTTTCTTTAAGAATGTTGAATATTGGCCCCCACTCTCTTCTGGCTTATAGAGTTTCTGCTAAGAGATGAGCTGTTAGTCCAATGGCCTTCCCTTTGTGGGTAACCCAACCTTTCTCTCTGGCTGCCCTTAACATTTTTCCCTTCATTTCAACTTTGGTGAATCTGACAATTATGTGTCTTGGAGTTGCTCTTCTCGAGGAGTATCTTTGTGGTATTCTCTGTATTTCCTGAATGTGAATATTGGTCTGCCTTGCTAGATTGGGGAAGTTCTCCTGGATAATATCCTGCAGAGTGTTTTCCAACTTGGTTCCATTCTCCCCATCACTTTCAGGTACAACAATCAAACGTAGGTTTGGTCTTTTCACATAGTCCCATATTTCTTGGAGGCTTTGTTCGTTTCTTTTTATTCTTTTTTCTCTAAACTTCTCTTCTCACTTCATTTCATTCATTTGATCTTCCATCACTGATACCCTTTCTTCCAGTTGATTGAATCGGCAACTGAGGCTTGTGCATTTGCCACGTAGTTCTCGTGCCATGGTTTTCAGCTCATCAGGTCCTTTAAGGACTTCTCTGCATTGGTTATTCTGCTTAGCCATTCATCTAATCTTTTTTCAAGGTTTTTAACTTCTTTGCAATGGGTTCGAACTTCCTCCTTTAGCTCAGAGTAGTTTGATCATCTGAAGGCTTCTTCGCTCAGCTCGTCAAAGTCAGTCTACGTCCAGCTTTGTTCCATTGCTGGTGAGGAGCTGCGTTCCTTTGGAGGAGGAGAGGCTCTCTGATTTTTACAGTTTCCAGTTTTTCTGCTCTGTTTTTTCCCCATCTTTGTGGTTTTATCTACCTGTGGTCTTTGATGATGGTGATGTGCAGATGGGGTTTTGGTGTGGATGTCCTTTGTGTTTACTTTTCCTTCTAAGAGTCAGGACCCTCAGCTGCAGGTCTGTTGGAGTTTGCTGGAGGTCCACTCCAGGCCCTGTTTGCCTGGGTATCAGCAGCAGAGGCTGCAGAACAGCGGATATTGGTGAACAGCAAATATTGCTGCCTGATTGTTCCTCTGGAAGTTTTGTCTCAGAGGAGTACCCGGCAGTGTGAGATGTCGGTCTGCCCCTACTGGGGGGTGCCTCCCAGTTAGGCTACTTGGGGGTCAGGGAACCACTTGAAGAGGCAGTCTGCCCGTTCTCAGATCTCAAGCTATGTGCTGGGAGAACCACTACTCTCTTCAAAGCTGTCAGACAGGGACATTTAAGTCTGCAGATGATTCTGCTGCCTTTTGTTTGGCTATGCCCTGCCCCCAGAGGTGGAGTCTACAGAGGCAGGCAGGCCTCCTTGAGCTGCGGTGGGCTCCACCAAATTCGAGCTTCCTGGCCACTTTGTTTACCTACTCAAGCCTCGGCAATGGTGGGCGCCCCTCCCCCAGCCTCGCTGCCACCTTGCAGTTTGATCTCAGACTGCTGTGCTAGCAATGAGTGAGGATCCATGGGCGTAGGACCCTCTGAGCCATGCGTGGGATATAATCTCCTGGTGTGCCATTTGCTAAGACCTTTGGAAAAGCGCAGTATTAGGGTGGGAGTGACCCAATTTTCCAGGTGCCATCTGTCACCCCTTTCTTTGACTAGGAAAGGGAATTCCCTGACCCCTTGCACTTCCTGGGTGAGGTGATGCCTCGCCCTGCTTCAGCTCACGCTCGTTGCAGTGCACCCACTGTCCTGCACCCACTTTCTGACACTCCCCATTGAGATGAACCCGGTACCTCAGTTGGAAATGCAGAAATCACCCGTCTTCTGCTTCACTCACGCTGGGAGCTGTAGACTAGAGCTGCTCCTATTCGGCCATCTTGGCTCCACCCTATATGTACATAAACTGTCATCTCTTGTCCTGTCAACATTAGACAGTATCTGTCTACTACCCACTTTATAAGATACTGATAATAGTAACTCTCCATTTTCTTTTATGCTTTCTCTCCAATTCTTCCTCTTTTTTTTTCTTTCTTTTTTTTTTTTTTTATTAGACTTTAAGTTCTGGAGTACATGTGCGGAATGTACAGGTTTGTTACATAGGTATACATGTGCCATGGTGGTTTGCTGCACCCATCAACCCATCATTTATATTAGGTATTTCTCCTAATGCTATCCCTCCCCTAGCCTCCCACCCCCTGACAGGCCCCGGTGTGTGATGTTCCCCTCCCTGTGTCTATGTGTTCTCATTGTTCAATTCTCACTTATGAGTGAGAACATACAGTGTTTAGTTTTCTGTTTTTGTGATAGTTTGCTGAGAATGGTGGTTTCTAGCATCATCTTATCCCTGCAAAGGACATGAACTCATCCTTTTTTAAGGCTGCATAGTATTCCATGGTGTATATGTGCTATATTTTCTTTATCCAGCCTATCATTGATGAGCATTTGGGTTTGTTCCAAGTGTTTGCTATTGTGAATAGTGCCACAATAATATTTGTGCATGTGTCTTTATAGTAGAATGATTTATAATCTTTTGGGTATATTCTCAGTAATGGGATTGCTGGGTCAAATCTTATTTCTAGTTCTAGACCCTTAGACCCTTGAGGAATTGCCACACTGTCTTCCACAATGGTTGAACTAATTTACACTCCCATCAACAGTGTAAAAGTGTTCCTATTTTTCCACATCCTCCCCAGTGTCTGTTGTATCCTGACTTTTTAATGATCGCCATTCTAACTGGTGTGAGATGGTATCTCATAGTGGTTTTGATTTGCATTTCTCTAATGACCACTGATGATGAGCTTTTTTTCATGTTTGTTGGCTGCATAAATGTCTTCTTTTGAGAGGTGTCTATTCATATCCTTCACCCACTTTTTGATGGGGTTGTTTGTTTTTTCTTGTAAATTTGTTTAAGTTCTTTGTAGATTCTGGATATTAGCCCTTTGTCAGATGGATAGATTGCAAAAATTTTCTTCCATTATGTAGGTTGCCTGTTCACTCTGATTATAGTTTCCTTTGCTGTGCAGAAGATCTTTAGTTTAATTAGATCCTATTTGTCTATTTTGGCTTTTGTTGCCATTACTTTAGTTGTTTTAGTCATGAAGTCTTTGCCCATGCCTATGTCCTTAATGGTATTGCCTGGGTTTTCTTCTAGGGTTTTTATGGTTTTAGGTATTACATTTAAGTCTTTAATCCATCTGGAATTGATTTTTGTATAAGGTGTAAGGAAGGGATCCAGTTTCAGCTTTTTACATATGGCTAGCCAGTGTTCCCAACACCATTTATTAAATAGGGAATCCTTTTCACATTGCTTGTTTTTGTCAGGCTTGTCAAGGATCAGATGGTTGTAGATGTGTAGCATTATTTCTGAGGCCTCTGTTCTGTTCCATTGGTCTATATATCTGTTTTAGTACCAGTACCATGCTGTTTTGGTTACTGTAGACTTGTAGTATAGTTTTCAGTCAGGTAGCATGATGCTTCCATGTTTGTTCTTTTTACTTAGGATTGTCTTGGCTATGCAGGGCCTTTTTTAGTTTCATATGAAATTCAAAGTAGTTTTTTCCAATTCTGTGAAGAAAGCCAGTGGTAGCTTGATGGGGATAGCATTGAATCTATAAATTACCTTGGGCAGTATTGCCATTTTCACATTATTGATTCTTCTTGTCCGTGATCATGGAATGTTTTTCCATTTGTTTATGTCCTCCCTTATTTCCTTGAGCAGTGGTTTGTAGTTCTCCTTGAAGAGGTCCTTCACATCCCTTGTAAGTTGGATTCCTAAGTATTTTATTCTCTTGGTAGCTATTTTGAATGGGAGTTCACTCATGATTTGGCTGTCTGTCTGTTATTGTTGTATAGGAATGCTTGTGATTTTTGCACATTGATTTTGTATCCTGAGACTTTGCTGAAGTTGCTTATCAGCTTCAGGAGGTTTTGGGGTGAGATGATGGGGTTTCCTAAATAGACAATCATGTCATCTGCAAACAGGGACAATGTGTCTTCCTTTTTTCCTAATTGAATACCCTTTATTTCTTTCTCTTGCCTGATTGCCCTGGCCAGAATTTCCAGCACTATATTGAATAGGAGCGGTGAGAGAGGGCACCCTTGTCTTGTGCCAGTTTTCAAAGGGAATGCTTCAGGTTTTTGCCCATTCAGTATGATATTGGCTGTGGGTTTGTCATAGATAGCTCTTACTATTTTGAGATACGTCCCGTCAATACCTAATTTATTAAGAGTTTTTAGCCCATTCAGTATGATATTGGCTGTGGGTTTTGTTATAAATAGCTCTTATTATTTTGAGATACGTTCCATCAATACCTAGTTTATTGAGAGATTTTAGCATGAAGCACTGTTGAATTTTGTCAAAGGCCTTTTCTGGATCTATTGAGATAATCATGTGGTTTTGTCATTGGTTCTGTTTATGTGATGGATTACATTTATTGATTTGCATATGTTGAACCAGCCTTGCATCCCAGGGATGAAGCTGACTTGATCGTGGTGGATAAGCTTTTTGATGTGCTGATGGATTCAGTTTGTCAGTATTTTATGGAGGATTTTTGCATTGATGTTCGTCAGGGATATTGGCCTGAAATTTTGTTGTTGTTGTAGTGTCTCTGCCAGGTTTTGGTATCAGGATGCTGGCCTCATAAAATGAGTTAGGAAGGATTCCCTCTTTTTCTATGGTTTGAAATAGTTTCAGAAGGAATGGTATCAGCTCTTCTTTATAACTCTCATAGAATTTGGCTCTGAATCCGTCTGGTCCTTGACTTTTTTTTGGTTGGTAGGATATTAATTACTGCCTCAATTTCAGAACTCGTTATTGGTCTATTCAGGGATTCAACTTCTTCCTCGTTTAGTCTTGGGAGGGTGTATGTGTCCAGGAACTTATCCATTTCTTCTAGATTTTCTGGTTTATTTGCATAGAGGTGTTTATAGTATTCTCTGATGCTATTATGTATTTCTTTTCGATTGGTGGTGATATCTCTTTTACCTTTTTTATTGCATCTATTTGATTCTTCTCTCTTCTTTTCTTTATTAGTCTGGCTAATGGTCTATTTTGTTGATCTTTTCAAAAAACCAGCTGCTGGATTCATTGATTTTTTGAAGGTTTGTTTGTATCTCTATCTCCTTCAGTTCTCCTCTGATCTTAGTTATTTCTTGTCTTCTGCTAGCTTTTGAATTTGTTTGCTCTTGCTCCTCTAGTTCTTTTAATTGTGATGTTAGGGTGTCAATTTTAGATCTTTCCTGCTTTTTCCTGTGGGCATTTAGTGCCATAAATTTCCCTCTACACACTGCTTTAAATGTGTCCCAGAGATTCTGGTACATTGTGTCTTTGTTCTCTTTGGTTTCAAAGAATATGTTTATTGCTGTCTTAATTTCGTTATTTACTCAGCATTCATTCAGGAGCAGATTGTTCAGTTTCCATATAGTTGTGCGGTTTTGAGTGAGTTTCTTAATCCTGAGCTCTAATTTGATTGCACTGTGTTCTGAGAGACTGTTATGATTTCCATTCTTTTGCATTTGCTGAGGAGTGTTTTACTTCCAAGTATGTGGTCAGTTTTAGAATAAGTGCAATGTGGTGCTGAGAAGAATGTATATTCTGTTGATTTGGATTGGAGAGTTCTGTAGATGTCTATTAGGTCTTCTTGGTCCAGAGCTGAGTTTAAGTCCTGGATGTCCTTGTTAATTTTCTGTCTCGTTGATCTGTCTAATATTGACAGTGGGATGTTAAAATCTCCCACTATTATTGTGTGGCAGTCTAAGTCTCTTTATAGGTCTCTAAGAACTTGCTTTATGAATCTGGGGGCTCCTGTAATGGGTGCATATATATTTAGTTAGCTCTTCTTGTTGCATTGATCCCTTTGCCATTATGTAATGCCCTTCTTTGTCTCTTTTGATCTTTGTTGGTTTGAAGTCTGTTTTATCAGAGACTAGGATTGCAACCCCTGCTTTTTTTTGCTTTCCATTTGCTTGGTAAACATTCCTCCATCCCTTTATTTTGAGCCGATGTGTGTCTTTGCATGTGAGATGGGTCTCCTGAATACAGCACACTGATGGGTCTTGATTCTATCCAATTTGCCAGTGTGTGTCTTTTAATTGGGGCCTTTAGCCCATTTACATTTAAGGTTAATATTGTTATGTGTGTATTTGATCCTGCCATTGTGATGCTAGCTAGTTGGTTATTTTGCCCATTAGTTGATGCAGTTTCTTCATAGTGTCGATGGTCTTTACAATTTGGTATGTTTTTCAGTGGCTGGTACCAGTTGTTTCTTTCCATATTTAGTGCTTCCTTCAAGAGCTCTTGTAAGGCAGGTCTGGTGGTGACAGAATCTGTCAGCATTTGCTTGTCTGTAAAGGATTTTATTTTGCCTTCACTTATGAAGCTTAGTTTGGCTGGATATGAAATTCTGGATTAAAAATTCTTTTCTTTAAGAATGTTGAATATTGGCCCCCAATATCTTCTGGCTTGTAGGGTTTCTGCTGACAGATCTGCTGTTATTCTGATGGGCTTCCCTTTGTGGGTAACCTGACCTTTCTCTCTGGCTGTCCTTAACATTTTTTCATTCATTTCAACCTTTGTGAATCTGACTATTATGTATCTTGGGGTTGCTCTTATCGAGAAGTATATTTGTGGTGTTCTCTATAATGCCTGAATTTGAATGTTGGCCTGTCTTGGTAGGTTGTGGAAGTTCTCCTGGATAATATCCTGAAGAGTGTTTTCCAACTTGGTTCCATTCTCCCCATCACTTTCAGGTACAACAATCAAATGTAGGTTTGATCTTTTCATGTAGTCCCATATTTCTTGGAGGGTTTGTTTGTTTGTTTCTTTTCACTCTTTTTTTTTCTAATCTTGTCTTCTTGCTTTATTTCATTGAGTTGATCTTCAATGTGTGATATCCTTTCTTCTGCTTGATCAATTCAGCTATTGACACTTGTGTATGCTTCACGATGTTCTCATGCTGTTTTTCAGCTCCTTCAGGTCATTTATGTTCTTCTCTAAACTGGTTATTCTAGTTAACAATTTGTCTAACCTTTTTTCAAGTTTCTTAGCTTCCTTGCATTGGGTTAGATCATGTTCCTTTAGCTCAGAGGAGCTTGTTATTACCCACCTTCTGAAGCCTTCTTCTGTCAATTCGTCAAAATCATTCTCTGTCCAGTTTTGTTCCCTTGCTGGTGAGGAGTTGTGATCCTTTGGAGGAGAAGAGGCATTCAGATTTTTGGAATTTCAGGCTTTTTGCCCTGGTTTCTCCCCATCTTTGCACATTTATCTACCTTTGGTCTTTGAAGTTGGTAACCTTTGGATGGGGTCTCTGAGTGGATGTCCTTTTTGTTGATGTTGATAGTATTCCTTTTTATTAGTTAGTTTTCCTTCTAACAGTCAGGCTCCTCTCCTGCGGGTCTGCTGGAGTTTGCTGGAGTTCCACTCCACAGCCTGATTGCCTGGGTATCACCAGCAGAGGATGCAGAACAGCAAAGATTGCTGCCTGTTCCTTTCTCTGGAAGCTTCGTCCCAGAGGGACACCTGCCAGATGCCAGCCAGAGCTCTCCTGTATGAGGTGTCTGTAGCCCCCTACTGGGAGATGTCTTGCAGTCAGGATACATGGGGGTCAGGGACCCACTTGAGGAGGCAGTCTGTTCCTTATCAGAGCTCGAACGCCATGCTGGGTGATCCGCTCTCTCTTCAGAGCTTCTAGGCAGGGACGCTTAAGTCTGCTGAAGCTGCACCCACAGCCACCCCTTCCCCCAGGTTCTCTGTCCCAGGTAGGTGGGGGTTTCATCTGCAAGTCCCTGACTGGGGCTGCTGTCTTTTTTTTCAGAGAGGGAATCTAGAGGAGACAGTCTGGCTGCAGTGGCGTTGTTTAGCTGTGGTGGGCTCCACCTAGTTTGAACTTCCTGGCAGCTTTGTTTATACTGTGAGGGTAAAATCTCCTACTCAAGCCTCAGCACTGGCAGACCCCCCTCCCCCAACCAAGCTCGAGCACCCCAGGTCGAGTGGAGATCAGACTGCTGTGCTGAATGCAAGACTTTTAAGCCAGTGGATCTTAGCTTGCTGGTCTCCTTGGGGGTGGGACCCGCTGAACCAGACCACTTGGCTCCCTGGCTTCAGCCCCCTTTCTGGGGAAGTGAACAGTTGTATCTTGCTGGCATTCCACATGCCACTGGGTTATGAAAAAAAAAAAAAAAAAAACTCCTGTGGCCAGCTTGGTGTCTACTCGAACGGCTGCCCAGTTTTATGCTGGAAACCCAGAGCCCTGGTGGTGTAGGCACTGGAGGGAATCTCCTTGTCTGTGGGTTGCAATGACTGTGGGAAAAGCACAGTATCTGGGCCCAAAGTGCACGGTATAGTCCCTAATGGCTTCCTTTGGCTAGGAGAGGGAGTTCCCTGACCCCTTCCACTTCACAGGTGAGGCAACGCCCCACCCTTCTTCGGCTCACCCTCCTTGGGCTGCACCCACTGTCCAACAAGTCCCAATGAGATGAACCAGGTACCTCAGTTGGAAATGCAGAAATCACCCACATTCTGCATTGATCTCGCTGGGAGCTGCAGACCAGAGCTGTTCCTATTTGGCCATCTTGCCAGACTTCTCCCTTCCTTCCTCTTTTCATAAGCTCACTTTTTCTTTCTCATTGTCAAGGTTGCTGATGTTTGCATTTTGTTCTGCAATCACAAACAAGTCTTCTGTGCTTTGTCCACAGATTGACTCTAAAACATTGAACAATAAACATTATTAATAATTTTTACTACATATTGAACTTTTATGGTCCATGTAGTGGGCTTGCATTTTATTTTCTATAGAGAAGGAAATGAAATACAATAATCATTCAATGCAATGATCATTGAGCTATTTGATGAAAGATGCTTCTAGCATTAAGGTAGAAACAAATGATTACACCCATCCATTGTTTTAAAACATGCCTCTTTATTCAGAGACCTATGAGCTAAAAAAGACAGTATATCCCCATTCTATATCCAATAACAACCTTGGAACACAAACAAGATAACCAAAGTACAGCTACCCTTCATTAAGGGGAAAATTGGGAGACACAGCAAAGGCAGGCATGAAGCAATCTTAAAATCTTGCTGCTACATATTGCATGGGACTAATCTGCTGGGGTTGAGGCATCTTCCTGATCCTGTTACTAGGGAGTAGCTCCTCATCCAGTGTTCTCTAAAATTCTTTCTTTCCTCCTGGCCACATCTGAAGTGCGCATTGAAGAATATGTCCTCCTTAGTGTTTCAGCAGCTTACTCAGCCCACTTCCTTCTCATAGAATAGAGCTTGATTTTGACCTTTAGCACATTTGGGGGAAGAAGGAAATAAACACAGCACTCTCAAAAACTTAGCCGTTTTTTTTTTTTACTTATTTGATTCGAGTCCACATTGTATGTCAATACCTGTTGCTGCATTTTTTTAAACTGTGTTTGTCCCCCTAGTTCCTTTCCGTATTTCTCTGTTTAAATGTGGGTATTTTGAATCTTTCAGGTGTAGGTGGGAAAGCCTTGCCTTATCCTCTTCCTTCTGAGTCAGTTTGACCAACTGAAAGGATTTGCTGGTACCACAGTCTTGATTGGGTATTTAGTCTGAGACATAATCCATTCAGAGGTTACCAGTAAATGAGACAACCATATTTTTAAATTTGCTTTTCTTTATTATGCTACTTGTTCTCCTTTGCTTGGAGATCCTTGTCTGTCTTTCTATTTGTTCCAACAAGAATCCTGATGGGTAGCTCTGACTGTGGTGGAGTATAGTAGGTCATTCCTACATTACTTTACAGAATTCCCTACCATTCCAGGAAGGATTTACAAATCAAAAGCTTTAACAGAGCATTATTTTTAAAATACTTGCAATTCTATACCCAGAGCAGTAACATTCATGGGGGTAATACATAGGATCTGTGTTTACAGTTATGTAACAGTAAGAATGCTACCTCTGATGTAGCCCCCATTTCTTGTTTTTTTCAGTAGGATCCCTGGCTGCCCACTGACCTTTGATTTGGGGCAAAGAAAGAGGTAGTATGGGTAAGATCAATAAGCTGAAGGATGGCTTAACACACTGGTAGTTCAACACAACACTGCAAGAAAGAAAAGACAGTGTGATACTATGGTTCTGCACCAGGAACAACAGACTAGAGATAGCTGTGGAATTGGCAGGTTCTTCATAATGACAAAAGATACATTAATTGGGGGTAGCCTGGTTAAGGTCTGTACTAGCTTATAAGACAACCAGAGATTGGATAGGGTGGAGTGGGAATGTGTCAAGGTGGTACATCACAATATCACAATAATCTTCTCTCTCCTGGGCAATCAGTGGGAGGGAATCTGCCCTCTTGTGGGACATGGCCTTTAAAGCCCAAGACAGAATTTATAGTCAGTATCTAAACTAGACCAAAACACAACCTTGTTACTCCATGGCCAGACACAGGGGAGATGGGTAGAGAGTGGAGGGCAGTTATGAGACTGGCTTCTCTTTGAGGATGAAAGACAGTGGTGACTCCTTAAGTTGGGTGGATGGTAGACTCCCTTCTGTGGGTTTGCATCTGCAGGAATAGTATTTGAGCTCATGGGACATGGCCAGTACTTCTCCAGTGAGGAAGAGGGTATGACTGAGGAATAAATGATAGGTATCTCTGAGCAGGAGCTGATCCATCCTCTGAGGGAGAGAAACAAGTGTCAGCTCCCCACTGAGGGTGATGGGAAATCCACCAGCATCTCATAGGTGTGTGGTGGCATCGTGTCTGGGGACTCAACAAAATGGACTTAGACGAGCCATCTCTCTTTACCCACACATGGTAGAGAGGGCATGTGTTAGCCCCCTTTATGAGGACTTAGAGTGTGTTTGGAGGAGATTGCCATTGTCAGAACAGCAGAGAGGAAAAAAGTGAGTGCTTTCCAGTCAGATATTTTGGGTTCCAAATCCAGCACCAAGAATTACTAGTTCTGGGCAAGTAACATAGGCCTTCTCAGCATTTCTCCACCAATAAAAAGCAGATAATAGTAGTATCCCCCTGGTGTGAAGGTTAAATGACATAATAAATGAAAAGTTCTTGGTACAATGCCTAACATACGGTAAATGTGAATTAGATGTTAGGTGTTATTAATATTTCTCCCCCCATCTCCCAGAGCTATGTGTCCTAGGCTAAAGCAATGAAAGGAAATCTGTAACTCAATTCAAGGCTGAGAAAGAGACAGTTACTATGTTAGTATACTAAGGCAGTTGAGATGTCTTATGGTTTCCTAGTTGTGCTACTGGCTCACTAAGATAGCCTCCCTTCATTCCTCTCTCCTACTCTCCCTACCTGGCAGAGAAACTGGGAGGGGCAGAGAATGACTGACAGCCCTTTTGGGGGTTTGTGACACTGTTGGAGGTGGGAACTGGGTGAGGGGCTTGGAGACAGGGTTAAGGATTGGGAGACTGTGGGAAAGGGAAAATGACCCAAGGACAGGATTCATGGGTATTCTTTGACATCTGAAGGGTTGGTCACAATACCTATAACAAGGCCCTTAACTAGTGAAAGGCACACTGAGGCAGCCTGCCTCTTCCAGGGAGAGTACTCAGAAGACCAGTACCTAAAGGCAGCCTGCCTCTGCTGAATGCAGTGAGATATACATAACTGGTAATGGAAGCAGGTTGTCAATGGGGCAGTGTTGTCAGTGTCATAAGAATATGCTGATGTGGTATGGAGTGGGTGGCTGCTCTTCCCCAGATTCTTCTGACCTCCTGCCAGGATTTCTCTCTGGTGAAGGCAGGTTGCAAAGAACCTGTTCTGGCCAACATAACATCTATTTAGTTACTGGATATACCATAAACGTCCTTCCACACTGAGAGGGATACTGACTGAGTTAACACAGGGAAAAGTTTAATTAAGAGAACATAATGGAGAATGGGGACAAAGAGTGGAAACTAGATGGAAAACTGCACAAGTAGGCAGTCACTGAGGAAGGGCAAGCAGGAGTGGAATGGTGGGTAGGTGAGGGAGCCTCACCATCCCCTTGAGAGTGTAGGGACCCATTTCCTCTGTTAATATTTTTTTGCCAGTTGAGATTGGGCAAAACTGTGAGTTTCAGAGCCTAATTTCTGCAGCAGCTGAGCTGCCCGAGAGCTTCCTGGAACTACTATTGCTATTTATTTTCTCCGAGCCCTGTGTTTAAGGCGTGATGAAAAACAGCCTAACGGCCAAAGCACAACTGCCCCATATGAGAGACCATTAAGATAAAGTCCCATGTAAGTTACCCTAATAAAAGAAATTTATCACAAGACATAGAGAGGAAGATGTCTTTATTCACTAGGTGAATAGCACCAGGCATTGTCAATGTGGCTTTTCAAGGCTCAGAAATTATCATTCATTCTCCAAATTACCAACTGCACAAAAATGACTAAATGGTGCGTTATCACTCCCTCTCAGCGAGAGAATGTCTTTGTTTAACGTTTGATTACAAATGGCTTTCCTACAATTATCATCAATAAATCACAGGTAAGTGTATCCATGGCTGGAACCGATGTAGGAAGACTTTGTGAGCTACTGGGAGAAGGAAAAACCAAAAGCATGTGACAGCGAACACTCAAGAGTGCTGCACTTTTAGGACTTATTTTTTGGGGGTCTTGTAAGTATATCTCGGAAAGGCATTGACTGTGTCCCTTAAAAGAAGGTGGGAAGTTCTGTAGTGGTTTGATGATGTGCCTTCAGCCCCATTTGTGTATGAGAAAGAGAGTGTACGAAAAAGGCAGAAAAGTATCAGCATGTGCAAGAATGGATTTGTCAGTGTGAGACAAGCAGGAAAAGAAAGTCAAGGAGGAGGGAGAGAAGTAGAAGGTATGGAGGAGAACTAGGGGACAGAGGAGGGCAAAGGGAGGGAGGAGGCTGACAAGGAAAGAGGAAGACAGGGAAAAAGAAGGAGCACTCCCCATCCCTGACCTACCTCTGAGCTATGCCTCAGTTGGCTCTAAGGCACTCCCCAGAGACCACAATCCCAGGCCTCCTGCAACTCTCTGCCCACTCCCTATTTACTAGCCCTCAGTTACTTTTGCTTACCACCTTGGCTCACCAGTTCTCATCTCTAGACCCAGGCTTTGGGGATGTGCTTGTGTCTCTTCTACTTTTAGAATGTCCTTTGTGTCTTTTTTTTTTTTTTTTCTTTACAGTGATTCCAGCTCTCCCTTCCTTAGTGCCTCACGTTGCCACACATTTTTCTTAATTATTTAGATATATCTGCAGCTTAAGAAGAAAAACTATTCTACAGCCTGGCCCCCAAAAACCTGAGGTTAGACTAATGCATAGGGAGTTTCCATGGGAACTGAATGTGAGGTTGTTGTGTTGCTTGTAAATTTAGCTTCATGACACCTGTAGGTGAGGGCATTCTTGTCTGAAGAATGTGATAATATAGTTCGAGAGCCAGCTCTGAAAAATCTGGTGAACAGTAGTGCCAATAACCATTAAGAGATGTTTTGAAAAGTCTGTTGTGGGTTAGGGATTCGGAGAAGGATGACACATGCCTTGCTCTCAGCTTCCTGACGTCCTAGAAAAAGAGGAACAGTTTGAGCAAAAGTACATAGGAGAGAGCATGAATGGAGCCCAGAGTTCTACATGGGAAATTATGAGAACTACATCAACAAGGCTGGCTGGAGAGACTGGGAAAAATTTTAAGAGATCTCAAAAAAGAAATTCAGAAGTGTGGGTTTGGTTATATAGGTCACTAAGAATCTTTAAGAAGAGAGAAAATTAAAGCAATGGAATTTGATCACTATTGTTAGGAGAGAGTGAGATTAGAGGATGATCTCCCCATTCCTTGGTTCCTTATTCATTCATCCCTTCATTCATCCATTCAGCAAATATTTATTAAAGGCCTACTATATGCCAGGTACTGTAGTGAGGTATCATGGTGAGGTAAAGATATAGTTCCTGTCCTCAAGAAGCTTATGCTCCTGGAGAAAAAAGAAACAAATGAAGTAATTACAATTTATAATAAGTGCTGTGGAGAAAATAAACAGGATAAGGACACAGGGAGTAACTGGTGTATGGAGAGCTACACATACTCTAGTTAGGGTGGTAGGGTTTCACCTCTCTGTAAAGGCATAAATTTGAGCTGGGACTCTAAAGATGAGAACAACCAACCTCCATAAGGAACATCCTCAAGAGGGGATTTGAAGGACAGAGAGAGGTGGAGGTTACTAGCAATAATCCAGAAAAGTGACGATGCTTCAGACCCAGGGTCCATAGTGTGACTCAAGTCTTAACAGGCCATTTTGGAGGCAAAATTGAAAATTGACTGAAAAGGAATGAAATGGAGTGACTCTTTTACCTCCTGTCCTGGATCTGCTCACAGTGCCTCCAACTCAAGTGCACACGTGGCCAGTGCTTTCTACCCAGGTCTCTTTAGATATGGGAACTGGCGCAGTCTCCATGTGGTCTCTCAGTACAGGTATTTGACAGTCAGGCTTCACCCTGATTCAGCAGTGCCTGCTGTGTGTGGCTCTGCTTCCAAGGCCTAGTTCAGATTATGCTGCAAATATTACCAACCAGGACACTGGTTAAGGGAGACACTTATTTTGCAAAATTAGCAAACTATAGGCAACAAGAAAAAAAAAAGCCACGCAGTTTCCATTTACCACAAATATTTATCTTAACCCTCCACTTCTATTTATAAAAATTTGCCAAAATATAATTTAAATTCCTAAATGATTTCAGAGATTTTTTTTACAATGAATTATTAAACACCCACATATTAAAACTAAATGTAGCCTAAACTCTGGGGACTCTTGAGGATTTAAATATGATGCATGTTCCAGACAAAGAATGAGAGAGAATGATGGAGCGGGAGATCCAAGACCCTACAAAGAGTGCAAGAAGGAAAGAACCAGCCTGTGAATGAGAGACAAAGGGAGATGGCAATAGAGAAGTAAATGATACAAAAGAGTGAGGGTGGAGGGAAAAGAGATTGAGAGAGAGACAGAGCCAAGGAAGGGGAAGGAGGGGGTGGCAGCAGGCCTGCTGCCTATGAAGGGGACACAGTGTGGAGATTAAGATCTCTATCAGAGCTTGTGGCTGGAGCGATTACAGTGTATTAGGGTCCTGTCAGTGTTGACAAACACTGCCCCAATTAGGAATTAGTTCCACAAGGCATCAGATAGCAGGGCTGCTGTTGACCTGTAAATAGACTGGCCCTCCCTTCCCTCTCTCTTATTTAAATAGGCACAGCTGCTCCTAGCCTAGCCCAGGAAGCCCAGCCTCCACGGCCCTTCCTACAGCAGCCACCAGGGAATAGGAGTGGGTACCAATCGCCTGGTGTTCTAATTTGTTTTAAACACCAGTATTCTGGTAAATGCATGTACTTTTCCTAAAAATGCATGTTCAACAGTCACAAGAATTCTTTCTACCCACACTCTATCCAGTATCAATTCCAAGGCCCCTTTTTAAAAAACCATTGTTTCAAGGACATGTAAGTAGTGTCTAGGGGAAGTGCCCATTTCACGGCAAACAGTCGCTAACCAATTTAAAAGTACACACTACAGACTCATCTCCCCTTCTGCAAGTCTGTGGGAATGATAGAAAAGAGATGTAGTTCTTATGGAAAAAGAATCCAAACCCAGAATGTAAAATAAGAGGTGTCATCAATGCATTCGAAACTATGGGGAATCCTAGAGAGATGAAAGTCAGATGGAATCAGACAGAAGCAGGAAATATGTGCAGAAGAGCATTGCTGCACAGGAGGGTGTGGTTGCTGGGGAGCAGTAAGCCTCAGGTGGAAGATCCCTGGGCAAGAGGGACTGGATGGGACAGCTGATA
This sequence comes from Pan paniscus, assembly GCF_029289425.2. NCBI lineage: Eukaryota > Metazoa > Chordata > Mammalia > Primates > Hominidae > Pan > Pan paniscus. The sequence continues at coordinate 135,552,403 of NC_085926.1, read as the reverse complement.
ATGTGTGTGTGTGGTTGTATAGGGGCCAAAGCAGGAACCTCCTCTGGCAGGGGAACACGACTTCAACTTGGTCATCTGTCAAGGCAGGCAACAAGCCACAAATGGAGGAGGATGGGCTTTTGGTCAGGGAGGAAGTACAGTGCTTCAGGAGGCTGGTGTTTCCATAAGAACCCAATATCCAGGAATCCAACTCCTGGCTCACACTGCCTGATGCATGTTCTTTGCCTCCCAACAATCTCTGGAGGCTGGCTAAGGGGATCACACACACAGAGATGAGCATACAAGGAAGAGTCCCTGAACATTTGAGGAAAGCCAAGGCTATGAAAGAGATGCCACAAACTCAGTAAGTTCATGGGCCACTACCGGGAAATTAGCCTAATTAAAAGCAAAAAAAACAGGACATTAGAATAAACATAATTAAAAGAGAGTCATAGAGGCTTCTGTATCCATAATAATCAACGAGAGATATAGAAAACTAAAATGTTTATTTTTGAACCAAAAATTAAATAGACAGTTTGAGTAGCAGAATGGAAACAGTTAAAGAGGAAACAAGTAAGCTAGAAGACCAAGCTGAGCAATTCTCCTAGAAAGCAAAATATGAAAGAAACAGTAAGGCACCTGGCATGTGTTCTAACACACATTTGATAGGAACTGAGAGATAGGTCACTAGAAAATCTATCTACCTCACAACCAAGCAAAACCAAACAGAAACACAGGGTCAATGAATAAATCTATAATCACAGTGAAAAACCTTAACTTACTACACTCACAATCATTAGAAGTAACAGGATAAAATGAAATGAATGAAGGAATGTAAAGAAAGTTGCCTAACATAATTAACATACTTGCCTTACTCTGATAGAGAAAACATTATTTTTAAACCAAACAGACTTCGCAAAATTGACCGTGTTTTAGGTTACCAAAAAACTGGACAAATTCCAGAAAACTTATATGATTTGTACTTATTGATCACAAGGCAATAAAAATATAAATTAACAACCAAAGGAAAACTTTGTCCTTGAAAATAAAAAATTATGTTTCTAAATAACTTTGTAGCTGAAAAGGAGATAAGAATGGTCATTACCAATTCTGAAAATGCACAAAATTAAGAACACACTTACTAAAGTCTATGAGTAGGGACAGAGACAGAGGAGAATGCACGGCATTACAAGAATTTATTAGAACACAATAAATATTAAAAATAAACTAAGTATTCAATTTGAGAAACTAGAAAAATGACAACAAAATTACTCCAAATAAATTAGGAAAAAAGAATTTGTAAAAATGAAAGTAGAAATTATTGAATTATGAAATAAAAAGCAGAGTAGATAAATGCAACCACAAGCTGGTTTTTGAAAATACAAGATTACTAAACTATATAAATATTTGGCAAATACAATTAAGGAAAAAAGAAGGCATAAACAAAAATTTAAAAGAAACATGACAACATACATAGGAGATAAAATTACAAAGTACAACCTTATTCCAATAAATTAAAAATATAGACAAAAATGCTTAGGGAAATATAAATCATAAAAAATTTGCTCAAAAACAAAAAACCTGACTAGAACAATAATCATAGAAGTAATTGAAGGAGTAATAAAACAATTATACCTCTAAAAAGGGCATGAGTTCCTGACAGTGTTAAGGATGAGTTTTGTCAAATTTTTAAGGAACAGATAATTTGCATGCCATATACATTGTTCCAAAATATAGGAAAGGAAAAAAAAAAAGATTGACGGCAGCTACTTAATCATTTTATGAAGTTAGCAAGCTTGACAACAAAACCTACCATTACAGCACCATTAAACTGCTGGCCAATCTCACATGTGAATTTACATGCAAAATTCTATAACAAATACTTCTGCAGTAAATACCTTGTTGTTTTATATATGCTGCTATGTTCATATGTCCAAGATATTGTTCCATAAAAGAGTTGTAGAAAAATGTGCATGGTATTACTCAAATTTGTGTATCCATGTAAGTTTGTTGCATTTGAATTGCCAGAAGGCTACTCAAGAAACTGTTAATAGTAATTATTTCTGGGGAGTAGAGGAGTATGAATGTAGAGAATGGGGAGGGAGATGGGCACATTTACTTCTCACTTTACACCTTGTGTTCTGTTTGAACTTTTTTTTTTTAAATCATGAATGTGTTTACTTTTAAATTTTTAAAAACCAAATGGAGGAAAAAATAAATGGTTTTGACTGATCACTGATCAGGGATCTTATTTCCAGAACTTCTGTAAGACTTGATGATTCTCTCATTATGAGAATTAAAATGTGTATTTTTGAAAACTATCCCCTTGACTTGGAAAAGAGATTTGTTTTTTGGGATCCCAGGGAGCAGAGCTAGGTAGAATGAGTAGAGAATTCAAGGAGACAGGCCAGGCACGGTGGCTCATGCCTGTAATCCCAGCACTTTGGGAGGCCGAGGCGGGCAGATCACCTGAGGTGGGGAGTTTGAGACCAGCCTGACCAACATGGAGAAACGCCGTCTCTACTAAAAATACAAAATTAGCCAGGTGTGGTGGTGCAAGCCTTTTATCCCAGCTACTCAGGAGGCTGAGGCAGGAGAATCACTTGAACCTGGGAGGCAGAGGTTGCAGTGAGCCGAGATCGCGCCTTTGCACTCCAGCCTGGGCAACAAGAGAGAAACTCTGTCTCAAAAAAAAAAAAAAGAAAAAAAGAAAAAGAAAAATAGAATTAAAGGAGACAGATGCCAAGCGTAATGTGAGGAAGAACTTTTTTCAAATTAGAGATATCCAAAGAGAAATAAACCCCTCTGGGAGGAACTGTTTCCTTTCAGGAAGAAGACAGATGAGGCCAGAAGAGGGTAGATATTTTAACCTTGAGATTTCGGCTTCTTCCGTTAAACCTGATTATTCAGGTCTAAAAGGGGTTAGTCCTTGTTCCATATATTTGAGTATATTTGAAATCCTTCTCTAAGAAAACTCACACATGATTAGTGTGAGAAATATAAAGTACTACAAAAACTAAAGATATATTGTTTTTAGCATATTAATCAGTAAGAGCCTTAACTCCTCATTTAGGTTAGTTCTTCCATGTTTTCAAAAAATGTTTACATATTTACCATTACTTTAAAATCCTTACCACAATCTGGTTAAATAAATAGGACAAATATTGTCTCTATCCCTAAGAAGAGCAAACTGAGTTTGAGCAGTTAAGCTCAAATTCACACAGCCAGTTCTCACTAATTCAGGGAAGGTGATCTTATTCATGCCTCCAAACTCAGGGTTCATGTGAATTGCATCACCAGCTTCACAATGTAAAAATATTGGTCAACAGAATTAAACTTATCTGTCACAAATGTAACGAGTAGGTGGCATACTTAGAGCCAAAGAATATCTGGGTGCTTTGTTTCTTCTTTCTGAATGATTTATCTGGATGAGCAGGAGGGGTTGTTGTCCAAATTATTAGGCGTTCTTTTCAAACAACCTTTTCCTTTGCACTGGATAGATCTGGCCTGGGAAAGCAACATCTCGGATAGCCACGTGGGCCTTCAGGTTGGGTGAAAGCCAGGCTGCTTTGATCTACTCATGTAGTCCTAGTAGCTTCAGACAATTTCCCGGCTAGGCTTTGTCACCAGCGGATGAATCATTCATTGGAAGTTGCTAATAGCCTGGGAAACAGCAATCGGATTGGGGTAAATGGTTGAGTGGTGTTATTTGCGAGTTGTTTACACTAGACTGTAGAGTAACTCAAGGGCCAACTGGCCTTAAGTGAATTATTGACACAGCCTGCGTCAGGCCTGAGGGAGCTGCAATTAATGCATTAATCACACGGAGCCCCCCGAGCCCCGCATGTTAACACAGGGGATTTAGTAGCACTCCACTAAATTGTTGATGAGGCCTGTGGCGGGATGAAAACCCTTAGAATACAAATGTGACATCCCATGCCCCTTTATTTGTTAGTCAATAATCTGAATAACCCCAGTTTCACAGCTTCTGTGTTGGATTTGCTGTTCCTTTCTCTCCTCCGCTAATCGCCAGCGAGGAGCGATACGGTAGAGACTTTAACTTTGATTTGAACCCCCCTCCCCCTCCCCCTAAATAAAAGCACAGGTTTTTATCCACATGGTATATTGCACAGACATCAAAGAAAAAAAAAAGCCTCATGCATTTCCATTAAAGCCGCGCGGACCAGGGGGAAGCACCAAGCTGGGTGCGGGCTTTTGAGGCGGTGGAAATTGATAAGGTTCATCTGCATACAAAAGGCTGAATGGAGAGGCGGCAGGGTGAGCGAGGTCGGACACCCAGATGGATTTTTTAATTCTGGGGAAAATAACACCACGCTCACAAGTGATAACTGAGCCTTTCTTCCCAACTCAGACCAAAATATGATTTCCATTTGTGCATTGGAGGAGAAGAAAATTATACAGAATTTCATTCTGCGGTATAATAAGGCTTCACACTGAATAATGCTACCATAAGGCAGTGTAATTACTGAAGGGCAGAAAATACACTTTCAGTTTATATCTAATCACAATACCACATTGTCTGCTTAGAAAAAAAAATCTGGGGTGGGGGTGCGGCATGTTGCTAGACTGTGAGTAGGACCCTGGGGAGTTTGTGGGTCTGGGTCTTATCAGAGTCCTGAGAAAAGGTGAGGGTTTGGCTGACTTGGGGCCTTACCTAAGACAGGTTGTATCAGGGAGGTAGTAGGCGCCTCTCTGCTCATTGAGAATCCCTGGGTTCTGAGATTTGTTGCTAGTCTTCTAAAATGACCTGTCCTAATCTTTACTGACTCGTTAAAATCATGGCTACTGCACCCAATGATCAAGTAAATGTGTTTGAAGGCCAAGAAGCTGAGACTCTTCAGGGACTAAAAGAGAAAATATCGGCCAAATTATTACTGTTGTTTGACTGGACTATCGAAATGGCCGAAGGGTATTTTTGGTATGTTTTTCTTAAACGTTCATACTTGATGGACTACAAATTTTTCCTTCCATTTTGAGGTCTGTTTCTTGTCCACTTAAAAATAATATGTTGGACGGGCGTGGTGGCTCACTCTTGTAATCCCAGCTCTTTGGGAGGTTGAGGCAGGCGGAACACTTGAGGCCAGAAGTTCAAGGCCAGTCTGGCCAACATGGCAAAACCCCATATCTACTAAAAGTACAAAAATTAGCCGGGTGTGGTGGTGCATGCCTGTAATCCCAGTTACTCGGGAGACTGAGGGCAGGAGAATCTTGAACCTGGGAGGCGGAGGTTGCAGTGAGCCAAGATGGCACCACTACACTCCAGCCTGGGCCACAGAGGAAGACCCTGTCTCAAAAAAAAAAGGTTATTATAGAATATTTGGAAACAGAAAAGTTCAGTGGAGACAACATCAATTATTGTACCACCCAGTCAAAAACAACTGGTAATAGTTTGGTGGATTTTTCTTTGTGATGTGTGTGCTTTGTTTTATTTCTTCTTGAATAATAGGGTCCAGTTTCCATGGTGCCAGAGCTTGTTTCCACAATGAATATTAAAAACAATTCTGGTTTGAAACCACTGTACTTGAGAGTTTTATTTTATGTGCGGTGGAAGACGCCTCTAGACTTATCAGGCTCTAGCCCCGTGGTTCTTACATGTGAGTGTGCATTAGAATCACCCCAAGGGCTCATTAAAACACAGATTGCTGGGTGTAACTTCAGAGTTTCTGAATCAGTAAGTCTAGAGTGAGGCCAAGATTCTGTATTAATGTTCCCCACGATGCTGATGCTGGTCTGGATACCACTTTTTGAGGACCACTGCCTTTGAATAAAGGGGACAGGGTTGAGGAAAGCACAGGAAATGAAAGCTCTCAAGGCACCTGAACAGGGTATTTCTGCAGAGGAAATCCATAGATTTTGGGGAGGATCTGAACATAGTATTTTGTAACTGTTTGTAGAACAAGTTTATTTGAATTTTAGTCTCAGATTCTCCTGAAGACCTTCTTCAACAGCGCTTATAGCAAGCTGACTTAGCGGATCGATGTGTCTCTTCCTCCAGTCTTGATTATTGTAGCTATATATTAAGTCCTGAAATCAGAGAGCGTGGTTCTTCTCACTTTATTGTTCTTTTTCAAAAAATTTTAGCTATTCTAATTCCTTTGCTTTTCCATATGAATTTTAGAATAGTTCTACCTATATCTACAAAATTCTTGCTGGTATTTTGATGGAAATTGCATTAAAACTAAGTATCAGTTGGGCATAATTGATGTCTTTACTATGTTGAACTGCTAATCCATGAACAGTATCTATCCATTTATTTCAATCTTTCATTTCTTTCATCAGCATACAAGCTGCAGTATTTTGTCAGATTTACACTTAATTATTTCATTTTATTTTGAGTAATTATAAATAGTGTTGTATTTTGATACAGAAAAAGCATCTGACAACATTTAACACTCATTCTAATAAAAATTCTCAGAAAACTAGGAATAGGGGGAACTTCCTCAACTTGTAAAGGGAGCCTATAGAAAACCTACAGCTAACATCATACTTAATAATGAATGACTAAATGCTTTTTCCCTAAATCACGACTAAGGCAAGGATGTCTGTTCTCACCACTGCTATTCAACACGGTACACCTAGCCAAGGCAATAAACTAAGAACAGGAAAAGAAAAAATGAAACTCTATTTGTAGATCACATGATTATCTACATTGAAAATTACAAGAAATCTACCCCCCAAATCCTAAATCTAGTAAGCGTAAATTTAGGAAGGTCATAGGATATAAAACATAGACAAATCTATCATATTTCCACGCTAACAATAAATATATGAAAACCAAATCAATAATCTACTTTCTGACTCTATAGATTTGCCTGTTCTGGATGTTTTATATAAATAGAATCATAAATTATGTTTTCCTTTGTTACTGGCTTCTTTCACTCAGTGTAATGTTTTCAAGGTTCATTGATGCTGCAGCATGTATGGCTGCTTCGCTTCTTTTTACTACTTAATAGTACTCCATTGTATGTCTATACCACATTTTGTTTATCCATTCATCAGTTGATGCACATTTGGGTCGTTTCCACTTTTTGGCTATTATGAATAATGCTGCTGTGAATACTCAAGGACAAATTTTTGTGCAGACATATGTTTTCTTTTGGGTATATATCTAGGAGTGGAATTGCTGGATCATATGGTAGCTCTATGTTTAACTACCAGAGGAACTGTCAAACTGTTTTCCAAAGCAGCTGTACCATGTTACATATCCACTAGCAGTGTAGGAGGGTTCCAATTTCTCCAATATGTGGCATGTGGCTACTTAGGTAAGCAGTCATATTAGTTTTAATAGTTTATCAGTTCTGTTTATTTTATAGTTGGCAGTGATATCAGTTCTAAATGATTTCTAATATTTCTCCCTTTTTACATTAGACAGAAATTTCATATTAATTTTATATAATAACATTGATAGAATACCTCTTAATCTTGATCCTGACTTTGCTGGGATTGCCACTAGTGCAGTGATTCTGAAACTTGGGTGCATATTGGAATCATCTGGGGAATATTAAAAAATGCTAATGCTTGGGTTGCATCCTTAGACAGCCTCTTAGTGTAACTTGGGAATTAAGAGTTTAGAAAATTTCCTAGGGGATTCTAATGGGAGGCAATGTTTGAGAACCACTGTTCTAGTGCACACATACTTCTGTCACATCTTTTGTTACATTAAACTATAATTATGGATATCTTTTGTCTGTTTTCCCCAAGAAGGTCCTTGGGCACAGGTTTTATGTTCTATTTAACTTTAGAGTTTATTTTTATTTGATTTGTTTCTCTATCATTGATTTTTAAATTATGACTCATAGTCTTATTTGACATTTTATCTTCAAAGTCAGCACGTGCCTGAGAAATCATAACAACTTATTTAAAAATTCTGGTTAAAGAAAAGGGTCAGATAAGAGTCTGTGTCTTAAACAGTAATGATTGCAACATTCCTAAGGAAAGTTTTAGGGGACAGGGCAGAGAGTAGTTTTGACAAAAGTATCACAGATGTAAAAGTCTTTAAGTGTCTTTGGTCTGGTGAGTCTGGTCAGAAAATCGTAGGCTTCTACTATGTTTCTACCAGGATCTCATGCCTCTGGTCAGGCATGCGCAATTTCTACCAGCTATAGGTAAGGAGGACTCACTGCTCTTTTTCAGATGCAGCCTCCTCATTTATTCCAATTGCCACAAAACATAGAAAACTGTTCTTTAGATTCAGTCCTACTGACAGTGTACATCTGATTACTGAAAAGAGGCTAGGTTTTGAACACAATGAATTAGATAGCAAAGCCAAAAAATTTAGTTTTCCTTTTTATTATCAAAAAATTCAGCACTTTGGGGAGGCCAAGGGGGGCGGATCGTGAGGTTAGGAGATCGAGACCATCCTGGCTAACTCGGTGAAACCCCATCTCTACTAAAAATACAAAAAAAAAAAATTAGCCAGGCGAGGTGGTGGGCGCCTGTAGTCCCAGCTACTTGGGGGGCTGAGGCGGGAAAGTGGTGTGAACCCGGGAGGCGGAGCTTGCAGTGAGCCAAGATCGCGCCACTATACTCCAGCCTAGGTGACAAAGCAAGTCTCCATCTCAAAAAAAAAAAAAAAAAAAAAAAAATCAAATGAAAACAAGAGAGTTGTGTTTGTTGTTTTCTGTTATTCTTTTATTCTTTCTTATGAACTGGGCAATATATTTTAAAAGTATTTCAGAATTACATAGCTTTTTTTTTTCTACTTTCCCCAAATCAAGTACAATTAAATATATGGTGAAGAAACTATTTTAAATTTATGTTTAAGATGGAAGTTTTACTAATCAGAAATATGTTCAATTGCAAGTATGCAAAATCTCATTACAATGGCTAAAACAAAAGTAACTTTAATTTTCTCATCTAACAAGAAATCTGGATGTGGGTAGCTGTTGGCATTGGTTGTGTTGCTAAATAATTGCGTTGGTTACATATTCCAACCTTCCTATCTTTAGAGAGTTCACTTTTATCTTCATGCATGTTGCTTCATGGTAGCAAGATAGTTGTTGAAAATCCAGAGAGCTGGTTTGTCTTCAAGGCTCCTGCCTTTTCTTCCTAGAAAAGGGGAGGACAAAGAATAGCGGCAGCTGCATCTGACGTCCCCTTCTCTGTTTTTAAAAACCAGGATACAAAAAGGTTTTCAGAAAATCTGTAGGAAGCGTCACTGTCATTGGCCAGAACTGTGTCACCTGGCCACTTCTACGTACAGTGGGGATTGAGAAAGTGACTATCTCACGTGGGACTGGAAACATGGCTACCTCAAACCAAGTTGAGCTTTGTTAGCAAGGAATAATCAGGATATAAGTATAGAGAAATCTATTTAGTTTAAATAAGTTTTTAAAGTTTTCTTCTACTTCTCTGACCGGTTCTTCTTGCTCTCTAATTTATCCTTCTGTACCAGATTTTTAAAGGTTAGGATTTGTTAAACCTTGTCCTAGTCCCTCTTATTTTTTTATTTTATATTCTACTTAGGATTTATTCCCAAAACCTTCACCCTATAAAACTTGATGAATCCCAAATTTATGTCCTCATCCAAGAACTCTCTTGTAAGCTCCAAAATTTAAAAAGAGATGTTATCAAAAATTGAATCTGGAAGGCAGAGGTTGCAGTGAGCCAAGATTGTGCCACTGAACTCCAGCCTGGGTGACAGAGTGAGACTCTGTCTCAAAAAGAAAAAAAAAATTAATTGAATAATTATAAGCAAACTTGTTTTATTAAACTTTGCAGATACTGTGCTTTTTACAAAGTGAAGGTTTGTGGCAATCCTGCATCAAGCAAGGCACCATTTTTCTATAAGCATGTGCTTATTTCATGTCTCCTTACCACATTTTGGTAATTCTTCAAGTATTTCAAGCTTTTCATTATTACTGTATTTTTTTATGGTGATCTATGATCAGCGATCATTGATGTCATTATTGTAATTATTTTGGGGCACCATGAGCCATGCTCTTAAGAGACAGTGAACTTAATGGATAAATGTGGTAGGTGTTCTTACTGCTCCACTGACCAGCTGGTCTCCTATCTCTCTCTCTCTCCTCGAGCCTACCTACTCCCTGAGACACAAAAACATTGAAATTAGGCCAGTTAATAACACTACCATGACCTCTAAGTGTTCAAGTAAGAGGAAGAGTCACACTTATTTCACCTTAAATCAAAAGCTAGAAATGACTAAGTTTAGTGAAGAAGGCCTGTGGAAAGCCAAGATAGACCAAAGCTAGGCCTCTTGTGGCAGACAGTTAGTCAAGCTGTGAATGCAAAGGAAAAGTTCTTGAAGGAAATTAAATGTCCTACTCCAGTGAACACATAATGATAAGAAAGCAAAACATCGTTACTGCTGATATGAAGAAAGTTTGAGTGGTCCGGATAGAAGATCAAACCAGCCAAACATTCCCTTAAGCCAAAGCCTAATTCAAAACAAGGCCTTAACTCTCTTTACTCTTATGAAGGAGGAGAGAGTTGGGGAAGCTGCAAAAATAAAGTTGGAAGCCGGCAGAAGTTAGTTCATGAAGTTTAAGGAAAGTAGCCATCCCATAACATAAAAGTGCAAGGTGAAGCAGCAAGTGCCAATATAGAAGCTGCAGCAAGTAATTCAGAAAATCTTGCTAAGATAACTGATGATAGTGGCTATACTAAACAATAGATTTTCAATGTAGATGAAACAGCCTTATATTTGAAGAAAATGCCATCAAGAATTTTCATAGCTAGAGAGAAGTCAACGCCTGGCTTCAAAGCTTCAAAAAACAGGCTGACTTTCTTGTTAGGGGCTCATGCAGCTGGTAACTTTAAGTTGAAGCTAATGCTCACTGACCATTACAAAAATCCTGGAACCCTTAATCATACTAAATCTACTATGCCTGTGCTCTGTAAATGGAACAACAAAGGCTGGATGACAGCATATCTGTTTACAGCATGGTTTACTGAATATTTTAAGCCACTGTTGAGACCTACTGCTCAGAAAAAAATTTCCTTTCAAAATATTACTGCTCATCCAAAATGTACCTGCTCACCTAAGAGCTCCAGTGGAGATGTACAAGGAGATTCATGCTGTTTTCCTGCCTGCTAACACAACATCCATTCTGCAGCTCATGATCAGGAGTAATTTCAACTTTCAAGTCTTATTATTTAAGAAATACATTTAGTAAGACAATAGCTGTCACAGATAGTTATTCCTCTGATAAATCTGGGCAAAGCAAATTGGAAAACTTCTGGAAAGGATTAACCATTCCAGGTTCCATTAAGAACTTTTGTGATTCTTGGAAGAAGGTCAAAATATTTACATTAACTAGAGTTTGGAAGAAGTTGATTCCAACCCTCATAGATGACTTTAAGGGTTCAAAACTTTACTGGAGGAAGTAACTGCAGATGTGATGGAAACAGCAAGAGGTAAAATTAGAAGTATGGCCTGAAGATGTGACTGAATTGCTACAATCTCATGATCAAACTTAAGCATATGTGATGTTGCTTCTAATGGGTGAGCAAAGAAAGTGGTTTCTTGAGATAGAATCTACTCCTGTTGAAGATGCTGCAAAAATTGTTGAACTGACAACAAAGGACTTAGAACATTACATAAACTTAGTTGATACAGCAGCAGGAGAGTTTGAGAGGATTGACTCCAATTTATAAAGCAGTTCTACTTTGGATAAAATGCTATCAAAGAGCATTGCATGCTACAGATAATCTTTTGTGTGAAAGGAAAAGTCAAACTTCATTCTTGTCTCATTTTAAGAAATCACCATAGCCACCCTAACTGTCAGCAGCCACCACCCCGAGCAGTCAGCAGCCATCAACATTGAGTCAAGGTTCTTCACTGTCAAAAAGATTATAACTTGCCAAAGGCTTGGATGATTGTTAGCATTTTTTAGCAATAAAGTATTGTAAATTAAGGTGTATACTTTTTTTTTGGACATAATGCTATTGCACACTTAGTAGACTGCAATATAGCATAAACATAATTTTTATATGCACTGGGAAACCAAAAATTTGGTGCAACTTGTTTTATTATGATATTCACTTTATTGTAATGGCCTAGAGCTGAACCCACCCACAAAATCTTTAGGTATGCCTGTACTTAATTGATGTCTATCTTTTCTAATGAAAGTGCTGGTACTGCGTGTCTTTTAATCACTGTTCTATTCCAATGTCTAGCCCTGTAACTTCTACATCATGAGTGCTTATAAAGTATTTTATAAATGAAAGAGAATATTTTCTAAGCTACTAACCATGAGACACATCCCCAGCCACCAGTTGGTATAGATAGCATGATGAGCAATGCCAATAGATTTCTACAGAAGCCAGTAGAGTCCTGAGTACTGCAGTCATGCCATTTGTAGAAGAGGAGAACATTCATGAGTCTTTGGCCGACATGAAAAAGAGACTCTGAGAGAAGTAGCTGTCTTCATACTTCCCAAGGCCAACTATTCATTCAATTATCATGGTAAAACTCTAGAAAATAAATGTGTTCACAATGTCTGAGACTAAAATAATAGAAACATGTTCCTTTAAATCTGTGACAGAGTCCATTTGCATTCATGATGCTGGACAAACATAAACCTTTCTCAATCAGAATAGGCAAACAAAACATCACTAAAGATATGAAAAGACCTAGAATCTCAGAGGAAGAGGACCAAAGAAGAAGTACCTGATTAATTGACCAAGACATAGGAGTAAATATAAGAAAATATTCATTTTAAGTGCAATGAGATTAAAGAATACATTATGTTTATAAAAAAGATTTGAAGCCTTTCCCATAATTGAAATTCAAAAGTTCAGATGAAAATCTTAAATTTTAAGAATAAAAATTTAACCTCTAAGTATAGAGTCAGAAACAAATACATAAAAAGGAAAATAAAATTTTATTATCATTGGGCTTTTCATCTGAAATACTAAATACCATAAAATGATAGAGCAATGTCTAAAATTTTTGAGAGGAACAGTTTAAGACCCAAGGGATTTCTGTACCCTTCAAATAAGAAGGCAAAGGGAAAAGATTTATAGACTTACAAGGAATCTCAAACCAGACATTTACATAGTGTCTGGAAAGAAGTGTTGAAATACACAGAAAATAATTGCGCCATAGAATAGGAAGTGGTTCAAAATCAGGATCTTATGTATGGGTAAAACATTTGTAACATAAATTGAATAATGATTTAACTTTATTCCTTTCTCCTTGATCCAACTCCCAACTCCTGCAGATCCATAATACAGTCATGTGTCCCTTAATGATGGGGACATATTTTGAAAAATGTGTCATTAGGTGATTTCGTCATTGTGGGAACGTCAGAGAGTGTAAACGCCTGGATGGTATAGCTTACTGCACGCATAGGCTATGTGCTACACCTTATTGTTCCTAGGCTACAAACCTGTACCACATGTTATTGTACTGAATACCATAGGCAATTGTAACACAATAATAGGTATTTTTATATTTAAATGTAGAAAAAGTACAATAATAACACTGTATTATAATCTTATGGGACCACTGTTCTTTATGCAGTTCATTGGTGACCCAAACATTATTATGCAGCACATAACTGTATTTAAATAGGAATCCATAACATTTTAATTTTATTGCCTTAGCATTTTTCAAGCATTTCTAATTTTTTAAGTTAGTTTTGTTTACTCAAAAATTTACAATCTATTCAAAAACTAGCAATCATGAAACCATTACAAGTAAAAACCTATGGAATATGGCTAAATTTGAATTTAAGGTGAGTTTACAGGCCTAAATATAACTAGAAATGCTGTAGAACATGAAAAATTTTGAAAGCAATGTCAGTTTTTAATTATAAAAATTAGATTAAAAGTGGAAAAATTACTTCAAAAAAGAGAAGAAAATGAAGAAATTAGTACAAATTTTTAAAAATGCAACCATTAAGAATAGAAAAAAAAGCAAAAAATTGGTTTTATTCAAAATATTGGTTTAACCAAACTCAACCAGTAACACAAATTCCAACAGGTATACAAACCTGTGATAAATGTGACAGAGAAAAAAGAGAGTACACACAAATACACAATGTTAGGAAATATCACCATGTAAAAAGTGAGATTAAAAAACTTAAAACATGATGTACACCGCGATCTTAATAAACACTCTAGATAAAATGGACAATTTTCTGGGAACATAAAAAGTATTAAAATTGACTGAAAAAAGATGGAAAATCTAAGTGAAAAAAAGGGGAAGAAGTAATAATAATTATTATTATAGAACTTATCATAGAACTATTCACAAAATACGTGCTAGCTGGGAACGGTGGCTCACGCTTGTAATCCCAGCACTTTGGGAGGCTGAGGTGGGCCGAGTTTGAGACCAGCCTGGCCAACATGGTGAAACCCCGTCTTTACTAAAAATACAAAAAATAGTCATGTGTGGTGATGTGCACCTGTAATCCCAGCTACTTGGGAGGCTGAGGCAGGAGAATCGCTTGAACCCAAGAGGTGGAGGTTGTAGTGAACCGAGATCGTACCACTGAACTCCAGCCTGGGCAACAGAGTGAGACTCCGTCTCAAAATAAATAAATAAATAAATAAATAAATAAAGCAAGCATGCTAGGCCCAAATGGCTTTAAAAGAAAATCTCAGCACACTTGCAGAAAACATATACTGCTTTCTTTGGTATTTAAACTTCCCCAAGAAAAGAAAAAAGATTGACATTTCCAATTAATTTTATGAGGTTAAAATGAACCCAGTGCCAAAGCCTAATGCTAAAAAATTACACACACACACACACACACACACACACACACACACACACACACACACACAAAAACTATAGAACAAGAATAGTCAACCATGTATAAATAAACCATTGGCAGATACATTTAGGAATGAATTAAAAGGGCAATATACCTTGTATTAGTCAGGGTTCTTCAGTGAAACAGAATCAATAGGATGTGGATATTTATTTATTATAAGATATTTGTTATAAGGAATTGGCCCAAGAAATTATGGAGTCCGAAGATGTTCAGTGAACATGCTGGAGACTAAGGAGAGTCAATGGCATAGTTCTTGTCTGAGTCCAAACACCTGAGAACCAGGAGAGCTAATGGAGGAAGTTCCAGTCTGAAAGCTGGCTGACATGAGAGCCAGGAAGAGCCAATGTTTCAGTTTGAGTCTAAATGCAGGAAAAGACCAATGTCTCCATTCAAAGCAGTCATGAGGGAAGAATTGTCTCTTAGCTCATATTGCCATAACAAAATAACATAGATGGGGTGGCTTAAACAACAGACATTTATTTTCTCACAGTTCTGGAGGTTAAAATTCCAAAATCAAAGTGCCATCATGGTTGGTTGTTGGTGAGGGCTCTCTTCCTGCCTAATTGACAGCCAGCTTCTTACTGTGTCTTTACATGGTGCAGAGAGAACGAAAAGAACAAACTCTCTGGTGTGTTTTCTTATAAGGGGCACTAATTTCATCATGAAGGCCCACTCCAATGATCTCATTTAAATCTAATTATCTCCCAAAGGCCCCATCTCCAAATGTCATCACATTGAGGATTAAAGTTTCAACATATAAATTTTGGGGGGACACATCTCAGACTATATAGCACACTTTAACTAAGTAGGATTTATACCAGGAATGCAAAAATGATTTGGTGGTTGGAATATTTTTATTAAATCCGTCAAAGTAAAAGGTAAATTAGATCATCCCAGTTAATGCAAAAGATATGTTAAACTTCAACATCTATTTCTTTTACGAGATCGTAGACTCTTTCTAAAACCAAAAGCACTTGTCACCTTAGAAATGCAATATTGTAGGCAAAAATCTTGACAAAGATGCTCACTATTATTTCTATTACTCGAAATTTCTTGAATGTTTCAGCCAGAGTAATAAGAAAAGAAAAAGCAGTCAGAGAGCTAATAAAGACAAAATTATCATTGTTTGCAGATCATGTAGTTATCTAATAGGAAAACACCACAGATTCAATTAAGAACCACCTGAAATAATGACTTTAGTAAGTGGTTAGTGTATGGATAAGAGGAAATGAAAATCAATAGCTTTTCTATACCAGTGGTAATCAGAAAATATGAGAAAATAATTCAATTTATAATGGCAAAAATATAAACCACCTAGGAATAAATTTAGAAGGAAATATGCAAGACCTACATGAGAACACTTCAAAACTACTGAGGGCATGAAAAGAGATCATGTCTTCAGAAGGAAAAACTCAACACAGGGACTCTGAGTTATGTGCAGAAGCTGCTCTCCAAGATAAAACACTTTATAGCAAACAATCTTACTCAGCTTTTAAGATCTTTTTACCCTTGGTGTTCTGAAATTTCACAAAGAAGGATCTAGGTGAGATTCTACTTTTTGTTCATCCTGTTCTGCACCAAGAGGGCTCTTGCAATTTAAAGATTGCTGTCACTTCAGATGTTAGAAATTTCATTTTTTGATAATTCTCTCCCCCTCTATTTTTTCTGTTTTTTATTTTGGAGACTCCTATTATTTGGATGCTGAGCCACTTGGATTAATATTCTGTTTTGTCATTTTTAATAGCAAGATATATATATTTATTTTACATGTGTAAATATATAAATTAACCAGAAATAAATCTAACAAAAGATGTGAGGTGTTAAAATTAAGAAAAACTGGATGAGGGGTATATCTAGACCCTTTATATTATCTTTGCTACTTATCTATGAATCTAAAAATTATCCCAAGATAAAAATTTTACTAAAGTCAGATGTAAAAGAAGTATAAGAAGGAAACAATATTTTATTGAAAGACATTAAAGGAGATGGAAACAGAGAGCATTATACTATATTTGTGAATTAAAGAACCCAATAATGTAAAGATGTCAGTTTCTAATTTTCTATAAATTCAGTGCAATTTTTATTCAAATCCCAACAAGATTTTTAAAAGGAATTTTACAATCTCATTTTTGGGTTTATCCAGGTGAGCAAAGTCCCAAGAATAGCCAAGACACTCTTGAGAAGAATAAAAGGGGACTTGCCTTTCAGTTATCAATAATTATTATAAAAGTATTAGATCACTAAGTTAAGACAGTGTGCATTTGGTTCAAGGCTAGAAAAACTGGTGAATGAAACTGTGCAGGGAGCCCAGAACAAGATACTTTATTATATGGAAACTTGATATTGACCCACTGTAGGGGTTGACTATTGTTGATTCACACCCAAATCCATGTCCACCTGGAACCACAGAATGAAACCTAATTTGGAAATACAGTCTTTGCAGATGTAATTAGTTAAGGATCTAGAGATGAAGTCATCCTGGATTTAAGGTGGGCCCTAAATCCAATGATGGGTGTTCTTATAAGAAAAGAGGGCACAGAGACACAGAAGAAGACAATGTGAAGATGGGGGCAGAAATCAGAGTGATGTGTCTACAAGCCAAAGAATACCAAGTATTGCCGGTGCTATGGTCTGAATGTGCTCATGGTATAGAGCTTTTATGAATGAAATTAGTGCCCTTATTGAAGAGATCCCAGAAAGCTGCCTTCCCTCTTCCATCATGTGAAAACACAGTAAGAAGATGCCATTAATGAGGCAGGAAACAAGCCCTCCCCAGATACTGAGTCCAGCACCTTGATCTTAGACTTCACAGCCTTCAGAACTGTGAGAAATAAATGCTTGTTTTCATAAGTCACTCGGTTTATGGTATTTTTCATACCAGCTTAAATGGACCAAGATAATGAGTAATCGCCAGAAGCTAGGAGAGAAGCAAGGGTCAATTTCTTCCTCAGAGCCTTCAGAAGAAACCATTCTGCCAACCCTTTGATTTTGGACTTCTGGCCTCCAGAACTGCAGGATAATTCATTTCTGTTGCCTTAAGTCACCAAGTTTGTGGTTATTTGTTACAGCAGCCCGGAGAAACAAAGATACCTAATTAGAAAACAATGGAGAAAGGAGAACTATTTGATAAATAATGTTGAGAAATGTATTAAGAATACGGAAAAAATGGAATTAGATCTCTAAATTGTTCTTATATATATTTTGAAAATCCATAATAGATTAAAAAGTTAAATATAAGCAGCAAAACCTATACATCAGAAATGCAGAAGATGCTTTTGTACTTCAAGGTATGGAAAATGTTAATTAAATAATTGATAAAGTTGATTGTTTTATAGTTGAGAACCTCTGTTCATCAAAAGCTACCATCAATAAAGTAAAAAGATAAGCCCTAAACTTAGAAGAGATACTCACATACATATTATTGATGAAGTGCTATTTTCTAGAATATATGAAGAACTCTTAAAAATCAATAAAATTTGTGAAACAAAAACCAATAGAAAAATGGTTAAATGTTATAAGCAGGTATTTTGCAGAATCAAAAACATAATAATGAATATATTGGAAGATACTGAACCTTATTCAAAATTATGGAAATGCAAGTTAAGGTAGTGAAGTAGGGCTGGGCGCAGTGGCTCATGCCTATAATCCCAGCACTTTGAAAGGCTAAGGCAAGCAGATCACCTGAGGTCAGGAGTTCAACACCAGCCTGACCAACATGGTGAAACCCTGTTTCTACTAAAAATACAAAATTAGCCAGGCGTGGTGGCCCATGCCTGTAATCCCAGCTACTCAGGAGGCTGAGACAGGAGAATCCCTTGAACCCGCGAGGCAGAGATTGCAGTGAGCTGAGATCGTGCCATTGGACTCCAGCCTGGACAACAAGAGTGAAACTCCTTCTTAAAAAAAAAAAAAAGATAATGAAGTATTTTACTCTTATTGAAGAGGAAAAAATTAGGAAGTCTGACAATACCAGGAGCCTGTAACACAATGGAAAGATACTGTGTTTACCATATTGGAAAATAATTTGGTGATTTGATTTTATCATATAAAGTTGCACATTCTCATATGCTGTGGTTCAGCAATTTCGCTCCTAAGTATAACAACATATATTCTATAAAACCTTTTGCACCCATGTACCAGGAAATATGTACAAGAATGCATATAGCATTGTAATTTTTAATAACACAAAAGTGAAACAACCGAGATGTAGATTAGCAGAAGAATGAAAAGGTAAAATAAAGCATATTCTCATGATGTAATAGTATGCAGTAGAAAAAAAATAAAGTAGCATGAACTACATCTACATACAACAAAACTGATAAATCTTAGGAACATAAAGTTGAGTGGAAAGAAGTTACAGGGATTATGGCAAATATCCACATTGTGATTACTCTGCACCAAGCTCATTCTGAGCAATACACGTGTGTTGCTTCACTCAATCCTAATCACAACTTTCTGAAGGAGGCATTATGTCTATTTTGCAGATGAGGAAACTGAGGCTCTAAGGAGCAACTTGCACAAGTTCACTTGGGAGTGATAGAGTCAGCATGTGAAGTGGCAGAAGTACGTTTAATCACTGCTTTGCTGCCTCTCAAGGTAGCCTTATATATAATCTAACATTCTTTATCAATCTATCAGTATAATGTCATTTTTATTAGGCTCAAAAAACAAGTAAAACTATTGCTTAAGAGTATATTCATATATGCTAAAAATAAAATTTTAGAAACAAGGTCATCATTAACACAAAATTGACAATTGCATTTGCTTCTGATAGGGAGGCATGACGTGGCAACAGGGAAGTGGAAGCAGATCAATGATGCTCTGGTTCCTGAATTGGGTGGTGGACTCATTGGTGTTTATTTGATTGTCATAACTTACATCCATGTTACATGTATTCTCTTGTATATGTCAGATATTATACAATACAAATTATAGTAATAGTCTCTTTCTTGACTTTTCCCTTATGCTTTCAATTCCTGTCTTTTTGTTCTACTTTGCAGGGGATTTTTCTTCCAGCTGCTCCATAGCACTTTTAATTTTGTCCATCATACTTTTAATTCCCAAGATTTATTTCTTGTTTCTTATTGCTCTATCAACACCGTAGCCTAAACTTACTTTGTAGCTGCAGCATCCTCTCAAATCTCTCCAAGTAAATTCACTGGGATTTTTAAAAGCCCTCCTGTTACCTGAATTGTTTCTGCTTCTTCTGGGGCCAATTGTTGGACTTGTCATCTTGGTTGTCTTTCATGCTGTTGTTTTCCTCAGTGGTGGGTGGACTTCAGTTGTCAATATGTATTTATGAATGAAGAATTAGGTGATGCATGAGGGAGCTGTTGTGAATAATCATTTTTAGGAGCAGCTTGCTCAGGGTTAAATCCTGGGATCATGAAAAGAGTGTCACTGTTCAAGGACAGGACAGCTCTTCCCTGAGGCCTCTGGTCTAAACCCTCTTCCCCAGGCAGGCAATCCAATCCCACACCCAAAAGTACAGGTAGTCTCCCATTTCTATCTCATTTATGACCTGTGGCCATTTCCCTCTCTTTCTTTTGAGCTTGGCTATATATTTTAAAGTTTTTTTGACAAAAATTTTTATCAAACATGTATGTGTTTGGGGTGATGATAAGGGTTCTCATAATAAACTCAGTAGACTATCTTGGCTGGAAGTCTACACTGTGACTTCTGAAGTCCTTTTAGAAAACATCTTTGCTTGAGAGATAGTCTATCTCCATGCACAAGGAACTTTGGCACACACATTGAGAGAGCGTATCAGAAAAACTTATGATCCTTTCTAGATCCTTTGGCTATAAGTCCCAGAGTTATCTACTCAACCAGAAGCTATTTTTCTCTTTTCTTCCAAAATCAGCCTCTTACTGTCTAGAATGTGACTTGTCTCCCTCTTATTGGCTCCTGGCTCACAATGCCATATCTTAGTGTATAGTTTTATGCCAATAATGCTGAAACTCTAAGCATAGAGACTTTCTAACCCTTAGCATTGGCTCAGGCCGGGCCTGCACTTTGCTCTGTGAGCAAATTGAGCATATATGCTGTTGTGCTGCCTATACTCCCCATGTCTGGTGTGTTGGGAGCAGCCTAGCCACTCGAAACTAACAGGGCTGTGGCCATTCTCTAATGCCCACTATTCCGGTCCATTTATAGGTCTGTGATCTGGTCTGGTTTCCTGACAGGTATTCCAGGCCTCTCTTACTTGAACTCTGTCTCTTTGGGAACTTTGCTTACATTTTCCAGCTCTTTCTTGGGCTAAATTTTGTACTTTAAATCCTCAGCGATTACTATTGAAAACTCATAAGCTTTTATCTTCACTTATTCAGGGATGACCTCCAAATTATTATCTCTAGCTCATCCTATTGGATCTTTCCACTAGGGTACTCAAAAGACCATCAAAATCAACATGAAGAATCATGTCTTCCCAAGCACTTCTCTCTTCTGGTTGTCTTTTCATGATCATCAAACTTGTCCAAGCTAGAAATGTGAGAAGCATCATATGCCATCCTTTTATTTAACCCCCACATCTAAGCAGTCAAGTCCTACTGAGCATAAATCCTAAATATTTCTCAATCCAATTCTTTCTTTCCATTCTTACTATCATAGCCCTTGCTGAGACATTATGATAGAAATCTGACATTATCTCTCCTTGTTTAAAGTCTGAGAAGCTCCCCATTGCCTATGGGTCAATGCCTGAGGTCTCTGTGGTTGGGTGAATGATGACCCAATCCCCTACCAAAGGTATGTTCACCTGG
Source organism: Pan paniscus (assembly GCF_029289425.2). Classification (NCBI taxonomy): domain Eukaryota; kingdom Metazoa; phylum Chordata; class Mammalia; order Primates; family Hominidae; genus Pan; species Pan paniscus. The sequence goes on along the minus strand of NC_085926.1, from coordinate 135,530,901 downwards.
AAATTATCAATGTGACCTTACTTGGAAAATGGGTCTTAATTAAGTTAAGGATCTTGAATGAGATTGTTCTGAATTAGGATAGGTCCTAAATGTCATGACAAGTGACCTTATGAGAGAATAGAAGGGGAGAAGACATACAGAGGAGGCAGTGTGAAGACGGAGGCAGAGATTGGAGTTGTGTGTCCACAAGCCAAGGAGTGCCAAGGATTGCTGGCAGCCACTAGTTGCTAGGAGAGGCCTGAACTGGCTTCCCTCAGATGCCCCAGGAGGAATTAACCCTGTGAATGTCCTGATTCCAGACTCTGGCCACCAGACTGTGAGAGAACACATTTGTTATTTTAAGCCACCTTAGTGGTAGTTTGTTACAGCAGTGGGTACTTTGTATTAGCAACTAATACACTCCTAACATGGTGAACAAGGCTCTTGGGTTCAATTGCTGTACTCCCATGCCTCAGCACTGTTGCACTGTATTTGAATTTAGCTCCATGATCCATGTTTTTTCTCTGCACAGACTGCCCTTTTCCATGATTTTATCCACTTCTTCCACTCTGCCTGAAACCTGTCTGCCTGAGCCCTGCCGAGACCCAGGCCCAGTTTTCTGTCTCGGATTACTTCAGAGTTTGGCTTGGGCCTTTTCTTCAGGAATCATGCTGTGACTCTCTTAGGTGAGTTGGGGGCCCTTTTTGCTCCCTGTGCGGGTTGCTTACCTACATGGAGCAAAAGCATAAGGTACTAGAAGGAACTGTTGTTGGTATACCTGTCCTCTTCTCACATTCATGTTTGGAGCTGAATCTCATTTGAAAGCGAATCTTGAGGTTTCATGAGGCAAATAGGTATTACTTTTTAGCCTTTTGAAATCTATAGGTTGTGTGAAAAGCCAAAAATGAATTCTGAAAAGAAGAAAACAATCAGCCTGCTATGGTTTGAATGTATATGCATCCCTCCAAAATTTGTATGTTGGAACTTAACCCCCAAAGTGATAGTATTCAGAGGTGGGACCCTTTGGAGGTTGTTAGATCATGAGGGCTCTTTCCTCATGGATGGGATTCATCCCCTTATGAAAGAGGCTTCAGAGAGCTACCTGTCATCCCTTTTACCCCCTCTGTCATGTGAGGACCCCTAGACAGTGCCATCTGTGAGAAAAAGCCTTTCAGACACTGAACCTGCTGGTTCTTCATCTTCGACTTCCAGCCTCCAGAACTGTTGGAAATAAATTTCTATTATTTATAAATGACCCAGTCTGAGTAGTATTTTGTTACAGCAGCACAAATGGACTAAGATGTAGTGTTTTGGAAATTACTCCTATGGCTGACAAGTGAGATATCAAGTCTGCAGATAGCTACCACTGGAAAGAAGCCTCCAAAAACTTCAGCTTTCAAAGTAAAAAATAACATAGTTGCTGGAGAAGCAGGCAAAGGAAAGAGCCAAAGATTTGCTTCCCTTTGCCAAGAGAAGAAAGGAGAAAAGGAGGAGTGGGAAGTCAGAGTGCTGATTGACATTAGATATTTAATTTCCTGAAATCTTACTCTAAATTATATATCATCTACTTCTATCATTTATGGGATATTGTACTAATTGAAAATTATGCTTATCTGTCCTATTCAGTTAAGGATCTTTGATGCTATTTAGGATTTCTATAAGAAATGCACAGTTGAGAAGAAAAGCGTGCTCTTCTTTTAACTCAGTTTGCTACCTGTTTTTACCCCTTCATGCTGCTATGACAAAATACTACAGGCTGGGTGATTTATAAAGAACAAATTTATTTCTTTGCAATTCTGGAGACTGAGGAGCCCAAGATGAAGACATCGGTGGGTTCAGTGTCTGGTGAAGGCCTGGTCTCACTACTTCTAAGATAACACTTTGCTGCTGCCTCCTCTGGAAAGGATGAACACTGCATTGTCACATGGTGGAATGGCAGAAGGGCAAAAGGACTGAACACTGTGTAAAGCTTATTTAGGCCCTTAGGGCCTTAATCCCATTCATAAGGGATTATCATGACCCAATCATCTCCTAAACGCCTTACCTCTTAAAATGATTGCATTTGGGATTAGGTTTCAATGTAAAGTTTGAAAGGGACACAAACATTCAAACCATAGCACCACCCTTATGAGAAGAATGGCCTACTAATAAAGGCACTATGCTCACCTTATGTAAAGAGAAATTAGAAAAAGACAAATTGATTTTTAAATGTTTTCTTCTAGACAATACTCACCTGAGTTGTGGCAGGTATCATGATGCTCATACTTACAATAGCAAAATTGGAAAATATGGAAAGCAGAACCAAGAGGTGTTTTTTTCTTTTTTAAATGGTAGCCATGTGATGGTATACTTTTGGTATGCTGTTATTTGATACTCAAAAACATAAGTACATATATGTCTTAATTATTCTGCAATTTCTATACTTTAATTGCTCCTTGTGCAAGATTATCTTAAAGCCATGCTTTTGAAACAGGAGTATGTACATTATGAATCCATGAGACCTAAAATTAAACATGGCACATCTAGGGGCATTACCTTTCCTTATTTATTCGTACTACAGATAAGTTTTGAAGTAGAGTAAACAGAATTTCCTAACATGTGCTATGTGGAGTGTGAACAAAAAAGAGTGGAGTCAAGAAGAATGCTAAAGTTTGAGGAATAATAATATCATTTCCTGAAATCAGAAAGCTTGCTGGGAGGTAATGTTAAGACGTTAAGGGATTGTTTTCTCCACTTTATGTATAAGTTCCTATTAAGCATATTAGCAATGATGTCAAGTAGGATGGTGGATATACAAGTCTAAAGTCAAGGATGAAGGCTGGAGATATACATCTGGGAGTCATCAGCACAGAGCTGGTTGTTAAAGCCAGGAGATGGGCTGAACCTATCTATGGATGGTGTGAAAGTAGGGAGTGATGAGGACTACCTCTGCAGCTTCCCATAATGTAATGCAAAAGGGAAGGGACTCAGCCAAGGAGAATAAGAAGAAGGAGTCAGTGGTAAAGGAGGGAAACCAAGAGAATATAGTGTCTCAGAAACCGAGTGATACAAGCGTCAAATGCTGCTGAGATGTTAAGTTGAGGCCTCCAAATTTATTTGGCCAGGTAGAGATTAATGGTAATATTGACAAAGGAAATTTAAATGGAGTGTTAAAATAAAAGCCTGATTGGAATGGATTCAAGAGAATCTCTGAAAAGAACTAATGGAGACAAGCAATATAGACAACTTTTTGAAGAATTTACTATAAAAAGAACTGAGAAATGAAGCTGAGATGGAACAGAATGTGGGGTTAAAGAGCATAATGCAATATGTTTGTATCCTGATAGAAATTTTGATGCTACTTTAAATTAAAAGAAAAAATTAGATTAACACCTGAAAAAATTCCAAAGAAATTCAAAGTGTGATTCTTTCCCTGGGTTCTTATAATTTCCCAATATAAAAATCAAGAGAGATCACCAAACACAGCAGCAAAGGAAAGTTTATTTCAGGTTATGCACAAAATATCCACCACTGAGAAAAAGAAACGGGCTGCTCCCAGAGGGTAGAGTGTGGGTTAGTTTTCTAAGGTCTTTATATAGGGAAGGGTTATGCCAGGGCATGTGTAGGAGGGTTTTTTCTAGCACTTGCACAGTGGCTCAACATGTTTCTTTGTACATTGGATGTAGCATTACCATTTTAAATCTCCACCCCGGGCATGATTTTTAGCATTAAAATGAGGAAGGGGTAACTATAGGTTGGAGTTTAAGTCTCTCTGCACATGTACCTGTGGAGCTCAGGGAAAGTCCCTGGCTTCATGAAATAGGCCAAAGATTGGAAACTAAACAGACATAAAATTAAATGTAATGTATTATCCTGAACTGAATCCTGTATCAAGAATACTTAAAAAAATGACATTAGAAAAACTTGAATATGATCCATAGATAATTGTTCTGCATCAGTGTTAACATTCCTGATTTTAATAATTATACGATGGTTATGTGAGTGAATGTCTTAGTTCTTAGAATACTCACACTGAAATACTAAAGAGGCATGATGTCTGTGACTTTCTTCCAAACGATTTAGAAAAACATTTTAACTAATGTATAAAAATAAAAATAATATATGGGGATTAATATAATTATGTAATTTAAATTATACTTATGTATATAATTATATTTCAATTTTTATTATATATGATTATAATATATAACACATGATTTATTAATAAATAATATAATAATTATATACATATACAAAGAGAGAGAATAATGAAGCAAATGTGACCACATATTGCTAATTGATGAATCTGGATAAAGAGTACCCAGGACGTGTAACTTTTCTGTTTGAATTATTTCAAAATTAAAAGTTAAACAAAGGAAATATAGGAGAAAATTGTACTTACAAAACCATATATTAAATACACAAATCATGAAGAGGAAGATTCATAAATTTGATTATATAAAAGTTTTTTAAAAGCAAAAGAAAAGATTATAAACAAAGTGCAAAGACAACACACATTAAGGGACAGTTAAAAAACTTGTAACTAGTCAGGATCAAAGGCTATTAAACATCCCAACAAATCAGCAAGGAAAAACAAACTGACTTAAGAATGTAACAGGCAACTCAGAGAAGAGGAAAGCTTAATGGCTACTAAATATGCATCATTATTCAACGCACTAGTAATTAGAAAAATGCAATTTAAAGCACTAACTGTATAGGTAAAAAATGAAAGAATCTACTCATATTAAGTACTAGCAATAGAGCAGTGTGAACTCTAGAACAGAGCTGATGATTCTTTAATTTGTTACTACTACTTTTTAAAAATTTTACTTTAAGTTCTGGGATACATATGCAGAACGTGCAGGTTTGTTACTTAGGTATACATGTGCCATGGTGGTTTGCTGCACCTATCAGCCCATGATTCTAGGTTTTAAGCCCCGCATGCAGTAGGCATTTGTCCTAATGCTCTCCCTTGCCTTGCCCCCAGCCCCTGACAGGCCCCGGTGTCTGATGTTCCCTTCCCTGTGTCCATATGTTCTCATTGTTCAACTCCCACTTATGAGTGAGAACATGTGGTGTTTGGTTTTCTGTTCCTGTGTTAGTTTGCTGAAAATGATGGCTTCCAGTTTCATCCATGTCCCTAATTTGTTACTACTACTTTTAAAGAGCAATTGGCAGTATCTTCTAAAGCCTGAAGATGCACAAGCCCTGCAAATCCATTACCACATTCCTGTGTTACACCCTAGACAAATTTTCACACAGTGCATGAGCAAAATGTACAAAGTTTCTTGCAGTACTTTTTGCACTAACAAATAACAAAAGCAACAAATGCCCATAAAAGAAGAATGGATAAGTAATTGTGGTAAGATTACAAAATGGAATACCATACTTTTATTTAAGTGAACAAACAACAGTTACAAGTACCGATATAGATTTCTCTCAAATTCATAAATGAAAAAAGAAGCCAGTTGCAGAATGATACCATTTATACAAATTTTAAAACATCCGATCAGTTCTAGGAATTGTTCACAGATATTGCCGTGGGTTGAATTGTGTCTTCCCAAAAGATTTGTTGAAATCCTGACTTCCTGTCCTCAGAATGTGACCTTATTTAGAAATAGGATTGTTTCAGATATAATTAGTTAAGTTAAGATGAGGTCATTAGGGTAGGTCCTAACCCAATATGCCTGGTGTTCTTATACAAAGAGAAGACAGAAAAACACAGGGAGAATGCCATTTGATAATAGAGGCAGAAATTGGTGTCATGCTGCTACAAGCCAAGAAACACTGGAGGCTACCCGAAACTGGAAGGGGTAAGAAAAGATCCTCCCCTAGATCCTTCAGAGGGAGCATGGTTCTGCCAATACCCTGACTTCAAACTTTCACACAGGTGCACAAGCAAAATGCACAAAATTTTTTGCGGTACTTTTTGTACTAATGAAATAGCAGAGAATGGATAAGCAATTTGTTGACTTCTAGCCTCTAGAACTGCAAGAGAATAAATTTCTGTTGTTTTGAACCACCAAATTTGTGGTTCTTTGTTATGGCAGCCTTAGGAAACATACAGATATATTCATCTCTATGAATATAAATGAAAATGTATATGTTGTCACACATGCAAGGGATGATGACTACCAAATTCAAGATGCTGTTTAATTTCAGGGAGGGAGGGAAGAGGTTAAGAAGAGATTCACAGAAGGCTTTAACTGTATCAGTAATGTTTTATTTCTTTTAAAATATTGCAAAATAAGAATTGATAGAACTTGTTAGTAGGTATAAGGAGGTTTGTTATATTTTTCCTGTATGTATAAAATGGTTTATAATAAAAGGAAAAAATCTAAATCCTAAGATGTATCTAGGGTGTATGGGAGTGGGGCACAATCTCTCCTGGTGTCAGCTCGCTATGACTGATGCCCATTTGGATGAGAATCATGGTCAGGAGGATGTGGGGGGAAGTAGTTATTGGGTATAGTGGTTCGGCACCAATTGGTGGAGGCTGGGCAGTGACAGGGACTAATTAATATGGGTTACTTTCCATGACTGGCATTCCCTTCCAGACACATACGGACCAAGTGTGTGAAGGTAGATCTTTCTCAAAAGAATTATCAGAAATTAATTTTTATTCATTACCTTAGGAGAGAGGCTGCCTCATTGTTAAGAAGTTCTTGTTAATAACAAAAACTTCTAATTATATAGTTCTTTAAAGTTTAAAATGTAATTAGAAACCAGTTCAAATATATTGAACTGAAATGTCTTGCCTGAAACTTCATCTATTAGACCAGATTCTGTCTTCATAGGCAGCGTAGAACAAATCCTTCTTTGCCATCACTCAGTCTCCCCTAGGTCTTCTGTTCCCAGACCAAATGCCCCTATTCACCCTCCCTTTACTGTGGCTCTCTTATTACCCTGCAGACTTTTAAAATAAAAGACAGCTTCTAACTTGCATATCCACCTTGAAACTAATAAGGGTGTGCTTGAACCCTCTCAGTGTGTAGCTCAGAAGCACAGAGGCTTTTAAGCTTACTTTCTGACTGGCTGTCAGGTAAAGACCTAGGAGACTGAAGGAGCAGTGACAAGGGCTCTGGTTCTTAAGTCATACAGCCTCCTTGGCCTTCAGCAAACTAGCTCAATTTCCTCACCTAAGGAAACTGAATTCATCACAGCTTCCTATGCTAAGCTAATAGGGTTACTGTATGGGTTAAATGAGATATTGCTGAGTAAAGTGTCTGGCGTCTTGGAAAACTTCAGTAAATGTTAGCCACTGTTATTTTATCAGCTCCTAGTTTTATGGAAGTGGGTGCTTCTGTGCTGTTGGCAAGACCCCCATTAGTCCAAGTGGACAGTTACAGGCAGATTAACAGAGTATCTTGGTTAACGTGTTCCTTCCTTTTAAATAATGAGAGACTGGAAATCTCTACAAATTAATTTATCAATTAATTTCATGACTCAAGAGTGTCTTTACAGAATAAATATTTCTTATATTGAGGTCAATGCTGAAATAGCATGATTTAGATCTTGTTTCTGTTTTCTTTCTCTGAATGATCTCACCAGGTATTGGTTCCACACACAGATAACCATGCAGGTATGAACACTGGGGAAAAGGACCTGCATCTTACTAGCCCCTAGTTTTATAGAAGTGAGTGCTCCTGTGGTGTTGGCAAGGCCCTCGATATTGAAAAGTTTTGGAGCCAGTAAAATGAAGGTCCTTTCCCGCAGTGTTCATACCTGCGTGGTTATCTGTGTGAGGAAGCCAAGGTGGGGTTTCTATGGGGCTTTCTCTTAGATACTCATTTTTTTGTCACTAATTTTGAAAAATCTGAAAAAATATAGTGTTTTGGGAAAAACTACTCCATTTTACTTTAGATTTAGTTTAAAATTTTTTGTTAAATGAGAAAATCCAATGCCAGAAGAGTGGCATTGAAATGAAGTGTTTTCATATATTGCTGGTGGGGATATGGATTGGAAGAATCTTTCTGCAGAGCAATTTAATATCATGTGCCAAATGCCTCAAAAATGTTTTTACCACTTGGTTTAGTAATTTTGCTTTCAGAAAGTCTTCCTAGGTAAAGATAATACAACACTGGGGAAGATCATTGAACAAATATATTTAACAGCATTATTTATAACTAGAAAATCTTAAAAAAAGAAATATGGCAATAGTTAAATTACGTCATGTCATCAGATGGACTATTATGCAGCTAGTAAAAATGTTTATGAATAATTTTTAAAGATATGAAAACCTCTAACTATAAAATGTCAAGCTAAAAATATATAAATTGTATTCACAAAATGGTTTCCATTGCATAAAATAATACACATAGGAATAATGACACTGGATGGATAGTTTTAAATGTTCTTTTCTAAATTTTTATGTAGTTTTAAAATCTTCAATATGTCTACATTTCTTTTGTAATTTTGACAAGTTAGTATTAAAAAGAGTAAAAAATGTTTATCAACCCGTTTAATTTTTGTTTATCAATATATTACCTTAAATAGTCAAATAGTGCTAAATGACTTATGACCAAAAATAGCAGTTATTTCCCACCTTCTTCCACCTTCCTTCTCCATCCTCAGAAGGGGCAACAACTTTAAAGTTTCTAGTTTCTTTTCCTAATACTTACTCCACATATCTATAAATATTCCTATTTTTGCTGCATTTACACATTGAGTTTACATTACAGTACACGAAAATTTTAGCAGTCTCAGCCATCTCCATTATCCACTCTTTTTCCTCCGTTTATAAGTACCACAATTTTTAGTTAAGTGCCTACTTAGTGTTTTTATTATTATAACTAGGAAAATACTCTTCCATGCTGTACAAGATAGGGTATTATAGTGTTATGGGATATTATAATGTAGGGTGTATACCTTCATTTTCTCATATGATTTCTGGCTTTTCTTAGATTTAAGTATTGTCTTACATTTTTATTTGCTTAATTTTCTTTGATCCTTGGCTGTGTTTTCCAACACTCTCCAACTCTCGATAACCACTTCTCGATACAACTGCCCACAGGGTAAAAACTTTCAGTTCATCTCTTTGCTCTGAGACATTCCATCTAAAATTCTTTGTTTTCCAGCTCACCTTTGACTGGTTCCTCTCTAGTCCTAATGCGTACCCTGACAGTTTCTATGCTGTCATCATGGACATACGTGCTCCTAGATCTCATGTTTCCAGAATCCCATATCTGCCCCTAGCTTTCCTTCTTTTCAGCAATGCATATCTATCAGAAAAAGAGTCTATGAAACATAAAATTTTGATATTTTGCATGTATGTAAATATATTTATTCTATCTTCACTCTTGGTGAATACTTTGGCAGGGTATAGAATTCTATGTTGAAAAAATCACATTCATTCAAATACTACTGAAAAGTCTCATGACTTCTTTTCTTGATTCTTTACAGGTAATCTGCTTTTTCTTCTGGAAATTTTTTTTCTTTTCTTTTTTTTTGATTTCCAACTTGTATTTTAAGTTCAGGGGCACATATGCAGGATGTGCATGTTTGTTACATAGTTAAACATGTGCCATGGTGATTAGCTGTACAGATCATCCCATTGCCTAGGTATTAAGCCCAGCATCCATTAGCTATTCTTCCTGATGCTCTCCCTCCTCCCAACCCCCGGCCCTCTGATATGTTCTTAAATTTTATGAGAATGTGCCCTAACACAGGTTTTATTTTGTTCATGTGGCAGGTGGTGAGCAGGCTCTTTTAATCTAAAAACTCATGTCCTCTGGTTTTTGCATACTTGTAGTATTAAAAAAACAGTTTTCTCTCCACCTTCTTGTCTGTCTCTTGTCCTAAAATTCTTCTTACTTGTATGTTGGACTTCTAGAAGTGATTTTTAAATTTTCTCATCTTTTCGTATCCATTTTCACTCTTCTTTTTTGTTCTGTTTTTTTTTTTTTTTATCTTTTTATTGGCTTTCTAATTCGGGCTAATCATATGTGTAATCTCTAAGATCTCTTTCCGTCTCTGATTATTCTTTTTGAAAATATGTTCTTATTTTATTGATGTAATATTTTCTCTTTAAGGATGTTTTTATTATGTCTTTGGGAGTTTTCTTCTATTCTAAGCATTGTCTCTGTTTCCTTCCAATTCCTGTTTGTTTCATAGTTTTTAGCCTCTGCTTTCACAGTAAAATATTGTTATTCACTTGTATTTAAGAGATTCTAAAAAAGTCATCGAAAGTTTTGTGAATGTGGGTGAGGCCTTGCCTCTGGGGTAGTTTACTTTTATCTGCATTTATGAGCTGGGCTGACAGCCTTCTGGAACTGGTTGGGAAAGAACATTGGGGAGGGGTTTCCCTATTCAGCTGTTTTTCACTTAATGGACCCTTCCATTGTAGTTTGGCATTTCACCCCCTACCTCCTCCATGCTAGCTGATCCAAGCCTGGAGTTCTTTTGTCCTAATTTTCCAGATAATATACTTCCAATTCCCTAAAGATGGGAAAGTTGATCACTTGACTATGTAATTAAGTGATATAAGTTTAGCGGGTCTTTCTTTTTCTTTTCTTTTCTTTTCTTTCTTTCTTTCTTTTTTTTTTTTTTTTTTTTTTTTTTTTTGAGACAAGAGTCTCGCTCTGTTGCCCAGGCTGGAGTGCGGTGGCGCGATCTCGGCTCAATGCAAGCTCCACCTCCTGGGTTCACGCCATTCTCCTGCCTCAGCCTCCTGAGTAACTGGGACTACAGGAGCCGAGTTTGGCGGGTCTTTCTAACTGTTCGTTATACAGACTAAACAATTCCTGTTTTCAGGTCCCCTCTACCCTGTCTTCTGAAGTATCTGACACTTACTGAGCCTTTCTGGGGTTCTGTGGTTGAATTGGCTTCCTTCTCACTTGTTACCTTTTTCATTCCTCTAAGTAATTTACTACTTACCCATCTGCTTTCCTTCTCTGCCTCTCTCTCTCCCCCCGTTGTACTTCAGTAGTCAATGGAAACATTTGTTTCCTTGCTTATTTTTTCTCCTTGGCATTTGGATGCAATTTTCAAGCAGAGGGAAAAGTGAAAACACCTTAATTTCACTTGCGAAGGTGAGAAAATGTATCCTTAAAATGGACACCAAGATGTCTAGGTAGCCACAGTTAGCTCCTTTTCCCAATGCCTCCTGCAATTTCTTGGAGAGTGGTAAAAGAACAGATAGTTCAGGGAAAGAAGGAGAGAATGGGGAAAGCTCTGTGCTGACACATTTCTAAGCATAGTGGGATTATGGAACCCATGTTGAACAAAGACTCTTTTATTCATTTTTTAAAAAATTGAGACAGGGTCTCACTCTGTCATCCCAGGCTGGCATGCTGTGGTGTGATCATGGCTCACTGTAGCCTTAATCTCCTGGGCTCAAACAAGTCTCTCATGTCAGCCTCCTGAGTAGGTGGGACTACAGGCATGCACCACGACACTTGGCAATTTTTTTGTTGTTGTTGTAGAGATGGGATCCTATTATGTTATCCAGACTGGTCTCAAACTCCTGGCCTCAAGTGATCCTCGCACCTCTACCTTCCAAAGTGCTTCCAAATTCTACCCTCACTCATCTTTGCTTCCCAATTCTTGTAAATAAAGCAAATAGGGCAAGTAAAGTGGTTTTGTAGATGAATTAACATTTTTAAGGGAGGTTGTTTTAAGAGGAATACGATAGCAAATCTTTGCACAACGTAAGGAATGTCCTTTAACACATCTAATCTGTAGATGAATTTTTTAAAAAGAAAGATTGTCCTTAAAATATGTTACACTTATGCAGGCATAGAAGAAACACACAGTAACCGTTGTCTTTTACAAAATAATTTCAAGCCAGAATTTCCCTTTGGTTCTAAAGCAAAGAACGTTTATTAATAGAATGTGCATTTGTGCCACACGGGAGAAGATCTTCCTCGGGCAGATACTTCCCAGTGACTGTCCTATGTGGAGGCTGCAGTCAAGGGTGTCCCACATGTATTTCTCATATGAATATTGAATAGCAGTCTCATATCTGTGCTGGGGGCGGGGGTAGAGATTCTTTACTCTGAATAATCTTGAAATAGTTTGTAATATGAGACCAACGGAACATATTATAATGCCTAAGCACGTTTACATTTATCTGGAACTCAAAATACTGACGTTGAAACAGACTTCACTGTCCTAATTTAATTCTTATTTCTTTGCATGTGATTCTCAGTTCATGTCTCATATTTACTCTTTTCTATCTTCCAAGGCCATCTAGACATTTTGAAAATTCCGAGTGAAGAGAAAGGATTAAGACCTTAAATACCTCTAAATAAAATAATTTTCACTAATGCCTATAAGAAAATAAACCCCACATCCCAGAAGCAAAAGTAAAGAAGTCAGAGGCAAGAAAGAATGGAAAAGGGAGAAGAAAAACTCTTTTCTTGGAATTTCTTTGCACATGAGTTGTTTTGTGCATGAGGAGAGAGAATAGGAGGGAGCGGCTATTTGGCTGACATCCATCACGGGCCAATCATTCCTCTCTTTACTTGCCTATGTTACATTAAATGGTTAAATCCACACAGGAGTCCTGCAAAGTAGGTATTGGTATCAATAGTTAAGCAAACTGGGGGTAGAGATTTTAAATAAACTGCCTATAGTAATTATAGGCAAATTAGTAGCAAATACGCCTTCCAATAGTAAAAAACAAACAAACCAAGCAACAATGACAACAATAATTCCAGTCAAGCTTACCTAAGACTAATTATCAGGACTTTGAGGAGCAACTTGGATAATTGAAACTATATTATTCAATGAATACTTTAACTGCTTCCTGGAAGTACTATATTTATATACTCTCCAGTATATAGAAAAATGAGGATGTTGATATCATTAAGGCTGACAATGAATGTTTTCTTGATTAAACATCCCCTTTATCACTGAGCACAACTTGTTTTAAAATTCCAAAGCTACGTGGGGCTTGTTGTATTCATATGCATAGAAAAATGAAGATGCAAGAGGATAAATACCTTGTCTGAAGTCATGTAGTTTGCAAATGGTAGAGTCAGATTTCAAATCCATGCACTCCAGCTTGTAACTAGTATGTTCTGCTTCCTCTTTTATTCTTGTCCCTTTGTATATACTCTTTTATTTCCCATAAAAGATTTTAGAATCTTCTCTTTTTTCTTTGGTGTCCTGAAATATCACTGTGATGTAAATAAGTGTGTATGTGCATGTATGTGCATGTTGGATCTTTATTCTACTCGATACTTGCTAAGCCCATTTAATCAAAAGGGCTTATTCATTTTTTTCTCAATATTTGGAAATTTTGTCTGTGTGTTCATGAATTTACTCCCTTACATTTTCTTTATTTGCTTTTCTTGAACTCTTTTTAATCAGATGATAAAACTTTTGGCCTTGTGTCTTCATTTAGCTGTCATACTCATGTATTTATTCATTTCTGCTTCATTCTGGTAAGATTCCTTGACTTAAACTTCCAGCTTGTTAATCGTTCTTCTCCCAAGTGCATTTTGCTTTGTAGGCATCTATTGAATTTATGACTTCAACAATCTAGTTTTTAGTATCTATGATCTCTAAATGATTACTGCACACATATGTATGTATACATGCACATATTATATTTTTAATATGTTTTAGAGGTAGTTAATTGAAGTTAGTTTACTGTTATGCTACTTCTAGTAATTATGCTTTCTTGTGTAACATTTTCTCCATTTGTTGAGGTTACTGGCTGTCATAATGTGGAGTTTCACCAAATATTTAGTGATTATTGTTTGAGAACACATCTTTGTATTAAATTACATGTTAGTAGAGTGTCTTTTGATAACCATACTGGAAAAAGTAAGAAGATTCTTTGGTACACTGGAAATTGTGAAAGAGTTCCTGAAAAATGCAGAGCCTGCAAAGTCGCATTGAAAACAAACCGCATTCCAAAAATACATGGAAGAAACAGCTGCAAAAGGTGAGAATGGCAGGCACCAGGAGGGTTTATTGTGCAGTGGGAACAAGAAGATTTCTATGGCAAATAGGAAGGTGAATTTCCTCTCAGTGGGTTTGACCTTCTCTAGAAGCTTAGGATGACATTTTATTTATTTATTTATTTATTTATTTATTTATTTATTTATTTTTGAGACAGAGGCTCGCTCTGTCATGCAGGCTCAAGTGCAGTGGTACATCTCAGCTCACTGCAACCTCCGCCTCCTGGTTCAAGCGATTCTTCTGTCTCAACCTCCCAAGTAGCTGGGATTACAGGTGTGCATTACCACACCTAATTTTTGTATTTTTGATATTGACGGGCTTTCACCCTATTGGCGAGGCTGGTCTCGAACTCCTGGCCTCAAGTGATCCACTCGCCTTGGCTTCCCAAAGTGCTGGGATTACAGACATGGGCCACCACGTCCTGGGGTGACATTTTAATGATGACATCATATCAGCCCTCTTTGGAATCGTGCTCTTGACTCCTGACTTAGTTATTGATAATATTTATTGCTTCTCTCCAAAGTTGCTGTTTTAAATCTCTCTTGCTCTTCTTGCTGCTTTCCCCAGTCCTAGCAGCTCATACCCTCAATAAAGTGTATTTCACTATGCAATAACTTTTAGGGTAGCAGCTGTATAATCACAGTAAAAATGAAGCAAGTGACAGAGAAGAGAGAGAATTGGGCTGAGAGCTACAAGACCTAGTTCTTAGTCTCAGGACTGAATTGAATTTTAGGTTCTGAGTTTCTGATTTTTAATTTTTGCATTGAATGTAATAAATATATTTGGAGGATGAGGGTTTATATAAATTTTATGTTCAGAAATTTTGAAAAATATAATTGTATGTTGTCAAAATTCCCTACTTCATTTTCAGCAATGTGAGACTTAAAATATATGTTTTGATCAAATGGAACATTACTATATTTAATCCAACACATATAATGAAATAAATACAAGTATGCAATTAGAGAAAAACGAGTTATGCTTTAAAATTAATTACAGATCATTTAGAAACATGTCAGTAAACTGTCAAATTATCATTAAAGATTAATCACATATGAGCTAAAAATGCTAAAAATAATTTAAGCATTACAAGTAAAGTTATGAAGATAATCAAATAATAGTCATTAAAGGGAATAGTCACTCCAGCTCCAGATATTTAATTTACAAGTCAAGCAGATTCAGGTCCAGTCCTCTGAAGGGAATGATAAAGAAAATGAGGAGCCTGGGGAGAATGTAGTGGAGGGGAGAACACAGAGAGCTGACGTTCTTTACAAAAGAATCTGCCCCTGAATCCATGGAATTTATTTCTGCTTCGCTTTCCAGTCTCAGACCCATAAAGGAAGGAATCTTCCCTGGAATGTTATGCCAGGAAATTGGCTGCGTCCTAAAGAACACTGGATCCGGATTCCAAAGCCAGGATTCTAGTCCTTACGCCCCCACATGGTTGCAGAGGGAACCTGAGTGCATTCTCACATCTTGGGACTTCTTGTTCCCTTAGCTGTAGAAGGAGGAGTCAGGGCCAAATGACTTTCCTTTCTGGGCTTGAGATTCTAGAATTGAAAAGCTCAGGATGACCAAATGGAAACACAGCTAAACATTTGAGAGAATGTATGTGATCTAATTTTTTAATTTTAGTTTTAAGTGGAATTACAGATGAAAGGAAAAGTCATTATCCTAGATTTCAGAAAAACAAAAATCATTGCAACTCTTCTTCTATAGCTCTGTCAATGTGCTGTGTCATATTTCAAATCCCTGATCATTTTTGGCAACCCCTAGGAGAGAAGATTAAGAACATCTCCCTAATCTGGCTGTGAGGGAGAAGGTAGAATTTAAACCTTCAATTATAATAAGAAACCCCATCCAAAGTTGAATATATCTACAGTGGTGTGCTATAAATGCTTTCAGTGATAATGACTACTCTTTTTTTACAGTGTATCCAAGCCTTTCTCGTGGCTTCACACTGATAATTCTTCTGTCTTCCCCAGACTGCATCTTGAAACCTCACCTCACCTTCATTTAAAACTACCTCCTTTTCTGACAGATCCCAAATTTCCAACAAACACATTTTGCCAGGATCAAAGGCAGATACATTTCCATACCAGTCAAACCCTGCTCAGTGAGCTTCATAGTGTATCCAACTTGTTTAGTTGGAGTGGAATTCTCTAATGAGCATGTGGCTGGAGATCTCACTTTTGTTGTGCAGAAGCTAGAGGAGACGGTGAGCTGACAGCTGTATAACTCTCATTGAAATGGCACGTTTTAAAGGGTGCTTTGAAGCTAATAGAAGGAATGAAGAAACATGCACGTGTGCTGCCTCTCCATAGTCTACCTCAAAACATTAGATGCTGTTATTTACTTGGGTTGGCAAGGGGAGGAAGAGGGGAGATCTCTAGTGGAGATATTTAAATATTCTACATATTAAGAGCTGATGGGGATTAGTGTTTCTGAACCCTGTGCTGTATGAGGACTCTATCTCTGTTTTAGCTTCCTAGCCTTCTCTTTACTCTCCTTTCCTCCTTTCCATGTGAACTATAGGCACACAATTGTTTATTTTTTTCCTATAGGTTTGACTCCAAATGGCTAACAAACATATGAAAAGAGATTCAACTTCAATTTACCATTTCACTCACCTGGGATAGATTTTTAAAAAATGGTACCCAGTGTGCATGAGGTCCAAGAAAGTAGAGATTTTTCATACAGTGGGATTCCAAATTGTTATAACCTTTCTGAGGAGCAATTTTGCAATTTATGTCAAAAGCCTTAAATATACCCATTCTGACGCAAAATTTTTACTTAAATAAAAGTGTGTATACAAAATTTAGCTTCAAGAATGTGTTTCACAGTATTGTTTACAAATCTAAATGCTGAAAACAGGTTGAATGTTTACCAATGGTTATGTAAATTTTATCCCATGATGTAATAATGAAGGGTTCTTGTTGACATTGAATATATTCATGATACATGTTTAAGTTTTAAACACAACATATGATGCCATTTTATAAAATATTGAAAAGCTGTGTATGAAAAGCTGATAATACATTGAAATGTTGCTAGAGGTTATATCTAATGATGGGTTTATAAGTCGGATTTATTGTTTTCTTTTTTATATCTTTATTTTATAAACTTCTAAAATAATATGAATGACTTTGTTAGTAAAATAAAGTGTTCTGTAATGGAAAGGTTGAGCTGGATAGTAAATCAAAGAGGAATATAGTTAAGAAGATGTTACAAAATCACAACATGCTGATGGCCTGAGCTAGTCTGGGAATAGGGTGAAGGGGATGTGTGACAGGTATTTTTCAAAGGTAGTACCAACAATACTTAATGACAACAGGGCACAGTGATGAGGAATGGAGACTTTATTATGTGTGTGTGTGTGTGTATGTGTGTACTGTTGGGCAAAACAACACTTTGGTGTATCAGTTTGAACTGTGAGAGAACATTTAAGGAGCTGTCTTATGGCTAATGGAAGAAATGGGACTGGTGTTAGGTGCACTGTTGAGGGAGGAGGAGGATTTATTTTATCAGCCTAACTGAAATAATAAGAGTTAATTAATCCAAGAAAAAGACTGTGGTCGTTAAAGACCTATGTATAGGGACCGTTAGTGAGTGGGAAGATGAAGAAGGACTGGTAAAAGAAACAGAAAACTATGTAGAGAAATAGAAGGAATTCAAACAAACTAATGCAAGATAATGGAAAACTAAAAGAGGGAGTTGTAAGAAAAATGGTGTGGATAACAAAATATGTTATTTCAGAAAGTTAAGGAAAATGATGCAGAGAAAAGGTCACTGAATTTGAGAAGGGACCCTTATTGGAGTCTTAGAGAAACAATCCATTTCTGGAGATTGGTGAGAATAAAAG
The DNA here is from genome assembly GCF_029289425.2 of Pan paniscus. NCBI lineage: Eukaryota > Metazoa > Chordata > Mammalia > Primates > Hominidae > Pan > Pan paniscus. The sequence continues at coordinate 135,513,170 of NC_085926.1, read as the reverse complement.
TCACATGGTAGAAAATCATTCATTCAAAAACTATGGCAGTGAAAAAACAGAGAATGAGAGTGGTCATTAGAGGGAAGAGCAGAGAAAAAGTAAAGCAGTGCTCTCCAGGATTGAGGACATCTGTGTGTCTTGGAAGAAAAGGGCCCTGCAAAGAGAGGCTGGAAATAATAAATGAAGAGCAAGGTTCTTGAAGGGGAGGATATATTTGGGCAGCAGAGCACAGATGTGAGAGTACAAATAATAATAGACTATCTCTTTTTCTTAGAGATAAAAGAAAGATAAGAGAACGAATGTGGACAACCACAGGTGCTGAGGGATGAAAACAAAAAGTGACTTGGTGCAACTTGAATAGCCTCAAAGTAGGATTTAGGGTTCTGTATACTCCTGTTGTAGAGTCCTGAAATGTGGGCCCAGGAAAACAAAAGAGGCTTACAGTGTTAACTTTGGGAAGTAGGGAAAATGAAGAAATGAATAAAGGTTTTGCCAAGCATCACATATTAGGAAAGAGTGGCTAGTGTTTCTCGACTGCATCTTACTCTTATGCAAGTCTAAGTGGACTTTGTATTCAGAAACATCACGTGGAACAGGAGAAGGGAAGAGAGCTGTGAACAGCAGTTTGTGAGGGAGGAAGTCTGAGAAGCTGGGGTGGCTGAAGGCCATGTTAAAAATAGCCAACCCAAGAATCAAGGATAAGTTTTCCAGAAGGGGCTCATGAAGTTGAAGAAGTCAGATGAACTGATAGTGAGTCCAGTGAGTGGAGGTCAGGGAGAGGCATAGAAGGATGGAAAGGGAGAAAAGGGTTTCATGGGAGTGGGGAAGTAGGAAAGTTGAGAAGGCTGGAGGGTAGAGCAGTGGAAAGAGATGTCATAACCCAGGGCACAGTCATATTGGTGGGATGCACTGGTGGCCAGTTATGCAGTGAGGCTGATTTGAATAGAAGGTAGGTGAGGTGGGAGGTGAAGAATTTGAAAGGTCATGAAAGTGAATGTGCAAGTGGACATAAATGCTGGTGTCAGGGGTCTACCTCAGGGAATATCAGACACCACAGGGATAAAACTCTCTGTAGATTCGTAGGATCGGGGTAAGTATAGCTTAATGATAATGAATATAGGCTTTCTTACCTCCATAATGTCTCAGCTGTGTGGCCTTGTGGACATTACAAAACCCCTTTCAACTTCAGTTGCCTCATCTGCAAAATAATACTGTAGATCTCCTGTTGATGCTGTGAAGACTGAATGCGATAATGTAACTATCTGGAATAAATGCCAGCTATGATGATGGTGATAATGATGGTAATGATGATAATGATAGTGGTGAAAGTCTTTTGATTTGTCCTAGATGTAGACACTGCTGAAGATCTTAGCAGAGGATACAAGTCACTTAGGAGTTCCTAGTGTATGGGGCTGGTTATCTTATTCTTAAGGCACTTATGAAAAAGTGGCCTTAGCACAGGACGTGGCATGGAGTTAGTCCATGAGAAATTCTTAGTGCACCCGTATTTTATTTTCTTTTCAGTTTTCTTTGAAAATAAAATTGTAATAATTAATGATACTAGTAGCAATTTTGAATGTTTTAGAAGTTTTTATGTTCACTTTTCTCTATTTTAGAAAAGCAGAGGCATGTAAGATATTGTAGATCTCTATTTTATTAAAACAGTTGAAGTAAAATAAATTTGATACTGAAATTATTGATTCAATAATTTTGAAAATTTCCTAATAATTATAGATAGATAAGGTGTTGTACCAGTGTATTTATAAATTAGGCTTCTTTTTTTTGTTTTACCTTTTAATTGATTAGCTTAAATGAGATCACCCATTTTTGTCAGATTTTGTGACAATTACCTGGAGCATCAACCCAGGTAAGAAATACAAATTCTATGCCATTCACACATGAGTATAAATTCAAGCACCTTGGTTGCAACCATCATTACTGGTTGACAATAATAGATGGTGAAAATCACGCATCAAAATATAAGAGTATTTTCAGGAGTTAAAGAGGAAAGATGATGGATAAAGTTACTTACAGATTTTTCTCATTCACAGACACAATTCTAGTTCCCTTATACATATAATTATTAGCCACAGCATATATATGCATGTGTTGAGGGAGCTTAATTGTAGATGGGGCTTGGCATTAGGTTTGAGGTTGTAGGAAAAAAGAAAGAGTACTGGAGGCTACTAAGTGCTGGCATGACTGAATAGGAAGGAAAGATAAGAGCCAGATGAAAAGCAGTTCAGCATTAAGATCAGGTTGATTTATTAGATGGGGAAACAATGAAGACTGGACTCTCTCCTTCACTTTCTCACTCTCCAAAATGGTAGATAAATTATTTGCATAACTAAATAACTAAGATCAACTAAATAGAAATAAATAAAAGTTTAAACATTAATGGCTTATGCCTTTATGTTCACTTTGATTCACAAAGCTCCTTATCAGTTTCCTCAATTAATGCCTTCTTTTGATTGAAGACATCATCACAGAATAATATTGAAGAGTCTGGCCTCCTGATGTGAAATGAGGCACTTTAAAATATGTGGAAACATAAATATAATTTGTGAATTTATTACCTCACTCTGATGGAGCTTCCTCTATACTTTCAAGATCATTATTGATAAATGAGGACATGAATGTCTTCATGACTCTAAAACTCCATGATTTAAGCACAAGGGAAAGTTAGAAAGCCAATACTAGAACAAAATTTTTGAAAAATGAGAACTTATTTATTCAATGAATTTAAAATACTTTTGGATTCATATAAAGGAAAAGTTGAAGAGGCACCATTAAAACGAGGATAATTGCTAAACAAAAATATAACCATTTAAAATCCATCGGATCCAAAGACAATGAAAGTTTGGTATCTCTCTCTGAATTTGTATGAAATTATTAGAACTGAAAGATGAATTATTAATGAAATAGAATCATATCTAACTTATTCCTAGATGTTTCTATTTTGTCAGCCCATTTGGAGTGTGTGTTGATTCTCTCTGGGACCTATACAAATGGAAATGTATGTGTGCTCCAATGTGCTTTTGGGTGATTTGAAGTCTTTCATTTTTTTGAATTCCCATTACCGCACCACCCAAACATCCGTACTTACCTTTATCACTTCTGCTGCCCGTGTTTGGCTAACCCCTAACCGCTAACCATTTTCAACTGAGTGCATCTGCTTAGTACTAAGCAGCTAGCTGAGAAGATTCTTCTCTTCCAATCAACACAACCACAGCATGAAATGAAGACAGAGAACGAGAGGTAGAGAGAGGCAAAGAAGGGGAGGGGGCACTATTTCTATGTAAAAAAAAAAAAAAAAATCCCCTTATGTGTTCTGGAAGAACTATTAATATTTCTTCCTAACTCTTCCTGCACTGCTAGGCTTCCCTTTCTCTCCCACCCTCACGCCTCCCCATGCAGGCAAAGTCTTGAATCAGCAGATTCTGAGCTCAGAGCAGTAAAGAGCTATTGAGGGACAGACTCTGATAGCATTATGGCCAAACATGGAACCATTTTCTGTGGCGAATCGCTGAGTTCTACCTGGTTATCTCTTGCCTTGCACATCACTTCCAAATGACATGCTCTCAGTCTGGGCAAAAATGAGAGATTTTAAAGAACTGGGATTTCAATAATATGTGACGAAAGGATGAGATTACTTTCTGAGGTAGAGGAAGGCAGGGAGGAAGGAGGGAGGGAGAAGAAAGAGGTGGAGAGTGGGGAGAGAGGAAGGGAGAATTGTGTATCCCTTAGAGCACTTGACTACATGTATTTCTCCAGTTCTTGCAGTCGGTCTTTCTCTAACTTTTGAGAAGTCAAAAAGAATAAGTAATTTTACTTTCATTTATTTGTCTTTTTTCTTTCTGATGCTTCTCTCACTGGAGGCAACTGAATATTGTAGATACTCCAAATACTCGAGTTATTTATAGGAATTACTATAATTTGACTGATACACAGTTAAGTAAGGTGGAGACTCATACTTTTCTGCATTCTTTAAACATAGAGAGTGAAATAGGCAATGGAGACCTTCAGAAAACACATCTGTACTGGCCAATTGGAGAATTTCGAAACGAACAGTTTCTGAAGTAAAATTAGTAGCCAGCTCTCCTGTCTGCTTACAAGAAAAGAAAGGCAGTCCCATAGTTCACAACACTCTCCACTGTCCCGAATGCCTGTCACCTCATTCCAAGTGTTCCTAGATGAAGAAATGGGGACATATTTAAATGCTTCATATCTGTAATTAATCAACACTGTTATAATGTTAGCTTCTCTTCATTTTAATGAGGAAGTATGGAGAGATGATAAATAAAAAGAACATTTTTTGTTCTCCCTTGTGAGATTTTGAAAAATCAAACATGAAAAAGGCAGTCTTTGACCATAAAATGTGTGTAGCTGCACATTTTCCTACAAAAAAGATACATTTTCATTTGAACTTGACAGTGACATTTATTTCTCCCAGTTAGGGTGTAGTCTCATGGCCTGAGATGGGCCTACAGGTTCTACACTGAAGCTGTTAGTGTTCTACACAGCTGCAGTGAAAAAAATAGTGACAAGTAGTGAAAGGCATTCTTAAGGCCTCTCCTATTGCCTTCGGTGGACTCATATCCTCAGAGATACGTACAAAAATAACAAAAGAACCCCAAATAAGGATGAATTAGAAACAGGAAGAGAACCCTATCAAAAAGCATCACAGTGAATAAAGCTGAGAATGGGCCTTAGCACAAGTTATGAACGAGATTCATCAGTTAGGAATACTAGTGCAGTGTTCCCATCTGGCAGAAAGAAGGAAAATCTACTTTTCCAAATATATATGTTCATAGTAATTGAAAAATAATTCAAAGTACAGTAAAATGTAAAAGTTTTACTTCACTGTATTTTTCACTTCCACCCCCAGTCTAACATTCATTCTTGAAAATAACCACAGTTTAGATGTCGATGTATATCCTTCCAGCCCATTTTCTAACAATTTATACATGCTCAGAGAGAATATTCTTTGTGTGCTTTTTCACACATGTGAATCATACTTGGCATGTTATTACACATTTTGCTGTTTTTCACTTTACAATATATTTTGAAGGACTTTTTAGGTCAGTAAAGAATGAGATATATTTCATTCTTTTCAAGGGCTGCCCTTAGTATGGGTATACGTGATTTATTTAAGAGTTTTCCCAAAGATGCCCACTTAGTTCTTGATGAACTTTTGCTCATAAAAACAAATTTTGCAGTATCCTTTTGCATAGATATTTGTGCCAACATGTCATTTTCACTTTTTATTGTGACATAATTTCAAACATACAGAAAAGTGTTAAAATAGTACAAAGAGCTTCAACAGATCCATCAAACCTGAACACTTTGTCACATTTTCTCTTTCTCTCTTCATATACATTATGCACAATTACTGGCACCTATTCAGCAGCTCAACCCTGACGTCAAGGCCCACGCTCTTTGCATGTGTTTGTTCCTCCATCTTTAGCATCCCTATGCCTGGGGCTTTGTGGTTGCAAGACAACCACTGCAGCTTCAGGCATCACATCCATGTTAAAGGCAGGAAGAAGGGGCAACGTGGACAGTGTAGGTGGCTCCATCTCTTTTATGAAAAAGTCAAAAGTCCCCAAGAAAACTTTCCTTATGTCTCCTTGGTCTTCTTGGTCAGGGCTTGGCCACCCATCTATTCCTAGATGTAAGGGGGTGCTGGGAAAGCAAATATTGGCACCTAGCATTAGAGTGGGAGGGAGCAAGGAAGAAAGAATAAAAGAGGTTGGAGTCAGCTGCTGGGCTAGCCAACACATTGAGTTTGTCACATATGACAGATTCAAGGAAATTAGTTTGTTCAGTTGTAAAGAAGTATTTTAAGAGGGAAATTCTGTGAGTGTCTTCTAATATTTAAAGGGTTGCCATCTGGAAAAGTGAGTATTTTATATTGCCAAACTAGGCCAATAAGTGGAATTTTATAAGGAGGTTAGTTTCAGCTGAAGGTAAGACAGAAGTGAGGATCTGGTTGCCTCGTGAGGTAGTAGGTTTCTTTATTTATTTATTTATCCTAGGGGCTTTTTGATATTATTCATTACATTCTGTGAGGTTGGGACTATTATCCCTTTCATATAGTTGAGAAAACCAAGATCATAGATGTTACCAAATTGCCCGAGGTTACACAGCTAAGTATCAGACTGGGACTTGAATCCATGCTGCCTGGCTCCAGAGTCCATGTTTTTAAACAACTTAATATACTGTCTTGGGAAGAGATAGACTCAAATCACTTTTCAGATTCCTTCACAACATTCTTAAAATTAGGTCCCTCTTATTTAGGCATTAGGTACATGTTTGTCTAAACTATACATATTATTTATCATCATTTAACAAATTGCTTTTTGTTTTCAGCTCTCTAGAGGAATCTTTACTTTCAGCTCTCTTTGCAGAGGTCAAAGTTAGGATATAACTCTGTTATTATTTCAGGATCTCATATATGCTTACTGTCAAAACATCCTTAACTTCTTTGTCATAATTTGGCAGTACAAAGTGATCGTTTCTTTTCTTTACCACTTCTTCAAATCTCCTTTTAAAACAAGCTTGTCTCTTGTATAGGGACCAGAACAAAACCATCTTAGAACAAGATATTTAGTAGTTTTCTCACTAGCTGGAGAAAAAGGCAAACCCAGAAAAAAAGAATTTAGTGTGTGCCACGCATACTCAGCATGATGATAAGAGTGCTGAGTCCTTCACAGTCTTGCTTCTTCAAACCAGACTCTACAATTTGTCCCAGGTATCTGTATCAAAGAGACCACCTGCAAATCACTTCACTTACAAAACTTCTCCTAAAGAGATGCAATCGGGGGATTACAGACACTGGATTGATTTGCAGCTTCGACTTCATGTTAGTAAAAGGTTGCAAATCCTGCATTTCCTACAGTCTGTTGAAGTGAGATCTTTCAGTGGGCTGCCTCTCCTCTACCCACAGGAGAACAGGGCAACACAAAGGCCAGAGACAGTGACCAGAGTGAGGATCTGGGCAGCAGCCAAGAAGGCACTCACAAAGTAGATCAAGGGTAGCAGCAGGCCAAGGCTCCACAGGGAAGTGCTGTGTGACATCTGGAGGGATGAGCTGGAGATTCTCTAGTATCAGAGGGGATAGAGACGCTTGCACAAGGGAACAGGAGCAAGGCCATACCTCAGAGACTGTGGGCTGGACAGTGGGAGTCAATCACAGCAGAGCAGTGCAGACCTCAAGAGCTGGAATGGGCTTCTGAAAGAAGTGAAGCATTCAGGGCTGGAGAACCAGCTTCAATTTTGGACTCATTTAGCAGGAGCAGTTTCATGTGAGATTTCAAGTATAGAAAGATGAACTTCCCAGATGTCAACCTAGAATATCCTTTCCTCTCAAAGTCTGCCAAAACCCTTTGCATTTATTTTCATTTCCCTCAATGGTACTTCTTGGTTAATGAATCGTCTTCATTTATTATCCACTGTGTGATCTGCATTCTTTTAAATTTGTCTGAAACTCTCTTTTTTTCAAGTTTCAAAGAGTGTCTCTTTATCCTAATATTTTGGAGGAGGGTGCTTGGCGAAGGTGTGGACTAGCCCTGGAAACACATCCAGTAGTGGATGTGAGCCAGGCAGCCCTGCTTTTGTGTTTACTACCCCCCAGTTTCCTGATCTGTAAATGAAATGAATAACATATTGTGACAGGATGCAATGCAGCACTGGATAGGAACATGACTTGTGCATGGTAAGGCACTATAAACTATGAATGATGCTGCTTTTGTTGAAACAAACTGTGCCCAAACAGGGCTTGCCTGCTAGCCCCAGCAGACTCCAGGAACAGTGTTTCTGAGAGGATGCCTGTGAAAGACAGACTCCACTCCTGCAGACTGCCTCAGTGTGTAGATTACTTAGAAGGAAAGGATTTGGTTAGAAAGTTGGGAAGAACATTATTTTATTTGGAATATTTTTTTCAAATTGAAACTCCTTTTACTAGGAAAATTTGATTTATTTATTCGTAGAGGTATTGTTCATCCATTGTTTTGCTCTCTATTTGCATCCTCCAAAACACATGAAGATTTTTTCTTGATAGTTATGCCTCTTTAATAACCAGAATTATTAGAGCATTTGCTGTTTTATCCCTCTTTCAGATCACTTACCAACATGTTAAATTAAATCACTAGGCCTGGAACCAATCTCTGGCACACTATGTTTTTATACGTCTTTTGCCTAAAATCATCATGCTGTCATCCCTTTCCTCAAATCTTAATTCAATTAAAAATATTTTCTTGGTTAAGCATTTTTAATGTATTTATATATTTGGCACCAAAAATATTAATTTGTTCACCCATTCATAAGCTATATTCTCTTTTTTCCTAGATTTTATTTAAAAAAAAAAGTATACAATGAGCCTGCATTTAGTTATAATTCCCCTGCGTTGGCTCAGTATTTCTAAGACAGAGGTAATCTGTGACAGATACACAGTGTAACTAAAAATTGCTCTATTTCTTCTTTGAATATTTTACCCCCAAAGTCTCCAAATTATCTACATTTTTGGGTACATTAGCTTATTGTGATCAATGATCATATTTATAGTAGTCTTAATTCTTACCTGGGTTTCAGGGGATATTTTATAAAGAGGTGAATCTCTCTGAAAATTAAGGCAAAGCCTTTATCAACCTTTTGCTATTTGTTTCTCCTTTTGTTCAGCTTTGCTGCCATTATTTTAAAGAGATCTCATTGTTTTGTTAACTTTCTTCCTTTCCCTGATAGTTCAAAGAACTTTTCCCAGGTTTCACTCGCGTCCATGTAAAGAGACAACCAAACAGGCTTTATGTGAGCAATAAAGCTGTTTATTTCACCTGGGTGCAGGCGGGCTGAGTCCAAAAAGAGAGTCGGCGAAAGGAGATAGGGGTGGGGCCGTTTTATAAGATTTGGGTAGGTAAAGGAAAATTACAGTCAAAGGGGGTTGTTCTCTGGCGGGCAGGAGTGGGGGTCACAAGATGCTCAGTAGGGGAGCTTTTGAGCCAGGATGAACCAGGAGAAGGAATTTCACAAGACAATGTCATCAGTTAAGGCAAGGACCCGCCATTTTCACTTCTTTTGTGGTGGAATGTCATCAGTTAAGGTGGGGCAGGGCATTTTCACTTCTTTTGTGATTCTTCAGTTACTTCAGGCCATCTGGGCATATACGTGCAAGTCACCGGGGATGTGATGGCTTAGTTTGGGCTCAGAGGCCTGACATTCCTGCCTTCTCATATTAATAAGAAAAATAAAACAAAATAGTGTTGAAGTGATGGGGCAGGTATTAAAGGACTAAGAATTTGGGAGGACCTAGGACATCTAATTAGAGAGTGCCTAAGGAGGTTCAGCATAGCCTTGCCAGCAAAGATTATTTATTTACTTCAAGAGTTAAGAGTGGTGGTTTGGGGATAGCACCAGGAAATATCAGCTGTGATGGCTTGGAGAAACAGTGTAAACTGGCAGTGTAAACAAGAGCAGGACATGTATGAGTAGTTGAGAATGATGAATAGGAGTATGACTGGACAGAAGATAGTAGGGATGACAAGTTTTTTGGGGCATAGTCCAAGTTGGTCTGGTGTCTGGAATGAGACTGGGGCCTAATAAAAAGGAGTGTCTATACAGGAGCTCAAATGGGCTGTACCTTGTAGCATTCTGAGGACAGGCCTGAATTCTGAGAAGGGAAAGTGGTAGAAGTATTGTCCAGTCCTTTTTACGTTGGTGGCTGAGCTTGGTGAGGTGTGTTTTTAAAAGACCATTAGTCTGTTCTACCTTTCCTGAAGACTGAGGACTGTAAGGGACATAAAGATTTCACTGAATACTAAGAGGCTGAAAAAATGCTTGGCTGATTTGACTAATAAAGGCTGGTCTGCTATTGGATTGTATAGAGGTGGGAAGGCCAAACCGAGGAATTATGTCTGACAGAAGGGAAGAAACGACAGCGGTGGCCTTCTCAGACCCTGTGGGAAAGGCCCCTACCCATCCAGTGAAAGTGTCTACCCAGACTAAGAGATATTTTAGTTTTCTGACTCAGGGAATGTGAGTAAAGTCAATTTGCCAGTCCTGGGCAGGGACAAATCCCCGAGCTTGATGTGTAGGAAAGGGAGGGGGCCTGAACAATTCCTGAGGAGTAGTAGAATAGCAGATGGAACACTGAGAAGTGATCTCCTTGAGGATAGATTTCCACAATGGAAAGGAAATGAGAGGTTCTAAGAGGCAGGCTAGTGGCTTGTACTATAGCATAGCCTGCCTTTGCTGGTGTGTGGCGATTAGGCCTGGTGGAACTGCCATCAATAAACCAAGTGTGATCAGGGTGAGAAACAGGGAAGAAGGAAATGTGGGGAAATGGGGTGAACCTCAGGTGGATCAGAGAGATGCAGTCATGAGGGTCAGGTGTGGTATCAGGAATAATGTGGGAGGCTGGATTGAAGTCCGGGCCAGGAACAATGGTAATTGTGGGAGACTCAATAAAGAGTGAGTACAGCTGAAGGAGCAGGGGAGCAGAAAGTATATGCCTCAGGTGTGAGGAAGAAAATAGATTTTGGAAATTATGAGAGCTGTAGAGAGTGAGTTGAGCATCATTTGTGATTTTAAGGGCTTCTAAAAGTATTAGGGCGGCAGCAGCTGCTGCACGGAGACATGATGGCCAGCCTAAAACAGTAAGGTCAAGTTGTTTGGACAAAAAGGCTACAGGACGCGATCCCGGTCCTTGTGTAAGAATTCCAACTGCACAGCCCTGCACTTCAGCTGTGTGTAATGAAAAGGGTTGGGATGAGTCAGGGAGAGCTAGGGTGGGGCAGTCTCTAAAGATATCTTCAAGGAAAGAAAAGAGGAGTGGGGAAAGGATTTAGGATCTATGGGGTCAGCTAGGTTTTCTTTTGTGAGTTTATATAATGGTTTTGTTAGGATGGCAAAACCAGGTATCCAAAGGCGAAAGTATCCAACCATGCCCAGGAAGGAAAGGAGTTGTTGTTTTGTAGAAGGGGTTGGGGTTTGAGAGATTAGTTGGACACGATCAGCTGGGAGAGCGCGTGTGTTTTTATGAGAATTATGCTGAGATAGGTAACAGATAAGGAAGAAATTTGGGCTTGACTGAAGTAATGGGGGCTGTCTGTGAAGCTTTGCGGCAGTACAGCCCAGGTAATTTGCTGAGCCTGATGGGTGTCAGGATCAGTCCAAGTGAAAGCGAAGAGAAGCTGGGATGAAGGGTGCAAAGGAATAGTAAAGATAGCGTGTTTGAGATCCAGAACAGAATAATGGATTGTGGAGGGAGGTATTGAGAATAGGAGAGTATATGGGTTTGGCACCATGGGGCGGATAGGCAAAACAATTTGGTTGATAAGGCGCAGATCCTGAACTAACCTGTAAGTCTTGCCTGGTTTTAGGACAGGTAAAATGGGGGAATTGGAAGGAGAGTTTATAGACTTTAAAAGGCCATGCTGTAACAGGTGAGTGATAACAGGCTTTAATCCTTTTAAAGCATGCTGTGGGATGGGATATTGGCGTTGAGTGGGGTAAGGGTGATTAGGTTTTAATGGGATGGCAATGGGCATGTGATCGGTTGCCAGGGAAGGAGTAGAGATGTTCCATACTTGTGGGTTAAGGTGGGGGGATACAAGAGGAAGATGCAAAGGAGGCTTTGGGTTGGGAAGAAGGGCGGCAATGAGATACAGCTGTAGTCTAGGAATAGTCAGGGAAGCAGATAATTTGGTTAAAATATCTCAGCCTAATAAGGGAATGGGCAGGTGGGGATAACTAAAAAGGAGGGCTTAAAAGAGTATTGTCTAAGTTGATACCAGAGTTGGGGAGTTTTAAGAGGTTTAGAAGCCTAGCTGTTAATACCCACAACAGTTATGGAGGCAAGGGAAACAGGCCCTTGAAAAGAAGGTAATGTGGAGTGGGTAGCCTCCGTATTGATTAAGAAGGGGATGGACTTACCCTCCACTGTGAGAGTTACCTAAAGCTTGGCGTCCGTGATGGTCTACAGGGCTTCTGAGGCGATTGGGCAGCGTCAGCCTTCAGCAGCTAAGCCGAGAAGATCTGGAAAGGAGTCAGAGAGCCTTGGGCCAGAGTTCCAGGGGCTCTGGGAGTGGCTGCCAGGTGAGTTGAACAGTCCTATTTCCAGTGGGGTCCCGCATAGATGGGACACGGCTTAGGAGGAATCCCGGGCTGTGGGCATTCCTTAGCCTGGTGGCCAGATTTCTGGCACTTTTAGCAAGCTCCTGGGGGAGGAGGTTCTGGAGGAATGCCTGGCCACTGCGGTTTAGACGTTTGGAAGTTCTTGTGTGCTGGAGATGTGGCTGGGGTTTGTCTTACAGTAGAGGCAAGGAATTTCAACTCAGAAATATGTTGCTACTTGGCTGCCTCTACTCTATTATTGTACACCTTGAAGGCGAGGTTAATTAAGTCCCGTTGTGGGGTTTGAGGGCTGGAATTTAATTTTTGGAGTTTTATTTAATGTTGGGAGCAGATTGGGTAATAAAATGTATATTGAGAATAAGATGGCCTTTTGACCTTTTAGGGTCTAGGGCTGTAAAGCGTCTCAGGGTTGCTGCCAAAGGAGCCATGAACTGGGCTGGATTTTTATATTTGATGAAAAAGAACCTGAATGCTATCTGATTTGGGATAAAGAAAAAGGAGCATTAACCTTGACTATGCCTTCAGCTCCAGCCACCTTTTTAGGAGTAAATTGCTGGGCAGGTAGGGGAAGGCTAGTCATGGAATGAAACTGTAAGCCGGACCAGGTGTGAGGAGGGGAGGTGATAAAAGGATTATAGGGTGGAGGAGTGGAGGCTGAGGAAGAATTGGGACCTAGCTCGGCCTGGCGAGGAGGGGAGAGGTCAGATGGGTCTGTAGAAAGGGAAGATTAGAAAGACTCAGCGACGCTTGGGGTTGGGACTGAGGGGACAGGTGGGAGGGAAAGAAGGAAGATTTGGGACGAGTTGCACAGGGAACAGAGACTAGGGAGGGACCGATGTGTAAAAGAATGCCTGGATGTCAGGCATCTCAGACCGTTTGCCTATTTTACGACAAGAATTATTTAGATCTTGTAGGATGGAAAAATTGAAAGTGCCGTTTTCCGTCTATTTGGAACTACTGTCGAGTTTGTATTGGGGGTCAAGCGGCATTGCAGAAGAAAATAAGGCACTTAGATTTTAGGTCAGGTGAGAGTTGAAGAGGTTTTAAGTTTTTAAGAACACAGGCTAAGGGAGAAGAAGGAGGAATGGAAGGTGGAAGCTTGCCCATAGTGAAGGAGGCAAGCCCAGAGAAAAGAGAGTAGAGACACGGAGAAGGGGTGGGGGGTTCTTGCCCTCCAGAAAAGCCGAGAAGGGGTCGGGGCATGGAAATAAGGGGTTGGGGTGCAGAGATAAGAGGTCGGGGCATGGAAATAAGGGATCAGGGCACAGAGATAAGAGATCGGGATTCCTGCCTCTCCCCCAGAAAAGCGGGACTTGCCGCTGAAGGTGAAGGACCAAGGCAGGTGTCCCTGCGTGGTCTGACACCTCTGAAACCTGGGTGAATAATCAAGAGAGGCACCCCTGCAATGATTAAACACCAAGGGAAGGCTGCCTTCCCTAGTCCGTGACCGGCGCCGGAGTTTTGGGTCCACAGATAAAACATGTCTCCTTTGTCTCTACCAGAAAATGAAAGGAATTGAAATAAAGAGAAGGGAGAGATTGAAGTGTGGCGCCAAGATTGAAAGGAGAAAGAGGTTGAGGGATAGTGAGGGAGGTTGGAGAAGAGAGTAAAAAGAGGCCGCTTATGGGATTTGAAATTAGTGAGATGTTTCTTGGGCTGGTTGGTCTGAGGACCTGAGGTTGTAGGTGGATCTTTCTCATGGAGCAAAGAGCAGGAGGACAGGGGATTGATCTCCCAAGGGAGGTCCCCTGATCTGAGTCACGGCACCAAATTTCACTCGCGTCCATGTGAAGAGACCACCAAACAGGCTTTGTGTGAGCAATAAAGCTGTTTATTTCACCTGGGTGCAGGCGGGCTGAGTCCAAAAAGAGAGTCAGCAAAGGGAGATAGGGGTGGGGCCGTTTTATAAGATTTGGGTAGGTAAAGGAAAATTACAGTCAAAGGGGGTTGTTCTCTGGCGGGCAGGAGTGGGGGTCACAAGATGCTCAGTAGGGGAGCTTTTGAGCCAGGATGAACCAGGAGAAGGAATTTCACAAGACAATGTCATCAGTTAAGGCAAGGACCCGCCATTTTCACTTCTTTTGTGGTGGAATGTCATCAGTTAAGGTGGGGCAGGGCATTTTCACTTCTTTTGTGATTCTTCAGTTACTTCAGGCCATCTGGGCATATACGTGCAAGTCACCGGGGATGCAATGGCTCAGTTTGGGCTCAGAGGCCTGACACTAGGACCTTTGGAATCCTCTACATGATGCATCATATTTTTTGTTGTTTGTATAATTTTAAGTTATTCCTCACCTGTATATTTTGTGGGTTTACATGTCTTCTTCCATTTTTTTTTCTTCTTTTGAAGACATCTTCCTTCCCCTGCCCCAGCAATTACATCTCTGACTCTGTCAACTAGCCACTGAAGATTATCATAACCCCTTGGAATTTTCCCTGGATTGCTGATAAGTTGCTTTGAAAATATTCTCTTGGTTTGTTTCTTGTTACTGAATTTTAAAGTTCTAACTTTCATTTTTATCACAAGACACTTTATAATATAAGGTAGACATGTAGTGGATTTTAACTTGCCCACAAGGCTATGGAATTAAATTGCATGTAGTCAGTGTTAATGCTTTTGCATCACCCTGTGGACCAGTTTCCATCCAGTGTCAGAGCCCTATCTAGAATATTCCCTGACCATACAGCTCCTTCTCTACTTTCTCTGAGAAGCTGTAATTTCTCTTATCTAAAAATCTCACTTCCAACCCTTGTCCCTGTGAGGCACTTTGCCAATCTATGATTGAGTAATTAAAGTCTCTCGTTATTACTACCTGGCCTAATTTTGCAGTTTCCACAATCTCAATTAACATTTCTATCTCAGTTTCCTGGTCAGGTGGGCTGTAACATATTCCTAGTATGGCTTTTTAATTATGTGAGAATAGAATGTCTACCCACAGAGATTCTACAGAAGTCCCTTTTTCTGATAAGATTTTTATCCTACTGCTGTGTAGAACTATACTTCACACAGCAGTATTACAAAAATGTATTTATCCATCCTCTTTGCAAGATGTGTTTGAAGCAGCTTACAAAAATACCCACAAAGATAAAAAAAAATTCAGCGAGAAAATAGGGACAAGGTAATAGAAGGGTAGAAAAATAAGATGTAGCCAGAATAAGTTCATGCACCGTAAGTGCCGAGTACTGTTACAGTGTGCTATAAACCTGCCTCAGAGTTTCCTCATGGCCAGAATGAAGAAGGGAATAGGATCAATTACATGGTTTAGAGTGTCTTTGAGGTAGAGTTAAAAGCAGTTGCTTAGGAAAGGCACAAAAGCGTCTTCTTCAGAGGTTCAAAATTTCTCTCCTGGGTCCTGATACATCCTCAATAACATTCTTACTGACTCTATATTTAGAGTCAATATAGGTGTATTGGCCAGTAAACTAATTCTTTCCACAGAGCCCAAGGAAGGATCAACAAAGCTAGGCATCTGACTCATGAAAATGTCACAAAGATGCTTTTAAGTCTGCAAATGGCCAATAATAGAGCAGGCATCCCAAAGCACCACCTGCTTCTCAGGGAGAATGTTGGCTGGCAATAAGCTTAGAAGAAAATTGTGCACACTATCTAGGAACCAAAGAGGTCTAGAGATTGAGGGCTATAAAGAACTGTGCTACTAAGATATGAGATATTCTAAACTTTGGTCAAACCACATAAGAGTATAGCTGAAGTGGTGGTACCAAGTAAATACATTCTCTGGAACTGGAGTCTCCCTTTATCATGGCCCTTGAACAGCTCTTGGAGGTAGCTTTATTCTTGACAGATGCTAAATTAGCCCAAGATTTCTAATCCACTCTACTATACAAGGACTAGTTCTAAGGCCATTGTATAAACTCTACTTAATGGGATGTTAGAAGAACAAAGGCCATGTTTAACCCAAATGTTGGTTAAGTAGTTCAGGTAAACTTGGCAGGAGACAAGGTTGAAAAACATTTCTCAAAGCACAATCACAGAATAACTTCTAAACAATGTCTAATAACAAAGAGCAGATAATAGACTTGGAGAGATCATTTTGAAGTTATCAGTGTTGATACCTCGTATATCACAAAGCCTGGGCTTATGGCCCCTTCTGCATCATTTCCTTTTTAAAAAGATAACTATTGAGACGTAATTCCCATACTATAAAATTAACATTTAAAATGTGTACAATTCAGTGTTTTGTAGAATATTCACAAAGTTTTGCATTGATCACCACTGATTGCAGCACATTTTTATCACCCTTTAAAAAAATTCCTGTACCTATTAGTGTTCACTCCTCATTTTCTCCTCCCTCATTCCTTGACCGCAACCAATCTACTTTCTGTCTCTATGGGTTTGCCTATTCTGGACATTTCAAATAAATGGAAGCATATAATTGTGGCCTTTTCTGTCTGGCTTCTTTCACACTTCTTATCATTTTCAAGGTTCATCCATCTTGTAGCATGTATCAAAACCTTATTCCATTATATGGATATACCATATTTTGTTTATTAGTTCATCATCAGTTGATGGGCATTTTGTTTCTATTTTTTTATATTATGAGCAACGCTGCTATGACCATTCATGAACAAGTTTTTGTGTGGACATATGTTATTATTCTCTTGGAGATATACCAAGGAGTGGAATTGCTGGGTCATATGATAACTTTGTTTAACTTTTTAAGGAACCTCCAAACTGTTTTCCAAAGCAGATACACCATTTGGCATTCGCATCAGCAATGTACAAGGGGACAAATTTCTTCATATCTTTGCCAACACTTGTTAGTAGCCCTATTTTTTTTATAGCCATCCTAGTGGGTATGACGTGGTACCTTATTGTGATTTTGATCTCCATTTCTCTAATGGCTAATGATGTTAAGCATCCTTCTCCCCATGGTTTATTGACAAATGACCTCTTTGAAGAAATTCTATTCAAGTACTTTGCCCATTTTTTAAAATTTAATTTTTAAAAAATTGGGTCATTTGCAATGTGGGCAGTTGTGATATCAAACACTTGCAGCTGTTTGCTTTTGACAAGTGTCTGAGGGTAGGGCTGGTCACACAAAATGAACCCTGACTCATGTAAAAGACAAGCCCTGAGAATGGAAGTTTCAAACAAGTTCCCAGACAGCTTAAATAGTGACAAGTATCTGGGGATGGGAATTCTGGGGAGCTTGAAACCAATTTGTGCCTTGTTTCCCATTCTCCAGTGGCTAATGGGCTTCTGGTTTTCACAACTACTGTGTTTGTGAGGTTGCTAGCTTTCAAAGCTACTGCAGAGCTGGGGAGAAGGGCACAGGAGTAGGACAAGTCAAAAGGACATAAGGTTGCTGTTCTTAGAGAAATGAAGTTGTTGTTCTTGAATTAACTCTCCTTTGATTGTTACGAGCCTTTCTGAAAAAGCTAATTTTGACAGTTTTGTCAGTATTCTCCTTGCTTTTATGAAGGGATGGAGTCCTACTTCATCACTCTAGAGGGTGAGTTCTATATTATTTCGTTTTGATGTAGTCTATCAACATTGCAATTAGCCAAATACTCTGTTGACTGGAATAGTTTCTTGAGTAATCCGATTGCTTTCTTTTTCTTGGAGTAAATATAATTTTTTAAAGCCACCTTCCTTTTCTCAGGCTTAGCAAGAAGTCAGGGCAATATCAAGGGAGCTATTTAATGCCTTCGAGGCCGCAGATATATTTGGAGAAACATGTGCCTAAGTGATGACAATAAGTGCTAAGGTTTGAACATAACAGGAAGGTGGTCACACTGGCTAGAAGGGGAAAATACAAGAAGAATAGGTTTATAAACTCTTCATGATTTTTTACACTTAAAAAAATTTTAATTTCTAACTTTTGTGGGTATATAATAGGTATTTATATTTATGGGGTACATGCTACATTTTTATATAGGAATGCAATGCATAATAATCACATCAGGGTGATTGGGTAATCATGATTTTGTATACTTTTCTGAAGTGGTTACAACATTATCAAATGATGTGAATTTTGAGACATGTTACTGAGTTTCTAAATATTTGGCATGAATATCAACTAAAGAATGAATGGCTTCTGGATTCCCCTCTCAAAAAACTTGCACATTAAAAGAACTTTTAAAATGTATGAGCACAAACAGAGTGAAAATGCAACCCATGAAATGGGAGAGAATACCTGAAAATCATACATCTGATAAGGAGTTGATGTGTATCTAATAAAGAGTTAATTATCCATTTATCTATCAGTGGTTAAATAAAATGTGGTATATACATAAAATGGAATTTTATTTGGCCTTAAAAAAGAAGGAAATTCTGACACACGCTACAACATGGATGAACCTTGAGGACATTATGGCAAGTGAAATAAGCCAGTCTCAAAAAAAGCAAATATTGTATGATTCCAATTATGTGAAATATCTAGAGTGTTCAAATTCATAGAAACAGAAAATAGAATACTGATGGCCAGGGAGATAGAGAAATAGGGGATGAGGAGCTGTTGTTTAATGGATACAAAGTTTTAGTTTTGGAAGATGAAAAGAGTTCTGGATATTGGTTACACAACAACGTGAATATACTTAACCATTACTGAACTATACAGTTAAAAATGGTTAAGACAGTAAATTTTATGTTACATGTTTTTACCAGTAAATATATAAGTGATCTCTTTCTCTGTATATATGTGCAATTATAGAGGTATATAAATATAATACCTGCCAAAGTGCATGGAGGGAATATTTACTATTCAGCCAGGGACAAATGGCTAGAGTGAGCAGGGAGGCTTACCCAGTGATGGCTTCCAAGGAGATGTGTGAGCTCGACCTGTGGCCTAAAGAGGGAACCTGTGCACATGAGTATAAAAATGGCACAGTGTAGGGACTCAACAGAGGGACTTTTGCTTGTGGTTACATGGACTGATGGGCATTGAGTGGCAGTGCTTTTTAGCAGCAGGGAGATGAGATCAGATAAAAACAGACAGGAGGCTGGGTGCAGTGGCTCACACCTGCAATCCCAGCACTTTGGGAGGCCGAGGCAGGTGGATCACGAGGTCAAGAGATCGAGACCATCCTGGTCAACATGGTGAAACCCTGTCTCTACTAAAAATACAAAAATTAGCTGGGAGTGGTGGCATGCCCCTGTAGTCCCAGCTACTTGGGAGGCTGAGGCAAGAGAATCGCTTGAACCCAGGAGGTGGAGGTGGCAGTGAGTCTAGATAGCTCCACTGCATTCCAGCCTGGCGACAGAGCAAGACTCCGTCTTAAAACAAAACAAAACAAAAAAACAAAAACAACAACAACAACAAAAAACAGGATACTGAGGAGGGTGCTGGATTTAAATTTCCTAGTGAGCTCCCAACTGATTCCATGAGTCAGAGGATTAAAGGCCTAATTCTGGATAAGTGTGCAACACATTAAAAATTGGTCATTTGTGTTGTCTGCTTATTCCTTTCACTTGGAAAAATATGCAAGAGGGCAAGACAATGTAAAACCCCAACTAGCCAGAGGAACCAAGCCCTAAAAGGGTTCTCTCACAGGGGGACTTCTTTCAGAAAGATTCTAATTACATGAGTTTATTGATCACACACATTCTGCCAGCCGCTTCTACTCATTTGCACGCTTCAAATGAAGAGAGCGGCCAGGGAGCTCTGTCCAGGGCAATGAGAAAACCACTGCCATGACACCCAGATAGCATCTCACACTTGTCATAGGGAGTCTTCTGCCATCTGTCCAAGGGAACAATCTGACAGAGCGCACAGGATGAAATTTTGCTAGCTTCTGTCTTTAGATAAGAACGCTATCGCTGGCTGAACATATTTTATGTATAACCTACCAGCTGCAAAGACCACTCAAGCATCATGTTTAAATATATTTGATACTATCTGGAATCCTGTTAACTCTTGCCAGGGTGTATGGATTTTAAAAAGCATATAATAATATTCAATAGATGCTCAGATTAAAAACAAAAACATATGAAAAATGACTGCAGTCCATTTCCGAATGGAAAGGATGTGGGGGAGGGAGGAACATGTGTGTTGAGCAGGACAATGGAGTGGCAGAGGTGGGTGGTCCTGTGGAGTATTGCACAGAGACTATTAAGGGAACAGATTGTAATTCACCTCTTTTCTCTGTCTCCTGATTGCAAATGGGACCAGATATGGGGATGACTCAGTATTACAAAGCTTTATCTTCCTCTGTAGCCCCACTTGCCACTCATTGTTGGCTGATTTCAAGATTACTTCTCATAGTTTAGACAATTTTAAATTAGGTCAGAACCAATGTTTAGAAAAGATAGAACATAAATTCAGGCTTATCTATAACATTACTGTTACTATCCTCAAGAATTTGTACCAGTTCATAGTAAATTTTGTGCTACACACATCTCAACCTAAAGCCTTTGAAAAGTTAGGGTCCTCTAAAGGCAAAGCATGGTTTTACTTTGTCCTGAGATCACCTTGGGTATTTTGTCAATAACAGTAACAATAATGGGTCTTCGCTATTGATATGGTATTCCTCCCTTTTAGTCATAAAGGTTTCTCCTCTTTAAACTTAAATACTTTAGTGTGTATTTACTAGGGACAAGAAAATTATTTTACATACCCATAATACTGTTATTAAAATCAGGAAATCTAACATGAATACAACATTACTATGTAATCCATAGTCTATATTCAAATTTAATCAGTTGTCTCAAAATGTTATTTTATCTGAAAACATCCTATCAGAGACTTTTTTTCTGGTTTAATTGTCATGTCTCTTTAGATTCCTTTAATATGGAACAGTTCCTTGGACTTCCTTTGTTTTCTTGACCTTGACATGAAGAATCAGGAGGACTCTTTTGAAGAGTACAGTCATTTTTGTAGAGTATCTTTGAATGTGGTGTTTCCTCATGGTTAAATTTAGATTGTGCATTTTTGGCAAGAATATCACAGAAGTGATGCTGTGTCTGTCTCAGTGCAACATATTAGGAGACATATGATGTCAGTTGACCCAATATTGGTGATGTTAGCCATGATCATAGAATTCAGGTTGAGTCTCCCACTTAAAATTACCATTTTCCCTTTGTAAATGATATGTAGATTGTTGGAAGATACTTGAAAATTATGTAAGTGTCCTACGCTTACCAAACTTTTACCCACTACTTTTATCCTCCATTTAGGATTTCCTAACTCAGCATTTATTACTTAATCATTAGTTTGAATTCCGCTGTGAGAGTTTTCTCTTCTCCTCTTATATTGATTTTTGTATGTGTGCACTTATTTATATAAGGATAATTCATAGGTTCTTATTCTATTCAGTAAGTTATAATCCATTCCTACCAATATTTATTTTAATGCTCAAATTTTTCCAGATTTGGCCAGTGGGAATGCCTTCAAAATGACTCTTACATCCCTTGACATATCCCACTGATTTTTTTAGCATAAATTCAATAAAATGTTTCAGGTTCATCTGGTATTTTTCATGCCCTACTGTTGGAATTAACTATTTCTCCAAGAATATTCAGTTCTTTATAGCAGAGAATGGTGTTTAAAAACCAGTAACTATGTGCTAAGTGTGTTTATTCCTTCTGGAGCATTAAAGCTTCCAGACCCCCTCAGAGGTGAGGGCTAGGAAATATATGTGTATACATGTATGTATTTTTTTGTGTATAAAATCTATAATTTTTAAAAACTTCACATTAATACCTTAATTCCATTCTAACATGACAGGATGCATTCTAGTCTTCCTTCTCTCTATATCCCGTTATCCTCAATATATTTACTAACTTGCTGACATGGTTTCGCTCTGTGTCCCCACCCAAATCTCATCTTGAATTGTACTCCCACAATTCCCATGTGTTGTGGGTGGGACCCGGTGGGAGATAATTTGAATCATGGGGGCAGTTTCCCCCATACTGTTCTTGTGGTAGTGAATAAGTCTCATGAGATCTGATGGGTTTATCAGGGGTTTCCACTTTTGCATCTTCTTCATTGTCTTTTGCCACCACCATGTGAGAAGTGCCTTTCGCCTCCTGCCATGATTCTGAGGCCTCCCTAGCCATGTAGTAAGTCCAATTAAACCTCTTTTTCTTCCCAGTCTCGAGTTGTCTTTATCAGCAGTGTGAAAACAGACTAATACAATAAATTGGTACCAGTAGAGCAGGGTGCTGCTGAAAAGATACCTGAAAATGTGGAAGGGACTTTGGAACTGGGTAACAGGCAGAGGTTGGAACAGTTTGGAGGGCTCAGAAGGAGACAGGAAAAGTGGGAAAATTTGGAACTTCCTAGAGACTTGTTGAATGGCTGTCACCAAAAACCTGATAGTGATATGGACAATAAGGTCCAGGCTGAGGTGGTCTTAGATGGAGATGAGAAACTTGTTGGGAACTGGAGCAATGGTGACTCCTGTTACATTTTAGCAAAGAGATTGGCACCATTTTCCTCCTGCCCTAGAGATTTGTGGAACCTTGAACTTGAGAGAAGTGATTTAGGGTATCTGGCAGAAGAAATTTCTAAGCCCCAAAGCATTCAAGATGTGACTTGGGTGCCATTAAAGGCATTCAGTTTTATAAGGGAAGCAAAGCATAAACGTTTGGAAGATTTGCAGCTTGACAATGTGATAGAAAAGAAAAACCCATTTTCTGGGGAGAAATTAAAGCCAGCTGTGGAAATTTGCATAAGTAACCAGGAGCTGAATGTTAATCTCCAAGACAATGGGGAAAATGTCTCCAGTACATGTCAGAGGTCTTCACAGCAGCCCCTCCCATCACAGGCCCAGAGGCCTAGGAGAAAATGGTTTTGTGGGCCAGGCCCAGGGTTTCTGTGCTGTATGCACTCAAAGACTTGATGCCTTGCATCCCAACTGCTCCAGTCATGGCTGAAAGGGGCCAACGTAGAACTCGGGCTGTGGCTTCAGAGGGCGCAAGCCCCAAGCCTTGGCAACTTCCATGTGGTGTTGAGTCTGTGAGTGCACAGAAGTCAAGAATTGAGGTTTGGGAAACTCCACCTAGATTTCAGAAGATGTATGGAAATGCCTGGATGCCCAGGCAGAAGTTTGCTGCAGGGGTGGGACACTCATGAAGAACCTCTGCTAGGGCAGTGCCGAAGAGAAATGTGGGTTGGAGCCCCCACACAGAGTCCCTACTGGGGCACTGCCTAGTGGAACTGTGAGAAGAGAGCCACCATCCTCCAGACCCCAGGATGGTAGATCCCCTGACAGCTTGCACCATTCACCTGGAAAAGCCTCAGACACTCAGTGCCAGCCCGTGAAAGCAGCTGGGAGGGAGGCTGTACCCTGCCAAGTCACAGGGGGAGAGCTGCTTGAGACCATGAGAACCCACCTCTTGCATCAGTGTGGCCTGGATGTGAGACCTGGAGTCAAAGGAGATAATTGTGGAGCTTTAAAATTTGACCGCCCCATTGGATTTCAGACTTGCATGGGCCCTGTTTGTTTTGGCCAATTTCTCCCATTTGGAATGAGTGTATTTCCCCAATAACTGTACCCTCATTGTATCTAGGAAGTAACTAACTTGCTTTTGATTTTACAGGCTCATAGGCAGAAGGGACTTGCCTTGTCTCAGATGAGACTTTGGATTGTGGACTTTTGAGTTAATGCTGAAACAAGTTAAGACTTTGGGGGACTGTTGCGAAGGCATGATTGGTTTTGAAATGTGAGGCATGAGATTTGGAGGGGCTAGGGGTGGAATGATATGGTTTGGCTCTGTGTCCCCACTCTAATCTCGTCTTGAATTGTACTCCCATAATTCCCATGTGTTGCGGGAGGGACCTGGTGGGAGATAATTTGAATAATGGGGGTGATTTCCTCCATACTGTTCTTGCAGTAGTAAATAAGTCTCATGAGATCTAATGGTTTTATCAGTGGTTTCCACTTTTGTATCTTCTTCATTTTCTCTTGCCACCACCATGTAAGAAGTGCTTTTGCCTCCTGCCATGATTCTGAGGGCTCTCCAGCCATGTGGAACTGTAAATCCAATTAAACCTCTTTTTCTTCCCAGTCTCAGGTATGTCTTTATCAGCAGTGTGAAAACCAACTAATACATTTGCTTAAGCCTAGAATAGAGATAAGGTAGTTTCAGAATCGGTACTGCATACTTGTAAGAAGAGAAGATCTCCTAAATAGAGTTCAGTATCTGTTTCCAGTATTTTGGTGGGGAGAGGGTGTGGAGGAGTAGGTGTGGTTGGGATAGACCTTACAGAGTTAAATACACAAATCTTAAGTGCACAATTCAATGCATTTTGACCCACATAACTGTCTTTTTACCAAGATATAGAATATTTATCACTTTACTTGATGTGCCAGGGAGGGTAATGTGCCCTGATTCCACAGGGAGAGGGCATGGAAGATCTGCATTCAGGACCATTACAGACTTGTTCTGTGTGTTTCTTCATTTGGCTGGTCCTAATTTATAACCTTTATGATAAAATGATAAAACTGTAATCATTAGCATAATTCTTTCCAGAGTTGTGAGACATTTCAGTGAATTATCAAACCTGAGGGAGGACATGGGAAATTCCTGGATTTGCAACCAGGTGGCAAGACATGTGAGCAGCCTCAGAACCCTTGAAGTGTGGCTGGCATCTAAAGTAAGAGGAGTCTTGTTGTGGACCATGCTCTCAACCCTGTGAAGTCTGACTTTAACTCCAGGTGGTTGCCATCAGAACTGTATTGCAGTTTATCAGTTAGTGTCAGAATAGTTACCATTTTCTGTTTTATCGATTTCTGCTCTCATCTTTATTATTTAGTATCTTCTACTTACTTTCAGTTCACTCTGATCTTCTTAAGACAGAAGTTGAAATTATTGATTTGAAACTTTTCTTTTTATCCTAATATGACCATTTAAAAGCATAATTTTCTTTTTACGCATTATAAACATTTTCAAATAATATTGTGTTTTCCTTAGCACCCATTTCTAAATACTTTCTAATTCTTCTAATAATTTCTTCTTTGACCCAAGGATTATTTAGAAGTTATTTATTTACCAAATATCTGAGACACTTCTAGATATTATTTTATTAACAATTTCAACTTTAATTACATTTTTGTTCAAAAATCTATTACTTCTCTGTTTCAATAGCTTTTAAACGCACACGTATATGGATCTTTATTATTTATGGAAAACCCGTGCCTTGCACAATACTTGGATGTGTTAGGTATTCTATGAATGTTTTATTTTTCTCTCTGAGAGAAGGAAACATGGACCCTTGAAAACATTAAAATGTTTGCAAGGATGAAGGGTTATTAGAAAGGTTAGAAGGAGAAAAAAACTGCAGACAAGAGACACCATTGTCTCTTCACAATTTTTCCAAAGGTCAGTATTCCTGCTCTGGACTGTGCCTTTCCAGTAGTTGATTGTGTAATGCCATCACACTGTGAATGAACAGTATGAAGCGGGTGAAGAAATGAATCTTTCTGTGATCACTTACAGTCTAGTTAGGAATCTAAACATTCACATATAAACATGAATGTGCCATTTATTGTGTTCAAATCCCTTTCCTCTTTCTCTTTCTTCTTTTTCTTATAGATTGCTTTTAATTTTGGTATACTACTGCATTAAATATCATCTACCTGATAACCTAAGACCATTTATCTTAGACATTGAAAGAATGATGGAAAAGTTATTTAACCTTTCATAAGAAAGTTTTGTATACACAAAGAGTCATCTTACCCTAATACAGGAAATTTGTTCACTAAATTTAATAAATTGGTTCACACAGTCTCAATAACTTAGAAATTTTTAGGACATCATCCAAATCATTTTTAAAAAGAGGCATTTCAGTGTTTTGTTGACTAAATGCCATGAGCTATATGATTTAAAACTTGTATATCAAATTCAATAACATGGAAGTGAAGTATTAATCAATTTTGTGTAAATTTGCCTAGATGGCGAGCACATATCATGCCTTGGAAAGTCAGTGAGCAGTGAGGAGTAGCCCTAAGTCCCAGCATGAGAGAAAACCTAAGAAGTTCTGCTGTTGGCCCAACCCAATTGTTGTGAAGAGCTATTTAAATTAAGCCATCTGCACAAATGAATTGCTCTCTTCTGGTCACCTCTATTGTCCTAAAGCGGATTAGGAGAGAGGCAGGGCAGTGCTGCTTTGTACTTAATCCCTTAAACTCAGAGACTTCATTCAGCCTACAGCCAGGGGCCCAAGTCAGCTCAGAGTTAAGGCTGAGATGGAAGGAGGATAATGCATTTTGTTTGTTAACCTAATCTTATGTGCCAGTTTACTTAGGCACACACCTTCTCTTCCCAGCTAGATTGTCAGTTCTGGGACCTCAGGAAACAAGCTTGAGCCCTGCACGGAGATGCAGTGTCTAGTAAATGCTTGTTAGATAACTTAGAGTTATCCAAAGTAATGTTTATGTTCAGTGGTTATAACTGAAGCTGCATTCTCTCTATCTTCCTACAGTCATGAAGAAAGTTTTTAAACCTCAAACTAGCTGACTTTTAACACTCGTACATAAACTTTACACAACTGATTGAATTGAAAATAATAATGAATTCACTCAAGCAATTAGTTCTTTGCTGATTGGCTCTCTGGAGCTTGACTTTATCAGATCATCACATTTTTTAAAAAGCTAGTTGAGTACTTGAACTAGGATATTGATTTTCCTTTTTATTTCTTTGGTAAAATAGTATGTATTCAGTGTATATACAATGCTAGAACAACCACTTTTGCAGACATTTCATGGAAAAACAAGGAGACAAGGAGTCAAATGGATTTTTTTGGATCCCTGGAATCAAAGGTGACTTTTTATTTTTTGAGACAGAGTCTTGCTCTGTCACCCAGGCTGGAGTACAGTGGCATGATCTCGGCTCACTGTATCCTCCACCTCCCAGGTTCAAGCAATTCTTGTGCCTCATCCTCCTGAGTAGCTGGAATTACAGGTGTGCACCACCACGTCTGGCTAATTTTTGTATTTTTTAGTAAAGATGGAGTTTCACCATGTTGGCCAGGCTGTCAAAGGTGACTTTTAATTTTCAATTCTTAAACATTAAACATCATTTTCTGATAATAGAATCTGTGTAATTGTTATTACAAATACGTATATTTGAATTTGGAAATAGCACGTCTTATGCTCTTTCCATCAGGGACTTGGAGACAGTGAAAGAGAGAGAGAAAAATGCATGTAAATCACTGTGTAGGGCATCTAGCCTGTACTCATTCATCCAGTAAAAAATGTATTGAGAGCCTACAGTGTTCCAGGCATTGTTATAGTTCACTTCAACAAACAAAGCAAAATCTCTGACATAAGGGACTTTAGGAATAAGATGGAAGGGGAAGAGAAATTAGAAAGAATAAACAAATAACTATGCAGCATACTATGTGGTGATAAGTACCGAGGAGGAATCAAGGCAGGCAGTAGGGATGGGAAGTCTTCCTCTCCTTCTCTCTTTTCCTCTCTTCTCCCTCTCATTCTCCCTCTCCTCTCCTCTCTGGGGAGAGGGGGGATTGCTATGTAGATAGTCGGGGTGGGCTTCATTAATAATGTGACATCTGAGTGGAGACCTGAAGAAAGTGAAGGAGAGAACCATGTGGATATCTGGGGTTTTCTGGGAAAAGTATGTGGAGTAAAGGGGGCAGCAAGTATAAAACCATAAGCTGGCAGCAGACCTTGCTCAGGGAATAACAAGGGGGTCAGTATGGCTGTAATAGGATGAACTGGGGTGGAGGGAGACATAAAGGATGAGTCACAGAAGTAGTGGGATGAGGGTAGAGTACAGGCATTTTGGCTTTCACTCTGGAGAAGTCACAGTGGAGACCACTGGAGAGTTAGGAGAAAGAATAACTGATCAGGCTTACATATTAAAAGGGTAGAGAATCAGCAATAAATAAGAGTTTTTGTGGTTGGAAGTACTGTGTCATTTGTGATATAAAGGCCCAAGGCTTGAGTCATGGTTAGAACATCAAGAGTACAAGCACAGCTCTCCCCTGGGTCCTCAGGGAAACTGTTCACATTTTCAGATGAAAGTTCTATCTTTTTTCTACTTTTATTTTAGAATCAGGAGGTACATGTGCAAGTTTGTTACAAAGGTGTATAAATTAACTCAAGAGGGATTAAAGACTTAAATATAAAACTTCAAACTATAAAAATCCTAGAAAAAAATAGGAAATATCCTTCTCAATATTGGCCTTGGCAATGAATTTATGGCTAGGTCTTCAAAAGCAATTGCAACAAGGGCAAAAGTTGATAACTAGGACGTAATTAAATGAAACAGCTGCTGCACAGCAAGAGAAACTTCCAAGGGAGCAAACAGACAGCCTATGGAATGGAAGAAAATATTCACAAACTATGCATTCAACAGAGGTCTAATATCCAGAATCTATAAAGAACTTAAATCAACAAACAAAAACCAAATAACCCCATTAAAAATAGTTTCCTCTTTTATGAAACAGAGATGATGACACCCGTCACTGTGAGTCTCTGTGAGAATGACTGGAGAGTATACAATCAATGTAGGGTATAGTATACAATGTAGGGTATAAAATACAATCCTGACTTTCCAAAAAAAAAAAAAACAAACAAACAAACAAAAAACCTAGTATATTGTAGGAAAAAGAATGAAAAATAGGTTATATGATTCATGATACTGACAAATTATTTCACTTTTTTCTTTATACTTATTGTGTTTTCCAGATTTTTCTCATTGAGCATATATAATTTTTTAAGTAGCTAGGTATAACTTTTAAAATAAGCATAGAGGCATTGGCATTTGATAAACCTTAAAAGTCCTCATTTCAATGAAAAATAAAATAGTGAATGCAGAACTATTGACAATTCTCAAGAAGTGTTCAAAGGTGAGTTGTTATCATGGGAACAATGGCCCCAACAATCCTTTCCTTCCCCAGTTTCTCTGCAAGTCAGCTTCAGGGAGAAGACACTGCGGGCAGACAGCCAAAGGGAGAGTTTCAGCAAAGATTCCAGGAAATCTGAAATGAAAGGAAGAGACTTCCAGTTTTTAAAAAATTTTTAAAAGACAAAATAATAAGCAAAGTTGGAAATAATCCTGGGAATAAGACTTCCTTTGCCATAATCTGTACTTAGAAAGGAAGTAGAAGGACATGGATGAAGCTGGAAATCATCATTCTCAGCAAACTAACACAGGAACAGAAAACCAAACACCGCATGTTCTCACTCATAAGTGGGAGTTGAACTATGAGAACACATGGACACAGGGAGAAGAACATCACACACTGGGGACTATCGGGAGGTGGGGGGCTAGGGGAGGGATAGCATTAGGAGAAATACCTAATGTAGATGAAGGGTTGATGGGTGCAGCAAAGCACCATGGCGCAGGTATACCTATGTAATAAACCTGTATATTGTGCACATGTACTCCAGAACTTAAAGTATAAGATCTTGGACTTTCCAGCCTTCAGAACTGTGATAAATACATTCCTATTGTTTAAGCCATTCAGTCTATGGTATTTTTGTTATGGTAGGCTGAACTGATTAAGACATTAAATTTACACACATCACACACACACACACACACACACACACACACACACACACACAGCCTCCCCTGCCATCAACATCCCTCAGTAGAGTGGTACACTTGTTACAATCAATGAGCCAACATTGAAACATCATTAGCACCCAAAGTCCATAGTTCATATTAGGGTTCACTCTTAGTTTTGTATATTCTATGAGTTTTGACAAATGTATAATATTATGTATCCACAATTTTAGAAACAGACGAAATAGTTTCAATGCCCTAAAAATCCTCTGTGCTCTAACTATTCATCTCTTCCTCCCCACAGACTCCTTCCTGTCAACCACACACTTTTTATTGCCTCCATAGTTTTGCCTTTTCCAGAATGTCATATAGTTGGAATTTTACAGTATGTAGACTTTCCAGACTGACTTCTTTCACCAATAATATGCATTTAAAGTTTCTCCATGTCTTTTTTATGGCTTGATGGTGAATTTTGTTTTAGCACTCAATACCGTTTCATTGTTTGGATGTACCACTGTTTATCCATCCATCCACTAATTAAAGGACATCTTGGTTGCTTCCAAGTTTTGGGAATTATAAGTAAAACAGCTATAAACAGCTGTGTGCAGGTTTTTATGTGGACATAGTTTTTAATTCATTTGGGTAAATACCAAAGAGTCTAATTACTGGATTGTACAGTAACAGTATATTTAGTTTTGTAAGAAACTGCTGAACTGTCTTCTAGAGTGGCTGTACCATTTCACTTTCCCACCAGCAAGGAAAGAGAGTTCCTGTTGTTCCACATTTTCACCAACATTTGATGTTGTCAGTGTTCTGGATTTTGGCTATTCAATAGGTATATAGTGATATATCATTTTAATTTGTAATTACCTTATGAAGTATGATGTTGCATACCTTTTCATATGCTTTATCTATATTTGCCAAAGTGTGTCTTATTTGTTTAGAAGTCTGTTCAGATTTTTTGCCCATTTTTTAGTTAGATTGTTAATTTTCTTGTTCTTAAGTATTGAGTTCTCTGTATAAGAACATTTAATTTTATTAAAAATCCTTTATCAGATAAGTATTTTAGAAATATTTTCTTCCAGTCTGTGGCTTCTCATTTTCTTGATAATGTTTTTCATCATCTAATATTTTTGTGTCTAATTGTTTTTGTACATATTGTATGTTTTTTCCAAATAGAAAATAAACTCCGTGATTATGGAGATGTTTTTTGTGCCTGGCAAATAGTAGGTATCAAATAAACAGTGATTGAATTGTTTGAATGAATTTGAGTGATTTTTTTTGTGTGTGTATTTTTAAGGCTTAGCTACAAGGAGAGCTTCTTATATGGAGATAACAACAATGAAAACAAACCTATGTACATATATGTAGAAAATAAGTTGTGTAAGCCGTATACCTGCAAGTTGGTGCTTTACTCGGTTAGCAATTCAGTTTTTGAGTACAGTTGTTATGCATGTAATTATGCATAACTTGCCATTTTCAAAGCATTTTAATTCATTAAAATATAATTAGCTGTCTATGAAAATATACCCATTAAAATAGTGAAAAAGCAAGCCATGAAGTTGAAGAAGATATTTGCAGTGTGGAGTTGACAAAGCACTCCTCCTATGCAGAATATAAAACAAAATTCTACAAATGAATCATAAAAGGCTGACAGCCCAGTAGAGAAATGGGTACAAACTCCAAACAGGCACTTCACTACACACACACACACACACACACACACACACACACACACACACACACACACACACAAGATGATCAAATTCACTAGCTCTTAAAGAAGTGCAAATTAAAACGACAATGTGATAGCTTTGTACTTACTTACCAGAACAGCTAAAATATAAGAGATTGATTATACAAAATGATGGTAAAGATGTGGTACAGCTATGTTTTGAAAACTGTTTAGTTAAATAACTACTAAAAATGTTTACATACCCTATAACCCAGCAACTTCCATTCCTAGGTATAAACCCCACAGAAAAGTACATATATATTCATTCAGACATGTATAAGAACATCTAAAGCAGCACCATCCATTATCCAAATGCTAGAAACAATCTGAATGCATATCAACATGATGAATAAAATATTATATAGTCACACAATGGAACACTGTACAAGGATGACACCACAATACACAACAACATGGGTGAATCTCAGAAACCTAGTGTCAAGCAAAAGAGAACAGATAATCAACAAAAACAAAACAAAACAAAAAATGCACCACAGTGTAAGATTTTATTTATATGTAATTCAAAAATAGTAGAATCTAATTTGTAATGTTAGAAGTCAAGATGATGGTTATCCTTGAGGAAGGCTGGTTAGTGACTGGAAGGGGGTATGCAGGGGTCTTTCTTGGTGCTGGGAATATTCTCTTCTGTGATCTGCATGCTGGTGACTCAGGTATATTTGCTTTGTAAAAACTTATCAAATGTATACTTAGGCTTTTTGCACTTTTCTTTATGTATATTACATGTTGGTAAAAAATTTTATTTAAAATATGTTTAATTAACCTTCCACTAATCACATATTTCTTAGATAATTCTGAAGGTACCTTAGAATGTCTTTTTTTCCTTGCGATGTTTTTGTTGAAGTGATCAAGTCTGTGGAGTTTTCTGCAGTTTGTATTGTGTTGATTGCATTTCTGTGGTATTGATGAATGTGCTCCCCTGAGCCTTGTTTTGCTATAAATTGGTAGTTAAATTTAGTGATTGAACAAATTTAGATTTAATTTATTTTGGTAATATTACTTCATAAGCTGTGCTGGGTATTCCAGCAGGACGTACATAGTATTGGTTTTGCTATTTTTTTTCTCTTTTGGGGACTTTAGCAACCACTGATAATTATTCTCTAGATCCCTTAATTCATAGCCATTCCAAAGGGTAATGTTCTGTTTTTATTTCTTTATTAGCTAGAGTTGTCCAGCTAAAGAGAAAATTCTCCTCAACAACTACTAGAGTTCCCTGAGGTACAGTTCGTAAAAGAAAGACAAGAGAGGTGCTTGGCTCTTTCCCTTTATTGAGCAATTTGGAAAATACGAAGTGACTCCCTGGGATGCCCCAAATGATGACCCGTGCTTTTTTACTATTATTATGAACCCATCATCATGATGAACACATATATGAGGTGTTCTAAATCCATTGCAGTTGTTGTCCTTATTGGTGCACACGTTTTTCTATGTTGGGCTACTGGGAGCTTATTCAAGTTGGACTCCAAGTCCTTTAGAAACAACTTTAGTAGTATTTGATAACTTCCTTACTTCTTACTTTCTCATATGTCAAATTGTTCCAAACTCTTTTTCTGCCCCAGATTTGAATCAACCATTTCTTCAAGGAGTCCTGAAGTATTTAGAGACCATAATCTGGGTGCTACAGGTGCTTATTGCACCTGGCTTTATCATTATTTATATATTTTTTTCCAGTGGACACAGACAGAAAATGTCTTAAAAGATAAAATTCATCATGAACTCATACTGATTCTTCTAATACAGAGTCAGACTATAGAGTTTTAACTTAATTTCATTAATCTTACTTTGACTGTTGCCTTCTTTCTTCTACATCAAAACCTCTGCTCTTGGTAACACCAATATAATTACCATACTAAACACAGAGTAGCCTGAGGGTAACATTACTAGCAGTACTTTCCAGAATATGATTAGTTTAAAAAGCCTAAAATATTTTGCAAATTTTTTTAACAATTATCAATATTCCAAAAGGAATGACCATATACATTACTGTGCTTTAAAATCAGTTGGAATGATTTATTCTGGTGGTGATTTTTCTTATGTGAGCTGTTAATATAGTAAATTATATTTTTAGATATCCTAATATTGCATTTCTAAAATAGCCCCAAACGAATAATCCTATGTAGAATTTTTGCATCAATGTTCATATGTAAAATTGTTCTGTGGGATACTTTGGGGCTATTTTTGTTGGTTTTACAATCATAACTTTGTAAAATGAATTTGAGAATTGGAAGTTCTCTTTTGTTCTATGCTCAGGAAGAGTAGAAATAACATCAGGCAAAGATGCAAGGGCAATTCAATGGAGAAAAGATAGTCCTTTCAACAAATGGTGCTAAAAATGTTGGATATCAATATGCAAAAAGGAAAGTTGATCACACTATTTATAAAATTAACATATAATGGATAATAGAATTAAATGTAAAACCTAAAGCTATAAAACTTCTAAAAAATAACAAAGTCTTAATGAACATTAATTAGGCAAAAATTTCTTTAAAAACTCACAAAATCATAATACATAAAAGAGTAAAAATGACAAATTGTACTTCATCAAAATTTTAAAACTTTTGCTCTTCAAAAAACACTTAGGAAAATGAAAAACAGACCACAGACCAGGAAGATACATTTGTAGAACAGATATGTCATAAACAACTTGTATTCATAATATATATTAAACACTTTCAAACTAATAATAAGTAAACAAACAACCCAATTTAAAAATGGGGCAAAGACACAAACAGTTATTTCACCAAAGAAGAACTATAAATGGAAGATAAAGACATGAAAATATACTCGACAACAGTTATTAGGGAAATGCAAAATAAAACCACAGCAAGATACCACTAGTCAACAAATAATAGACTAATGCTACTATTTGTCAACAAATAGTAGACTAATACTCTAATGCTATGTCATAATGCCTAAGTCATTCACCTCACTTTTTCTTATCATGTAGGCATTCTGCCATCTTACATCGTCACGAGAAGAAGAAGGGTGAGTATAGTACAATACAATATTTTAAGGGGGATAGGGAGAGATGTATAGAGACTATACCCATATAATTTTGTTACAGTATATTGTTCTATTTTTATTATTAGTTATTGTTATTAATCTCTTACTGTGCCTAATTTATAAATTAGTTTTTATCATAGATACACATTTATAGGAAAATATATAGTGTGTATAGGGTTTGGTACTATCCATAGTTTTAGGCATCCACTGGTGGTCTTGCAATGCATCTCCATGGATACAGGGAGACTCTGTACACAAATGTTTATAGCAGCTTTATGCATAGTTGCCAGAACTCCTTACTGCTCCTTCCCCATGAGTAAAGGGATTTATTCGTTTATCCCTCTCGGCCTCCCAGCTACAATGGGTTTTTACCTTAAGGTGGGTAAGAGGGGTTCCTGCAGCAGCAGCCACCTCCCTTTCCCTGGGGAACTTCCTGCCCATCTTCTGTCTGCTCCTCAAGCTTTTTTTTGTAAGACCTGGTTGTGGTCTGTGGAGAATACTTTGTGAATGAATATGAAGTCCATTTGCATTCACAGCTCTTAGGGATTCTGTACTCTCATACTTGCTCACACTTGGCCTTTATCAACTCATTAAAAAATTTAGCTGCATTATTTTTGTCTTCTTTTATGGTTCCTGGTGTGTCTTCCTCCCATGTTCTGCCACAGGTGAGCTGGTGTTACACCTTGTCTCTCCTGGGTCGGCCTCATTTTTATTTGGATTTCTGACTACTTTTTGCCCTAAAATCTCAGCTCTCGGCTGGGTTGAAATACAACTGCGATTCTGTGCTTTGTCTGGTCTTTTTGAGTTGACAGGGTAGGAGTGACACTGGTCGTAACTTTCTACATTGTAAGCAGTAGTGAAACTCTGGCTGCAGTTGTTTCTAATCAGTCAAAAAGCTAAAGTTGTTGTCTCCCAGAAAGTATTTATGGATTTTTTGTTGTTTTGTTTCATACAATGTAGTTAAAGTTTCTTGACTAGAGTTACTTGAGGCAATCTCAATACTATCACGTCATTTATTTTGAAAATCTTTGAACTAAAATAAGAATTTTCTTACATTAAAAGCTTTTTCTTGCTAACTGTCATATTATTTTACTTTTTGAGGAAAATGAGTGTAGAATAAAACTTTTAAGATGAATGTTTCTTTGTTTGATTTGACATTTAAACATGGTATAATCCTTCAGTAGAAGAGTCTTGCTCAGCATAAAATATTTTAAAATAAATGAATCATTGTATATTAATGTTAATTTGAAGAGTAAATGATTCCAATTTTAGATTTTTTTTAAACACTAAAACAATGACCTCTCCTTTCTGGCCACTCCTGGCTCTGATGCTCTTTTCCTTCCATCCTGTTTGCTTTAGGGCCCTCAAGTTTGCCTCTTCTGGTGAGGCTGCTTCAGGCACCGTCCTCGTGCCTCATTCAGCTCTGCTGAGTGAAGTTTTCACAAGCACAGCCTTGATAGTCCTTCTCTAGCCTTTCTCTTTCTTCCTAAGTTCAACAATCACATTCAGTTTCATCCGTGAGCCCTTGCATGTTCATTTTTTGCTATTTCTTTATGGTCTTATCTCTTTAAAACGTTTAATTGTTGCCATAATAACATGTTAGTCACCATTTTGTCCTACTCTGTGGCAAAGTTTTATTGAGTTACTTTTCTTTGCTGTTGCTTTGTTTCTTTACAACCTCCCTCACCATTTGTACGTTTCTACTTAATTCCTATTTAAGTTCTCTTTACATCATTACTCACCTTAAATATGAATACTCTTTTAAATCAACTATTAGTTGGAAATTCGTGTAAGAAAGGCTTCTGGGCTACTTTCCAGGAGTGTGAGAATTCTCTTCCAAAGTAATGTTAGGTCTGAGAGTTCTTTTGCCCTTTCTTGCACCCCAGCCAATTGAGACTGGTACTGTCAGGCTGCTCATTGAGTTTCTCTCTTTTACCTCTTGAAACAGTGGAGGATGCAAGTTCTGAGGCAGAGATGCTGTGGCAGAGTTAAATTGCTCTGCATGAGAAGGGGCTCAGAGTAAATGAGATGGAAATAGAGAAATCCAGGAGGAAGGAGACAGAGACAGCTGTGGCCATACGCTGAGATGTGCGTGGGAGGAGAAAATGAGAAGAGAGGATAGGACCCCTTCTCCAGGCCTCCTGCAGTAAACAGATATACAATGGGATTTTTTTCCAAGGAAATGCCATGTGTTTTGTAACCATGTCCTGGGAATTTTCATCAGAATTATTGAAAGCACAGTATTCTTGTAGAGGTTACATGTCTTGTGGAAGATAGTGGTGAAGGGCATAGGTTTTGTGTCAAGTTGTGGGCAGTTGAGGCAGAACAAAATCAGCTTTCTCAAACCTTGGTCCTGACTTTGACCAGTTGTGGTTATGCATGATGTTCACTCCAACCACCGCCCTGTGTCTCCCAGTCATGATCTGTCTTCCACTCCCAACCCAAGACATCTTTCATTCAGAAACATTTTCCACAACTTCTATGGCCAAAAGTCAAAAGATTAAAAATTATTCATTTCAAGTGGAAATACGTAATTAACAATTATTTCTATGCTATTTTTATAGCACTAAAGTCACATTGCTACTTTATAAATGGTGTATATTACAAGTTTTATATGTATAAAACTTTATATGCTCATAAAATTAGCATAACCTTTATGATTCAACCAGTTATTCCAAATGTATCTATTAGTTAAAGTTTTTGTTTGAAATAAAATTACAGGCTCAAAGAAATATAACATCTCCCTCTCTCTTTTTTCCAATGTGTATAAAACACTGTAGCAAACAT
The DNA here is from genome assembly GCF_029289425.2 of Pan paniscus. NCBI lineage: Eukaryota > Metazoa > Chordata > Mammalia > Primates > Hominidae > Pan > Pan paniscus. The sequence continues at coordinate 135,476,067 of NC_085926.1, read as the reverse complement.
AGGAAGCTATTACAGTTTTCAAAACTATATCTTTCATAATTTACAGCAGACCAAATCAAAATTAACCTCTTTGTGCACTTCCTGGGTAGGTTTCTGCAGACCTTCAGAACATGCTGCTGAAATTCTAGGACTACACAGCAGAGACTCTTGGGACAAGAATCTGTGCCAAGAGGCTTCTCCAAAGCAGAATTCACTTTATATCTCTGTACTAGGGAATGTCGATGCCAGTTGTCCATCAGGGGGATTTAGAAAAGCATTCGGGGGATACTTTTTTGGAAAACAGGTTATTCTAAGAGTGACTTAGAATGTGTCCTCTGTCGTACCATAAAGCAAGTATAGTGTCCTGGCTCCATGAAATCAGAAGTTGGTGCTCCAAATCCACAGGGAAGGGAGCATGCAGGGACCACAGGAAACTCAGAGTGACAGGGCCCCTAACTCTGCAAATACAGTGCCTATGGTACTTCGACAAAGCCTAGAAGTTGGAAGCCAGCATTTGTCTCACCCTTGATAGTAGGGTCTATGAAAATTTGCAACCATTATACACTATAAAATAGGATCATTATGTCACATATAACACCAGTATAATAGTAGAGAAAATGTTTGTAATAGAAATGACTGGGTCATCTTGAAATGAAGACAAAACTCTTTTCATATAGAATTCTGTTAAAATAAAAATACGACTCTTCCCAGCCCCCAAGGAAGGGATGATGTTATTACAATGTTTAAATATAGTAGTTTGGGGGTATAGGAGGCAGAGAGAGTAACTGGATGTAGTCATTCTGTCAATTAATTGTTGCATTTTAAAGTACATGAAAATGAAACTGATTTTTAACTAAATTTACATACATGAATTGGAAGGATGAACTGGATTGGGGTAGAAAGATACTGGGGAACGGGAGGGCTGGTATCCCCAGCAAGGAAAGCAAAATGGGCAAAAAGGCAAGAGTGGGCATGGCTGAGGTGAATACAGGGAATTACACAAAGCTGTTTGCAGAGAAAGCAGGATGTTATGTTGGAGCAAGACAGCAGAAGCTCTTTAGTGTGGTGCTTGGAATTAAGCTCAGAAGGTTGAACTGAAAGAGGCAGAGAGACAGGAATGGATGAAACCAGGGATCATCTACACTGAGAAGTCAAACTGAGGCCTGCGGTGGTTTGAGCGTGCGCCAGGGTGCTGGCTATGGGAATGGAGAGTAAGGGGCACATCTGAGAGGCATTTCAGAAAAGGAATAATGGGATTTTGTGATAAATTGGTTATATGGGTTGAAGAAAAAGACTAAAGTGAAAGATGTCTTCAAATTTTTTCAACTTGGAGACCAGAAGAGTTCTGGTGCCCTTGAGTGAAATGGTAAAGCTGAAAAAAATTCAGTGTGAAAGAAAATGAAGAAAAGGAGTAAGGCTGTGTTTTAGTCCCATTGAATTTGGTGTGACTGTTGAGTATCCAAGTGGAAAGTATTAAGAGGCCTAAAAATGGGAATGTTCCATGAAGGTGGGAGGTCAGGATAGAAGCTGTAGCTCTAAAAGTCGTCAACATCAAATCCATACAGATAAAAGTGGATGAAATCTCAGAGTGAGAATAAAGACGTAAGTTCTGACTCTAAGAATTGGGAATTGGTGCTACATGAGTTTTTTATGTAGTTATTTTTGGCAGCCAGTTCTACATTTCATTCAGTCGGTGATAACAGTAAGATTGGGAAAACATATTTCCTGTTTTTCTATAGGTTTTCAATTATTTCTCTAGTCAAATTTATCCATTACCATCAAGAGACTATATTTGTTTTAGTGATGAACTTTCCTCTAGCAGGCACTAAAAAAGAGTCCTGTCTGGCTGTAGATTTTTTTAAATGCGACAAACACAACCCATTTTCCCCCTTAATTTTCAATTCTGAGCTTTCTGACGATGAACTGCACTGTGGTAGAAGAGAGAGGAGGAAGGCGTTGGGTAGAGACAGATCTTTTTATAAAGATCAGCAATTCTCCATGCTTTTATCCCAGGCAAAGATTACATTTAACACCCAGGGGTCTCTGCTGCCTCAGATCCTTTTCAGAATGAGTGGCTGTGGCACTGCAGATAGTTTGGGGTGTCCTTTCATATTTTGACAGTATTAAATATATCCTAGTGAGCCATAAATCTGTGATTTATCTAAGAATAAATCATTAATAAGGGACCACTTCTTTTACATTGGACACTGCATTATATTAAACAGACAGAGTTTCTAAAAAATACAAAATGTGTCAGACAACCATTTTTAATGAATATAACTTAAAATTCCTCTTTCTTTAAAAGAAAGCTATTTCTTTTTAATAAGGAAAAACTGGGAGATTGCTGAGTTTTGCTGGCTATTGTGTATATTTACTCTTTCAGCAATGGAGAAAGCTAAGGTTCTACTCATATTTTTCGGTATCCATGTTGCATATTAGGGAAGGAAATGGAAAAGAAAAATAAAGGAGAGAGCCCTTAGGGGCTAAGTTTGGTGGAAGTATGCAGGATAGGGCCCAGGTGTGGACTAAATTTGTTCATGCCTATGTTAGTATTTCATACCACAACATGTTTAGTGTCATCTCAGGGGTTGAGTTGGCCTCATTTTCTGTGGTATCCCTGGTGCTTACCATAGTATCTGAAACAGCTGGTGGTGCTCAGCAACTATCTGCTGAATAGACATATATTGTGTGCTGAAATGACATGATTATGTCTTAAGCATTCAGATTCTGTCTTTGGCTATTCTAATTTACTAAAAATGTGATCTCTTTACCACTACCAGGCTGGAAGCAAATCTGGGAAACAGAAAAGATTTTAGATACAAAGATGTATCTATTTTTTCACCCAAAGCATAGAATGTTTTACAAACAATTATACCTCTAAGGAAGGCATTGGTATGTTCTGTTTAGATTTGTTTTCATTAATGGATTAATAGATTTCAGTGATGGGCAATGAAAAGGAGGGTGTAGGTGTATGCAGAGAGGAACCTAATTCCTTTAGAGGCTTTAATCTGTTTTAGAGAGCTGACTATCCATAAAAATGAATAAATGTATCAACTGCATATAGATGTAAAATGTGAACAGCTGAAGATAGATATAAACATGATGGAGATGTCTGTTTCTGGTAATATAATGAAACAAAATATTTTGAGAATCTGTCCAGTGCACCAGAAAATGCTGGATAAAATGTTTAAATATATGTAATCCATAGCTAAGCTAGCAAAAATAGAAGGAAAATACTTAAGGCCAAAAGTAATAAAGCAATTATTCCTGAAAGGTGAGAAATGAGCCAATGGCCACCGTGGATATCTGCCTATTCCAGACAAATTAGAGCTTCAATTTTCGGGGCTGATCCTGGGAACAAAGGCAAAACTTAATATTACACGTTGGAAAGTCAGATCAGAAATCCCTGTCTAAATCGTTGTTTCCCAAGGAATGGCACTCAGAGAAAAGATAAATTGGAGAAGGGAGGATAAGGAAGTTGCCCTACAAAGGGAAAAAAAAAGGAAAATTTTCCCGACTCTAAATAAAAAGTATCTTCCTTAAGAATGTATAACCATAAATTGGTCCTCTCATAGGTGTGGGACCAAAATTTACACTATTTGTGTGAGCCAAAAAAAGAAAAAAAATCAAACTAAGCATTTGATTGAAAGTACTCTCTGGTTGGTAATGCTCTGAGACACTGTGTAGAAAAGCACACCTTAAACCCAAGCCTCAAATGACTCCCCCATATAAAATTGAATAAATGCAAACTTACAATTTAAAAAAAGACCTTCAGAAAGAAACTAGGCACCATGAGTGAGAAACTTTTTACTCAATCACAAACAGCAAGATAAGACCATAAAGACCTCAGATTTTCTAATCACAGGCACAAAAATATAAACTAAACTTGCATAAATATTTAAAGAACTAAAAGAGAAAATTTAACCTAAAGCCATGAAAGAAAAAAAACCCAGAAGAAATAAGGAGGGAGGTTTCAAAAAAGAAAACATAGAACTTCCCAAAATAGAAATATAATCATTGAGGTTGAAAAATAACAAATGTGTTAAAAGGCCAATTAGACAGAGTTGAATAAAGAATTAATGAAATGGAAAAGAAATGTGAAAAATTGCCCAGAATGTAGTGCAGAGAGGCAAAGAGATGAAGTAACAAACATCAAATCAGAGTCCCAGAGGGGAAAAACTGAGTTAATGGGAAAAAGCAACATTTAAGGAGATAATATATGAGAATTTACTGCTTTGATGAGAGATAAAAATTATCTCTCACAAAATAAATAAAAACAAATCTGTTTGTACACATTACAGTGAAGCTAAAGAATACCTAAGAAGAAGAAGAGAGAATCTTTAATGCAGCCAGTGAGAAAAGATCAGTTACTTATAAAGGAATGATAATTAGACAGGTGTTGGACTAGGGTTAGACACAACAGGTTCACAGAGTATAAAATTTAAGGAGATACTCTCCAGTTCAACAGCAATAAGGACCCAAAACTCTTATGAGAGAGGAGTGGCTTTCTCCTTTAAGAACAGAAAATTACTCCTTCTCAATTTAAAAATGATACTTACAGCAACTGATATTGCCAAAGAGCTATAAAATTTTGTCCCTTGTACCTTCTGCCAAGTCATCCTTAAGAAAAAGTGTTTAAAATCATTTAGAAAAATACTTTTATGGTTGTGGGAATGAGAAGATGAGACAATGTGTAGCAATCACTGTGAAGGAAACTACAAGGTTTGTAGATCCAAATTTGATACAAAATTTGTTAGATTTCCCAGAATCAGAAAAACTTCACCAAGCCACAAAAATAAAAGCTCAAAATGAAATACACAGATATGTTTTACTCCAACCAATATATAAAATGAAGTTTCTTGACACATATGCTGCTATGTTCAAATTCTCTGTCCAGAGACAGAGTTCAAATTAAAATTCTCTGTCCAGATACCACTAATTAACTATAGCACTCTACTGAGACAGCTCAGACATCTCAAAAGCTCTTTAATACAGGGCTCCTGACAGGAGTCATTAATGGTTTCCAGTTCACCAATGTATCTCTAGCACCTAGGACAGTTCTTGAAGCCTTCTTTGTGCTCAGTTACTATTGTAGACAGATTAATGAATTGAATTTGACAAATAAGATTAAATGTATTTGCCACAATCAGGGTAGTGATTAATAATAATGAATAATGATACGAGAAGGCTAACCTTTTTTTCCAATCCACCTCCTCAGAATAGACGGGTTCTGAGACATTAAGGGCTTCCTGGTCTGGGAATATGACGTCCCATTGGGAAAAAATGGGCATAAACCTGTCCCATAAATAGGCTGGGAATGGCCTTGTGTGTTTCTGGGGTTAGTTGATGAAACTGAAAAGTAGTTATTGGAGGTGATGTCTGTGGATAACTTTGGCTAGCCCCTTTTCCTAATTCGAATTTGCCCATCAATTTTCTCCATTGAGCATCAAACCATAAGAACTAGTAGATAGATGGAGACTAGTGTGAACCAGGTTCATGTCTACCAGGCCAGTCGAAGAGCAAAAGAGTAGGACTTTTCCTTCTCTAGGCTTGATAAGTGCCTGGGAACTAGTGATGAGAAAGTCATGAGTTGAGAATTGAGAATCAGAAAAGCGCACTGATACACTTAGAAATCTGTGTATCCTTTCAAGGAAGAGCAGCATCAGCTTATGTGCACATTCCTGGAAGGACCTGCCCATCTCCATGTCCAAGATGGCTGAGGGCACACCGAGGCTGGAAAATTCTAGCTTTTCCAGCTGAGTTGATCAGAAAGAAGAAAGGTTCCATCTTGCTACTTCAGCCAGAGACTGTGTATTAAGCTCTTCTTACATTGCTATAAAGAAATACCTGAGACCAGGTAATTTATAAAGAAAAGAGCTTTAATTGGCTCACAGTTCTGCAGGCTGTGTAGGAAGTATGCTGCCAGCATCTACTTGGCTTCTGAGGAGGCCTCAGGGAGCGTTTTAGTTTTGTTTTGTTTTGTTTTTTATTGAGATGGAGTCTTGCTCTGTCACCCAGGCTGGAGTGCAGTGGCGCAATCTCGGCTCTCTGCAAGCTCCGCCTCCCGGGTTCACACCATTCTCCTGCCTCAGCCTCCTGAGTAGCTGGGACTATAGGCGCCCGCCACTATGGCCGGCTAGTTTTTTGTATTTTTAGCAGAGACAGGGTTTCACCGTGTTAGCCAGGATGGTCTCGATCTCCTGACCTCGTGATCTGCCCGCCTCGGCCTCCCATAGTGCTGGGATTACAGGAGTGAGCCACCGCGCCCGGCCAGGGAGCTTTTACTCATGGTGGAAGGTGAAGGGGAACAGGCATGTCACATGGCCAGAGCAGGAGCAAGAAAGAGGCAGGGGAGGGGCCACACACTTTAGACCACCAGTTCTTGTGAGAACTCATGCATTCACTATTGTGATGAGAGCACCAAACCATGAGCGATCCACCCTCATGACCCAAAACCTCCCACTAAGCCTCATCTCCAACATTGTAGATTATAATTCAACATGAGATTTACAGGGAACATCGTCCAAACTATATCAGACTGACAACTTTCTGAATGATATACCACCAGTCCATCGGTCTTGAGATTGCCATAACTTAAGATCACCAGCTAGATCTGAGTTCTAAAGGTGGACAAAACTGATGATACATTTAAATAAAGTCAGTAGACAAAAGGATAAAGGAAAAACCAAAAGCCCAAAATGGGAAGTTCCGATGGAATGGAACCGCTGGATGGGACGATCGCACATGCACAAAAAAATGCAGCAATTATAGAGCTTTAATCATAGCAGTGAAATAATTTCTAGAAGAAAGACATGAATTAAAACTAGTAAGAGGAACTGAGTAAGAGGATGATCACTATTGAGACTCAAATTGGTAGTCTAGAAGATAAAGTAGGGGGAATGTTTCCCCCAGCAAAAAGACAGAGAAGAAAAAATAAAGATCTAGGGTTCAGAACCAGAAGTTCTAACATAAAAATAATAAAAATTCCAGAAGGAGAACCAAAGAACACATGGCGAAGCAATAATTAAACAAATAATAAGAAAAAATATCCCTGAGCTGAAGGCAGACATAACAGACTGAATCCATAAATTCAAGTTTCAGGCAGGATTAATAAATAAGAATACACGTATGCACATTCTAGAAAAAGTCCTGAACTTAAAAGATAATGAGAACACCTTACAAACTTTCAAACAGAGAAAATTTTTTTAAACTGAAAAAGAATCAGAGTGGATCAGACTGGAAGACAGAAATGGTTATGTAATATCTGTAGATCATGCGAAAAAAATGACTGCAACCCAGGGATTCCAGTCCTAGCCAAGATATCATTTACCTATCAGGGTAAAAGAAAAATATTTGCTGAAATCCAAGAAGTCAGAGTATACACTGTCTGCATATATATCTGAATAAAATGGTTGAGAAAGAATTCTAGCCAAACAAATGAGCAGAGCAGAGACCTACTAAAAGAGAAGATGAAGAAAGAAAATGAGAGCAGCAAGCAATGAACCGTGCCATGTGTGTAGCTTAATTTAAATATATAATTTCGGTGTGAATGCTGATGTTTGTAACTACCAAATTAGGATTTTCAAAATAAAAGAGACATACTTCAAGAGAAAATGTAAACAAAATCTGGAATTTCAGCAAAACGTAGGAAATGGGCTTGAGGTATGGGAGTAAAAGCATTCTAATTTGACCTCATCTGGAAGGGGGAAGTAAAAAAGTAAAACTTATTCTGTCTCATTATATTGGGATGGAGGAGGACAGTGATGGACGTGAGCACATTGGTGGTAGAAAGAGTTGGCATCTATAGAACAGTAGCACAAAATGTGTATTTTATATGTGTCATAAAAGTGTAATTAAAGTGTAATAGAACATGCAAATTAATATATGAAAAAATAGTAATAGCATCACATTAGAACTAATAATGAAAAGTAAAAGGAGAAAGTGACAAATGAGATAAAGAGTATATATAAAATTGCTTGAAATAAAATTAAGTATATCAGCTTTTATTCCAAATGTAAATAAACTATTAGGTTGGTGCAAAAGTATAATTGCAGTTTTTACCATTAAAGGTAAGTAAAAGCGATGGCAAAAACCGTGATTAGTTTTGCACCAACCTAATAAATCTTCCTCATAGGAGACACTACTAGACTGGGTTTAAAACACCGAGCACTACACATCCTTTGTTTTGCTTTAAATTTTTTTATTTTTTAAATAATTTATTTTATATTACTTGACATTTAAAGTGATAAAGACCATTTGGGGTAAAGGGGATGTACCTTTGTTGGGGGGGGTGAAAAATGCAAGGCAAATTAAAACAAATATTAATACCAGGTAGGGTGGAATATAAGAATAATTATGTTAAATAGGTTAAAAAGGATGTTATATGATTATAAAGGTAGAGTTTTCAAAAATCACAAAAACTCATAAAGCTATATACACTAAACAATGTATCAGCCAGAGAGATATAGATATAATTCTTTATAACTAAAGAATAACTATAACTAAAATGTTATTTTTAACATTTTAGTTGGAAAAAGGTTAGACTTATTGAGGGGTTTCGTAGTACAAAGAGTTCCTATCTACCCTTCATCCAGCCTTCCCCATGTGACCATGGTACAACTATCAAAAATGAGAAATTAGCATTGGCATAATACTATTAACTAAACTACAGACTTTATTTAGTTTTCACCAGTTTTTCCACTAATGTTCTTTGCATGTGTGTAGTGTGTCTGTTCAGCATCTAATCCAGGATACCACACTGCCAGTTAGTTGTCGGATTTCACTAGTCTCCAGTTGGTGCTAATTTCTCAGTCATTTCTTGTCTTTCTTGACCTTGACACGTTTGAGGAGTACTGACCAGGTACTTCATAAACTGTCTCCCAAGTTGGGTTCGTTTGATGTTTTCTTGTGATCAGATTCAAGTTACGGATTTTGGGGAATTTGCCCTCCTCAGTACCTCATATCAGTGGGTATATGATGTTGATATTTTTTTTACTGGTGATGTTAACCTTGATCACTTGGTTAAAGTGGTGTCTGACAGATTTTTTCCACTCCAACCTTACCATTTTTTCTCTTTAAAATTAATAAATATGCCGGGCGCGGTGGCTTACGCCTGTAATCCCAGCACTTTGGGAGGCCGAGGCAGGCTGATCACGAGGTCAGGAGATTGAGACCGTCCTGGCTAACACGGTGAAACCCCGTCTCTACTAAAAATATGAAAAATTAGCCAGGCGTGGTGGTGGGCGCCTGTAGTCCCAGCTACTTGGGAGGCTGAGGCAGGAGAATAGCCGGCGTGAACCTGGGAGGCGGAGTTTGCAGTGAGCCGAGATCAGGCCACTGCATTCCAGCCTGGGCAACAGAGCAAGACTCCGTCTCAAAACAAACAAACAAACAAACAAAAATTAATAAATATTTGGGAGGAAGATAACTTTGAGGCTACTCAGATAATCCCATTTCTCATTAAACTTTCACCTACTAATTTTAGCATTCATTGGAGGATATTGCGTGCATTGATTATTACTGTAGTGTTTTTTTAATGGTGGTTTTCTATTTTCTTCATTCCTTCTACATTTATTAATTGAAATTCTTGTGAAGAACTTTTCTTGATCCTCTATTTATTGATTCAACCATTTATTTGTATCAGTATGGATTCATGGATATTTATTTTATTTTCTGATCCATTATCCAACACTATCATTTGTTCAAATTATTCCATATTTGCTCATTAGGAGGTCCACCAGATTGGCTTCTATGTCCTTTTGACATGACTATACTTTTAATTTTTGTTTAAGTTTTAGCACTTAATTTTTGACGTGACAAGATGCTTGTATGCTCTTGTCCATACCCCTGGACTTGACCATTTCTTCAATGAAAGCCTGGTTCCTTATATTAGAGGATTGTATGTAAAACCAAGATCTCAGCACTAGATATGCTTGTTGCTTCTAAGGTGTCTCTACTTCTAGACAGACCTGGAAAACATATAAATATATATTAACACATACGTCTATATTTATTTATTTATTTATTTTACTTTAAGTTCTAGGGTACAGGTGCGCAACGTGCAGGTTTGTTACATATGTATACATGTGCCATGTTGGTGTGCTGCACCCATTAACTTGTCATTTACATTAGGTATATCTCCTAATGCTTTCCTTACCGCCCCCACCCCCAACCCCACGACAGGCCCCGGGGTGTGATGTTCCCCTTCCTGTGTCCATGTGTTCTCATTGTTCAATTCCCACCTATGAGTGAGAATATGCAGTGTTTGGATTTTTGTCCTTGCAATAGTTTGCTGAGAATGATGGTTTCCAGCTTCATCCATGTCCCTTCAAAGGACGTGAACTCATCCTTTTTTATGGCTGCATAGTATTCCATGGTGTATATGTGCCACATTTTCTTAATCCAGTCTATCATTGATGGACATTTGGGTTGGTTCCAAGTCTTTGCTATTGTGAATAGTGCTGCAATAAACATACGTGTGCATGTGTCTTTATAGTAGCATGATATATAATCCTTTGAGTATATACCCAGTAATGGGATGGCTGGGTCAAATGGAATTTCTAGTTCTTTATCCTTGAGGAATTGCCACACTGTCTTCCACAATGGTTGAACTAGTTTACCGTCCCACCATCAGTGTAAAAGTGTTCCTATTTCTCCACATCCTCTCCAGCACCTGTTGTTTCTTGAATTCTTAATGATCGCCATTCTAACTGGTGTGAGATGGTATCTCATTGTGGTTTTGATTTGCATTTCTCTGATGGCCAGTGATGATGAGCATTTTTTCATGTGTCTGTTGGCTGCATAAATGTCCTCTTTTGAGAAGTGTCTGTTCATATCCTTTGCCCACTTTTTGATGAGTTTTTTGTTTTTTTTCTTGTAAATTTGTTTGAGTTCTTTGTAGATTCTGGATATTAGCCCTTTGTCAGATGAGTAGATTGCAAAATTTTTCTCCCATTCTGTAGGTTGCCTGTTCACTCTGGTGGTAGTTTCTTTTGCTGTGCAGAAGCTCTTTAGTTTAATTAGATCTCATTTATCAATTTTGGCTTTTGTTGCCATTGCTTTTGGTGTTTTAGACATGAAGTCCTTGCCCATGCCTATGTCCTGAATGGTATTGCCTGGGTTTTCTTCTAGGGTTTTTATGGTTTTAGGTCTAACATTTAAGTCTTTAATCCATCTTGAATTAATTTTTGTGTAAGGTGTAAGGAAGGGATCCAGTTTCAGCTTTCTACATATGGCTAGCCAGTTTTCCCAGCACCATTTATTAAATAGGGAATTGTTTCCCCATTTCTTGTTTTTGTCAGGTTTATCAAAGATCAAATGGTTGTAGATATGCGGCATTATTTCTGACGGCTCTGTTCTGTTCCATTGGTCTATATATCTGTTTTGGTACCAGTACCATGCTGTTTTGGTTACTATAGCCTTGTAGTATAGTTTGAAGTCAGATAGCGTGATGCCTCCAGCTTTGTTCTTTTGGCTTAGGATTGACTTGGCAATGTGGGCTCTTTTTTGGTTCCATATGAACTTTAAAGTAGTTTTTGCCAATTCTGTGAAGAGAGTCATTGGTAGCTTGATGGGTATGGCATTGAATCTATAAATTACCTTGGGCAGTATGGCCATTTTCACAATATTGATTCTACATACATCTATATCTAGATACACAGATCGATCGATCGATAGGTAGATAGATAGATATTCACCTGTTGAAGGACCCATGGGTAGTTTCCAGTTTTTGGTGATTATAAATAAAGCTGTTACTGTATAAGCATTTACATACAGGTTCTGGTTTGAAAATACATATTATTTTGCTAGTTATATATTCATACATACACATATAAACATACATACAGTTTTGAAAAAAAAAACACAAGTTCGTATTAAAATTTTCAACTCTAATCTAGCACCAAACAGTTTATTCTAGCATTTGTAATTTGCTTATAGTTTCTTCCTCTAACAGTAAGAATACTGCTTTTTGTAATCTAAAATATATTTATGTATTTGTTATACGTAAAGTAGTTTCAGACTTGCTAACCCATACTTTCCTGAGAGACAAGTTGACCAACTAGAGCACAGCATTGGTATACAGTTCTTCTTTATTTTAGCCTTAACAGTACCCAGTGAAAACACCCTTTTGCAAACTTACTTAGGTCAGTTCCTTTTTTGTCTCATCCCCTTCAGCGTGGCTAAGTCACTTATTGTAATATGGTTAGATTCACTTGTTATAGTTTGCATTTCATCTTGGGTTTCGCTGACATCTTGTTTTATTTTTAAAATTTGCATACAGTAGAATTCACTCTTTGAATGAACTCTTTTGCCCATTTAGTATTTAACAAATGCATAAACCATATATCCACAAGTACAGTTACACAAAACAGCTCCATTGATCAAAAAATACCCTTGTGCTGCTGTCCCTTTGTAATCACTTTCATCATTCCCAGTTTCAATTGTTTAAATTCCTTACAGATTCTGGATATTAGACTTTTGTTGGATGTATAGTTTGCAAATATTTTCTCCCATTCTGTATGTTATCTGTTTACTCTGTTGATAATTTCTTTTGCTGAGCAGAAGCTCTTTAGTATAATCAGGTCCCACTTGTCAATGTTTGTTTTTGTTGCAATTGCTTTTGAGGACTTACTCATAAGTTATTTCCCAAGGCTGATGCCCAGCATGGTATTTCCTTGTTTTTCTTATAGGATTCTTACAGTTTGAGGTTTTACATTTAAATCTTTAATTCATCTTCAGATCATTTTTATGTATGGTGAAAGGTAAGGGTTCAGCTTCATTCTTCTGCATATGGCTAGCCAGATATCCCATCACCATTTATTGAATAGGGAGTTCTTTTCCTATTGCTTATTTTTGTCAACTTTGTTAAAAATCAGATGGCTGTAGGTATGCAGCTTTATTTCTTGGTTCTCTATTCTGTTCCATTGGTTTATGTGTTTGTTTTCGTACCACGACCATGTTGTTTTGGTTACTATAGCCTTGTATTATAGTTTGAAGTTGGGTAGTGTGATGCCTTTGGCTTTGTTCTTCTTTCTTAGAAGTGTCTTTGCTATTTGACCTCTTTTTTGGTTCCATATGAATTTTAGAATAGTTTTTTTCTTTAAGAATGTTGAATATTGGCCCCCCTCTCTTCTGGCTTTCAGAGTTTCTGCCGAGAGATCCACTGTTAGTCTGATGGGCTTCCCTTTGTGGGTAACCCGACCTTTCTCTCTGGCTGCCCTTAACATTTTTCCCTTCATTTCAACTTTGGTGAATTGGACAATTATGTGTCTTGGAGTTGCTCTTCTCGAGGAGTATCTTTGTGGTGTTCTCTGTATTTCCTGAATTTGAATGTTGGCCTTCCTTGCTAGGTTGGGGAAGTTCTCCTGGATAATATCCTGCAGAGTGTTTTCCAACTTGGTTCCATTCTCCCTGTCTCTTTCAGGTACACCAATCAGACATAGATTTGGTCTTTTCACATAGTCCTATATTTCTTGGAGGCTTTGTTCATTTCTTTTTACTCTTTCTCTAAACTTCTCTTCTTGCTTCATTTCATTCATTTGATCTTCAGTCACTGATACCCTTTCTTCCAGTTGATCAAATCGGCTACTGAAGCTTGTGCATTCGTCACGTAGTTCTCATGCCATGGTTTTCAGCTCCATCAGGTCATTTAAGGACTTCTCTACACTGGTTATTCTAGTTAGCCATTTGTCTAACCTTTTTTCAAGGTTTTTAGCTTCTTTGCAATGGGTTTGAACTTCCTCCTTTAGTTCGGTTTCAACTTCCTCCTTTAGTTCGGAGAAGTTTGATCGTCTGAAGCCTTCTTCTCTCAACTCATCAAAGACAAAGTCATTCTCCATTCAGCTTTGTTCCATTGCTGGTGAGGAGCTGCATTCCTTGGAGGGGGAGAGGCGCTCTGATTTTTAGAATTTTCAGCTTTTCTGCTCTGTTTTTTCCCCATCTTTGTGGTTTTATCTACCTTTGGTCTTTGATGACGGTGATGTACAGATGGGGTTTTGGTGTGGATGTCCTTTCCGTTAGTTTTCCTTCTAAGAGTCAGGACCCTCAGCTGCAGGTCTGTTGGGGTTTGCTGGAGGTCCACTCCAGATGCTGTTTGCCTGGGTATCAGCAGCGGAGGCTGCAGAACAGTGAATATTGCTGAACAGCAAATGTTGCTGCCTGATCGTTCCTCTGGAAGCTTCCTCTCAGAGGGTGTCAGTGTGAGGTGTCAGTCCACCCCTCCTGGGGGGTGCCTCCCAGTTAGGCTAGTTGGGGGTCAGGGACCCACTTGAGGAGGCAGTCTGTCCGTTCTCAGATGTCAAACTCGTACTGGGAGAACCACTGCTCTCTTCAAAGCTGTCAGACAGGGACATTTAAGTCTGCAGAGGTTTCTGCTGCCTTTTGTTTGGCTATTCCCTGTCCCTAGAGAATAAGTAGTTTTTTTCTAGTTCTGTGAAAAGTGACATTGTTAGACTTGATAGGAATATCATTGAATCTTTCTATTGCTTTGGAGAGTATGACCATTTTAGCAATATTAATTGTTCCAAACCATGAGCTTGGAATGTTTTTCCATTTGTTTGTGTTATCTGTAATTGCTTTTAGCAGTGTTTTGTAGTTCTTGTAGAGATATTTTACCTGTTCGGTTAGATGTATTTCTAGATTTTTTTTGTTTATGGCTATTGTAAATGGGAGTGTGTTCTGAATTTGGCATTCAGCTTGAACGTTATTCGTGTATAAAAATGCTACGGATTTTTGTATATTATTTTGTTTCCTGAAACTTTACTAAGTCATTTATCAGTTCAGGAGAGTTTTGGCATGGCCTATAGGGTTTTCTAGGTAGAGAGTCATATCATCAGTGAAGAGAGATAGTTTGACTTCTTTTCCTATTTGGATGCCTTACATTTCTTTCTCTTGCCTCATTGCTCTGGCTAGGACTTTCAGGACTATGTTGAATAAGAGTGGTAAGAATGGGCATCCTTGTTTTGTTTTAGTTTTCCAGGGGAATGCTTCCAGCTTTTGCCCATTTAGTATGATGTTGGCTGTGGGTTTGTCACAAATGACTCATTATTTTGAGATATGTTCCTTCAATATCTAGTTTCTTGAGGGTTTTTATCATGAAGGAGTGTTGGATTTTACTAAAAGTTGTTTTTCCTGTGTCTATTCAGATGATCATATAGTTTTTGTTTTTATTTCTGTTTATTATGCATGTATTGATTTGTGTTTGTTGAACTGGTCTTGCATCCCAGGAATGAAGTCTACTTGATCATGGTGAACTAATTTTTTGATGTGCTGCTGGATTTGGTTTGCTAGTACTTTGTTGAGCATTTTTGCGTCATCAGGGTTATTGGCCTGCAGTTTTCTTTTTTCACTGTGTCTTTGCCAGGTTTTAGTATCAAGGTGACGCTGGCTTCATAGAATGAGTTAAGGAGGAGTCCCTCCTCACCTTTTGGAAGAGTTTCAGTAAGATTGGTACCAGTTCTTCTTTGTACATCTGGTAGAATTTGGATGTGAATCCTACTTTTTCAGGGCTTTTCTGATTGGTAGGTTTTTCTTGCTGATTCAATTTTGGAACTTGTTATTAGTCTGTTCAGGGTTTCAATTTCTTCCTGATTCAATAGTAGGAGGTTGTGTGCTTCCAGGAATTTACCATTTTCCCTAGATTTTCTAGTTTGTATGCATAGAGGTGTTCATAATAGTATCTAGTGATCTTTTGTATTTTGTGGGATAGGTTGTAATGTCAACTTTGTTGTTTCTGGTTGTGCTTATTTGATTTTTCTCTCTTTTCTTTGTCAATCTAGTTAGCATTCTAGAAATCTTGTTTATTATTTCAAAAAACACACTTTTGGTTTCACTGATTTTTTTGTATGGATTTTTGGGTTTCAATTTTGTTCACTTCTGCTCTGATTTTAGTTATTTCTTGTCTTTTGCTAGCTTTGAGGTGAGTTTATTCTTGTTTTCCTAGTTTCTCTGTGTGATGTTAGATTGTTAATTTGAGATCTTTCTCATGTTTTCCTGTTAGCAGTGCTTTTGCTGCATCTTAGAGATTTTGGTATGTTGTGTCTCTGTTTTCATTTCTTTCAAAGAATTTTTTGATTTCTGCCTTAATGTTGTTGTTTACCCAAAAATCATTCAGGTGGAATTTGTTTAATTGCCATGTAATCGTGTGGTTTTAAAATATCTTGGTATTGATCTCTATTTTAATTGCACTGAGATCCGAGAGTATGGTTGGTATGATTTTGAGCCGAGATCATACCACTGCACTCCAGCCTGGGTGACAGCGAGACTCTGTCTCAAAAAAAAAAAAAAAAAAAAAAATTTATTGAAACATTCTTTATGGCCAAGCCTGTGGTCAGTCTTGGAGTATGTTCTGTGTGTAGATGAAAAGAATGTGTATTCTGTGGTTGATGGGTGGAGTATTCTGTGGATATCTACTAGGTCTAATTGGTCCAATGTCAAATTTTTAAGTCCAAAGTTTCTTTGTGAGTTTTCTGCCTTGATGAAGTAAGGCAGAATGTTGTCAGTTGGGTGTTGAAGTCCCCCACTATTATTTTGTGGCTGTCTATGACTTCTTGTAGGTCTAGAAGTACTCCTTTTATGAATCTGGCTATTCCAGTGTAGGGTGTGTAAGTATTTTGGCAAAGTCTTCTTGTTGAATTGAATCCTTTATCATTATATAATGCCATTCTTTGTTCCTTTTGACTTTTGTTGGTTTAAAGTCTGTTTTATTCGACATAAGAATAGTGACCCCTGCTCCTTTTTGTGTTCTGTTGTCATGATAGATCTTTCTTCAACCTTTTATTTTGAGCCTATGCGTATCATTATATGTGAGATGGGTCTCCTGAAGACAGCAGACAGATAGGTCTTTTTTTTTTTTTTTTTTTGTGAAGTCTTGCTCTGTCACCCAGGCTGGAGTGCAGTGGCACTATCTCGGCTCACTGCAAGCTCTGCTTCCTGGGTTCATGCCATTCTCCTGCCTCAGCCTCCTGAGTAGCTGGGACTACAGGCACCCACGACCACACCTGGCTAATTTTTTGTATTTTTAGTAGAGACGGGGTTTCACTGTGTTAGCCAGGATGGTCTCGATCTCCTGACCTCATGATCTGCCCACCTCAGCCTCCCAAAGTGCCAGGATTACAGGCATGAGCCACTGTGCCCGGCCAGGTCTTGTTTTTTTAATCCAGCTTTCCACTCTGTGCCTTTTAAGTGGGGTGTTTAGACCATTTACATTCAAGGTTAATATTGATATGTGAGGTTTTGATCCTATCACAAAGTTATTAGCCGGTTGCTTTGAAGTTGTTAGTTGGTTGCTTTGTAGTTTCTATTATGTGCTTGCTTTATAGGGTCTGTGGGCTGTGTACTTAAGCATGTTTTTGTGGTAGCAGATATCATTCTTTCATTTTCATGTTTAGAAATTACTTAAGGATCTCTCGTAAGGTTGGTCTAGTGGTTACTGCTATATTTTTAAAATGCTTTGCCAATCCAAAATCTCTGATGTCTCCTAGAAATTGCAGTTTTATCATTTGCATTTAGATCTAGATCACTTTTGAGTTAATTTTTATATAAGGTTTATAAGATTCAGGCCAAAGTTCATTGTTTTGCATGTGAATATCCAATTGTTTTGCACTCTTTGCTAAAATACTACTTTTGCTCCATTAAATTGTGTTTGTATCATTGTAAAAAATCAGTTGACTATATTTGCATAGGTCTATTTTGGAACTCTCTCTTCAGTTTCATTGATCTTTCACTAATATCACGCTGATTTGATTATTATAGCTCTACAATAATTCTTGAAGTTAGATAGTGTGAGTTCTCCAACTTGTTCTTTTTTAAAATTGTTTTTGCTGTTCGATTCCACTGTTTTTATATATATATTTTAGAATCATTTTGGGGATATCTGTGTAAAAGCTTACTGGGGTTTTGGCTGGGACCAAATTGGGGGAAATATATTTTTTAACAGTATTAAATCTTTCAATCCATGAACATAATACATCTCTTCATTTGTTTGGGTATTCTTTGATTTCTTTCACAAATATTTTCTGGTTTTCAGCATAGAGTTCCTGCACATAATTTGTTACATAATTATACATAAGTATATTTTTCTTTTTTGGTATAATTAAATGTAGACATTTTTATTTTAAATTCTAATTATTTACTGTTAGTATATAGAAATACAATTGAGTTTTTAAAATTGACTTGTGTTTTGGAAAACTCACAGTTTTAAAATGTATGGGTTTTTTTAAAGATTCTTTAGAATCTTCTACATAAGAAATCTTGGGAACTGTGGTTACAGAGAGTTTTATTTCTTTCTTTCCAAACTATGTGCTTTATTTTTTTCCTTTTAAGTCTTACTGGCTAAGAATGTCAGTATGGTGTTGAATAGAAGTGGTGAGAATGACATCCTTGCTTTGTTTCTGATCTTAGGGGAGGGGAGGATATTCAATTTTTCACCATTAAATATTATGTTTGTGTAGGATTCATACAAGTGTCCTTGATCATGTTATGTAAATTTTCCTTTTATCCAAGTCTAATCAGAGTCTTTACCATGAATGGATGTTGAATATTGTTCAATTTTTTCAACTATTTAATCAGGTGATTTTTCCTGCTTCAGTTTGTTAATGTGGCAAATCAGCCTTGCATTCCAGAGATAAATCCCACTTGGTTGTGATATAGTGCCCTTTTTATGCAATGTAATATTTGATTTGTTAATATTTGGTTGATGATATTTGCTTCTACATTCATGAGGGACCAAGATCTTCAGTTTTCTTTTCGTGTAATGTCTTTGTCTGGTTTTTAAATTATGGTAATGCTGGCTTCATTAAATGAGTTAAAAATTGATCTCTTCCATTTTCTGAATGATATTGTGTAGAAATAATATTTCATCCACAAGTATTTGGTGGAATTTATTAGTTGACACTATCTGGGCCTAAAGTTTTTTTGTTTACTGTTGCTGAAAGGATTTTCAATGACAACTTTAACTCCTTTAATAAACATAGGACACTCAGTTATCTATTCCTTTAATTTAATTTTAATAACTTGTGCTTTTCAAGAATTTGGTTAATTTTTATCTTAGTTCTCAAATGTATAGGCATAGAGTTTTTCATAATATTCTCTTAGTGTTGTGGGCTTTTGTTGTTGTTTTGTGTTTTTTAATGTCTGTGGACTTTGCAGTGATGGCCTCTTTTATATCAATAATTTTGTCCTTTCCTCTTTTTTCTTCCTCAAACCAGCTAGAAATTTATCAGTTTCACTGACAATTTTTTAAAAATAGCTTTTGGTTTCATTGATTTTTTCTTTTTTAAAAATTCATTTATTTCTGCTCTTTATTATTTCTTTTTTCTGTTTTCTTTGAGTTGGCATTTTCTCCTCTCTAATTTCTTAAGGTTGAAGCTTAGATTAGTGATTTGAGACTTTTCTTCTTTTCTAATACAGTTGTGCTGCATAACAACATTTTGGTCAATATGCATCAGTAGTCCCATAAGATTATAATGGAACTGAAAAATTCCTCTTCCCTAGTGATGTAGCCATCTTAAGGGCATAGCACTACATATTATTCATGTTTTTGTTGTGATGCTGATGTAAACAAACCTACTGTGTTGCCAGTAGTGTAAAAGTGTAGCAATACAATTATATATAGTACATAATACTTAATGAATGGCCGTGTTAGTGATTTTTCTGTTTACTATACTATACTCTTTTTCATTATGTTAGGGTGTACTCCTATTTAAAAAAAACTTAACTGTAAAATAGGCTCAGGCATGATCTTCAGAAGATACCCCAGAAGAAGGCATTGTTTTCATAGAAGATAGCAGCTCTCTATGCCTGTTACTGTCCCTCTAGACCTTCCAGTAGGACAAGATATGAAAGTGGAAGACTGTGATATTGATTCTGAGGCTGTGTAGGCCTAGGCTGGTGTGTCTTAGATTTTAACAAAACTAAGTATTTGTGTGTTTGTGTTTTAGTTTTTAACAAAAAAGTTAAAAGGTAAAAAAAGAAATAGAAAAAAGCTTATAGAATAAGGATAAAGAAAATACTTTTGTATAGTGGTACAATGTGTTTGTGTTTTAAGCTAAGTGTTATTACAAAAGTCAAAAGTTAAAAAGATTAAAAGCTTATAAAGCAATAAAAGATATGGTAACCTAAGTTTAATTTATTATTGAAAAATATTTTAAAATAAATTTGGTGTAGTCTAAGTGTACACTGTTTATAAAGTCTACAGTTGTGTACAATAATATCCTAGGTCATTACATTTACCACCACTTACTCACTGACTCACCCAGAGCAACTTCCAGTCCTGTAAGCTCTATTTATGGTAAGTGCCCTACACAGGTATACCGTTTTAAAAATCTTTTATACTGTATTTTCATTGTACCTTTTCTATGTTTACATATGTTTAGATACATAAATGCCATTGTGTTACAATTGCCTACAGTATTCAGTGCAGTAACATGCTGTACAGGTTTGTAGCCTAGGAGCAATGGGCTATGCTATATAGCCTAGGTATGTAGTAGGCTATACTATTTAGATTTATGTACACTCTGTGATGTTTACACTACAATGAAATTGCCTAATGATGCATTTCTTAGAATGTGTCTCTGTTGTTAAGTGATGCATGACTGTATAAGCTTTCAATGGTATACATTTCCCCAAGCAATACTTTAGCTACATTTGACAAATTTTGATAAATTGTAATTTCATTTTCATTCAATTCAAAATGAATTATTTCATAGCAAAATATAAGCTACCAATCCTAACTCAAGACATAGAAAATTTAAACCAATTATAAAAGAAGAGATTATATAAAATTGATCTGAAATCTGCCAGATAGTTTCAAAGCTGAGTTTTATTTAATATGTTTTAAAAAGATAATTCCAATATTATTAAAACTGTTCCAAACCATTTAGAGAAAGAAAGTGTTTGTAATTTATTTTATGACATAAATATAACCTTAGAAAAATAACTTTATTAAATGATGGAAAAAATAAATGTGCTAGACGCCATTCTCATTTGTCAAGACAAATACAAAAATGATATATAAAATATTATCCATTAGAATCCAGCAGTACATCAAAAGAAGATTATTTTATGATCAAGTAGGGTTTATTCTAGGAATGCATAGTTGGTCCTGTGCCTGATATTTATAAATGTAATTGATTAATGAGCACATTAAAGGAGAAAAATGTTATGATAATTTTAATAAATTTCAAAAATCACAATAAAATTCAGCAGCTATTCTTAATAAAAGCTATAGTTAAAGCTAGGAATATAAGAAAACTCCTTAAATATAATAAAAATTACTTATAAAAACTAACACCAAATTATTTACCAAAAACTAACATCACTTTTGGTGGTATAACACTAAAGCCATTTCCATTAAAATCAACACTGTTTTGGAAGTTCAGGTAAATTCAAAAGTAAAATAAAAATAATAAATATTACAAAAATAGAGTTTCCTTCAATTGATAACATTATTGTATACATATCACAAACAGAGTTTAGTAAAAGAACTACTAGCTAGTAATAGAGTTAATAGAGTAGCTTAATAAAAGATAAATATGCAAAGTTAACAGACTTATCTACTAGTTACAACAAACTATAAGAAATGATTCTATACACATAATGATACAAATGATAAAATGTTTGAAATAAATCTGGCATAAATGGTGTAGAATATATGCTCAGAGAAGTATCAAACCTTAATGAAAGATAAAATCTGATCAAACTGAAATGTACCATGTTCTTGGAAAAGAAGACTTAATATCACTCAAAATATCAATTCAATCAATTCTCATTTGTTCTTGTCTTGAAGAGTTGGCATGGGGGATCATGTTAACATTGCTATGGAAGAATAAGTGCCTGAGAATGGCCAAGATTATTATGAAATTAGATAATGTTCAGAAAGTTTGCCTCACATTGTTAAAAAATTAAAATAAAAAAAAATGAAAGATAAGATCCCAGAAATAGATGTTGATACATGAGTGAATTTATTTATTTATTTATTTTTATTATACTTTAAGTTCTAGGGTACATGTGCACAATGTGCAGGCTTGATACATAGGTATACATGTGCCATGTTGGTTTGCTGCACCATCAGCTCATCATTTACATTAGGTATTTCTCCTAACGCTATCCCTCCCCCAGTCCCCCACCCCACAACAGGCCCCAGTGTGTGATGTTCCCCACCCTGTATCCAAGTGTTCTCATTGTTCAATTCCCACCTTTGAGTGAGAACATGTGGTGTTTGGTTTTTCTGTCCTTGTGACAGTTTGCTGAGAGTGATGGTTTCCAGCTTCATCCATGCCCCTGCAAAGGACATGAACTCATCCTTTTTATGGCTGCATAGTATTCCATGGTGCATATGTGCCACATTTTCTTAATCCAGTCTATCATTGACAAACATTTGGGTTAGTTCCAAGTCTTTGATATTGTGGATAGTGCTGCAGTAAACATACTTGTCCATGTGTCTTTATAGTAGCATGATTTATAATCCTTTGGGAATATACCCAGTAATGGGATCGCTGGGTCAAAAGGTATTTCTAAAAGTTCTTGAACCTTGAGGAATCGCCACACTGTCTTCTACAATGGTTGAACTAATTTACACTCCCACCAACAGTGTAAAAGTGTCCCTATTTCTCCACATGCTCTCCAGCATCTGTTGTTTCCTGACTTTTTAATGATTGCCATTCTAACTGGCATGAGATGGTATTTCGTTGTGGTTTTGATTTGCATTTCTCCGATGACCAGTGATGATGAGCATTTTTTCATGTGTCTGTTGGCTGCATAAATGTCCTTTTTTGAGAAGTGTCTGTTCACATCCTTTGCCCTCTTTTTGATGGGGTTGTTTTTTCTCGTGAATTTGTTGAAATTCTTTTTAGATTCTGTATGGTAGCCCTTTGTCAGATGGGTAGATTGCAAAGATTTTCTCCCCATTCTGTAGGTTGCCTGTTCACTCTGATGGTAGTTTCTTTTGCTGTGCAGAAGCTCTTTAGTTTAATTAGATCCCATTTGTCTATTCTGGCTTTTGTTGTGATTGCTTTTGGTGTTTTAGTTACGAAGTACTTGCCCATGCCTATGTCCTGAATGGTATTGCCTAGGTTTTCTTCCAGGGTTTTTATGGTTTTAGGTCTAACATTTAAGTCTTCAATCCATCTTGAATTAATTTTTATATAAAGCATAAGGAAGAGATCCAGTTTCAGCTTTCTACATATGGCCAACCAGTTTTCCCAGCACCATTTATTAAATAGGGAATCCTTTCCCCATGTCTTGTTTTTGTCAGGTTTGTCAAAAATCAGATGATTGTAGATGTGTGGTATTATTTCTGAGGACTCTGTTCTGTTCCATTGGTCTGTATCTCTGTTTTGGTACCAGTACCATGCTGTTTTGGTTACTGTATCCTTGTAGTATAGTTTGAAGTCAGGTAGCGTGATGCTTCCAGCTTTGTTCTTTTTGCTTATGAT
Source organism: Pan paniscus (assembly GCF_029289425.2). NCBI lineage: Eukaryota > Metazoa > Chordata > Mammalia > Primates > Hominidae > Pan > Pan paniscus. The sequence continues at coordinate 135,452,656 of NC_085926.1, read as the reverse complement.
TGTCTTGGCAATGTGTGCTCCTTTTTGGTTCCTTATGAACTTTAAAGTAGTTTTTTCCAATTGCATGAAGAAAGTCATTGGTAGCTTGATGGGGATGGCATCCAATCTATAAATTACCTGGGGCAGTATGGCCATTTTCACGATATTGATTCTTCCTATCCATGAGCATAGATTGTTCTTCCATTTGTTTGTGTCCTCATTTATTTAGTTGAGCAGTGTTTGTAGTTCTCCTTGAAGAGGTCCTTCACATCCCTTGTAAGTTGGATTCCTGGGTATTTTATTCTCTTTGTAGCAATTGTGAATGGGAGTTCACTCATGATTTGGATGTTTGCCTGTTATTGGTGTATAAGAATGCTTGTGATTTTTGCACGTTGATTTTGTATCCTGAGACTTTGCTGAAGTTGCTTATCAGCTTAAGAAGATTTTGGGCTGAGACAATGGGGTTTTCTAAAAACACAATCATGTCATCTGCAAAAGGGGCAATTTGACTTCCTCTTTTTCTAATTGAATAGTCTCTATTTCTTTCTCTTGCCTGATTGCCCTGGCCAGAACTTCCAACACTATGTTGAATAGGAGTGGTGAGAGAGGGCATCCTTATCTCGTGCTGGTTTTCCAAGGGAATGCTTCCAGGTTTGTCCATTCAGTATGATATTGGGTGTGGGTTTGTCATAAATAGCTCTTATTATTTTGAGATACATTCCATCAATACCTAGTTTATTGAGAGTTTTTAGCTTGAAGTGCTGTTGAATTTTGTCAAAGGCCTTTTCTGCATCTATTGAGATAATCATGTGGTTTTTGTCGTTGGTTCTGTTTACATGATGCATTATGTTTATTCATTTGAATATGTTGAACCAGCCTTGCATCCCAGGGATGAAGCCAACTTGATCATGGTGGATAAGCTTTTTGATGTGCTGCTGGATTCAGTTTGCCAGTATTTTATTGAGGATTTTCGCATTGATGATCCTCAGGGATATTGGTCTAAAATTCTCTTTTTTTGTTGTGTCTCTTCCAGGCTTTGGTATTAGGATGATGCTGGCCTCATAAAATGAGTTAGGGAGGATTCCCTCTTTTTCTACTGATTGGAGTAGTTTCAGAAAGAATAGTACCAGCTCCTCTTTGTACCTCCAGTAGAATTTGGCTGTGAATCTGTCTGGTCCTGGACTTCTTTTGGTGGGTAGGCTATTAATTATTGCCTCAATTTCAGATCCTGTTATTGTTCTATTCAAGGATTCAGCTTCTTCCTGGTTTAGTCTTGGGAGGGTGTATGTGTCCAGGAATGTATCCATTTCTTCTAGATTTTCTAGTTTACTTGTGTAGAGCTGTTTGTAGTATTCTCTGATGGTAGTTTGTATTTCTGTGAGATCAGTGGTGATATCCCCTTTATTATTTTTTATTGCGTCTATTTGATTCTTCTCTCTTTTCTTCTTTACTAGTCTTGCTAGCAGTCTATCAATTTTGTTGATCTTTTCAAGAAACCAGCTCCTGGATTCATTGATTTTTTTGAAGGGTTTTTTGTGTCTCTATCTCCTTCAGTTCTGCTCTGATCTTAATTATTTCTTGCCTTCTGCTAGCTTTTGAGTTAGTTTGCTCTTGCTTCTCTCATTCTTTTAATTATGATGTTAGGGTGTCAATTTTAGATCTTTCCTGCCTTCTCTTTTGGCCATTTAGTGCTATAAATTTCCCTCTACACACTGCTTTAAATGTGTCCCAGATATTCTGGTATGTTGTGTCTTTGTTCTCATTGGTTTCAAAGAACACCTTTATTTCTGCCTTCATTTCGTTATTTACCCAGTAGTCTATCAGGAGCAGTTGCTCAGTTTCCATGTAGTGGCACAGTTTTGAGTGAGTTTCTTAATCCTGAGTTCTAATTTGATTGCACTGTGGTCTGAGAGACAATTTGTTGTGATTTGTATTATTTTACATTTGCTGAGGAGTGCTTTACTTCCAATTATGTGGTCGATTTTAATATAAGTGCGATGTGGTGCTAAGAAGAATGTATATTCTGTTGATTTGGGGTGGAGAGTTCTGTAGATGTCTGTTAGGTCTGCTTGGTGCAGAGCTGAGTTCAAGTCCTGGATATCCTTGTTAACCTTCTGCCTTGTTAGAGACCTACTCTTTGTCAGTCTCTAAGGACTTGCTTTATGAATCTGGGTGCTCCTGTATTGGGTGCGCATATACCTAGGATACTTAGCTTTTCTTGTTGAATTGATCCCTTTATCATTATGTAATGACCTTCTTTGTCTCTCTTGATCTTTGTTGGTTTAAAGTCTGTTTTACCAGAGACTAGGATTGCAACCTCTGCTTTTTGTTGCTTTCCATTTGATTGGTAGATCTTCCTCCATCCCTTTATTTTGAGCCTATGTGTATCTGCACGTGAGCTGGTTCTCCTGAATACAGCACACCAGTGGGTCTTGACTCTTTATCCAATTTGCCAGTCTGTGTCTTTTAATTGGGGCATTTAGCCTATTTACATTTAAGGTTAATATTGTTATATGTGAATTTGATCCTGTCATTATGATGTTAGCTGGTTATTTTGCCCGTTAATTGATGCAGTTTCTCCATAGCATCAACAGTCTTTATAATTTGGCATGTTTTTGCAGTGGCTGATACCAGTTGTTCCTTTCCACGTTTAGTGCTTCCTTCAGGAGCTCTTGTAAGGCAGGCCTGGTGGTGACAAAATCTCTCAGCATTTGCTTGTTTGTAAAGGATTTTATTTCTCCTTCACTTATGAAGCTTAGTTTGGCTGTATATGAAATTCTGGGTTGAAAATTCTTTTCTTTAAGAATGTCGAATATTGGCCTCCACTCTCTTCTGGCTTGTAGGGTTTCTGCTGAGAGATCCGCTGTTAATCTGATGGGCTTCCCTTTGTGGGTAACCCGACCTTTCTCTCTGCCTGCCCTTAACCTTTTTTCCTTCATTTCAACCTTGGCGAATCTGCCAATTATGTGTCTTGGGGTTGCTCTTCTCTTTATGGTGTTCTCTGTATTTCCTGAATTTGAATGTTGGCCTGCCTTTCTAGTTTGGGGAAGTTCTTCCGGATAATATCCTGAAGAGTGTTTTCCAACTTGGTTCCATTCTCCCCATCACTTTCAGGTACACCAATCAAACGTAGGTTTGGTCTTTTCACATAGTCTCATATTTCTTGGAGGCTTTGTTTGTTTGTTTTTACTCGTTTTTCTCTAAACTTCTCTTCTTGCTTTATTTCATTAATTTGATTTTCAATCACTGATACCCTTTCTGCCACTTGATCGAATCGGCTATTGAAGCTTGTGCATTCATCACGTAGTTCTCATGCCATGGTTTTCAGCTCCATCAGGTCATTTAAGGTCTTCTCTACACTGTTTGTTCTAGTTAGCCATTTGTCTAACCTTTTTTCAAGGTTTTTAGCTTCCTTGTGATGGGTTTGAACATGCTCCTTTGGCTCAGAGAAGTTTGTTTTTACCGACCTTCTGAAGCCTACTTTTGTTAATTGATCAAAGTCATTCTCCGTCCAGCTTTGTTCTGTTGCTGGCAAGGAGCTGTGATCCTTTGGAGGAGAAGGGGCACTCTGGTTTTTAGAATTTTCAGCTTTTCTGCTCTGGTTTCTCCCCAACTTTGTGGTTTTATCTACCTTTGGTCTTTGACGTTGGTGACCTATAGATGGGGTTTTGGTGTGGATGTCCTTTTCATTGATGTTGATGCTATTCCTTTTCGTTTGTTAGTTTTCCTTCTAACAGTCAGGTCCCTCAGCTGCAGGTCTGTTGGAATTTGCTGGAGTTCCACTCAAGACCCTGTTTGCCTGGGTATCACCAGCGGATGCTGCAGAATAACAAATATTGCAGAACAGAAAATATTGCTGCCTGATCCTTCCTCTGGAAGCTTCATCCCAGAGTAGCACCCGCCTGTATGAGGTGTCTGTCGGCCCCTACTGGGAGGTGTCTTCCAGTTAGGCTACATGGGGGTCAGGGACCTACTTCAGGAGGCAGTCTATCCGTTCTCAGATACACCCGCCTGTATGAGGTGTCTGTTGGCCCCTACTGGGAAGTTTTTCCCAGTTAGGGTACACGGGGGTCAGGGACCCACTTGAGGAGACAGTCTCTCCATTCTCAGAGCTCAAACACCATGCTGGGAGAACCACTGCTATCTTCAGAGCTGTCAGACAGGGACATGTAAGTCTGCAGAAGTTTCTGCTGCCTTTTGTTCAGCTGTACCCTGCCCACAGATGTGGAGTCTATAGAGGCAGTAGGCCTTGCTGAGCTGCAGTGAGCTCTGCCAGTTAGAGCTTTCCCGGCCACTTTGTTTACCTACTGAAGCCTCAGCAATGGCAGACGCCCCTCCCCCAGCCAGGTTGCACCCCCGCAGGTCTATCTCAGACTGCTGCGCTAGCAGTGAGCAAGGCTCCGTGGATGTGGGACCCACTGAGCCAGGCATGGAAGAGCACTTCCTGGTCTGCCGGTTGCTAAGACCATGGGAAAGTGCAATATTGGGACAGGAGTGTCCCGTTTTTTTCACATACAGTCTGTTACGGTTTCCCGTGGCTAGGAAAGGAAATCCCCCGACCCCTTGCGCGTTGGAAATCCCCCGACACCTTGGCCTGCTTCAGCTTGCCCTCTGTGGGCTGCACCCACTGTCCAACCAGTCTCAATGAGATGAACCAGGTACCTCAGTTGGAAATGCAGAAATCACCCATCTTCTGCATCGATGACGCTGGGAGCTGCAGACTGGAGCTGTTCCTATTTGGCCAACTTGGAACAGGGGATGGAGTGAATTTAATATATGAAAACAATGGCATTCCAACCTAGTGGAAAAGAATAGTTTCTTAATAAATGATACTGGAACAATTGGCAATCCATATGTGCCATTTTGGATTATAATCCACATAATCCAAATGTCTCTATAAAAATTCCAGGTACATGAAAGATAAGTGGGAAAAAAGATTTTAAAATATTAGAAAACATAGGAGATTACATGTGCAACTTTAAGGCTGAGGATACCATTTTCAGCAACATAGCAAACTCAGAAATTATAAAATAATAGAGGAACCTAATTGACTATATAAAGAATTTTCAGGGAGAGTAACTTAAGATGGTTGAGTAGACACAGTCAGGAGAAACATTTGCCACTGATGGATCAGGACATCAGGCAGACTGGGCGCACTTCTAGCAGACCTTCAGAGGGAAGATAATGAGAGTGAATGGAGGGAAGATACAGATGCTAGGCTGAGGGGAGGTGAAGCTTGCAACAGCACTGGGACTCATTCCTAGTCCCCAACAACTCTTGGGGAATAAGTGAGTTGAACAGGCAAGGAGCAACCTGCTCTTGCCACGGGTCTCTATAATCGTGGCAGCAGGAGATGCCATGATCCCCACGGACACTTGAGCTGGCAGAGAGAGCTGCTTAGAGAAGTGGTAGGGGCAGAACTCCAGCCTATGTGGAGCCCAGAGGGTTTGGTATGGGAGCATCTGCAGTGGAGCACAGCCAGGGATGACCATCCCCAAGGCTCACCTTGTTCCCCTAGGAGATCTTAGCCCAAGGGGAACTGTTAGACCTGAACAGTGCAGGGCAGTCTTGCCCTTGAGATGGGGCTGGTCTGACCTGAGCACCCTTTGGTCTGCTGGTCTCTCTTGGGGCCACAGCATGGCTGCACCTGCTTGCAGTGCAGCCTTGGATGCCCACATGGTGTGCCTTTTGGGGGGCTCCCAGCATAGTTCCTGCACTGGTAGATTGTGCCTTACAGGCAGAGAGCTTCAGTAGAGCAGCACCAGTCTGCTTGCACCCTTCCCCAACTGCAGCCTCCCCCATGCCACTTTGCCTGTACGCAGTCACCCATAGCCAATGCCCAAATTGTTTTGCCAGCATGAGTGTGCAGGGACAGACATTGCCTCCACTTCTCTACCAGTGTGTGGGAGCATGTAGACCCTGCCAGGCCACTGATGCCAGCATGAGTGCACCTTGCCCCCCATCCCCTGCACTGTGCTGGCATTGCCATCAGAGCATTTGCAGGCACACAGACAGAGAGCCCTACACTTGCTGGCACCCCACCCCTTCACCAACACTGCTGCCAGGGTGAACTATGCATGGTCACCAGTGGACTCACCCTGCACCCTGTGCTGCCACAGCTGCCCACATGAACATGCACATAGAAGGCACACATAGTCCTGTGCCCACCAGTGCCCCGCTCCTGTGCTAACACTGCCACTGGTATGAGTGCACGTGTGGATGCTGGAGGGACATCCTGGCCCTTCCCCTGTTCTGTGTTGCCATTGCTGCTACTGCAGATGCTGCCTTTGCAAACACCCACATGGAGGCCAGCACCTCTGCAACCACCAACCCCCTGCTGCAGCCAAAAAGCATGTACCCAACCACACTGCCATTGTTGCTGGCATGTGCAAATGAGGACAGGTCCTACTGCCACTGCTCTATGAAGCACTTTGGCCAGCACCACCTATTGGAATGTTGTGGCCAGTGGACCAGGAACACGTTGGCTCCTTCAGTGCAGCAGGTTCCTAAACATGAGGGGCTAAAAACAAAGTCAAGGGCCCAATACCAGGCTCCCAGAGTTAGAACAGGCAGTCCATGAATCCTGAACTAAGCGTTGGCCCCTGAAAATCTTCCAGCTTATGCCACAATCAACCCCCAAGGACATCAAATAGAATTAAAAAAATCCAAAGGACAGCAACTTCAAAGACTGAAGGAACATCAGCCTACGAAGATGACAAAGAACCCACGTGAGAACTCTGACAATTCAAAAAGCAAGAGTGTCTTTTTTTTTTTTTTTCCACAGAGTCTTTCTCTGTCACTCAGGCTGGAGTGCAGTGGCAGAACCATGGCTTACTGCAACCTCCGCCTTCTAGTTTCAAATAATTCTCATGCCTCAGCCACCTGAGTAGCTGGGACCACATGCATGTGCCACCAAACCTGGCTGATTTTTGTATTTTTAGTAGAGACAGAGTTTCAAATGGGTTTTTGCCATGTTGGCCAGGCTGGTCTTGAACCCCTGACCTCAAGTGATCTGCCCATCTTGGCATCCCAAAGTGCTGGGATTACAGGAGTGAGTCACTGTGCCCAGTGAAGCGTGTCTTCTTACCTGCAAACAACCACACTAGTTCCCCAGCAATGGTTCTTAACCAGGCCAAGATGGCTGAAATAACAGTAATAGAATTCAGAATATAGAAGGAACAAAGATCATTGACATGCAGGAGAAGGTCAAAACCCAATCCAAAAAGTCTAAGAATTACAATAAAATGATACAGAAGCTGAGAGATAAAATGGCCATTATAAGAAAGAACCAAAGTGATCTGATAAAACTGAAAAAACACACCATAAGAATTTCATAATGCATTTGCAAGTATTAACAGAACAGACCAAGCTGAGGGAAAAATCTCAGAGCATGAATACTGGCTCTCTGAAATAATTAGAGAATAATAAAAAAAAATAAAGAAGAATGAACAAAAAATCTCTAAGAAATATGGAATTATGTAAAGAGATCCAATCTGTGATTCACTGGTGTCCCTGAAAGAAAGGGAGAAAAACCAAGCAACTTGGAAAACATATTTGAGGATATCATAACTGAAAATTTCCCCAACCTTGCTAGAGAGGCCAATGTTCAAATTCAGGAAATGCAGAGAATCCCTGTGAAATACTAAACGAGAAGACCACATCTAAGACACATAGACATCAGACTCTCCAAGATTGCAATGAAAGAAAAAATGGTAAATCAACTAGAGAGAAGGGGCAGGTCATCTACAAAGGGAACCAGCCCATCAGGCTAACAGCAGACCTGTCAGCAGAATCCCTATAAAGCAGAAGAGACTGGGGGCCTATATTAAGCATCTTTAATTAAAATAATTTTCAACCAAGAATTTCATGTCCAGCCAAACTAAGCTTTATAAGTGAAGGACAAATAAGATCATTTTCAGATAAGCAAATGCTAAGGAAATTTGTTACCACCAGACCTGCCTTACAAGAGGTTCTGAAGGGAGTGTTAAATATAGAAAGATCATTAGCCACTACAAAAACACACTTAAGTATATACACCAGTGACACTATGAACAACCACACAATCAACTTTGCATAATAACCAGCTAACAACATGATGACAGGATCAAATTCACACATATCAATACTAACGTTGAATGTAAATGGGATAAATGCCCCCAATTAAAAGCCACAGAGTGGCGAGTTGAATAAAGAAGCAAAACTCAAGGTTTTGCTGTCTTCAAGAAACCCATCTCACATGTAATGATACCCATAAGCTCAAAGCAAAGGGATGGAGAAAAATCTACCAAGCAAACAGAAAAAAGCAGATATTGCTGTTCTAATTTCAGACAAAACAGACTTTAACAAAGATCAAAAAAAGACAAAGAAGGACATTATATAATGTTAAAGGGATCAGTTCAATAAAGGGGTCAATTCAACAAGAAGACCTAACTGCCCTAAATATGTATGCACCCAACACAGGAGCACTCAGATTCATAAAGCAAGTTCTTAGAGATCTAAAAAGAGATTTAGGTAACTACACAATAATAGTGGGAGACTTTAATACCTGACTGACAGTTTGGGGCAGAGCATTGAGACAGAAAACTTACAAAGATATTTGGGACCTTTACTCTACACTTGACTAAATGGACCTTATAGACATCTACAGAACTCTCCACCCAAAAAACAACAAAATGTACATTCTTCTTTCCTGCACATGCCACATACTCTAAAGTCAACCACACAATTGGGGCTACAACAATATTCAGTATATTAAAAAAAGAAATCACAGCAACCACACTCTTGAACCACAATACAATAAAAATAGAAATAAATGCTAAGAAAATCTCTCAAAATGATACAATTAAATGGAAGTTAAACAACCTGGGGCCTGAATGACTTTTGGGTAAGTAATGAAATCAAGGCAGAAATCAAGAAATTATTTGAACCTAATGAGAAAAAAAGATATAACATACCAGAATCTCTTGGACATAGCCAAGGCAGTTAAAAGGGAAGTTTATACCACTATATACCCACATCAAAAAGTTAGAAAGATCTCAAATTAATGACTTAACATGACAACTGAAGGAACTAGAGAAGCAAGAGCAAATCAACTCCAAATCTAGCAGCAGACAAGAAATAACAAATTCAGAGCAGAGCCGAAGGAAATTGAGTCATGAAAAATCATACAAAAGATCAATGAATCCAGGAGCTGCTTCTTTGAAAGAATTATCAAGATAGATAGACCACTAGCTAGACTAATAAAGAAAAAAAGAGAGAAGATACAAATAAGCGCAATCAAGGATGACAAAGAGGACATTACTACTGACCCCACAGAAATACAAAAAAAAAAAAAAAACCCTCAGAGATTATTATTGTTTCAGTAGAAATGGTTTCAGTAGAACAAATAAGATCCTTTTAGACAAGTAAATACTAAGAGAATTAGGATTTTCTTGTCTGCAAAGAATCTTATTTGTCCTTCACTTATAAAGCTTAGTTTGGGTGGAAATGAAATTCTCGGTTGAATTTTTTTATGAACTCCTCTATTTCCACAAGCTAGAAAACCTAGAAAAAAATGGGTAAATTCCTGGAAACATGCAACCTCCCAAAAAAAGAACCAGAAAGAGATTGAATCCTTGAATGGACCAATAATGAGTTCCCAAATTGAATCAGTAATAAAAAGCCTACCAACCAGAAAAAGCCCAGGACCAGCTGGATTCATAGCTGAATTCTATGAGAGGTAGAAAAAAGAGCTGGTACCATTCCTACTGAAACTATTCTAAAAAACTGAAGAAGAAGGACTGCTCCCTAACTCATTCTATGAGGTCAGCCTCATCCTGATACCAAAACCTGGCAGAGACACACACACACACAAAGAAAACTTCAGCCAATATTCTTGATGAACACAGATGCGAAAATACTCAGCAAAATACTGGCAAACTGAATCCAGCAGCTAATTAATGTGATGCACTTATATAAAAAGAACTAAAAGCAAAAACATATGACCATCTCAATGGATGCAGAAAATGCTTTCAATAAAATCCGACATCCCTTCATGTTAAGAACCCTCAGCAAACTAGGCATTGAAGGAACATACTTCAAAACAATAAGAGCCATCTATGACAAACCCACAGCCAACATCATACTGAACAGGCAAAAGCTGGAAGCATTCCCCTTGAAAATCAAAACAAGACAAGGATGTCTACTCTCACTACTCTCATTCAACCTTGTACTGGAAGTCCTAGCCAGAGCAACCAGGCAAGAGAAAAAAAATAAGAGGCATCCAAAAACAAAAACAGGAAGTCAAATTATCCCTGTTTGCAGACTACATGATTCTATATCTAGAGAACCCCTAGCCTCTACCCAGAAGCTCCCTGATCTAATAAACAATTTCAGCAAAGTTTCAGGACACAAAATCAATGCAGAAAAATCAGTAACATTCCTATACACTAACAATATCCAAGCTGAGAGCCAAACCAAGAATGCAATCTCACTTACAATAGCCAGCCACAAAAAGAATAAAATACCTAGGAAAATAGCTAACCAAGGGGGTGAAAGACCTCTGCAATGAGAATTATGACACACTTTTCAAAGAAATCAGAGATGACAAACAAATGGAAAAATATTCCATGCTTATGTATAGGGAGAATCAATATTGTCAAAATGGCCATAATGCCCAAAGAAATGTGCAGATTCAATGATCCTATTCCTATCAAGCTACCAATGACATTATTCACAGAACTAGAAAAAACTATTTTAGAATTGATATGTAACCACAAAAGAGTCCAAATAGCCAAGGCAATCCTAAGCAAAAAGAACAAAGCTGGAGGCATCATATTACCTGACTTCAAACTATACTATAGGGCTACAGTAACCAAAACAGCATGGTGCAGCTACCAAAACAGACACACATACCAATAGAACAGAATAGATACCCCAGAAATAATGCCACATACCTACACCCATCTAATCTTTGACAAAATTGGCAAAAACAGCAATGGGGGAAACACGTTCTATTCAATAAATGATGCTGGGATCACTGGCTAGTCATATGCAGAAGATTGAAACTGGACCTCTTCCTTACACCATATATAAAAATCAACTCAAGATGGATTAAGTGCTTAAATGAAAATCTGTAAAAACCCTAGAAAATAACCTAGGAAATACCATTCTGGGTATAGGCCCCTGGCAAAGATTTCATGATGAAGATGCCAAAATCAATTGCAACAAAAGCAAAATTTGACAAATGGGACCTAATTAAACTAAGGAGCTTCTGCACAATAAAAGAACTCTCAAGAAAGTAAACAGACAACCTACAGAATGGGAAAAAACATTTGCAAACTATGCATTCAACAAAGGTCTAATATCCAGAATCTACTAATATAAGGAGCTTGAACAAATTTTACAAGCAAAAAACAACCCCATCAAAACTGGGCAAAGGACATGAACAGACACTTTCAAGAGAAGCCATACCTGCAGCCAACAAGCATATGAAACAATGATCCACATCACTAATCCTTAGAGAAATGCAAATCAAAAGTACCATGAGATACCACCTCACACCAGTCAGAATGGCTATTAATAAAAAGTCAAAAAATAAAGATGCTGGTGAGGTTGTGGAGAAAAGAGAATGCTATGTACTGCAGATGGGAGTGTAAATTATTTTAGTCATTGTGGCAAGCAGTTTGGTGATTTCTCAAAGAACTTAAAATAGAACTACCATTCAACCCAGAGATCCCATTATTGGGTATATACCCAAAGGAATATAAGTTGTTCTGCAATAAAGACACATGCACACATATGTTCTTTGCAGCACTCTTCACAATAACAAAGATATGGAATCAACCTAAATGGCCATCAATTGTAGACTGATTAAAGAAAATGTGATACATATACACCATGGAATACTACACAGCCATAAAAAGAACAAGATCATGTCCATTACAGCAACCTGGATGGAGCTGGAGGTCATTATCCTAAGCAAATTAACACTGGAATAGCAAACCAAATACCACATATTCTCACTTATAAATGAGAGTTAAACATTGAGTGTACATGGACACAAAGAGGGAAACAACAAACACTAGGGTGTACTTGAGGTAGTGGGTAGGAGGAGAGTGAGCATCAAAAAACTACCTATTGGGTACTATGCTTTTCACCTGGGAGACCAAACCCCATGATATGCAATTTACCTATATAACAAACCTTCACATTTACTCCTGAACCTAAAAGTTAAAAAAAAAAGAAGTCTCATCTTCCTTTGACATAGTTAACAAGGAGACCACTTAAGATATGATCACTCATTCTGCTTGTACCCTCATCACACACTCCTTCTATATGATTACTCTGAGATCTATGGTACAAGTCATTGGCAGAGAATCCAAGTACTGTGGACTTTGTGACTCCTTGGTAACCACCTATTGGGTAGAGAGCATCCTAGGATTTTCCATGGGTCTTGTTCCTTGCCTCCTGGGTGACATAATTTCTTTGTGGATGTGTAACTCACTGGCCTACCTCATCAATACCTGGACAGAGTTTCTATCAGGAATGAAATGAAGAGTTATTCTCAAGCTGTCACAGGATTTTTTGGCTAGTATGTTGACCTACCTCTTTGTACTTGTCTCCAATCTTATGGCTTTCAACCCCTGTGGTGTTGCTGGTGAATGCCCTCCTTACTCTCCAAGATATTCTTCTTCGATAGATTATTGGTGCATGCTACACAAAAAGGGAAATATGAACCGAGGAAATAGCTTGTTTTTCTGGAAGATCCCTTTTGGGAAGACTTATTCTTGCCTGACAATGTTAATTTGAAGATGTAAGGCAGGAACACCGACTTTTCTGTAGTCCCAGATGCACAGAATTAAGAGAGAGAGTGTGGATTTATTTATGTTGTGGCACAATTTTTAAATAATCATTTAATTTTGGGAAAAATTTTTAAAAATCCTTAATTTATTTAAACAAAAAGAAAATGCACATGCGGTTATTTCCCTTTGTTATTTGGGAGTATAGCGGAGGTAAGGAGTTTGTAGGGAGGGAAGAGGTAATCAAAGAGTAAGAGATTACATAACAATGTCATAATAAAAAATAGTATGTAGCGTACCCAATTTAGTTAAAATGCATTAAGATATGTATTCAAAGATGGCCACAAAATTTTTGTTAATGATAGATTCCTCAGAAGTTTGTATTTCATGTGATTTTTTTCACTTATTTCCTTATACTTTTGTATATTGCTCATTTTTTAAATTATAAAGATGTATTATTTATTTAATTAGAAATAGAAGTTTCACTGTAATAAGTAAAAATGAAACAAAATGCATTCATCAACTCAAAGGAATTCATTTTAAAAATCTGACATCCAGTGAGAAGGTGAAGACTTAGGGTTGCTGAACGTAGAGAACACCTGACGTAAATAGTGGGAGGAGGGCCGGGAACTCTTCCTGAGCCGCAGAGAAGACACACCTAGAACTAACTTAGAATCAGTGAAAAAAAAAAAATTTCAGCCATTCGTCTTGGGGTTGGGATCAAGACAAATGCTGTGAGCAGGGAAATAATTCTCTAAGTCCTAAAGTAGATGTAAGCCATTGCTTGGTTTATCTTCAACAGAAAATAACAACAAAACCCAAACTGTATAATAGAGTCCCAATTCTGGAGCTGAAGACTTAGGAAATATTTTAAATAGCAAAATGTTTCAATGTACTTCTCTAGTTTTTAGATAAAAAGTCATTCAAAAGGAGAAATCAGAAAGTGAAGTATTTTGTCCCCATTCAAGGGGGAAAAAAGTTTAAACTAGTTATCATTTGGATAGAGGATGAAAGAACTGATTTCAGACTCTGTTTTTCCAATAGGACCAGCACCACCAGTAAGAAAGACATGATCAGTTCCCCAGAGATTGTGTCAAAGAAAAGTTGTACTCTTACATTCTGTAAGAATTGTTGCATTGAGATGATTTTCAAAGAAATTCCCAAGAAAGAAAAATCACAACATTCTGTTCTCAAGGTGATAAAGACTTGCTTCCCAGCCTGAACACTGGCTTTGGAATCAGGTACTTGGAAAGCAGTTTTATCTAAAACCTATTTCGCTTATCAAGTTAGGGTATGCAAGCTTTTTATTCTTTCTTACTCTTAGTTTTTTCATCTATAAAATGGGAGTGCTGATAATAACACGGTGCAGAAAAGAATATGTACCTGACTTACTTTATGTGTATGTAGCATAATTCAAATGTAAGCGTAATCATGAAAATATTGATTAGAATGGGCAAAGTGCACAAATGTCACAACCAAAGTAACTTAAATAAATATATTTTTTTCCCTCAAAAGCCATGATTATAAGCTACTTGAGATCACTGGGGAGACCTATTAAAATAAATAGCAGCTGAGAAGATTTTAAATGTGGAGTCTTAAATCATGAAACACAGAGGAATGTCAGAAATAAGCTAGTTCAATGTGTTTATTTTACTAACACAACTAAGGCTGTGAAGGTAGTAAAGATAGTTGATCAAGGTTGAATGGCTTCTTGGTGATCATTTTGGGACTAAAATTCTCTTGACTCTCCACCTAGTGTTTTCCTCCTCACAAGTGAGAAAAAATTCACCGTAATAGAGACCCCCAACCCAACTGCAAGATGCAGCTTATAAAGTCTTTCTTGACTACTCCTCACTACCTCCCTATCCATAGAAGTGACCTCCACTAGTCTGATAGTTCTTTAGGGGCAGAAACCATGGTGTATCCATCTCTCTGGCTGAATACAGAGAGAGAGATGGTGTTTTCATCTCTCTCTCTCTCTCTTTCTCCTTTTCTCCCTTCCTTCCTTCTTTTATTTCTTTTTCACTCTCAGACTTCCACTGGTGCTCAGGATTCATGGAGCAGCATCAGGGGAGTAAGGAAAAGTCTGGAGCTCTCTGATCATTTCAGAGCCCTCTCCTGGGGCTCATGGGTTAGGGCAAACCACAAGCCCATGGCTGCTACACAGAAATGTGGAGCAGCCCTTTTATTGATATGGAGAAGGTAACTATGATTTCTATTTCACTTTCTTGTAAGTCTTGGAAATGCAGGCCCAGATCTTGGCCAGGCAGGAAACCACTCTGTTTGGGAGAGTGAGTGGCAACCTGGGCCTTGTCTCTAAACTCCTTCTGCTTATGTAGGATGTGCCTGAATGTTCTGACAAAGGCAGGAGCTGCCTGGGCTGTGGCTGGGCTTTCAAAAACCTTCCAAAATCAGGCCTGAAAACCCTCAGGAATGTGAGATACATCATGAGCCATCGTGTGGAACTGGAAGAGAGGTGCATGTGGCAGCGCAGATGGAATATCCATCCTTATGTTCCCAGTGTTTTGCTGTAGCTGCCACATAGCTGGAGTTCAGCAAATGCCTTTTGGGTGAATGGCTGAATGATGGATATTTGGATGGATGAGACGAGTGGATGGTTAAAGCTCTGCACTGCAAAGAGATTCTGTAAAGCTTTGTCTCACTTCAGGCCTGGTATGGTTATCCTTATTTGCAAAAATCCAAACTAGGACTTTATTTAGCCTTTGAGCATGTAGAATTTCCATTCTAGTAACAGTATTTTCAACTGAAATAAAATTAGATAATAGGAGTATACTAAAGACCCTTTTCTAAATGTGGCCTACTTGACTATTTCCATTGCAGAAGCAACTGCTGTCTAAACAGTCTTGACTGAACTGAGGAACCCAGAAGTCTTAGTAGGCAAAATTAGTGCCTACTCTAGTTTTCTGCCTATTCATTTAGGAATATTTCTGTTACTTACAGAAAATATAAATATCTGTTCAATTCTGTCCTCATATAGTAACACACTTACATTCATTAATTTAAAAAATGTTTAGCTAAGCCCAGAAGATTCATTTGACTATTACTACGCAATAGAGGAAAATGAAGATGGTGCCTGACAGCACACAAAGCTGACCCAAGCTGGCCCTGTGTCACAGAGGAGTTAGAAGACAACTCATATAGCAGTTAAGAAAGGACAAGAAAGCTCTTTTGATATCTCGTTATTTGGAATCCCAAAGCATATGACTCTAACACTGCTCTCTACTAAAGGACAAATGTAAGTTCCTAAGATTCTAATATCTAGCTGAAATTGTAAATGAAATGTTGACTTCTTCTCAACCTCCAAGCCCAGTGTTACTTCCTGGAAGTAAGAACACAATGTAGTAAAGAAGATTTCCCCAACAGAGATGAATCAGGTTTGCTCCAGCCTATTAGAATAAGGAACTGTCTAACATTTGGGGCATCCAACAAAGGGAGGCTGCATTAGTCAGACTTTTCTAGGATATGCTGTGATAGCAAGTACCCGAAAATCCTGTCAGCCCTACAATAGGTTTTCTCTAGTCCAAGTTACTGGCCATGTGAGAGTTAGCTGTATCTTTATTCTAGGAGCAAGGGTAAAGGGGCAGCCCCTATCTGCAACATGCATGTCTAACAGCAGTGGAACAGAAAGATGAGAGAATGAAAACACGGCTCTGAAAGCATTTTCTCTGTAGTGGTCCATGTCTCTTCCTTTCATATATCTTTGGCCAATGCAGGACCAAATGCAGGGCCAGGTTAAGCCAGGCCTTATGGGTTGACTTGTATCCCTCAAAAAACATATATCAAAGTCCTAATGCCCAGCACTTCAGAATATGACCTTATTTAAAAGTAGGGCCATTGCAAATATAATTAATTAAGATAAGGTCATAGTGGAATAGGGTGGGCCCTTAATCCAATATGTCTGATTTCTTATAATAAAGAAGAGACACAGACACAGAGGGAAGGCCATATAAAGTCAGAGACAGAGATTAGAGTCATGTTTCCACAAGCCAAGGAACACCTGGGCCTACCAGAAACTGGGAGAGGCAAGGGAGGACCCTCTCCTAGAGGCTTCAAATGGACCATGGCTCTGTTAACACCTTGATTTCAGACTTCTAGTCTCAAAAACTGTGACTGTGAGAGAATACATTTCTGTTGTTTTAAGTCACCCAGTTTGTGGTTCTTTATTATGGCAACCCTAGGAAACAAATATACCAGGCATCATAAGGGGACAGGGTGGGCCAGGAAAGGGCAAAGGGAGGGACCCAGTAAGAAGGGCCAGCAAATATTTAGATATAAATGCAACCTACGATGATGGGAGTCCAGTGCAGTCTTTAGCAGAGACCACCCATGACCAACCATGGTTGTCTGCCAAGACAGGGATCCTGCATCAGACAGGAACGGTGGTTCTTAACCATTGCTGGGCATTAGAATCTCCTAGGAAGCTTTGAAAATGCCCATATTTCAGATTCACCTTAAAAAATCTGCTACCTTCTGAGGTACTTGTTCATAGATTTGGAGCAGATTCTGGGAAGGTACATTTTGAAAATAAGCTCCCCAGGTTCCAAGAATCTGTTGCATATCTCTGATTAAGAGCCACAGAGTAGAAGGCCAGTGTCTCCTCCAAAGTTCCTCACAATGCCAGGCTTCTAATTGTGGCTCTGGCTCAGGGTCAAGTGACTTCTTGGTGAGCTTGTTCTTTTGGTTTGCATTAAATACGTTGAAGATCTCATTGAAACTGCAAAGGCATAGATTTCTTTTTCAAATATTTAAAGTCCCAAGCTCTAGTCAGGGTTTCTAGAATCACAGAACATTTGCTTTGATCCCAGAAGCTGGAAGGTGAGTGAAAGGACAGTTCCACAATTTTTTTTTGACTCTTCCAGGTAAAGCATGAAGGAAGGATGATCTATACAGCTCTTGTTTTGCTATAGGAAAACTTTTGGTGATAATTGTTGCTCTCAAAATATGTTTGTTATAGATCGCATGTTTATCCCCACAAAGTTTGTATGTTGAAACTCTAAATTTCAGTGGGAAGGTATTAGGAGGTGGGCCCTTGGGAGAGGTAGGTTTAGATGAGGTCATGAAGTTGGAGCCCCCTTAGTGGGATTTAGTGACTTTATTTGGACACAGATAACTTCCTTTTTTAAGGGGGGAATTTGCATATGAAGGGGAGTCACTAGAAGCATCCTAATGCCACTGAAGATATAATTCAGAACTATGATTTGAATAAACAGTTGGAAATAACCTGCCAAATTAGCCTCTCTCCTGTGAAGAGAACGAAAACAAGTCCTTTCCCAGCAAGCAAATCCTACATCACTTGCCTTAAACAGATTCTCTCCACTCTGACACCTTGAGAAAGAGCTTTCACTACCTTTCTGGGCTAGGCTGTGCATCTGGGATTATCAGCCAGATCTGGTGTCATAATCATTGAGGCCACCGTCAGAACATTCAGCCAATTGGCACTGAAAGACAGCAGTCCGATTTCCCAACCTCATCCACTGCTCTGTAATTCCTCACTTCTAATTCCTTGACTATCTCCTGGAACTTTTCACTGTGCTCCACTTACTACATTCTCCCTTTCTCTCCTTTGCCCTGGGAGTCACAGCAGGCAACTTACCAACTCTCCATAAAGCCAGAAGAGGAATGTTAGCATTCAGTTCATGTTGCACTACTCTCTAAATCTTTCATCTTTCACTCTCTGATAAAAGATCTTCCTTTGAGGCTTTTGCCCTATTTAGTCTTGTTAACCTTTCCCAACCCAGTCATGTATTATTAACCATTCAGTCATTTCCCTTCACTCTCTTAAGACTGGCATTAGGCTCTTAGTTATCCTCTCCTCTTTCACTCTTGCTGATATCTGGGGAGATCCCAACATTTGGAATCTTCATCTGTCCAACAACCTAGCTTCACAGTTCCTCATCTCAACTTCTGCTGTCCATCAATTGATAACTGTCACCCCAATCATACAAATATTAAAAGAGAGGCAAGAAAGTAGCATCTAAAAGAAATATGGATAAAACTTATATTGTTTAATGAAAAAAATTAAGCAATAGAAGCAACTTGTCTCTTTCTTTGGAGGGAAGGGGATGGGTGCAGATAAAGACAGACTTATGAGTTTAGAAGGTGGAAAATAAAAAAGTATTGACAAATAGTTTTTAACTTCTTTGCAAAATAAAAGACAAGATCATCTTCTGAGAGTGGGAGAAAAAATAGGTGGATTGAAGGTTTGTGGGGAGTAGCAATGGTTTAAAATACTGTAGTCAAAGAGCATGAG
Organism: Pan paniscus; assembly: GCF_029289425.2. Lineage (NCBI taxonomy): Eukaryota > Metazoa > Chordata > Mammalia > Primates > Hominidae > Pan > Pan paniscus. Next base: position 135,433,627 of record NC_085926.1, on the reverse strand, counting down.
CGAACAAATTATCAGAGAACTATTGTACAACTGCCAGCAGGGTGAGGGCCTGTTTTGATGGGGTGGTACCAATCTGCTCTATTAAGTGACTTCCTCTAGCAGGTGTAAAGAAAATAAATACTTGGCTTCATGGAGGTCAGGTTTTTGTTGGAGAGTTATGAAGTGGTTTCTTCCTTTCTTTTTTAAAAATTATGTATCCCCCATGACTAGCACGTGGTAGATAGGCAACAAATATAATCATCCTTGGTATCATGCAGGATTAGTGACAAGACCCCCCATAGGTACCAAAATTCATGGATGCTCAAGACCCTTATATGAAATGGTGTAGTATTGGCATATCATTTACACACCTCCTTCCATATACTTCAAATCATCTCTAGATTACTTATGATACCTAATGTAATGTAAATGCTATGTAAATAGTTGATATACTTTAAATAATCTCTAGATTACTTATAATACCTAATATAATGTAAATGCTATGTAAATAGTTGTTAATACTGTATTGTTTAGAGAATAATGACAAGAAAAAGTCTTTACATGTCCAGTACAGATGGAAGTGTTCACTTTTCTTTGAATATTTTTGGTCAGTGATTGAACCCAAAGATACAGAACCCACAGGTATGGGGTGCTGACGGTATTTGAACATTTTTTCCACTGTACAAGACAGTCTCTTTGAAACAGTGTTATTGCATGAAGGACCATGATATCTAAGCTGGCAAAGGAGGAAAATAAAGGAAGATTATTGATATATTGGAAAAAATATATGATTCAATATAGAGGACCCTGTGAGGTTGAAAAGGAAGAAAGAGAGGGAGCCAGAGACAGACAGTCAGAGATGGACAGAGACTTAAAGAAATTGTCTCACATAATTGTGAGTCCAAAATCTGCAGGACAGGCTTACAGGCTGGAAATTCAGGTAAGAGTTGATGTTGCAGTCTTGAGTTAAAAGACTGGAAACTGAGGCAGAATTTCTATGTTATGGTCTGGAGGCTTAATTCCTTCTTCTTTGGGGGACCTCAGTCTTTGCTGTTAAAGCCTTCAACTGATTGGATGAGGCCCACCCACATTATGGTGGGTAATCTACTCAAAGTCTACTGATTTAAATTTTAATCCCATCTGAAAAATACTTTCACAGCAATATCTAGGCTGGTGTTTGACCAAACAAATGGGCACCAAAACTTAGTCAAGTTGACGTATAAAGTTAGTTATCACAGGTAGCAATGAAAGGAGACAAGATTGTAGTTAGAAAGTTGATGATTAAACTGGTGAATCTGGAGGCAGAGCAGTACAACAGAGTCCATGGAATGATAAATGTGGATAACTAGGGTGGCAAGAAGAAGATCACTGGTGATGTGAAGATCGAGCATAATGAGTCCAGCATAATGACTGGATTCACCCACTTGGACGATGAAATCTAGGATGCTGTCAGGTGAGACAGAGAGAAAAAATGTAAGCTATGATATAGAATTTTACTGAATGATCAGTAGTGATCAGACGGAAGAAAGATAACCAAGAAAGTGAGAGAGGGTAATGTAGTCAAATGGCATGAACCCAGTGGAGAGGTCTCCAACCCTCTGCTCTACCATCGGGTGACCTTAAAGAAATCACTTAATCTCTGTGTGTCCGTGCTTCTTCAAATTCCAACTCTAGTTTAATATTCAAAGGTTGTTGTGGGAGTCAACTATAGTGGTCAATGGTAAAGTAGTTTGGAAAAGGCAGCCAGACCAGTCAGAGAGAAGTTAGGGTTTCTTGATATTTATAGTTATTAAGCACTGGAGTGTGTCTCCAAACAAATTTAAGGAATTTCTGGTTGTGATTTAAAGGAGATGTGGTAGCCAACCTCCACCAGGAACCCCAAATGATCCTCATTCTCCTGGTACTCCCACCCTTGCATAGGGCCTTCCTGCATTTAACAGGGCTGACTTGTGTAACAAATAGAATGTAACAGAAGTGATGGTGTGTGACTTCCAAGACCAGGTCATAAAAAGTATTGTGGTTTCCTCCTTGCTCTTGGATCACTTACTTTGGTGGCCACCAGTCACCATGACATGAGGACACTCAAGCAGTTCTATGGAGAGACCTAGGCACAAAGAACTGAGGCTTCCTGATAACAGCCATGTAAGTGAACCATTTTGGAAGCAAATCCTCTAGTCCTGGTTAACTTTTCAGATGACTGCAGGCCCATTCAGTATCTTTACTGCAAGATGAGAGACCTTGAGCCAGGAACACTCCCATAAGCTATTCCCGAATTCTTGACCAACAGAAATTGTGAGTGAAAAATGATTATTGTTTTAACCTACTAAGCTTTGAGGTAATTTGTTATGTGACAATAAATAAATTATGTAAGAGATATTTGTTTCCATTGAATCTTAAACCTCTTTATTCATGCTTCCTACCTGTGTATAGACATGAAAGTAGATATTTTAAATGTATACTGACAGAAGTCTGGAGGCATCTTTTTGTTGTGAGGCATTGGGTGAATATCTTTTACGCCTTAGACTTTGGCTTACTCAGATGTAAAATGAAGGGTTGCCCTGATACTCTGAAGGTCCTCTCTAGCTGCAAACTCTGTGGGCAACCTCTTGAATGAGATAGTTGCTCACGAAACACACATAATCTCACTATGATGCTAAATTAAAGTTCAACAGACCAATTTCATTGACTGAATTTTCATAAAACTATTTTTTTCAGAGAGAAGGCAGACTACAGCAAGTCAAAAAAGAACTGGAGAGAATATAGGGAATTCACTAATTCTAAATTTAATCTTCATAAAGAAGTGTCTCATGACATACCTCAAAATTGTGTTGCATTTGGTTCTGCCATAGTGATATACTTGATAATATTTTTATGTTTCTGTTCCTTCTAGACTTGTTTCACTTTATAAATAATATTACATTTTACTAAATTAAATTTTTAGAGTTACTTCTATAACTATATCTCTCCAATAACTAAATGATTTGAAAATTGGAAAGAGTATATAACAGAATAGGTTATCTAGTATTTTAGATACTTAGAATATTCACACAGTGAATTTCAGCTATGATTAAATCCATCAAGTTCCCCCATTCGCTCATTTTAAAAAGGAGATTCAGCCATATTAAGTCAATTAAATTGCTTTTATGTTTATTTTATCCTCTGACCTAGATTCCTGTACTCTCCCATTGGCTTTAACTTTTTGTGGGACACTCTTGTACTAGAACTGATTTTTAGAGTATCTTTAGTGTGGCTAGTTATTCCCAAGAAAGTAACAGACTCAGTATTCCATTTTACATTTTCCTAGTTATGGCGAGATTGTTCTTTTCCCAATCCCTCTTTATTTTTCCTCTTGACATAAAACATTTACACACATCACTAATCTCCTCTACACAATTTATTACAAACTAAGGGGAAATGGGGCCTCTGTCTCATTTATTTTTAGGATTGTGTAAGCATTTGCTCTTGTTAAATATTGCTATTAACTGACTATATTGGACACTTCTTAAACACCTTCAGGCCTTTAGCTACCTGCTCTGCCTCAGCTGCTATTTCTGCCTACCAGTCCCACTCAGAATCCACATTTCTCACTGTCTGAGGCCAACCAGTTGCTTGCCTGTGAATGCTGGCCCCTCTGACTTGGCAGCTGCTGTATGACCAGGCTAACCATGTCTGGTCTCTGTCATCACTTGTAACTTTAATGAAATGTCACGCTACAGACATGGACAAGGAAGCCAGATTTTACAACCAGAAAGTCAAGTGTGGGGGTACAGGTGGGGTATGTGTGTGGTGGGAGTTATCTATCTAAAGGATGAAATTTGGCCAATTGAAAACAGGTATTGTCAGGGAATCCACTGATAAATTTCTTCTCCTTTCTCCCTTTCATAGATTGGGCAAGGCACAACTTCTGGTGCTGCCCTGCATGGCTATGCAGATGTCCCTGAAAGGTCCCCTGCTCTGTGTCTTCCAGGGTCCCTGTGAGAGAGTAGACGGAGAAGTCATGCATCACCTTGCACTGTCCCCTTTCCTTCCCTGACTGGCTTCTCTTTATGCTTTCTCCAGCCTGGGATTTTATCTCTCACATAAAGATAAACCTTAATCTTAATCCTCACCTCAGCCTTTGTTTTCCAGAAAATGTGAACTAAAACACTGACCAGTTTTAAAAAATGGTAACATATTTATACTCTTTTTCTATCTTTCTGCTCAAAATTTACATGGTACTTTGGGGATCTGCCTGCCTATGTGACTCTCTATGCAACTTTTAACAATGCTTTCAAACATGCATACATAGGAGATATAATTTCTCTTCTATAATTAAGGATAAGTGAGCTACACTGACCTGCTTGCTGGTTCTTGCACATTCCAGGCACATTCCTGCCTTTGTATTTTCTATGCCTTCTGCTTACACTATTCTCCACCCAGACATCTGCATTCCTGCACCTCCCTCAGGTCCGTGCTGTCAGTCTTTCCCTGATCATTCTATTTAAAGTCATAGCCCCCTCCCTTCTTCTATCAATTACCTATCTCATCTCCTGCTTTATTTTTTATAGCTTTATTGCGCTCTAACACATATTATACTTATTTATTTTGTTTATCTGTCTCTCCCAACTAGAATATAGGCAGCACAATGAGGGCAGTAATTTTCTGTATATTTTCTTCACTGCTGTAATGAAGTTCCCTCCAGTGTCTACAATAGTGCCACACATGCTCAATAAATGTTTTTGGAATGAATGAATGGATCAATCAATCAATCAATAGTATGTATTAGAAAGCAACTTTCTTTTTTTATTTTATTATTATTATTTTTTGAGATGGAGTCTCACTCTGTCACCAGGCTGGAGTGCAGTGGTGCAATCTCAGCTCACTGCAACCTCCGCCTCCCCGGTTCAAGCAATTCTCCTGCCTCAGCCTCCCGACTAGCTGGGACTACAGCTGCATGCCACGAGGCCTGGCTAATTTCGTTTTTATTTTTAGTAGAGGCAGGGTTTCACCATGTTGGCCAGGATGGTCTCAATCTGTTGACCTCATGATCCGCCCACCTCAGCCTCCCAAAGTGCTGGGATTACAGGCATGAGCCACCATGCCCGGCCTAGAGAGCAACTTTCTGATGTGTCAGTATTGACTCATTTAGTTCAATTTTGAAGAAAGATAGAATAATATGTGTCATTAGAAGACCTAAATTGGGTTTGCATGGTGAATGGGTGCATAAATACAGTGAAAATGATAAAGTTCCTAGGGGGAAACCAGATCTTTATCATCAAGTAGGCACCGAGAATCTACTATGTACTTACCCCAACCAAGATACAAGAGATACAAGCAAATATAAAGATATGATAGTCCTTGTCACAAGACTTATCATTTTGCTTAAGAAAATTGGCATTATATGAATTAATTAGAGAAATTTGAAGTTCTCAATCCTCTGTGATTTGACTATAACTGCATTAGCGGTTCAGGGGCAAGAAAGGAAGCAGATGTTAGACCCCTTGCTCTAGCTCTCCCACTCCTGCAACTTTTGACAATTGACTCAACCTCTTCCTAGTCCCAGTCCCCACCTATGAAGTTGGGATAATCTCCTAGGGATTTCAGAAAGAATTAAATGATACAATGCAAGTAAATTGCCTAGAACCCTGGAATTGCTCAATAATTATTAATGGTTATAATATTTTGTTATAATTTTAAGAAGCTACGTATTTCATAGAGAAGGTGAGGCTTGAAGAATTAATAGAATTGGGGGCAAGAGGAGAGAGTAGACATAGGTTAAATGAGGGAAAAACAAGTCTAGAAACACAAAGAAAGGGAGACACATGGTCTACTGAGGGAAGGGTGCCCACAGGTGATGGGATGGGAAAGAAAGCAAGGAGGGAGAGATATGTGGCCAAAGGTAAGGGGGAACTTGGGCTTTACATACAGCTTTGATCACTGGGTTTTGAGGATCTTGGGAATGGAGGGAAGAAGACAGAGAGAAGATAGGTAGAATAAAGAGAAGGAAGAAGAAAAGACAGGAAAAAAAGTTGAGAAGCAAAAGGAAAGCCCAGCCATTGGCCATATATAGCCTTCTCATGTATAATATTCTCTTAGAATTTATTTAAAGCATTAAGATGAGAGGACAGTTCAGAGCACTGGATTAATTCCCTTTTCTCTCTCTCCCTCTCTTTCTCTTGCCTTTTTCTTAAGAAAATAAAAGAGACTTTGAAATATTAAGAGATAGTGGGATTAGAACCTTCTCCTGCCAGCCCCAGTCTTTCCTCCCCTATTAATTTCCACTTGATTAGAATTCTTTTTGAAGTATTTAAATATGGACAATGGGAAATAGAAGGGTGAGTTATTGAATATCAGTTAGACAGTATTAGTATAATCATGGCTCCCATTTTTTTATATAGACACTTCATCTATATGTATAGTTTCCATTAGGAATAAAGTAGACACCTCCTCTCTCCTACCTCAAGTAATTATGATTTTTAAAAACCATAATGAAACTCTTAAAAGTTAATAGCCGATTTGTAAATCCTCAGCTTAAAATTTTAATTTAAAAAATAAGTTTTAAAACTCTAGAAAATTGAGAGGTTTTTTTTCCTTACTTGCCTTAAAAAAAAAAAAAAAAGACATGAGAGACTTTTCTTACACTAAACTCTTGAATTGGTGAGGGCTTTTAGCATGTACACACTTTTGAAAGGAGCCATGGCTTTTTTGATGGATGCTGTGGAACTCTGAGAAACCCTCTTCACGTAGGGGCTGTGTGGAGAGGGAATGTTATTGGTATTCAAAAGTTCTTCAAGAACACACAGCAAATGTCTCCATGGGAAAAGCAGCTGCTTATTCTCCCTTGAATAACCTAGGTCTCATGACTGTCTAGTCCTGACATTGGCCTTCATGCTGAAGGCTTCATCTAAAGACCTTTGAGGAACAAAATAGGGGGTCTCAGAGCCATTTGATGCATAGAGTTGGGGCTTGCTGAGATGATCACTATGAAATTCCTGGGGTTTTCTAGCTCTAAGGACTATGGATCTTTAAAATAAGTTCTTTGATAAATAGCAATTTGTAAATCTTTTTTGAAAACCTAGAAATGTCATAGAATTTAGAAATCCTGTCTTTTCATGTTAGCATTCACTACTTGAGGCCACAAATGTTTAATTGACTTACAAGCAATATCTTTTTTTTTTTTACGAATACTTTCATACAAGCACAAATTGTGCTAATAACTTCTGTTAGATGTATATATTTCCTCGGCACATACAAAAACTAACTCCCACCACCAACATGGGAAAGGAAATAGACACAGGACTTATGTTGAAAGATTTCAGGTTCCTCAGGAATGAGGAATGTGAGAAACAGTGAGAAAGTACAAACCAAGAGGTGCAATGGGGAACCAGGGCATAAAAATAGAGATACAGAATGAGAAATTCAGCCCAAACTAATTAGGAAAATACCGGTCTGAATCAGTGAAAAGTTTCACTCATATTCATCCCTTAGCCTTTTAGAGGAGTAAATTCTAAGTCCCTCTAGAATCTCCCACCTTATAAATATTGCTGCACCATAGAATTAGTCCCATAACTACACAGTTAACATGAATGGAAAGCTCCAATGCCGCAATGAAAGGTACTTTCAGCTCACATAAGTGGCCAGAATAAGTGCCTCATTCCTGTGCCCCAGTCTGCAGCTTCTGGTTCATATTTGTGCCTCAGCAAAAAGATTTTACTGAAACATTTTATGCATCTTTGGGTCACTGTTAAATTACTAAACTCCTGAATGTTAAGCCTGTGCCTGCAAATGTCACAGGTGTGATCCACAAATTATGGTTAAGAGAAGTCCATTTAGTTGTGTTGAGGTGTTTAAGATTGGACCCTCTGATGCCTGACAAAGCATCCTGTGGAGTGGTGCTTCTGAGCCTGCTGTGATGAATGGATGTACATCACCATTCCTTGAAGGCCAGGGCAGCGTTCAGCATCCCTCACATCCCCTGGGACATCAATCCAAGACATACTCTTTGCACTGAAATAGAAGAGCCAAAAATTTTTGAACATATTTTATGTATTCAATGTCCATGCTTTCAGAACAACAACAACAGAATAGTGAAACATAGTTAAACAATAGGCAATAATACTACAGAATGCTTTAAATTGGAATCACCTGAACATTTTAGCCTTGCACTCACCTTGTGTTGGGATCGCAGTTGGTTGAATCTATGCTAAGCTCATTGTACAAAGTGAGCAAAACGACCCTTCTGGACCCTCCCTCGACACACTGAAGCAGTAGTCTGTGAAGGTGCCAGGCAGGGCCAACTTCATAGTGTGTGACCCATGCTGTAGTAGCGGGCTCCTGGCCTTACCTAAAGTCATGCAGACAGCCCTAGAAGGAGTACTAGAGGTACTCCCTTCTCTCTGGAAGCCCGTGGTCAAGTATAGATCTCTTAATCCTTCAAGACCCAGCTAAATCTCACCTTGTCCTCAATGATGGCCCTGACTGCCTAAACCCTCACCATTTCCTTGGTACTGTGGATGCCATCAGCACCTGGCACCTGTACCACATAGCCCTGTTGTACTCTTTTGTGTTATTAATCCATTATTGCTAATTTTGGCCCAAACTTATGCTCTTAGAGTTCAGCAACTAGTTCTTGTACATCTGCTGTATCTGAGCTGATATTCTTCTTCGTGTGATTCACTCGTAGAAATGGCTTCAAACAATGGGTAAAAGAAGCACATGGCTGATGCTGCACTCTCACCCCAAAGCCCAGCCTCCAAAACATTCCACTGCACCTAATCCTCTGGCTCCACCTGTACCCAGTGGGAAATGTAGGCTTCTAGTCACACTGAGAAATTCAAGCTAATAAAATTTCTCCTACGTCCCTGCTCCTGCAGTTTTCAGGTTGCTTTAAGATAACGTGTCTTTGGACAGAATTCATATATTTTGTCTCTTAAATAGTGCTTGTACACAATTTGCACAAAGTAGCTTGCATTTCTGTATTTGGCTAAACCTGGGAAATTCCCTTTCATCAAATTCGAGCAGAGAAAGAGAGAGATTCCAAAGACAACAGACAACAAGCAGGAAAATGAAAAGAAAAAAAGAAAATACAATTTTAAAATGGCTATGGGTTTTTTGCTTTTGCAAAAGATTTTTAAAGCCAAAGAATAAGGTAGGGTGGAAAATTATATGAAGCAAGCATGCAACCAGAGAAAGGGAGGAGACAAAATACAACGATTGTTCCATCTCTGGTTTTCTCAATACAAAACAGGAGGGAAAAAATGAATGAGAAAGGAAGAATTATTCTCAAAATCTCTCATGGTATAAAATCAGTTGGTGAGGAGTATTACTAGCTTGGAGCTAGGGGGAAAAATCATTTCTGAAGTGCATGTTTAGAGGGTGTTTTTTTAATGCAATAAAAATGTAAAACAATTTGAGGGTGGGGTAGGGGGAGGCCTTTCTGCAACAGCAGCTGCTCTGTCTTTAGGCTCTGGGCAAAGATGCCTCATCCCATCCTTTCAGCAATCCATTATCAGGCCTCTCTCCTTCGCATTATTCTCCAGCAACCTTATCAGGCACAAGCATCGTCTCAGATGCTGCGACTGGAGTCTTGTAATTGTCCCTGGTTAGAGCTCAATAGCACCTTGAACCATCAGAGCAATCTCAGCTTTTAAGAAAAGGTCTCCACAAGGAGAAGCGGGTAAGAGAATTTGCCTGTGGCTATGTGAGTTCTTTAATAGCTAACTCTCCTCTGCCAGCCCTAGCTGCAGAGCCTATGGAGAGATGAGAAGTCTCTTTATTTATCACCAGGCTCTTCTGAGTGCCTGCCTGTTAGGCAATGATCATATTATTTATTACCAGGTATGTGGTGCTGTTGGGGGTGGGGTGGAAAATGATTTTCTTAATGGGTCTTCTACAGATGTAGGGACTTGGGAGATCAAGGTGGGGAAGGGGAGGAAGCAAATCTGAAGACATGGAATATTGGAAGGGGTTTGCTGGTGCTGCTTAAAGGTAATACAGAACAGCCTCACAGAAAAATATAATTTATAAACACACATTATACATGATTAATTATGTTAATTCAGGATTAAAGGAGAGGAGGGGTGTGTTTTTCCAGTGTGTATTTATCTGCAATCAGGTCACCTAGTGCTCGCAATAAGTTTGGAGAAGTCATTTAACTTTAGCAGCTCCATGCTGTTTCCCACCCTCATCCCTTAACCCCACAAAAACAGAACTTTTCCTGCTGAAGAACTAGCAGGGATAGATTCAGAGCCAGAGAACTAAATTTTCAAAAGTCAAGAAGACCCATATCTAGAGATGTGATCAGGAAGTATCAGGCCCTCCGAAAGTTTCACTTTGTAGACCATGAGTGCTTAATTTAAATAAATCACCCATTTATGTTCCTTCCTGATACATAAATTCTACCAAGAGACTGACTATGCGATACAGACTTTGGAGTCAGAGAGAAGGATTTTTGTCAGAGTTCCTCCACCATTCAAAAGAGATATTCTAAATCAGGAGGAACCTCAGCAAGAATGGGAAAATTCATCAGGTTCAATGGGAGCCCAGGTGAGTGGCCCCTAGAGCAGAGACTTCTCTGGCCAAACCAAGAGATGGGCAGGCAGGTGGTGAGTTCCAGATGGAGCTTCTGGGGCAAGTGTCTGCTTCTGCTTGTTCCAAACTTATTGCTAGGTCCTCCAGACAGTCTGGAATGCCCACCAGTTGAGAGGACAACTGAATCAGGAAACTCCTCACTAAAAATCATGTTATTCATTGATGATAAGGACTAAATGCAACAGATCTCCTAAAATGAAAGAGACTCTTCTTCCCTCCATCCAACCTCCCACCTGAAATAAGCAGTTCAGCTGGAAGATATGTGTATTAATCAGGATTAGGTTCAGTTGCAAAGTACAGGTACTCAACTACGGTCACTTCAATAAAACGAACTTATTCCCTTATGTGAATTCTGGTGGTTGGCATGTAGGGCTGTTGTTGCTGATGCTCTACAATCCTTAGAGCATGGTTTCTAACCTCAGGGTTGCCTCATGGTTATGAAATAGTTAGTGTAGCTCTGGCAATCATATCAAAATTCCAGAAAAGAAGCAGGAAGAAAGAAGAAGGAAGAGGAGGAAAAGAGAAAGGAGAGTCCATGGCCATGCTACCCTGAACACACCTGATCTTTTCTGATCTCAGGAGCTAAGCGGGGTTGGGTCTGGTTGGTACTTGGTTGGGAGAAAGGAGAAGAGGGAAGGAAAAAGATAAGGGGTAAAGAGGAACCTGTAAAAGGGCACATGTGCAGGGAGTCATCTCTCCCTTTAAGGCACATTCCTAGAAGCACACTACACAACAACTTCCAGTGTTCAGGAAATCCTTCTCCCATCATCTTCAGCTTATACCTGATTTATCAGAACATCACACAGCCACTCCTATCCATTAAGAAAACTTGGCAATGTGTGTTGTGTTGTTTTAAATGTCAGCAATACCATCAGCCCCAACAAAATCAGGGTTCGTTATTAAGGAAAGGGAGAGTGAATATTAGGTAACAACTAGCCATTGGCCCTAAGAGAGAGATCCAGGCCTTGAGGAACACGCCCACGACATGAGTACTGGAAAGTAAAGGCTCCTGCTAGACTAGGAGGATGCATCTTCTCCAGGAGACTCAACATCTTCAGCTACCCCAGGCCTGAGGTCCCTGGAGGAAGGTTGCCCCAGGGGCAGGACCAGAGCTTCATGACAAAAACAAAAACCTCAGACCCCAATGAGTCCTTGTTGGCACCAACTCTGGCCCACTGGGGTGTCTATCTTGCCCTCTTTGGGGCCAGTGTCTATAGCAAGTCTAACTTAGCTAAACTTGTCCAGACTCACTCTACCCTGTTATTCTGGCACTGACCACCCAGCCACTGTAGAACCTGCCCCTGCTATTCCAGCCCAGGATTAGGCTATGTGATTATTTATCCAGAAATACATGATGTTTGAAAGCCCACCCTTGGCCAAATTATCCTCATAGCTCTTTTTCAACTACTTCCACTTAAGTCTCAGGCTTATCTTTGCTCTGTATCCGTCAAGTTCCAAGCAGTTTCCCTATGTTTCAGCCTTGCAGGACTTGCTGTTTACATTCTAGTCTGAAACTCAGGTTTGAGGACTATATCTCTAACCTTATTTTCTGTGTCTAAACCGTCGCCTTGTATCTCAGGGCCCTAATCTTGTTCCATAATGCCTGCCTTTGTTTGAGCTTCCTTCCCAGTGTCTACCCCGTGCACCAATCCAGTTATACCTGATCCCTACAGTCATGTCTTCTTAGAATCAGAATGTGAACATTCATGTCCATTCTTACTGCTGTTCTCCAGACTGAATACATCACCTTCTCAATGTCCCCACTTGGAACTCCCTAACGTCCATCCTAGCCTGGGTGGCCCCTGCTGCCTGCCTTTAACTGCCCTTAATGCCATACTCTAGCCAGATGCTTTTATATTACTTGCTGAGGGACCCTTTCCTGCCTGTTGTCCCCATGTGACATGTCTAAGAGGTCTCTAGGACCCTGCCCCTTCCAGCCCCTGCCTGGTGACTCATTTTTGATGGCAAATCAGGTTTTGATGGTTGATCAGTAAGACAGGACAGTAGCTGCTGACTGGGTCATTCTTGGCTGCATCCACTTATAGTAAGGTGTGCATATCCTGGTACTACCAAGTGCCTATAAAGTCCTATTGATTAAGGACCCTTGCCTCTGAATCCTAATGTATAGATGGTCTTACAGTTGACAAATCATTCACGCTGATATTGCATTGTAACTATCCCAATTTCCCTGTAAAATGGTGGAGCTGAAATCCTTGCCTTCATAGTTAGAGGAGGAAATAGATTCAAGGACAGAGACTTCCCAGTGTTTAGGGATTATCATAATAATGTGAGAATAATAACAATAATATCACAAGCACTGGTCTTAGAGAAGGCAAGGCAAGTTTTCCATTAGGCCAATATTGATGCCAACAATTTCTTTGTATATTATAATTTTAAAAGTTCTTTCCCAGGTATTGTTTTTATAATAGCCCTTGTACAGAAAGTGAGGCAGTTTTTTAATTATTACTAACTTACAGATGAGTTACCTGAACTTCTAAAGGAGTTAACAGATCTCCCTAAAGTGATCAAGCTATTAAGTGGCATGGCCAGGACTAAAGTGTAGGCTTTGGCCTCCAAGTCCTTGGTTTCTTCCACCCTCCTGAGAGAGTGGGCCTTTGGAAGCTTTGGCAATGGGGTAATGGTACTTTGTCTTGGTTCCTGAGATGAGTAAGTGGATGTTTTCAGGTCACTGCCAAAGGCTGACCACAGATCCTCCAGCATTCAGTTTTCTGAACTATTCTTAGCAGAAAAAGGGCTGTTGGCTTTGTCCTCCTAGGAAGGAGGTCTATTCTGGTCTGATGGGCACATTGTTCGATACCTACTTAAAAAAAAAATACTAGATGAGAGCCACTTAAAGGATTCAAACACTGATAAATAGGCAGATATAAATGTGTATGTGAAAAATGCCCAGAGGAGCAGCATTGTGTGTAATAATATAACTTTACATTTCCTTCAATAATAACAGAAGTGGAACTGGGCACAGTGACTCATGCCTTTTATCCCAGCACTTTGGGAGGCTAAAGCGGGAGAATCACTTGAGGCCAGTTCAAGACCAGCCTGGTCAACATAGTGAGACCCCATCTCTACAAAAAATAGAAGTAACCAGGGGTGGTGCTATGTGCCTGTAGTCTCAGCTACTCAGGAGGCTGAGGTGGGAGGATTACCTGAGCCCAGGAGTTGGAGGCTCCAATGAGCTGTGATCACACCATTGCATTCCAGCCTGGGCAACAGCCAACCAGATGCCATCTATAAAAATAATAACAATAATAGAAGTTATTTTCCCCTAAGTCCATCATCCTTATATTATAATGAAAAAAAAAGTCCCCACCACAATTGAGATTTTGTTTGATTACACCTGATTTAAGCTTTCTATAAGAAGTTCATACTTTAGACAAGTCTTTGGACCATAGATATCCAGATTGTGCCTTTATGTCTTGTTTTATTGTTCACTAAATTTCCTGAGGAGATTAAGAGTCTCTCTTTTGGATGACAGAGTAGATAACAGAATAGAAGATTAACTTGTCTGACAAAAATCTGGAAAATTCCATGAAAGTATGAAATAACATTGTTATTTTCAAGTAAAATTAGTCATTAGGCACTTAAATATAATATCTTGTACGTGTGCAGTACTTTGAAAGAGTTCTTTCCATCCATTATTTCACTCAATCCTCAGCACAATCCTAAAACACAGGTCAGTCTCATTAGCTCCATCCTCCTCATAGAGGAGGGAACTGAGCCTCTAGGGGGCTTCTGAGTTATGCATCTAAAGTTGAGAATCAGAAGTTAACAACCAAACTATGGGGAGGTAGGGAAGGAGTACGCTCAGCCACCCTCACACCCTCTTCTTAACCCTGACCCTGCCTCCCCTGGGCTTCAGTGAAATTTAGGGACTATGTGAGTCTGTTATTGCGTTGCTATAAAGAAATACCTGAGGCTGGGTAATTTATAAAGAAAAGAGGTTTATTTTGGCTCGTGGTTCTGCAGGCTATACAGGAATCTTGGTGCTGGCATCTGATTCTGGTGAAGGCCCTAGGGAACTTACAATTATGGCAGAAGGTGACAGGACCCAGTGTATTACATGGTAAGGGCAGGCACAAAAGGGGAAGGGAAAGTACCGTGCTTTTTAAATAACCAGATCTCATGTAAACTAACTGAGCAAAAGCTCCCTCATCACCTTGAGGGTGGCACAAAGCCATTCACGAGGGATCCGCTCCCATGATCCAAACACCTCCTGCCAGGCCCTGTCTCCAATATTGGGGATTTCATTTTAACATGAGATTTGGAAAGGACAAAACATCCAAACCATATCAGGGACACACAAAAAACCTCACATGGCTAAGGCTTCAAAGCATAGCCTTAACTTTGTAAGCTCATTTTAGTTAACAGATCACGAGGTGTGCAGATTCCAAAGGCAAAGATGACAGTCCTGCGTCCATCAAAGCCTGAAATTTTCAGGTTTCCCTGGTTACTTCTAAGATCTATCTAATGTGACCCAGTGCTGTCTTTCTACACTGAAGGCACCCAATAAGGATTCAGCAATGTAGACCGCACAATTATTCCTGCCCCTCTGACTCAGTAGTGTAATCCAATTCATAGTTGAAGATGCAGAAAACCAGCAATTGGGAAGACCTCTACCACCTCCCTCAATTGGCTTTCTGATGAATGTGGCCCCCAAACAACTCAAGAGTTGTGACACGAAGGTAGACACGTATGAACAAAAAGAGAGCTCCTTGTATCCTGATATGCCACTTCTTTGACAAATGTTCAATGGGTTCAAATGTTCAAACAGGCAAGGCTTCAAACAATGGGCTGAGAAGAGAGTCGCATGATCCCAGTGAACAAGAAGAGTCTCTGCAGTTGCCTCCCAATAATGAGATCCCTCAGAATGCATGCTCTTGGAGGTTAAGAGGGTAGAAATCCTGAGAGCAGGCTGGTTTCATTTATAGCATTAGCTGAGTCTGGGACCCAGTTTTAGCTATAGGAAAAGTATTGCAACCTCAGAGCAGTCCCAAGATGTGATATCCCACAGCGTATTCAAGAAGCCTGAAACAGAATGGTGATTCTGTCCTGTTTAAGTTCATGCTGGCATGGTTTAGTCAGAGAACATGGGGTCATGGGTGTATCCAAAACAACACAGTGCCTATAACAGCTTTTTTCTACCATGCTATAAAAATATCCTCTGCCTGCCCTCTCTTCTTTTGTGATAGCTTGGCTCCTTCCCATTGATGACCAGTGTGGATTATGTGCTTGGTTTTAATTTCACCCCAGACACAGTCTCTCAGATTGCTATTGCCTCCATTACCACAGCTAGGGCCAGATAATCTTATCCCAGCCCAGTATGGGCCTCCAGGGCTCCAGTCCCCAACCTCAAGGACTTAGGTGAAAGTTTAAGCAGAGTAGAGTGTCAAAATAGGCAGCCAAAATCAGAATATAAAGTTAAGAAAAGTCAAACTGTGGGCTGGGTCCAGTGGCTCATGCCTGTAATCCCAGCACTTTGGGAGGCCAAGGCTGGCAGATCACTTTAGGTCAGAAGTTCAAGACCAGCCTGGCCAACAGGAGGAAACCTCGTCTGTACTTAAAAAAAAAAAAAATTAGCAGGGTGTCATGGCACATGCCTATAATCTCAGCTACTCAGGAGGCTGAGGCAGGAGAATCACTTGAACCTGGGAGGCAGAAGTTGCGGTGAGCCAAGATCACGCCACTGCACTCCAGCCTGGGTGACAGAGTGAGACTCCACCTCAAAAAAAAAAAAAAAGAAAGAAAGAAAGAAAAAAAAGAAAAATCAAATTGTGAAATGAAGAAAATCTCAAAACAAAGGCAGATCAGGTAAACTAGAAATTAGAAATTAAAGTTTGGAGTGCCAGAATGGCTGCAGGTGAGCAGTAAATGTCCTACTGTCAGGTGAGTGGAGAAAGGCTGATGGTTCAGTGGCAAGGGAATCACTGGTGGCCTGTTGAAGGTTGGCTGGAAGCAGTTGCTGACTATCAAGACTGTCTGCTCTTCTCTGCCTGGTTCCTACTTTTCATGGCCCTGGGACATGCTACGATGGCACCTGTAGTCCCTGTCTGGTCTCTGGCACCTGAGCCCCTAGTGTCTTGCAGCCCTTAACTTGTCCTTGGTGCTATTCTTCCCTTCTTTCACTTTTGTACCCCTTTTCCTTGGACCCAGGGCCACTACATACTCATGAGATGCCCAACTGGGGGCAGAGAACTGGTTGGTGAAGACCACTGCATGCCTCCTGACTCCTCAACTCCAGAATCAACCCTGTTTTGACAAGGTGGATTTTGACCTGCCCCATCTTGATTTAGCCCCTCCCTGGCTTGGAGCTGCACACTTTCCATCCCTCTGGACTCCTGTAGGTTCACATGCTAACCCACATCTCTGAAAAGTCAAACAGAGATTTGAACATAATGCCGTTCTTGGGAGCCCTATACCCCAAGTCCCACACCATAGTCCACAATAATTTTGTATTTCTGAACACTTGAGGGCAGTCACAGAGCTCAGGTAAAATAAGCAATTTTCACAAATAACATTGACACTATTTGAAAGAGACAGAACTAACATTTATTGGGCTTCTGGCAAGTTCCAGGATGTGTGCTAGACATGCTAGTTAGTTTATCATTTAATCCTGATAACCACCCCTTTGACTTTGAAGAGTGCTCTTTCCATTTAACATGAGGGGAATGAGGCTCAGAGTGGTAAAATAATTTGCACGATGTCACAAAATTAGAAATTATCATGGCCAGAATTCAAACTAAGTTCTGCCTGACTTAAAAACCTACACCCATTCCGTGATTCTCTGTATTCTGTGATGACTATCATTCCAGGTTGACACAATGCCAATGCCACCTACTCATGTTTGCCTGCCTGCCTGCTTGTCTCTAGCATTAAACTGTAAACCACTAGAGGGCAGGGGTCTGTCTCATTTGCCCCCAGGCAATTCATATCTAGGATGCAGATGAATGTGCGGCACCCAGTGGAGCTCAGTGAATATTTATTGAAAATATACTAATGCATAACCATTCACTGGAGTCCACATCTGTGTCCAAGGGATGATGCACCCTATCCTTACACTCCAGGAAACCCAAAATCAGATCAAGGGCAGGTCCAAAAGAAGCTTAACAATTGCAATTTAATCCTAAAGATCTGTGAAAACTACTATAGAAAATTTCTTTGGAAAGAATTAACACTTTTGAGCAAATGGCTTGCTTTTAAAAGCTGACCCTTGTATGTTGATGGTGGTTACCTAAATACTTCTTTCCTTTAGTTAAATTTGTGAACGATAAAAATCTCACTAATGTTCTAATGCTGCTTTTCTGATTTTCCAGATTAAAACAGAATAAACATGGCAACATTTGTTTTAAGAAGTCCTGCTTACTCCGAGCACAGGAATATAGATATTTTGAATCTTCCTTTTCAAAGAAGAACAATTTCTATGTCTTACTCTAGAACATGAGATTTTGCTTTCATCTTGGCTTTTTGAATAAGGAAACTTCTCATATTAATGTCACCCTCTACTGAAAGTTTTGGACATAATTGTTTCTGTTTCTTAAAGACAAGATGCTTGGCACTGAGAAAAATGTAACTACTAACATTCACGCCCAGGGTCAAATCTCTGTTTTTCTCAATCTGTCTTCACCATGCTTACAATAGGGCTGTGCTCATGGTGTGCATTTCCTAACTGTAGTTAGCTGATTAATTCAGGCAATTCTGTACTCTCAGGAGCACAGAATTTGTGTGGTCTACAAAGCCTAAAATATTTACTATTGGGCTTTTGGGCACCTGACCTGTAAATTTGTATATCATAGTCTCTGAGCTCTGTGCAAAGCCAGTACCCATTGTCCAGCAACATAGAATTCATGTGGATGGAGGCAGATCTGGTTTTTCTTCCATTCTAACCCCAGTGTCTAGAACGGCACCTGATATACAATAGAATTATGTTGAATATTTGTAAGTCAGGTTTATAAGCATGAGAAATTGGGTTTATGGGCATAGAATAATTTTTCTTAAAGAAATTATTTCTGTCTTTTCTGTTTTCAGTCCCTGAGCCATTGTTTCTGCCATCATCAGTTATTTATCTAACCAAAATCATTCTAGAGACTACAGTGTCAGCAAGCAATTGTCTAAGAGCCACATCTGGCCCATCACCTGCTTTGTATGGCCTGCAAGCTAAGAAGGAACTTACATTTTTAAGTGTTTGTTGGGGATGGGGGGTGGGGGCGGGAATCTAAATTAGAATCGTTCACAACATGAAAATTACATGTTCTTACATGTTCACTCATTTAAGTATTGTCTATGGGTGCTTTTGCACTACAATGGTGCAGCTGAGTACCTGGGACAGACACTGTGTGGTCTACAAAGCCTAAAACATTTACTATTGGGCTTTTTACAAAAAATAAAGGTTTATGGATCCATGTTCTAGATCAACGGTTTCGTGGGGAACTTGTTAGAATGAAAATTGTCTTTCCCCACCTATTGAATAAGAAACTGTGAGGTTGGGGCCCAGCAATTTGAGTTCTTACAAGCTTCTGGGTGATTCTGGTGCACGCTAGAGTTTGGGGACCACTGGCCTAGAATACTTTAGGAACCACTTTCTGAGTTAAAGGCAGAAGCTGATCTTTGTTGATCATTTTTTAAGCACCTATTATGTGCCTAGTCCTATATTCAGAGGCTGTGATTTGGTTCAGCTACCAAGAGACCAGAGAAAGACCAAGCCAGGGAAATCACTCTCAGGTGGCTGTTGCCTCCTTTGCAAAGTAGCCGCCTGTCACAAAAGCAGCAGCATAAAGCGATCCCGTGAGCGATAAGCAAGCATCCCAGGGGCGGTTTCAGGCAAAATGAGTTCGTAAATATTTGATTTTTTTCCCAGTCACTGACCGCCTTTCTATTTGGTTTAGGGCTGAAGTAAGACAGCTTGTAAGTAACTGGAGAGGGTGTTTACCCAGTGAATTAGTTCGGCTTTCATTGTGCAGAGGATTAGCGCCAAGCAGTGGATGAGGCTCCGTTTCAGTTTAGAGGGGCTCGCTGTTCGCTAGCTCCAGGCCAGGACTAATTGTAATAGGACTGTGGCCATTAAAGGGCTTAACTACCAGTGCCCCCTTCCAGGACTGGATTAGCTGTTCGCCTGCAGCTCTCGGCCGATAACCATGCCCAGGTCTGTGTGCTCTCTGCCGGGATGTGAGCCGGAAAATGCCGCCTACTCAGAGCTGAGAATTGCCTGGCACGCAGGCCTAGAGGGTCCCGGCGCGAGGCACCTGGGACGGGCAATGTGGCTCCTGCCTGGCGCCAGGAAAGCCCAGGTTCCCAGAGCACCGCAGGACTGAATGAGCTGGGGTGGCAGGGGCACGGGGTTGGCTCTCCCTTTGGGACTTTTGGGCGATGTGGACGAATTAATTTGGGTGTTCACGTGCACTACCCCAGCGCTACTCCTGCGTTGCAGACTTTCTTTCAGAGCCAGAGGTGGAGTCTGCACAATCGTCGGAAAAACAATATTTTTCCTTTATGGTATGGCTAAGTAAGTTACCTCACTTCCCCAAATCTCAGTTCTTCATCCATGAAATCAAAATAAAGTAGTGTCTAGTCGAAGGGCTGTGTGGTTTAAAGCCTGGGAAGTGCTAGTTCATTTAAGGGCTCAATGTGCAAAGACCTCTAATGCTGATGAGCACAGTGCGTGGAAGAGAAACCGGCTTTCTCCTAAGCTTGTAGGGAGGAAGGTGCCTTAAAGATTTTCTAGTCAATTGCTTCCTAAAACTTCCAACATAAGGACCACTTTTACTGTTAGTAACATTTATGCCATTCATTGAAGGAGCAAATAAAAATATATATGGATTTGAAGACCCCTCACAATCACTGTATGGGCCCCCCAGGCTCCAAAGCCCATAGGTTTACAAGGGTTCATGTGTCCAACTTTCCACCTAAAGTCTTGGCAGAGAGGTTAGCTGCTGTTTGCAAACCTCCAAAGATGGGGTGCCTCTGCCTTCCCATATGGCCCAATCCATTTAAGGATTGTTCTAATGAGAGAGAATTCTTTTGTTAAAGAAAAGTACATCTATGATAGTCATCAAAATAGTAATTATTTCTGGTTGAAGGAATTATGAGTGACTTTTCGTATTTTCCATATTCCTACAAAATTATGCTGTTAGACTATGAGAAAAACATCTATGCACATAATTAAAACTTTTGTAAAATATTAAACTGAAAACTGTGTCTCTGTAACTTCTACGCATTTGTTTCTAGTTTTAGCCCTGAGTCTAGACAGACAAGTCCAATATTTCCCATGACAACCCTTCAAGTATGTGAAGTCAGCAGCTAGGTAGGAGCATCACAGAGAAGGTTGGTGAAAAAAATTGAATCAGAAAGGACTGCATTTGTCATGTGCACATTGCTGCTTCATTTTTCAATGGGGATATCTAGACTGCTTGCAAGGACAGTTTAATAAGTCACAGCCAAATTTATCCATACCGCTTGGCCATCATCATTCCCAAATATATTGGTTGAGTTTAAGAAAAAATAAGTTTCAGTAATTATTTAGAAACATACCAAGAATCGTTTTAGTTGCCAAATTAATTTTTTGATTTTAAAATGTTTGAACATCATTTGGATGTAGAAGGAATTTTACAATGTTGCAGAACAGAACCATGGTGAGATGTTTAATTTGTGGTTTTAAAGAAGACTTTTCAGACTACATTTGGCACTGGGTTGGTCACAAAGTAGGGGCCCTCTCTGGTTTTTCGCTGAGAGATTAACTCTTTATCATAGAGCTTTCTAGGATGCACCTGTTTGGATCTGGTAAATGGGTCCAGGAACTAAGAGTAATTCAACTCAAATCATTAAACGTTAATTGAGTGCCTACTACATGGCACCCACTCTGCCCAGAGGTGATGAGGCAAGGAATTTTCAGAAATCATAGTGAGAAAGAGAAAGCTCATCATGGGAGATATGGAGCAATTATAAACCAATAATCTCTACAACTTCACCAATCGGCTCACTTCTCACCATTGGGCTTTGTGGAAGATTAGGTTGACTGAGTTCAATGCAACTAAAAAGGGCAAAGCAGCTATTGGTGTATTTGGAAAGATGCCAAGCTCTGGGATTTGTTTTAATCCTGTGAATATTGTTAAACAAACAAACGAACAAACAAATAACAATAGAAACTGAAAGAATGAAATGTTCTCAGGCTAATATTTCAAAAACCAAACTACAAAAATCAGGCTGTGATATGGTAATCTAAACTGGAATAGGAGTTCATGTTAAACATTGAATATAAACATATTTGGATCACTTCAACAAATACTTGTTAAATAAATTCCATATACAAAGAATGGTGCTAGGTTCCATGAAGTACCGAAGAAGAGTAAGAGGTGGTCTTGATACATAAGGAACTCACAATTTAGGTAGGAGGGGGCACATAAATAATTTTAATAAAAAGTCTGTGATAAGTACTGAACTACAAGCAATGTGCTATAGAAGTTTGAAGGAAAAGATAAGGGAATCTAAAAGGGTTTATTAGAGGTGAAATGATTTGAACTGGGCTTTGAATACTTGTTAATACAAACTTATAAACCTAAACTAATATGCTTACACTTCACAGTCTTTTTGTCTTAATTTTCCCTTTTCTGAGAGCTATACACAGAATAAAATAACTAGATTAAAAATGTATGACATTTTATCAAAAGCTAATTCGATTAGGTTAGGTTATGGTAGGCAGAGTAAGTCAGAGGTTTAACAAGAGAAATGGAAATGCTGCCAAACCATTTGAATACCTGAGAGGTGTGTGAACACTACTATGACTCACCAAGGGCACCCTTATTGGTCCCCACAGCAATCTCAGAAGGCCTGGGAACTTGACATCAGTAACATATTCTAATCTGAAAAATGCAGGAACTCTAGATGATCTCAAATGCATCTCCAGAGCAGGGCACCCACCTTATAATTCTACAGCTCACTTGAGGTTATTGGGAGGTAGTGCACTGACAGTGTTCTTGACTATGATTTAAATATAGTTCTCTCACTTACCAACTGTGAGAAGTTGGACGTGTCACTTAACCTGTTTCTTCTTTAAAATGTTTATCTTGCAAGCTCTCTGTTATAAGGATTAAGGGAGAAGATGTTTATATAAAGCACCCAGCACTAGTTGTATGTACTACACTCAACAAATTGTAGCTTGGACTATTTAATATTGTATCTTGTCAACATCCATTCAATCACTGATACTTATTGAGTCCCTCCAAAGTGCAAAGTCCTTTACTAGGTAAGAAACCAACATACTGAAAACTACCAAGTTCAATCATCTCTCTCCACCCACCCATTTGGACCCCTCTTCAGCTGGGTGAAAGGTCATAAAACTTAGATTAGTTAGAGATCTACGAATGCTACATTTTCATTACATATCCAAGCAGTAGTTGGTTTAAATTTTGACCGTGTTTTAAATAGGATTGTGTGAGAATTAAATAAGGTAACATATGTAAAAGCCTTAGCATAGTGACTGAAAAAAGTAAGTACCAAATAAATGTCAACTATTATCATCATAGGTATATAAGGTCACATTTATTGTTTATATACATATGTGTGTGTTTCCTTGAACAGCCCATTTTTTCTGGTTTATTTTGCTTTTATTAAAAAGTGGAAACATGCACACTGATGTTTATAGCAGCTTTATTTATAATTGCCAAATATAATGTTTAGAAATTCCACAGAATATTGAACATGAACATGAATTAGGCATAGATAAAGAAAAAAATGGAACTAGAAGGTGGATCTGAGGAATTATCCAGAATTCAGTACTAACAGATAAAAAGAACTAAAAACAGAAAGATATCAAGATATTTGTAGGATGGGTGCAATAAGCAGATTCTAAGAACGATATCACAATGAAAGTAAGAAAAGACAATATTTTCAAATAATGGGAATATAAAGGCAGAAAATTTCCCAGAATTTATAAAAGACATAAATCCCCAAATTGAAGAAACATTATGATTCCCAATCAGGATAAATACAAAACTTCCTACCAGAATATATGGTAGTGAAATTGTGGAACACCATATATAAGATAAAACTTTAAAAGCAATCAAAAAGAAAAGACAAAATATCCAAAGATGTATAACTATCAGACCATCACAAACATTCCACAACAATGAGAGCTTGAAGACAGAAAAATAATAATTTCAAAGTAATAATATTATAACCAGATAAATTATTACTCAATAGAGAAAATTGAAGAAAAATTTTAGAAAAACAAAGATGAAGAGAATCTATTACTCCCAGACTCCCTCTGAAAGAATTAATAAAGGATATATTTCAGAAAGAAGAAACTGAAACCCAGAATAAATGTGTGCAATGAAACAAGCAATGGTGTTTGGGGAAAATGGTAAATATCTGGGCAAATCTAAGCAAGCATTGACTAAGTAAAACAATAATAATTATACAGACTAGCAGGAATTTTACCAAAAAAAAAAAAAAGAGAGAGAGGTGGGACTAAAATGCTTCACAATAATAATTAAGGTGGGGAAAATTGAAATTAGTGCATTATTTAAACCAGATTTGTACTGCTTAAAACTATAGGTATTGCTTAGTTTTTGTCTGTGTTAATTCACATACACATTACAAGTATAGGGATAGAAGGCAAAACTTTCAAAACAGTAGAAAAAAAGAATTTAAATAGCTCAATATAGGAAAGTAGAAAAAAGAAACAGGATATCAAGTAAAGATGAAGGACAAAATAGATTGTAAAAAATTCAGGTATTTCAAGTAATAACAATACACTTATACAAATCAGATATACCAGTTAAAAATGATAGTCTCAGATTGGATAATATTCTTTTAAGTCCACACATTTACAGTTTCAAAAGACACCCTTAAAGATACTGATAGGAATGTTGACACTATCAGGATGGAAATAGATATTTCAAGTCAAATGCTAGCCACATGAAAGCTAATATAATTTTATTAATGTCAGCAAAGTAGACTTTAAGGCAAAAAAAAGAGAAAAATAAAGATCAATAGAACATAATAAAAGGAAGAATTCACTGGGAAGATAAAACAATCCTACACCTTCAACAAATTTGGCCCTAAAGGTATAAAGCAAATTAACAGAATTAAAAGGAGAGATTAAAAATTGCTACCTTTATACCTCTCTCAGTAATTAACAGATCAACTAGACCAAAAAAGTAGTAAAAGATGTTGAGAATTTAATAATCCAAGTAAAAGCTTGATTTAATTGATAGAGTTTTATATCCAACCATTCAAAAATATATAATCCTTTCATGTACACATGGAACAGTCATGAAAATTGACTATACAAATGCTGCAAAGTTAATCTCAATATATTTCAAATACTGTAATTGATATTATATTAAAAATGTTCTGACCAAAATGTAATAAAAATAAGAGATCAGCATGGAAAATATCAAACCTGAAATATTTTGAAATTTATATAAGAAACTTAAAAATAATTAATAGAAAAATGAATAAATTTTAATTTTTGAAATGTTATAACTAATCATTATAATAATGAAAATTTAAAACTAAAACAATGTATCTTGAATCTTATGGAATGCAGCTAAAGCAATTCTTAGAGGAAGATTTATAGCCTTAAAATGAACATTTTTAAATAGGTAAAATTAGTTAAGAATTTGGTAAACTGAGGCATTGCACTGACTCAAAAACCACTAAATTTGACCCACAAGTAAAAGAGAAAAAGAAAATAGAAAGCAGCAATATAAGGTTACAAGCTAAAAAGCAGATGAAGAAGTAGTAATAAATTAGCAAAGCTAAAAATTTTGAATTACAAGTTAGCCATAATTAGAGGAAACAGAGAAGAAACCCCATTTATCCCACAGAGACACAGAAAACTCAAGAATGGAATGAACAAGTATTTCTGGAAATGAGGCTGAAAGTGAGGTTAGGACAGAATTGCTTGGAAATGTGATGAAGAAGCGGTTTGAGATTGAGAGGAGTTTTTACTATTGGAAAGGTAGACAGAATTGGATTAGCTGGTTTTGAACCATTTCTTTTATTGAGAAATGCTAGAATACCTATCTCTTTTTCTATCTTTCTATCATCTATTCATCTGTCACCTGTCTAATCAGTATGAAGTCATCATATAATTACGAAGGCAGTAAAACAGTGAATATTTGTGGAGCAAATATCCCAAAATGAAGGGAAGTCCAAGGAGGTACTGGACTTCTGGCACTGCTTTTTCTCTTGTGACATCTGCTAACTTGAAAATGGTAGCTGAAAAGTTGAAAACATAAGTAGAGATAAGTAGCTGAGAAGCTGAGCAGAGTTTTTAACAGTTTCATGGGGTCACAGGAGACAAAAGTTGTAGTTCACCAAAGATGAGAGATTGTAGTAATCACTCTAGATTTTCTGTTGGAACCCAAAGGGTTACTTCTTAGGAGTAAGAATGAAACAAAAATATATGTGCCTTTATAGGAATTGAACAGAAAGGAAAAATGCCACAAATTTTTGAAAAAATTTTTTAAATAACCTATAAATGATTTACCCTCTCAAACTATAAATCAAATATGAGGTTAGGTTAAAAATATTTTTAGACATTCAAGGTCTCAAAATATGCACCTACCTGCCCTTTTTCTCAGAAAATTAATGGAAGATGTACTCCACCAAAATGAGGAACACAAGATTAGGAAACAGAAGATTCATACAGGATTGAGAGAGAATAGAATCCACTGGGTAATGGTAAAGAGAGCTCCTGAAAGGACAATTGAGCAGTAACGACAATCTGTCCAGATTGGAAGAGGATGGAAGTCTCTAGGAAATGTTTACGAAAGAAGGTGAAATTAGTATTTTATGTGTCTGAATGTATCAAGAGTAGATTTAGACAACTGGTTAAGAGTAGAGATTTGTGATAAGTACACAGACAACTAAGAAAATAAAAAACCAAAACAACCATAAAATTCAGATAAAAAGGTTTTGCAGGAAAACTTTTATCTTGGTTTACTACAAAATAAAATACTTGTTTCTTCTATCAAGATAATTTATGTAATTGTAACAAGGCAAACACTGAATAATGATTTAACTAAATTTTCTTTTTTTGAGATGGAGTCTTGCTCTGTCACCCAGGCTAGAGTGCAGTGCCATGATCTCGGCTCACTGCAAACTCTGTCTTCCGGGTTCAAGCAATTCTCCTGCATCAGCCTCCCAAGTAGCTGAGATTACAGGTGCCCACCACCACGCCCAGCTAATTTGTGTATTTTTAGTAGAGATATGGTTTCACCATGTTGGCCAGTCTGGTCTCAAACTCCTGACCTCATGGATCTGCCCGCCTCAGCCTCCCAGAGTGCTGGGATTACGGGGTGAGCCACCACACCCGGCATTATTTAACCAAAGTAAAATCGAGCTGTATATGGAGGTTTGGTTGTGGAGGGCAGGAAAGTGTGTGTATAAAAAAAAAACTCAATTTTCACAGAAGAAAATCATAGGTACTGTCTAAAATTGAAAAAATCAAAAGTAGAAATATAACCTTCAGAGAAATGAAGACTGAAAGCAAAATAAACATCTAAAATACCTGATGGGAGAAAAACAAAGAAAAAAGAATTAAAAGAAATGAAC
Source organism: Pan paniscus (assembly GCF_029289425.2). NCBI lineage: Eukaryota > Metazoa > Chordata > Mammalia > Primates > Hominidae > Pan > Pan paniscus. The sequence goes on along the minus strand of NC_085926.1, from coordinate 135,406,510 downwards.
AGTACCCAAGAAATATGGGATTATGTAAAACAGTCATAGCTAAGAATCACTGGTGTTCCTGAGGGAGAAGAGAAAGCAAAAACTTTGGAAAGCTTATTTGGGGGAATAATTGAAGAAAACTTTCCTGCTCTTGCTAGAGATTTAGATATCCAAATCCAAGAAGCTCAAAGAACTGATGGGAGATTCATTACAAAAAGGACATCACCAAGGCATATAGTCATTAGGCTTTCTAAAGTCAATGTGAAGGAAAAAATTCTAAGAGCAGTGAGACAAAAACAACAAGTAACTTATAAAGGAAAGTCTATGAGACTATCAGCGGACTTCTCAGCAGAAACCTTATAAGGCAGAAAGGGTTGGGATCCTATCTTTAGCCTCCTTGAACAGAATAACTGTCAGTCAAGAATTTTGTATCCAGCAAAACTAAGTTTCATAAATGAAGGAGAAATAATATATTTTTTAGACAAGCAAATGCTGAGGGAATTTGTCACTACCAGATCAATTCTACTACAAATGCTACAGGGAGTTCTAAACCTTAAAGTAAAGGCTCAATGTACATCAGAATGGAACCTCTTGAAAGCATAAAACTCATAGGGTTTACTATCGCAAGAACAAAAAACCAAACACCGCATATTCTCACTCATAGGTGGGAATTGAACAATGAGATCACATGGACACAGGAAGGGGAATATCACACTCTGGGGACTGTGGTGGGGAGGGGGGAGGGGGGAGGGATAGCATTGGGAGATATACCTAATGCTAGATGACGAGTTAGTGGGTGCAGCGCACCAGCATGGCACATGTATACATTTGTAACTAACCTGCACAATGTGCACATGTACCCTAAAACTTAAAGTATAATAAAAAAAAAAATGTAAAAAAAAAACAAAAAACTCATAGGGTTTACAAAACAATAACAAAATGATGAAATCAAAGTATCTAGGTAGTAATTAACATGATGATTGAAACAATATGTCGTGTCTCAATGTTGAATGTAAATGATCTAAATGTTCCACTTAAAAGATACAAATTGGAAGAATGGATTTAAAAAATCACAAACCAAATACATGCTGTCTTCAAGAGCCTCACCTAACACATAAGGATTCTTATAATCTCAAGGTAAAGGGGTGGAAAAAGATATTCCACACAAACAGAAACCAAAAGCATGCAGGAGTAGGTATTCTTATATCAGAGAAAACAGATTTTAAAGCAGCAACACTAAAAATAAAAGACAAATAAGGTCATTAAAAAATGATAAAAGAATCAATCCAACAAGAAGATTTACAATCCTAAATATATATGGAGCTAACTCTGGAGTCCCAGATTCATAGAAACAAGTATTACTAGACCTAAGGAAAGAGACAGATAGCAACACAGTTATACTGAGGAAGTTCAACACTACACTGACAGCACTAGACAGATCATCAAGGCAGAAAGTCAACAAAGAAACAACAGACTTAAACTACACTCTAGAACAAATGTACCTAATAGATATTTACAAAACAGTCTACTCAAGAACTATAGAATTTACATTCTTCTCATCAGCACATGGGACATTCTCCAAGATACAACGTACGATAGGCCACAAAACAAGCCTCAATAAATTTTTAAAAATCAAGTATCTTCTCAGAAATCAACTCCAAAAGAAATCCTCAAAACTATACAAATACATGGAAATTAACCAATCTGCTCCTGAATGACTTGGTAGTTAACAATGAAATCAAGATGGAAATTTTAAAATTATTTAAAATAAATGATAATGATGCAAGTTATCAAAACCTCTGGGATACAACAAAAGCAGTGCTAAGAGGAAAGTTTATAGCACTAAATGCCTGCATCAAAAAGGTTGAAAAATCACAAATTGACATCTTAATGTCACACCTCAAGAAACTATAGAAACAAGAACAAGCCAAACCCAAAGCTAGCAGAGGAAAAGAAATAACAAAGATTAAAGCAGAACTAAATGAAATTGAAACAAAAAAGATCAACGAAACAAAAAGTTGGGTGTTTTAAAAGATGAAATTGATAGACCATTAGCTAGATTAACAAAGAAAAGATTCAAATAAGCTCAATTAGAAATGAAAATGGAGACATTACAACCGACATCACAGAAATACAAAAGATCATTCGACACTACAATGAACACTTCTATGCACACAAACTAGAAAACCTAGAAGAAGTGAATAAATTCTTGGAAACCTACAACCCTGCTAGATTGAATCAGAAAGAAATAGAAACCCTGAACAGACCAATAACAAGCAATGAGATCGAACCAATATAAAAAATTGCCAACAAAAGAAAAGCCCCGTGGCAGATGTATTCACTGCCGAATTCTACCATTCAAAGAGGAATTGGGGCCGGGCACGCTGCCACATGCCTGTAATCCCAGCACTTTGGGAGGCCAAGGTGGGCAGATCACCTGAGGTCAGGAGTTCGAGACCAACCTGCCCAACATGGTGAAACCCTGTCTCTACTAAAAATACAAAAACTAGCCAGGCGTAGTGGCAGTTGCCTGTAATCCCAACTACTTGAAGGGCTGAGGCAGGAGAATCACTTGAACCTGGGAGGCAGAGGTTGCAGTGAGCCAAGCTTGCACCCTTGCATTGCAGCCTGAGCAACAAGAGCAAAACTCCCTCTAAAAAAAAAAAAGAAGAATTGGTACCAATCCTACTGAAACTATTGCAAAAGACTGAATAAGAAGGAATACTCCTTAACTAATTCTATGAAGCTAGTGTCACCCTAATACCAAAACCAGGAAAGGACATAACTAAAAAAGAAAACTACAGACTAATATCCCTGATAAACATAGATACAAAGGTCTTCAACAAAATACTAGCACAGCAAATTCAGCAGCACATCAAAAAGACAATATGCCATGATCAAGTGGGTCTCATCCCAGAGATGCAGGGATGGTTTAACATATACAAGTCAATAAATGTGATACATCACATAAACAGAATTAAAAACAAAAACCATATGGTCTTCTTAATGGATGCAGAAAAAGCAGTCAATAAATCCACAATCTCTTTATAATAAAAACCCACAACAAACTAGGCATAGTATCGGGCAAAATTTACCCCCGATATTTCACGTAGGTTCTTTTCTATTTTCCCTAAGTGTTGGCCGGTCTGAGAAATAAAGGGACAGAGTACAAAAGAGAGAAATTTTAAAGCTGGTTGTCCAGGGGAGACATCACATGTCGGCAGGTTCCGTGATGCCCCCTGAGCTGTAAAACCAGCAAGCTTTTATTAGCGATTTTCAAAAGGGGAGGGAGTGTACGAATAGGGCATGGGTCACAGAGATCCCATGCTTCACAAGGTAATAAGATATCACAAGGTAAATGGAGGCAGGGTGAGATCACAGGACCACAGGACTGGGGCGAAATTAAAATTGCTAATGAAGTTTTGGGCATGCATTGTCATTGATAACATCTTATCAGGAGACAGGGTTTGAGAGCAGACAACTGGTCTGACCAAAATTTATTAGGTGGGAATTTCCTCGTCCTAATAAGCCTGGGAGCGCTCCGGGAGACTGGGGCTTATTTCATCCCTACAGCTGCAATCATAAAAGATGGCCACCCCTGAAGTGGCCATTTCAGAGGCCTACCCTCAGGGATGCATTCTCTTTCTCAGGGATGTTCCTTGCTGAGAAAAAGAATTCAGCAATATTTCTCCCATTTGCTTTTGAAAGAAGAGAAATATGGCACTGTTCTACCCGGCTCACTGGCGGTCAGAGTTTAAGGTTATCTCTCTTGTTCCCTGAACATTGTTGTTATCCTGTTCTTTTTTTCAAGGTGCCCAGATTTCATATTGTTCAAACACACATGCTCTGCAAACAATTTGTGCAGTTAACGCATCATCACAGGGTCCTGAGGCGACATACATCCTCCTCATCTTACGAAGATGACAGGATAAGAAATTAAAGACAGGCATAGGAAACCACAAGGGTATTGATTGAGGAAGTGATGTGTCCATGAAATCTTCACAATTTATGTTCAGAGATTGCAGTAAAGACAGGCGTAAGAATTTATAAAAGTATTAATTTGGGGAACTAATAAATGTCCATGAAATCTTCACAATTTATGTTCTTCTGCCATGGCTTCAGCCGGTCCCTCCGTTCGGGGTCCCTGACTTCCCACAACATCATAGAAAGAACATACTTCAAAATAATGAAAATCATATATGACAAATCTAAAACCAACAACAGACCGGATGGAAAAAAGTTGAAAGCATTCACCATGAGACCTGGAACAATGCAAGGATGCACACTTTCACCACTTCTATTCAACAGATTACTTGAGGTCCTAGCCAGAGCAATCAAGTAAGAGAAAGAAATAAAGGGCATCCATATTGGAAAAGAGAAAGTCAAACTATTGTTCTTTGCCAATGATATGACTGCATACCTAGGAAAACCTGAAGACTCCTCCAAAAGATTCCTAAATTTGATAAATAAATTTAGTAAAGTCTCAGTTATAAAATCAATGTACACAAATCCATAGCACTGCTATCCACCAACAATGCCCAAGATGAAAATCAAATCAAGAACTCAACCCCTTTTACAATAGCTGCAACAACAACAACAACAACAAAAATACCTAGGAATATACTTAACCAAAATGCTGAAAGATCTCTACAAGGAGAACTACAAAACACTGCTGAAAGAAATCATAAGTGTCACAAATGGAAATATATCCCATGTTCATAGAATGGAAGAATCAATATCTTAAAAATGGCTATACTGCCCAAAGCAATCTGCAGATTCAATGCAATTCCAATCAAAATGCCAACATCATTTTTCACAGAATTAGAAAAAAAATTGAAATTCTTATGGAACCAAAAAAGATCCCAAAAAGCTAAAGTAATCCTAGGCAAAAAGAACAAAGCTGGATGCATCACATTTTTCAATTTCAAATTATATTACAAGGATATAGGAACCAAAACAGCATAGCAATAGTATAAAAATAGATACATAGACCAATGGAACAGAATAGAGAACCCAGAAATAAAGTCAAATACTTCCAATGAACTGATCTTTGACAAAGCATACAAAAGCCTAAATTGGCAAAAGGACACCATATTCAGCAAATGGTGCTGAAATAATTGGCAAGCCACATGTGGAAGAATAAAATTGGTTCTCTATCTTTCACCATATACAAAAATCAACTCAAGATGGGTTAAAGACTTAAATATAAGACCTGAAACCTAAAAATTCTAGAAGAAAACCTAGGAAAAACTCTTCTGGACATTGGCCTAGACAAATAATTTATGACTAAGATCTCAAAAGCAAATGCAACAAAAATAAAAATAAATAAATGGGACCTAATTAACAAGCTTCTGTACAAAAAAAAAAAAACTCAGATCATCAGAGTAAACAGACAACCCACAGGATGGGGTAAAATATTCTTGAACTATGCATCTGAGAAAGGACTAATATCCAGAATCCACAAGGAGCTCAAACAAATCAGCAAGAAAAAACTCTGCATAATCCCATCGAAAAGTGAGCAAATGACATGAACAGACATTTCTCAAAAGAACATATGCAAATGGCCAAAAACCATATAAAAATGCTCAATTGACATCACTAATCATCAGGGAAATGCAAATTAAAACCACAATGAGATACCACCTTACCCCAGCCAGATGGCCAGTATTACAAAGTCAAAAAACACTAGATGTTGGTATGGATGTGGTGAAAAAGGAATGCTTACACACTGCTGGTGGGAATGTAAATTGGTACAACCTCTATGGAAAACAGTATGGAGATTTCTCAAAGAACTAAAAGTAGACCTACCATTTGATCCAGCAATCCCACTACTGGGTATCTATCCAAAGGAAAATAAGTCATTATATTAAAAATAAAAAACACTGTGGGCATGTTTATCCCAGCACAATTCACAATTGCGAAGATATAGAACCAAACTAAGTGCCCATCAAGCAGATAAAGGAAATGTGGTATGTATACATCATGGAATACTACTCTACCATAAAAAAGAATGAAATAAGTTCTTTTGCAGCAACTTGGATGGAGGTGGAAGCCATTATTCTACATGAAAAAACTAAAAATTGGAAAACCAAATACTGTATGTTCTCACTTATAAGCGGGAGCTAAGCTGTGGGTATGAAATGGCATACAGAGTGATATAATGGGCTTTTGGAGAGTGTCCAACAAGCGTGTGAAGAAAGGGTGAGGGATTAAAAAGCTACATATTGGGTACAATGCACACTACTCAGGTGACAGGTGCTCTCCAATCTCAGACTTTACCACTACACAATTCATCCATGTAACCAAAAACCACTTGTACCCTCAACACTATTGAAATAAATAAATAATATATATGATAATCAGACAAGAAAGAAGCAAAAGAGAGAGAACCAGAAAGAAATAAATAATTCATTACACACAGAAGAAAAGATTGCGTATGTAGAAAATCCAAGAGCATCTACAAATATTAGAACCAGTAAAGTGGTCAGCAAGGTTGATGATTTCAAGAACAGTAACATTGTTACACAATGTCTATTTATACCAACTTCAAAAACTACAGAGTACCCAGGGATAGATCTAATCAATGTGCACAAGACCATGGAAAAGGCTGCACATCTTTAATGAAGCAAGTAAAAGAAAACCCTAGTTAATCAAAGCCTTTACCATGTACATGGATGGGAAGATTTAATATTGTAAAGATGGTACTCCCAAATGAGTGTATAATCAAGATCTAAATAGAGTTCTTCATAAGCTTATTTTAAAATACATATTTTTACTTAAACAACATACAAACATGTATATATTACACTATAGGTAGTACTTACACTACACTATATGTAGTACTTACTATGTGTTCTAAGCAGTTTACAAATATTAGCTCATTTAAACCTTAAAACAACCCTATGAAGTAAGCACTATTATTATCCTCATTTTACTAATGAGATAAAGGAAGCTCAGAGAGGTTAAGTAATTTGTCCGAAGTCATGTAGCTAGTAAGCAATGAAGTTGGGATGCAGACATAGACAGTCTGGCTTCAGAGTTCATGCTCTTAACTAGTGCATCATATGGAGCCCATAATAAAATGTTTTCATACATGGAAATTTGGTGTATGGCAAAAGTGGCAAAACAAATCAGCAGGAACAGAATGGGCTACCAAATAAATAGGGCTAAGAAAACTGACTGTTTGAAAAGATAAAATTAGATCTGCATCTCACACCACAAACAAATTTTAGATGAATTAAAGACATAAGGGTAAAAAAAAATTTAAACTTTCAGAAGAAATATGGAACAATGTCTTCATGACATTAGGAAAAGATATCTTAAATAGGACACAAAAAGCACAAACCATAAAAATGTTGATGAACATGTTAAAGCAAAAAAAAAATAAAAAACCCTGTGTGTGATAAAATAAACTAAAAACACTTTATAAAACAAGCCACTGGCTAGGAGAAAACATCTGCCATTGATATAAAAATAAGTGATTAGTTTCCGGAGTATGAAAAGATTTATTATAAATGAACACAGAGAAGAAAAACAACCCCACAGAAAAAGTAAGCAAATAGGATAAATAGGTAACTGAAAGAAGGAGAGAAACAGCACAGCAGATTAAAGGGTCTTGAGGGACTGTAATTTTAAGTAGGGTAGTCAGGTTCAGCCTCACTGAGAGGGTGACATCTGAGCAAACATGTAAGGAGAGGAGAAAGTAAACCATGAAGATACACGGGAGCCAGGTGCCCAGGGCAAAGTTCTGAGGCAGGAATGTGCTGGAGCATTGGCAGAACAGTAGGAAGTCTGGTGTGGCCTGAGTATAAAGGCATATATATGTATATTTTATATATACATAAGTTACATAAGATACATATATACAATTAAAGACATTATATATATATACAATTAAACCTGTGATATATGTTTAAATTGATATACTTAAATCACATGACCATACCATGCTCTACATGTGTTTTTCATTTCTCTCTTAACAATAAAACTTACATATTGTTTGTTAGCACATACAGGTCTGCCACAGTCTTTTTTATGGCTGCATAGCATTCCTTTGTAAAGACTTACTATATTTGATTTGTCAGTCATGTGGTAAAAGACATTTAAGCTGTTTCCTTTCTGTTGTTTCTTTGGGGGAGAGGGATGTTTGGGTTTTTTGCTTTGTTTTGTGTCTTGCTTTTACTGACAATGCGGAAGTAAACATTCTTGTGAATACATATTTACACAATTTGCAAGTACATCTGAAAGTTAAATTCTTAGACAAGGAATTGCTGGGTTAAATTGTCAAATTTCCCTCCAAAGAGCTTGCATTGATTTGCAATCTCACTACTAGCTGTGAAAATACTTATTTTCCAACTATAATATTTAAAAATATATTTTAAATTTTTGATTTGATAGACAAAACATGGTATCTTGTCATTTCAATGCATATTTTCATAATTATAAGTAAGGCTGCACAAAGTGTCACAAATAAATTTCCTCCTGTTGTTTACTGTTACTTTTATGATTTAATATTTTATATTTAAAACTGTGATCCAAGTAATTCATTTTGATGTAATAAATGAGGTAGTGATCAAGGTTTATTTTGTTCCAAATGGCTAGCCAGTTGCCACAACATCATTTGCTGATTAATGTATCATTATTCCACTGAATGGCAATGCCACATTTCATAAATTAAAATCCCATATGAACTTGGACCTATTTCTGATCTCTCTTTTCCAATAATCTGTTTATTCTTGTGCCAGTACCAGATTGTTTTAATTACTGTAAGTTTATCATATGTTTATTATTTGGTATAGTGCCCCTTCGTATTTTTTTTTACAGATTTGTTCTGGTTATCCTCAAATATTTATATTTTCATCTGAAATTTTGAATACTTTAAAAGAAAAATCACTTGCTTTCTTACTGAATTTTTATTGAAATTATAGAATAATTCTGAAAGAATTAACATTGATATCCTATCTAGTCCTCCTAAGCAAGAATATAGTAGATCTTTCAGTCAACTCTCTTGCATCTCTCAACAAAGCTGAAAATTTTTCTTCATAGAAAGATGAAACAATACTCAAAATTTTTCTTCAGTATTTTAGATTTCTTGGTGCTATTTAAATAACATATTTTCCGTCTGTGTTTAGAGCTTGCTTGTCCCCTGAAAAGCTATTTTTTCTGTTTAATATTGCAACCAGGCACTTAACTGAATTGTCTGTTTTCTATAAAGTATTTTTCAGTTGATTGTCCTGGGTTTTCCAGGTTAAAAGGCATATCACATGCTAAAAATAATTATTTTGTCTCCTCATTTTTAAATACTATAGCACTTACTCCTTCTCTTGCTAAATTGCATTTGCCTGAATTTCCAGAACAATGCTATATAGAAATGTTGATGGGGGCATTTCTACTCTAATGGAAATATGCTTCTAGTGAAATTAACTATAACACTCTATATAAAATGAACCATACTTCTGTATATATAAAATTACAATAAGAAAGTTTCTATTAATTTTGGTATAATAAGACATTTAAAATCAGGAATCTATGTTATATTTTGTTAAAAAAATCCTTTGATCTTAAATTTTCTCCTTTTCTCCACTAATGTAGATAATTCTATTAAAATGTTTCATAGTAGCAAATTATTCTTGTATTGTGATATAGTCTATATTATGCTATTGGATGGTATTTGTTAGTAGGCAAGTAATATTTTGTGATTTTTATGATATTCTGGTTAGACTGATATGTAATTTTCGACTTTTGTGCCATCTGGGTCAAGTTCTACTGTCAAAATTATGCTCATTTTTGCAGACAGAATTTAGAAGAGTTATTTCTCTCATTATGGTTTGGGACAGTGTGCATAGTATTAGAGTTTTGTTTGTCTTGATTATTCTACTGCATTCACCTCTGAAACAATTTCAGTCATATATTTTCTTTGAGGTAGATTTTGGAAATTTCTATTTTTATAGAAAAATCATCATTTTGCATAGTGTCAAAGAAAGTATATGTTATATGTCCAGTTAATTCATTATTTGAGGATACTTCCCTGCCCTTGCTTCTAATTTTGTGCTGGCTCTTGTTTACTTGACTGTTACCTACCTTCATCTATTTCATAGCCCTTTTTAACAGACTGGCCTTTATATGTAATTTTAATTAGGGCAAAGGTTAAGCTGATATAAGGAAAAGACCCCAAAGTACAGTGGTGTAAACCAGGTAGAAGTTTTGTTCCTCTTCATACAACAGTCCAGCTAGTCCAGGTTAGTCACCCTGTTTCTCAAAGTCATCCAAGATCCCAGGTTTCTTCTCCAGAAACCTCATCCACTCCAAGAGTATTTTCTTCATCTGTATAGCCAAAGTGGGATCATCACCAGGTCTGCATTCCAGAATGGAAAAGAGAAAAGAAAGAAAACCCAAGGCCATAAGTTTTCTTTAAAGTAAGTGACATAGAATGAGCACCTAGCATTTCTGTTCACACTCATTAGTGAGAGTTCAATCAAGTGACCTGCAGAGCCACAGGAAATACTGGAAATTGTGATCTCTGCAAGACTGCCATATACCCTATTGCTATGAAAGAAAGGGAAATTAGATTTACGAGGGACTTACAATTTGCAACATTGTAAGGATATGTACTGATTTTTATTATTTGTTTTGTTTTTTAATCATATCAGTCTGCTTTATTTAATTTTTGTTCTTACTGTTATTCTTTTGCTAACTTTTGGAGTTGATTTCTGCATGTAGCATTAGGATTGCTTAAAATATGCTCCTTCTGGGATTATGATAGAACTGCTTCTCTCCATAACTCAATATGGAAATAAGATTTGCCTTGCACAATGAGATATGAGTAGAAGTGATGTGTCTCACCCTTTGGTGAAGAAGGGGTAAGAGCCAGTGCACACTTTTCCATGTCCTTATTCCTCTCCTCTGGTGATCATGCAAGCCTCCATTGACCTGAATGACTATGAATGAATAGAATGAAGAAAAACTTTTGTTATCTTCAGTCCTTCAGATGTTTTGCCATTATCTATTATAGCAAAATAACTCATGTCCTGATGGCTATAAATGCTATATACATTTATTTTCATTTTGTTCTTATCAATAAATGTTAGTGTTAAAGACACTACTGTATAGTGAATTGTTGCAAATATTCTTGAAAAAATGTATATTCTCTGCTTTTTAGTATAGAGTTGACTTTGTTAGCTATATATTTATGTTATTTAGACAATAATTTTATTAACTTTTTAATTTATTTACTTTAATTTTTATTTGCTTTTGTATGTTTTAACCTTTTTATTTTAAATAATTTTAAATACATGAAACTTGAAAAAATAACACAAGGAGCTCTTATATACCCTTCAACCAGATTTCCTAATTGACAACATTTCTAAACCCTAGAGAATAACTTTTAAACATAAAGAAGAAATACTTCTTAATTTTTAGGGTATATTTTCTGAAATCTTTCTCAGAAAGCCACAATATAACCATCAAAATCAAGAAATTAATATTAATCCAGTATTATCTAATCCACAGATCCCATTCACATTTGCTAATATTGTAATGTTGTAATGTTGTTTATGGGTCTAGAATCCAATCCAGGATACCTGGTGCAACTAGTTGTCATGTCTCTTTTGTCTGGAATATTTGCTTACACTTTTCTTGACTGAATGAAGTTGATGTTTTTTAAAAGCACAAACAAGTTCCTTTGAGTTTTCCTGATATTACTTCATGATGTAAGCATTTTTGTCAGAAACACCACAGAAGTGTGGACAGAAGATGATGCTGTATTCTCCCATTCCCAGTGATAATGAGGCAAATTTTTTCTTTGTCAATTAAATGTAATTCAGTCTATTTCAGGTAATTAATCAAATGATTCTAGATTTAAGCTCAGTCAATTGGGAAATTCTTCTGCCTCTTTCTTTTCCATCTCTTTTCCTCAGAAATGGGTCCTGTGGCTATGTGATGAAGGAGAGGGTAGAAAATAGTTCATCTTACTCTTCTGCCATCCTTTCATCCTCAGTGTACCATGTTGCCAGAGTATTCCTGGCTAGTGTTCCTGTGGTCTTTTCTCCTGGTGTAGTAAACACCTATGTTGCTCATTTGTGATTTAGCCATTGGATCAGCTCTTTCCTAAATATCTTGTTCCCAAGGCCCATTTTAATTCCAAATATATCTTATGTTTAAATACTTCAGTCATTTGGCTCTTCTAATGTATTAGTCAGGACAGGTTAAGCATACACAGCAACAAACATCCCCCAAAATCCCAGTGGCTTAAAAAAACAAAGGGTTTTGCTCACTTACATGTCATTGTAGATTGGCAGGAACTCAGGCTTATGAAGCAGCCGCACTGTAAATATTGCTATTCACTATGCCAGATGGAAAAGCAGATATAGCAAAGAACACACTGATTCTTAATGCTTCTGTTCATATCTCACTCAGCAAGGCAAACTGCAGGGCCACAGCTAATTTCAAGTGGGTAAAGAAATACAAACCACTGATATTCCCAGAGGGAACATCCCTAATGACTTTCACACACAGATTTCTCTAAGATAGATCCTGTGTTCATAGCCTGAGTTAATGTAAAAACCCGGTCTCATATTTGTTTCCGTTCTGAAGTTTCTTTATCCCTTCACTATTTGCTTCCAGGTTCTAAAGAGGATAAACATACTTCCACAATTCTGTTCTATTCCAACCCCTACCGAAACCCAAATCACTAGATTGTACACGTATCCACTTTCTAGACCTCATTCTTTTCTCAGGTAAGACCCTTGGTTTATAACTAAATCTGAGTGGTGTTCACATAGTAAGCAGAGAAGCTCTTTAAAGCTCTTTTAAATATTTTCAATAGTTATTTAGGGTCTTCCAAGTTTTACTGATCCTTAGACAAGTTTGAAGCATGGCCTAGGCAATAATCTTGCTCTTGCTGTGATGGTTTTAGAAAACATGAATTTACTTCAAACTAAAAAGATAACTAAATTAAAATTCTGAATTCAGAATTCTTGAAAATAACTTTATGGGGGGATGTGAATGGGGTGCTAAATTGTATCCCAAGTGTGAGGTCTTGTCTGAAGGAGACTGTGTATGGGACCAGTTCATCAAGAAATGATTTGTCATATATGTGGCTGCCTCTGAGATGGATTTGCCAGTTCAGAACATTACAAAGAGATGTTTCAGTTAGATAAAGTCAGTCCCAGATTCAAAATCTATTTTCATCCTGGTCTTATTTTCCATTCACATTTAACTTTGTTACATGTAGGCTCTTAATGTTGCAAATACTCAGTAAACTTAAATATGATGTCTGTAATCCCATTTCATCTTCTGCACAAACCCCTAATTCAAATGCCAGCTTCCCCTTCAAATCTAGGATAAGTCCACTGCGTAGGTTCTGTGTAGTAACTTTATAAAGAGATGAAAATCAGGCCAATGAGGCTGTCTACACATCTCTTAACTTGAGGCCAGTTCAGGAGCATCAATTAATCCTCACCTTGGGTGAACAGTATTTCAGCTGGAACTGGAGTGTCTTGTCAATGCATTTACGTATCTAAGCATTCTCAGCTATTAAAATAGTCCTTGTCACTAATGAGAACGAAGCAGCATGCTGACTTGCGAAGCCTACTAGAGAATGTGGATCCTCATGATCCTGGGAATTCTTATGACAGTGACAAAAATGTCAATATGTCCTTGATATATTTACCTTGTGACCATCTGAGGTGTGGGGCTTGTTTGGAGGTAGAATGCCACTGGGCGCTTCCAGGCCTTTGCCAGTCACATGGACGGAAATCACAGTGATCAGTCTGACCCATAGTACTGTCAGAACACTTCTTTAAGAACAATGCTAACAATGGAGAGATTATCTCAGGCTCTTGTTATTAATGTAAACACAAAGTTTGTATCAAAACCCAGCATTTAGAATATTGGCTTCTTTACATTGCAACATTTTCTAATAGACAAAGCCTCAGATGGAAGGAAAAATTGTCAGTTTTAGGATTTCAACAAAAAGTATGACATAGCAGTCATAAGCATAGGCTCTGAAACTAGACTGATTGGGTTCAAATCACAGTTGTGCTCTATAACCTTAGGAAATTTACTTAACTCCCTGTGCCTCAGTTTTCTCATCTGTAAAATGAGTATAATAATTCTACCTATCTCATAACATTCTTGCGAGGATTAAATGGGTTAATACACAGAAAAGACTTAGAATACTGCCTTACAGAGTGCTTAATACATGTTAGCCATTATTATCATTATTTTACTATTAATTATTGCTATAATTTACCACATATGTGACATTCATTCTACGTGGAGCTTGCATTCCAGGGATGAGCTATAAGTAAATAGGTAAAATATAGAGTGTCTCAGATCATAATAAGTGCTATGAAGCATAATGAAGCAAGGGAGATGAACCAGGCAGGCTACAGGTGAGGGTGTTAAAATCTCAAGGACAGTAGTGACCACCTCACTGGACAGTGAGGTTTGAGCAGAGACCTGAAAATGGGAGGGCATAAAGCATAAATCTGTCAAGAGTACTGTGTGCCAGCCAGACTAGAGGAAGAAATCCAAAATAGGAGTGGGCTTGCAGTATTTGAGAAAAACTATCAAAGCCACTATTGTTGGTGTGATGTGAATGCAATGATGATAGGGCTCAGGGGAAAGCGGCAGATCTTTTATGGCCTCCCAAGACTCTGGCTTTTGTTCTGAGTAACTAGAAAACCATCGCATTTTTGTAAGGGATTAGAATTGTATCAATAAAGGTTCAAACAAATTGGGTAAAAAGATCTGTTTAACAGTTATGAAGCTGTGATTTTATATATTTTATCTGTTGTGGTTTTTTGTTGGTTTTATTCTTTTAGGCAAGAGGCTAAATCTGGAAACTGTTATTCTCTCTTAGTTAGAAGCAGGTGTTTGGCATTATGGTTTTGCCTTTTCTAATATTTCATGTAAATGAAATCATATTTTTGTAGTCTTTTGTGTCTGACTTCTTTCATTCAGCCTAATGCTTTTGACATTCATCCATGTTGTTATATGTATCAGCAGCTTTTCCTTGTTGTTGAGTAGAACTCCACTGTATAGATGCATCACAGTTTATTAATTCTGAGTGACTGATAATTTAAAAGTTTTACTGAGCTATAATTGAAATTCAATAAATTACACATAATTAAAATTATAAATTGTTCAGTTTTAACCTAATATATATCTGAGCAGTCATCACCACAATCCAGATAATGAGTATTTCCATCACTTACAAAAGTTTTCTCTCATATCTCTTTATAATCCCTCCATCCCACCCCTTTCCATGCCTAGTCTCAGGCAACCATTTATTAGTTCCTGCATTTTCTAGAATTTCATATGATGTAATCATTGAGTATCTACTCTCTGATTTTGTCTGGCTTCAAAAAATCTAAATGAAAGCATATACCCATTCAAATACTTGTATGTAAATTTTGTTGGTTGTTTGCAATAGCTAGAGTGGAAACAACCCAAATGTCCACGGATAATTGAATGGATAAACAAACTGTGGTATATACATACAATGGAATACTACTCAGCAGTAAAAATGAATGAACTATGGAAACACCTAAAATATGGAAGTCTTAAAATAATTATGCCAAGTGAAAGAAGTCGAGCCAAAAAATAGCACACACTGTAAGATTCTATTTATATAAAACTATAGAAAATGTGAACAATAGTTATAGAAAGTAGATAAATAGTTATCTGGGGATAGGGAGTGAGGAGGAGAAATGGGAAAAAGTGATTACAAAAGGATATGAGTGATCTTTTTGGCAATGTGTATGATCACTCTCTTGATTGTGGCGATGGTTTAATGGGTATATAAGTATGTTAAAACCTACTAAATGGTGCATTTAAAATATGTGTGTCTTATTACAATTAAATAAATAAATATGTTAAATCTGTTAAAACAAAAAACTGATTAGAGAGCCATTACTCAATAAAAAATGATGAAAGGAGAGAGCTACTAAAATATTTCAAAATTATATTTGGAAATTATAAATTACATAATACACACATACAGAAAGCTGATTCTTGACTGCCAGGGACTAGGTTGAGGAGGGGGATTAATTACCAAAGGCAAGAGGGAAGTTTGAGATGATGAAAATGTTCTGCATTATGATTATGGCAATGGTTACATGACTACATATTTGTCAAAATTCACTGAAATGTACATTTGGAATGGGTGAATTACTTTGTAAATTATACTCTACGAAAAAGACTAATTAAAAAGAAATTAAGTCCTCACATATAAATAATTACCCTGAACTTAAATGGATTATACATCCCATTTAAAAGATATAGACCAGCTGAGTGGGTTAAAAAACACAATCCAACTGTATGTCACCTACAGACCCAACTGTATGCTGCCTTCAAGAAACTCATCTCACTTGTAAAGAAAACATATAGATTGAAAGTAAAGGGATGGAAAAAAGATACTCCATGCAAATGAAAACTAAAAGCAAGTGTAAGTAGCCGTACTTACACCAGAGAAAACAGACTTTAAATCAAAAACAGTAAAAAGAGACAAAGAAGTCATTATATAATGATAAAGAGATCAATTCAGCAAGAGGATATAACAATTCTAAACATAAATGCACCCAACACCAAAGCTCCAGATATGCAAAACAATTATTTAAGCTAAAGGGAGAGAATGATTCCTATACAATAATAGTTGAGGACGTCAGCAACCCATTCTTAGCAATAAACAGATCATCTAGATGGAAAATTAATGAAGAAACATTGGATTTAAACTGACTTTAGACCAAAAGCCCCTAAGAGGCATTTAGAGAACATTTCATCCAACAGCTCCTGAATACACATTCTTCTCATTAGCACACAGATCATTCTCTGGCATATACTATATGTTATGGCACAAAACATGTCTCAACAAATTTCAAAAAATCAAAATCATTTCAAGTGTCTTCTTAGACCACAAGAGAAAAAAACTAGAACTCAGTATTCCCACAAGGGAGTAGAACTAGAGAAACTTTGAAAATTGTACAAATACATGGAAATTAAACATCATTGTGCTGAACCAGCACAATCCCTGACATCAGTGAGCTCAAGGTGTGGGGCAAGTTTCCAGGGGATCTAGGGGCACAGGGAGTTTGAAGTCCACAGGGAACCAGAGATGACTGGTCACATATTTCTCATATCAGACCTTGGATACCTGATACATGTGCTAAGGATGAGAGCATAAGCAAAAGTCTGCTCATTCAGCATGCCCAGATGAAGGAAGCAGACTTTCCTGGTTCATGGTGAATAGATGGCTATGAGGGCTTGGGTTGGTCAGTCCTGGTTTTTGGTCTGAGGACTTAAATCACAGCCATGGTCATGTCAAAGCAACTCTCATTCTTATTCCCATCTTTCACAGTTATGAGAATCTAAGATTTAAGATCCCCCACTCCCACCCTCCCCTGTAAGAGTTTAATGAGCTTGGGAGAGGTGCATTAGAGAGAATTTGCTATGGATGATCTAATTGGCTCTGAGAATGAACAGCTCTGAAGACACCAGCCTCTCATCTTGTTGGGGCAATGTAAGTCATTGTTAGGAGCACAGGCTTGGGAAACAAGCAGAAAAAGGCTCTCATATTCTAAGTGAGTGACTGGGCCTAATTATTTAACTCCTCCAAGCACCAGCTTCTGAATCTGTAAAAAAAGAAAAAAAAAGAAGATAGTAATGATGGCATTAATTACAGAACCTGGCAAATAACAAGAACTCATAAATTGCAATTATATTTATGTTATTATTGCTGTTATTCTGTTGCTTAACCAAGCAAGCCCATGCCATCCTTCCCTCTGATTTGGCTGTGGTGTCTGCTGATTCAGTCTTTGTATGGAAGGGGTGTGACAAGTTGCCCTTAATTTATTATGGGACACAGGATCCATTCTATCTATATCCTCTAAAAAACAGGAGTGGTGGCTCATGCCTGTAATCTCAGCATTTTCAGAGGCTTAGGTAGGTGGATCCGTTGAGCCCAGAAGTTTCAGACCTGGGCCACATAACGAAACCTCGTCTCTCCAAAAAAAAAATAAAAAATAAAAAAAGAAAAGAAAGAAAAGAAAGAAAGAAAAAAAGAAAAGAAATATCAGCCAGGCATGGTGGCGCATGCCTTTAGTCCCAACTACTTGAGGGCCTGAGGTGGGAGGGTTGCTTGAGCCCAGGAAGTCGAGGCTGCAGTGAGCCGTAACCACACCACTGCACTCCAGCCTGTGCAACAAAGTGAGACCTTGTCTAAAAAAAAGCGAAAAAAAAAAAAAAGGTTTTGTGTGTGCAATCCTCAGCAGCTCCTGAGATATATGGCCTCCAAGAAAATGAACCCACAGAATGGAAAGTCTGGTGAGTGGAGGGAAGGAAAAAACAAGTGTAGAGCTCCAGGGATGCCAATATTTTGTCCACAATTTGATAATGAAAAATATGTTTCCTTGTGTTGTTGCTATGCGTTTTGCTAATAACATTTAGTTACTAGTTTTTTAAAGAATGTATACTACAAATCCCAAGAGCCCTTATGTCTACATTAAAAAATTATATATGTAGACACACACCGTTTTACCATTTAGCAATTTCTTGCTAAGGATGGATCTAGAAAATGGCACAGTGGTTATTGGGATTTCCCAAATGTTATTTTCTGGACTCCCACAGCAGAGTTATTATCTTTTCTTGGTGCTCCATAAACGTACAATGCCTACTTGCAACTTTTCCTTTGCCTAGACAGACAGACCAACAGACACTTCTCCAGGAATGGCCCATTTGATTCCAGCACTTCTTTAAAACCACTTTCAATTGCTGAAATGTTTTTCCACTTTCTGTCTTGGGATTTGACCAGTCTCCTCTACTACTTCTCCCTCCTGCTTGGCTTCCTCTCATCTTTCTTTCTGCCACACAACTGCAGCCAAACACAGGACTAGACTTTCTGGTCATTATAAGTCCCTCCTGTCTCACACCAGTTCTTGTTCTCAGCACCCTGATAATTAGTGGTTTGGATAGAGCATGGAAAGTCAGGAATATTTTATCTTGGGATGTGTGTATGTGTGTGTGTGTGTGTACGTGTGTGTGTGTGTGGTGTGTTTGTGGTGTGTTTGTGTGTGGAGAGGGGTTGTAAAGAAGGCAGATGGGAGTGTGATAAATGGAACGCAGGGGCAACCTAGGAAGCAGCCTTAGTTTCATATGCTCAGACACAGATTGGGCAATGCAGGGTGTTTTGTTCTCTGTCCAGTTGCTTCTTCCAGTAACATGTGGAACAAATGTCTCTCTTGGACTATGATGAGGTAGCGTGGATAGGTCTGTAGCATCATTGCATTTGGACTCTCAGCTGGTTTTATTTCCTATTGAACCTTTAATGGAAACGCATACACAGCAAGTCAAGCCCTGTCCCTTTTCCCTTTTTTCTTTTTCTTTTTTTTTTTTTATTTCTTCCAGGAGTGCTGATGATAAGGAAAGCGATGTCTAAATCTTCTTAATGGTGTTTATGCAAGCAGTTTTGCTTAGCTGCAAACTGCACAGCCCCCTCCCCTCCCATTGCCCTGCTAATATTGCTGCTTCATTCCTTTTCCTGTTGGCTATTACTATGGACTACAGCAAATCTAAAACTAAATAATCCCCTTAGTGTCAAGTTTTCAGGGCTGAGCAAATAAATCTAATGAAATGCATTATCTAGGCGGAGGAGGCTGTTGTAAGGGGGAAAAGATGAAAGCTATTTTATTTTAAGGCAGAGAATAAACCATCGATCGTTTGGGGTGCTCCATTGTAATTTTAAGTATTGTTATTTTATTTTACTTAACTATTGAACATGCCCTTTTTTGATTGTAATTAAAAACCCCACAAAGCTTCTAAAGGCCAGAATTAAAGGGGGTGGGGAGTGGGAGGGCAGAGAATGAGGATGTAATGAGGAAGCTATGCAAATTCCCTCTAGTTCAGATAGTTCTTATGTTCCACTGAGGCCAGGGGTGCTGGGGAATGAACAATGGCACCTTCTTTTTTTCTCTTTTGCACCCTCTCACACCTAGGATGGTGATAGGAGTAAAACGAAAGGCACTGTCAGAACAGAGAAATGGAGAGATTTATTTAGGAGAAGAAATCTCAGTCTCTGTATCATCTGCTGGGTGAAGCAACTTTCCATCTGAGAGAAAGGAGTGCCCACACCCTGTCTACCCACGTCCAGGCCAGCTTAAAAGTCTAACAGGACTTATGGATAAGTACCTGGATGAACTGAGCTGAGCCCTTGCTCAGCTCAGGCAGGGTGCTCCTGGCTCCTTATTCTGTTGGCTCTTACTTGATTGGCTTTTTCTTAAATACCCTCAGAGAGGCCCAGTTTAGTGAAGATTGGTCTTTGAGCCTCATGACTCTATAACTAGTGAATTGTACCCAAGAAGTTTGTTTATCCATTTCTCACTCACTTACCCAATTATTAATTCATTGCTCAAAAACACCGAGCATTAACCTACTTCCAGATATTGCTCTGGGCACACGAGTTATATAGCAAAGAATAAAACGAAGTCCTGCCTTCATGGGGCTTATGCTCTAGAGAGCAGAGACAACAACCAAACAAACAAAATAGATAAATAGGAAGTTTGTCAAGTGTTATAAAGAAAAATTAAGCAGAGCAAGGGTTATAGGAAGAGACAGGGAAGTCAGGAAAGACCTCACTGTCTCATTTATTCATTCAACAACATTAATTGAGCACTTACTAGAGCAAAGCACTGTTCGAAGCTCTGGGGATACCATGGTGAACAAAACAGATAAATTTCATGCCCCTATTAAGTTTATATTCTACTGGGGGAAAATGCCAGTAAACAAGACAAGTAAAATATGTGCTAGAAAAACATTAAAGCCTGAAGAAAAAGGGAATGAAGCATGGGGAAAGTTGAAATTTTAGCCAGGTGACATGTAAGCTGAAGCAAGTGAGGAAATGAACTGCATGAACACTTGGGGAGTAGAATGTTCCAGACTGAGAAAACAGCCAGTACAAAGGCCCTGAGGTATAGCCCAAGCTTGGCATGTTGGAAGAACAGTGAAGAGGCCAGTGTGGCTGCAGCAGACTGAGTGAGGACAAGGAAGTGGCACTGATATGATGCCAGGCAAAGACAGTTTCCCTGGCCTCCTGCTCCCAAGGCCCATGCACTTTCTTCTGTCCTTGTGGCCATCACTGTTTGTCCCTGACTGCTTATACATCTGTCTCTTACATCACAAAAAGAGATATCATTTTATCCTTTAAATCCTCAGCACTTGGCGCATTTAGATGAAAAATGAAATGAATGAATGACATACAGCCTTTTTGTCCTGCTTCAAAGTTAAATCTATTCTTTTTACAAGAAAAATTTCTCTCCGCAACCCACCTAAATATCCCTCGATACAGTGGAGCTTCAATTGCAACTTCCCTCACTCTTCTTTGTAGAAAGGCCCTTCCTCAAGAAAGAAACTTGTGGCCAGGCATGGTGGCTAACGCCTGTAATCCCAACACTTTGGGAGGCTGAGGTGGGTGGATCGCCTGAGGTTAGGAGTTTGAGACCGGCCTGGCCAACATGGTGAAATCCCATCTGTACTGAAAAATAGAAAAACTAGCTGGGCATGGTGGTGCACACCTGTAATCCCAGCTATTTGGGAGGCTGAGGCAGGAGAATTGCTTGAACCTGGGAGGTAGAGGTTGCAGTAGTGAGTCGAGATCGTGCCATTGCATTCCAGTCTGGGTGACAGAGCGAGTCTCCAGGAAAGAAAGAAGGAAGGAAAGAGAAAGAAAGAAAGATAGAAAGGAAGGAAGGGAGGGAGGGAGGAAGGGAGAGAGAGAAAGAAAAAAGAAAGAAAGGAGAGGAGGAGAGGAAGAGAGAGGGAGGGAGGGAAGGAAGGAAGGAAAAGAGAGAGAGGAAGGAAGGAAAGAAGGAAGGAAGAAAGACAGGCAGGCAACTTGTTACACAATAAGTAAACTAAGTCTTATTGGCTTACTCCAGCGATGAGGAATATCACATAGGCAATTCAGAAATGGTATTTCATTAGGAAAATTGAGTGCACAATTTTTATTATGTTTGAGTTGGGCTTGGAAGTTCTTTGGGTGAGATGTCAGAAGAAAGTAAGTATTGGATTAATTGTGTTTTAAGATGAGGGTTGATGCAAGCAAAGTGATGTTCTGAGCAAAGAAGGAAGAGTTGTGTTGCAAGACATTCTGTAGGTGTAATTGCATAATTGATGGGACTGGTTGTTCTGGTTGCTGTATCTTTTACAGGATAAGTGACTCCCATTTAGGTTTTCCTCTCATCTTGTTTACTGTCCCTTTAGACAGGGCCACTAAGAGCCTTGTAGAGAAGTTTCAGAAGTTCTCTCCAAACTCTGGGTGCAGTGTTCTAAGATGAATACAACCTAGGTGGAAATTTAGAGATCTACATTTTTCATATTATAGCCATACCACTCCAAGGCTTCTGGGAGATTTAAGCAGATGACAATTTTCCATCAGAAGGCTTACATTTTGCAGATGCTGCCTCAGAGAGAAAAAGAAGAGGTATAAAGTAAGACTTCTTGGGTTACTTTTTATTATGAAATAATTTTAGACTTACAGAGAAGCTGCAAAAACAGTTCAGATAGTTTATATGCTTCATCCAGCTTCCCCTAACAATTTATGTAACAATTATATATAACCATAACACAATTATTAAAACTAGGAAATTAACCTGGTACAACACTATTAACTAAACTACAGGCTTTATTTGAAGGAAATTTCTCTTTAGGCAGATTTTAGCTTATCTTTAATCAGTGTTAAAATTTAGCAACACAGTAGGTTCTATGGCATCTATTGCTGCATAACAAATGTCCAGAAATGTAGTTGCTTAAAACAAATATTTTATTATTGCAGCCATGATTCTGCAAGTAAGAAATTTGGACAAGTTAAAATGGGAAATGCTCATCTCTGCTCCATGATTTCTGGAGTCTCAGCTAGGAGGACTCAAGGGGCCGGAGATTGCAACTGGAGTACTAGCCATAGAAGAATCTCCCTATTTCCACACCACCTTTCCACATGGCTAGCTTAAGCTTTCTCACATTATAGTAGCATTGGGGCAGTTGAGCATCTTTCATGGTGGCTCAGGGCTCCATGAGAAAGGAAGCCAAAACTGACAGTCCTTTTAAAAGTTGGGCCTGGGACTGGCAGTGCATCACTTTCACCCTGTTCTATGGGTTGAAGCAGACACAGGCAAGCCCAGATTTGAGAGGTGTGCACCAAAGGTCTCTTTCACTCTTTATTGGAGCAGTGTCACAGAACTTGCTGCCAATTTCATTTTGCTGTAGGTAAAAATTGTATCAGCTAATTTCATATCTTGGAGAGGGACACATTACCTTAAAGCAGATTTCTTTTGTTCTGATAAGAGTCACTTAGGAAGCCTTCCTCTCTTACTTTGGTGGAAAAATATAAGAAGACCTTTCTTCCTCCACATAGTTTGGCAAAATCTGTCCAGAGCTCTGAAGGAAGTCCAGGCAAATCCATATGAGGAACCCAAGGGATTTCTGGGAAGTAAGGTTCACAGTTAAGGTATACTGTGGGGATGGATGACAGTGATTCTGGCCAACGTCTATGGACAGAAAATAACACCAAAGTTCCTAGAGAGGAACTTAGTGTGAAGAAGGGGCATCTGGTCTAGTGATCCAGGTCACATATGAGCCTATAGGTTGAGGGGAAAGGGCTGCTGTGACAGCTGGGCTATGACCCAACCATCCCAGATAACAGCTTTGCTCTAAAAGTGAAGCTTAGCCAAGTATATGTGACATGGAGAGCTCACCACCCTGGCCTGTCTGGTATCTGTACCTGTGAGAGCCTCAGGGTAGCAGAGGACAAGGATCCACCAGTGCGGCCCTTTTACCTGGTAATACAGTGTGGCAGAGATGAAGCAATAGGTGGACTACTGAATTCCTCTCTGTCTGGAAATTAGAAGTAAGACTTACTCTTCAGGGTTTTTGGATAATTCTGGGGAAGGGACAATGGTCTTAGGAAAGAGATACTGCACCTCCTGCTTATAAGAGCCCAACAGTATGTACATAAATAACTGGAAATTCTGGAAGCATATGGTCTTTTTTCCATTCTTGAGAAAGTGGAGTAAAGCAGGTCAATCAATTATAACAAGGGTCAATAAACTTTTTCTTTTAAGGACTGGATAGTAAATATTTTGAGCTTGCTGGTCACATGGTTTCTATCACAACTACTCAACTGTGCTGCTCTGGTATGAAAGCAGCCAGAGAAAATATGCAAACAAGTGAGTGTTCAAAACATTTTATTTATAGACTCTGAAACATGAATTTCATAAAATTTTCATGTCACAAAATATTTTTCATTTGATTTTGTCCAAACAATTTAAACATCTAAAAACCACCCATAGCTCAAAAAACATACAAAAATAAGGAATTGACCAGCTTTGGCCTGTAGGTCATAGTTTGCCAACCCCTGAGTTCCCCCTAGGAGGTCTCAAAGGGCAGGGGGCTGGAACTAGGGACTGGCCATGTAAGACTCTATTTTCGACCACATTTCCACGTGGCTAGCTTAAGCTTCTTAGCAGTGTAGTGGCATTGGGGCAGTTGAGCTTCTTTCATGGTGGCTCAGGGCTCCAGGAGGAAGGAAGCAAAAACTGACAGTCCTTTTAAAAGTTGGGCCTAGGACTGAAAGTGCATCACTTCCACCCTGTTCTATGGGCTGAAGCAGACACAGGCAAGCCCAGATTCAAGAGGCCTGCACAAGAGTCTCCTCTTGATTGGAGCAGTGTCAAAGAACTTGCTGCGAATTTTATTTTAATTTAATAAGTTGTTAGACAATATATTCTTTTTAATTTTAATTTTTATTTTTACTTTATTTATTTATTTATTTATTTATTTGAGATGGGAGTCTTGCTCTTGTCACCCAGGCTGGAGTGCAATGGTGCAATCTCAGCTCACTGCAACCTCTGCCTCCAGGTTCAAGTGATTCTCCTGCCTCAGCCTCCCGAGTAGCTGGGATTAAAGGTGCCCACCATCACCTTTGGCTAATTGTTTTTGTATATTTTTAGTAGAGACAGGGTTTCACCATGGTGGCCAGGCTGGTTTCCAACTCCTGACCTCAGGTGATCTGCCCGCTTCAGCCTCCCAAAGTGTTGGGATTACAGGCGTGAGCCACTGCACCCAGCCAATAATATATTATTCTCTCATTCAAGAAATCTAAAGGTGGATAAGTCCTGAATTGGTTAATTCAGAAGCATAAGGATTCAGGCTCTAAGTCACTTAGTGCTGTCATCACTACTGGGGTCATGAGGTCAAGGGCCAAGAAGTTTGCAGTAGCTGCAAGCATCACTGCCTTACCAGAGGCTCTGAAACTTCAATGTGTATCAGAATAACCTAGAAGACTTGTTAAAACGCAGTAGTTGGTTCCACCTGCAGAGCTCATGATTGAGTAGGTCTGGTGGGGGGTGAGGGTTAACTCAGGATTTACTTTTTTCCAGTTATCGCGGCTAAGATTTATCACAGGAAGAGGATGTAAAGCAAAAAAGGAAAAGGCACATGGAGCAAAGCCTAGAGAAAACCAGGCATAAGCTTCCAAGAGTTCTTTCCCAGTGGCGTCACACAGGATGCATTTAATTTCTCCAGTAATCAGCTGTGACAACACATGTAAAATGTTATCTACTAGGGAAGCTCATTAGAGACTCAGTGACCAAGATTTTCACTAGGGGCTAGTCACATAGGCATCCTCTGCCTAGCATATACCAAAATGTCAGACTCCCAGAAGGAAAGTAGGTGTTCAGCATAAATGGCATTGTTTGTACATTTTAGGCACAGTGGGTCACTCTGATTAGAGGGTGAAATCTAGATACCAAACAGTGCTAACTTCTCAAGTAGGACCTTCTAAGAAAATTAGTCTCAGGCCTGCTATGTTAACTTTTGAGAATTTGCATTTTTAGCAAGTACCCAAGTGGTTCTCAAAGTGGGGACCACACTTTGAGAAGGATTGGTTTACCATAAACTGCCAAGCAGGAAGCAGGCAAGTGTGGGACAGGGGATTTTTCACTGTGGCCTTTCACTTTTCATAGGGGAGGGAAATCCTTCTTGAAATCCCCTAGTTTTCTCTTTATGTTTCTCTTTATGTTTCTTTGTGTAGAACACGTTCACATGCCCACCTGAAAGCTAATGATTGGCTTAAACAATAGCAATTCATCTCCTGAAGCTGGACCAATGCCAGTCCAACCAAAGTTAGGTTTATGTCACAGCATCCATAGATAGGGCTTCTATTTCCAGAGCTTGGCCAAGTAAGTCCTCTGTCTTCAACCGCACAACCTGTGAGGTAAACAAAAGCAGGGATCTTTCAGTTGAGAGCCCTTTCCAGTGTCAGTTGGTGATCTTTTGAGATGTGGCAAAAGCATTCTTCCCCTAATTCATTGCTGCATGGAGTCAGCCAACCTTGCTCTACTACTTAGGGTGGAAGGTGAGATCATATATGAACCGTGTGAGCAATTTTATCAGCCTTTGCTTAATACTTTGTCTAACAGGATCTGATTTAATGATAGAGCTCTTTAGGCTTTATCATTCTCCAAAAAGTTTTCTGTGAACACATAGGTGCGTTTAAGTATTTGATCTCTCCAAATATTAAAATTGGGATGAGTCCAGTTGAAGAACCTTAGATTCCAAATTAAGAGAGTAATCAAAAATAATTAATCAAGAATTATCTCATCTTGTTATTTATCTTTCTTCAACAGGTTTCAAGTGCTTCACTAACATTTTTATTAATACTTTTCAAAT
This sequence comes from Pan paniscus, assembly GCF_029289425.2. Taxonomy (NCBI): domain Eukaryota; kingdom Metazoa; phylum Chordata; class Mammalia; order Primates; family Hominidae; genus Pan; species Pan paniscus. Next base: position 135,379,813 of record NC_085926.1, on the reverse strand, counting down.
CCTAACTCAGTTGAATTACAATGGGACAAGTATGACCAGATAATTTCCTCAAGGCCACAAAAGAAGCAAGAGTCATTAGGTTTTAGGATGTCTATCCAAGAAATATTCTATAGTGAATAAACTATGTATATCATTACTCAAAAAATTTGAAGATCATTTCCCTAGAAAATAGCCATTCCATAAAATAAGAATCAGTATAGACTGAACTTCCTAGAAACAGTATAAAATCCTAAAAAGGCTGATTCTACTAAATTATCCTGGCTGCCCTTCCAGTCTCATTCTGTTGGTCTTGAACTTGAAGACAAACACTATCCATTATTTCTAGTAAACTGGAGTTGGGAAGATAAATTTTTTTTAATGTAAAAGATTATTCCATAACTTTCCTCAAAGACAAAGAGATCTCAAAGATAAACCAGAAGAAAGATAATAACTACTCATATTTTGAAAAATTAGTTCCTGCTGTCCTTTATTATAATAAAACAGGCACAAATTAACCCCAACACTTCTGAAAAAGGGAAAGATTATATGGTCGCAGATTCAGATAAAGGTTTAGAAAACTGGGAAGATGCTTTGATTACTAAAAATGTATCTCTTTTTAAAAAAGGATCTGATTAATTCCTTTAAAACTCTCTAGTTTAGAACAATATGCCACAATGACAAATTTAAGAGCTGTCAGCAAGAATAAGGTTACATCCTAAGTCTGCCTTTCTTCCACCTGAACTTCCAAATATACAACTGAAGGGTAGATTGGTGTTTGCTATTTGTTCTCACAATGAAGTATTCTGCTAAGTCAAACCACAGGGAAGAAACATGGACTTCAGTTCCTAGGAGGGATTCTTTCAGTACACAGAAACTTTCCTCCAAAGATAGAAATTTGTATCTGCTGAGAAAAACCTACATCAATACCCCAGATTCCTAAAGCTATTATTATTTTTTTTTTCAGCAAAAGCTGAGATCTTTCTGATGTCATGTCAACACAAAGACTCAAATTTGAAATTAAAGTAAACTGGGAGCCTGAGTTCTGGCTGTGACCTAAACAGACTGACAAAGTTAGCATAGCATACTTATAGGTGCAGTCCCCAAGCTTATTCATTGCAGACATTACTAATCAAGCAAAGAACTCTTTCTGGCTGCCCATAGGACAACCTCACAACCTTTCCCAGCACAAGGGTCTAGACATACACTCTCCAATTTGGTGGCCACAAGCCACATGTGGTTATTGAACACTTGAAATGTGGCTAATCTAAGTAGAGCTGTGAAATATACTGGGTTTTGAAGACTTCATTCAAAAACAAAGGAAGTAAAATATTTCATTAAAGTTTTAAAATTGTGATTATATGTTGAGATGTTGGTAGTTTAGATATGTTGAGTTAAATATAGTATACTTTAAAAATTAATTGTACTAGTTTCTTTCAACCTTTTTAAAAATGTAGCATACACAAAATTTAAAATTACATATGTGGCTCACTTTTATGTCTGGCATTTTTATCAGATGGCACTGCTCTATATAGCCACTGCCAGACAGAGTTGGCATACAGGATGAAACCTATTTGCCATGTCAGGTCTGAGCAACAGTGCCATGTTTCCCCAGCTATGGAGCTAAATAGAGATTTTCCACCTTATTTTTTAAAGAACACTTTGTTAGAACAGTTGGTTGCAAAGCATTTTTAAAATGCAAAACTGAAAGATAGTATCTCTATAGCAAATAACTTTGTAAATGTGGGGAACAAATCATAGATTTGGAGGATGATAAAAAGGACTACAAAAATCATTTTGCAGAGACTTCGTAGTTCATTGATTAAGGAGTTAAGGCCCAGGTAATGAAGAAGCTTTCCTAAACTCACATAGAGCTCTTTGAATACGACCCCACTCCCACTATGCCCCACTGCTACCCCAGCAATGCATCATTGTTTTGACTCATTCGCATTCCTAATGTTATTTATAGACCGTGACCAGGTGGTTTTGTAACATAATGCACTTTTCTCAACTTAAGAGTCCGTGGTCCTTTCCACAGTCCTTATTTAATATCCTGTAGCTCTTTCATTCTCTGAGTCCTTCCTAGAGACCAGAGAGCAATATACGTTGTCTTTCCACCATCTCTTTACCCTCCTTCCTCCTCAGTAGTAGTGAGAGAATGAAGTTCACGTAAGTGTTTCTCTATAAGTCTCAGAGCATAAACCACTATTTCCAAAGGTTTATTTTCCAAATACATGTTTTCCTGCAAGTTAACCGTTTAAAATGAAAGGGGAAATACACAACTCATTTCTTGACTTTCTTCTCTTCTATCAAGATGATTTCAACCCATGAAAATTAAAGACCAAAGACAGGGTTTTCACTGGTTCCCTTGGCAACAACTCCATCACAAACTTTCTTCTAATACAAACTTCTTTCTATTAAAGGGACTGTGTGTCATTTCTATATAAAAAAAACTTTTTATAGTAACATTTTAAACAGGTTAGGACAGATTTGGGGACCAGTTTTTTTCTTTTCACTAGTTTCATACCATTCATTTCATCAGGACCTGGAGACCTGAGGATCTGTATTCCTCAGAGGAATAAAGACATTTTTCTCACCTTGTTTCCCCTTGGACTAATTATCTAGGAGGGTCCCCTTCTGTGGCAAGGAAGGGAAGGCTCAATAGATTTGGCAGGAGACACTTGTGACGCTATCAGATGGGGCTCAGAAATGGAGTTAGGAGTAAGGGGCAAATTTTTTTTAAAGGAACAAAGCTTAGGTATTTTTTAAGATGCTGATTTAGTGGGTTATTGAAAATGCTGCCCACATAGCCTTTTAACCCTCAAAGATATCAGATAACTTTTTTCTTGCAGTGAGATGAAGTGGCTGTCATTATCTCCGAAGGTCTGTATCATATTGGAATCTGTCAGTGCAGGTCAGGGAGTCCGCGGTGCTCTGGGCCCAGCTCGGGGACTGAATTACATTTCCCCAGCACAATGGCCGCAGAATGGGTGGGTGCTTTGTCATTTAAACTGCATAAAGAGGCAGAAATTGATTTTTATTGTGGATCTTCATATCTAATAAAGCTCCAAGGGGCTCTTTTCTTCTCCGATTGAATAGCCATTGAATGCTTTCAATCTAGTTCTGTGTTTCATGCCTAAACTGAATAGCAGGAAGGCAGAAAATAGATGGGGGAAAAGAGGCCAAGTCACTTTCCAGATTGAAAAGGATATGGCAGAGAAATAAATAAAAAAAAATAAAATAAAATAAGACTATTTGGAAAAGCATTTAAGTGGAAAGGGGAACTTTCTTGATGTTCTGGGGGGAAAATTGCTTTTTGAGCTGTGTGTGCATTAGTGTGTGTGTGCGTGCACGCACACGTGCAAATCCACTTACAGGTATGTGTGGGCAATCAGAGTAGTTTATGTGCAAGTATAAAAATCTATTTATGGTCAACTGACCAGAGCTAAAGTACTAACCACAAACTTACCTCTGAAAGCCTACTCTGCCTGTCCTAGGGCACCCAGCCCAAAGAAACAGCCAGAACAGGCTCCAAGTGCAGAGGCTCCAGAGTGCATAGAGCAGGTGAAGGGGGGCAATTGCTATTGTCCCTTCTGTGGAGGCTCAGGAAGATTCTTGTCCAATGCATGAAGAAGTTAGGAAATCTCTCAATTTAATAATCTAGAAGATATTCAAAATTCTTGTAGACATCTCCACCTGCTAAATCTTGATTCCCTCCCTTAATGGGGCTTCCTAGGACACAGAGTTATTAAGAGTTCTTTGAATTTTCACCCTAGCCAATCTCCTAAAAGCAGTCACATCCAATGAGTCACCAAATCCCTAGATTCTACCTCCTTGGTAGCCTTGGAACTGCTCCAACCCCACCTTGGTTTTGGCCATCACAGATACTCTCCTTTTCCCCTCATTCCCTGGTAAGTAAGCTCTTAACTGCTGCCTTCCTTCTGCCTCACCTGACTCTGGTCCATCCTTCTTACAGCTATCAGAAAAAGGCTTTCTAAAACTGAACCCCAGTCAGGTGCCTCCTGTAGTTGCTGACATTCCAAGAGGTTTAGGATTTATTTCCCTGGCATAATGTTTTCCTGTTTTGCCTATTTTCACATCATGACCCAACACACGCACACACACACACACACACCACCTAATAATTGAAACAATATATTCATGTAATACTTCTTCTTCCTATGTGAAATATTTTCTGATGTTTTCCATTCTATTCTATATTTTCCTTTAAAATGTTAGTCGTGACTGTCTCAATCAGGGTTTCTTAACACAGGGTCAATGGGCACTTAAACAAGGGCTGTGAATATATTTCAGAGGGTTCATAAATTTTAATGGGAAATTTTACATCTTCATTTTTACTAGCTGAAACTGAAATTTACTGTTCCCTTCTATTATTAATGTAGGGAACAAACTATAGTAGTATTAGCAGTACCTGTTACTTTATCAACAATAGAACTCACATATATATTTAGCTCATTGAAGGTATCTTGAAATATTGTTTATGCTCCTCGTTTCTTTAAAAATATTTCCAGGGAATTTTTCTCTCCTCTCTTTACTTATGATGCTTCTCCTAGGCCTTACCCTTTCTCACCCTCAATATTCTGTATATTTATGGACTGTGACACACCCGTAAGTACACTCAAACCTGAACACAAACACATAATAAAGCTCATCCACATATGTAGTTGATGTAGTTGTGTGCACATTACCATATACACTCAATCATATTTTCAAACTCATATACTCTTCCACACACCTAATTACAATTGTACACACACGTAACCATACCTACACCTGTGCATACGCACGATTTCCCAGTTTTGCTTCTGAGAAAGAATTGTCAACTCATTCTCCTCTCTCTGATATGGCCCAGAGATGTGGGGCCTTCCCAAAATCATTTCTCCCTTAAGAACCTGCTGGGAGCCACAGCCTGGATGCACCAGCACCCCAGTGGTCATGAATAATGAATGATACAGACAGACATATGACAGGGTGAGAGGTAAGGAGTTTTTATTCCAACCAGCCATATCAGTTGAACCAGCCCTCATTTTTAATACATGGCTCTAATTTATTACAACTTTAATGTTGTAGACAATTTTGCAAGTAACCTTAAATTTGGGGGAACAAGAAAGGGTGAAAATACACACAAAACACTAACAGTCATTAACTCTTTTGAAATATAGAGTATTCTGAGAGTCTAATGAAAGTTATCAACCATCTCATCAGCAAAAAAACACATCCTCTTAGTAACATGAAATTTTGTATAGAATTTCTAGGTGTTCTGGACTTCCTAAGCTATGCCTGAATTCTAGGAAATTATTCCCCAAAATTATATAAAGGAGATTTGTGGATTTAACATTTATGATTTGGACAAGTTAGTGTCCCCAAAGTTCCATGGCTTCTCGTGAAATTTGAGATACAGTTTCTGTAACAGTGAATCCTGTTCTGGATGAAGGTGGCAGCGGCCAGTCACCAAGCCCATGAGTGAGCCCAGCTGCTGCCCACAAATCACAGTCCACAGTCCGGCTCTACTCCAAGTCCAGGCCATGATAACCCTCAAGAAGTGATTTTTTTTTTCCTAGTGAAAATGGTTCTGAAAAGAGAGCCAACTGCTAGAGCTGGTGATGGAAATGGAGAGATGGGATAAAGTGATGGCTCCTAACTGAAACTTGGCAGTTTGAGTCAAGAGAAATATGTGTGCTCTTATGGTTGGTATTGCTAATTCCCAAAGAGCTCAGGTTCTCAGCCGTGTACATGCCTAGACTTGTAGGAATTACAAAAACAGATGTTGACAGGGGCCAGACGAGTACCATAAATGAGTGAAGCATGGTAAGAGACATGCATACAGCCTTAGTGGTCTATTATTTCCTCGAGAGAAACATGGGAACAAGAAAGAGTTCATTCCTTCTTTCTATAAGGTGAACAACAGCACTAGGAGAGCATTCAGTGACATTGACACTCACCTCAGTGATGAGTGGTAAGCAGGGAGTGGCATGGCCAGACAGTGCAAAGTGTGTACACACCACCTGATCCAACAAGAAACTGCCTCTGCCCTTCTGCAGATTGCTGCCCAGTGGAAACGCAGCCCAGGATTACCACAGCTCTCAAATTTCAGGAGCCATAAATCTGGGTTGTTATGTGAAGTGTATTCTTTTCCCCCCAACGTTGTCTGAGCTAACTCTGTGCTAACAAACAAAACATGTATGTGAGCTGGGTTCCGCTTGTGGATGGCTGTGAATAGCTGTTTCTCTGCACCCTCCCCACCTCCCACACCAGTCCTCAGTGAAGACAGAAGCTCCAGGGGCACTTCCAGAGAAGGAGGAGATGGGCACAACTAAATTTAAAGCAAAGTGGAAATGAAAGTGGAGAAGTTTACACAGAAAGCATGTTTGGAAAGTGATGAGTTCTCAAAGATGAGTGCTACCCAGGCACCCTCACAGGGATTCAGGGAAGCAAGGCTTCTTTGCCATCCAGTTGGCACTGCCTTGGCACAGATAGCACCCCAGCTTCTAGAAATAAGAAAAGAGGTAGCTACTTGAGGCATTTCCTGGAGCTGCAGACTGTTTGAGAATAGTCTAACCATGGCTGTCTCCTTCAGGGTTTCACAGATTCATCAAGTATGTGATGCTCTTTCTGGCTGAGTTCTATGTACGGAACTGATGCATGAGGGCAGCTTATCCTCCCTGCCTTGCCTCAGAAACACTTATCTGCATAGATAATGCTGCTCTCCCTTTAGATGGGAGGGAGGGCCTGGGTCAGCATACCTGTGTCTGAGTTCAACATACACTACACTCATCCCAGCAAACTCAGCATTACCCTCCGCCAACACTGTTTGGGGTCATCTTTCTGATTTGGATTAACCTGTTTATATAAAAATTGAAAATATTATCCTAATTGAGCCATTCTCTTCTGTTCTCTTTCCTTCTCTTCCTTGAGTTTCCTAGTAGTGGCTTTATCACCGGAACTCTTAATTTTTCTGAACTCTTTCTTCAAGGGTGCAGGGAATTTAAAACATACTTTGCTTCATCTGTGTGTATTTTTAAAACCATATATTGTAATGTAAGTAATAGATGTTAAAGATAATTGCAAACTATTCTTGATTTTACTAGTGTTTTATTAACAAATCTGCCTTAATCCAGGATTAAAACTGAGTGAGATTAGAGGATTTTTCCATTTGCAGCTTGGAGCAAGAGATTCTATGCAATAAATGTGCCTCTTTGCTTGACATAAAGCCGTCCTATTATATTTCTGGCAGCACCGAGTGAGACCGACTCCCATCTGCCCCGCAATGCACATGTACATTGATAGGCAAGGGGTGCCCAGCACAGTTAAAGGCCTAGGCCTCCCTGTTCCCCTCAAGGTGTCAGGATGAAGGCCTCATTCTCTTTGCTTCTGTGCTTTGAGTTGCCTTTCCATAACATAGGACCTTTCTTCTGAATCTAACATTTCATTTCAACATTATATCACAGGGCATGTTATTTCAGCAAAACAGGCAGTGACTGGAGTATAAAGCACTTCTGCCTGGTGCTGCTGGTTTGTTCCACTGATTAGAGCATCACTAACAAGGGGAAGGTCACAGGGCCTCCATTCTTATGGGGACCAGTCCACAGTTTCCTTCTGCTCCATGGTCTGTGGCTGTACCTGTAGTCCCCAACCCAATCAGTTGCTGCTGTGAAAATTTCACCATCCAAAGGATGAAAGGGACTCAGGGGGCCTCTCTTGTGGGCAGTGGGCAGCAGCGTCATATCCATACACAAAGGATGTTATTTTATCAATTGAAAGTCATCATTAGAGGGAAAATGCTATGCCAATCAGAGGTGACTGAAGACAAAGCAGGGCTAGGTCACCCCACAACCCAGTGACTATGCACCTAGTCACTTTCCTGGCCCCAACCTCAATCTGAACTTTCCTGGGAAGATACATCCTTTTCTTATGTTCATTTCAAGCACACATACAACTTCCCTTGTCATTTTTGGTTCTGTGTTTCCTGTTGTCATGTCAGTAATTATTGGTGGATGAATGGTGTGTATGCATTACATGTGCATAAGTGTGTGCAATGTTTATGTCTGTGTGTACCTGAACTCATTCTTTCATCCCAAAACCTATTCATCCAGGCCTAAGTCTTATGTCCAGGAATAAGTATACCATCCAGTAGTTTACCTAAGTAGACACGCCGGTTGTCACTTTCTTTACTCCTTTCTGTCCTCAGTCTTCTTTATATAATTAATCTCAAAATGCTGTCAAATTTACCATCAAAATGTCTTTCTACTACCCCCTCCCTTCCATTCTCCCTCCCACTGTTCCAGTTCAGACCACAGCCATCTCTCTCCTAGATATCTCCAATGGCTTCCAGTTGGACACTCTACTTCTGAAATGCCTGCCTGCCACCTCTTACCCATTTTCACTATTGCAGCCTCATTGATCCACTGAACACAAACCTGACCTTTCTACTCCATTATTCAAAAGTCTTCCATGGCTTCCACTCCCCTGAGAAGAGATTGTAAGCTCCTCAGCATAAAACATAAAAACCATCAAGATCTGGCCTGGCCTCCACACTGGCCTCAGCTCCTGCCTCCCATTACCAAGCCACATCTCAGCCACATCATCTACTCGCCATTCATGGAACATACTGAGACCTCTCAACCTTCCATATGCTTACATGTGTTAGGTCCCCACCTACAATGCCTTTTCCCATCTTGTCCACATAGACGCTTTCTCTAATCTCCTTGGAGACCTGCCTCCAAGTGCCGACTTTGCTTCCCACTCAGGAAAAGCCAGCCAGACATACCTCTGGGAGGCAGAGGCATTGGTCATAGCACTTGCCTGCCTGTCTTGCTTGCTCAACTGAAGGACCAGAACTCATTCAGCTTTGTATTTCCAAGGACCATCAGCACACAGGGAGGTCCCATTCATTGATGCTGCAATTAGGTGTTGAGTATCTACCATGTGCTAGCAGTAGTAAGTAAAAAGAAAGTTGGTTGCCATTACAGTACTAAATCATGAATAAATTCTTGCATCTGTGTGTTGTCTGTGTAGTGAGCAAGAGTTAAACTGTAAAGAAAAGAGAAGTAGCAATCAGCAGGAAAGAAAATAAAGTTTCCATTCCCCAACCCTCAGATTTTCTACTTGTAATTTAGTGGATGAAATATTTAATAAAGAAGATTTTTTTTTCATTTTTAATGAGGTGACTCAGCATATAGATTAGTAATAATAATGATGATAATAACAACAACTAACATTTTTGGAGTGCTTGCTATGTTCTAGGCCCCATTCTAAGAACTTTACATATGTCAGCCCATTTTTTTTCACACAACAATCTTAGAAAACAGGTATTATTATTTATTATTATTACTATTATTATCCCCACTTTAGAAAAAAAGAAAGTGAGACATTTAAATGTTAAGCAACCTGATCACAGTCTTACAGTTAGTAAATATTGGAGCGGGCATGTGCCCAAGCAATGTGACTCCACATTATACTGTTGGCTTACTGCAGATGGGTGTCCCTTAACACATTCAATATTGAGAAGATGTGGACTATGATGTATCTAAGTCCATGTAACAAGGAGCTACCTGAATTTTAAAATAATATGGAAGAAAAGTGATAAGTATATATAAAAATCTAGGGATGGAAAACAAATCAGTGGTTGTTTGGGGGAGAGGGAAGGGATGATTACAAAGGGTCTCACAAAGGCATGTCAGCTCTGTAGGGTTGTGGGGTGGTGGAGGCATTTGTCAAAACTCACAGAACTGTACACGATACAGTATGAACTTTACTGTATGTTAATTTAAAAAACACTAAAGCAGAAAGTTAAGGGATCCCAGGGTGGAATGCAGACTGAGACAAATGAATCTAACTGTATTATCAATGTATGACATAACTTCACTGAAAAGGGGAGAGTGAAAAGGAGCTGACCTAAGTAGATTTGGAAAGTGGTGTGTGAGCTGTATACTAAGGCCAGAGACAAAGGAATTATGTGTAAATGCTACTATTCTAGTTGATAAATTTATTTCTCCACGGCATATAGATTAGCAATCCTAAAACTTAGTATATGCTGGATTGAACAAAATAAATGCATTGTAGATAATGGGAGCCAATTTTCTATCATAGAAAGGAATTAAGAATAAGCAAGGGTGGATGACTACAATAAATCCTGTGGACTAGAGTCAGAGATGGACTCTGGACCATCTCTCCTGTGGGTTAGAATCAGAGATGTGAGTGTGAGTGTTTTAAGAGTGAGAGAGGTATAGATTTGTATATATACATGGGTTGTTTCCTAGCTCTGTTCACTAAGTAGAACCAGAAGCAGTGACACCCCACTAGCAAGAGGCACACCACTGCCCAGATTTTGATTTCTAAATATTATTCTCTGTCCCTTTTTTTTTTTTTTTGGAGATATGGTCTCACTCTGTCACCTAAGCTGGAGTGCAGTGGCATGATCACAGCTCACTGCGGCCTTGTCCTCCTGGGCTCAAGCAATGATCCCACCTCAGCCTTCTCGGTAGCCAGGACTACAGGTGCCCACCTCCATGCCCAGCTGATTTTTTTTTTTTTAAGAAATGGGGTCTCCCTCTGTTGTCCAGGTTGATCACGAACTCTTGGGCTCTGGTAGTCCTCCTGCCTCGGCCTCTCAAAGTCCTGGGATTATGGGCATAAGCCACCACACCCAGCCTCTAAATACCATTCTTTAATGAAAAGAACCAGGGCTCTTTGGAGAAATGGCCGATTCTATGGCTGAGGGAGGGAAACTCCAAGATCAGCCTGGAGCATTTCATTGATTCAGAAACCAAGAAAGCAATCAAAGGAAGAAAAAAATCAAAGGATGGGGTGAAGTCAGAAGGACAAAGGAGCCAATGAAAAAGAGCTTCCAATGGCCAAAGGCGGAACAATTTGGGTTAGAAAATTACTTACAATAGTATTGAATTATAACCCCCATAATAAAGTAAATATCCACAAGTCCATATTGATATAAACAAATGATCGAACAAATAAACGAGAGACTAAGGGATAAATTTTCCTTACGGAAGAATTCCAAGTAATACATGTAGAAAGTCCCCTCTCCAGGAGGTAGAATTTCCCTCTTGTAAAGTGTGAGGCTAGAGTTAATGACCTGTGTCCAAATCATAGATTATGGAAATGGAAAAATAATAACTTTACATTGGAGAAATCTAGAAGACAACAAACACCACCTTAACCAAGTGATCAGCTTTAGCATGTCACATACCCCTGATATGATGCAATCAGAGGGGCACCTTATCTCTGTGATACACTTTTCCAAAAACTGCAACCCCAGTCTAATAATAAGAAAACATGGCTGGGCGCGGTGGCTCACGCCTGTAATCCCAGCGCTTTGGGAGGCCGAGGCGGGCGGATCACGAGGTCAGGAGATGGAGACCATTCTGGCCAACATGGTAAAACCCCGTCTCTACTAAAAATACAAAAAAAAAAAAAAATAGCTGGGTGTGGTGGTGCATGCCCATAATCCCAGCTACTCGGGAAGCTGAGGCAGGAGAATCGCTTGAACCCGGGAGGCGGAGCTTGCAGTGAGCCGAGATCATGCCACTGCACTCCAACCTGGGCGACAGAGCAAGACTCCGTCTCAAAAAAAAAAAAGAACATAAGATAGACCCCAATTGAAGGACATTCTGCAGAATATCTGACCAATATTCTTCAAAACTGTTAAGGTCATAGCAAACACCACAATACTGAGAAACTTGTCACAGATAAAACTAAAGAGACACGCCAGCTAAATCCATGTGATATCCTGGATTGAATCTTGAAACAGACAAAAGGACATGAGTAGAAAAATTGGTGAAATCTGAATAAAGTCTTTAGTCAGTATATTGTACCAATGTTAATTTCTTAATTTTGACAGATTTACTGTGGTTATGTAAGATGTTCATTTTAAGGGAAGCTGGGTGAATGGTATATTGGGAACTCTGTACTATCTTTGCAACTCCTTATCAATCTAAAGTTATTCCAAAATCAGAAGTTAAAAAAAAAACTATCTCTAATTGTTATTGCTGCAGATATATACATATATTGTTTTTATTTTTTAAAGCATGTGAAAATATTACCTACTCAAAAAATAAAATTAAAAACTAAGTAGGTACTGCATTCATGACAATATGCGTCTAAAACTGGCAGGGTTATAAATGTGCTGTCTTTCTCATGCTCCTTTATTTTAATGCATTGTTTTAAATTTCCATAATAATTCACATTTAATCCAAGAAAATGTCAAATTGGGTTTTGGACAAATGTTAAGGAAGTTTATCTATTTCTCTTTTCTGGTCTTGAGGATTGAATGCCAATTTGGGCTAGATTCAGAAATAATAGAAATGAATCCTCTCTAATTGAAAATCATTTGCAATGCCTGAATTAGGCCCCTTCCCCTGGGCTTAACTATGCCTAAGTGCTTATACTTGGGCAGAGGAAAGAATAGAGACAGAAAACAAATGCCCCAGGTAAACTTGCCACACAAAAACTTTCAGAGAAGATGCCTGTTTCCATTGTGAAATGTTGGTTGGATAACTAATTTGGATATCTACTTCCTTCCAGATTTGTTTCATGCCCATTTCAGCTGAAATATACAAATCACTGATGGCAGATAGAGACGTGAGTTGCTCTTCCTTAATAGGTAATTCTAGGTATACAATCAGGTGTTTTGTGGCTGTCACTTAAGCAGTTCCTGACAAACACCACTGCCGATGAAGCCTGACACAAATATATGAGGCACCTTCTGCCCATCTCTTGTGCCAAAGCATCAAGCGAAACACATGGTCTGCAACAGAGGAGCATTAAGCAAATTAATGTTTAGGAGTTTTTGAAATAACATTTTGTTTATGAGGCGAGGAGTTTATTTTTCAGTTATGTTTATAGAGAAAAACTGCAGCAATCAAATGTGGGGGTGGCTCTCAGCCACCATAAACAGATTCCACAGGCCTCAGCTCAACCCTGCAGCCATGTCTTCTCTATTCTTGAATTAGGGAATGAGATCTTGAGTCTGAGTGCCATTCTTCCTTGCAAATTATTGGTTGAGCCATGGGCAGAAAACATGCATCTCTTAGGAAGAATCTGCCCAAGCCAGGCCTCACCTGTGTGGATGACCCAGTGAAGGCTAAGGAGAGCAGCTCTCAGGGACAGAGAGGTCCAAACCATGGGCACTGGTCTCTACTTGTCTCTGATTTCCCAGGGAGGAGAAGAAGACATGAGGCTGATGGTAGCCTCCTGAGTGGTCTCCCTACTCATATCATCACCCTCTACAATTTCTTCTCGGAACAGCCAAAAGATCTTTATAAAAGTGTAAATTAAGTCATGCTGCTCCTTTGTTAAAAAAAGAAACCACCAATTACATTCACAGTCCTTATCATAGCTGCCAAGGCTCCTGTGAGCTGGCTCCTCCCTACCCTCAGCAGCAGCCACCCTCCCCTCCCTCACTACACTTCAGCCTGCTGGCCTTCTAACATGTGAAGCCCATTCCCACCTCAGGACCTTTGCACATGCTGTTCCTTCTTCCCGAAATGTTCTTCTAGATATTTTTGTATCTCTTTTTTTTTTCACTTTAATTGTTAGCTCAAATGCCATGTCTCAGAGAGGTCTTTCCTGAATACCTTATCTAAAAAAGTTTCCTCTACCTATTGCCTCCATCACTCTCTACTCTTCCTTTAATTTTCCACAGCAGTTAATTCAGCATAAAATTGTACTCTGTGTTTATTCCCAGGTTTGTTAACTACCTTCTCCACTAGTATGAAGACTTTTTACAGTATCCATATTGCCTAGAACAGTGCCATGGCCATCATCCAGGCTATTCACAAACACTCCAGCTCACATCTTTCCAGATACATTTGGTCATCTCATTTGCTTTAGTCAATGAGATGTAAGTAGCAGTAACACACATCATTTCTAAAGGGAACCCTTAAGAGACAGTGTGTGATTCATTATGTTCCCTTCCCCTGGCTGCATGTTCCCGTCCCTGCATCTCAGGGAAGCACATGTCAAGGTAGAAGATGAGCAAATGACCTCTGATACCTCGTATTGAAAATTTATCATAGAAAAATAAATTTTTGCTATTTTATACCCCTAAGCTCTGGAGAGGAGGTGTTGTTTGTTACTTTGGTATAATCTAACCTGCCCTAACGTAGTGACTAAGTGAATAAATGAATGAATGAACACATTAAATAGGCAGATGATCTCAGCACACCTCTCAGGCAAAAGCAACCAGAGGCCAACTGAGATTTGCCTACAGCTGATAGCATAAGACCAGGGCCAAATCCAAAATGGAGGCTGTAAGGTAAAGTAAAGGTCTTACTGACTGTGTTAAAGGTCCAGCCTTGCTCTGAAGCCAGGGGTCATACAGCGGATGCTTCTTTTCAGTAAGTTATTTGCTTGGAAAAATATTATAGATCTCTCGAGAGCAAGAGAGCTGTGGTAGAGTGGGATCTTTCATGCAGGATCCTGGGTGGGGCAATGTGAGAAAGGAAGCCAGGAACCCTCTGGTACCTCTTATTAATTACCCTCCTTTTAATGAGTCTAAAAGCACTGTCTTGGGCATCTGCTAGGCTTGGGCTCACTCCTCTACTACTTCCTAGCTATGTGACCTTGGGCATTTTCTCAACCAATCTGAGCCTCAGTTTTCTTCTATAAAATGTGGACAATAATACCCTCCATCTCACAAGGCAGCGAGAATTAATTAACAAAGGGTATTTATGCCACTTAACTTGATGTCTGACACAAAGTATTTGCTCAATAAATGCTAACGAATATGAGTATTTTCCTAAACTCTAGTAATCTCTCAGATAGGATCTACAGGACAAGTCTCAGAAAGGAGAAGCCATTGTCTCAGAATATACCATAGTGAAACAAATGAAGGCATATTCTCCTAAAACAACCAAAGTGGCTAAAATAATTTGAATTCAAGTGGAAACACAGAGGACACAGAGAGAAAGCCAAGCCATAGACACGCTATATGATTCAGCATGTCTTTAAGGAACATTCACATTGTTCATATTTGTTGCTTTTAGTGTTATCATATTTTTGCACAGACCTTTTAATCTCAGAAATTAAATGACTACTCTAGAAGGTTACAGGACTTCTTACCCTCCCTTCCCCTGGCTACATTTCCTTCTGAAACATTTAAAAAGTTTTCAGCCAAAAAAAATGCTGTAAAAGGCTAGGTTGAATTATATGATACATTGAAATTAAAATGAAATTTTAAATTATCATGCAGTTCAGGATGATGTAGAATGAGTGATAATGAAGGTTACAAGGATGATGGCTGATACTTTTTCATGGTTCATATTTTTTTCCCTTTCTGTTGTTTATAAAAACCTTCTCAGAAGATTAAAAATAATATTTCTTTCCCTATTGATTTTTTCTTTTCCCATTTGGCCAATATTACTTTATTTCCTGTGTTTCTAATGGAGCAGATATTAATATAGCTTTATTTATTTATTTTTATTCCATGGACATTGCCATTACTGACGATAGCCCAAGCCTGGAGACAGCAGCCAGACAGCTCCAGAGGTGACAGGGCGTTCCTGCAGTCAATAGTGCAGAATTCTGTTTCCACCAGCCTCTTCCCATTGTCTGCATGGAGAAACCTTGAGAGAAGTCTATGCCACCAAAAATTCAAGGGGCTTCTAGGTCACTGCATTATCTTGTGAAGGCTGTTCCAGATCCAGTCTTATGAGGGCCCTGCTCATTTGGTGTCCTCTACTTGGAATTCCTCTCCCCTCTTCACTTCCATTTCTTTAGGTCCCAGCTCAGATCCTGTCTTTTGAGATGAAGATTGCCATGATCCCTTTTTCATGTGGGACACAAACCTCCCAGCAAAATAGGTTGCTAATATATTCAACACACCTTTGGTAAGCCAGACCCTGGGCCACACGCTGGAGATTCAACAGTAAGACATAGCTCCTGCTTCTGAGAATATTGAGTCCAGTTGTGGAGACACACAACCATGGTGCTGCAGTGCATGCTCCCCTGTGGCAAAATAGAGGAGGAGTCCAATCTGCCAGGGTACCTATCCTAGGCAGGGGTCAGGGAAGCCTTCAAGGAGATCACATATGAGCTGAATCTCTAGATTTTTGCCTTCTAAGGAAACAAAGGAGTGAAAAGAGGAAGTTAGGAAACAGAGTTACAAGGACTTTCTCAAATTAGCACATCAAGCTGGCCATGCCAGGACTGAAACAGAGGTTCCCAGATATGCTTGCCCAGCCTCATCCCACTTCATCCCTTGCTTTCTTATATTGCAGACATTGCCTGTTAGTTAAAACACGCTTTGGGGTTTATTAGTTTTGCTGTTTGATAATTTGCATATAATTTAATAGAATCTTCTGGAGTCGATGCCAAAGCTCAGAGGAACTCCCTAGTGGGGATTTCCAGCATATGGCAGAGAAAATTTGAGGGTATTTCTCACATTTCATGTGGCTGCCATCTACTTGCACACTTCCCTCAGCTCACCACCACTAGGGCACTGGCTCTCCAGATAGGCTAAGACATGAGAAGAATCCCACTACTCACCCCATAGTATCGGCTCTCTCCACAGGGATGGAGTTGGCCGGGAGCTGACTCTCCATCTCTAAGAGAGGACACCTGCTTTTTTTCTTGCTTTCCTCTCCTACCACCCTTTTCTTATAGAACCTTCTGCCAAAATCTGGGGGCAAATTTTCTCCTCAAAGGGCCTCTCCGGCTGGGAGAGGTGACTCAAGCCTGTAATCCCAGCACTTTGGGAGGCTGAGGCGAGTGGCTCATTTGAGGCCAGGAGTTCAAGACCAGCCTGACCAACATGGTGAAACCCTGTCTTCTAAAATACAAAAATTAGCCAGGTGTGGTGGTGGGTGCCTGTAATCCCAGCTACTGGGGAGGCTGAGGCAGAAGGATTGCTTTAACCCAAGAGGTGGAGGTTGCAGTGAGCCAAGATTGCACTACTGCACTCCAGCCTGGGCAACAGAGTGAGACTCCATCTAAAAAAAAAAGAGGGGGGACCTCTCCACCAGCTCACCAAGACCTCATCAAAGATATCTGTATCAGTTCAGGAAATGTTGGCTCCTTTAGTAGTCCAAGGTAAAAGAATAATGGCTCACACATGTTAGAAGTTTCTTTCTTGGGCTGGTTGTAGTGGCTCATGCCTTTAATCCCAGCACTTTAGGGGGCTGAGATGGGAGGATTGCTTAAAGCCAGGAGTTCGAGACCAGCCGGGTCAACACAGCAAGACCCCATCTCAATTATAATTTTTTTTTTAAAGAAGTTTCTTTCTTATTCAAGATAAATCCAAAATGGCTGTCTCTGATTGGCAAATGGCTTTTCTCTCAAAGCAATGATTTAAGGATCCAGGCTCCTTCTATCTTGGCCCTGCTATTCTCACATGTGGCTTTTGAAGTCACCACGTTTGCCTGCATTAGGTTAATAGAAGGAGAAAGAGCACTGAAAATCATGCACAGAAGGATAAAGTAGCCCAGCCTGGATATGGTACACATCACTCTCACTCTCATTATAATTCTAGAACTCAGTTACATGGCCATATTTGACTGTTTATATTCTAGTTGTGTGTCCGAGAAAATGAGAAAACAGTTATGTTGAACAACTAGCTGGTCTCAGCCAAAACATATAGCCTTAGAGTACAAGGGGAACTCAGTAAAAAATAGCTATTATTCTCTGAGTACAACTGTGGGTGTAGGGGCTGGCATGATCTATTTTCTCCCTAAAAAAAATGGGTTCATACAACAAATAAATCATGAAGTTGAGTATGTTTGATGCCAAAGTTACTAGGCTATGTCATGTCAATAAGACAATTTAGAAAAACAAAAATCCCTACTCTCAAGGAGTTGAGAAGCAATTAGATGCTCACTGAATCAGAGTTTACTACTTATTTCTAACTTGAAAAAAAATCATTTTCACTTTTTCACCAGTGTTAAGACTCTTGGCACAGTTTCGATATTAGTTCTTACCCAAACCCCCAGTAGTTGTTGGTGCTTCTCACCAAATATTTCTGGCTCTCTCCACTTTCAGACACGTGATAGAAATACACTTTCCTGACCCCTTTAGGTTAGTTGTGGCCTTGTGACTTCCTTGGGTAATAAAATGTAGATGGCAGTAACATGTCACACTTTTAGGAGGAAAATTAAATAACCTGGCACATTTGTCAGAACCTCTAGATATGGTTTGGTTGTGTCCCTACCCAAATCTCATCTTGAATTCTAGTTCCCATAATCCCCACATGTTGTGGGAGGAACCCACTAGGAGGTAGTTGAATCATGGGCACAGTTACGTCCATGCTGCTGTTCTCATGATAGTAAGTGAGCTCTCAGGAGATTTGATGGTTTCATAAGGGGCTTTTCTCTCCTTTGCTCAGCACTTCTCCTTCCTGCCATCTCAGCTCAGATCCTGTCTGAGCTGAGAAGAAAGATGTGTTTGCTTCCCCTTCTGCCACAATTGTAAATTTCCTGAGGCCTCCCTAGGCATGCAGAGCTGTGAGTCAATTAAATCTGTTTCCTTTATAAATTACCCAGTCTCAAGTATGTCTTTATTAGCAGCATGAGAATGGATTAATACAATAAATTGGTACTGGGAGTAGGGCGCTCTTGTAAAGATACCTCAAAATGTGGAAGCGACTTTGGAACTGGGTAACAGGCAAAGGTTAGAACAGTTTGAGGGCTAAGAAGAACACAGGAAAATGTGGGAAAGTTTGGAACTTCCTAGAGACTTGGAGGGCTCAGAAGACAGGAAGATGTGGGAAAGTTTGGAACTTTCTAGAGACTTGTTGAATGGCTTTGACCAAAATGCTGATAATGATATGGACAATGAAGTCCAGGCTGAGGTGGCCTCAGATATAGATGGGGAACTTGTTGGAAACTGGAGTAAAAGTCACTCTTGCTATGCAAGAGACTGGTGGCATTTTGCCCCTGCCCTAGAGATCTGTGGAACTTTGAACTTGTGAGAGATGATTTAGGGTATCTGTCAGAAGAAATTTCTAGGTGTAAAGCATTCAAGAGGAAACAGAGCATAAAAGTTTGGAAAATTTTCAGCCTGACAACGTGATAGAAAAGAAAAACCCATATTCTGGGGAGAAATTCAAGCCTGCTGCAGAAATGTGCATAAATAATAAGTGGCCAAATGTTAATCACCAACACAATGGGGAAAATGTCTCCAGGGCATGTCAGAGACTTTGAGGGCAGCCTCTCCTGTCACAGGCCTGGAGGCCTATGAGGGAAAAAATGCTTTCATGGACCAGGCTTAGTGTCCTCCTGCTCTGTGCAGCCTTGGGACGTGGTGCCCTGCATCAGCTCCAGCCATGGCTAAAAGGGGCCAAGGTACAGCTCAGGCCATTGCTTCAGAGGTTGCAAGCCCCAAGTCTTGGCAGGTTCCATGCACTGTTGGTCCTGTGGGTGTGCAGAAGACAAGAATTGAGGTTTGGGAACCTCTGCCTAGATTCCAGGGGATGTATGGAGATGCCTGGATGTCCAGGCAGAAGTTTGCTGCAGGAGTGGAGCCTTCATGGAGAACCTCTGCTAGGGCAGTGTGGAAGGGAAATGTGGGATTGGAGCCCTTACACAGAATCCCCACTGGGGCACTGCTGTGAGAAGAGGGAGCTGTGAGAAGAGGGCCACTGTCCTCAAGGCCCCAGAATAGTAGATCCACTGAAAGCTTGCATCATGCACCTAGAAAAACCATAGACACTCAACACCAGCCATGAAAGCAGCCAGAAGTGGGGCTCTACCCTGCAAAGCCACAGGGATGGAGCTGCCTAAGGCCCTGGGAACCCACCTCTTGCATCAGTGTGACCTCAGTGTGAGACTTTGAGTCAAAGAAGATCATTTTGGAACTTTAAAGGTTAATGACTGCCCTACTGGATTTTACACTTGCATGGGGCCTTTAGCCCCTTTGTTTTGGCCAATTTCTCCCATTTGGTATAGGTGTTTACCCAACACCTCTCCCTTCATTGTATCTTGGA
The DNA here is from genome assembly GCF_029289425.2 of Pan paniscus. Classification (NCBI taxonomy): domain Eukaryota; kingdom Metazoa; phylum Chordata; class Mammalia; order Primates; family Hominidae; genus Pan; species Pan paniscus. The sequence continues at coordinate 135,359,886 of NC_085926.1, read as the reverse complement.
AGTAATTAACTTGCTTTTGATTTTACAGGCTCATAGGTATAAGGGACTTTCCTTGTCTCAGATGAGACTGTGGATTTGGACTTTTGGGTTAATGCTGGAAAGATTTAAGACTCTAGGGGACTGTTTGGAAGGCATGATTGTGTTTTGAAATGTGAGGACATGAGGTTTGGGAGGGACCGGGGCAGAAAATATGGTTTGGCTGTGTTCCCACCCAAATCCCATCTTAAGTTGTAGTTCCCATAATCCTCACATGTTATGGGAGGGACCCAGTGGGAGGTAATTGAATCATGGGGGTGGTTACCGCCATGCTACTGTTCTCTTGAAAGTGAGTGAGTTCTCACAAGATCTGATGGTTTTATAAGGGGCTTTTCCGTCTTTGGCTCAGCACTTCTCCCTCCTGCCCTCCTGTTAGGAAGGACATGTTTGTGCCCCCTTCCACCATGATTGTAAGTTTCCTGAGGTCTCCCTAGCCATGTGGAACTGTGAGTCAGTTAAACCTCTTTACTTTATAAATTACCCAGTCTTGGGTATGTCTTTATTAGCAGCATGAGAATAGACTAATACACCTGTTTTCCTCTGTGACTACCAGCAACATTCAAGATGGTAGATACTCCATCAGCTTGCTTCCATGAGTAAGGAGGCATGGTGCAGAGTTCCCAGCCACCTGTGATGGACCTGTGACATGAGCAGGCAAAAGACATTTATTATTAAGAACTACTAAGCCTTTGCTGTTTGTGTTACTGCAGTATAACCTAGCTCATCCTAACACATTTCTCCCTGAATAATACAACACATAAAAATTTAACTGTATAATTAATTACTTAGTGGAAATAAGAGAAAACAGAGTCCTTTTTAAGGAAAGCAAATTATAGTCATGTGCCAGGTGATGACATTTCAGTCAACTGTATATATGAGGGATCTTAAAAATTCATGACAATGCATATTATGAAAAAACTATGCATGGACAATTTTTTGCAACCAAACAAACTTGTACTAATTTGTTATAACATGCCTAAATAGTATCTAGTTTGAGGAACTGAAAAGAATAAGACCTTAGTTTGAAAAGATCTTCTATCAGAGAAACATGAGTTCTGCTAAAATTGAAGCAAAAACAAACATCAAATTTATGATGAAACTTGGGTGGAAGAATGGTGAAATTATTATTCCTTTATGAAAAGTTTATGGGCAGTGTCCCAAAGAAATCAGCAGTTTACAAATGCATACCTCATTTTAGGAAGGGATGAGACAATGTTGAAGATGAAGCCTGCAGCAGCAGACCATCCACATGAATTTGTGAGGAAAAAATTCACCTTGTTTGTGCCCTAATTGCAGAAGACTGATGATTAATAGCACAACAATAGCAAATACAATAGACATCTCAGTCAGTTCAGCTTACACAATTCTGTCTAAAAAATTAAAGTTGAGCAAACTTTCCACTGGATGGGTGCCAAGACCATTGCACCCAGATTAGCTGCAGACAAGAGCAGAGCTTTCAATACAAATTTTAAACAAGTGAGATTGAGATCCTCAAGCATTTCTTGGAAGAATTGTAATAAGAGATGAAACATGGCTTTACCAGTACAATCCTGAAGACAGAGCACAATCAAAGCCATGACTACCAAAAGGTAGAAGTGGTCCAGTCAAAGCAAAAGTAGATTAGTCAAGAGCAAACATCATGGCAACTGTTTTGTAGGCCGCTCAAGACAGTTTGCTTGTTGACTTTCTGGAGGGCCAAGGAAAAATAACATCTACTTATGAGGGTGTTTTGAGAAAGTATCCAAAGCTTTAGCAGTAAACAATCAGGAAACCTTTACCAGAGAGTCCTTCTCTACCATGACAATGCTCCTGCTTATTCCTCTCACCAAACAAGGGCAATTTTGTGAGAATTTTGATGAGAAATCATTTGGCATCCATCTTACACTCCTGTCTTGTCTCCTTCTGCCTTCTTTTAGTTTCCTAATTAAAAAAAATATTTAAGTAAAATATTTAAGGAGCATTCATTTTCTTTTTTCTTTTCTTTTCTTTTTTTTTTTTTTTTGGAGCATTCATTTTCTTCAGTTAAATTCCCAGTTCTTTAGGGATGAACTAAATGACTGATATCATTGATTACAAAAGTGTCTTAACTTGATGGAGCTTATATTGAGAATTAAAGTTTATATTTCTATTTTATCTTTTAATGCCATTTTTCAAAAAATATTGAATTCCCCTCCAACAACAATGGTCCCATAAGATTATAATGGAGCTGAAAAATTCCAGCTGCCGAGGTCATAGCTATTGTGACATTGTAGTGCAACACATTACCTTTTCTATATTTAGATACACAAATACCATTGTGTTACACTTGCCTACAGTATTCAATACAGTAACATGCTGTACAGGTTTGTAGCTAGCAGCAATAGGCTATACTATATTGTATGGTGCGTAGTAGGGTATACCATCCAGGTTTGTGTAAGCATACTCTATGATGTTCCCACAATGATGAAATTGCCTAATGATGCATGTCTCATAACATCTCTGTTGTTAAACAATGCATAACTGTATCCATAGCCTTGTTATATGAGTACAAATGGACTTCAAATTTATTAAATTATTCCCTGGTGGGGTGGTGGTCTTGCCTTCTATTTTATAGCCATCAGAGAATTCCAAAGCTTGGGATAATTCAGGTGATGTTCTGGTCTGTGCTGTTAAAAAGGCCAAAGAAGAAATACGATCTTGGCCTCTCTAAGCACTGGACTGTATCAGACTGCAAAAACAGAAATGCTATAAGGCTCAAAGCAGTAAGGACTCAATTCATGATTAATTGTGTATAAGAGAGGAAAACAAGAAAATTCAGAGCAAGGCTGGTGGCCCTAATAGAGTCATGGTCCCAATAGATACGACCAAATGGGAATTGAAGAATATGGCAGAATCCCAGCAGGCAGCAGGAAGCAGGCAGAAGTCTGGTCTTTTCTGCCTTCTTTTTGAACCAGACTAAGCAGCAGAGTGAAAACTGAATGCAAGGCAGTTGAAGAAACCAAGATGAGCAGGCTAGACACTCCAGGTAAAAGCAGCCCTGTAAACAGATGAAGTGAGGCAGTTGACCCAAAATAAGTGAAAGGCCCTGAGGGATTCTGTTTAGAAAAACAGTTACACAACTTCATGTTCTGCCACATAGCAGAAGCAGCTCAACCAGAGACTTCTCCTCCTCAGACCAGAGGCAGGGAAGTTGAATCTTGAGTGCCAGTAATCAGTTCATGAGGAAATAATCCTAGGTGGTGACTAGGTACTGCTAAAGTTGAAAGGAAAGGCCCAATTAACCACTTTTTATTTCAACAAATTTCTATCTCTTTTCAGAGGAGGGGAGCAGTATCACATAATTCTAGGTTTAAGAGTTTGCTCTCCCTGGGTTAGGATCCTTCTCTGTTGGTGAACTTGACCAAGGTTCCCAACCTCTCTGATCCTCAGTTTCCTTCTGTATCCCCTCATAGGATTAAATTGGATGAAAGGGAGTGTTCTTGCTGGCCAGAGGTGAGAATCACATACTTTTAGGTTGTTGATGACATCCTGTCTATGAACCCTCCTATACAATCTATTTGCTTTTGGAGGATGTCTGCATTTGATTGGCAGAGAAGGAAAGAGAAAGAAGAAGTTTTTCAGTGAAGAGGTCCTAAGGGGAGAAGACCATAGGGAGTTTGGCCTGGGTGTATAGGTTGAGATGTTTTCTGTTCTCTGCTGGTCCAGAGGGTGGTAAGAAAAGGGTACTGGAGGAACTGCATGTAGGAAATCTATTTAGGACAGAACAACCAATTTTCTGGGTGTGGGTGACCAAGTGAAGTCTAAAGTAGAAGCAAGGGGACCATTCTCTTCCTGTAAATCCCCATGCCACTCTGCCACATTTGTATTCACGGGATGGTAAACTTCAGAACTTCAGACCACACAGACAACATATATAAATCACTAGGACTGTGACTGCTGTGGTAGTTGCTCAAAAATTATGTGTTCTATTTCATTAGATCTTCCTTCAAGAAGTATTCTTTTTGAAATCTGGGCTTGGTGTCTTACAAAGTTTCTGATTTCTTAAAAATCACCTGTATTTATCTAGAAAATCAAACATGAGTAGATCTTGGGAACATCCCTAACTACTTTCAATTGTCTCATTCTGTAGCAATTCTAACAGGAGAGAATTAGGACCACAGTGTGATGTTTTCCAAAACCAGTGTATGTCGAGGTGCTGGGCTGGCTGCTTAAGAACTATTTAGGAAATTTGTCAAACTTGGAGGTTGTAAAGCTCTACCTTGAAAAAATTCAGATTCAACAAATCTAGATTTCACAAGTCATTCTGGCCTGACAGCCAGTGTCCCAAGCAATTTCCTTGTCTACCTATGATAATCAATAGAATTACAGACATAGAAAAATGGGGAAAATATCCTAGGGACATAACTTGCAAATCCAATCCATTTCAACAAAATAACAGGAAGAAATGAGAGTTCAAGTAAGTGAAAGGAAAGAAATTGCCTATATATGAACATCTTGTTGACTCTTGATCTTGTTTCTGTTCTTCCTGAGGCTTACTGAACTGAACAAAACTCAACAGTGTGTGTGATGGTGCCAATGTCAGCACTAGGGAATCACATAGGTAATATATTCTTCTGGCAAGAAATAAGACTGCTTATATAGGGATAACTCTCTAAAATTCAATGATGGTTTGAAGAAAAACTTGCACATCAATTTCTAGCTGTTTCATAATTAACCACCACATATTCTTTTTAAAAATATTTATTGAGTACCTATTATGTGCCAAGTACTGTTCTAAGCACAACAGCGAATAAGATAGAAAAAACTCTGAATTCACAGATCTTATATTTTAGTGGAGGGAGACACACAATAAACAAATAAGTGAAATAAATAATTTATTAGATAATGATGAATAATATGGAGGAAAATCAGGGAAGTAGAATGGGACATCTTACATTTTAGTGGAGGGAGACACACAATAAGCAAATAAGTGAAATAAATAGTTTATTAGATAGTGATGAGTAGTGTGGAGGAAAAGCAGGGAAGGAGAATGGGACATTCTGAGGAGGGTGTTGCAATTTTGAGCAAAGTAGTCAAGAATGGCCCACACTGAAAAGGTGATATTTGAGCACAGTAAAACACAAAAGAGGTCAGAGAGACCTCTGGTATCTGGCAGGGGGCTGGGAGAGGGGACATATATGGCAGAAGCATTTCTGGAGTCTTTGGGGGACAGCAAAGAGACCAGTGTAGTTAAAGAGGACTTTATGAGCGGAGAATATGTGAGGAGAGTAATAATAGAAGATGAAATCAGAGAGTTATGGGAGTTAAATTATGTAAGGTCTGGTAGGATAGTGTGAAGACTTTGGCTTTTACTCTGAGTAGGATGGGAGGCCCTTGGAGTGTCTCGTGCCCAGATGCAGCGTGATCCAAGTTAGGTATTCACATGCTCACCTTGGCAGCTCTCTGGGGAATGGACTACTCCGAAAAGGGAAAGAGAGGGAAGGAGGAGTAATTTTTTAAATGCTTTGGGAAGAGATTGCAATGATCCAGGTGAAAAGTAATGTTGGCTTTTACTGGGTAGTAGAAGTGGAAAAGGTGAAAAATAATCAGATTCTGGATACATTTAAAGGTAGAGTGAAAAGATGTGCCAAGGAAGTAACTAAAAGGAGTCAAAGATGATCACAAGATGTCTGGCCTAACCAATTAAAAGAATTGGTTACAAATAACTAAGATGGAAAATAATAGAAAGTCAAGTGTGAGGTTTGGAAATATCAGTGAGTCTCTCTATTATGATATAAGTTAATCAAGAGTTTATGCTATTGCCTGAAGGGAATAAGGAAAATAAACATTAGTCATATGTCTATGGTTATTTTAAGATTAGAAATACTCTATACATGCAGAAAAAATGTCTAGACAAGCAACTGTTAATAATGGTCCCTTGTTAAGAACAGAAATGGGAGAGTTCAAAAAATTTTATTTTTTACTTTTGTAGTTCTTTAATGTTTTACTATGAAAACATGTTTAAATTTTTTAAATTATATGTCAACATCACTAGACAATAACCAATAAGGAACCATTGATACATACAACAACATGAATGACTCTCAAAAATAACATGTTAAGTGAAAGAAGTCAGGCACAAAAGAGTACACACTTTATTGTGATTCCATTTATATTCATTTAAGGGCAGACAAAACTAATTTATAGTGATAGAACTCAGAATTATGGTTGATTGTGCAAAGGACAGGGTAAGAAATTGACTGGAAAGGTCAAGAGGGAATTTTAAACTACACTCACATTAATGTTTTAAAAATATTGCCTGGGAGTAATTGCATAAAGTACAAACATAGATGTTACTCTTTAGTCCACAAATCACTACATAATGTACATTATGGTTAGGAACCAATTAGATAACTTTTTTCAAAATCTGCCTGACTGATCACAAAGACAGCAAAACACACAGACAGTAAATCTAGTTTTATTGCCTTCTCGCTTCCCATTGATAACCCTATGTGACATTTTTTTAAAAATTTAATTTAATTTAATTTTATTTTATTTTATTATTATTACACTTAAAGTTTTAGGGTACCTGTGCACAATGTGCAGGTTAGTTACATATGTATACATGTGCCATGCTGGTGTGCTGCACCCATTAACTCGTCATTTAGCATTAGGTATATCTCCTAATGCTATCCCTCCCCCCTCACCCCACCACACAACAGTCCCCAGAGTGTGATGTTCCCCTTCCTGTGTCCATGTGTTCTCATTGCTCAATTCCCACCTGTGAGTGAGAACATGCGGTGTTTGGTTTTTTGTCCTTGCGATAGTTTACTGAGAATGATGATTTCCAATTTCATCCATGTCCCTACAAAGGACATGAACTCATCATTTTTTATGGCTGCATAGTATTCCATGGTGTATATGTGCCACATTTTCTTAATCCAGGTGACATTTTACAAAAATGGATAATTGAAGAGGAACTGGCCAAAAAAGACAAAACTAAAAAACAGGAAATGGAAAGTAGTAACACTGGAGGTTACATGTAAATCAAACATAAACAGAGTTATAGAAGACATAGCTAACTATAGGAATGCTGACACTGCTGGCATTCAACAAACTCTAGATATGCTGCCAGAGGAACTTGATGGCAACTTAGGGATACAAATAGGTCTTTGTGATGAAAAGGATGAAGATGTCCCAGAAGAACATCCCAGCAAAATCTTCATGCTAAAGGAATTCTCAGGGATATTTTAAGACATTGAAAGCAAAAAAGAAAAATATTAGGAGCTGATCCAAACTTAGAAAGGAGTATGTCAATTTGTCAAGGCATCAAAAGGATTCTCACTTTGCATTTTAAGAAGTAAAGAGCCATTCAAACTTCTCTTGATAGTTCTTTAGAAATAAATAAAACACTTTAAATGTTTCTAATGTTTGACATTATAGTATAAATATTAGTTTTACTATTTTTATTTCTCTATACATTTACAAACAACAGTAAGAGAGCTTTTAATGTTTTGGCAACAATTTTTAGAGGTCATGGAACAAACAAATGTTTTCCATTGATAATTAAAGCAACTGTGTAATTGAAGCATGTGCAGTCACTTTTTGATCCCATGTTACCATGCAAAATGGGAACTACTTGTACTAGTATAACTCTTAAAAAATACACATTAAATTTTATTTATTGCTTAATCAACTTTAGACAGTATCTCTTGATACTCTAATTTGTGTTTAATGATGAAATTAATCTTCTTGTACTGTCCTCTACCTCTGTTCCTCCTCCTTCCTGGAATTCTGTTTTACCACTTCTTTTCAATTGTAAGAATAATATACTAGTAATTTCAATTTGTCTCTTATAGATTTTAAAATTGACAGCCAATAAATAATATTTCATTAGAGTTTTTTTTCTATTTTTTTGAAAAATTATTCTTTAAGTTCTAGGGTACATGTGCACAACGTGCGGGTTTGATACATAGGTATACATGTGCCATGTTGGTTTGGTGCTCTCATCAACTCGTGATTTACATTAAGTATTTCTCCTAATGCTATTCCTCTCCCAGCCCCCCACCCCACAACAGGACCCAGTGTGTGATGTTCCCTGCCCAGTGTGCAAGTGATCTCATTGTTCAATTCCCACCTATGAGTAAGAACATGTGGTGTTTGGTTTTCTGTCCTTGTGATAGTTTGCTGAGAATGATGGTTTCCAGCTTCATCCACTTCCCTGCAAAGGACATGAACTCATCCTTTTTTATGGCTGCATAGTTTTCCTGGTGTATATGTGCCATATTTTGTTAATCCAGTCTATCATTAATGGACGTTTGGGTTGGTTCCAAGTCTTTGCTATTGTGAATAGTGTTGCAATAAACATACATGTGCATGTGTCTTTATAGTAGCATGATTTATAATCCTTTGGGTATAAACCCAGTAATGGGATTGCTGGGTCAAATGGTATTTCTAGTTCTAGATCCTTGAGGGATTGCCACACTGTCTTCCACAATAGTTGAACTAATTTACACTCCCACCAACAGTGTAAAAATGTCCCTATTTCTCCACATGCTCTCCAGCATCTGTTGTTTCCTGACTTTTTAATGATTGCCATTCTAACTGGTGTGAGATGGTATCTCATTGTGGTTTTGATTTGCATTTCTCTGATGACCAGTGATAATGAGCATTTTTTCATGTGTCTGTTCGCTGCATAAATGTCTTCTTTTGAGAAATGTCTGCTCATATCCTTTGCCCACTTTTTGATGGGGTTGTGTTTTTTTTTTGTTTTGTTTTGTTTTTGGTAAATTTGTTTGAGTTCTTTCTAGAATCTGGATATTAGCCCTTTGTCAGATGGGTGGATTACAAAAATTTTCTCCAATTCTGTAGGTTGCCTCTTCATTCTCATGGTAGTTTCTTTTGCCATGCAGAAGCTCTTTGGTTTAATTAGATCACATTGGTCAATTCTGGCTTGTGTTGCCATTGCTTTTGGTATTTTAGTCATGAAATCCTTGCCCATGCCTATGTCCTGAATGGTATTGCCTAGGTTTTCTTCTAGGGTTTTTATGGTTTTAGGTCTAACATTTAAGTCTTTAATCCATCTTGAATTAATTTTTGTATAAGGTGTAAGGAAGGGATCCAGTTTCAGCTTTCTACAAATGGCTAGCCAGTTTTCCCAGCACCATTTATTAAACAGGGAACCCTTTCCCCACTTCTTGTTTTTGTCAGGTTTGTCAAAGATCAGATGGTTGTAGATGTGTGGTGTTATTTCTGAGGCCTTTGTCCTGTTCCATTGGTCTATATATCTGTTTTGGTACCAGTATCATGCTGTTTTGGTTACTGTAGCCTTGTAGTGTAGTTTGAAGTCAGGTAGCATTATGCCTCCAGCTTTGTTCTTTTTGCTTAGGATTGTCTTGGCAATGTGGGCTCTTTTTTGGTTCCATATGAACTTTAAAGTAGTTTTTTCCAATTCTGTGAAGAGAGTCATTGGTAGCTTGATGGGGATGGCATTGAATCTATAAATTACCTTGGGCCGTATGGCCATTTACATGATATTGATTCTTCCTATCCTTGAGCATGGAATGTTCTTCCATCTGTTTGTGTCCTGTTTTATTTCATTGAGCAGTGGTTTGTAGTACTCCTTAAAGAGGTCCTCCACATCCCTTGTAAGTTGGATTCCTAGGTATTTTATTCTCTTGGTAGCAATTGTGAATGGGAGTTCACTCATGATTTGGCTCTCTGTTTGTCTATTATTGGTGTATAGGAATGCTTGTGATTTTTGCACATTGATTTTGTATCCTGAGACTTTGCTGAAGTTGCTTATCAGCTTAAGGAGATTTTGGACTGAAACAATGGGGTTTTCTAAATCTACAATCATGTCATCTGCGAACAGGGACAATTTGACTTCCTCTTTTCCTAATTGAATACCTTTTATTTCTTTCTCTTGCCTGATTGCCCTGGCCAGAACTTCTAACACTATGTTGAATAGGAGTGGTGAGAGAGGGCATCCTTGTCTTATGCTGCTTTTCAAAGGGAATGCTTCCAGTTTTTGTCCATTCAGTATGATATTGGGTGTGGGTTTGTCATAAATAGCTCTTATTATTTTGAGATACATTCCATCAGTCCCTAGTTTATTGAGAGTTTTTAGTATGAAGGGCTGTTGAATTTTGTCAAAGGCCTTTTCTGCATCGATTAAAATAATCATGTGGTTTTTGTCATTGGTTCTGTTTATGCATTGGATTATGTTTATTGATTTGTGTATGTTGAACCAGCCTTGCATCCCAGGGATGAAGCCAACCTGATTGTGGTGAATAAGGTTTTTGATGTGCTGCTGGATTCGGTTTGCCAGTATTTTATTAAGGATTTTTGCATCGATGTTCATCAGGGATATTGGTCTAAAATTCTCTTTTTATGTTGTGTCTCTGCCAGGCTTTGGTAACAGTATGACGTTGGCCTCATAAAATGAGTTAGGGAGGATTCCCTCTTTTTCTATTGATTGGAATAGTTTCAGAAGGAATGGTACCAGCTCCTCTTTTTATCTCTGGTAGAATTCAGCTGTGAATCTGTGTGGTCCTGGACTTTTTTTGGTTGGTAGGCTATTAATTATTGCCTCAATTTCAGAGCCTGTTATTGGTCTATTCAGAGATTCAGCTTCTTCCTGGTTTAGTCTTGGGAGGATGGATGTGTTGAGGAATTTATCCATTTCTTCTAGATTTTCTAGTTTATTTGCATAGAGGTGTTTATAGTATTCTCTGATGGTAGTTTGTATTTCTGTGGGATCAGTGGTGATGTTCGCTTTATCTTTTTTTATGGCATCTTTATGATTCTTTTCTCTTTTATTCTTTAATAGTCTTGCTAGTGGTCTATCAATTTTCTTGATCTTTTCAAAAAACCAGCTCCTGGATTCATTGATTTTTTGAAGGGTTTTTTGTGTCTCTATCTCTTTCAGTTGTGCTCTGATCTTGGTTATTTCTTGCCTTCTGCTAGCTTTTGAATGTGTTTGCTCTTACTTCTCTAGTTCTATTATTGTGATGTTAGGGTGTCAATTTTAGATCTTTCCTGCTTTCTCTTGTGGGCATTTAGTGCTATAAATTTCCCTCTACACATTGCTTTAAATGTGTCCCAGAGATTCTGCTACGTTGTGTCTTTGTTCTCTTTGGTTTCAAAGAAAACCTTTGTTTCTACCTTCATTTCGTTATTTAACCAGTAGTCATTCAGGAGCAAGTTGTTCAGTTTCCATGTAGTTGTGTGATTTTGAGTGAGTTTCTTAACCCTGAGTTCTAATTTGATTGCACTGTGATCTGAGAGACAAGTTTGTTGTGATTTCTGTTCTTTTACATTTGCTGAGGAGTGCTTTACTTCCAATTATGTGGTCAATTTTAGAATAAGTGCAGTGTGATGCTGACAAGACTGTATATTCTGCTGATTTGGGGTGGAGAGTAGATGTCTATTAGGTCTGCTTGGTGCAGAGCTGAGTCCAAGTCCTGGATATTCTTGTTAAGCTTCTCTCTCATTGATCTAATATTGACAATGGGGTGTTAAAGTCTCCCATTATTATTGTGTGGGAGTCTAAGTCTCTTTTTTAGGTCTCTAAGGACTTGCTTTACGAATCTGGGTGCTCCTGTATTGGGTGCATATATATTTAGGATAGTTAGCTCTTCTTGCTGAATTGATCCCTTTACCATTATGTAATGCCCTTCTTTGTCTCTTTTGATCTTTGTTGGTTTAAAGTCCATTTTATCAGAGACTAGGATTGCAATCCCTGCTTTTTTTTTTTTTTTTGCTCCCCATTTGCTTGGTAGATTTTCCCCCATCCCTTTATTTTGAGTCTATGTGAGTCTTTGCACGTGAGATGTTTCTCCTGAATACAGCACACACTGATGGGTCTTGACTTTTTATCCAATTTGCCAGTCTGTGTCTTTTAATTGGGGCATTTAGCCCATTTACATTTAAGGTTAATATTGTTATTTGTGAATTTGATCCTGTCATTATGATGTTAGCTGGTTGTTTTGCCCGTTAATTGATGCAGTTTCTTCATAGCATCGATGGTCTTTACAATTTGGTATGTTTTTGCAGTGGCTGGTACCGGTTGTTTCTTTCCATGTTTAGTGCTTCCTTCAGGAGCTCCTGTAAGGCAGGCCTTGTGGTGACAAAATCTTTCAGCATTTGCTTTTCTGTAAAGGATTTTATTTCTCCTTCACTTATGAAGCTTAGTTTGGCTGGATATGAAACTCTGGGTTGAAAATTCTTTTCTTTAAGAATGTTGAATATTGGCCTCCACTCTCTTCTGGCTTATAGGGTTTCTGCTGAGAGATCTGCTGTTATTCTGATGGGCTTCTCTTTTTGGGTAACTCAACCTTTCTTTCTGGCTGCCCTTAACATTTTTTCCTTCATTTCAACCTTGGTGAATCTGACAATTATGTGTCTTGGGGTTGCTCATCTCGAAGAGTATCTTTGTGGTGTTTTCTGTATTTCCTGAATTTGAATGTTGGCCTGCCTTGCTAGGTTGGGGAGGTTCTCCCAGATAATATCCTGAAGAGTGTTTTTCAACTTGGCTCCATTCTCCCCATCACTTTCAGGTACACCAATCAGATGTAGATTTGGTCTTTTCACATAGTCCCATATTTCTTGGAGGCTTTGTTCATTTCCTTTTACTCTTTTTTCTCTAACCTTGTCGTCTTGCTTTATTTCATTAATTTGATCTTCAATCACTGATACCATTTCTTCCACTTGATCGAACCAGCTATTGAAGCTTGTGCATGCATCATGAAGTTCTGGTGCCATGGTTTTCAGCTCCATCAGGTCATTTAAGGTCTTCTCTACACTCTTTACTCTAGTTAACCATTCGTCTAACCTTTTTTCCAGGTTTTTAGCTTCCTTGTGATGGTTTGAACATGCTCCTTTAGCTCAGAGAAGTTTGTTATTACCGACCTTCTGAAGCCTACTTCTATCAACTCATCAAAGTCATTCTCCGCCCAGCTTTGTTCCATTGCTGGCGAGGAGTTGTGATCCTTTGGAGGAGAAAGGGCACTCTGATTTTTAGAATTATTTTTAGCTTTTCTGCTCTGGTTTATCCCCATCTTTGTGGTTTTATCTACCTTTGATCTTTGATGTAGGTGACCTACAGATGGGGTTTTGATGTAGATGTCCTTTTTGTTGATGTTGATGCTATTCCTTTCTGTTTGCTAGTTTTCCTTCTTACAGTCAGGTCCCTCAGCTACAGGTCTGTTGGAGTTTGCTGGAGGTCCACTCCAGACCCTGTTTGCCTGGGTATCACCAGCAGAGGCTGCAGAACAGCAAATATTGCAGAACAGCAAGTATTGCTGCCTGATCCTTCCTCTGGAAGCTTCCTCCCAGAGGGGCACCTGCTTATATGAGGTGTCTGTTGGCCCCTACTGGGAGTTGTCTCCCAGTTAGGCTACATAGGGGTCAGGGACCCACTTGAGGAGGCAGTCTGTCCATTCTCAGAGCTCAAACACCATGTTGGGAGAACCACTGCTCTCTTCAGAGCTGTCAGACTTCGGGATGTTTAAGTCTGCAGAATTTGTCTGCTGCCGTTTGTTCAGCTAAGCCCTGCCCACAGAGGTGTAGTCTAGAGGCAATAGGCCTTGCTGAGCTGCAGTGGGCTCTGCCCAGTTTGAGCTTCTCTAGCTGCTTTGTTTACCTACTCAAGCCTCAGAAATGGCAGATGCCCTTCCCCCAGCCAGGCTGTCGCCTGGCAGTTCGATCTCAGACTGCTGTGCTAGCAGTGAGCAAGGCTTCATTGGTGTGGGACCCACTGAGCCAGGCACAGGAGAGAATCTCCTTGTCTGCCAGTTGCTAAGACCTTGGGAAAGGTGCAGTATTTGGGTGGGAGTGTCCCATTTTTCCCGGTACAGTCTGACACGGCTTCCCTTGGCTGGGAAAGGGACATCCCCTGACCCCTTTTGATTCCTGGGTGAGGCGACGCACTGCCCTACTTCAGCTTGCCTTCCATGAGCTGCACCCACTGTCCAACCGGTCCCAATGAGATGAACCAGGTACCTCAGTTGGAAATGCAGAAATCACCTGTCTTCTACGTCGATCATGCTGGTAGCTGCAGACCAGAGCTGTTCCTATTCGGCCATCTTGGACCATTAGAGTTTTTAATTCCATTTCTTGTTGTTGCTCAAAAAAGAGATATAACATCTACATATCATAAGAATTCTCTTGCTTCTTAATCACAGTGTTTGCTCAACAGAGTTCACTTCTATATTAAAGACAACAGTTTTGGAGCCCTCTGACTTCCTAATCTAATTTGGATCAATTGATTTCTGATCTGCTGCATGACCGTCATGCTGGAATAGTTACCTTGAGCTAACTCCACAGTTTCTTGGAACTGTCTCACTTCCTTTTGCTGAACTACAGCCTCTTGTTTTTTGTTTGTTTTTTAAGAAAAAGTGCATAGAATGATTATTTTACTGGGTATAAAATTCTGATTCAACATGATTTTCTTTCTGAATGTAAATGTAATGCTTCATTGCCTTGTAAATTCAATATTACTGATGGCAATAGGACTTTCATAGATAATATACTCTTATTCTATTTGAAAGCTTTCAGGGTTTTTATCCTTGAACTTCTTATATATAATCAAGGCACACGTGGTTATCCTGCTTAGCACTCAGATATCCTCTCAATGAAAGCTTGTCTTTCTTCAACTCTGATATATTATTTTCTTATTATTTCTTTTAATATTTCTTCCTACATGTATAGCTTCTCGATTTTTTTGTTTATGGAATTCCTAATAACTAGATATTGCCTTTCCTGGACTGGTCTTTTTCGTCATTTAACTTTTCCCTAGTACTTTTACCTGTCCATATCCTTCAAGTATTTTTAGCTGTTCTATATTCTACAAGATTTAATCTATTTTTTATTCCAGGATTTCTATTAATTTATGTTTATTTTTATTCAGCTATAACTTGCATAACCTAAAGTGCAAAAATTTTAAGTATATGTAAGTTTATGTGTATACACCTACAGATTAAGTTATAAAAGATATCCAGTATCCTAGTAGATGCCTTTCTGGTTCTACCAGTTGATGGTTCTAACGGTAACTACTGTCCTGGCTTTTGTCACCAGAGATTAGTTTTGCCTATTTTAAACTCCATATAAATTGAATCATAGTGTACAAGGCGGAATAATGCCCTTTTTGCCACCCCAAATAAAGATGCTCAAGTCCTAATCTTTGAAACCTGTGACTATATTGCCTTACATGGAAAAAAAAATGGACTGTAGATATGATTAAGAATCTTCAGATGGGGGAATACCTTGGATTCTGTGGGTGGGCCCAGTGTAATCGCAGGGGCCCATATGAAAGAAAGCAGGAGGCAGGAGAGTTAAAGAAGGAGAGATGAAAACAGGTGCAGATATTGAAAAGGAGGAGAGGGAGAGAGAGAAGGTGATTGGAAGATGCTATGCTGCAGGCTTTGAAGGTGGTGGAGCCTAGAGACTGTGAAAGGTAAGGGAATGAATTCTCCCCTCCAGCCGCCAGAAGAAACAGAACCCTGTTGACACCTTAATTGTAGCCCACCAAAACTGATTTTTGACTTCTGATTCTAGAACTGTAAGATAATGAATTTGTGTTGTTTTAAACCACTTAGTTTGGGGTAATTTGTTAAAGAAGAAATAGAAAACTAATATATACAGTATGTATTGTGACTGGCTTCTATTGCTTAACATTATATCCATGAGATTCATCTATGTTGTTACGTATATCAATAGATTTCATAGTTGTGAACATATCACAATTTACTTATCTATTATATGGATCATAGACATAGGCTGCTTTCAGTCATTAATCATTATGAATAAGGTTGTTATAAAGATTCTTGTACATATTTTTTCATTGGGAGATATACCTAATGCTAGATGACGAGTTAGTGGGTGCAGCGCACCAGCATGGCACATGTATACATATGTAACTAACCTGCACAATGTGCACATGTACCCTAAAACTTAAAGTGAAATAAAAATAAAAAATAAAAATAAAAAGAAAATAAACAAGGCCAGGCACAGTGGCTTGTGCTTGCAATCCCAGCACTTTTGGGGGCCAACGTGAGAAGATCACTTGAGCCTGGGAGTTTGAGATTAGCCAGGGCATCATAGTGAGACTCTGTCTCTACAAAAAATAAATTTAAAAAAAATCTAGGCATGGTGGTATGCACCTATAGTCACAGCTACTCAGGAAGCTGAGGCAGGAGGATCACTTGAGACCCTGGAAGACTGAATCGGCAGTGAGCCATTGAAGACAACAGTTATTGCACCACTACACTCCAGCCTAGGTGACAAAGCAAGACCCTGTCTCAAAAAAAAAAAAGGCTAAATTTTGTTGTTTATGTATGCCCAGAAGTGAAATTAATGGGTTATAGAGTATGCAGTATGAAGACAAGGTATGCAGTATTTGATAGTAGATAAACACTGCTGAGGAGTTTTCCAAAATGATTTTTATCAATTTGTATTGCTCTAGCAATGTATGAGTTACAATTGCCCTACATCCTCATTGACCTTGGGATTTGTCATTATTTCTATTTCATCCATCCTCACAGGGTATAGTCAAATTTTATAAGTTTTGTATATGCATACATTCATGAAACTATCAAGACAATGAAGATCTCCATTACTCTCAAAAGTTTCCTTGTTCCTTTCCAATCCCTTACTCTACTCCTCCCTGCCCATAATCCACCCTGTTGCCAGATAATCACTGATTTTTCTTTCCATACTATAGATTAGTATGCATTTTCCAAATTTTCAATAAATGGAATCAGATGTACATAGTCTTTTCTTTCTAGTTTTTTCATCCATATTTATTACATAGATATTCATCCTCATTATAGTATGTTTTAATAGTTGATTTGTTTTTGCAGGTCAATAATATTCCATTATTTGGATGTATCATAATTTTTTTATCCATTAAACTAATGATGGATATCTATGTTGTTTCCAATTTGGGACTATTATAAAGAGAGCTGCAAAATCTTATATAGTTTTGAATATATGGTTTCACTCTTGGGTAAATATCTAGGAGTGGAATAACTCTATCATATGGTAGGTGAATATTTAGCTTTTGAAGAAACTAACAGTTTGTTTTCCAAATTGGTTGTGCCATTTTATATTCCCATCAGCAATTTATGAGGGTTCTAATTACTCACATTTTTCCCAATACTTGGCATGGGCAGTCTTTTTAATTTCAGCCATTCTAATAAGTGTGAAATGATATTATCTTCTGGTTTTAATCTGCATTTCCCTAATGACACATGATGCTGTGCATCTTTCCATGTGCTTATTTGCTATCCATATAACTTCCATGGTAAAATGCCTATTACAATTTTTAGCCCATTAATTACTTTTTTATTATGTTTTGAGAGTTTTTAATATTCTGATAAAGTTCTTTATCAGATATATTATTTAAAACATTTCCTTCTAGTCTGTGGCTTATATTTTCATTCTCTTAACAGTATCTTTCAAAGGTATGGCATTTTAATTTTGATGACATTCTGTTTAGCAATTTGTCTTTTATTGGATCGTGCTTTTGGTATGGTATCTCAGGAGTATTTGTTTAATCCAAAGTCAAAAAAGTTTTTTTTTAATATTTTCTCATGGAAACCTGATAGATTTATGCTTTAAATTTAGGTATATGGTCCATTTTGAATTAATTTTTGAATTATTGTGAGATGTGATTTGAGTATTGCATATTATAAACACTTTTTTCAGCACCATTTGTTGAAGAGTCAAAATCTTTTCTCTATTGTATTGTCTTTGTACCTTTGTCCAAAATCCATATATGGTTAGTGATGAATTTTAATGTTTAAAAATTTAGAAAATTTTTTTTAAAAACCAGTATACATCCACATATGTGTGAGCCTATTTCTGGACTCTCTATTGTGTTCCAATATTCTATTTGCCTATCCTGATATCAATATCACACTGTCTTAATTAATGCAGTTTTATAATATGCCTTGAAATGAGATGTTTCTCCTCTGACTGTGTTATTATTTTTAACAGTTGATTTGCTTCTTCTATGTCCTTCGCATTTCCACATGAATTTCAGATTCGATTTGTCTATTTCTACCAAAAAAAAAGCCTGCTGGGATTTTGACTTGGATTGCACTGAATCTGTAGATCAACTTGGAGAAAAGTGACATCTTAGCATTATCAAGTCTTCCAACCCATAAATTCAGTATATCCTCCCATTTGTTTATGGTTTTAATTAATAGAAGTCTTTATGGAATCTTTTTATTAATTTATTTCAGGAATGATTTTTAGTTTGCAGAGTATAGGCTCGAACATCTTTTGTCAGATTTATTCTTAAGTAACTCCTATTTGTTCATGCTTTTGTAAAAGGTATTTTTATTTCAATTTCTCATTGTTTATTGCTAATATATGGAATACAATTGATTTTTATATATTGATCTTGTATCATGCAATCTTGCTTGATGCACTTATTAGTTGCAGCAGCTTTTTCTGTAGAGTCAGTCAGATTTTCTACATAGATGATAATGTCATCTGTGAATTGAAAACAGCTTTCTTTCTTTCTCATCTAGATGCCTTTGATTTCTTTTTCTTGCCTTATTGTGACCCTTCAGTACAGTGTTGAATGGAAGTGGTGGGAGTAGACATCCTTGTCTTTTCCTTAACCTTAGATGGGATGGGGGTTGAGGGGGAAGAATCGTTCTGTATTTAACCATAAAGAATAATGTTAGCTGTAGGTTTCCAGTAGAAGGCTTTTATCAGTTTGAAGATGTTTCCTTCTATTCCTACTTTGCTGGAAATTTTTATTGTGAATTATTTTAAATACTATCAAGTGTTTTTCATCTCTGTTGAGATAATCATATGGTTTTTCTCTTTTAGTTTTTTAATTTAGTAAATTATTGTGATTCATTTTCAAATGTTAAACCAACCTTACATTCCTGGAGTATGCTATGATTGGTCATAATATATTATGCTTTTTGTATATTATTGGATCCAAATTGCTAAAATTTTTTTAGAATTTTTATCCTCTGTCCAGTTCACGTGGTATATTTTTCTATAATTTTCTTTCCTTGTAATGTCATTTTCATGTTTTTGGGGGCAGAGTAAGGCTGGTCTTATAAAATGAGTTGGAAAGTATTTCCTTCTTTTCAGTTTTCTGGAAAGGTTCACGTAGAATAGGTATTATATGTTTGGTATATGGTGTAATTACCTGAGTCTGAAGTTTTCTTTGTAGGAGAATTTTAAACTACAAATTCAATTTAGCCAATAGATACACAGTTATTTATGTTCTCTATTTTTTCTTGAATGAACTTTGGCAGTTTGCATCTTTCAAATAATTTTTCCACTTCACCTAAATTGTTGGATTTATTGGCAAAGTTTTTCACAATATCCTTTTGTTATCCTTTTTAATATCCATAGAACCTTTAATAATATATTCTCTATCATTCCTGATATTTTAAAATTTGTTTTTCTTTTCCTCTTGATAAATCTGGCTAGCTACTTATTAATTTTAATCAATCTTCTCAAAGAATCAGATTTTGATTTTATTGATTTTCTGGGTTTTTTTTCTCTTTTCTATTTCATTTGATTCCTAATCTGAGCTTTATTATTTTACTTCTTCCACTTACTCTGAGTTTAATTTGCTCTTATTTTTCTAGCATTTTAAGGAAGAAGCATAGTCATTGATTTAAGACCTTTCTTCTGCCTACTTTGAGTTCACTTTGCTCTTCATTTACTAGTTTCTTAAGGTGGAAGATGAAGTTATTAATTTGACACCTTTCTTGTTTTCTTTTGTAGGCATTAAGTGCAATAAATATCGCCTAATTGCTCTGACTAGGACATGTAGTACCATGTTGAATAGGAGTGGTGAAAGTGGGCATCCTTGTCTTTTTCCAGTTATTAGAGGAAAAGCTTTCAACTTTTTCCCATTTAGGATGATGCTAGCTGTAGGTTTGTCATATATAGCCTTTATTACTTTAAGCTATGGTCCTTCTATGCCTAGTGTGTTGAGAGTTTTTATCATGAATGGATATTGAATTTTATCAAATGCTTTTTCTGCATTTATTGAGATGATCATATGATTTTTGTCCTTTATTCTGATGATGTGATGTATCACTTTTATTGATCTGTGTATGTTGGACAGTTCTTGTTTCCTTGGGATAAATCCCATTTGATCATGCGTATTATCTTTTTTATGTGCTGTTGGATTCAGTTTGCTAGTATTCCCTTGAGGATTTTTGTATCTGTATTCATGAAGGATACTGGCCTGTAGTTTTTTGTTGTATCTTTTTCTGGTTTTGGTATCAGGCTAATGCTGGCTCATAGAATGAGTCAGGGAGAATCCCCTTCTCTTCAATATTTTGGAATCATTGAGGAGGATTGACATTGGTTCTTCTTTATATGTTTGGTAGAATTCTGCAGTGAAAACATCCAGTTCTGGACTTTTCTTTTGGGGAATTTTTTTTATTACTGATTCAACCTCACTGCTCATTATTGGGCTGTTCAGGTTTTCTATTTCTTCCTGATTCAACCTTGGTAGATTTTATGTGTACAGGAATGTATCCATTTCCCCTAGGTTTTCCAGTTTGTTAGTGTACAGTTATTCACAATAGTCTCTGGTGATCTTTTGTATTTCTCTTGTATCAGTTATGTTTCCTTTTTCATTTCTAATTTTGTTTATTTAAATAATCCCTCTTCTTTTCTTGGTTATTCTAGTAAGCAGTTTATCATTTTGGCTTTTATATTAGTTCGTTTTCATGCTGCTGATAAAGACATACCCAAGACTGGGAAGAAAAAGAGGTTTAATTGGACTTACAGTTCCACATGGCTGGGGAGGCCACAGAATCATGGCAGGAGGTGAAAGGCTCTTCTTACTCGGCAGCAGAAAGAGAAAAATGAGGAGGAAGCAAAAGCAGAAAACCCTGATAAACCCATCAGATCTCATGAGACTTATTCACTATCACAAGAATAGGACAGGAAAGACCGGCCCCTGTGATTCGATTACCGCCCACTGGGTCCCTTCCACAGCACGCGGGAATTCTGGGAGACACAATTCAAGTTGAGATTTTGGTGAGGGCACAGCCAAACCATATCAACTATTTTTTGGAAGAACCAATTTTTTGTTTTGTTGATGATTTGTATTTTTTTTAGTCTTTATTTTAGTTTACTTCTGCTCTGATCTTTATTATTTCTTTTCTTCTGTTAATTTGATGTTCTTGCTTTTCCAGTTCCTTGAGGTACATCATTAGATTGTTTATGTGAAATATTTCTGGGTTTTTTGTTTGTTGTTTGTTTTTGACAGAGTCTCGCTCTGTCGCCCAGGCTGGAGTGCAGTGGCGTGATCTCCGCTCACTGCAAGCTCCGCCTCCCGGGTTCACGCCATTCTCCTGCCTCAGCTGGGACAACAGGCTCCCGTCACCATGCCTGGCTAATTTTTTGTATTGTTTAGTAGAGATGGGGTTTCACCGTGTTAGCCAGGGTGGTCTCGATCTCCTGACCTCGTGATCCGCCCACCTCGGCCTCCCAAAGTGCTGGCATTGCAGGCGTGAGCCACCGCGCCCGGCCCTGGGTTTTTTTATGTAGGCATTTATTGCTATAATCTTTCCTCTTAGCACTGCTTTTGCTGTGTCCCTTAAGTGTTGATATGTCATTTTCATTTGTTTTCATTTTCTTTTGTTTCAGGAAATTTTTTAACTTCCATTTTAATTTCTTTATTGATCTGATGTTCATTCAGGAACATGTTTAATTTCCATGTATTTGTATAGTTTTCAAAGCTCCTCTTGGTTTTGACATTTAGTTTTATTCCATTGTGGTCTGATAAGGTGATTGATATGACTTTGATTTTCAAAAATTTGTTGTGACTTGTTTTGTCACCTAACATGTGGTCAGTCCTAGAAAATATTCTATGTGCTGATGAGAAGAATGTATATTCTGCAGTTGCTGGATGAAATGTTTTGTAAATATTTATTAAGTCCATTTGTTCTAAAGTACAGTTTAAGTTAAATGTTTATTTTCTGTCTACTTGATCTGTCTAATGCTGAAAGCGGAGTATTGACATCTGCAACTATTATTGTATTGAATTCTATCTCTTTCTTTAGCTCCAGCAATTTTTATTTCTGAATGTGTGTGCTCTAGTGTTGGGTGCATATATGTTTAGAATTGTTACATCCTCTTGCTGGTTGATCCCTTTATCATTATATAATGACCTTCTTTGTCTTTTTTTTTACTCTTTTTGACTTAAAGTCTATTTTATCTGATATAACTACTGTTGCTTGCTTTTGGT
Organism: Pan paniscus; assembly: GCF_029289425.2. Taxonomy (NCBI): domain Eukaryota; kingdom Metazoa; phylum Chordata; class Mammalia; order Primates; family Hominidae; genus Pan; species Pan paniscus. Next base: position 135,337,643 of record NC_085926.1, on the reverse strand, counting down.
TTCCATTTGCATGGAATATCTTTTTCAATCCCTTTACTTTCAGTTTATGTATGCTCCTCAACAGGTAAAGTGCATTTCTTTTAGGCAGCATGTAGTTGTATCTGTTTTAAAAATCAATTCAACCAGTCTATATCTTCTAAGTAGAGAATTTAGTCTGTTTATATTCAGGGCCCTTATTGATATGTGAGGGTTTTTTTCCTCTCAAATTGTTAATTGTTTCATGGCTGTTTTGTATATTCTTTTTCCTTTCTGATTCTCTTACTTCTTGTCCTTGTGGTTTGCTGATTTTCTGTGGTGGTACCATTGAGTCTTTTCTCTTGTGCATTTGTGTTTTTGCTGTAACAAGGAGTTTTCTATTTTCATGTGTTTTCCTGATGGTAACTGTAGTCTTTTCACTTACAGGTTTAGGACTCCATTGAGCACTTCTTGTAAGGCAGGTATATCATTTATGAAGGATACTTGTGTTGTATATAATATCTTTGGGTGGCAGGGTTTTTTTTTCTTTCAGCACTTTGAATATATTTTGTCATTCTCTCCCGGCCTATAAGACTTCTGCTGAGAAGTTCACTGTTAGTCTGATGGGGGCTCCTTTACAGGTAACTAGATTCTTTCCTATTGATGATTTTAGAATTTTCTCCTTGTCATTGAATTTAGACAGTTTGACTATAATGTGCCATAGAGAAGACCTTTTTGCATTGTATCTAATTGGAGATTGCTGGGTCCCCTATATTTGGATGTCTGAATCTTTTACTAGACTTGGGAAGTTTTCATCTATTATTTCATTAAATAAGTTTTCAAATTCTTTCATTCTCTCCTCACCTTTGGGGCTACCAATAATGTATATATTTGGTCACTTTATAGTGTCCCATATCTCATAAGTCTTCACTCATCCTTTTTTATTATTTTTTCTTTATTTTGTCTGAGTGGTTATTTCAAAAGACCTGTCTTCAAGTTTTGAAATTCTTCTGCTTGGTCTAGTCTATTGTTGAAGTTTTCTAGGGCTTTTTGTGTTTCATTTAAAGAATTTTTCAGTTCCAAAATTTCTTTTTGATTCTTTTTTAATATATATCTCTGTTTGGTGTATTTCTCATTCATATCCTGAGTTCTTTTTCCGATTTCATTGTATTGTTTTTTGAAATTCTGTTGTACCTCACTGAGCTTCTTTGGTATTATAATTTTGAATTCTTCTTCCAGGGTTTCATGAATTTAGTTTTTAATGGGATCTCTTGCTGTGGAATTGTGTTCCTTTGGGGGTGTCATATTTCTTTGCTTTTTCATGCTTCTTGTTTTCCTTACATTGATATCTGTGCATCTGGTGTAACAGTCACTTTTTCCTGTCTTTTTTTTTTTTTTTTTGGATTTGCTGCTTTCATAGGGGAGGGCTTTTTCCTGAAGATATATCAATGATATTGGTTGGGTAGGACCTTTTGCTTTGATTCTGGATGTGTACAGTAGTGTAGTCTTGTATGATTTATTTGGTGGTAAACAGCACCATTGGCATCGGATTTCTTTGGTGTCTTTGGATGCAGTTATTTGTGGAGGCTTTATTGAGCTTTTATGGTGATAGAGATGCCTGGTGGGTCAGTCTTCAGACTTCTGTGGTGGTAGCAGTGGTCTAAGCATGCCTAATCTTGGGCCCCAGGGCAGCATACACTGCCTCCAGTGTTAGTGGAATCAGATGGGTGAATTTTTGGACCTCCAGGAAGCTTGCTCAGATGCAGGTATTAGCAGTGGTGGGCCAGCTGGATGAGCAAGTTCTTGGGTCCCTGGCAAGCCAGAGTCATGTGGGCAATGGCAATAGAAGAGGCTGGAAAGCCCTCTGTATTCTGAGAACTGCACACTGATGTTGGCAGTGGCTGTGGTGCAGGGTTGCCACCCACAGCCCCAGACACAAGACTCTCTGGTTCTCCTGCTCACTACTGCTCCATGCAGAGGTGGGGAGTGACCCTACCCTTTGCACATGAGTCCAGGCATGAAGGCCACATTGCCAGTGGGAGCACAGTGACCACTCACAGCCCCAGACTGGCAGCCTTCTGGTTCACCTGCTCTAGCCCCCAGCAGCAGTAACAGAGACTGTGCCCATAGCAGTGTGTCCAGGCGGAGAAGGGGTTCCACTCTATGTGCATGAGACTGAGCACAATGGCTGTTCTGCCAGTGGGAGGGGATCACACTCTGCTTGTGAGGTGGATCATAGAGTTCGTGCCACTTCTGGAGTTGGGGTCAATTCTCACAGCCCCATACAGGGAGCTCTCAGGCTCTGGAAAACATGCACTTTGTATTCCTTTTTCCCAGGGGCTGCCTTTTTGGTGTGCTGCACTGTCCTTTCCCTGGGAAGCAGTGTTCCCTGTGGACTAGAGTACTGGGGACCCCATAGCACCTTTGGGTCTAATCAGTGCTATACCACTATAGCCCTCCAGGTGGACACAGGCGGATGTCAGTGGGGGCTCACAGGGTATGGAGATTTAGGGGTTGTGCCTGTTGCTCATGCCTTCCTCCACCACAAGGCATGGAGTAGTACCCTTGGTGCTGGCCCATATTAGTAGAATTCATTCAGTTTCTTCCAAAATGGCTCAACAGCGGTGCACTGGATTGAATAGTGTTTCCCCAAAATTACTGTCCACCCAAAACCAGTGAATGTGACTTTATTTGGAAATAAGTCTTTACCGATGTAATCAAATTAAGAAGAGATCATACTGAATTAGGGTGGACCCTAACCTAGTCAGTGAGTGTTGCCTTTATAAGAAAAGGGGAATTTGGACACAAACAGAAGATAGATGACCATGTGAAGATGGAGGAAGAGATTGGAATTATGCTGCCAAAAAACAGGGAACACTAAGTTTTGCTGGCTACCATCAGAAGCTAGAAGAGGAAACAAAGTCTTCTTCCCTGGGGGCTTCAGAAAGGGCATGTTCTGCTGACAGCTTGATTTTAGACTTCTGGCCTCCAGAACTGTAAGAGAATAAATTTCTGCTGTTTTAAACCCGTTAGTTTATGGTAATTTTTTAGGCAGCTAATAAAAGCAGAAAGCCTCCCATTCCTTGGTGATCTACTGCCCCAATGTCCCTATTCATCTAGCTTGGCTACATGAATAACTGTTCTTTCTAAATTCAGGGAAAATTTGCTGTTCACTTTTATTTATAAATTTCCTCTATATACATGGTTTTCCACTTCTCTTCCTAAGATATTTAAACTTTGGTGAGTATCTGCATTTCTATACTTGATTTTTGCCCTTACCAGCCTCTTGTGACCCTTCTTTACTCTTTATAGCATTTCCACATTGTGTGCAGTCCTTTGGTTTCATAACTTGTTTTGTTTTTAGCAACCATTGTTTATTTCATTTAAATTTATCAACTCATTGAAGCCTCCTTCAGGAGTTGGTCCTGCCTCTCTCTTAGCTTTTCAGCTGGTGTTGCAGAATTGCTTAGCTGAATTGGGGTCACTTCATTTACTTAGATTTGCTCATTATTTTCTAAGTTTACACTGGGGGTTATTGATTTTCTTTTTATCAGACAACGCTATTGTTTTTCTGTTACAGTAGCCAGGAGAAAGAGTTTGGACCTATTTTTAATCCACCATCTTTCAGAAAGTCTCCTGTCATGGTTAAACCTTTTGTGCCAGTCAAAACTCTTGCTCTTGACATTTCTTCACCTCCTTAAATATCTTTTCATATGCCAAGTGTCTTGTAAGTTTAACTTTGCATAAAGTTTTATATGAATTTTTTGTTATAAATAAGTAATTTATTGTTTATTTTATTTTATTATTATACTTTAAGTTTTAGGGTACATGGGCACAACGTGCAGGTTTGTTACATATGTATACATGTGCCATGTTGGTGTACTGCAACCATTAACTTGCCATTTAGCATTAGGTATATCTCCTAATGCTATCCCTCCCCACTCACCCCACCACACAACAGTCCCCAGAGTGTGATGTTCCCCTTCCTGTGTCCATGTGTTCTCATTGTTCAGTTCCCACCTATGAGTGAGAACATGCGGTGTTTGGTTTTTTGTCCTTGTGATAGTTTGCTGAGAATGATGGTTTCCAGCTTCATCCATGTCCCTACAAAGGACATGAACTCATCATTTTTTATGGCTGCATAGTATTCCATGGTGTATATGTGCCACATTTTCTTAATCCAGTCTATCGTTGTTGGACATTTAGGTTGGTTCCAAGTCTTTGCTATTGTGAATAGTGCCACTATAAACATACGTGTGCATGTGTCTTTATAGCAGCATGCTTTATAATCCTTTGGGTATATACCCAGTAATGGGATGGCTGGGTCAAATGGTATTTCTAGTTCTAGATCCCTGAGGAATCGCCACACTGACTTCCACAATGGTTGAACTAGTTTACAGTCCCACCAACAGTGTAAAAGTGTTCCTATTTCTCCACATCCTCTCCAGCACCTGTTGTTTCCTGACTTTTTAATGATCGCCATTCTAACTGGTGTGAGGTGATATCTCATTGTGGTTTTGATTTGCATTTCTCTGATGACCAGTGATGATGAGCCTTTTTTCATGTGTTTTTTGGCTGCATAAATGTCTTCTTTTGAGAAGTGTCTGTTCATATCCTTTGCCCACTTTTTGATGGGGTTGTTTGTTTTTTTCATGTAAATTTGTTTGAGTTCATTGTAGATTCTGGATATTAGCCGTTTCTCAGATTAGTAGGTTGCAAAAATTTTCTCCCATTCTGTAAGTTGCCTGTTCACTCCGATGGTAGTTTCTTTTGCTGTGCAGAAGATCTTTAGTTTAATTAGATCCCATTTGTCAATTTTGGCTTTTGTTGCCATTGCTTTTGGTGTTTTAGACATGAAGTCCTTGCCCATGTCTATGTCCTGAATGGTAATGTCTAGGTTTTCTTCTAGGGTTTTTATGGTTTTAGGTCTAACATGTAAGTCTTTAATTCATCTTGAATTAATTTTTGTATAAGGTGTAAGGAAGGGATCCAGTTTCAGCTTTCTACATATGGCTAGCCAGTTTTCCCAGCATCATTTATTAAATAGGGAATCCTTTCCCCATTGCTTGTTTTTGTCAGGTTTGTCAAAGATCAGATAGTTGTAGATATGCGGCATTATTTCTGAGGGCTCTGTTGTGTTCCCTTGGTCTATATCTCTTTTTTGGTACCAGTACCATGCTGTTTTGGTTACTGCAGCCCTGTAGTATAGTTTGAAGTCACGTAGCATGATGCCTCCAGCTTTGTTCTTTTGGCTTAGGATTGACTTGGCGATGCGGGCTCTTTTTTGGTTCCATTTGAACTTTAAAGTAGTTTTTTCCAGTTCTGTGAAGAAAGTCATTGGTAGCTTGATGGGGATGGCAATGAGTCTATAACTTACCTTGGGCAGTATGGCCATTTTCACGATATTGATTCTTCCTGCCCATGAGTATGGAATGTTCTTCCATTTGTTTGTATCCTCTTTTATTTCATTGAGCAGTGGTTTGTAGTTCTCCTTGAAGAGGTCCTTCACATCCCTTGTAAGTTGGATTCCTAGGTATTTTATTATCTTTGAAGCAATTGTGAATGGGAGTTCACTCATGATTTGGCTCTCTGTTTGTCTGTTATTGGTGTTTAAGAATGCTTGTGATTTTTGTGTATTGATTTTGTATCCTGAGACTTTGCTGAAGTTGCTTATCAGCTTGAGAAGATTTTGGGCTGAGACGATGGGGTTTTCTAAATATACAATCATGTCATCTGCAAACAGGAACAATTTGACTTCCTCTTTTCCTAATTGAATACCCTTTATTTCCTTCTCCTGCCTGATTGCCTTGGCCAGAACTTCCAACACTAGGTTGAATAGGGGTGGTGAGAGAGGGCATCCCTGTCTTGTGCCAGTTTTCAAAGGGAATGCTTCCAGTTTTTGCCCATTCAGTATGATATTGGCTGTGGGTTTGTTACACATAGCTCTTATTATTTTGAGATACATCCCATCAATACCTAATTTATTGAGAGTTTTTAGCATGAAGGGTTGTTGAATTTTGTCAAAAGCCTTTTCTGCATGTATTGAGATAATCATGTGGTTTTTGTCTTTGATTCTGTTTATATGCTGGATTACATTTATTGATTTGTGTATGTTGAACCAGCCTTGCATCCCAGGGATGAAGCCCACTTGATCATGGTGGATAAGCTTTTTGATGTGCTGCTGGATTCAGTTTGCCAGTACTTTATTGAGGATTTTTGCATCAATGTTCATCAAGGATATTGGTCTAAAATTCTCTTTTTTTGTTGCGTCTCTGCCAGGCTTTGGTATCAGGATGATGCTGGCCTCATAAAATGAGTTAGGGAGAATTCCCTCTTTTTCTATTGATTGGAATAGTTTCAGAAAGAATGGTACCAGCTCCTCTTTGTACCTCTGGTAGAATTTGGCTGTGAATCCATCTGGTCCTGGACTTTTTTTAGTTGGTAAGCTATTGATTATTGCCTCAATTTCAGAGCCTGGTATTGGTCTATTCAGAGATTCAGCTTCTTCCTGGTTTAGTCTTGGGAGGATGTATGTGTCAAGGAATTTATCCATTTCTTCTAGATTTTCTAGTTATATTTGCATAGAGATGTTTATAGTATTCTCTGATGGTAGTTTGTATTTCTGTGGGATCGGTGTTGATATCCCTTTTATCATTTTTTATTGCATCTATTTGATTCTTCTCTCTTTTCTTCTTTATTAGTCTTGCTAATTTTCTTCTTTATTAGTCTGCTTGGTGCAGAGCTGAGTTCAATTCCTGGATATCCTTGTTAACTTTCTGTCTTGTTGATCTGTCTAATGTTGACAGTGGGGTGTTAATTTTGTTGATCAATTTTGTTGATCTTTTCAAAAAACCAGGTCCTGGATTCATTAATTTTTTGAAGGGTTTTTTGTGTCTCTATTTCCTTCAGTTCTGTTCTGATCTTAGTTATTTCTTGCCTTCTGCTAGCTTTTGAATGTGTTTGCTCTTGCTTTTCTAGTTCTTTTAATTGTGATGTTAGGGTGTCAATTTTAGATCTTTCCTGCTTTCTCTTGTGGGCATTTAGCGCTATAAATTTCCCTCTACACACTGCTTTGAATGTGTCCCAGAGATTCTGGTATGTTGTGTCTTTGTTCTCGTTGGTTTCAAAGTACATCTTTATTTCTGTCTTCATTTCATTATTTACCCAGTAGTCATTCAGGAGCAGGTTGTTCAGTTTCCATGTAGTTGAGCGGTTTTGAGTGAGTTTCTTAATCCTGAGTTCTAGTTTGATTGCACTGTGGTCTGAGAGACAGTTTGTTATAATTTCTGTTCTTTTACATTTGCTGAGGAGTGCTTTACTTCCAATTATGTGGTCAGTTTTGGAGTAGGTGTGGTGTGGTGCTGAAAAGAATGTATATTCTGTTGATTTGGGGTGGAGAGTTCTGGAGATGTCTATTAGGTCTGCTTGGTGCAGAGCTGAGTCCAAGTCCTGGATATCCTTGTTAACTTTCTGTCTCGTTGATCTGTCTAATGTTGACAGTGGGGTGTTAAAGTCTCCCATTATTATTGTGTGGGAGTCTAAGTCTCTTTGTAGGTCACTCAGGACTTGCTTTATGAATCTGGGTGCTCCTGTATTGGGTGCATATATATTTAAGATAGTTAGCTCTTCTTGTTGAATTGATCCCTTTACCATTATGTAATGGCCTTCTTTGTCTCTTTTGGTCTTTGTTGGTTTAAAGTCTGTTTTATCAGAGACTAGGATTGCAACCTCTGCCTTTTTTTGTTTTCCATTTGCTTGGTAGATCTTCCTCTATCCCTTTATTTTGAGCCTATGTGTGTCTCTGCATGTGAGATGGGTTTCCTGAGTGCAGCACACTGGTGGGTCTTGACTCTTTATCCAATTTGTCAGTCTGTGTCTTTTAATTGGAGCATTTAGCCCATATACATTTAAAGTTAATATTGTTATGTGTGAATTTGATCCTGTCATTATGATGTTAGCTGGTTATTTTGCTCATTAGTTGATGCAGTTTCTTCCTAGCCTTGATGGTCTTTACAATTCGGCATGTTTTTGCAGTGGCTGGTACTGGTTGTTCCTTTCCATGTTTAGTGCTTCCTTCAGGAACTCTTTTAGGGCAGGCCTGGTGATGACAAAATCTCTCAGCATTTGCTTGTCTGTAAAGGATTTTATTTCTCCTTCACTTATGAAGCTTAGTTTGGCTGGATATGAAATTCTGGGTCGAAAATTCTTTTCTTTAAGAATGTTGAACATTGGTCCCCACTCTCTTCTGGCTTGTAGAGTTTCTGCTGAGAGATCCGCTGTTAGTCTGATGGGCTTCCCTTTGTGGGTAACCCAACCTTTCTCTCTGGCTGCCCTTAACATTTTTTCCTTCATTTCAACTTTGGTGAATCTGACAAATATGTGTCTTGGAGTTGCTCTTTTCAAGGAGTATCTTTGTGGAATTCTCTGTATTTCCTGAATGTGAATGTTGGCCTGCCTTGCTAGATTGGGGAAGTTCTCCTGGATAATATCCTGCAGAGTGTTTTCCAACTTGGTTCCATTCTCCCTGTCACTTTCAGATACACCAATCAGATGTAGATTTGGTCTTTTCACATAGTCCCATATTTCTTGGAGGCTTTGTTTGTTTCTTTTTATTCTTTTTTCTCTAAACTTCTCTCTTCGCTTCATTTCATTCATTTCATTTTCCATCACTGATACCCTTTCTTCCAGTTGATCGCATCGGCTACTGAGGCTTCTGCATTCGTCACATAGCTCTCGTGCCTTGGTTTTCAGCTCCATGAGGTCCTTTAAGGACTTCTCTGCGTTGGTTATTCTAGTTGTCCATTCGTCTAATTTTTTTTCAAAGCTTTTACCTTCTTTGCCATTGGTTCTAATTTCCTCCTGTAGCTCGGAGTAGTTTGATCATCTGAAGCCTTCTTCCCTCAACTCATCAAAGTCATTCTCTGTCCAGCTTTGTTCCATTGCTGGTGAGGAGCTGTGTTCCTTTGGAGGAGGAGAGGCGCTCTGATTTTTAGAGTTTCCAGTTTTTCTGCTCTGTTTTTTCCCCATCTTTGTGGTTTTATGTACCTTTGGTCTTTGATGATGGTGACGTACAGATGGGTTTTTGGTGTGGATGTCCTTTCTGTTGGTTAGTTTTCCTTCTAACAGACAGGACCCTCAGCTGCAGGTCTGTTGGAGTTTGCTAGAGGTCCACTCCAGACCCTGTTTGCCTGGGTATCAGCAGCAGTGGCTGCAGAACAGCGGATATTGGTGAACTGCAAATGCTGCTGCCTGATCGTTCCTCTGGAAGTTTTGTCTCAGAGGAGTACCCGGCCGTGTGAGGTGTCAGCCTGCCCCTACTGGGGGGTGTCTGTCTCCCAGTTAGGCTACTCGGGGGTCAGGGAACCACTTGAGGAGGCAGTCTGCCCGTTCTCAGATCTCAAGCTGCATGCTGGGAGAACCACTACTCTCTTCAAAGCTGTCAGACAGGGACATTTAAGTCTGCAGAGGTTACTGCTGTCTTTTTGTTTGTCTGTGCCCTGCCCCCAGAGGTGGAGCCTACAGAGGCAGGCAGGCCTCCTTGAGCTGTGGTGGGCTTCACCCAGTTCAAGCTTCCCAGCCGCTTTGTTTACCTAATCAAACAACTAACTTGGCAATGGTGGGCGCCCCTCCCCCAGCCTCGCTGCCACCTTGCAGTTTGATTTGGGACTTCTGTGCCAACAATGAGCGAGACTCTGTGGGCGTAGGACCCTCCGAGTCAGGTGCAGGATATAATCTCCTGATGTGCCGTTTTTTAAACCTGTTGGAAAAGTGCAGTATTAGGGTGGGAGTGACCCGATTTTCCAGGTGCCGTCTGTCACCTCTTTCTTTGACTAGGAAAGGGAATTCCCTGACCCCTTGCACTTCCTGGGTGAGGTGATGCCTCGCCCTGCTTCAGCTTACACACGGTGCGCTGCACCCCCTGTCCTGCCCCCACTATCTGGCACTCCCCAGTCACATGAACCCAGTACCTCAGTTGGAAATGCAGAAATCACCCGTCTTCTGCGTCGCTCATGCTGGGAGCTGTAGACTGGAGCTGTTCCTATTCAGCCATCTTGGCTCCTTTTCTGTCATTTATTGTTATACCAGCATAAATACCAGGTTTGCTTCTTATAATAGCTAGCACAAGGTTGCCTCATCTACATAAATTTAATGTTTCAAAAAATTTTTAAAGTATTATCTTTATTAAAGAAAACTTGAAAACAACTTTGTATATACTTTTATAACGATACTATAATATTAACATCATTATAAACATTTATACTTGTTATTACAGAAATGTGCATAAACACACTTTCAATGGCCAGGTAATATTCCATTAAGAGTTGGCACCATTTCTGCAGTTAGACATTTAGTTTGTATAATTGGCATGTACTATTTTGGTCTGCTGAACATCCTTTCCTTCTTCTTCAGGTAATTACACCCTCTTACCCAACCTTCTCTTTGGAAAATTGTCCTTCCTTTTCCTCACATGTTGTTCTGATAGTACCAATCATAGCACATTGGCTCCATCCTCACTAATGGGAAGGCATATGTCTCAGGCCAGGTAATCATAATTCCTGTGGTACTTTGGACCTAGTACCAAGAATTCCCTTGTGACTTTGGTCTTTCCCACATTATATCACCTAAGATACATATGCTGTTAGTGACAGAAACCCTAACTAGCAATGGCTTTAACCTTAGGGGCCTTAACGTTTATGTACTTTTTATTAAGTAAAAAAATAACTTTTATTAAGAAAGTAAATGTTAATGCCCCTAAGGTTAAAACCATTGTGTTCCCCAAAAAGATATGCTGAAGTCTTAACTCTCAGTATGTATGAGTGTGATATTATTTGGAAATAGGGTCGTTGAAGATGTAATCAAGTTACTATGAGGTCGTTAGGGTGGGCCCTGATCCAATATAACTGGTGCCCTTATAGGATGAGAAAAATGACTTGGAAAGACAGAGACACCTAGGAAGAATATCATATGACAACAGAAACAGATTGGAGTGATGCAGCTGCAAGCCAAGGAACAACAAGGATCAAAGGAAGCCACTAGAAGACAGGAGGAGGCAAAGAAGGATTCTCCCCTACAGATTCTCCCTTTGAGAGAGAGCAATGCCCTGCTGACACCTTCATTTTGGACTTTTAGCTTCCTGGACTGTGAGATAATAAATGTCTATTATTTTAAGGAACCCAGTTTGTGGTACTTTGTTGTGGCAGGCCCAGGAAACTAATACAGTAATGCATTAAGGTCTCACAAAATCCCCAAGAAACAGAAAAGAAAACCTGTTGTTCTAAGTACATTGAGATAAACTGGTCATTGAAAGCAGAGGCCACAAAAGCTAGTATTCATTCATTTAAAAATATTATTTAAGCTTATTATGTGCTGGGAACTGCAAGGTGGCAAAAGGCAGCATGACCCAAATAATGCAGTGCACAAACTTTGCTATAAGTATTTTTTTATTTATTTTTATTTTTTTATTGTGGTTTTTAACAGGTGTCACCACTTATTGAATACTTATTACATACCCAACCCTATGTTTATTCTTTTCAGGACATTATCTCAGTCAGTTATCTCAACAACCCTGTGAAACAGTACTGTTATGCTGATATTCCACATTGCTAACAACAAGGAAACTGAAGGTCTCAACAAATGATTCATTTTATGTCTTAAGTTAGAACTGCAAATGCAAGGGAACCTAGTGACAGCCATTGGCACCTCAGTTTTTGGGAAAAGCCCAGATACATCTCCATGCTTCATAATTAATATAATTGATCCATTTGATCCATCTCAACGCATCAAAGACTCACAACAAACTTCTCTGCCTGCTGTGGGCATGGCCCAGGACTTTGTGTTCTGCATGTCCCACACCATGGGATCACAGTCTGTGTCCACAGTCAGTCATTCTGACAGCAGACTCCACAGCAAATTCCTTTTGCAGGTCTGCATGGGGACCAAGCCTCCCTCACTTGCTGGTCAATTGAAGTTTATAAGGGTTCCGCAGTTTATAGTGGCATGAATAATAGAGTCTGAAACCTTCCAGTCCCCAGTGATTACATAATGCAGATTGTGGTAAATATTTTCTCATATACATAGGTATATGAAAGCAACAATTAAAAATATACTTTGAAGTAAAAAATGTCTCAAGGTGTTTATGCTTTAGAGTTGAAGGATGCCTACCAAGCTGTGATACAGCTCTAATAGAAGATAGTAATTGGAGTCTCTCCAAAATGGGTTCTCTATTTAAATATGACTTGGAAACACTACATAATAGAGGCTCTTTAAAGTACTGCTCTCAAGAAACCAATTTAACAAAGCTTAGCTCAGCATTTTCCGTGCTTGTTTTCACTTAGATATGTGTGTCTCTCTCTCTTTCTGTGAATTATGTGAATTATATATTAATGTCCTTTAGCACAGTGTTGCAGGACATTAGTTATGAATTACTAAGTTAAAGTGCATTATAAAAGTTTCCCTAAGATGCTCACTTGAAAATAATGAGCAAGATAATGATGGGGAGCATTCTAGGAAGAAGGATCTGACCACACATTGCAAAATCTGGGTAAAGGTTCACTGGGAGGAAGATGGGTCCTTAATGATATCCAACAGGTGTGACCATATTATTTTTGTTACAGAATTGTAAATAAAAATCATCCCACGTTATGACATTTTTGTAACTTATGGTCTTGAATTTTAGCAACTCTAAAAATTTTTGAAAACATAACTATTTCTGTCTTAGAAAGGAACTCCTTAACTAAGTATACTGCCACCACCTGGTGTAGGTGTCTCACAGCCATGGGTTCCAAATGATAAGGCATAAACCAAAGGCTTAGTTGAAGTAAACACAAGCACTTCTTCCCCATTTAATATTGTGTTAGTCCGTTTTCACACTGCTATAAAGAAATACCCAAGACTGGGTAATTTATAAAGATAGAAGGCTTATTTGACTCTCAGTTCTACATGGCTTGGGAGGCCTCAGGAAACATACAATCATGGTGGATAGGGAAGCAGGCACCTTCTTTACAAGGCAGCAGGTGAGAGAACTGTGTGAAGGAGGAACTGTCAAACACTTATAAAATTATCAGATCTCATGAGAACTCACTCACTATCATGAGAACAGCATGAAGGAAACCATCCCCATGATCCAATCACCTCCCTCCCTCAACACATGGGTATTACAATTTGAGATGAGATTTTGGGTGGGGACACAGAGCCAAACCATATCAAATATTAAAGATATAAGTCTTAGTTAATATAATTTAGTGAAAACTGTTCAACTAGGCAGTTCAAGGGGGGTTCACTGAGGAGGTGGCAGTGGAGCTAAGCCTCGAAGGATGAGTGAGAGTTTCCCAGTAGGAGAAGAGGAAAGAACGTATTTAAAGGCACAAAGGCCTAAAAGATGACAGCAACGTCAGAGACCAGTAATTAGCTCTGTAAGGTTGAGGCATGGATTGGTAGGAGTATAGGATGGGGGTGGACAATGGGAATGAGGCTGAAGGGTAGGTTGATGTAAGCTTAAAAAACCTATTATAGGATCCAGATCCACCATTGAATTGGCTGTGTGATCTTTGTTTATGTGTCATCTACCTTTTGAATTGGCTATGTGATCTTTGTTTATATGTCATCTACCATTTCCAGACCTCATATATTTAGTTAAAAGCACAAATTTTAGAGACAGATTCTCAGGCTTTAACACATATTCATTCTATGATCTTAGACCAGTTACTTAACCTCCCTTTGCTTCAGTTTCAACATCTATAAAATAGATGCAACACTGTTGAACGGAATAAATGTAGTAATACATATGCTTGACACAAGATAAACATATGTCAATGTTTGTAATTGTTATTGATGATGTTATTGCATTATTATTATCATTATCTTCATCATTTGAAAGGATATGCTGAGATAGTATATGGGAATGTACTTGGTAAACCAAAAAGCAGAATATAATTATCTTGCCAAATAATCTGTTCAATATCTTGTATATCAGTGGATCTTCATCAAAGCTGCCTGCTGGACCACCACAAAGGTCCACACAGATAGTGCAATGCAAACATCCAGAGGCACCATTCACTTAAATCCGGAGTGATGGAAATGTTCTCAGCATTGGTTGGAGTGTTGGGCACACACGTATATACGTATGTCCAGAAGCTAATAAAACTGTTCACTTAGGACCTGTGTATTTAAAAAAAAAATTAATCACAGCTTAGAGCCATAAGCACTTCCTGGAAGTTCAGGCTTGTTTCAGATCAAAGCAGCCTCTGTGCTGCTCACTTTGAGTGGCTATCCTCATGACTCTCTGGTGCAAAGACCTTAAATGACCTTTTTCTCTCCATTTCTACCAGTTCTCTATCTCTCCAGGCAAAGAAATGAAGCAGGAAAACCCATCTTTTTGTTCCTAGGTAAGAAGAGGTTTGGTTCAACCTATTCCTTTGAATCTCCCCTCTTTTCACAGTTGGCTGGAGGTATTTAGTCTGTCTCACTCACCTTAGGACAAGCTTTAAGTAAGTTCCCAAATTGTTCCAGGTTTCAGGATGCTTTTTTGAAAAGCCCATTTCTCTTATAAAAAACAACACCTTAGAAAATCCAAGAAATTTATTTTCAACAGATTTTTAAAGTACTCTAAATCACCAATACTTCCCAGCAGGGCACAATGTAAGACTCGGCCATCATTGTCAGTCAAGGTACTGGGTCTGCAGTGAGCCGGGCACTGAACAAAGCATGAGGCACAAATTCAGGACGTTTTCTGGGCTAAGCCCCTGGTGGGCAGGAGCCCTGTCTGGCTAAATTGCTTTGTGCCACACAGAAGAGAAGAAACGAGTGGTTTTTTATATTAGTGATGGCTATGTGCTCGTTGCAGGCCTATAGAAGTGAGCAAAGGCCAGAGTTGTCTGGGGTGTTTGACAGAAGGTTTTCTTGGGGCTAACTGAAGACCTAAATCCTCAAGCAGGCTGAAATTTCCTAGCAAAGGAATCATGGAAAAAAAGACAAGAATTGCCTCTGAGCTCCAAATGCCTCACAGAATTCACATTGATTTGTTTATGATTCTTGAAAGACACACCATCAACTCCTAATGGTTCCAGAAAAACTGGGAAGAAGTGTCAGTTTTAGAGAGGTGTGGGTAAGCAGTTCCCCACACCCAAAGCCCCAGAAGAAGCCCGCTGTTCCTCTTTTCATCTACCCAGCCCTCTTTCATCCAAACTGCATTTTCCTGACTATACCCCAGTGTGTTTGAAGAGAGATCACCAAGCAAAACAGCTGTGTGGGTCTTCCTTTCTCCGCTTTTCTTCTCTCCCTCTTCCCTTCTCTCTCCCTCCCTCTATTTCTCTCTCTCTCTCTCTCCTCTCCTCTCTCTCTAAACCTTTTACACTGCAGTTGAACAAGCCCCTGGATAAAGACTTTATCCAAAAACCCCCTCTTTAAAGTTATTTCAAATTTCTCTGCAAGGCTTTCAGAAATCTGTTTGTTTGAGGGCAGAATTAGATGTGACCGGCGTTTTATTGTGACATAAAACCATATTTCTTCCCTGGAAGATTAAAAAATAAAATCGGTTAATAAGAAAAGCTGTCAGCAACAGAAAATGGCTGACATAATCCGTTTATCCTCCGAGCAATAAAGATATTGGTCCTTGGGAGTCTATCCTCTCTCTCATGTTATTTCGCCCAAAACATTATCTTCCCAGCATTCTGATGGATTAAGAAGTCATATGGGAGATAGCAGGGAAATGACAGATACAAAAAAATATATAATATCCTTTCATTTCCCCTCCTCCCTCCACACTCACTCATATTCCCCCTCTCCTTTTCTCCCTCCCCCAACCCAAAATACACACACTTTATTTTCTTCTCTTTTCCCTCTCCCTGACACCCTCCCATTTTTCTCACCCTTTGGAAAGAAATAGATCTTCCTTTACCCACAATCCAATACTCTGATAATCCTAATAGGGGTGATGATGCAAAGTGGCTCCAAAGTCCATTCCTGCAGTGTGGGTGTGTGTGTGTATGTGTGTGTGTCGGTGTGGGTGTTTATATGTATGTCTGTGTGTGTTGCTTGTGCACATCTACATAAACACAGCCAAATGAAGAGATGAACCCTTGATAAGGGTGTTGAACACCTAGAGAGAAAGAGGGTTAAGCACATTTAGCCACACTACTAGATTTTTAATCTAGGATTTCTGACAATAGCATAAATTTCAGGAACAAGGCTGAAAGCAGCAAAGCTAAAGGAAACAATAAAAGGAGCTTTGGAGAGGCTACAATTAAAATATTGTTTGGGTTTTAGGAGATTGATAAAACCATAAAGAAAAGGAAAAAGAAAAAGCACTGTGTGGCCAAACTTGTTTTCCTTGTTTCTCAGTCAATGGTGCCATCACCCATTTTCCTCATATACATGCAGGTTTTTCTACACAAAATTTTCCTTTCATTGTTCTAGGGAAAAGACTCTTGAGATTATCCATTAGAACCCTCAGGATACTTTTAAAACTGTCTTACAAATAATCCTCCCTTCCTGGGATGTGTGTGAGGGAGGAATAATGGGAATGCAAATAGAAATTGGACAATGTCTCTAAAAGATGCTCTTCTTTCCCCACTCCCCCTTTTCTGAGGCATAACTGACACAAATTGTATACAGTTGAGGTGTGTAATGTGATGATTTGATATACATGTACATTGTGAAATGACTACCACAATTAGCTTAATTAATGCACCTTCTTCTGTTTAGCAAGTTACTTTTTTTCTACCTGAGTCTCACTACTCTCCTTTCTAACTCAACACTTCTCTCAGGTGAAAAACCAGCACTTAGGTGAGTCCTGTGAATTTTTGTTAAACAACTAAATATTTAGAGTCATACTGGCCAAGCTTTAGTTATGTTTCATGGGAATTTGACCAAATGAGTTTACTGCTGTTTGGCATGTGTATTCTCCTAGGTAAGATGACAGGAAGCTGTAGAAAGAATAATAAATACCAAGAAGGAGATGGTGAACTCAATAAATGATTAAGGAATGGAGCATTTCTGGAAATGATTTTCAGTGTGTCCATGAAAGTAAACAATTATGTATGTGTGTGTGTGTATATATGTATAACATAAATGTCTATAAATAACATAAAATATACTCACAATTATTTTTAAGTTTTAACAGTCCATCCTTGCCCAAGTTACCAGAATCAGAAAATAATAAAATTTACCATTTGTCTAAGAGCTAATCCTCAGGTGTGTCTGTAACTACTATGACTTCACATGGGTGCAGGAATGAGAATGGACCAAGCTGACCAAGTTAAGGGTAGGTGAAGAGGTGATGTGAGGGAGAAGGATAAAGTGATTTGAACTTTTCACTCCACAAATTACTCCTTTTTTCTTGGTTAAAGCATTTGACAATTTGCAAATGACATAATGGAAATGCCAACAGGGTGCTGGAAAATAATTTTTATTTTCTTCAATTCATATACTTCTACTTATTCATATCTTTCTGCAGCAAAAGTCTTTTGAGACCATATTTTTCTATACTTTTGAAAGCAAGTTGCTATTGAAGGTTTTAATTGCATTGTACAAGATACACTCACATAAAAATAATGATACCTACTCAAAACAAATATACACATTTTATTATAGCAAAATCTCTTTACTTAAATGGCCATAAAACCAAATGTTGAGCAAATGTCTACAGCAATTAAAAACAGAGTAGATTCATGAACCACATTTACTGAAGCCAAATATTTAACTGAAGAAGAGGCTGGTCCTCAATTACGGGATTTTAGTACATAAAAGCTGCTTGAATTTTAAGTGTGCGTGAATTCCATAGCATGAAGCTGGGATCCTCAAATATTTGCATGTGATAGTATTGATGATTGAAACAGAAACTCTGAATTAAATTCCTAGTTGACAAGTGACTATGCCTAAAACACAATTCATTTATTACTTCATTGAGTATCTTATTGTCATTGTGTTAAACCAGGCATCATAAATCATTCTAATGCAAGGTTTAATATGGCCATAAGCCACTGCTAGGAATTGACTAGGAATTAGCTTGGAGTTGATTGCAATCCCTCAATTATACACTTTGCCTGTAACATTTATTCATTCTTCATTCAACAAACATTTTTTGAGTGTTCACTGTACACTAGGTACTATGCCAAGCAGTAGGGATCTGCAGATAAACAGGACGAGATCTCTGACCTCTGAATGCCACAAACTGGCAGGAGAGACAGACCAGAGACAGATAATGACACCTCAGTGTGTGGGTTGCTCTGGTAGAGGAGGTGAAGGGCTAGGGGCACAGGGGTCATCTAACAGAGATGAGAGGTTCCATCTCAGCTTAGGAATAGTCGCATGGAAGCCTTTTCTTTACACACCACTAGACTTCTTAAGTCTCCACCACCATCCTGATTTTGAGATACAGATGCCAATATCTCCTCCCAGAGCCCTTCCAGGACTTTTCTGCAGGGAAGTTTACAAGAAGCCACTCTGGTGAACACATACTGTACCTCTGTTGTGGTTTACTTGCTCATCACTTGTCTAACCGAGTGGCCCTAAAATAATGACGAACAAATTGTAAGATGAAGTAGGTTAAACATAAATAGGGATAAAATTACTTTAAAAATGGAAAGTATGCCAGATTATTTTTATTACAAAAATTATAAACACCAAGACATTTCTAATACCTGTGTTGAATCCATCATAGCACTGATAACACTATATGGAAATTCAGATATACCTATCTCTCTCCTCCTGACACTATGATATCCTTGGGAACTAGAACGGCTCATGGTAGGTGGTCTATAAATGTCTGTCAAATTCAATCAAATACAACAGTTTCTAATTAATGGAAAGTATGAGCCACCAATGTTGAAAAAAAAATCAGTTTGTCAAAAACAGTTACTTTGTTCCAATGATTGTCATAGTAAGATTGCCAGGCAGTTGGTCTATATATGTAACTCTTGACCTGATTTTGGTTCCACTTAATTAAGGTATTCAGTTTTACAGAAGGTTACCAAAATACTTTATTTGTGTTACAAATTCAGACAAGCAATTTTAGAATACAATATAATTCACTTAATACTAAAACTAAATGGACAGGATTAAATCACTGATGGTTTAGGAGGCAAGTCCCTGTAAAGACCAAGTATCACTTGCTTAGAGAGTGTGCAAATGCCAGTTAACAACAAGTTTTCAGTAAGTTATCAATGGAGTAAGAGACTATTTCAAAATGAAACCCCAGATTTATTCAGGTCTATGTCTTCTTCTGGGAGCTGGTTGGCAATTCCTTTTCTTAGGAAACTTCCTGATAATATGAATTTGAGCACACCCAGTAGCAGAGAGTATAGATATCTGTATGCTTTTATGAAGAAATTATCAATACTATGATCCGGAAACTCTACTAAGCATTCATTTAGTCCTTACCACAATGCTGTGAGTTGGTCACTATAATTACAGCCAATTTACAAACAAAGAAACTAAGACTTCTCAGAGCCAGAGCTGGGATGCTATCTGTCAGATGTCAATGTTCTGACTCTTAGTTACTATTCCATGCTATCTTCACTGAGCTAATTTACAGAAATATTACATAAACCTTGCAGAATGTAATAGCTTCTTCCTGGTTGCATAAAACTTGAGAGGAAAAATGTGAATGCTATCCTCAGAGCCTTCTCTCAGTGATTTGGCTTCAATTTTTTTTCTGTCTGGATGTTTCAAGGTCTTTGTCATCCACTTTCTTTGCTAATCTATCGGTGTTCTTTTTTTCTACCCTGCCGCCAAGCAAAGGTCTGTCCTTACCTCCTGGTCAGTCAGTAAGGACCTGCCATGTGTCTAGCTCTGTGATGGTGGCACAGGGAATCAAGATAAATGTTGAGAAAAAAAAAAGTCTAAGTGAGCTGCAGTTCTAAAAAACATTCCAGATCATGGATATAAAGCTGAAATGAGGAAACATGGAAACAAGGTTTGTTTCCAAGGTTGCGATCGGACCTTATCTATATGTCTTCTCTCTTCCTCTCCTTTATTCCTAGGAGGAATGCATGATGAATAGCAGGAGGAGGTCTGCATTGTGCAAGAAAAGCTCTTGGAAAGTTCCTTCCACATCTCTTAACTTCTAGTGAAATTCTCTCCAGGTTCTGATGTCAAGCCCCAGTTGGGTCACTCTATGCTGGATTCAGGCCAGACCTCTTAACACAGACTATCTATCATGAACTTCTGACTAACTGACGAACTGTGATTTTTCTGTTATGTGCTAGACCCTGTGTTAAATACAGTTTTCCAGTTAACGGAAACACAGGGCCTGGCACATAACAGAAAAATATTCTGTGTTATCAAATTCTTCTTCTTTCCTTTGTTTTTCTTAATCTATCCTTTGTTAAATATACATCAGGAATCTCCCATGTTCCAGGGGCTATGCTATGCTACATGCTAGGGAAAATTGATGATGAAATTGAAGCTTGTCTTTGAACCAAACCAAGGCAATGATGAAAGGTCAAAGGATGAAGCTGTCATAAAAACAAAGTTGGGCTCTTCACAAAACAGTTATTAATACTTTGAAAAAAATAGCATAAAATGAGAGTGGGAAAAAAAGCATAAAATGCTAGAAAACTACATATCAATATAGAATAATTCTACACTCATATTGGTTCCTAAGTCTCTTCAAATGTTACCTCCACTTAATGAAACTGAAACTGTAAATTGTAAATTATGCACAATGGGAGTCATATATGCAAGAAGACCATGTAGACCTTCAGTCAGTGACATCTACTCAGAGAAAGGGCCTTGGTCCTACATGAAAAATTTAGTAAAGAATGCACATGTTTGTGTTTTGAGTTATGCAAAATATACAACATATACATGCATCATTTTTCTAATTATTTGATTTAACTAACTTTGGGAGTTAACTGAAAACTCCTGATAAATAAGCTTCTGTATGTACAGCTAGACAAATGTTAAGGGCCTGAGGCCAGTCAGAGGAAAATTACTAGAGGCCTTAATGAACACAAAAAGAAGCTTCCAAAAGTGTCAGGAGTGGATTTGAGAAGTGGGAAGAAAGTATTTTATGATAAATTTTTAATATATTTTATTCAAATATGTTTTAAACAGAAAAAAATACACATAATTTTAAAAGTCTTCCAGAAGTAGGCTCAAAAGAACTGTTGGATGTCTGATATTAAAAAACAGTGCATTCTGTGTAGATTTAACTAACTTACAAGATAATTTCCAGCTTGAAAGAGATAAGTAGATAAAGTCATTGCCATATTTTTTTTTAATATCCTGAGGGGACCTGGACAAGACGGCCAAATAAGAACAGCTTCAGTCTACAGCTCCCAGCGAGATCGATTCAGAAGGTGGGTAATTTCTACATTTCCAACTGAGGTACCCAGCTCATCTCACTGGGACTGGTTAGACAGCGGGTGCAGCCCACAGAGGGTGAGCAGAAGCAGGGTGGGGCATTGCCTCACCCTATAAGTGCAGGGGTTGGGGAACTCCCTCCCCTAGCCGAGGGAAGCCGTGAGAGACTGTGCCATGAGGAATGGTGCATTCCAGCCCAAATACTATGCTTTTCCCATGGTCTTTGCAACCCACAGACCAGAAGATTGATTCAAGTGCGTACACAACCAGGGCCCTGGGTTTCAAGCACAAAACTGGGCAGCCATTTGGGCAGACACCGAGCTAGCTGCAGGAGTTTTTTTCAGACCCCAGTGGCACCTGGAATGCCAGGAAGACAGAATCGTTTACTCCCCTGGAAAGGAGGCTGAAGCCAGGGAGCAAACTGGCTTAGCTCAGCGGATCCCACCCCAATGGAGCCCAGCAAGCTAAGATCCACTGGCTTGAAATTCTCGCTGCCAGCACAGCAGTCTGACGTCAACCTGGGACACATGAGCTTGGTACAGGGAGGGGTGTCTGCCATTACTGAGGCTTGAGTAGGCAGTTTTCCCTCATAGCATAAACAAAGCCACCAGGAAGTTCGAACTGGGTGGAGACCACCGCAGCTTGGCAAAGCCAGTGTAGTCAGACTGCCTCTCTAGATTGCTCCTCTCTGGGCAGGGCATCTCTGAAAGAAAGAAAGCAGCCCCAGTCAGGGGCTTGTAAATAAAACTCGCATCTCCCTGAGACACAGCACTTGGGGAAAGGGGTGGCTGTGGGCACAGCTTCAGCAGATTTAAACATTCCTGCCAGCTAGCTCTGAAGAGAACAGTGGATCTCCCAGCACAGCATTCGAGCTCTGCTAAGGGGCAGACTGCCTCCTCAAGTGGGTCCCTGACCCCCATGCCTCATGACTGGTAGACACCTCCCAGCAGGGATCAATAGACGCCTCATACAGGAGAGCTCTGGCTGACATCTGACAGGTGCCCTTTGGGGACGAAGCTTCCAGAGGAAGGAACAGGCAACAAACTGCTGTTCTATAGACTCTGCTGGTGATATCCAGGCAAACAGGGTCTAGAGTGGACCCCCAGGAAGTTCCAGCAGACCTGCAGCAGAGGGGCCTGACTGTTAGAAGGAAAGCTAACAAACAGAAAGGAATAGCATCAACATCAATAAAAAGGACGTCCACACAAAAATCCCATCCAAAGTTCACAAACATCAAAAACCAAAGGTAGATAAATCCAAGAAGGTGAGGAAAAACCAGTGCAAAAAGGCTGAAAATTCCAAAAACCAGAATGCCTCTTCTCCTCCAAAGAATCACAACTCCTCACCAGCAAGGGAACAAAACTGGATGGAGAATGAGTTTCACAAATTGACAGAACTAGGCTTCAGAAGGTGGGTAATAACAAACTCCTCCCAGCTAAAGAAGCATGTTCTAACTCAATGCAAGGAAGCTAAGAACCTCGAAAAAAAAGTTAGAGGAATTGCTAACTAGAATAACCAGTTTACAGAAGAACATACATGACCTGATAGAGCTGAAAAATACAGTATGACAATGTCATGAAGCATACACAAGCATACATGAAGCATAGCCAAATTGATCAAGCAGAAGAAAGAATATCAGTGATTGAATACCAGCTTAATGAAATACAACATGAAGACAAGATTAGAGAAAAAACTAATGAAAAGGAATGAACAAAGCCTCCAAGAAATATGGGATTATGTGAAAACACCAACCAAACCTATGTTTGATTGGTGCACCTGAAAGTGACAGGGAGAATGGAACCAAGTTGGAAAACAGGATATTATGCAGCAGAACTTGCCCAACCTAGCAAGACAGGCCAACATTCAAATTCAGGAAATACAGAGAATACCACAAAGATACTCTTCGAAAAGAGCAACTCCAAGACAAATAACTGTCAGATTCACCAAGGTTGAAATAAAGGAAAAAATGTTAAGCGCAGCCAGAGAGAAAGGTCGGGTTACCCACAAAGG
This sequence comes from Pan paniscus, assembly GCF_029289425.2. Lineage (NCBI taxonomy): Eukaryota > Metazoa > Chordata > Mammalia > Primates > Hominidae > Pan > Pan paniscus. The sequence continues at coordinate 135,314,375 of NC_085926.1, read as the reverse complement.
GAAGGTCATCAGACTGACAGTGGATCTCTCTGCAGAAACCCTACAAGCCAGAAGAGAGTGCGGGCCAATTATCAACGTTCTTAAAAAAAAAAATTCAACCCAGAATTTCATATCCAGCCAAACTAAGCTTCATAAGCAAAGGAGAAATAAAATCCTTTACAGACAAGCAAATGCTGAGAGAATTTGTCACCACCAGGCCTGCATTACAAGAGCTCCTGAAGGAAACACTAAATATGGAAAGAAAATACCACTATCAGCTACTGCAAAAACATACCAAAATGGAAAGACCATCGACACTATGAAGAAACTGCATCAACTAACAGGCAAAATAACTAGCTAGCATCATAATGACAGGATCAAATTCATACATAACAATGTTAACCATAAATGTAAACGGGCTAAATGGCCCAATTAAAAGACACAGAGTGGCAAATTGGATAAAGAGTCAAGACCCATCAGTGTGCTGTATTCAGGAGACCCATCTCATGTGCAAAGACACACATAGGCTCAAAATAAAAGGATGGAAGAGTATTTTTTTTTTTGTATTACACTTTAAGTTCTAGGGTACATGTGCACAATGTGCAGGTTTGATACATAGGTATACATGTGCCATGTTGGTTTGCTGCACCCATCAACTCGTCATTTACATTAGGTATTTCTCCTAATGCTATCCCTCCCCCAGCCCCCCACCACACAACAGGCCCTGGTGTGTGATGTTCCCTGCCCTGTGTCCAAGTATTCTCATTGGTCAATTCCCACCTATGAGTGAGAACATGCGGTATTTGGTTTTCTGTCCTTGTGATAGTTTGCTGAGAATGATGGTTTCCAGTTTCATCCATGTCCCTGCAAAGGAGATGAACTCATCCTTTTTATGGCTGCATAGTATTCCATGGTGTATATGTGACACATTTTCTTTGTCAAGTCTATCATTGATGGACATTTGGGTTGATTCCCAATAGCAAAGTCTTTGCTATTGTGAATAGTGCTACAATAAACATACGTGTGCATGTGTCTTTATAGTAGCATGATTTATAATTCTTTGGGTATATACCTAGTAACGGGATTGCTGGGTCAAATGGTATTTCTAGTTCTAGATCCTTGAGGAATCACCACACCGTCTTCCACAATGGTTGAACTAATTTACACTCCCACCAACAATGTAAAAACCTTCCTATTTCTCCACATCCTCTCCAGCATCTGTTGTTTCCTGACTTTTTAATGACTGCTATTCTAACTAGCATGAGATGGTATCTCACAGTGGTTTTGATTTGCTTTTCTCTGATGACCAGTAATGATGAGCATTTTTTCATGTGCCTGTTGGCTGCATAGATGTCTTCTTTTGAGAAGTGTCTGTTCGTATCCTTTGCCCACTTTTTCATGGGATTGTTTTTTTTTTCTTGTAAATTTGTTTGAGTTCTTTGTAGATTCTGGATATTAACGCTTGGTCAGATGGGTAGATTGCAAAAATTTTCTCCCATTCTCTAGGTTACCTGTTCAATCTGATGGTAGTTTCTTTTGCTGTGCAGAAGCTCTTTAGTTTAATTAGATCCCATTTGTCTATTTTGGCTTTTGTTGCCATTGCTTTTGGTGTTTCAGTCATGAAGTCTTTGCCCATGCCTATGTCCTGAATGCTATTGCACAGGTTTTCTCCTAGGGTTTTTATGGTTTAAAGTTTAACATTTAAGTCTTTAATCCATCTTGAATTAATTTTTGCACAAGATGTAAGGAAGGGATCCAGTTTCAGCTTTCCACATATAGCTAGACAGTTTTCCCAGCACCATTTATTAAATAGGGAATCCTTTCCCAATTTCTTGTTTTTGTCAGGTTTGTCAAAGTTCAGATGGTTGTAGATGTGTGGTGTTATTTCTGAGCCCTCTGTTCTGTTCCATTGGTCTATATATCTGTTTTGGTACCTGTACCATGCTCTTTTGGTTACCGTGGCCTTGTAGTATAGTTTGAAGTCAGGTAGCGTGATGCCTCCAGCTTTGTTCTTTTTGCTTAGGATTACTTGGCAGTGTGGGCTCTTTTTTGGTTCCATGTGAACTTTAAAGTAGTTTTTTCCAATTCTGTGAAGAAAGTCATTTTTATCTTGATGGGAATGGCATCGAATCTATAAAATACCTTGGGCAGTATGGCCATTTTCATGATATTAATCTTCCAACCTATGAGCATGGAATGTTCTTCCATTTGTTTGTGTCCTCTTTTATTTCATTGAGCAGGGGTTTGTAGTTCTCCTTGAAGAGGTCCTTCACATCCCTTGTAAGCTGAATTCCTAGGTATTTCATTCGCTTGGTAGCAATTGTGAATGGGAGTTCACTCATACTTTGGCTCTCTGTTTGTCTGTTAATGGTGTATAGGAATGCTTGTGATTTTTGCACGTTGATTTTGTATCCTGAGACTTTGCTGAAGTTGCTTATCAGCTTAAGATTTTGGACTGAGATGATGGGGTTTTCTAAATACACAATCATGTCATCTGCAAAGAGGGGCAATTTGACTTCCTCTCTTTCTAATTGAATACACTTTATTTCTTTCTCTTGCCTGATTGCCCTGGCCAGAACGTCCAACACTATGGTGAATAGGAGTGGTGAGAGAGGACATCCTTGTCTTGTGCCAGTATCCAAAGGGAATGCTTCCAGTTTTTGCCCATTCAGTATGATACTGGGTGTGGGTTTGTCATAAATAGCTCTTATTATTTTGAGATACGTTCCATCAATACCTAGTTTATTGAGAGTTTTCAGCATGAAGGGTTGTTGAATTTTGTCAAAGGCCTTTTCTGTATCTATAGAGATAATCATGTGGTTTTTGTCGTTGGTTCAGTTTATGTGATGGATTAGGTTTATTGATTTGCATATGTTGAACCAGCCTTGCATCCCAGGGATGGAGCCGATTTGATTGTGGTGGATAAGCTTTTTGATGTGCTGCTGGATTCAGTTTGCCAGTATTTTATTGAGGATTTTTGCATCGATGTTCATCAGGGATATTGGTCTAAAATTCTCTTTTTTGTTTTTGTCTGTCTGCCAGGCTTTGGTATCAGGGTGATGCTGGCCTCATGAAATGAGTTAGTGAGGATTCTCTCTTTTTCTATTGATTGGAATAGTTTCAGAAGGAATGGTACCACCTCCTCTTTGTACCTCTGATAGAATTCAGCTTTGAATCCCTCTGGTTCTGGACTTCTTTTGGTTGGTAGGCTATTAATTATTGCTGCAATTTCAGAGTCTGTTATTGGTCTATTCAGAGATTCAGCTTCTTCCTGGTTTAGTCTTGGGAGGGTGTATGTGGTCCAGGAATTTATCCATTTCTTCTAGATTTTCTAGTTTATTTGCATAGAGGTATTTATAGTATTCTCTGATGGTAGTTTGTATTTCTGTGGGATCGGTGGTGATAATCCCCATTATCATTTTTTATTGGGCCTATTTGATTATTGTCTCTTTCCTTCTTTACTAGTCTTGCTACCAGTCTATCAACTTTTTTGATATTTTCAAAAAACCAGTTCTTGGATTCATTGATTTTTTGAAGGGTTTTTTTGTGTCTCTATCTCTTTCAGTTCTGCTCTGATGTTAGTTATTTCTTGTCTTCTGCTAGCTTTTGAATTTGTTTGCTCTTGCTTCTCTAGTTCTTTTAATTGTGATATTAGGGTGTCAATTTTAGATCTTTCCTGCATTCTCTTGTGGGCATTTAGTACTATAAATTTCCCTCTACACACTGCTTTAAATATATCCCAGAGATTCGGGTACTTTGTGTCTTTGTTCTCATTGGTTTCAAAGAACATCTTTATTTCTGCCTTCATTTATTATTTACCCAGTAGTCATTCAGGAGCAGGTTGTTCAGTTTCCATGTAGTTGTGCAGTTTTGAGTGAGTTCCTTAATCCTGAGTTCTAGTTTGATTGCACTGTGTTCTGAGACAGTTTGTTGTGATTTCTGTCCTTTTACATTTGCTGAGAGGTGCTTTACTTCCAATTATGTGGTCAATATTAGAAAAAGTGCCATGTGATGCTGAGAAGAATGTATATTCTGTTGATTTCGAGTGGAGAGTTCTGTGGATGTCTATTAGGTCTGCTTGGTGCAGAGTTGAGTTCAAGTCCTGGATATCCTTGTTAACCTCTGTCTCGTTGATCTGTCTAATATTGACAGTGGGGTGTTAAAGTCTTCCGTTATTATTGTTTGGGAGTCTAAGTCTCTTTTTAGGTCTCTAAGGACTTGCTTTATGAATCTGGGTGCTCCTGTATTGCGTGCATGTATATCTAGGATAGTTAGCTCTTCTTGTTGAATTGATCCCTTTGCCATTATGTAATGGCCTTCTTTGTCTCTTTTGATCTTTGTTGGTTTAAGTCTGTTTTATCAGAGACTAGGATTGCAACCCCAGCTTTTTTTTGCTTTCCATTTGCTTGGTAGATCTTCCGGGATGGAGGAGTATTACCAAGAAAATGGAAAGCAAATAAATAAATAAATAGAAAATCAGGGGTTGCAATCCTAGTCTGTGATAAAACAGACTTTCAACCAACAAAGATCAAAAAAGACAAAGTAGGGCATTACATAATGGTAAAGGGATCAATGCAACAAGAAGAGCTAAGTATCCTAGATATAGATGCACCCGATACAGGAGCACCCGATTTGTAAAGCAAGTTCTTAGAGACCTACAAAGAGACTTAGACTCCCTCATAATAATACTGGGAGACATTAACACCCCACTGTCAATATTAGATAGGTAAATGAGACAGAAAATTACCAAGGATATTCAGGACTTAAATTCAGCTCTGGACCAAGGGGACCTAATAGACATCTACAGAACTCTCCACCCCAAATCAACAGAATATACATTCTTCTCAGCACCACACGACACTTACTCCAAAATTGATCACATAATTGGAAGTAAAACACTCCTCAGCAAACGAAAAAGAATGGAAATAATAACAAACCATCTCTCAGACCACAGTGCAATCAAATTACAACTCAGGATTAAGAAACTCACTCAAAACCACACAACTACATGGAAACTGAACAACCTGCTCCTGAATGACTACTGGGTAAATAACAAAATTAAGGCAGACATAAATTAGTTTTTTGAAACCAATGAGAACAAAGACACAATGTACCAGAATCTCTGGGACACAGCTAAAGCAGTGCTTAGAGGGAAATTTATAGTATTCAATCCCCACAGGAGAAAGTGGGAAAGATGTAAAATTGATACCCTAACATCACAATTAAAAGAACTAGAGAAGCAAGAGCAAATAAATTCAAAAGCTAGCAGAAGACAAGAAATAACTAAGATCAGAGCAGAACTGAAGGCCATAGAGACATAAAAAAAAAAACTTCAAAAAATCAACAAATCCAGGAGTTGGTTTTTTGAAAAGATTAACAAATTAGATAGACTGGTAGCCAGACTAATAAAGAAGAAAAGAGAGAAGAATTAAATAGACACAATAAAAAATGATAAAGGGGAGATCGCCACTGATCCCACAGAAATACAAACTACCATCAGAGAATACTATAAATACCTCTATGCAAATAAACTAGAAAATCTAAAAGAAATAGATAAATTCCTGGACGCATACACCCTCCCAAGACTAAACCAGGAAGAAATAGAATCCCTGAATAGACCAATAAGATGTTCTGAAGTTGAGGCAGTAATTAATAGCCTACCAACCAATAAAAGTCCAGGATCAGACAGATTCACAGCCAATTTCTACCAGAGGTACAAAGAGGAGCTGGTACTATTCCTTCTGAAACAATTCCGAACTATAGAAAAAGAGGGAATCATCCCTAACTCATTTTATGAGGCCAGCATCAGGTGATACCAAAACCTGGCAGAGAAACAACAAAAAAAAGAAAATTTCATGCCAATATCCCTGATGAACATGGGTGTGAAAATCCTCAATAAAATACTGGCAAACTGAATCCAGCAGCACATCAAAAAGCTTATCAACCATGATCAAGTCAGCTTCATCCCTGGGATGCAAGGCTGGTTCAACATACGCAAATCAATAAACCTAATCCATCACATAAACAGAACCAATGACAAAAACCACATGATTATCTCAATAGATGCAGAAAAGTCCTTCAACAATATTCAACACCCCTTTATGCTGAAAACTCTCAATAAACTAGGTATTGATGGAACGTATCTCAAAATAATAAGAGCTATTTATGACAAACCCACACCCAATATCATACTGAATGGGCAAAAACTGTAAGCTTCCCCTTTGGAAACCGGCACAAGATGCCCTCTGTCACCACTCCTATTCAACATAATGTTGGAAGTTCTGGCCAGGGCAATCAGGCAAAAGAAAGAAATAAAGGGTATTCAATTAGAAAGAGAGGAAGTCAAATTGCCCTCTTTGCAGATGACATGATTGTGTATTGAGAAAACCCCATCATCTCAGTCCAAAATCTCCTTAAGCTGATAAGCAACTTCAGCAAAGTCTCAGGATACAAAATCAATGTGCACAAATCACAAGCATTCCTATATACCATTAACAGACAAACAGAGAGTCAAATCATGAGACAACTCCCATTTACAATTGCTACAAAGAGAATAAAATACCTGGGAATCCAACTTACAATGGATGTGAAGGACCTCTTTAAGGGAGAACTACAAACAACTGCTCAATGAAATAAAAGAGGACACAAACAAATGGAAGAACATTCCATGCTCATGGATAGGAAGAATCAATATCGTGAAAATGGCCATACTGCCCAAAGTAATTTATAGATTCAATGCCATCCCCATCAAACTACCATTGACTTTCTTCACAGAATTGGAAAAAACTACTTTAAGTTTCACATAGAACCAAAAAATAGCCCATATAGCCAAGACAATCCTAAGTGAAAAGAGCAAAGCTGGAGGCATCATGCTACCTGACTTCAAACTATACTACAAGGCTACAGTAACCAAAACAGTATGGTACTGGTACCAAAACAGATATATAGACCAATGGAGCAGAACAGGGTCCTCAGAAATAACACCACACATCTACAACTGTCTGATCTTTGACAAACCTGACAAAAACAAGCAATGGGGAAAGCATTCCCTATTTAATAAATGATGTTGGGAAAACTGGCTAGCCATATGCAGAAAACAAACTGGACCCCTTCCTTACACCTTATACAAAAATTAACTCAAAATGGATTAAAGACTTAAACGTAAGAACCAAAACCATAAAAACCCTAGAAGAAAAGTAGGCAATACCATTCAGGACATAGGCATGGGCAAACTTCATGACTAAAACACCAAAAGCAACTGCAACACAAGCCGAAATTGACAAATGGGATCTAATTAAACTAAAGAGCTTCCGCATAGCAAAAGAAACTACCATCAGAGTGAACAGGCAACCTACAGAATGGGAGAAAATTTTTGCCATCTATCCATCTGAAAAAGGGCTAATATCCAGAATCTACAAGGAACTTAAACAGATTTACAAGAAAAAAAAAAACCCCTCAAAAATTGGACAAAGAATACGAACAGATACTTTTCAAAAGAAGACAGTTATGCAGCCAACAAACATATGAAAAAAAAACCGGTCATCACTGGTCATTAGAGATATGCAAATCAAAACTACAATGAGATACCATCTCACGCCAGTTAGAATGGCAATCATTAAAAAGTCAGGAAACAACAGATGCTGGAGAGGATGTGGAGAAATAGGAATGCTTTTACACTGTTGGTGGGAGTGTAAATTAGTTGAACCATTGTGGAAGCCAGTGTGCTTATTCCTCAATTATCTAGAACCAGAAATACCATTTCACCCAGCAATCCCATTACTGGGTATATACCCAAAGGATTATAAATAATTCTACAATAAAGACACATGCACATATATGTTTATTGCAGTACTATTCACAATAGCAAAGACTTGGAATCAACCCAAATGTCTATCAATGATAGACTGGACAAAGAAAATGTGTCACATATACACCATGGAATACTATGCAGCCATAAAAATGGATGAGTTCATGTCCTTTGCAGGGACATGGATGAAACTGGAAATCATCATTCTCAGCAAACTAACATAAGAACAGAAAACCTAACCCCGCATGTTCTCACTCATAAGTTGGAGTTGAACAATGAGAACACATGGACACAGGGAGGGGAACATCACACAGTAGGGCCTGTTAGGGGGTGGGGGCCTAGGGGAGGGATAACATTAGGAGAAATACCTAATGTAGATGACGGGTTGATGGGTGCAGCAAACCACCATGGCACGTGTATACCTATGTAACAAACCTACACGTTCTGCACATGTATCCCAGAACTTAAAGTATAATAAAGAAAAAAGTCCTTTCTGCTACTATGCACACACATATGAATGTCCCAAATACAGAAATCTTTTTTTCTGATTGAAAGTGGTCACTTGGAGCATAGGAAAACTTCTCATGGAGAAAGTAGTTCCCCTGTGTGCAAAGAATGCACAGGAAATGTAAATCCCTCAGATTAGTTTAAGAAGACTAAAAATAAGGCTTCCATATAACAGCAACTAGAAGCCAGTACATGGAGATTAATGCTGACAGTGAAGAAAGCTGTCAACCTGAGATGACTTTAGACAAATTTTTGATACTTAATATCTACATGAGAGAAAGCAAACAATACTTTTTAAAGAAGAATAAGAAAAATTACAGTAGGATTAATATATGCTGATACTTTCAGTTGATAATAAGAAAGACCTGTTGCTTAAATTTCTTTCTAGTTTGCTCTAAATGGCATCCACCTTAAATTTGTTTTGCAAAACCAATAATCAAAAATAGCAAAATAGCAAATTTTTCCTTTATTTGCACTATGTACGATCATATATTATCTATTTGCCACATGTAGATAATAGCTCTTCTATAAGAACTCTTAAAAATCAGAAAGGGAAAAAACTATAGGAAAATGAGCTAAGAATTTTTTTTTTTTTTTGATGGAGTCTGGCTCTGTGGTCCAGGCTGGAGTGCAGTGGTGCAATCTCAGCTCACTGCAAGCTCTGCCTCCCAGGTTCACACCATTCTTCTGCCTCAGCCTCCCAAGTAGCTGGGACTACAGGCGCCCACCACCACACCCAGCTAATTTTTGTATTTTTAGTAGAAACAGGGTTTCACCGTGTTAGCCAGGATGGTCTTGATCTCCTGACCTCATGATCCGCCCACCTTGGCCTCCCAAAGTGCTGGGATTACAGACGTGAGCCACCGCACCCGGCCGCTAAGAATTTTTTAAGTAAGCAATCAACAACAACAAAATCCAAATGGTTAAAAAGATACTTATGCAACAGGATGTTAAAACTGAATGAGGAAAAATAGTAAGTGCCAAGGATCCTCATGTTCCAGACATGCTGAGCGACTGTGAAAACTATTCTGCCAGCTCAGGTAATTATCCATCCCCAGCCTAAAAGAGAGTGGAAGCTGAAGAAACCACTTGAAGAAAAGTCACCAGTGTGTTGTGCTTCCTCCCCCTCCCCTGCTTTTTTCAACACTTCCTCCTCACCTCCAGTCACTGAAGAAGGAATCTCTCAGAGAGCGTGATCTGTAGTTTCCTGAGTCTGAAGAATAGTGATTGAATTTTATGTTGTCTGAGAAGACTAAATGTGGTTGGCTGTATCTGAACCCACAGAGCAAGAAGAGTTATATCAGGAGCTAGTCTCTTCCAGGAATGATAGGGTTTGCCCGTAGGTTTACAAGTCCAAGGGAAGGAGCAAGAAAAGTTTTTTAAAAGACAACATCATAGCAAGCTTCTTGACAGGGCCTGGATAACCTCAGGAGGAAAAGGTTATGCATGCACAGAGAGGTGGGGTATATAATAGGCCAGCCAATAGAGGCACTGTCCACCTCATGAGAGCCCAACAGGGTGAGAATCCTAGGAAAGAATTTTCACGATGGTCATGTCTGGCTCTTCTGGAGTTGGGGAAAATATTGAGTTTGGGGGAAACTACCTTTCACTAAGTTATAAAGTAAAAAAGAGATATATTACTTTTTACGAAAAACTTTTAACTAATTTACTAAGTTGTACAAAATGGGAAACTAGCCATGCCTTCTCCCCATTGCAGATTTCCCAGCCTGGAGCAATTCTAAAATGGGGGAAGATGAAGTTTTAGAGTAGAAAGTACTATAGAGTTATACAATATGACACAGAACTGGATATTTTAATTTGTGATATGAAGCTGTTTTTGGAACTGGAAGTGGCAGAAGGACTATTTTTACTGAACCTTCCAGAAGAGTCTTTCAAGGAAGAATGAGTTTGCAAAGTGGTTTAAATGGACAATAGAGAAATGAATAAAATTGCTTATACCCTATTGGGGACATTTGATCAATAAGTTGGTTCCACAGATAAGAATGTTTAACTTGGAAGGAAAAAATAAACGGAGACAATGAGGAAAAGAAGACAGAAAGAGGAAGGAAGGAAGGAAAAAAGAGAAAGGAAAGAAGAAAATGAAGGAAGGGAGGAAAATAATGGAAGAAGGAAAGGGAGGAAAACATATGCTAATAAAAAAAACCACATACCCATTTTCACATAACAATTCAGTAACACTGTTTTCTAATGCCAGTACTCCTAGAGGGTGCTGATGAAAAGAAGCAGCCATTCTTTTACAATGTTGGCAGGAGAGTTGATGCAGCTTCCACAAGGGCTTTTTGGAAATATGTATCAAAAGCTTTAAAAACTTTTAACCAAATAATTCTACTCCTAGGAATTTATTCTAAAAAAAATTATGGATGCACAAATATTTTCCTACAGAAATACTCATTATGGTACATTTTATAATAACAAGAAAGAAAGAAAATAGCATAGTTAATGATCAATTAAACTATGGAATCCCACAGAGAAGAATATCTAGGTCCTTTTTAGTTTTAAAAAACACTGTGTAGCAGTACCTACGTATGTATATATAATGGATGGGGATGATCTACATCAAAATATTAAAAGTAGCTAAACCCTGGATGATTACATTTGGATGATTTTAATTTTCTTCATTTTGCTTCCATAAATTTTCTATAATAAGCATCCATTACATTTATGATTAAGAAAAAATACATGTTATATTTTAAAGAGTATGCTTATACTCTTTAAAGAACATAATTACCTGAATTACATGCTACTCTCCTAATACTTGGTAATCCATGCCTGCAGAAAGCTGGCATTGTAGTCTGTGCAATTATAACCCAAACTTTGCCCATCACAGAATTTAGAGAATTCAGAATTTAGTCAGAATACTTAGGAACTGATGATGAACTAATCAGATCTAATATTATAAATCAAATCAGGCAGAAACAAACATCAAGAGTGCTTAGAAGGCTAAGGTTTGAGAACAAAGCACCAGCTTTATACCAATGGCCAACTCCAGTATAACCATGTATTATAGACTGAATTTTTTGTGTCCCCTAGAATTCACAGGTTGAAGCAATAAACTCCAGGCTGGCTGTATTTGGAGTAGAAGTAATTAAGGTTGCAGTAGGTCATAAGGGTGAGTCCCTGATCCAATAGGGACTTATAATAAGAGACACCAGAGAGTTTGATTACTCTCTCTCCTCATGTGCACACACCAAGGACAGGTCATGTAAGGACATAGCAAGAAGGTGGCTGTCTGCAAGCCAAGAATAGAGCCCTCACAAAAAAACCAACCCTGCCAAATCTTGATCTGGAACTTCTAGTTCCCAGGACTGTGAGAAAATAAATTGTTGTTGTTAAAGCCACCCAGTCTGGTATTTTGTTATGGCAGTCAAGGCTGACTAATACAGATTTTGGTACCAAGGAGTAGGGTGCTGCTCTAACAAATAACTAAAAACATGAAAGAGGCTTTGGAACTGGGTAATAGATAGAGAAGGGATAAATTTAGAAACATATGGTAGAAAAATCTTACGTTGCCTAGAATTAAGTAGTGATAGAAATATGGATTGTATTAGTCCATTGTCACACTACTATAAAGATAATACCTGAGACTGGGTAATTTATAAAGGAAAGGAAAGAGGTTTAATTGACTCACAGTTCTGCATGGCTTGGAAGGCCTCAGGAAACTTACAATCATGGTGGAAAGTGAAGGGGAAGCAAGGCACATCTTACGTGGTGGCAGGAAAGAGAGAGTGAAAGAGAGAGGAAATGCCACACTTAAAACCATCAGCTCTGGTGAGAACTCCCTCACTATCATGAGAGCAGCATGGGGGAAACCACCCCCATGATCCAATCACCTCCCACCAAGTCCATCCGCTGACACATGGGGATTACAATTCCAGATGAGATTTGGACAGGGACACAGAGCCAAACCATATCATGAATATTAAAGGCAACTCTGGTGAGGGCTCAGGGAAAAAAAAGAGAGTTATAAAGAAAGGTTCTGTCATCTTAGAGAACATATATATCACCACGAACAGAATGTTTGTAGAAATATGGACATTAAAGGCTATTTTGGCAAGGCCTTAGAAAGAGATGAGGAATAAGTTATTGGAAACTGGAGGAAAGGTGATCCTTATTATAAAGTGGCAAAGAACTTGGCTACATTCTGTTCTAATGTTTGGAAGAAAGTAAAACTCGTAAGTGATGAAATTGGTATTTGGCTAAGGAGATTTTTAAGCTAACTGTTGAAGGAGCAACTTGATTTCTCCTTACCACTTATAATAAAATGAGAGAGAAGGATGATAAATTGAAGGAATTGTTAAGGAAAAAACGGAACCAGAATTAGAAGTTTTGAAAATTTCTCAGCTCATCAATATTGCAAAAATGAAAAAGCATGTTCTGAAGAAAACTCTAAAGCTGTGGATCAACAACTATTTGATAAGGAGATTGGTATGAGTGTGAACAACAGATTTAACCAGCCATCTCAGCAGGAACCAGGAATAAAGATGAGATTACACCAGCAAAAACAGTGACAGTTTGGAACAAAGGAAACAGGATGGAACAATAAAACTATTTGACTAAGAATGTGTTTTATTCTTCAAAAAAAGAGGATGATCCTATAATCCAGAGATCATCAGGGCTGCCACTGTCATCACAGGCCCAGGGGCAAGGCTGTTTTCTCCTGTGTCTCAAAGCTTACAGAAGTTGTGACCTCCTCAGTTTCAGCAGGCCAGGCTGCCACAACCCAGTGCTTCATGTGCAGGGAAGCCCTATGGAGATGAATAGGTAGAGCTGCCCCACAGAGCTGTAGGAGTGATGTTGCCACCCCAGTGGGGCTGGAGGGTAGAACATTGAACCAAAAATTATTCTCAGATCTTAAGATCTCTTGGAATTTGCTTTACTGGGTTTTGGACTTGCTTGACGCCTGGCACTCCTTTCTTCTTTCCTATTTCTCCTTTTGGAGTAAGGATGTTTATTGTATGCCTCTCTCATCATTGTGTTTTGGAAGCACATATCTTGTCTGGTTTCACAGTTTCACAGCTAGACAGCAATTTTGCCTCAAGGTGAATAATGCCTCAGGTCTCACCCACATCTGATTTTGAAATTTAGATGTGACCTTAGATTTAAAATTGATGCTAGAGTGAGTAACGACTTTGGGGGCTGTTGGGATACAATTAATGTATCTTTCATGAAAGAAGGATATACATTTTGGGATAGTGGGAGTGGAATCTTATGGATTGAAATTTTGTGACCTTCCAAAATTCCTATGTTAAAGCCGTAAACCCTAGGGTGGCTGTATTTGGAGAAGGAATCTCTAAGGAAGTAATTAAGATTCAATGAGGTCATAAGGGTGGGGCCCTGATCCAGTAAAATCAGTGTTCTTATAAAAAGAGACAATAGAGAGCTCGCTTTGTCCACACACGTGCACTGATGAAAAGTCATGTGACAACATGGCCACAAGAGCTATCTGTCAACAAGCTCGGAAGGGAGACTTCACCAGAAACCAAATTTACCAGCACTTTGGCCTTGGACTTCCCAGTCTCCAAAACTGTGGGAGATGAATTTCTGTTCTTTAAGTACTCAGTCTGTGGTATTTTGTTATGGCAGCCCAAGTTGACTAATGTACCATGCTACATGGCAACAAGATTCACACACAGTGAAAGGTTGTGGAGGTTTTGGGACCTGAGAGGGAGTAAAGCACAAGATCTATTTATTCAATGAGGTGATTCCAGAAAAGAAAGAAAGTGAAAGTGAGACACGTCTGAATTCATGCAGGAATGTGCATTTGGCTTCTGATGGTGCTTTTTTTTTTTAATAGACAGTCTTTCTACACTACATTTCACTTCCTTCTGCCATGTCCATCTCCCATTACTATGCTCTTTAGTCTGCATTGTTTTAACTCAGTGACTTTTAGGTCAAAATGAAAGAATTAGAGACATGGTGCCTCACTTCTGTAATCCCAGCACTTTGGGAGGCCACAGCAGAGTTCAAGAACAGCCTGGCCAACATCGTGAATCCTCGTCTCCAACAAAAATACAAAACTTAGCCAGGAGTGGTGGTAGGTGCCTGTAATCCCAGCTACTGCGGAGGCTGAGGCAGGAGAATAGCTAGAACCCGGAAGGCAGAGGTTGCAGTGAGCCGAGATTGCGCCATTGCCATCCAGCCTGGGTGACAGAGCAAGACTCCGTCTCAAAAAATAAGTAAATAAAAAGTTAAAAAAAGAGAAAGAATTATCATAGGCATAAACTTCACTCTCTATTTCAAACACTAGAATGACTAAAAAATATTTTTGGGCTAAAAGACGTACTTACTGAATTGACAGAAAACTAAGTTTGACATTACCAAATGTAAGAGAGAATGTGGAGCCACAGGATTTCTTTACACATTGCCTGTGTGAGTGTAATTTGGTGCAATCAAATTTTAATTTGGTGCAAATCATTTTGGCATTACCCCCAAAGTTGAACATTCATATTCCCTATAACCCACTGATTCTATTCTTAAACATGTACGAGCAACTTTGGCAGATGTATAACAGAATAATTTTACAGAAACACTGTTCATAGTTCTCAGTAGCAAAATCTTAGAAGCAACTCATATTTCATCAATAAAAGAGTGGATGAATAAACAATGGTATATTTACAAAATGGATTATTATACAGTGGTCCAAACAAATGAACTACAGTGACCCAAAATGATAAAGGTGGATCTTGCATATTTAGTAGAAAGTGAAAAAGTTAGTCCCAAAGGATTATACACACTAATAAAATTGTTGGGGATGTAAAAAATAATTAAAAATATGCTTTATAAGCTATGTATATACCCATTAAAATTATATATAAAAAAGGAAAGGAATGATGACTACAGGATTCAGAAATATGCGTGGAGGAAAGGGGATGTATTGTGAGGAAAACAATATTGCTAGATGTACATTATTGTCAAACACAGCTTTGTGGTGAGAGGAAAAGAAGGAAGGAAAGAAGACAGAAAAAAGGGAAAGGGATAGGAAGGGAAAGAAAGAAAAGACGAAATACATAAATACACACACACACACACACACACGTAAAAAATATGTACATACATATATAAACATAAGTGAGCCAAGGAGGAAAGTGTGTCATGAACCAAGCACTGTGGTTAATCTAATTCTGTACGCCTGAATTTTTTTAAAAAGGGAAATAAACAGCTATGTTCAAAAATAAGAGGAAAATCAAAATTAAGAGACTTGCAGATCAAAATAATAAGGAAACCCATAGCACGTCATTGGCCATAGAAATGGCACATCCATCAGCAAATGGAGGCGCCAATAGGTCCACCTACCTATCAGTCAGGTGTTTACAGCACCCATAGTCCATCTGTCCACAGCTAGGAAAGGAGTCTTGCTATGGGTCAGGGTCCAGAACTGCTCTATCTACACAGGGTCAGGCTCCAGCTCTAACTTAAGGCGTAGTTTATAGCCATGATCCCCAGCTCCCGTGAAGCATTTCCTAGAATTTTTAATGCCAATGCATGCTATAAATTTCTGAGAGGCAATTATAGAGCACAGTTTCCCTCAAACTTATTTGACCACAGAATTCCTGTTGTAGCACTAGTATTAATATTTATTGGAACAAGTTGGTTAATGCTTTCTTGTAGTGTCAGCCCATCAGAGACACTTCAGGGAATGTAATTAGCTATAAGGAGAGACTTATCCTTTGATTCACCCCACAGAGTTCACCAGTCGTGGTGTTTACTATTTATCTTCAGGGATTGGCATATAGTAGATGCTCATTAAATATTCATTGAATGAATGAATGCAAAACGAGTAAATGATAAAAAAGAAGAGGTCAAGAGCTAAAAGAAGTAGACAAGAAAGAGATTCATGGTATACAGACTGAAGTGAAGAACCAGGAGATCTAGTTTGAATCTGGACTCCACCCCACTCCAGATATATAACCTTAAGGAAATTCCTCAACCTTCTAATGTGTAAAATGGGGGTATCCTTACATTGCTGGTATATTGAGTGACATATGTGCAATCAAATATGTAAAGCATAATTCCTGGCACATTGAAGGTCAATTCAATTTCAATTCATAAAACTTATTTTCAATGAGTTGAAGAAGAAAGAGTAGCAGTGGCTAGAAGGTCATCTGTTAAATAAGAAGAGTGTCAATGTTGTGGAGCCAGAATGGAGGACATTAAGGTGACAATTAGTACTATCAGATGTTCCAGGGAACTGTAAACACACTGATGGAATATGAAGATATTTTCTATTTCTGCTTAAAAGCTCAACTATGTTCTATTTAATGTGATTTTGAAGTTATATTCTGGCACAATGAGGAGTTTCTTTGGTAACCTAAACTCTTACCAGAGAGCAGTTTCATGACTCTTGTTTTGAATATGAGTAGATGCCAGGAAATAATTAGAATGAAAAATGACTAGAAAACACCCAGGCTCTAGATTCCTATTATAATGAATTACTTAGCACAACTCAGAAGTTAGCTGGTAAGAAAAACAGTTGTGGTAGAGTGTTTGAAGCAGCACAGATATGTGTCTCTGTATTCTCCACCATTTTTTGTTTAGAAGTGAGGGTTTGTAATAGTCTTTTAGGTGTACCCTCCCTCTAAGACCACAGTTTATGAATATTTTATGATAAGAAGCTATGCAGAACACCTCCCTCCAACATCAGCTAGCTTGCTGCGGGAGCCCATTATCTAAGAATAGTCTCTAGGTCTATCTTCTGAGCAGTGTTGACTGGAATCTTGTGCATTGCTATGTTGCCGTATCAGCAACACCCTGCCTCCTCTGATTAATATCATGCTCACTTGCCTTGGAAGTTACTTATCACAGAGCTGCTTGGGGAAGATTTTGTTCATCCTTAATTGGAAATTAATATTAGTGGATAAGATAGTAGAATGCATATAGAGTTGTATGGAATGTGGCTTTAGAGTACATGTTTTCTTTTTTTAAAATTTTATTTTATTTTAATTTCCAGGATACATGTGAGGGATATGCAGGTTTGTTGCATAGGTAAACATGTGCCACAGTGGTTTGCTGCACCTATCAACCCATCACCTAGGTATTAAGCCCCACATGCATTAGCTATTTATCCTGATGCTTTCCCTCTCCCCATCCCCACAACAGGTCCCAATGTGTGTTGTTCCCCTCCCTGTGTCCGTGTGATCTCATGGTTCAGATCCCACTTATAAGTGAGAACATGCAGTGTTTGGTTTTCTGCTCCTATGTTTGCTGAGGATAATGGCTTCCAGCCCCATCCATGTCCCTGCAAAGCACATGATCTCGTTCCTTTTCATGGCTGCATAAAAAGTATTCCGTGGTGTATATGTACCACATTTTCTTTCTCCAGTCTATCACTGATGGGCATTTGGGTTGATTCTATGTCTTTGTTATTGTGACTAGTGCTCCAATGAACATGTATGTGCATGTATCCTTATAATAGAATGATTTATATTCCTTTGGGTATATACACTGTAATGAGATTGCTGGGTCAAATGATATTTCTGGTTCTAGGTATTTGAGGAATCACCACACTATCTTCCACAATGGTTGAACTAATTTACATTCCCATCAACAGTGTAAAAGCGTTCCTATTTCTCCATAGCCTCACCAGCATCTGTTGTTTCTTAACTTTAATAATAGCCATTCTGACTGGCATGAAATGGTATCTCATTGTGGTTTTGATTTGCATTTCTCTAATGATCAGTGACACTGAGCTTTTTTTTCATATGTTTGTTGGCTGCATAAATGTCTTCTTTTGAAAAATGTCTGTTCATGTCCCTTGCCTACTTTTTAATGGGATTTTGTTTGTTTGTTTGTTTTGTTTGTTTGCTTTTTTGTAACTTTAATTTCCTTGTAAATTCTGGATATTAGATCTTTGTCAGATGGATAGATGGCAAAATTTTTCTCCCATTCTGTAAGTTGCCTGTTCACTCTGATGATAGTTTCTTTTGCTGTGCAGAAGCTCTTTAGTTTAATTAGATCTCATTTGTAAATTTTTGCTTTCATTGCAATTGCTTTTCATGTTTTCATCATGAAATCTTTGCCTATGCCTATGTCCTAAATGCTACTGCCTAGATTTTCTTCTAGGGTTTTTATAATTTTGGGTTTTACATTTAAATCTTTAATCTATCTTGAGTTAATTTTTGTATAAGGTGTAAAGAAGGGGTCCAGTTCCTTTATGCATATGGCTAGCCAGTTTTCTCAGCATCATTTATTAAGTAGGGAATCCTTTCCCCATTGCTTCTTTTTGTCAGATTTGTCGAAGATCAGATGGCTGTAGATGTGCGGTCTTATTTCTAAATTCTCTATTCTATTCCTTTGGTCTATGTGTCTGTTTTTGTACCAGTACCATGCTGTTTTGGTTACAGTAGCCCTGTAGTATAGTTTGAAGTTAGGTAGTGTGATGCCTCCTGCTTCGTTCGTTTTGCTTAAGATTGCCTTGGCTCTACGGGCTCCTTTTGGTTCCATATTAATTTTAAAATTGTTTTTTCTAATTCAGTGAAGAATGTCAATGGAGTTTAATGGGAATAGCATTGAATCTATAAATTACTTTGAGTAGTATGGCCATTTTTACAATATTGATTCTTCCTATCCATGAATATGGAATGTTTTTCCATTTGTTTGTGTCCTCTCATTTCCTTGAGCAGTGGTTTGTAGTTCTCCCTGAAGATGTCCTTCACTTCCCTTCTTAGCAGTTTTCCTAGGTATTTTATTCTCTTTGTAGCAATTTTGAATGGGAATTCATTTATGATTCGGCTCTCTGCTTCTCTGCTGTTAGTGTATAGGGATGCTTGTGATTTTTGCGCATTGATTTTGTGTCCTGAGACTTTGCTGAAGTTGTTTATTAGCTTAAGAAGCTTTTGGGTGGAGATAATGGGGTTTTCTAGATACAGGATTATGTCATCTGAAAACAGAGGCAGTTTGACTTCCCCTCTTCCTCTTTGAATTCTTTCTTTCTCTTGTTTGGTTGCCCTGGCCAGAACTCCCAATACTATGTTGAATAGGAGTGGTGAAAGAGGGCATCCTTGTCTTGTGTCAATACCCGTTTTCTTATGTGGTGTGAGAAACTATTATTCAAAAATATATAGTGTGAATGCAAGTTATTCATTAAAAATTAAAATAATAAACAGAGAAAAAATGTGAAATCTGCTTTCACCACCAACACATCCCCATTACTGCCACTTCTACACCTTTATCCCTCTCTGCTCCCAAGCAGTAGTCATAGTGTATGAGCCACTGGTGGACCTCTCTGTTATGGTGTCCTGACTTCTAACATTGATGCCAAAGAAGAGGACACATGATGTGGCTCAGGCTGGGCCACTTATAGTGTCACATCCCCCAATCACAGGGATTACTTCAGGAGTAGGCATGTGCTCCAAATAGGGCCATTCAGAGTTTGTTTCTGGGATTGATGTGTGGGTGAAAGATAGAAGCCTTATTCTTTTTTCAACTTTTATTTTAAGTTCAAGGATACATGTGCAGGATGTGCAGGTTTGTTATATAGGTAAAGGTGTGTCATGATGGTTTGCAGCACAGATCATCCTATCACCCAGGTATTAAGTCCAGTATTCATTAGTTTTTCTTTCTGATACTCTCTCTCCTCCCACCCCCCCCACCCTCCAACAGGCCCCAGTGTGTGTTGTTCCCCTCCAGGTGTCCATGTATTCTCATCATTCAGCTTCCACTTATAAGTGAGAATACATGGTAGTTGGTTTTTGTTCCTGCATTAGTTTGCTAAGGATAATGGCCTCCAGCTCCATCCATGTCCATGAAAAAGACCTGGTCTCATTCCTTTCTATGGCTGTGTAGTATTCCATGGTATATATGTACCACATTTTCTTTCTCTAGTCAATCAATGATGGGCATTTAGGTTGATGCCATGTCTTTGCTATTGTAAACACTGAGGCAGTGAACACATGCGTGCATGTGTCTTTATAACAGAATGATTTATATTCCTTTGGGTATATGCCCAGTAGTGGGATTGCTGGATCAAATAGTATTTCTGCCTGTAGGTCTTTGAGGAATTGCCACACTGTCTTCTACATGGTTGAACTAATTTATACTCCCACCAACAGTATAAAAGTGTTCCTTTTCCTCCACAACCTCACCAGCATCTGTTGTTTTTTTGACTTTTTAATAGTAGCCATTCTGACTGGTGTGAGATGGTATCTCATTGTGGTTTTGATTTGCATTTCTCTAATGATCACTGATGTTGAGCTTTTTTTCATATGTTTGTTGACCACATGTATGTCTTCTTTTGAGGAGTGTCTGTTCATGTCCTTTGCCCACTTTTTAATGGGGTTGTTTGTTTTGGGTTTTGTTTTTTTTTTTGTAAATTTGTTTAAGTTCCTTATAGATGCTGGATATTTGACCTTTGTCAGATGAATAGATAACAAAATTTTTCTCCCATTCTCTAGGTTGCCTGTTGATAGTTTCTTTTGCTGTGCAGAAGCTCTTGAGTTTAATTAGTTCCCATTTGTCAATTTCTGCTTTTGTTTCAATTGCTTTTGGCATCTTCATCATGAAACCTTTGCAAAGTCTCAAGATACAAAATCAATGTGAAAAAATCGCTAACATTTCTATACACCAACAATAGACAAGCAGAGAGCCAAATCACAAATGAACCCACATTCACAATTGCTATAAAAAGAATAAAATACCTAGCCATACAGCTAACAAGGGAAGTGAAGGACCTCTTCAAGGAGAACTACAAACCACTGCTCAAAGAAATCAGAGAAGACACAAACAAATAAAAAATCTATGCTCATGGATAGGAAGAATCAATATTTTGAAAATGGCCATACTGCACAAAGTAATTTACAGATTCAGTGCTATTCCCATTAAACTCCATTGACATTCTTCACAGAATCAGAAAAAAAAAACTATTTTAAAATTTATATGGAACCAAAAGAGAGCCCAAATAGCCAAGACAATTCTAAGCAAAAAGAACAAAGCTAAAGGCATCACACTCCCTTACTTCAAACTATACAGTAGGGCTACCATAACCAAAACAGCATGGTACTGGTACGAGAACAGAGGCATAGACCAATAGAACAGAATAGAGAATGCAGAAATAAAACTGCACAACTACAACTCTCTGATCTTTGAAAAAACTGACAAGAAGCAGTGGGACTGGATTCCTGAACAAGATGGCCAAATAGGAACAGCTTCAGTCTACAGCTCCCAGCGAGACCAATACAGAAGGCAGGTGATTTCTGCATTTCCAACTGAGGTACCTATTTCATCTCATTGGGACTGGTTAGACAGTGGGTGCAGCCCATGGAGGGCAAGCAGAGGCAAGGTGAGGCATTGCCTCACCCGGGAAGTGTAAGGGGTCAGGAAACTCCCTCCCCTAGCCAAGGGAAGCCATGAGGGACTGTGCCATGAGGAAGGGTGCTATCCGTCCCAGATACTATGCTTTTCCTACCATCTTCACAACCTGCAGACCAGGATACTCCCTCGGTTGCCTACAGCACCAGGGCCCTGGGTTTCAAGCACAAAACTGGGCAGACACAGAGCTAGCTTCAGGAGGCTTTTTTTTCCCCCAGTGGCGCCTGGAACACAAGTGAGACAGAACTGTTCACTCCCCTGGAAACAGGGCTGAAACCAGGGAGCCGAGTGGTCTTGCTTAGCAGAATCCACCTGAACAGAGCCCAACAAAGTAAGATCCACTGGCTTAAAATTCTCGCTGCCAGTACAGCGGTCTGAAGTTGATCTGGGACACTCCAGCTTGGTGGGGGGAGGGAGGTCTGCCATTACTGAGGCTTGAGTAGGCAGTTTTCCCCTCACAGTGTAAACAAAGCCACAGCCTGGAATTTTCGACTGGGCAGAGACCTCCTCAGCGCCACAAAGCCACTGTAGGCAGACTGCTGCCTTTCTAGATTCCTTCTCTCTGGGCAGGGCATCTCTGAAAGAAAGGCAGCAGCCCCAGTCAGGGGCTTATAGATAAAACTCCTATCTCCCTGGGACAGAGCACCTGGGGGAAAAGGCGGCTGTGGGTGCAACTTCAGCAGACTTAATCATTCCTGCCTGCTGGCTCTGAAGAGGACAGCAGATCTCTCAGCACGGTGCTAGAGCTCTGCTAAGGGACAGACTGCCTCCTCAGGTGGGTCCCTGACCCCCGTGTCTCCTGACGGGAAGACACCGCCCAGCAGGGGTCAACAGACACCTCATACAGTAGAGCTGCAGCTGGCATCTGGCAGGTGCCCCTCTGGGATGAAGCTTCCAGAGAAAGAGGCAGGCAGCAATCTTTGCTGTTCTGCAGCCTCCACTGGTGATACCCAGGCAAACAGGGTTTGGAGTGGACCTCCCGCAAACTCCAGCAGACCTGCAAAAGAGAGGCCCAGCTGTTAGAAGGAAAACTAATACACCGAAAGCAATAGCATCAACTTCAAGAAACGCCCACGCAAAAACCCCATACAAAGGTCACCAACATCAAAGACCAAAGGAAGATAAATCCATGAAGATGAGGAAAAAGAAACACAAAAAAGCCAAAAATTCAGAAAAACCAGAATGGCTCTTCTCCTCCGAGGGATCACAACTCCTCACCAGCAAGGGAACAGAACTGGATGGAGAATGAGTTTGACAAATTGACAGAAGTAGGCTTCAGAAGGTGGATAATAACAAACTCCTTCGAGCTAAAGGAGCATGTTCTAACGCAATGCAAGAAAGCTAAGAACCTTGAAAAAAGGTTAGAGGAATTGTGAACTACAATAACCAGTTTAGAGAAGAACATAAACGACCTGATGGAAATGAAAAACACAGCACAAGAACTTCGTGAAGCATACAAAAGTATAAACAGCTGAATTGATCAAGCAGAAGAAAGAATACCAAATATTGAAGATCAACTTAATGAAATAAAGCAGGCAGACAAGATTAGAGAAAAAAGAATGAAAAGAAACAAAGACTTCAAGAAATATGGCACTATGAGAAACGACCAAACCTATGTTTGATTGATGTACCTGAAAGTGACAGGGAGAGTGGAACCAAGTTGGAAAGCACTCTTCAGGATATTATCCAGCAGAACTTCCCCAACTAAACAAGACAGGCCAACGTTCAAATTCAGGTAATACAGAGTACACCACAAAAATACTCCTCTAGAAGAGCAACCCCAAGACACATAATCATCAGATTCACCAAGGTTGAAATTAAGGAAAAAATGTTAAGGGTAGTCAGAGGGAAAGGTCGGGTTACCCACAAAGGGAAGTCCATCAGACTAACACCAGATCTCTCTGCAGAAACCCTACAAGCCAGAAGACAGTGAAGGCCAATATTCAACATTCTTAAAAAAATAATTTTTCAACCCAAAATTTCATATCCAGCCAAACTAAGCTTCATAAGTGAAGAAGAAATAAAATCCTTTACATACAAGCAAATCCTGTGGGATTTTGTCACCATCAGGCCTGCACTACAAGAGCTCCTGAAGGAAGCACCAAATATGGAAAGGAAAAACCAATACCAGACACTGCAAAAACATACCAAATTGTAAAGACCATCGACACTGTGAAGAGACTGCATCAACTAACGGGCAAAATAACCAGCTAACATCATAATGACAGGATCAAATTCATACTTAACAATATTAATCTTAAATGTAAATGGGCTAAATACCCCAATTAAAAGACACAGAATGGCAAATTAGATAGAGTCAAGACCCATCGGTGTGCTGTATTTAGGAGCCCATCTCATGTGCAAAGACACACATAGGCTCAAAATAAAGGGAAGGAGGAATATTTACCAAGTAAATAGAGAGCAAAAAGAAAAGCAGACGTTACAATCTTAGTCTCTGATAAAACAGACTTTAAACCAACAAAGATCAAAAAAGACAAAGAAGGGCATTACATAATGGTAAAGGGATCAATGCAACAAGAAGCGCTAACTCTCCTAAATTTATATGCACCCAATACAGGAGGACTCAGATTTATAGAGCAAGTTCTTAGAGACCTAAAAAGAGACTTAGACTCTCACACAATAATAGTGGGAGACTTTAACACCCCACTGTCAATATTAGACAGACCAATGAGAAAGAAAATTAACAAGGTTATTCAGGACTTGAACTCAACTCTGGATCAAGCAGACCTAATAGACATCTACAGAACTCTCCACCCCAAGTAAACAGAATATACATTCTTCACAGCATCACATAGTACTTATTCTAAAATTGACCACATAATTGGAAGTAAAACACTCCTCAGCAAATGAAAAAGAATGGAAACTATAACAAATAGTCTCTCAGACCACAGTGCAATCAAATTAGAACTCAGGATTAAGAAACTCACTCAAAACTGCACAACTACATGGAAACTGAACAACCCTGCTCCTGAATGACTGCTGGGTAAATAACAAAATTAAGTCATTAATAAATAAGTTCTTTGAGACACAGCTAAAGCCATGTTTAGAGGAAAATTTATAACACTAAATGTCCACATGAGAAAGTGGGAAAGATCTAAAATCGACACCCTAACATCACAATTAAAAGAACTAGAGAAGCAAGAGTAAACAAATTCAAAAGCTAGCAGAAGACAAGAAATAACTAAGATCAGAGCAGAACTGAAGGAGATAGAGACATGAAAAACCCTTCAAAAAAAATCAATGAATCCAGGAGCTGTTTTTTTTAAAAGAAGGAACAAAACTGAACAGAGTTTTGTTAGACCATCTAATTAGACAGACTGCTAGCCAGACTAATAAAGAAGAAAAGAGAGAAGAATCAAATAGACACAATAAAAATTGATAAAAGGGATATAACTGCTGATCCCACGAAATACAAACACCCATCAGAGAATACTATAAACAACTCTATGCAAATAAACTAGAACATCTAGAAGAAATGGATAAATTCCTGGACACATACACCCTCCCAAGACTAAACCAGAAAGAAATAGAATCCCTGAATAGACCAATAACACATTCTGAAATTGAGGCAGTAATTAATAGCCTACCAACCAAAAAAAAACTCCAAGACCAGATGAACTCACAGCCAAATTCTACCAGAGGTACAAAGAGGAGCTGGTACCATTCCTTCTGAAACTATTCCAAATAATAGAAAAAGAGGGACTCCTCCCTAACTCATTTTATGAGGCCAGCATCATCCTGATACTGAAACCTGGCAGAGACACAACAAAAAAAGAAAATTTCAGGCCAATATCCCTGATGAACGGTGATGTGAAAATCCTCAATAAAATACTGGCAAACCAAATCCAGCAGCACATCAAAAAGATTATCCACCATGATCAAGTCGGCTACATCCCTGAGATGCAAGGCTGGTTCAATATACACAAATCAATAAGTGTAATCCATCACATAAAAAGAACCAATGACAAAAACCACATGATTATCTCAATAGATGCAGAAAAGGCCTTTCTGAAAGTTCAACACTCCTTCATGCTAAAAACACTCAATAAACTAGGTATTGATGGAACATGTCTCAAAATAATAAATGGTATTTGACAAACCCACAGCCAATATCACTAAATGGGCAAAAGCTGAAAGCATTGCCTTTGAAAACTGGCACAAGACAAGGATGCCTTCTCTCACCATTCCTATTCAACATAGTGTTGGAGGCTCTGGCCAGGGCAATCAGGCAAGAGAAAGAAATAAAGTGTATTCAAATAGAAAGCGAGGAAATCAAATTGTCTCTGTTTTTAGATGACATGATTGTAGATTTAGAAAACCCCATCGTCTCAGCCCAAAAACTCCTTCAGCTGATAAGCAACTTTGGCAAAGTCTCAGGATACAAAATCAATGTGCGAAAATCACAAGCATTCCTATACACCAATAACAGACAAACAGAGAGCCAAATTATGAGTGAACTCTCATTCACAATTGCTACAAACAGAATAAAATACCTAGGAATCCAACTTACAAGGGATGGGAAAGACCTCTTCAAGGAGAACTGCAAACCAATGCTCAAGGAAATGAGAGGACACAAACAAATGGAGAACATTCCATGCTCATGGATAGGAAGAATCAATATCATCAAAATGGCCATACTGCCCAAAGTAATTTACAGAGTCAATGCTATCCCCATCAGGCTACCATTGACTTTCTTCACAGAATTAGAAAAATCTACTTTAAATTTCATATGGAACTGAAAAAGAACCCATATAGCCAAGACAATCCTAAGCAAAAAGAACAAAGCTGGAGACATCATGCTGCCTGACTTCAAACTATACTACAAGGCTACAGTAAGCAAAACAGCATGGTACTGGTACCAAAACAGATATATAGACCAATGGAGCAGAACAGGGGGCCTCAGAAATAATGCCACATATCTACAATCATCTGATCTTTGAGAAACCTGATAAAAACAAGCAGTGGGGAAAGGATTCCTTATTTTAAAAATGGTTTTGGAAAAACTGGCTAGCCATATGCAGAAAACTGAAACTGGACTCCTTCCTTACACCTTATATAAAAATTAACTCAAGATGGATTAAAGACTTAAACATAAGACCTAAAATGATAAAAACCCTAGAAGAAAACCTAGGCAATACCATTCACGATATAGGTAAGAGCAAAGACTTCAGGACTAAAACACCAAAAGCAATTCCAAAAAAAGCCAAAATTGACAAATGGGACCTAATTAAACTACAGAACTTCTGAACAGTCAAAGAAACAATCATCAGAGTGAACAGGCTATCTATCCATCTGACAAAGGACTAATTAATATTCAGAATCTACAAGGAACTTAAACAAATTTACAAGAAAAAAACAACCCCATCAAAAAGTGGGTAAAGGATATGAACAGACACTTTTCTTTTTTTTTTTAATTATACTTTAAGTTTTAGGGTACATGTGCACAACGTGCAGGTTTGTTACATATGTATACATGTGCCATGTTGGTGTGCTACACCCATTAACTCGTCATTTAACATTAGGTATATCTCCTAATGCTATCCCTCCCCACTCCCGCAACCCCACAACAGGCCCCGGTGTGTGATGTTCCCCATCCTGTGTCCATGTGTTCTCATTGTTCAATTCCCACCTATGAGTGAGAACATGCAGTGTTTGGTTTTTTGTCCTTGCGATAGTTTGCTGAGAATGATGGTTTCCAGCTTCATCCATGTCCCTGCAAAGGACATGAACCCATCCTTTTTTATGGCTGCATAGTATTCCATGGTGTATATGTGCCACATTTTCTTAATCCAGTCTATCATTGTTGGACATTTGGGTTGGTTCCAAGTCTTTGCTACTGTGAATAGTGCCACAATAAACATATGTGTTCATGTGTCTTTATAGCAGCATGATTTATAATCCTTTGGGTATGTACCCAGTAATGGGATGGCTGGGTCAAATGGTATTTCTAGTTCTAGGTCCCTGAGGAATCACCACACTGACTTCCACAATGGTTGAACTAGTTTACAGTCCCACCAACAGTGTAAAAGCATTCCTATTTCTCCACATCCTCTCCAGCACCTGTTGTTTCCTGACTTTTTAATGATTGCCATTCTAACTGGTGTGAGATGGTATCTCATTGTGGTTTTGATTTGCATTTCTCTGATGACCAGTGATGATGAGCATTTTTTCATGTGTCTTTTGGCTGCATAACTGTCTTTATGCAGCCAACAAACATATGAAGAAAAAAAAAGCTCATCATCACTGTTCATTAGAGAAATGCAAATCAAAACCACAATGAGATACCATATCACGCCAGTTAGAATGGCGATCATTAAAAAGTCAGGAAACAATAGGTGCTGGAGAGGATGTGGAGAAATAGAAACACTTTTACACTGTTGGTGGGAGTGTAAATTAGTTCAACCATTGTGGATGACAGTGTGGCGATTCCTCAAGGATCTAGAAATACCATTTCACCCAGCAAACCCATTACTGGGTATATACCCAAAGGATTATAAATCATTCTACTATAAAAATATGCACACATATGTTTATTGCAGCACTATTCACAAAGCAAAGACTTGGGACCAACCCAAATGCCCATCCATGATATACTAGATAAAGAAAATGTGGCACATATGCACCATGGAATACTGTGCAGCCATAAAAAAGGATGAGTTCATGTCCTTTGCAGGGACATGGATGAAACTGGAAACCATCATTCTCAACAAATGAACACAGGAACAAAAAACCAAACTCCACATGCTCTCACTCATAAGGGGGAGTTGAACAATCAGAACAAATGGGCACAGTGAGGGGAACATCACACAACAGGTCCTGTTGTGGTGTCGGGGGCAAGGGAGAGATAGCATTAGGAAAAATACCTAATGTAGATGATGAGTTGATGGGTGCAGGAAACCATTATGGCACGTATATACCTATGTAACAAACCTGCATGTTTTGCACATGTATCCCAGAACTTAAAGTATAATTTAAAAAAATAAAGAGTAATAGGCTGTAAAGTGTAAATAGGCTTAAAATATGATACATTATTGTATATTACTTGAACGGGTAAAATGACTACATCTGTAGACCGCAATAAGAGATAATTATATAGATATAGATATCCTATGGAAAAACAAAGAATCTACACAAAGAGACACATTCAAGGACACTATTAATAAATTAACATGGAATTTTAAAAAATGTTTAGATAACCCATGGAAGGCAGGAAAAAGAAAACAGAGTAACAAAGAACAGAGAGAACCAACACAAAACAAAAATAATGATGGTCATTCTAACTGGTGTGAGATGGTATCTCATTGTGGTTTTGATTTGCATTTCTCTGATGTCCAGTGATGATGAGCATTTTTTCATGTGTCTTTTGGCTTCAAAAATGTCTTCTTTTGAGAAGTGTCTGTTCATATCCTTCACCCACTTGTTGATGGGTTTGTTTTTTCTTGTAAATTTGAGTACTTTGTAGATTCTGGATATTAGCCCTTTGTCAGATGAGTAGATTGCAAAAATTTTCTCCCATCCTGTAGGTTGCTTGTTCACTCTGATGGTAGTTTCCTTTGCTGTGCAGAAGCTCTTTAGTTTAATGAGATCCTATTTGTCAATTTTGTCTTTTGTTGCCATTGCTTTTTGTGTTTTAGTTAGAATGGCGATCATTAAAAAGTCAGGAAACAACAGGTGCTGGAGAGGATGTGGAGAAATAGGAATGCTTTTACACTGTTGGTGGGACTGTAAACTAGTTCAACCACTGTGGAAGTCAGTGTGGCGATTCCTCAGGGATCTAGAACTAGAAATACCATTTGACCCAGCCATCCCATTACTGGGTATATACCAGTATATACCCAGTAAGGATTATAAATCATGCTGCTATAAAGATACATGCACACGTATGTTTATTGCGGCACTATTCACAATAGCAAAGACTTGGAACCAACCCAAATGTCCAAAAATGATAGACTGGATTAAGAAAATGTGGCACATATACACCATGGAATACTATGCAGCCATAAAAAAGGATGAGTTCATGTCCTTTGTAGGGACATGGATGAAGCTGGAAACCATCGTTCTCAGCAAACTATCGCAAGGACAAAAAACCAAACACTGCATGTTCTCACTCATAGGTGGGAATTGAACAATGAGAACACATGGACAGAGGAAGGGGAACATCACACACCGGGGCCTGTTGTGGGGTTGCGGGAAGGGGGAGGGATAGCATTAGGAGATATACCTAATGTAAATGACGAGTTAATGGGTGTAGCACACCAACATGGCACATGTATACATATGTAACAAACCTGCACGTTGTGCACATGTACCCTAAAACTTAAAGTATAATAAAAATATATATATAAATAAATAAATAAAACAGCAAACTCAAACCTTAACTTATCTATAACTACATTAAATGTAAATGGTTTAAATACCTTCACGTTAAAACTAAAAGACAGAGATTATCAGAGTGTAGTAAAAACATGGTCCACAAGTATACTATCTACAAGAAACTAACTTCAAATATGATATAGACAGGTTAAGGTAAAAGGATAAAGATATGTCATGAAAACATTAATGAAGGAAAAGTAAGAGAGGCTAAATTAATTTCAGATAAAAAACACTTCAGAACAAATACAATTACTACAGATACAAAGGGACAATATATGAGAATAAAAGAGTCATCCAACAAAAAGACAGCAATCCTAAATCTATATGCACCAAAAATGGAGCCAAAACATGTAAAGTAAAACCTGATAAATATTAAGAAAGAAATAAACTAATTCACAATTATATTTGGAGAAGTCAAAACCCCTCAATTAGCAATTGATAGAATCGCTATACAAAAAATTAACAAGACTGTTAAATAGCTCAATAATAGTAAAAACCAACAGAATCTAATTGAAATTTATAAAACAAGTAAGTGTCAAAAAGACCCAAGAAGAACAAAATACACATTCTTTTTAAGTGCATACTAAATATAAACTAAGATAGATTATATCCTTGGCCATAATACAAACCTCAACAAACTTTTTAAAAATTAGAATAATACAAAAGCTGTTCTCTGATCACAATGAATTGAAACTCAAATTTTAAAGTGGAAAGATAATAGGAAAAGTTCCAAGTTCTTGGGAACTAAATAATACACTTCTATAAAATTCATGCATCAAAGCAGACACCTCAAAAAGAATACATTGAACTCAATGAAAATGAAATACAAATTTTCCATAGTTGTGGGATACAGCAAAAGCAGTGCTGAAAGGGAAATTTATAGCGCTAAATGCATATGTTGGAAATCAGGAAAAGTCTCAAATAGGTAACCGAAGCTTCCATCTCAAGGAACTAAAAATCTAAGAACAATTAAACACAAAGCAAGTAGAAGGAGAAATAATAAATGTAAGAATAGAAATTAATGAAACCAAAAACAGGAAAGCAGTAGAAAAATCAATGAAACCAAAAGCTGCATCTTTTAAAAGATTGGTAAAATTCATAAGCCTTAGCAAGACTGCCAAATAAAAGGAAGAGTGATGACATAAATTACTGATATCAAAAATGAAACTGGGGACCCTGCAAACATCAAAGGGTTATAAGGGAATATTATTAATTAATAACTCTTCACCTATGAATTTGACAACTTAGATGAAATAGACCAATTCCTCAAAAAGTACAAGCCACCATAACCCATCCAATAAAGCACAGATCACTCAAATATTACATACTTTGCCCATTTAAAATGTACAGTTTAATGGCTTTTGGTAGATTCATTGAGTTTTACATCCATCCCCACAATCAATTTAAGAACATTTGTATTACTTCAGAAAAAAACTCCACTCACTTTAACTATTGTGCCCTCCCATCTCCCAATCCTACGTAGGCCTAGGATACTACTAATACACAATCTACTACTACTAATCTATCTTCTGTATCTGTAGCTTTGCCTATTCTGGATACTTCATATAAATAGAATTGTATAACATGTGGTCCTTTGTTACTTGCTTCTTTCAGTTAGCATAATGTTGTCAAGGCTCACTAGTATTTAATTTCTTTTTATCACTAAATGCTGTTTCATTTTATGGGTGTATCACATTTTACTTATTCATTCATCAGTTGATTGACATTTGGGATGTTTCAAATTTGGGGATATTATTAATAATGCCACCATGAACATTCATGCGTAAGCTTTTGTGTGGACATATGTTCTCATTTCTTGGAAGTATATCCTTAGTAGTGGAATTACCAGATCATTTGATCATTCCATGTTTAGTC
This sequence comes from Pan paniscus, assembly GCF_029289425.2. Classification (NCBI taxonomy): domain Eukaryota; kingdom Metazoa; phylum Chordata; class Mammalia; order Primates; family Hominidae; genus Pan; species Pan paniscus. The sequence goes on along the minus strand of NC_085926.1, from coordinate 135,282,490 downwards.
ATTTGAAGAACTGCCAGATTGTTTCCCAATGTAGCTGCACCATTTTACATTCCCACCGGTAGTGCAAGAGGGTTCCAATTTTTCTAACACTTGTTATTATGTGTCTTCTTTACTATAGCCATTTTAGTGAGTATGAAGTGAAATTAGCAATTCTCTGATGGCTAATGATATTGAGAATTTCTCATATAACTGGCCATTTGTATATCTTGTTTGGAAAGCTGTCTATTCAAATACTTTGCCCATTTTTAATTATTTACCCTTTTATTATTGAATTGCAGTACTTTTTTATATATTCTTGATAGTAGACTCTTCAGATATATGAACTGCAAATATCTTCTCCAATTTTGTGGTTTATCTTCATTTATGTGATAATGTCCTTTGAAGCACGAAAGTTTTTAATTCTGTTAAAATCCAATTCATCTATATTTCCTTGGTTGCTTATGCTTTTGTTCTTATATTTAAGAAAGTATTACCTCATTCAAGGTCACAAAGATTTACATCTGTGATTTCTTCTAAGAGTTACAAAACTCTCGGCTCTGACATTTAAGTCTTTCATTCACTTTTAGTTGACTTTTGTACATGGTGTGAGGTAGTGGTCCAACTTCATTCTTTTGCATGTGGATATGTCCCACCAGCACTTGTTGAAAGACTATTCTTTTCCGCATTGAATTGTCTCAGCACACTTTTTTTTAAATTATACTTTAAGTTTTAGGGTACATGTGCACAATGTGCAGGTTTCTTACATATATATACATATGCCATGTTGGTGTGCTGCACCCATTAACTGGTCATTTAACATTAGGTATATCTCCTAATGCTATCCCCTCCCCCCTCCTCCAACCCCACAACGGACCTCAGTGTGTGATGTTCCCCTTCCACGTGATCTCATTGTTCAATTCCCACCTATGAGTGAGAACAGGCGGTGTTTGGTTTTTGTCTTGCGATAGTTTCCTGAGAATGATGGTTTCCAGTTTCATCCATGTCCCTACAAAGGACATGAACTCATCATTTTTATGGCTGCATAGTATTCCGTGGTGTATATGTGCCACATTTTCTTAATCCAGTCTATCATTGTTGGACATTTGGGTTGGTTCCAAGTCTTTGCTATTGTGAATAGTGCCGCAATAAACATATGTGTGCATGTGTCTTCATAGCAGCATGATTTATAATCCTTTGGGTATATACCCAGTAATGGGATGGCTGGGTCAAATGGTATTTCTAGTTCTAGATCCCTGAGGAATTGCCACACTGACTTCCACAATGGTTGACAGTCCCACCAACAGTGTAAAAGCATTCCTATTTCTCCACATCCTCTCCAGCACCTGTTGTTTCCTGACTTTTTAATGATTGCCATTCTAACTGGTGTGAGATGGTATCTCATTGTGGTTTTGATTTGCATTTCTCTGATGGCCAGTGATGATGAGCATTTTTTCATGTGTCTTTTGGCTGCATAAATGTCTTCTTTTGATGAGTGTCTGTTCATATCCTTTGCCCACTTTTTGATGGGGTTGTTTGTTTTTTTCTTGTAAATTTGTTTGAGGTCTTTGCAGATTCTGGATATTAGCCCTTTCTCAGATGGGTAGATTGCAAAAATTTTCTCTCATTCTGTAGGTTGCCTGTTCACTCTGATGGTAGTTTCTTTTGCTGTGCAGAAGCTCTTTAGTTTAATTAGATCCCATTTGTCAATTTTGGCTTTGGTTGCCATTGCTTTTGGTGTTTTAGACATGAAGTCCTTGCCTATGCCTATGTCCTGAATGGTATTGCCTAGGTTTTCTTCTAGGATTTTTATGGTTTTAGGTCTAACATTTAAGTCTTTAATCCATCTTGAATTAATTTTTGTATAAGGTGTAAGAAGGGATCCAGTTTCAGCTTTCTACATATGGCTAGGGAGTTTTCCCAGCACCATTTATTAAATAGGGAATCCTTTCCCCATTTCTTGTTTTTGTCAGGTTTGCCAAAGATCAGATAGTTGTAGATATGCGGCATTATTTCTGAGGACTCTCTTCTGTTCGTTCCATTGGTCTATATATCTGTTTTGGTACCAGTACCATGCTGTTTTGGTTACTGTAGCCTTGTAGTATAGTTTGAAGTCAGGTAGCATGATGCCTCCAGCTTTGTTCTTTTGGCTTAGGATTGACTTGGCAATACGGGCTCTTTTTTGGTTCTATATAAACTTTAAAGTAGTTTTTTCCAGTTCTGTGAAGAAAGTCATTGGTAGCTTGATGAGGATGACATTGAATCTATAAATTACCTTGGGCAGTATGGCCATTTTCACAATATTGATTCTTCCTGCCCATGAGCATGGAATGTTCTTCCATTTGTTTGTATCCTCTTTTATTTCATTGAGCAGTGGTTTGTAGTTCTCCTTGAAGAGGTCCTTCACATCCCTTGTAAGTTGGATTCCTAGGTATTTTATTTTCTTTGAAGCAATTATGAATGAGAGTTCACTGATGATTTGGCTCTCTGTTTGTCTGTTATTGGTGTATAAGAATGCTTGTGATTTTTGCACACTGATTTTTTATCCTGAGACTTTGCTGAAGTTTCCTATCAGCTTAAGGAGATTTTGGGCTGAGGCGATGGTGTTTTCTAGATATACAATCATGTCATCTGCAAACAGGGACAATTTGACTTTCTCGTTTCCTAATTGAATACCCTGTATTTCCTTCTCCTGCCTGATTGCCTTAGCACACTTGTTGAGAATCAGTCAACCATAGATTCATGTTTTTGTTTTCTGGCTTCTCAATTCCATTCCATTTATTTGTATGTTTTTTCTTATGCCAATCCTACATTGTCTTGATTACTGTAACTTTGTAGTGAGTTTTGAAACCAGGAAATATGAATCTTCCAACTTTGTTCTTTGTCAGTTATTTTCCTGGCTACTCTGGGTCCCTCGAATTTTCATCTAAATTTTAGAATCTGCTTGTGCATTTCTGCAAAGAAGCCAACTGGGATTTTAATAGGTACTGTATCAAATTTGTATATCAGTTCAGGGGTGGATAAGCATTTTAAAAATATTAAGTCCTCCAATCCACTAAAATGAGTTGTGTTTTATAGTTTTCAGAGTGTAAGTTTTACTTCTTTTGTTAAGTTTATCCCTATTTTATTCTTTTCATACTATTATAAATAAAGTGGTTTTCTTCATTTTATTTCTTGTTTGCTCATTGCTATTACATAGGAATAGAGTTGATTTATGTATATTGATCTTGGATCTTGCAAATTTGTTAAACTCATATATTAGTTCTGTTTTTTTAAAGATACCTCAGGATTTTCTACATACAATATCATGTCATCTGGAAATAGAGATGATTTTATTTCTTTTGTTCCAATCTAGAAGACTTGTTTCTTTTTCTTGCATCCTTCTTTTTATTGCACTTACTAAAACATTTCTCCAGCACAATGATGAACATAAGTAGTGACAATGGACATCATTGCCTCCTTCCTGATCATAGGAGGAAAACATTCAGCCTTTCATCTTTAAATATAATGTTAGCTATGGGTTTTTCATAGAGTCCCTTTACCTGGTTGAGGAAATACACTCATATTCCTAGTTTTTTGAGTGTTTTTTTAACCATAAAAGCATGTTGAATTTTGCCAATGTTTATTCTGCATCAATTTGATTATCTTGTGCTTTTTGGTTTTTATTGTATTAATATGGTGTATTGAATTAATTGATTTTCAGATTTTAAACCAGCCTTGCATTCCTGGAATAAATTCTACCTGGTTATGTTGTATACTACTTTTTAAATATGTCTGGATTCAAGTTGTTGGTATTTTATTGAGGAATTTTGCATTCATATTCAAAAATATATTGACGTGATTTTTTTCTTGTAATGTCTTTGTCTGGTTTTATGTAAGAGTATACTGGCCTAATAGAATGAGTTGAAATGTAGCCCCACTCCTTTTCTATTCTTTGGAAGAGTTAGTGGGAAAATGGTATTGATTCTTCTTTAAATGTTGGTGTAATTTCCCTGTGAAGTCACCTAATCCTAGGCATTTCTTTGTGGGAAGTTTTATTATTAATATTATTATTAATCCAATCTGTTTATTATTATGGGATCTTGTGAGATTTTCTATTTCTTTTTGACTCAGTTTCAGTCAACTTGACTGAAGTTGAGTCAATGACTCAGTTTCTGATTTTAGTGGTTTGAGTTTTCTATCTTTTTTTCTTGGTCAGTCTATCTAAAAGTTTGTCAATTTTGTTAATTTATTTGAAGTATCAACTTTTGATTTTATTAATTTTCTCAACCAATTTTTTGTTCTCTATTTTAATAATTTATGCTCTAATCCTTGTTATTTCCTTCTTTCTGCCTGCTTTGAGTTTACTCTGCTTTTTTTTCCAGTATCTTAACTTGGAAGGTTAAATTTTTGATGTGAGAACCTTATTTTTTAATGAAGGCATATAATTTTCATTATGATTTCATTTTACTCATGGATTATCAACAAATCTATTTCTTAATTCCACGTAGTGAAAGTGAACTTTCTTGGTACAATCATGACTTTTTCTAGTTACATTTTTGTTATTAATTTTAATCTTAATTTCACTGTGGTCAGAACACAGATTCTATGTGATTTAAATCCTCTGAAATTTATTGGAACTTGCTTTATAACCCAACATATAGTCAGTTTTCACAAATGTTGTATAGGTGCTTTAAAAGAGTATCTGTCTCAGAGATCAGAAGCAGAGCAAGATGGCCACATAGAACCTTTCAGTGATTATCTCCCCCGCAGAAACATCAAATTGAACAACTATCCACACAAAAAAGCACCTTCATAAGAACCAAATATCAAGTGAGCAATCACAGTACCTGGTTTTAACATTATGTCAAAGAAACATGCACTGAATAGGATAGGACAGTCTTGAGTTGCCTACAACACCCTTCCACCATCCCCCAGCAGTGTCACATGGCATAGGAAGAAAATCTATGTGCTCAGGAGAAGCAGAGTAAAGTAATTGTGGGACTTTGCATTGGTACTCACTGCTACCCTGACACAGTGGAAAGCAATGCAGGGGCAGAACTCAGCTGGTGCTCATGGAGGGGACATTCAGAATAGCCCTAGCCAGAGGGGAATTATCCATCCCAGCAGTCAGAACCTGGGTTGTGACTAGTCCCACCATTATGGGCTAAAGTGCTCCAGGGTCATAAATAAATTTGAAAGGCAGACTACACCACAAGGGCTGCAATTCCTGGGCAAGCTGTGGTGCTGTGGTGGGCTCAGAGCCAGCAGAGTTGGACTGCATGCAACCCAGTGGGACAAAAGTCAGGGCAGCCAAGGGAGTTCTTACGTAACTCCTCCCACAATTCTAGGCAGCAGAGCTTGCAGCTCCCAAAGAGACTCCTTCCTTCTACTTGAGGAAAAGAGAGAGGAGAATAAAGAGAACTTTGTCTTACAACTTGGACACCAGCTTAGCCACAGTAAAATAAAGCAGGAAGTAGAGTCCTGAAGCCCTCATTCCAGGCTCTAGGTTCCAGATAGCTCCCAGACAGCATTTCTAGACCCACCCTGGACCAGAAAGGAACCTGCTGCCCTGAAAGGAAGGACCCAGTCCTGGCAGGATTCATTACCTGGTGACTAAAAAGCCATTGGGCCCTGAACAAACATCAGTGGTAGCCAGGTAATAGTTCCCACAGGCTTGAGCAAGACCTAGTACCATGCTGGCTTCAGATGTGACCCAGTGCATTCCCAGCTGTAATAGATATAGGAAAAGACTTCTGCTTAAGGAAAGGAGAGAGAAGAGTAAAAAGAACTTTGTCTTGCAACTTGGGTTCCAGTCCAGCCACAGTAAAATATAGTACCAAGCAGACTCCTAAAGTCCATGATTCCAGGCCTTAGCTCACAGACGGCTTTAGTAGACCTGCCTTGGGACAGAAGGGAACCCACTTCCCTGAAGGGAGAGATCCAGGCCTAGAAGGATTCACCGCCTTCTGATTAAACATAAGCAGTATCCAGGAAATAGTCACCATGGGCCTGGGATAGTGGTGGCCACAGGGAGAGACTCCTTCTGCTTGAGAAAAGGAGAAGAAAAAGTAAAGAGGACTTTATCTTGCAACTTGGCTTACCAGATCAACCACAGTAAAACAAAGCACCATGCATATTCCTATTCCTAAAGCAGTCAATTCTAGGACCCAGTTCCGGGATGGCATTTCTAGACCCAACCTGGGCCAGAAGGGAACATGCTGCCGGGAAAGGAAAGAAACAGGCCTGGCAGGATTTATCACTTACTGACTAAAGAGCCCATAAGTCCTGAATAAACATAAGTGGTAGCCAAGCAATAGTCACCACAGGCCTTGGGTGAGACCTGCACTGTGCTGGCTTCAGGTGTGATCCAGCACAGTCCCAGTAGTGGTAGCCATGGAAGTTCTTGCATCATCCCTCCTCCAAATCCAGACAGCTGTACATGAAGACAAAAATTCCATTTCTTTGGGAGTAAGTAATGGAAGAGAATAAAAGACTATGCCTGGTAATCCAGGGAATTCTCCCAAGTTGGTACCTCTACAAGTCTGCAAAAGTAACAGTATTAGTAGGCTTAGGATGCCCCCTAATGCAGTACAGCTGTAGTGATCAAAGAGCTATATCATAATACTAATTCCCCTTGAATACCTGGAAAGCATTTTCAAGAAGGGTGGTACAAACAAGCCCAGACTGCAAACATTAAAATAAGTACCTAACTCTTCAATGCCTAGACATTGACAAACATCCACAAGCCTCAAGAGCATCCAGGAAAATATAACCTCACCAAACTAAATAAGGCATGAGTCATCAATCCCACTCTGTCCCAGAGTGACAGAGATATGTGACCTTTCAGACAAAGAATTCAAAATAGGTGTTTTTACAGGTTATGGAATTGCATGTGCATAAAAAAAGAAAAAATAAATTAAAAAGAAAAATAGGAAAAAACAAAATAGCTGTGTTGAGGAAATTCAACAAAATTCAAGATAACACAGAGAAAGAACTCATAATCCTATATGATAAATTGAACAAAAACATTAAAATAATTTTTAACAACCAAGTAGAAATGCTGGAGCTAAAAAATTCAATCAAAAACCGAAGAATGTATCAGAGTCTCACGACAGTAGAATTGATCAGCCAGAGGAAATAATAAGGGAGCTTAAAGACAGACTATTTGAAAATACCCAGTCAGAGGAGACAAAAAGAAAAGGAATAAAAAATAATGAAGCACACCTACAGGATACACATAACAGAGGACTTTCCAAACCTAGAAAAAGACATCAACATTCAAGTAGAAGAAGGTTATAAAACGTCAAGGAGATTTAACTCAAACAAAACTACCTCAAGGCATTTAATAATCAAACTCCCAAAGATCAAGAATAAAGAAAGGATACTAAAAGCAGCAAGAAAAAAGAAACAAATAACTTACAATGAAGCTCCAGTATGTCTTGCAGCAGACTTTTCAGTGGAAACCTTACAGTCCAGGAGAGAGTGGCGTGACATATTTAAAGTGCTGAAGAAAAAAAAATATTTTATCATAAAATATTATATCCTGAGAAAATATCCTTTAAATATTAAGGAGAAATAAAGACTTTCCCAGACAAACAATAGCTGAGAATTCATTAACATCAGAAATGGCAAGTAGAGTTCTACAAATATGAAAGAAAAAGACATTAACAAGCAATTAAAAATCATCTGAATGTACAAAACTCACTGGAAATAGTAAGTACACAGACAAATACAGAATATTATAACACTAATTTTATTCTGTAAATTACTTATATTTTGAGTAAGAAGACTAAAAGAGGAACCTATCAAAAATAATTATTACAACAATTTTTTAAGACATAGACAATATAATAAGATATAAATAGAAACAGAAAAAGTTAAAAAGCAGGAGGATGAAGTTAATGCATGGAGTCCTTATTAATTAGTTTTTCCTGCTTGTTTGTTTGTTTTTGCAAAGTTTTCATCAGTTTAAAATAATGGGTTATAAGATATTTGTGCAAGCCTCATGGAAACCTCAAATTTAAAAACCTACAACAGATATACACACACAAAAAAATACAAAATTAAAACATACCACCAGAGAAAATCACTTTCACAAAAAGGAAGACAGAAAGGAAAGAAAAAAGAGAAGACCACAAAACAACCAAAAAACTCATAACAAAATGGCAGTAATAGGCCCTTACTTATCAACAATAATATTGAATGTAAATGGACTAAACTCTCCAATCAAAAGACATAGAGTGGCTGAATGGATTTTTAAAAAATAATGATCTACTGCCTACAAGAAGCTACACTTCACCTATAAAGACACAAATAAACTGATAATATGGAAATGGAAAAGATATTCCATGCAAATGGAAACTGCAAAATAGCAAGAGTAGCTATACTTACATTAGAAAAAAAGATTTCAAGACAAAAACTATAAAAGGAGACAAAGTCAGCATACAACGATAAAAGGATCAATTGAGCAAAAGTTTATAACAATAGTAAATATTATAAATATGCACCCAACACTGGAGCACCCAGACATATAAAGCAAATATTAGCACTAAAGAGAAGATAGACCCCAATAGAATAATAGCTGGAGTTACCAACACTCCATTTTCAGCATTGAACAGATCATCAAGACAGAAAATTAACAAAGAAATGTCAGACTTAATCTGCATTATATAACAAATGGGCCTAATATATATTTACAGAACATTTCATCCAATGGCTGCAGGATACACATTCTTCTCCTCAGCATATGGATCATTCTCAAGGATAGACCACATGTTAAGCCACAAAACAAGTCTTTAAAACTTTTTTAAACATAGAATTTTATTAAGTATCTTCTCTGACCTCAATGGAATAAGTAGAAATCAATAATAAGAAGAACATTGGAAACTATACAAACACATGGAAATTAAACTATATGTTTCTGAATGACCAGTGGGTCAATGAAGCAATTAAGAAGGAAATTTTTAAATGTCTTGAAATAAATAAAAATGGACACAAAACATAACAAAACCTATGGAAAACAGCAAAAGCAGAGCTAAGAGAAATGTTGATAGCAGTAAGTACCTACATCAGTAAAGTACAAAAACGTCCAATAAACAACCTAACAATGCGTCTTTAAGAACTAGAAAAGCAAGAGCAAACCAAACCCAAAATTAGGAGAAAAGAAATAATAAAGATCAGAGCAGAAATAAATGAAATTGAAGCCAAAAAATAGAAATGATCAAGAAAATGAAAAGTTGTTTTTTTTTTAAAGATAAACAAAATTGACCAACCTTTAGCTGGACTAAGAGAGAAGACCCAAATTAAAAAAAAATCAGAGATGAAAAAGGAAACATTTAACTGATATTGCCAAAATTCAAAGGATCATTAAAGACTATTATGAACAACTATATGCCAATAAGTCAGGAATCCTAGAAGTACTGGATAAATTCCTAGACACATGCAACTTACAAAGATTGAGACATGAAGAAATCCAAGACCTGAATAAATCAATAACAAGCAATGAGATCAAAGCCATAATAAAAAGTCTCCCTGCAAAGAAAAGCCCAGGACCCTATGGTTTCACTGCCGAACTTTACCAAACATTTAAAGAAGAACTAATACCAATCCTACTCAAGCTATTCTGAAAAACAGAGGAGGAAGGAATACTTCCCAACTCATTCTATGAGGCCAGTAATACCTTGATACAAAAACCAGCCAAAGACACATCAAAAACAGAAAACTACAGAAAATATCTCTGATGAACATTGATACAAAAATAAAAAATACCAGCAAATTGAATTCAACAACACAGTAAAATCATCATTCATCATGACCAAGTGGGATTTATCCCTGGGGTGCAAGGATGTTTCAACATATGCAAATCAATCAATGTGATACATCATATTAGCAGAATGAAGGACAAAAACCATATGATCATTTTAATTAATGCTGAAAAAAGCATTTGAAAGAATTTAACATCCCTTCATGATCAATATCCTCAGAAAACTGGGTATAAAAGGAATACACCTCAACACAATAAGAGCCATATTTGACAGACCCACAGTTAATATCATACTGAATGGGGAAAAATTGAAAACATCTCCTCTAAGATCTGAAACAAGACAAGGATGCTCACTATCACCACTTCTTTTCAATGTGATACTGGAAGTCCTAGCTATAGCAATCAGACAAGAGAAAGAAATAAAGAGCATCCAAATTGGAAAAGAAGAAGCCAAACTATCTTTGTTTGCAGATGATATAATCTGATATTTGAAAAATCCTAAAAACTCCACCAAAAAACTACTACTACTGATAAACAAATTTAGTAAAGTTGCAGGATACAAAATTAACATACAAAAATCAGTAGCATTTCTATGTGCCAACAGCAAACAATTTGAAAAAGAAATCAAGAAGTAAACCCCATTTACGATAGTTACAAATAAAATTTAATACCTACGAATAAATTTAACCAAAGAAGTGAAAAATCTGTACAATAAAAACTATAAAACATTGATGAAAGAAATTGAAGAGGACACACAAAAAAATGGAATGATATTTCATATTCATGCATTGGAAGAATCAATATTGTTAAGATGCCCCTACTACCCAAAGCAATCTACAGATTCGATTCAATCCCTGTCAAAATCCCAGTAACATTCTTCACAGAAATAGAAAAAATAATCATAAAACTTAAATGGAATCACAAAAGACCCAGAGTAGCCAAACCTATCCTAAGCAAAAAGAATAAAACTGGAGGAATCACATTACCTTACTTCAAATTATACTACAGAGCTATAGTAACTGAAACAGCACAGTACTGGCATACAGACATCTAGAACAATGGAACAGAATAGAGAACCCAGAAATAAATCCATATATCTACAGTGAACTCATTTTCAACAAAGATGCCAAGAATATACATTGGGGAAAGGACAGTCTCTTCAATAAATGGTAGTAGGAAAACTGGATATCCATATACAGAAGAAAGAAACTAGACCCCTATCTTGCACTATATACAAAAATCAAATCAAAATGGATTAAAGACTTTTTAGAAAGGATCTAAGACCATTTTAAATGGATCTAAGACCTCAAACTATGAAACTACTATATGAAAACTTTGGGGAAACTCTCCAGGACATTGGTCTCGGCATAGATTTCTTGAGTAAAAGCACAGGACACCAAAGCAACAATGGACAAATGGAATCACATCAAGTTGAAAAGCTTCTGTACAACAAAGAAATCAACAAAGTGAAGGGACAACCCACAAAACAGGAGAAAATATTTGCAAACTATCCATCTGATAAGAGATTAATAACCAGAATATATGAGGAACTCAAACAATTCAATAGGAAAAAAAATCTAACAATGTGACTTAAAAATGGGGAAAAGATATGAATAGACATTTCTCAAAAGAAGATATATAAATGGCAAAATATATAAAAAGTTGCTCAATATCATTGACCATCAAAGAAATGCAAATCAAAACTACAACATAATATCATCTCACCCCAGTTAAAATGGTTACTATCCAAAAGACAGGCAAGAATAAGTGCTAGCGAGGATGTGGAGAAAAGGGAACCCTTGTACACTATTGGTGAGAATGTAAATTAGGAAAGCCACAGTGGAGAACAGTACGGATATTTCTCAAGAAACTAAAAATGGAACTACCATATAATCTAGCAATCCCACTGCTAGGTATTGACTTAAAAGAATGGAAATTAGTATATTGAAAAGATATCTGCACGCCCATGTTTATTGCAGCACTATTCACAATGGCCAAGATTTGGAATCAATCTGAGTATCTATCAGTGAATAAATGGATGAATGGATAAAGAAAACGTGGTACACATACATAATGGAGTGCTATTCATTCATAAAAAGGAATGAGATCCTGTGATTTGCAACAACATGGATGGAACTGGAGGACACTATGTTAAGTGAAATAAGCCAGGCATAGGAAGACAAACTTCACATATTCTCACACATTTGTGGGAGCCAAAAATTAAAACAATCTAGTTCACAGAGATAGAGAGTAGAATGATAGTTACCAGAGGCTGAGAAGGGTAGTGGGGAAGGAGAGAAAAAGTGAGCATGTTTAATGGGTACAAAAAAAAAATAGAAAGAATGAATAAGGTATAGTATTTGATAGCACAATGGGGTGACTACAGTCAACAATAATTTATTGTACATTTAAAAATTACTAAAACAGTATAATAGGATTATTTGTAACACAAAGAAATGATAAATGCTTGAAGTGATGGATACCCCATTTACCCTGATGTGATTATTACACATTGTATGCCTGTATCAAAATATGCCATGTACCCTATAAATATATATACCTACTATGTACCCATAAAAATCAAAAATAAAAACTTTAGAAAAAATAAAAATGAAGAGCCAGGGAGAATAAAATTTTAAAAAAGAATATCTATCCCATAGATGGTGGGTAGAATGCTCATACATGTTTTTGATTCCCTATAACTTTGCTGATTTTTTTGGCCTGTTTATTAAAATGAATTATTCATAGATATGTCATAATTACTCATTTTGATCATGGATGTATCCAGTTCTCATAGTCCTATAAAATTTGTGCATTATATTTTGCTTCTATATTATTAAGTGCATAAAATTTAAAATTATTATATATTCATTATGAGTTAAACATTTTATTATATCAGCTTTATTCTGATGTTTTCTTTCTTCTTACCTTCAACTTATTTATCCTTGTGTTTTACATGTGTCTTTCATAACAGTGTAGATGAGTTTTATTTTTTATTCACTCTAAAGAACTTTTATTTTATTTATTTATTTATTTATAATGATGTATCTCTCTGTCACCCAGACTGGAGTACAGTGGTGCATCACAGCTCACTGCATCCTCAAAGTCCGTTGCTTAAGCAATCCTCCTGCCTCAGCCTCCCAAGTAGGTGGGACTACAAGCATGCCACCACAACAGGCTAATTATTTTTCTTTTTCTTTTTAGAAATGGGGTCTCTCTCTTGCCCAGGCTGGTCTCAAACTCCTGTCCTCAAGCATTTAGTCTTTTTGATTTGAATGTAGTTACTGATATGTTTGGGTCAAATTTACCATACCTGTGCTATTTCCTCTTTCTCTTCTTTTCTGCATTTTAAAATAGCTTCTGAGTGTTTTTATTCAATTTTTGCCTCTATTATCTTGGAAATTATAGACTGCTTTACTATTGTAATGATAACAGTAGAAATTACCACATGCATCCTTAAGTGACATTGTAAGGGTCTAATATTAATTGGTATTTTACTCTCTACCCAGGCAATACAAGCAAAATCATTTGAACTCTTTAGCTCCATTTGCATACCCTTCCTGACATATATAGCATTATTATCATGCATGTTAATGTTCTCTATATTTTAAACCTAATAATACATTATAATTATTTGACATAGTCATTGTTCATTTCTATTTACCTACATCATTTTCACTACACATCATTATTCCATTATTTCCATGCTTCCATCTAGAATAATTTTCTTTTTCTGCCTGAAGAGCACCTTTACTGCTGGCTCTCCCTGTGACAAATTACCAGATTTTATTTGTTTGAAAATGTCTTTATTTTCCTTTCATTCTTGAAAGACTTTTTGACTAGATATTGAATTCTAGGTTGACATTCATTTTCTTTCACACTTTGATGTAATTTCACTGTCTTTTCGTTTAAATTGTTTCTATTAAGTGGTTAGCTGCCAGTCTAAGTTTTGTTCCTTTGAAAATAATCTGTTCTTTTTCCTCTGATAGCTTGTATGTTTCTAGTTGTTTTTGATTTTATGCATTTTTACTATATGCCTAGGTATAGATTTCTTTTTGCCTGGTTCAGGCTTTGCAGGCCACCTTAAATCTGTGGCCCAAAGTCTTTCACTAGTTTTTGACAAGCTCTCTTCCATTACTTTCTTCTGACCTATTCTCTTGATCCTCATCTTCTCAGACTCCAATGACACATATGTTAGAACCTCTCCTTGTATTGTATCTCTTATAATCTCTTCAGTGTTTCCTATAATTTTGTATCTCTATGTTTCATTAAGGCTGTTGTCTTCTGACCTACTTCTCCCATCCATGGATTCCTCTCTTAAGGATGCATAATCTGATATAAAACCTTTTCAATGAGTTCTTTAACTTGATTGTTATATTTTTTCAGTTCTATAATTTTTATTTGGTACTGTTTTTTGTGGTTTCAGTTCTCTGTGAAAAAAAATCAATCTTATTTCTATCTCCTTATATCTACTAAACATAGTTATTTTAAAGTCTGTCTGGTACTGCACCACATATTCTACAGAGCCAGGCACTGTAACACAAGTTCTATAAACACTATTATTTCACAATAACTCTAATGGATTATTCTCTACAGAATAGTAAACTGAAGCTTATTGAGATTATACACTTACTAAGAAGTAGAGCCAAGAACCAAACTCAAATATTCCAAACTTCAAAATTCATGCTCTTAGCCATTTCATTACAGGATTATGATAGTCTCAAATAACTGACTAAACCAGACTCCAAATATTATAAGATTAATTTATTTCCCTATCAGAGCAAGATTTCTCTCTTCTAGTGACAGGTTCTCCCTCAAACCCTGTCACAATATTCATCCTGAATTTTCTTGGTATATCTTTCCACATTTATTAATTAATTCATTCAACACTCAATAAGTAGTTTTGAGTATTTATTACATGGTTCTAGGCACTAGAGATATAGGATAAACAAGGTATATGTGGTTCCTGACTCATGGAACTTTCATTCTAGTGGGAGATAACAAACAGTAAACATGTAAGCAAATACATCAGAAAGCAATGAAGTCAATGAGGAAGTGGTCTAGATACAATATAGTAAACTTTGATATTGGATGTTGACTTTAGCTAGGTGGTCAAGGTAGACCTCTCAGATGAAGTGACATTTGAATTGCAAACCTGAATAAGAGAAGTATTCCATGCAGAAGGAAAAGCAAGCACAAAGCCCCCATGTTTGAGAGATAACTGGCATAGTTAAAGGACAGGAGGACATTGGTTGTGGCTGAGCCTCATGAATAAAGAGAGTGGTAGAACATCAGAAAGAAAAGTTGGACGGTATGAAAATCAAGACATTATTGCAGTATTTCAGGTAAAAAGTGATGGTAGCAACTTTCATCTCTAGCCCTATGAAAGCAATTGTGACCATATTTACCCTTCTACTGTAAGCCTTTTAAAAAACAGGCAAAATGTATGAAACAACTGTTTCCAGACATTAGAGAACAAGCAGCCCAGAATTGTGATTTGTGAAAGAGGGAAAACGGAGAAGATGAGTTCTGTGATACACCAGCTTTTTGCCTGAAAACACATCCCAGACCACAAAGCAGCAAATAGCTCCCAAACCAAGGACATGGTCTCACTGAGTTGAGAAGATAAATAGGAGTTCAGGGAGGTTGACGTGGCTGGAAGTTGCAGGAGGGAGTTTCAGAAAGGAGAGAGTTATTCAGAAAAAAAGATTCCCAGAAATCTCCAGGGACACCCTGGAGACCCTTTAAAACTACATTTTAAATAAGCCCCTCCCTCTCTAGTTGATACTTGTGCATGCTAAAATTTGAGGATCACTTCTAGAGACCTAAGAAACCAGAATATTGAAGAAATGGATATAATGTCCTTAAGGAAATAGGCTGCATTTCTTATTACCGCCTGATGTGGAGATAAATTTTACTACTGCACATATACACTAAACTCTCTGTTTCAGCTGAAGACAAAAGGGGTCAGGAGACTCTCTCTTGGCTTATGGGATTTACGATTTCACAGGGAGGAAGAAACAGTCTGGCAAAGATGCTGTTCTTGACTCTCTGTGGCTTCTTTTTAAAGCCATCACAGTGATTCAGGTTTTAATCTCCTCAGCATGGAACATGTGTTTATTGGGGCCGATTTTTGCATTTCCCAGGTGTGAGTGCATGCTTGTTTGCTTATTGGTTGGATGAGTGATTGAATAAATGAATTAATTAAGCCAGTGAGACCAGGATCTCGAAATAAGTCATTTCCATCTCTACTCTCTTAAGGTTGGGTAAGGAGGTCAGCCTTATCAACTTCTGGTCTTTGGGAACTCCCTAGAAGCCCCTGATAGTTTATCATTCACTCTTTCCAGCCAGCCCTGGTTGAAGGCAGAAAATGACCCAACATTCTGCATGACCTGGTCAAGGCCACACCCTGAGGCAGGGGACTACAGCTGAGAAATTTTGCTTTGACTGTCACTATGCCAAGGACCCAGCACCCTGTCAAGGTTTGGGATCAAATTTGGTTTTGAAAAGAGCAAAGAGAACAACATAATTTAAAAATCAAAGAAATTCATTTTAGTAGTAAAAGGTTAATAGCCTTTAGGAGGAACAATTTTTAATCACCCTCGTCTAGACTCTATCACTGGAATCACCAGCCGCCGAGTGAAATATGGCCCAACTGCCGCCACCAAACAGCTCCTAAAGACTGTTGTATTTAATCATGTCTGTGCACCACTTATGGATTTTCATTATGATTCCCGATGCTGTTGCGCTGGGTAAAATATTAATATCCATAGTAATGATGCATGAAGCTTGGAGTGTAATTTCTTCACTCTTCTTGTCTGATATTAAATTGTTACCACTTTATCATTTGTGTAGAACTGCACGTTTCAATTAATCTTTCCATATCAGCAGCCCTGATTAATATAGATCATGATTCATAAGCTTATCGTCACTATAGTTTTAACAGATCATTTATAAAGATCTTAAATTTCAGGGTCTGGGAGGTGCAGCTGCTGTGTCCAATGTGCCTTTTTATTCTGTGTTCCAACAGAGCTGCTATACACCGGCTGTCACCTCCTGTTGAATAATTAATTTCAGGAACCAAATTTGCCCAAGAAAAAACACCAGAATGAAGGGACTGGCAATTGGCAGGGCACTGGTAGTGTTTGTTCACCTTTCCGTGCCCAGCCCGGATGTTGCCTGCCCTTCATAGACCGGAACTGCTGCTTTGGGGGATTAACCACAGGTGTGTATGGGCTTCTGCTGGCTGCAGTGGGCAATCCCAGCCAGCACAGCCATCCCAGGACAGTTGTTGAGATTTGATGGAGCATTGGATAACTTCCCAGGCAGCTGCTGCTGCTGCTCACATGAATCTACAGACCTCATCAGGTATGGCATGGCGCCTGGGGCCTTATGCTCGTCCTGGAACACACAATCTAAGCTGTGTGCTCAGTGTAGGGTGGGGATGCACTGGGGAATTAACAAGTGAGAGGTTTTTGAACATTTTTATGAACACCAAGGTCTTGGGCCCTTTAGTCAGAGGAAGATATTAAGGCTCAGAGAAGGCTATTTGGCCCACAGACACAGGGTTCATCATCATTGAGAACCTGGGAGCCATTGCGCTGCCTCCCAACCAACTTGAAGCAGAAGCAGACCCATGCAGAACCCCTGGAGAACAGCTCCCTCTCTTTGGACAGAATAAGAGAGGACAGGAAATAAAGGAGACCTCACTGACTTTGTTGGGCCTGCATTTGAAGCTTAATTCCCATGGCTCAAATTGCTCAAAGACTTCAGGTACAAGAGAAAACATCTGGATGTAAATTAAAAAAAAAAAAAAAACTATTATGGTAACTGGTCTGGTAACAACTAATGTGGCAACATTTATTGACTTCAAAATCTTAATACTTTGTTTCAACTTCAATCAAATCAGGTAATTTTTTAAACGCATCCTGAGTAAATTTGTGCTCTTTGGTTTGATCAAATTTGTACATCTTTTATTGTACATCTTCTATGTGAAAGACATTATCCTAAGCCCTAAGGTTTGGGGCTATGTCTTCGTTTGGGTCCCCCAGAAGCAAACTCTAGGACAAGAATTCAGGAGCAAGTCATTTATTTGGGAGGTGATCCTGGGAAACATCACTGTGGGAGTGAGGAGGTGCAGCATGGAGGAGAGGCAGCAGCAGAGGCTGTGTTGTCAAGTAAGTTACCACTGTGGGCACCTGGGGCACTCTGGGAGACTGTAGAACTTGCCTCACAGATGTCTCAATGGTGGGTGAGGAACCCAAGTTATTTATTTAGCAAGTCCCTGTCTGTCACTGGAGGGACTGATTTCTGTGTCATTAACTCTCCCACACTCACTCCTGACTTGCCCTGCATGTCAGCAGAGTGATTCCTGCAGCCAGAAATAAAAGCTCTCAGATGAAGAGTGCAAGGCATCCCTAGCAAGCAGGCTTGACATTTAGAGGCAAAGGTCAACAGAAGAAAAGCAGAGCCAACACCATTTTCTACAGTGACCCTCTAATCCCAAGCATTTGTTTACTCATTAATTCAAAAAGTGTTTAGAGTTGTCCTCTTATCTACAACAGTCCACACAAGAGATAGCAGTCGCTGAAAAAAAAAGTCCACTAAAGTTGTGAGGCTTTAAAAAAAGTTATGTAAATAGATCTTACATGTTTTATTTCAACTAAAACACACAAATGTGCAATTTATTCACTATTATTTTGCTGCTGGGTCAGAATCTTTTCTTTCGATGTGCATGTGCTAAAGGTGTTCTGCCTTCCCTTTCCTGTGCAAACACCCACAATTTTAGCTTCTATGAGTTACAGCAATAACTTAAAGTCATTTTAAGACATCTAAGTGCAGAAACTTTGTAGATGTTTATGTTTCCCAATCTTTTATAGTGATTTTACCCACATGTAATTCAACAGCTATTTTTTAGTGACTCACCTTTATCAAATCCAAAGCATTCAATTTAATGTTCAAAGAAGCAACAATTCCTCTTGTCACACTTATCATCAGTTTATGTAATGTTTAATTCAATTTCATGGTTACATTATTAAGCACAGCTATTATAAAACAGATTTATAAACCAAGACAACTAACACCTGGTAAGAGTACAGCTGGACCTGTGGATACCCAAAAGCATTGCCTCCTGTTGGTGAGCACTACTACTGCATCCCAGGCAAGTCTACAAGGTTGACTCATCTGGTCCTCCTAGTTGCCTATGGATGAGTGGGGGACTGCGGTTATGCCTGCTTCACAGAAGAGGATTTCCAGGCATACTTGCTCAGGGCCACAAGGCCAGCAAATGACAAAGCTGGGTTTCTAACCCACGGTGTCTGATCCTAGAGTCCCAGGTCTTAACCACAATGCCACACTGCCCTGCCTAGAGAGTGACTTTTACCTGGGTAATAAGGATTTATCTTCTACACTGTGACATTTTGAAAGTGAGGAGGCCACTATTGATAATAACACCCAACCCACAGATGTAAAACAGCACAGTCCTTGGTAAGCCAGGACATCTGGCCACTCTGTTTTTTATCCTTGAGTGCTCAGTGTGTCATGGGTCCTGGCCAGAGTGTTAGTCAGGGGAAGAATTGAAGTGGTGGGCAACTAAGGAAGCTTCAAGGGCAGGGGAGGTGCAGCACAGAGGAGAAGGCCTCACGAAGCTTACAAATTAAAATGGAAATAAAGTATGTCTACCTTAGTTATAAGGTACCACAAGTCTTTGTATATAAAGGGGTCAAGAGACATTGTAAATTTAAAATTATCATGACAGCCAGGCACAGTGGGATTACACTTGTAATCCCAACAATTTGGGAGGCCAAGGTGGGCAGAGGGCTTGAATTCAAGAGTTCAACGCCAGCCTGGACAACACAGCAAAACTCCATCTCTATGAAAAATACAAAACTTAGCTGGATGTGGTGGTGCATGCCTGTAGTCCCAGCTACTTGGGAAGCTGAGGTGGGAGGATCTCTTGAACCTAGGAGGTTGAGGCTGCGGTAAGCCAAGATCATGCCACTCCAGCCTGGGTGACAGAAGAGACCCTGTCTCAAAAAATAAATGAATAAATAAATAAAAGTATCATGAGAGTTCAGAGGAGGGAGAGCAATTTTTCAACTCAGGAATCAAGAAGCCTTTGTAGAGAAAGTGGTACTTAAGCTGGTCATTGAATATGGGTTGGTAGATTTGGAGTTGCAAAGGAAGAGACCTTCCAGGAGGAGGAAAAAGAAGCAAAGGTAAAGAGGCAGGAAGCCAAGGGGTACATTAAAGCTTGTTAAGTAATTCTGTTTGCCTGACGAGTGACTGAACATTATGGGCAGTGGGACAAAGGACTGGAAATTGCAGCCAAATCACAAGTGAACGTCTAGATTTACTTGTGATATGGATAGCAAGCCAGGGTATGTTTTTAAACTACTAGATAACACAAGCCCCAGAGCCTGGCCTGGCCACTTAAAGTGTATGTTGTGTAGCCCACTATCTGGGGTTCAGTCTCTCTCTTCCCTTCACTTCTCTGTGACCTGAAACAGGTCTCATCTCTGGGTCTCAGTGATAGCATGTGTAATATGGGGATAATAATGGTACCTACCTCTTAGGATTGTGCAGATTAAATTCATTTATACATTTATAAAGAGCTTAAAACAGTATACAGAAGAAGGGTTTTGTAAGTATTAGCTATTATTAGTATGATTGAAGTTGAGCTTCAGACAGTTTAAGCTGGTGGCAGAGGAGGGTGGCTGGCAATGGGAGGAAAGGAAGAGAGGCCATGAGAAACTGAAGTGAGGAAGACAGGCAATGGAGACAGAATGTGTGTTGCTCACAACCACTTGGGGATTTTGAACCTTCTCCTTCCTACAACCACCCCTTCTCCTCTCTCAGCCTCCAGGTTCCCCTGTGTGCCTCCCAGACAGCCCTGGGCAGGTGGCCCATACAAGACTCACATATGATGCTTCATCACTGAACAGGGCACCCAGCCTCCCTGACACCCATTTTTACTCTTCCCATTCCTGTGAAAATTGGAACTAAAGCTGCCATAGTAGCTCTTCAATAAAGACCCTTCTTTCCCATAGCCTCACAACACAATCATATGCCACAGGTTTTTAATCTTGCACATCATTTTCTGATTCACATCGCATTTTTCTATGGAATGTTGACTTGCCTTATTCACTTGTATGTCCTCAGTGCTTAGCACAGAGCTTGGAAAAGAGTGAATGGTCTGGGACTGTTTACTGTCTGAATGAAAGAACCAATGGACTAATGAGTGTGCATTATCTCTTCCTCCATTTTTCTCTGTCTCTTTGTTAAGCAAAGTGATCTAGTCAAGAGACTTGGACAAAAGTCTGATACATAGCAATCGCTCAGTAAGGGTGGTTAGTATGTTTTATACTTAATCCTACTATACTGTTGTTTACAGTCTGCCCTGCTTAGGGCCTGGTGTGAGTATAGAGAGAAGGAAGCTTCTCGGGAGGAGGGCTTGGGTCGCCTTCCCAGGTGAATCCCCTATTCAGTTCAGAAGAGGTACCTGATTCATGTCCATTCAATTAAATTGGTTGAGCTTTAAACCCATCTGATTTGGTTTCAGGGGAGGTTAACAAATTTCTCAGTAATTGATGGCCTCCTCTTCCCCCATCACTGCACTGAACCTTTTGCTTCTCAATCAGATACCTGTACCTCGAGCCCTAATGTTGTAGAGTGCGACCAGATGGGCCACAGGGTTGGGCCACTCCATCTGCCTCTGAGGATCAATTTCCCAGACTACTTCTTTACAATCACATCACAGACTTCATTGGGTTAATGAGGTTGTAGAGACAGCCTTATAGGTGACTTACCATACCCTTGCAGAATGGCCATCATCTTAGGAATAACAGAACTGCTTTAAGAACTGGTTTGTCCATTTATAAAATGGGGTAAATTATGTCTGTGTCTAACTTACAGGAATAACAAATAGGCTAATTAGATAATTGGAAGTTTTGTTGGGTTCTTTTAAAAGTAAAGCATTACAAAAGAAACTCCTATTGCTGAAATTATTTTTCAGAATGAACTTCTTAAAACTCTAGTCTCTTGTCTTCTTCGCCACACCCATTAGAGTGTGGAGATATTGTAGTTTTCGTTAATACTAATCCAGTCTCTCAAAAGCTAAATTAGTA
Organism: Pan paniscus; assembly: GCF_029289425.2. Classification (NCBI taxonomy): domain Eukaryota; kingdom Metazoa; phylum Chordata; class Mammalia; order Primates; family Hominidae; genus Pan; species Pan paniscus. Next base: position 135,260,644 of record NC_085926.1, on the reverse strand, counting down.
AAAATTCTGAATTCTACAGGTTTAGAAAGGAAATACATTATTATTATTATTTAAATGCAGACTAAAGGAGCTAAGGAAGAAGAGTAATGTTGCTAGAAGAAAGCATTATAAGATATGATTTAGATTTGGTGAGACTTGGGGTCTTGATTCCAGCTGACTCCTCTGAGCTTCAGTTTCTTCAACATGTGAGATAAATGGACTAGGTCATCCCCAAATTCCCTTCCCCTGTGATCAGGATAGTAACTCTTGCTTTGCAAATACGTTAAGAGACTTTTAAAATCCTTATTTCAATTTATTTTCATAAGTAAATTAAACACTTGTCTGATATTTAATTACACTGTTGTTTGCTTTATAAATCCTTTTTTCATGGAGAAGTATTTCTGTACCTTAACCCAGCCTGACTCATCACATACCATGTAACCCACAATTCATTACTGTGACATGTAAATGGCTACTGATATTCAAAGAAATGTTCCAGGACCCTCATCCCTGTCTTGAATCTAGCCTCCCGTTGATCTTATTATCTCTGTCCAATTTGGAATATTGTCTGACTCAATGTTTCCATTTGGTCTCATACTTTAGAGGTAAGATAGTTTGCTATATTATATTATGGCCAGAATCCTAGGAACACTGAAATCCTTTTCTGCCTTTCTATCTGATATGGTTTGGCTCTGCGTCCCCACCCAAAGCTCATCAATCTCATCTTGAATTGTAATCTCAATAATCCCCACGTGTCAAGGAAGGGACCTGATGGGAGGTGACTGGATCATGGGGGTGGTTTCCCCCATGCTATTCTCGTGATAGTGAGTGAGTTCTCAGGAAACCTGATGATTCTATAAGTGTTTGACAGTTCCTCTTTCACACGCTCTCTTTCACCCACTGCCACGCTTCCTGCTTCCCCTCCTGCCGTGATTGTAAGTTTCCCAAGGCCTCCCCAGCCATGCAGGGGGTTGTCTAACTTATAGGAATTATTCCTAATTCCTAACTTACAGGGATTATTCCTGTTATTTCTGAAAGTTAGATACTGTGAGTCAAACCTCCTTTGTTTATAAATTACCCAGTATCACGTAGTATCTTTATAGCATTGTGAAAACAAACTAATACACTATCCTTGCCAGAGGGTTCCCAAGGGAGCAGTAACAGGATAGGAATCATAGTATCTCCTTATTTTTTAACAGCTCTATTGAAGTATAAATGATATACGCCTCCCCCCAAAAAAACCTGTACATGTTTAATGTATACAATTTGATGAATTTGAAGTACTTAGTAATAGCTAAGTCCTTAGTAATAGCTAAGCCAGCAATTGCTAAATATAGGTCTCCCTTGTGATGCTTAGTTTAAGAAAGCAGATTTTTGGCTGGAGAAATGGAGAGAGAGGGACACCAAGCCCCAAGACAGGCCCTGGATCCGCTACACAACCACCAGTTTAGACTGAAGGGTAGACTCATGAGAATGGTTGGCTCATCCAAGGAGGTCATGTCCTGCTTCCATCTGAGGATCAGCTAGGCAGGGGCACCAGCCTTTGAAGCACTGTAATACTACCCACCAGGAATGCAGGTCCAGTCAGGCAGACCTATCTGACCTATCCACTTGGCAATTTCTTTTCTCCTATGGTGGAGGTAGTAAACAGTGGACCAAGGTGGAAGTGAGAGTGGAAGGAGATTGAAGGGTCTCTTTTACCCATACTTCCCATGTTTGTGTTTGAGCCTCTGCTCTTCCCAATGGACTTTAACTGACTCTTACCTCTGACTCTCAGGACCTCCTATCAGAGCCCCCTTCCTGATTCCAATTCCTACAAACCCCTTGGTTGGTACCTTGGCTGGGTCAACCCCAAGCACGAATGTTGTTTTAGCTCTTCATCTCCCACTTTCAAGATATGTAACATGAGTGAAGATTCCTTAGTGCCTAAGAAAGGGATTTTAAGAGAGATTTAATAACTACATGAGACTTTGGGAAAATTTAACCACAAGAGAAAATATGTGTGTTCGTGTGTGCATGTGGATATATAGAGACAGAATATTTATTTTTTAAAAAAGGAGAGTATCACTTGACACAAATAAGAACACTATAACAACCACAAAAGTTTCATGATTGAGAGAACAATTTTCATTTGTTTCCAATGCCCCAGGATAAATTAGGGCCAATTTATCTACATTCCAGGTCTGAATTTCTTTACCCCCTCTCCTCCTGCTTAAAAGATACCCAGCCTCAAACCCATCAAACTCAAGACTATTTGGGTCTTTTAGAATTATAATTTTGCTTCTTTATGTCTTTATTGCTCCTTTGATAGAGAAATTGAAAAAAAGAAAAAGATATGAAGGAGAACAACAAAAAGCTATAATTATGAAGATTCAATTTAATTTTAAAGCTTGTGGACAGAAAAGAAGAAGCCAGAAAAGAAGGAACCAAATTAATTTAGCAGGGAAGCATTGCATGAAATATTGTTGAAGTTTAATAACCATGCAAAGACAGATGATATGTGTGGAAAAATTAGTTGTAGGACCTCATAATAGTCTATTAATATTTCCTACAGGCGCAAAACCCTTTCCTGAATAATTGTGACAAAGTAATCTTTTGAAAAAGAGAGAGTTGAAAAAAGAATCTTCAAAAGGGGACAGTGATCATGAAGGCGCTGGAAGGAGAAGGAGACTCTATGTCAGTCAGGAAATCTGCAGGTATGTTTGATATAACTCACCATGGCAAGACAAGAGAAATCAAGCTCACAGATGACCAGAAATCATGTAGAAGGCACACACATGGGCACAATTGCACTGCAGATCTGTAAAACAAACAAATAGTGTGGCTTTTAGACATAACTTAGTTGATTCCATAGATCTTTATGAAAATTATTTAGTATTCCTGCCTATGAGATCAACATGATTGAGTTCTCAATCATGCAGATGAAAAAACTGAGATGCGTAACAATAGAGTCACTGGTTCCAGAGGCCCCCAGGGGATGCAGGGGAAAAAAGGGAGGCCCCGGCCTCAGACAGTGCAGTAGGCCTGGCTGCCTCCCCTTGACCCAAGGAAATGGAATGGCTGCTTCTGGCTTTGTCTTCCCTGCAGAGGCCTAAACCTACTTCTGATTTTACAAAGTCTGAGATCCCAAGAGGAAAGCATCTGAATTCCTTTATTTCTGATTTCACAGTAGAGATAGTTTATTTTATATATCCCAAATTCCGGAAGTTATTAGTCTAGTGAAGACTCAATATACTTATTAATTAAATTGGGTTCCATTTGGGGAAGGAAAAGGGGTAAAGGTAAAGGATGTAATGTTTGTCAGTAATATATTATTTCCAAAGTGTGATAATATATGACTTTCTCTAATTATTACAACAAATTTTCAAAGCAGTTGGCATTATGCCTATTATGCAGAAGATGCTTCTAATTTCACCTCGTTCTGGGAACTGGCAGAGTTAAGGGGTTAAACCAAAGACACTACCTCCAAAAAAAGGTCTTTGCCTGTGAAAGGATTGATTATGTTTGTTCCCATTTTCCTCCTACAAAGGTCTCTCCTGTTCTTTATTGACTCACAGAGGCTGCCTCTATTGCTGGAATCTTGGTCCCAATTGTTAAAATTACCTCTATTGAGGACATGGCTTGTATTGAGGGACCACATTTCTTCCCTGTGGAGCACGGTCCTGCCATAATTTAGCCTCTCCACTGCATAGGTCTTGATGACTTGGGTTATGTAGGATAAGGGTCATGATCAATGAAAAGTTCAGTTTATGAAAAGTCTGCAGGACTTTATGGACAACTGAGAACTCACTTCTTCCAGAATAAGATGATCAGAATATCTGAAACATGAACACGTGAGATAAAATAGTTGAAAATCTGGCAGGAAACACTGAAGAATTTTGGATGGCATAACGGGTGGGGTAGGGCTCCATTTATTACAACTCCCATCTTTGGATAAGCACCATATTGAGACTTCTAGGAAGCAAAATTATTCCCCCAGGTTTCTACCTAGTGGTAAGGGGTAGAATAGGTTAACACTCTATTTTGGTTTAGCCATATTGAGCCAAAGTGTGTGTGTATGGCTGGGACAATGGGACACACATCAGCATCTTCTCAGAGGGCCATGATGGCTATGGCACATAATGTATTGGACTGTAGAGGGTTATTTACAGAATTTGGGTTTGATTGATATGATCAAGGCCAACACCAAATTTTAACTTTCACTTCTTTTGCTCCTTATGATGGGCCACACCAAGACCCATTCTCTCCACCTTGAGCTCTTCAGTACATTATTCTTGGTCCAGCACATCAAAGTGGTGGTCATAGGTACTAATCCTATGCAGGATTATACTTGCAGCTCAGGAATCACGAAAAGCTTCATAGGCTCCTCTTCCCATTCCCAAGTCCTCTCTTTTCATAGAAATATTGAGACCTTTCCTTGGACTATAGAAAGCAAGGTACATCCCCAGTTCAGATGTGTCTCTGCAAATCAAGAAGTGACTGTTTCAGGCCAGGCAAAGACAATAAGCATTCATTAGGAATGAACACTCCCAGAAGCCAGGTGACAGCCACATGGTATGTGAGGTATGATAAAGCTTAAATTCTAGGAACTTAGCCTAGAAGCTCAAGGATTTCTACTGATGAGACAGCAATAATAATATGGTTGTTTGAGACTATGTTGGGGAGGGTCATCCTTGGGGAGCCCCATAGGGTCAAGTCCTGATTTGGGGGTATAAAGTTCAAATGTTGCAGCCAAGGCCCCTGTATTAGCTTGTTCTCACGCTGTTAATAAAGACATACAGGGTATAAAACTGGATAATTTATAAAGGAAAGAGGTTTAATTGACTCAGAGTTCACCATGGCTGGAGAGGCCTCAGGAAACTTAACAATCATGGTGGAAGGGGAAGTAAACATGTCCTTCTTCAAGTGACAGCAGGAAGGAGAAGTGCCAAGCAAAAGGGGGAAAAGTCCCTTTAAAAACCATCAGATATTGTAAGAACTCACTATCATGAGAACAGCATGAGGGTAAATGCCTCCGTGATTAAATTACCTCCCACTGGGCCCCTCCCACAACATGTGGGAATTATGGAAACTATAATACAAAATATGATTTGGGTGGGAACATGGCCAAACCAGATCATTCTGCCATGGCCCTTCCCAAATCTCATCTCATAACATTTTAAAACACAATCATGCCCTTCCAGCAGTCCCCCAAAGTCTTAATTTATTCCAGCATTAACTCAAAACTCCAAGTTCAAAGTCTCATCTGAGACAAGCAAGCCCGTTTCACCTATGAACCTGTAAAATCAGAAACAAGTTAGTTACTTTCTACATACAACAGAGGGGACAGGCATTGGGTAAATACACCCATTCCAAATGGGAGAAATTGGCCAAAACAAAGGGGCTACAGGCCCCATGCAAGTCTGAAATCCAAAAGAGCAGTCATTAAACATTGAAGTTCCAAAATGATGTCCTTTGACTCCATGTCTCACATCCAAGTCATGCTGATGCAAGAGGTGGGCTCCCATGGCCTTGGGAGGCTCCACCCCTGTGGCTTTGCAGGGTACAGCCCCCATCCCAGCTGCTTTCATAGGCTGCTATTGAGTGTCTGTGGCTTTTCCAGGTGCATGGTACAAGCTGTCAGTGGAGCTACCATTCTGGGGTCTGGAGGACAGTGGCCCTCTTCTCACAGCTCCACTAACCAGTGCGCCAGTTGGGGCTCCAGCATCACATTTCCCATCCACACAGCCCTAGCAGAGGTTCTCCATGAGGGCCCCACCCCTGTAGCAAACTTCTGCCTGGACATCAAGGCGTTTCTATACATCCTCTGAAATCTAGGCAGAGGTTCCCAAACCTCAATTCTTGTCTTTTGCCCACCCCCAGGACCAACACCACGTGGAAGCTGCCAAGGCTGGGTGCTTGCACCCTCTGAAGCAACATCCTGAGCTGTACCTTGGCCCCTTTTAGCTATGGCTGGAGTGACTGGGATGCAGTTCTGAGACTGCTCACAGCAAGGGCACCCTGGATGCAGACCAGGAAGCCATTTTTGTTCCTATTCTGGGCCTGTGATGGGAGGAGCTGCTTTGAAGACCTCTGACGTGCCCTGGAAACATATTTCTTATTTTCTTGGTGATTAACATTTGGCTTCTCATTATTTATGCAAATTTCTGCAGCCAGCTTGAATTTCCCCTCAAAAAATGGGTTTTTCTTTCCTATTGCATTGTCAGACTGCAAATTTTCTGGACTTTCATGCTCTGTCACCTCTTGACTGTTTTGCTGCTTGGAAATTTCTTCTGCCAGATACCCTAAATCATCTCTCTCAAGTTCAAAGTTCCACAGATCTCCAGAGCAGGGGCAAAATGCCAGCAGTCTCTTTGCTAAAGCATAACAAGAGTCACCTTTGCTCCACTTCCCAACAAGTTCCTCATCTGCATCTAAGACCACCTCAGTCTGGACTTTATTGTCCATATCACTATCAGCATTTTAGGCAAAGCCATTCAACAAGTCTCTAGGAAGTTCCAAACTTTCACACATCTTTCTGTCTTCTGAGCCCTCCAAGTCTCTAGGAAGTTCCAAACTTTCCCACATTTTCCTGTGTTCTTCTGAGCCCTCCAAACTGTTCCAACTTCTGCCTGTTACCCAGCTCCAAAGTTGCTCCACATTTTCAGATATCTTTACAGCAGCACCATACTCTTGGTACCAATTTACTGTATTCGTCCATTCCCATGCTGCTATAAGAATATATCTGAGACTGGGTAATTTATAAAGGAAAGAGGTTTAATTGACTCACAGTTCAGCCTGGCTGGGGAGGCCTCAGGAAACTTATAATCATGGGAAAATGGGAAGACAACACATCCTTCTTCACATGGCAGCAGGAAGGAGAAGTGCCAAGTAAAAGGGGGAAAACCCTCTTATAAAACCGTCAGGTCTCATGAGAACTCACTCACTATCATGAGAACAGCATGAGGGTAAATGCCTCCATGATTAAATTACCTTCCACACTGTCCCTCCCAGGACACATGGGGATTATGAGAAGTACAATTCAAAATAAGATTTGGGTGGGGACACAGCCAAACCATCTCAGCCCCCATTACCTTCTTTACAGTTTTCCTTCTAGCAGGAAGGGGACACGGGACTTTTATATCTTATCCAATTTCTGACATGCTTTCTTATATTCTACTTCTTCATAAAAATTATTTTAGCCATGCCCACAATTTAGAAACAGCATGTTTGACCATACTCCCAATTTCATTCACCAATTTTATAGGATCTATTAATTAGTTCATTCTACAGACACTGATTAAGCACCTATATTCTGTGCCTGCTCAATTTTGAAATGAATAACTTAGTCTTTGGGTTTCAACATTATCTATCTCCATGTATACCTATGTAACAAACCTGCACATTCTGCACATGTATCCCAGAACTTAAAGTATAATAAAAATTTTAAAATTTTAAAATTTTAAAAATGGACATGAAGACCTACATTTTATTTTAACTAAAATATATAAACATACATTAAAATTCACCATCTTTTCATTAGTCCACTGATTCCTTGGCTTTCTTGTAATAAACCATAATCAAAAGGCACAGTTTCTTTAAAGCAAGGCAAATCTTTACTTAAAATAAAAAAGCAATCTAAGAGAAAAAAAAAAGAGATTATCTATCTCAGGACCTAAGACTATATTCAGAAAATTAGACACAAAAACACTCAGGATTTTCCAGCCCAAAAATTCTTTATGACTAATAATGTACAACAACACACATGTTAAATTATAAATGTATTAAACCTTCTTTTGCTTTTTCTTATTATTTTTTCCCTTTCATCAGCCAGTTGGAAAATCCATGGCCATTTTTAACTATTGTAAAATTGGAGGCCAGATGTTTTAGGGAACATATGTATTTTACAGACTCCTACCTAAGACATAGATACATAGCCTGCAAATAACCCATAACTCCCCAGCTTCTGAAAGAACATACTCACTTCCACTGTCCTCACTCTGGCCATTCTGAACTGCAACCCAGCTATGATAAACTGATGACAGCATCTGCTGTTTGGAGCAGGGAACAGTAGTGCTTACAGTAGTTTTGATAATTAAAACTTAATTTAATTTAATCTGTCTATCCTACTTCCTTGCCTTTCCTACCCAACCAGAAATGTGCACATGCTGAATCCATCTTTTCTGTCTCTCAGTACTCCCCTGCTTTTTGTTAGTAAGTTAGTGAGCTAGTTTGTTTACACATATTCTGATATATAGTATCAGGAAATATTTTTCTCACATATATACCAACATCTGCTTTAACAGCTTTGCTCATATTGTTCCCCTCTTAAGAAAGTCTCCACCTCATTTCTCATGATCTTCCTCACTGATTTTTCTCTTAATTTTCTTTGGTCTATACTGGAATAAGAAATCTCCTTATTATTATTTTTAAATATGAGACTATTTCTAATGATGCATCCATGTCAAGAGAAAGAAAAGCCAGGAGTTGCCTACCAGGTACAAATCAAGGCAAGTTTAGTTCTCCATGCAGAAGGTCTGCCCTTTCTTGTCCATTCCCACCTAAACACTTTTGCTACTGCTGTTCCTTGTTCCAAGAAAGTCCTTCTCTCCTCTTTACTTCCCTAACGTCTTCAGTTTCCCGCGTGACCTCCTCTAGGAAGTCCTACGTATTCCAGAACCCCTCCTCTGAAACCCAATGCTTTAATCATTGTATTCGTTTCCTGGGGCTGCTGTAACAAATTACCACAAACCAGATGGCTTAAAACAAAAGAAATTTATTTTCTCACCATTCTGGAAGCCAGATGTCCAAACTCACGGTGACAGCAGGGGTACACTCCCTTCCAAGGCTCCGGGAGAGAATCTTTCCTTGCCTCTTCCAGCTTCTGGTGACTTCTGGTCTTCCTTGGCTTGCAGCAGCCTGACTTCAGGCTCTAACTCCTTCTTCACACAGCCTTCTCTCCTATCTGTGTTCTCTTCTCTTCTTAAAAGGACACCAGGTATCAGATCCCACCCTAAGCCAATATGATCTTATTACTAATCTTACCTTAATTACATATGCAAGGACCTTTATTCCAAATAAGATACCCTTTTGAGATTCTGGGTAAATATGAGTTCTTTTGGGAGACACCACTCAATTCACTACAATCATATACTGTTTTGGCTTTATTTTAAATCTGTTTGCCTTGTTTTCAGAATAAAATTGCGAATTGTGTAAGAGACTTTTGACTCTCTGGTAGTAACTAAAGCAGAGGATAAACTTAGATTTTTTAAATTCTTTTAAATTTTATTAAGAAACATTCAGTTGTGTGTGTGTTGCTGCTGTTGTTGTTTTTAGTACTTTCACTCTTTTTTTTTTTTTTTTTTTTGAGACAGGTCTCACTCTGCCAGTCAGGCTAGAATGCAGTGGCATAATCATGGTTCACTTCAGCCTTGAACTCCTGGGCTCAAGCAAGCCTCCCTCCTTAGCACCCTGAGGAGCTGGTACTACAGGCGCATGCCACCACACTCAACTAATTTTTTCTAATTTTTGTAGAGACCAGGTCTCACTATGTTGCCCAGGCTGATCTCGAACTCCTGGCCTCAAGCAATCCTCCAGCCTTGGCTTCCCAAAGTCCTGGGATTACAGGTGTGAGCCACCACAACTGGCAGTACTTTCTTATAGAAGATTTTAAATTGGTTTCTGATTTCTATTGAAGTCTATTTCCTTGAAAGTTCCTTTCATTACATTGTGCATTTTACCTCATGTAACTTGATGATTCTCCCTCATCAATTTTATACTCTCATAATTTTATACTTCCAGAATTGAAAATGTCTTCCTTATAATCATAAACATACCTTGAATTTGTCTGTGTGTTTGTCTTCACAGAAAATCAGTCTAAACTATCCACAGAGACCCGGATACTCCCAACATTTCAGAGAATCTCCACTTTTCTCTCCCTTGAGCCTATAATTACTCTCTTTTTCTGTCACTGTGAGTGTCCTCATGCAGTGCTTGAAGGTAATGAAGATGGAGACAATGCTGTTTTCTTTCTCTCTCTCAGGGACATACTAAGCTTTTTTTTTTTTTTTTTTTTTTTTAAGAGAGATAGAGTCTTGCTATATTGCTCAGGCTGGCATCAAACTCCTGGGTTCAAGCTATCCTCCCTCTTCAGCTTCCCAAGTAGCTGGGACTACAGTTGGGTATCATTGTGCTCAGCTCATACTAAGCATTTTTGAAAAGGGACACTAAGCTGCAATGCTACACCAGCTCTGTCTTTCTAATTCTCATTTGTCCTCCAATACTTAGCTCATGTGCCCATCTCTCCTGTAAACATGTCCTGGTTCTTGACAATGGAAGTTGTCTCTTCCTCCTCTGTGCCCTCTTGTGATGGGCCTGTGCCCCTAGCATTTACTACATACCCCTTCATTGGGAAACTATTGGGTACATAGCTCTTTCCCACCAGACTATAAGGTCCATAAAGGCAGAGGTCATGTCTTATGATCACCTCCTGAACTTGCACAGTTTGTGTTCCCAACATGCTGAAAGGTGTTCACTGAAGCTTTGTATATGTTTAAATATCTTTAGATGTAACTCCTCAAGCATTTTAGTAATGCTAACTTTTACTTACAGCCCATAACCAAGCCATGGCTGGACATGACTCTAAATGGACAACTGTCCCTGTGCTATAGTGGCTATGGTAAGCTAAATAAAATATTATGTCTAAGACACATCTTAAAAGCAAAAGAAAAGTAGAAACATGTAGGATGAAGAAATTAGTGAATAGTATAGTCCCAAGAGTAAAAATTAGATAAAAATAGAGAGATTTTGTCTCAATTTGGAAGTCATCCCCATCCTCCAGCAGCACTATCCAAATACAGAAGGTCTGTAGAGCAAGAGAGCCCTGTGTTCAAATCACTGCTTGGACGCTTACTATATGTATGAACTTGAGCAATTATATTTAACTTCCCTGAGTTTCAGTTTCCTCTTCTGTAAAATAAGAATGATTACTTCATGGGGCCACTTGGAGGACTGAATTAAATGAGATATGTTTACATAATGAGAAGCACATTGTCTGGCTGATAGTGGATATCAACAAATGGCAGCCATGGATGTTGTTTCATAGACAAAGAAAGGGCTCAGTTTCTGCAGAGAGCATGAATAAAAGCTGCTCTGTGAGCATTGCTAGAAGTATGTCCTTTTTATAAAGTGGTTTAGTCTTGAATTTTATCAAACCTATCACTGGGGTATGGCATCAGATTTGCATTTTTGTGTAATATATGAAAGATTTTTTTCCCAAAAAATATTCTTAAGGTTCCAAGGTTTAGTGGTATATCAGTGATAAAATGTTCAAGTCTCATATACCCACAAATGGAATGATGATGGAATAATATCCCATCTAGTCACTCATTTAACTAAGATTCACCAAGTACCTAATGTGTATGAGAGCCTCTGCTAATTACTAGGAGAAATGAACCAGACCAGCCACTGCCCTCAGCGGTTCACTGTCTACTCAGAAATAAAAAAGAATGCAATAGTCTTGTGTTAGGGCATGGAAGTGGCTGTACCTGCCATCCATGGTTTTGTTTGCCCAGAACACAGTCTTCCTGCTTCTGGAAAATATTCTACTCTAAACTATACAGTTACCAGGGGAGCAGCTGTCATACATATTCCACCTTTGTGTCAGTTAGATTTGTTGTATAACAGAACACCCAAAAGTTAGAGGCTTAAAAAAACAACCATTTATGTGCTTATGAGTTGGCTTTTTGGTCTGAACTTATCTATGTGGTTCTTCTGATCTCAACTGAATATACTGATGGCACTGATGACTCACTAGGCAGCTCTGCTTCTTGTGATTGGTTGGTTGTCAATTGGGGTAACAAGGATGACTGAGCCACATATCTCTCATTATCACACAGGCTAGCCCAGACTTGTTCACATGGTGGTGGCAGGTCTCTGAGAAAGAGTGGAATTGTGCATGATCTTTTGAGACCGAGGCTTGAAACTGGTACCACGTCACTCCTGCTGCATTCTTTTGACACTCAATCAAGGACTAAGTCCACCCTGGATTCAAGTGGTGGGGAAGTAGACTCCACCTCTTGATAGAAGGAGGTACAAAGTCACAAGGTGGGAAAGATCATGGTCACCTCTGCAATCTCCCTCCCTGGCCAAATTGGAGGGCATGTGCTCAGACTTGGCCAATCCTAGTACCTTTGATGCCTCTGTATCCCCCAACCACGGCTCGCTTTCTTGGCTCAGGAATAGACATCTGACAACTACTAGATTAATCAGGTATCTTCTTGCTCAGGACTTTTCCCTTTGGGGTCAGAGAGCCCAGGTATCAGTTTGTTTCTGGTGGGGAAAATATGAAACTAGAGCTATCGGCAATGTGTTTGTCCATCTCACAACTCTACCTTTGATGTGGAAAAATCCTTACCATCAGCTGCTGCTATGGTCTGAATGTTTGTGTGTTCCCCCAAAATGTATATGTTGAAATCCTAATTCCCAAGTCAACTGGGGCCTTTGGGGAGGTGACTAGGTCATGGGGGTGGAGCCCTCATAAACAGGATTACAACCCTTTAAAAGAAGCCCCAGAGAGCTGCTTTGACCCTTCTACCACAGGAGGACACAGCAAGAAGGCACTATCTATGAACCAGGAAGAGGGCACTCATCAGACTTGGAATGTGCTAGTCTTGATCTTGAACTCTACAGCCCCCAGAACTATGAGTAATAAATTTCTGTTGTTCATAAGGTACTCTCTCTATGATATTTTATTATAGCAGCCCAAACAGACAAAGATAGTTAGAAAGAAGGAACTCAACATTTGCAAAGAAGCAGAGGCAAAAAAAAAGAGAATTTTAAGGATATGCCAATTCTCTGGTTAGATTCCTTGAGACCTAGCTGCCTATGCCTTTTCTATGATTACCAAGCCTTGTAATCAGTTGACTTTCTGAGCCAAGCTGGGTTCTGCCACTAAAAGACAGAGACAGCCACATGGAAAAGAAGAGTGAGCCAGGGAGAGTACAGTGTTCGGACAAGTGAAGATGTCCACTGAAGGAAATTTCAAAACAAGGAAGAGCAAAAGCAAACAGAGATGAGTAAATGATAACCATGTCTAAAGCATATGAAGGACTTTGCTGAAGGCTAGGTTTTAGAGGAGGACGAGAAAAAGATGAGACAGAAAAAGCAGTTGGATCAGAATCTGCAGAGTCTTAATGATATAATAAAGAATTTGAACTTTGTTTTATACATGGTAGGAGATTTTGAACAGGGAATGTCACAGTTGAAGGAGAGTTTGAGGAGGATCAATCTTGTGATGGTTGGCATAATGGATTTTAAGAACAGAAAATGAATTTGGGGATAAAGCCTGCAACAATGATGCCTTGAATTGGGGCTGAAGAAAAGGGGAGGAAGAAATAAACAAGGGGTATGCAAGAGGGAAAGAAAAAAAAGCCAGGAATTGGAAACAAACTGAACCTATAGACAGTGGATGGCGACGTGAACAGCCAAGAAGGCTTGCCATACAGCGTTGGATCAAAGATGGGGGATGTTTACAACAGCAGAATAATTTATACGATACATTCAGCAGGAGCACAGAAAAGAGGTTGGGGCTGCAAGAGTTATCAATCAGTTACCAAATATCAATGGAGGACCTCCTATGTGTTCCCCAGTGAAAGGTACCAGGAACACCACCAATGCACATAAATGTCTTCTGGACTTGCATTCTAATAAGGACTGTTGAAGTGCTGGGAGCAAAAGAGATCTACAAAAGAGGTGTCCTTCTAAACTCACAAACACAGCATATCATATGGGGAGGGGATGCGGTTTTGATCCTGCATAAGTGATTGAGAAAGAGAACTTGGAATTAATTGGCCCAAGCCTCCTCCCCACAAACCTGGGTGCTTTCCACTGGTTAATCCCCTCTCACCTGCCCAGCATCTCGCTTTCCTTTCACTTCCCCCAAGCAATTCATTTATGGCTCCTGTTTTCCACACAATTGGAGAAAATTCAACATTTGTACTTGTCAACTTAGTAGCCATATTCAAATCACTATCAGAAGACAGAGTTACAAAAATTTTTAATACCTCCAACCAGACCAATGATAGCAGCATGAAGGAAATCCTTTGGTGAGGAGGGAAGAACACGATTCACCAAGATTGAGAACCGAGTGCTGCCTCTTAACAAGATTTGTGTCAGCACTCCGAACTCAGGGATGGAGCAGATTCCTAAAGCAACTGGAAGCCAACTGGGGGATATCTGCATGGGAGAGGCTGGGAGGCAGGTGGGGGAACCAAAGGCAACATGGGCCAGGCAGAAATGGAATTCTTTGCTTTCATGTCCCTTTTGTCTACCTATTTTCATCTTTACAGAACAGTCCCTTCCCTGTCCTTCCCAATTCCCCATTTTCTTTTCTTTTTTCCTTTCTTTAAATGCAGTCTAATCCCGAGTGTGAACTGATGTAGTTTGTGTGTTAGGGGGGAAAAAATCTCTCTCTTTTTCTGCCTTTTTTTTTTTCCTTCTTCTTCCCCTGGCCCAGTTCATTATTTTTCTTTCTTGTCACTCAGTGTGATAGGTTGAACAGAAGTGCACAGATGAGCACTGAAAACGGTGTCACAAGGCCTTAATCTAGTCTTTAATGCCTGACTTCAGAGATGTCATTTATCTTCTAACTGCAGCAGGCATCCACCAACTTTATCTCTAATAATATATTGATGGATTAAAAGGGTCGGGCAGGAGACCGGGCTGGAAAAATTGCTTATTGACATCAAAATACAGTGCCCTCAACCTGATAAACATGGAGGGCTCGTGTATCTCCCAGAATAGTTGGCGTAGCTATAATTTTTTTTCTAACACGTTTCCCCCAGGTTCATGGGGTGGTCCAGTAAAATAAACAAATACTAAACATTATTTCTATGCTGACATGGCCAAGGAACACGCGAGATATTTTAGGAACACATTTTTAATGTCAGATTTATAAATATACCTCCCTTATTTATGACATGTTATAGCATATTCTGTGACAACTTGAAACAGGTACCTATAGTCTTGGCAGCATTCAAATATTCTCCATGCAGTTTGTTGGAGCAAAAGCTGCCAGTAGCACCTGATTATGCGTTTGGATGGTCGTTGGTAAAGCAAGGCTATTTCAGCAGAGAGATGAGGCCAGTAATCTCAGAATGTAAATGAAGAGAGCCTTTGGAAAGGTTTCCTTTGTTTATTGTTCTCTTCATTTTATTGTTTGGTTGGCAGCAGCATGTTTCAAATCACGGTCTGCTTTCCCTACACAGGCTGTGTCTACACAAGTCACTTTTAGAATAAACCAAAAAATAATCATAGACTTCTAACTCCTACTTAGTGGGTAATTCTTAAATTGACTATTTTCAAAATTACCTGTTGTTGAACTGAATTTTGTCTATTTTTTTTTTCACCCTATGAATTAGTTGACATGTGAAGGTACTCTCCCAGGGAATTATTGTTGTTAATTTTGTAATCATCAATGTTGTTGACTTTCACCTGATTTTCAAATGAAAGTGACTTCTTCAGTTCAATTTGCTTGTTTGGAAAGCAAGCTCTAAAAATGTCTTTCTCAGTACTAAGAGTGGGAAGGTGACCTATTTTAGCTTCCTAAAAAATTCCTTCGTAATTTTATATTTTTTCCTGAGTACAAAGGTAAGATCATAAAGGTTGTCTGGCCGACTTGCTTCTAAAGAAATTCACAGAAACTACACATTATTCCAGCATTTTGTTAATTTCGTAGGAAACATTATTCTGTTGTACCCTTGCTGATGATGACAGCACCTTATTCAGTACCATCAAAGACAGGATCCTGGACATCAGTGTCCAGAGCCTAGAGGTGCCTACAGAGAAAATCTCTCCACAGTCAGCTCCTGAATGTTCAGGCACACCTGAAGCCAAGCTAACTGCTGTCTACTCACTGCTGCTGTGCTGCCCGGCACAAGGGACTGAACCTCTCTTGCAGCAGTTTCCCCACCTGTAAAATGGAGATAAAAGTTGTAGCTATTTCATAGGGCAGTTGTGAGGTTTAAATGTGTTCATATATTAAAAGTGGTTACAGTAGTGTCTAGTACATGGTGAATACTCAGTAAACCTTATCTATTACTATTATCATCATCTTTAAACTTATTATTGGGCTTGTAATGACATCTCATCCCAAAGGAAGAATGACTTAAGATATAGCCAGGAAAGGAGGGTGTCTACTAGAACAAAACATGTTAAGAAGAGGGGAGAAAAAAAGCTGGAGCCAAGGAAAATGCCAAAATGAAACAACCCAAAAGCTGGCAAAATCCTAAAGAAGTCATTAGCTGTAGGGTAGCAAAGCTCTTGTCAACAGACGAGAAGAAAAGAAGCACTAATATGTACATATTCTAAACCAGGCATCAGAGTCCTCTGACCTCTTCCTGTAAGGATTCCTGGCCAAATTGTGGAATATATTGGGGGGAAGGGGATTTGTTGCATAAAATCCTGCTACTAAAGTGCGAGTTTTTAAAGTGACAGATTATGGAACAGATTGAGAAAAAATAAATAAATTGGGGAAGTAGAATGGGGCCCATTCCAGAATGACCTATCAATCTTCCTTGAATGCTTTGGAATAGGCTCTATATCTAAGAAATGTCTTCTGTAGTAAGAATACTGCAATTAGCACTCGTAAGTTGGCTACATGGAGAGAATTCAAAACGCAAAATATAAAAGCTAAGAATCCAAAACTAATCACTTAAAGGCCCCTCTATACAGAACATTCAAGGGAGGATTAAGGATCAATGTATCTGAAGTACAAAAGCTGAATTAGGAGTAAAAGTAATAATGGACACGATTGACAGGGCACTGACCATTTACCAGGGCCAAGTCCAGGTCTGTCTTACTCTAAAGCCATGTTCTTTATTTCAACATTTCCACTCTAAGCTGCATTCAGACTTTGACTGCAGAAAGCAAGAGAAAATAGTGAGATTGCCAAGGTTCTGAGCTGGTGGGTTTTATGAGCAAGGGGGAAGGGAACTCAAAGTTTCATATTCCTCCACCCAGGAAGACAACCATTGGCTGATGGTCCCCAACCTTAAAAATTCTAATCTAGAGATTTACTCCTTCCCCCTCTGTTTTCAACTGCTCTGGGGATAAAGAAATCATCAATTCTTAGTGTTGTCATCAAATGGGATCAGCCTAAGGTAAGACAATAAAAAGAGGGCACATAACCTGGAAACCCAGTTAAAATATGAAAGTTCCATCCACTCCCATGATTCACTGTTTACCCAGAAGATTCTTGCAACTTCTGTTTAAATTTATATTTTCAATATTTATTAAATTCAGCCATCACACCTTTCTCCAGCAATTTAACTGGTATGACTTCCTCTCTGGTTAATGGAATCAAGCAAAAAAGCAAAGAGAAGATAAATACAAATCAAAGTTCCTTCCAATGTGGGTTTTGTCAGCATGGTCCAAAGAGAAGCCAGCCTTGTGGGTTAATATAATACGATAGGCAAGGTGCCAAGTGTTTCTGTACGTAATTCACCTTTAATTCTTACCACAACTCCGTAAGATGAGTATTATTATGAGGAAATTAAAGCTCAAAAAGAATGAGTAGCTTGCCCAAGGCCATACAACAAGTAAACAGCAAGGTTTTTAAGATTCAAACCCAAGCCTTTCTGACTGCGAAGTCTAATCCTCCTATTTGTTGTGCTACATCATGGTTGGTGGCATTTATCTGTACTTTGGGATGCAGTAAGACCATAGGAGAGGAGAGCATATCATCTTCCCTGCCTAATAAGCTCTGTCTATAGAAAGAAGCACAAAAAATATGGGCATAATATCAAGGTTCAAAGTTATTTCTTTGGCTTCACACCATGACCTTTTATAAAACTCAGTTCTAATTAGCAGGATTTCCCATGACTACAGAATGTTTCTTTCTTTTAAATTCATGTATGTTGCCCAGAGACCCCTAATGTTGCTGGAACTTCATTTTGATATCCTGATGGTCCTGTCACCACTTTTGGATGCTCCCAAGGACTGAACTTTCATATGACTAGAGGTGCCACTTTCTTTTGCATGTTCAACAGTGTCACTGATGATAGCTCAATTTTCAGAAAGTATAAATCACGGTGGAAAAATCTCTCTCTCCTTACCTGATTGTATGAGTCGCCCCTTCATTGGAGCGTGAAGCA
The DNA here is from genome assembly GCF_029289425.2 of Pan paniscus. Classification (NCBI taxonomy): domain Eukaryota; kingdom Metazoa; phylum Chordata; class Mammalia; order Primates; family Hominidae; genus Pan; species Pan paniscus. The sequence goes on along the minus strand of NC_085926.1, from coordinate 135,242,534 downwards.
CATGTGAGGGCTGGTCATGAAGAGCAGGAGGACAAACAGTGGCCACAACTGCAAAGGCCACAAACACAGAGCACAGAAAAAAAGGGTGTTGACAGGGCACTTGGTACAGAGAAGGCAACCAGGCACAAATGCTGGATGGACCAGAATAGACTCTCATTGAACTATGAAGGGTCAGGTAAAACACAAGGGAGCTGTATGTCAAAATACAGCCTCATGAGGTTAAAAGGTCAGTATTGAGGTTAATAGGGCAAACAAAACGAATACAGAATAGTAAAGACCAACAAACAACAATAAATATATTAACCCACAAGAAAAAACAAAGAAAAGAGTTCTACCCTAATGCTGTAACATCAAAACCAAAGCAAAAGAAACAAAGGATTCTGGAGAGGAACAGAAAGGCAAAGCATAATTGGACACCTTTGTGAGTTCTCCAGAACACCCTTTGGGGGTCCTTCCCCTCTGTTGGAGAGCTGGTGGCAACACTCAGTTTAGCTTCTGTCTGGCAGTTTCACTCCACAGCCTCTTGCCGCTGCAATCTCCTCACCCAGTGGCCAGCCCTTGTAGGTGACAACTGGCAAAATATTCAGTTAAGGATACTTTGCACAGTGTCTACTTGATCCACGTGAATTTGACCCACCAAATAGTGGAGAGGGCTCCCAGCTCCTCCCTGAAGCCCCCATGCTTCTCCACTCTGCCATCATTCTCAGGTCTTCAGGTTCTCTTTACCTGCTGCTCAGCTAGGCACAGAGACACATCATATCTGCTACCCAACTGAGGAATGGGGTGCCAATGATACTTGGTGCTTCCCCCATCCCCTGGTTTTGAGGGGGCAGGGAAGGACTTTCTACTACACTGATGGCTCATGGCCCCTGTCATTCCCTTCTTCCCCTTTACATTCTGGTTGCATAGTGAAACTCCTGGGTATGTCTGGACGTAGCAGAGTCCGTTAGACTATTCTTTAATAAACCAATTGCTAGGGGCTGTCTTTAGAATGTGGCCTACTTGATGCCTCCTTATTCTCAATTTTTATCCTTTCATGACCATCTGAGGGCAAACACAAGTCCCAGTGAACATCCTATTACACACGCAATTACTTTGCACTATAAAAAAAGCTTAACAAAAACATGAATGCATTTTTTGCAAAATGTAAACAGGAATACATATTGCAGTAAATTGCTAAGCCTGCTAAAGAGAGACTACAATAAATTTTTAAAACTTATTAAAGAGAAATTAAGGAACATGGAGAGCAGAATAAGAAAGTACAAATGCACCTGATAAGAGCACTAAGAGGAAAAGGTGGGAGGGTAAAGGAGGTAGAGTGGAGGAGAGGAAATATAGGGGGAAAATGGCTAAGAACTTTTCCAGAATTGATTAAAGATAAGACTCTTCAGATTAAGGTATCACAATAAATCCCAAACAAGGTAAATGAAAATATATCCATTCCAGGCATACCTTAATGAAACTATAGTAAACCTGAAACTAAAAAAAAATCTTAAAGCAATCAATCAGAAAGAAAAAAGAGGTTACCTTAAAGGAATAGATATATTTTAACAGCAAACTACTCAATAGCAACAATAGAGGCTAATGAAATACTGTCTTCAATGTGCTGGGAGAAAAATCATCATTAATTTGGAACTTTTTGCCCAAACTATCATTTAAAGTAAAGACAAAAAAATGTATTTTCAAATAAAGAAGAAAATGAAAGAATTTATCCTTCCTAGATCCTCACTAAAGAATTTTTAAGTGATATTTATAAATAAAAATATAGTGGCAAAAATAAAAGATACATGTTCAAAACCATGCTGACAAAATAAATTAAAAGATGTATGTACAAAGCTTTTAGTTGCAACATTATGCGGAATGGGGAAAGACTAGAAATAGCCCAAATCCCATCAGTGGAAAATTTATTGAGTAAGCTATGGTACATCCATGCAATGGAGTACTATGCAGCCATAAAAAGGAATGGGGAATGTTTTAATATACTATATACTAATATACTATGGAGACGCTCTCAAGATATATTGTTAATTGAAAAAAGATGGGAGTAAGTATTTATAATAGCTACCATTTACACCATTTATTATGGCTACCATTTATATAAGTGAAGGGATACAAATATACATGTTTGCTGATATTAAAATGCAAAGAAGGATAAATCATAACTTTTTTTTTTGAGATGGAGTCTTGCTTTGTCACCCAGGCTGGAGTACAATGGTGCTTACCGCAACCTCCATCTCCCAGGTTCAAGAATTCAATTCTCCTGCCTCAGGCTCCCAAGTAGCTGGGATTACAGGCATGCACCACCATGCCTGGCTAATTTTGTATTTTTAGTAGAGACAGTGTTTCTCCATGTTGGTCAGGCTGGTCTCAAACTCTCAACCTCAGGTAATCCACCCACCTCGGCCTCCCAAAGTGCTGGGATTACAGGCATGAGCCACCACACCCAGCCAATCATAACTTTCTTAATGCTTAGCTATATAAGAGGGGAGAGAATTGGGTGGTGGACAAGGATTGAAGCTGAACTCCCTTGAATATAACTTGTTTTGCAAATTTAGCGTTGAAACCATGCAAATATTTTACCTAACTATAAGATAAAATTAAGGAAATAAATTCAAAGTATTTGGCATAATGACTAAGAAAAGTTATTCCAAATAATATGAAAATACAGTAATTTGACTGTATATCCCTTCAGGGATAAAGCCTAAGAACAGAAAAAAGAACTGGAAAAAACTTACGTAGGTTTTAAGAAGCATATTATTGGTAATAATGCTAATATTATTAATATGAGACAGTTGTGTAGTATTATGGGAAAATTTAAATGAATGATTATACCAGCATTGCTGAGAACCAGGATTTTCAGTATTGTTGAAAGGAAATGCAAATGTAGGATCACTAAAGTAAAAAATCTGTAGGGCTGAAAGTTCTGCATTTCAATAGGAAATACTAATATGAACTCATGATGTATTTTATCTTTTAAAGTAGCACATATTTTCTAACTTACGACATTGAAAAGCCCCAAAATAATAGTAACTAACTCAGTAGCAATAAACACCACTAATACCTAAACTATGTTATCTAAAAGTCATTTTCCACCAAAAGGAACCAAGGATCCTTAAGGAGATAGTTAATTTCAGGTCTGGGCCAGTGATGTGGTTTGGCTCTGTCTCCCCACCCAAATCTCATGTTGAATTGCAGTTCCCAATGTTGGGGGAGGGACCTGGTGGGAGGTGATTAGATCATTGGGGCAGATTTCCTCCATGCTGTTCTCATGATAGTGAATGAGTTCTCAGGAAATCTGATGGTTTAAAAGTGTGTGGCACTTCCCCCCTTTGCTCTCTTTCTCCTGCTGTTATGTGAAGAAAAGGCTTGCTTCCCCTTCACCTTCCACCATGATTGTAAGTTTTCTGAGGCCTTCCAGTCACATGTCCTGTTAAGCCTGCGGAACTGTGAGTCAATTAAACCTCTTTTCTTCATAAATTACCCAGTTTCAGGTAGTTCTTTATGGTAGTGTGAAAACAGACTAATGCAGGCAGGAAATGTACAAATGTGACCTTAAAGCAGTTTCAAACCAGACAGCAAGGAAACTATCACAATTTTTCAGGACCATTCTCAAGGGTCTCCTGAGTCAAACTGAAGAGACTCCCACTGGCCCAAACTGGGACAATTTGAGCATGCACACAATAACCACAATAGGTGAAACATATCAAATATATGTACTTATATGATTCATATTCATAATAAAACTTTTTTAAAAACTACACAACTCAATGAATACTTTCAGAAGATGCTAGGAAACCAACTGATTGTTTTGAAAATGGTAGTAGAATGTAACCTGTACCTCAGGGTAACAAAGCAGTTGAGGAAAGGAAGTTTATTTTGATAGACATTCCAGTTAAAAAAAGAAGAAGAAGAAATAACATAATTTAACATAATTATCAGTTTTGTAACTCCTAATGAATTGATAGATCTGGTAAGTGATCATCAATGCCACTAACCAGAAATTATGTGCCTCCCCAGGGAAGAATACACCACCACCCACAAGGTATTCTTGCGAAAAATAAATAAATAAATAAACATTTTTGAAAGGAACTTGAAACAAGCCTCTACAGCAAAATGCTAATTTACAGGAAAATCAGATATTAGAGTATTGGAAATTCTACAAGAGAAATGGCTCCTTTCTTCAGTAAAAGAATAAAAATTGCAGATAAAAAATGGAAGGAGAACCTTTAAGTCAAAAGAGACTTAACAAGATATAAATTTTACCTCAAAAAAATTTCTATAAGAAAGATATTTTAAAGGCAAATCAGCCAACAACAACACATACTTCTTATTTGGATTCAATTCAAGCACTATAAAAATAATACATATGTCATAATTGTATGTCAATCAGAGTAATGTCATCATTGTCTAGATATTTAATGATATCAAGTTTTTCTAAAATTTAGATGTGATCATGGCTTTATAGTTAAGTTCAAAAATTATTTTTTATCCTTTAGATTTAGAGATACATAATAAAATACTACAAGTGAAATAATATGATGATGTTTGCCTCAAAAAAAAATCTGGTTTGAGTGGAGGTATAAATTAAAGTATATATTAATAATAAATGGTGGGCAAAAGGTTTATTCAACTATTCTCTTTACATTTGTAGTTGCTTAACATTTTCATAATAAAAATTTTTTTTAAAATACAAAGAAAATTTAACATAGTCTGATGCCTGAAGTCCAGCCAGTAGACTTGACTTCCTCTTCTCTTCCTATCAAATGAAGACGTGTCTACAACAGTAGCTTTGATAAGCCAATGGGTGAGAAGTAGACATTTTGACTGGAAACTTTCCTTTTTAATAAACCATAAAATTGCATCTAGGGGAAAAATTATCTTAGAGCTATAGCTGGGGGACTGACATTTGTAAGTTCTCTAACCAACAGAAACTGAACACTTCTTCCTCTAGGCATTGTTCTGGAAGGATGAATGGTGCAGAACCATAAGCAGCCAACTCACTTATTCTATTATATCTTTTTCTATTAAATCTAGTACATAAGTTTCTTTCTTTAAGGAAAAAAATCATATTTTAATTACTTTTCTCAAATTGTCACATATTACTGAAAATTTATCAAGGACTTGCAATTGGAAATCACTAGCAGAGCCAAAGAGGAAGTGGATAAGCATTGTGGATAGGAACTAGGGCTTATTCCATCAGACTAGTAGGGTTTCTAATTTCTCTTTCCCATGTACCCACTACATAATAACTACATTATGAGGTTGTTATTTGGGGAGTTAAATGAATTAGTACCTGCAAAGCACTTAGAAAAATGGTGCGTGGCACACATTATGCACACAATATATATTTTTTAAACCATAGAACATTCAGATGACTTGTTCGGATATAAATAATGAAATATTTTTGTATTCTAGGCTAGTGGTTCTCAATGAGAAGAGATTTTGCCTCCCAGGGACACTTGGCAACGTCTGAAGGTATTTTTGTTCGTTTGTTTCAACTGGAGCAGTGCTCCTGCCAGCTAGTGGAAAGAGCCCACGGATGCCAGTAAACATCCTACCACACACAGGTCAGCCTCTCAAAATTATCCAGCCCAAAATATCAATAGAGACAAGGTTGAGAAATCCTGTTCTATGCCCACTCACCTTATGAAAACACATTTAGCAGGAGTAAGCAAATACCTTTCCATATTAAGTTTCTGTTCATTACTCCGATTACTTCTCCATCACTGAAAGTACAAATCAGGCATCTATAATGTCCCCATTTTTCATACACACTAGAAAATATAGTGAATATCTTATCTGTATTAGTATATTTGTTATTTTCAAAAACAGAATAAAAATATGGTTCAAAAGAATATTTAAGAAGATGAGTTCCACAGTCCATCTGGGTTCAATTTAAACACATTGAACCTCAGTCCTCCTATTTACTAACTGTGTAATATTAAACTAGTTAGTTAGCCAAGACTCAGATCTATACTTCTTGAACAGGATGAAATAATAGTTCCTAACTTACAAAATTATTGTGCTAAATGATATAATCCATGTAAATCAATCAATACTGTATCTAGCAAAAAAAAAAGCAAATATATATTGTTATTAACATACAACTTTAAATGCAAGCTAAAGAAAATAAAAACTATATCTCAATACTACTGAATAGTACACTTAGAAATAGTTAAGATGGATTCCTGGACAAGATGGCCCAACAGGAACATCTCTGGTCTGCGGCTCCCAGCGAGATCAAGGCAGAAGGTGAGTGATTTCTGCATTTCCTACTGAGGTACCTGACTCATCTCACTGGGACTGATTAGACAGTGAGTGCAGCCCACAGAGGGCGAGCAGAAGCAGGATGGGCGTTGCCTCACCTGGGAAGCACAAGGGGTCAAGGAACTCCCTCCCCTAGCCAAGAGAAGTCCTGAGAGACTGTGCTGTGAGGGATGGTGCTATCTCACCCAAATACTGTGCTTTTCCCACGATCTTTGCAACCCACAGACTAGGAGATTCCCTCAGGTGCCTACACCACCAGGGTCCTGGGTTTCAAGCACAAAAACGAGCAGCCATTTGGGCAGACACCGAGCTAGCTGCAGGAGTTTTTTTTCATCCCAGTGGCACCTGGAATGCCAGCGAGACAGAACCCTTCACTCTCCTGGAAAGGGGGCTGAAGCCAGGAAGCCAAGTGGTCTAGCTCAGCGGATACCACCCCCAAGAAGCCCATCAAACTAAGGTCCATTGGCTTGAAATTCTCGCTGCCAGCACAGCAGTTTGAAGTCGACCTGGGACGCTTGAGCTTGGTGGGGGGAGGGGTGTCGGCAGTTACTGAGGCTTGAGTAGGTGGTTTTCCCCTCACAGTGTAAACAAAGCCGATAGGAAGTTCGAACTGGGTGGAGCCTACTGCAACTCAGCAAAACCTCTGTAGCCACACTGCCTCTCTAGATTCCTCCTCTCTCGGTGGGGCATCTCTGAAAGAAAGGCAGCAGCCCCAGTCAGGGGCTTATAGGTAAAACTCCAATCTCCCTGAGACAGAGCACCTAGGGGAAGTGGCGGCTGTGGATGCAGCTTCAACAGATTTAAACGTTCCTGCCTGCCAGCTCTGAAGAGAGCAGCGGATCTCCCAGCACAGTGCTTGAGCTCTGCTAAGGTACAGACTGCCTCCTTAAATGGGTCCCTGACCCCCGTGCCTCCTCTGGGAGATATCTCCCAGCAGGGATCGACAGACACTTCATACAGGAGAGCCCTGGCTGGCATCTGGCAGGTGCCCCTCTGAAACAAAGCTTCCAGACAAAGGAGCAGGCAGCAGTCTTTGTTGTTCTGCAGCCTCCACTGGTGATACCCAGGCAAACAGGCTGTGGAGTGGACCTCCAGCAAACTCCAGCAGAACTGAAGCAGGGGGCCTGTCTGTTAGAAAGAAAACTAACAAACAGAAAATAGCATCAACATCAACAAAAAGGACATCCATCCACACATAAACCGCATATGAAGGGCACCAACATCAAAGACCAAAGGTAGATAAATCCATGAACATGAGGGAAAAAAAGGTGCAAAAAAGCTGAAAATTCCAAAAACCAGAATGCCTCCTCTCCTCCAAAGGATCACAATTCCTCGCCAGCAAGGGAACAAAACTGGATGGAGAATGAGTTTCACAAACTGACAGAACTAGGCTTCAGAAGGTGGGTAATAACAAACTCCTCCGAGCTAAAGGAGCATGTTCTAACCCAATGCAAGAAAGCTAAGAACCTTGAAAAAAGGTTAGAGGAATTGCTAACTAGAATAACCAGTTTAGAGAAGAACATAATTGACCTGGTAAAGCTGAAAAACACAGCACGGGAACTTTGCAAAGCATACAGAGGTATCAGTAGTCAAATCAATCAAGTGGAAGAAAGGATATCACAGATTGAAGATCAACTTAATGAAATAAAGCATGAAGACAAGATTAGAGAAAAAAGAATGAAAATTAATGAACAAAGCCTCCAAGAAATATGGGATTATGTGAAAAAACCAAACCTACTTATGATTGATTGTTGTACCTGAAAGTGATGGGGAGAATGGAACCAAGTTGGAAAACACTCTTCAGGATATTATCCAGGAGAAGTATGCCAACCTAGCAAGACAGGCCAACATTCAAATTCCGGAAATACAGAGAACACCACAAAGATGCTCCCCGAGAAGAGCAACCCCAAGACACATAATTGTCAGATTCACCAAGGTTGAAATGGAGGAAAAAAATGTTAAGGGCAGCCAGACAGAAAGGTTGGGTTACCCACAAAGGGAAGCCCATCACACTAACAGTGGATCTCTCTGCAGAAACCATACAAGCCAGAAGAGAGTGGGGCCAATATTCAACATTCTTAAAAGAAAAGAAGATTCAACTTAGAATTTTCCACACAGTGGGAGACTTTAACACCCCACTGTCAATATTAGACAGATCAATGAGATAGAAGGTTAACAAGGATATCCAGGACCTGAACTCAGCTCTGCAACAAGCAGACCTAACAGACATCTACAGAGCTCTCCACCCCAAATCAATAGAATATACATTCTTCTCAGCACCACATCGCACTTATTCTAAAATTGACCACATAATTGGAAGTAAAACACTACTCAGCAAATGCAATAGAATGGAAATCATAACAAATATTCTCTCAGACCACAGTGCAATCAAATTTCAACTCAGGATAAAGAAACTCACTCAAAATCGCACAACTATATGGAAACTGAACAATCTGCTCCCAAATGACTACTAGGTAAATAACGAAATTAAGGCAGAAATAAATAAGTTCTTTGAAACCAACAAGAACAAAGATACAACATACCAGAATCTCTGGGACACAGCTAAAGCAGCGTTTCGAGGGAAATTTATAGCACTAAATGCCCACAGGAGAAAGCAGGAAAGATCTAAAATCAACACCCTAACATCACAATTAAAAGAACTAGAGAAGTAAGAGCAAACAAATTCAAAAGCTAGCAGAAGACAAGAAATAACTAAGATCAGAGCAGAACTGAAGGAGATAGAGACATGAAAAACCCTTCAAAAAATCAATGAATCCATGAGCTGGTTTTTCAAAAAGATTAGCAAAATAGATAGACCACTAGCAAGACTAATAAAGAAGAAAAGAGGGAAGAATCAAATAGACTCAATAAAAAAATGATAAAGGGGAGATCACCACCAATCCCACAGAAATACAAACTACCATCAGAGAATACTATAAACACATCTACAAAAATAAACTAGAAAATCTAGAAGAAATGGATAAATTCCTGGACACCCACACCCTACCAAGAATAAACCAGGAAGAGGTCAAATCCCTGAATGGACCAATAACAAGTTCTGAAATTGAGGCAGTAATTAATAGCCTGCCAACCAAAAAAAGCCCAGGACCAGACAGATTCACAGCCAAATTCTACCAGAGGTACAAAGAGGAGCTGGTACCATTCCTTCTGAAACTGTTCCAAATAACAGAAAAAGAGGGACTCCTCCCTAACTCATGTTATGAGGCCAACATCATCCTGATACCAAAACTGGCAGACACAACAAAAAACAAAATTTCAGACCAATATCCCTGATGAACATCAATGTGAAAATCCTCAATAAAATACTGGCAAACCAAATCCAGCAGCACATCAAAAAGCTTATCCACCACAATCAAGTCGGCTTCATCCCTGGGATGCAAGGCTGGTTCAGCATACACAAATCAATAAATGTAATCCATCACATAAACAGAACCAATGACAAAAACCACATGATTATCTCAATAGATGCAGAAAAGGCCTTCGACAAAATTCAACAATGCTTCATGCTAAAAACTCTCAATAAACTAGGTATTGAAGCAATGTATCTAAAAATAATGAATGGTATTTTGACAAACCAACAGCCAATATCATACTGAATGGGCAAAAGCTGCAAGCATTGCTTTGAAAATCAGCACAAGACAAGGATGCCCATTCTCACTACTCCTATTAAACATAATATTGGAAGTTCTGGCCGGGCAATAAGGCAAGAGAAAGAAATAAAGTGTACGCAAATAGGAAGAGAAGAAGTCAAGTTGTCTCTGTTTGCAGATGACATGATTGTATATTTAGAAAACCCCATCATCTGAGTCCAAAATCTCCTTAAGCTGATACTCAACTTTAGCAAAGTCTCAGGATACAAAATCAATGTGCAAAAATCACAAGCATTCCTATACACCAATAATAGACAAACAGCCAAATCCTGAGTGAACTTTCATTTGTAATTGCTAAAAAGAGAATAAAATACCTAGGAATACAACTTACAAGGGACGTGAAGGACCTCTTCAAGAACTACAAACCACTGTTCAAGGAAATAAGAGAGGACACAAACAAGTGGAAAAACATTCTGTGCTCATAGATAGGAAGAATCAATATCATGAAAATGTCCATATTGCCCAAAGTAATTTATAGATCCAATGCTATCCCCATCAAGCTACCATTGACTTTCTTCACAGAATTAGAAAAATCTACTTTAAATTTCATATGGAACCAAAAAGGAACCTGTATAGCCAAGAAAAATCCTAAGTAAAAAGAAAAAAGCTAGAGGCATGACTTCAAACTATACTACAAGGCTACAGTAACCAAAATAGCATAGTACTGGGACCAAAACAGATACATAGACCAGTGGAGCAGAACAGAGGCCTCAGAAATAATGCCACACATCTCCAACCATCTGATCTTTGACAAACCTGATGAAAACAAGCAATGGGGAAAGGATTCCCTATTTAATAAATGGTGTTGGGAAAACTGGCTAGCCATACGCAGAAAGCTGAAACCGGACCTCTTCCTTACACCTTATACAAAAATTAACTCAAGATGGGTTAAAGACTTAAACGTAAGACCTAAAACCATAAAAACCCTAGAAGAAAACCTAGGCAATAGCTTTCAGGACATAGGCATGGGCAAGAACTTCATGACTGAAACATCAAAAGCAATTGCAACAAAAGCCAAAGTTGATAAATGGGATGTAATTAAACTAAAGAGCTTCTTCACCGCAAAAGAAACTATCCTCAGAGTGAACAAGCATCCTACAAAATGGGAGAAAAATTTTGCAATCTATCCACCTGACAAAGGGCTAATATCCAGAATCTACAAGGAACATAAACAAATTTACAAGAAAAAAAAACCATCAAAAAGTGGGCAAAGAATATGAACAGACACTTCTCAAAAGAAGACATTTATGCGGCCAAGAAACATATGAAAAAAAGTTCATCATCACTGGTCATTAGAGAAATGCAAATCAAAACCACAATGAGATATCTCACACCAGTTAGAATGGTGATCATTAAAAAGTCAGGAAACAACAGATGCTGGAGAGGACGTGGAGAAATAGGAAAGCTTTTACACTGTTGGTGGGAGTGTAAATTAGTTCAATCATTGTGGAAGACAGTGTGGCAATTCCTCATCTATCTAGAACCAGAAATACCATTTGACCCTGCAATCCCATTAGTGGGTATATACACAAAGGATTATAAATCATTCCACTATAAAGACACATGCACGTGTATCTTTATTGCAGCACTATTCACAATAGCAAAGACTTGGAACCAACCCAAATGCCCATCAATGATAGAATGGATTTTAAAAATGTGGTACATATATACCATGGAATACTATGCAGCCATAAAAAAGAATGAGTTCATGTCCTTTGCAGGGACATGGATGAAGCTGGAAACCATCATTCTCAGTAAACTAACACGGGAATAGAAAACCAAACACCACATGTTCTCACTCATAAGTGGGAATTGAACAATGAGAACACATGGACACAGGGAGGGGAACATCACACAGGGAGGCCTGTTGAGGGGTGGGGGGCTACGGGAAGGATAGCATTAGGAGAAATACCTAATGTAGATGATGGGTTGATGGGTGCAGCAAATCACCATGGCACGTGGATACCTGTGTAACAAACCTGCACGTTTTGCACATGTATCCCAGAACTTAAATAATAATAATAATAATAAAGATAGCTGGCCCAGAAAAATCCAACTATTTCAATGGTGAGCAACAAAAAAGGGAATTGATACAGCATTAAAAGACAGATATTGGAAGAAAAAATGCAGAAAAGAGAACAAAACTTAGCAACATATAAAGAAAAGAATCCTCATAATAAAAAATGTTCCCCAAAACAGAGGAAATTTGTAAATATTTCAGTTATCTATTGCTGTCTAACAAATTATCTAAAGCTTGATGGGTTAAAACAACAACTACTTATATCTTATATTTTTATGGGTCAGGAATTCAGACAGGACTCAGCTGGGCGATTCTTTCACTGCACATCTTTTCAACTGGGGTCACTTGGTAGTTTTCAGCTGGTGGTTTGGTTGGTCTGGAGATCTAAGTAGGCTTCACTCACATGCCTGGCACCTTGTCAGTAATGTCTGGAAGCCTGGGCTCATCTGAGCTGCTTTTTCACTTTCTATAGTCTCAAAGCCTCCTCACATAGTCTCTCCACCATGGTGGTCTCAGGATAGTCAGCCTTCTTACATAGGAGTTCAACGTTCCAAGAGAAAGACAATAGAAGCTCACAGTTTCTTAAGGCCTGGGTACTGAAGCCAGCATAGCTAGTCTCTCTGCTATACTCTGTTTAGCAAAGCGGTCACAGATGTCACCCAGATTCAAGGCAAGAGGACATAGATCCCACCTCATTGAGAGGAGAGTCACAGAATTTGCAGCTATCTTTAATCCACCGCTGTAATCAGGATTTTCACCATGAACTATAAATAGCCTTTATGAAGGAAGGAATGCTACAGAAAGAAATGTAAGAATCAGGGAGAAGATGGTAAGACAACAAGAGGATAGGAAAGGTAAGCTGGTACAAGCCCACTCACCCCCCAAAAAAAGTAGAAGTCAAAAATAAAACCATCATGGATCCCAAGGGTTAGATTCTTCAAAAAACACTGTAAAGCAATGTTTCTCGTACCTAAAGTGTATGTGACTCAGCTGGGGGTTTTGTTAAAACACAGATTCGAATTCAGTAGGTCTGGGATAGGGCCTGAGAGTCTACATTTCTAACAAGCTCCCAGCTGGCGTTTATCAGTGGATGACACTTTGAAGTAGAAAGGGCTTGTGGGATATAGAAGAAAGGAATAAGAAACCACATTACTTAAAAATAAAGGAAGAGTTTTTAAAATTACAGATAAAATGATAGAAGCAGATGAGCAAAACAAATTCAACTTACAAATAAAAAAACCAAGAAAACACTAAAACAAATATGGGAATTAGAGTCACTAAATTGGGACCCTAATACCTAATTGGGACCCTAATTTTATGGGACACCTGTGTCCCAATAAAGTAGAAAAGATACCAAAAAAAAACTGAAAAATGGGAAGGAACAGTGAAGGGGAAGTGTGAGGTATTATAATAAATAATAGTAATAAATATCTTGATTGCTGAATCTGTAATGACTGGAAGTCAAAGATATTGTTTAGAGCTGGTAGATCAGTAACAGAAACATAAGCATATGTGGTAATACAAAGGTAAACACTAAGATACTAAACACAACACAGAGGGGAAGGAAGAGGAAAAAGCAAATTTTATCTTTCCTATATCAAGAAATGGTGGAGCTTATCAATAGTTGCACTGAAATGCCTAGGTGTGCTGAGACAGTGATATCCTTAGGCCCTAGTGCCACTGGAGAGTTTGAGGTTGCAGAAGAAACCCCACCCTCACCCAGGCCAGCCACCTTCAGATGTCTCATCCATTAACCAAAATGTGTCATGCAAATACCATCTTTTAGATATGCCATGATGTGAACCAGGCTGAGAAGCACTTAATTTTGGAACTAAGGATATTATAAATAGTCATAATTATGAAGATAATCATTAGAATAAAACTACAACTTTTTATATACTAGAAGAACTCAAAGCATGAGACACACACACCCACTCACATGTGTATAAGGAGAGAGAGCAAAGCAAATAAAAGATCCAGTGAACAATTTAAACTATCTATATAAATAATATAATAAAATGACAAAAGTAACACTAAAAACATCTATCTGACCAATTAATGTAAATAAACTTTAGTCATTTATTTTTAAAAACATCTTTAGATTAGATCACAAAACAAAAACTAACTCCAAGCTTTATATAGGAAGCACTCCTAAAACAAAGCAATTCCAGCAGGTTGAAAACAAAAGAATGGGTAAATGTGTACTAGGCAAATGTAAACAAAAAAAGAACATTAGACTTGATGTTAATATCAAGCAAGACAGAATTCAGACTACAAAGCACTAAACATGTCCAAAAAAAGGCATTTTATAATGCCAAAGAATGCAATTCACAATGCAAATTAAACATTTATTTAATATATAGGCAGTAGTAGTCATAAATATTCAGAAATATACTAGTAGTTGTAGATTTTGATTCAGCTATCTGAGTTCATGACATATTATGGAGATAGAAAAGAAAAAATCAAAGACTTAATTAACAAGATAGATATAGTTAATCTGTATTGAACGCTGCACCTTGAAAGTATACTACACTTATTTTCAAGTGTCCATGGAACATACTTATATATATGAATATGCATTAAGCCAAAAGAAAACTTTAAGAATCTCCAGAAAGTAGGAAAAGTATAGAAAAATCTTCTGACCACTATGTAATAAACTAGAAATTCAATGACAAAAGTGGAAAACAAAAAGACATTTCTATCTAAAAATTTTTAAACTCTGCGTTAATCAACTCTTGGGTTAAAAAAGAAGTACAAACCCAAACCAGAGAATTTTTGTAAAACAATGATGATAAAAACACTGTATTTCAGAACCTATGATAAACAGGTAAATTGGGCCCAGAGGAAAATTGATAGCCTTTAATACATTAATTAAAAAGATGAAAAATAAATGGATTTAGAGTCTAACTCAAACTGTTAGAAAGAAAAGGTAATAACAAAATAAACCAAAAAGAGAGAAGTAAGCAGTGAAATGAAGAAATTAATGAGTTTGAAAACAATAAAAAGAAAGTAATACTAATGAATACAAAAGCTGACTTTAAAATAAAAATATCTCTGTTTTGGTACTATTACCATGCTGTTTTGGTTACTGTAGCCTTGTAGTATAGTTTGAAGTCAGGTAGCATGATGCCTCCAGCTTTGTTCTTTTGGCTTAGGATTGACTTGGTGATGCGGGCTCTTTTTTGGTTCTATATAAACTTTAAAGTAGTTTTTTCCAATTCTGTGAAGAAAGTCATTGGTAGCTTGATGGGGATGGCATTGAATCTATAAATTACCTTGGCCAGTATGGCCATTTTCACGATATTGATTCTTCCTACCCATGAGCATGGAATGTTCTTCCATTTGTTTGTATCCTCTTTTATTTCATTGAGCAGTGGTTTGTAGTTCTCCTTGAAGAGGTCCTTCACGTCCCTTGTAAGCTGGATTCCTAAGTATTTTATTCTCTTTGAAGCAATTGTGAATGGGAGTTCACTCATGATTTGGCTCTCTGTTTGTCTGTTATTGGTGTATAAGAATGCTTGTGATTTTTCTACACCGATTTTGTATACTGAGACTTTGCTGAAGTTGCTTATCAGCTTAAGGAGATTTTGGGCTGAGACAATGGGGTTTTCTAGATATACAATCATGTCGTCTGCAAACAGGGACAATTTGACTTCCTCTTTTCCTAATTGAATACCCTTTATTTCCTTCTCCTGCCTAATTGCCCTGGCCAGCACTTCCAACACTATGTTGAATAGGAGTGGTGAGAGAGGACATCCCTGTCTTGTGCCAGTTTTCAAAGGGAATGCTTCCAGTTTTTGCCCATTCAGTATGATATTGGCTGTGGGTTTGTCATAGATAGCTCTTATGATTTTGAGATACGTCCCATCAATACCTAATTTATTGAGAGTTTTTAGCATGAAGGGTTTAGATCAGTGGAACAGAACAGAGCCCTCAGAAATAATGCCACATATCTACAACTATATGATCTTTGACAAACCTGAGAAAAACAAGCAATGGGGAAAGGATTCCCTATTTAATAAATGGTGCTGGGAAAACTGGCTAGCCATATGTAGAAAGCTGAAACTGGATCCCTTCCTTACACCTTATACAAAAATTAATTCAAGATGGATTAAAGACTTAAACGTTAGACCTCAAACCATAAAAACCCTAGAAGAAAACCTAGGCATTACCATTCAGGACATAGGCATGGGCAAGGACTTCATGTCTAAAACACCAAAAGCAATGGCAACAAAAGCCAAAATTGACAAATGGGATCTCATTAAACTGAAGAGCTTCTGCACAGCAAAAGAAACTACCATCAGAGTGAACAGGCAACCTACAAAATGGGAGAAAATTTTCACAACCTACTCATCTGACAAAGGGCTAATATCCAGAATCTACAATGAACTCAAACAAATTTACAAGAAAAAAACAACCCCATCAAAAAGTGGGCAAAGGATATGAACAGACACTTCTCATAAAAGAAGACATTTATGCAGCCAAAAGACACATGAAAAAATGCTCATCATCACTGGCCATCAGAGAAATGCAAATCAAAACCACAATGAGATACCATCTCACACCAGTTAGAATGGCAATCATTAAAAAGTCAGGAAACAACAGGTGCTGGAGAGGATGTGGAGAAATAGGAACACTTTTACACTGTTGGTGGGACTGTAAACTAGTTCAACCATTGTGGAAGTCAGTGTGGTGATTCCTCAGGGATCTAGAACTAGAAATACCATTTGACCCAGCCATCCCATTACTGGGTATATACCCAAAGGACTGTAAATCATGCTGCTATAAGGACACATGCACACGTATGTTTATTGCGGCACTATTCACAATAGCAAAGACTTGGAACCAACCCAAATGTCCAACAATGATAGACTGGATTAAGAAAATGTGGCACATATACACCATGGAATACTATGCAGCCATAAAAAATGTTGAGTTAATGTCCTTTGTAGGGACATGGATGAAATTGGAAATCATCATTCTCAGTAAACTATCACAAGGACAAAAAACCAAACACTGCGTGTTCTCACTCATAGGTGGGAATTGAACAATGAGAACACATGGACACAGGAAGGGAAACATCACACTCTGGGGACTGTTGTGGAGTGGGGGGAGTGGGGAGGGATAGCATTAGGAGATATACCTAATGCTAAAGGACAAGTTAATGGGTGCAGCACACCAGCATGGCACATGTATACATATGTAACTAACCTGCACATTGTGCACATGTACCCTAAAACTTAAAGTATAATAATAAATAAATAAATAAAATAAAATAAAATAAAAATATCTCTAAGTTAAGTAAATTGCTAGCTGACCTAATTAAGATAAAAAGTACAATTGTGGAAATGTTTAAAATAACAAAATGAAAACAAATAGGAAAATAAGGGAAATTAAAAGAATCTTAAAGAATAGTCAACTCTGAAAATCAGTTAGAAAACCTGGCTGGATTAAATAGCTAACTTTTAGGAAAATATAATTTACTAAAATGTGCCCAATAAGAGATAGAAAATCTAAACTAACTGACCTCTGGAGAAGAAAAAGAAAAGTTGTCAAAGAGCTATGTTCCCACACCCCATCCCCACTCCAACACACACAGGAAAACAGCAAGCCCAGGAGCTTCAAGGGAATTCAGTCAAATTTTAAAGAAGTCCATACCAATACCAATCTAGGTTATTTTAAGTGATAGGAAAAGTTCCAAATTCTTTTTATAATGTGAGTATAACATTGATGTCAAACCTGTGAATGATTTCCCACACATAAAATAAATAGTATTGCAATCTCACAAGGTTGTAAACATCTTCCATGTAATTTTATCAAATGGGATATTCAAAGAAGAATGATTTAATACCAACTGAGTTTTATTCAAGAAATGCAAGGATAGTTCAACATTACGAATCCATTAATATAAGTCATTATATTACTAGAGAGGTAATAGAATTATAATTCATTATATTAATAGTTCTATGGAGAAAAATCACATAACCCTCATATTTGTCAAAATTTAGGAACTATTTTTATGAAAAATCTCAATAAAATTGAAATATATTAATAATATCATTGTTAATTTCTTAACACAATACAATATAGCCATTTAATCTTAACAGCAAAACAGCATGCTTACAAAAGAAAAACACTAAAACATTAGTTTGCAATCTTGGCTGCACAGGGAATCACTTGGAAAGCTTTAAACAATACCAATACTTGAGTCCTGCTTCCAGAGGTTTTGATTAGTCAGTCCAGGGTGAGGCCTAAACATTGGCATTTTTAAAAACTCCCAAGTTATTCCAATGTGCAGCCAAGGTTGAGAACCACTGCACTAAAGTTATTTCCTTTATAATCAGAAACAAAGTCAGGGATACCTTCTGTTAACATCATTATTTAATATAATAGTGGAGGTAAAATTGTACAATTAATGTTGTATTGGAGGTCAATGCAATTGTATAGGAGATAATTATAAAATTTGGAAAGGAGAAGTTAAACATAAACATATCACTATTTCAGATTATACATTTGGGGAGGTAAAAAAATTTCAAGAATCTCATCTTGAATTAAAATACTACTGCAGGCAACAAGAAACTTCTTTGAGATAGTTGAGTACAAATAATACATGGCAATAAATAGCTTCCACAAAACCACAACAGATATAAGATATAATGAAAGGCAATGACCTATTTATATTAGCAACAAAAATGTAAGTATCTAGCAAAAAACAAATAGAAATATGCAAGTTCTATAGGGAGAAAACTTGAAAACACTACGAAGGATACAAAGGAAGACTTGAATAAATTGAAAGATATATCATTACTGGACAGAAATGCTCGGCATCATAAAAACATTAATTCTGTAATTTGATTTACAAATTTAATGTCATGTCAATAAATAGGCCAATATTTTTAAACTAGGTCAATTTATTCAAAAATTCATATGGAAAAGAAATAAAGATTAGCCAGGATAAATCAGAAGAAAACAGTAAAAGTTATACTGACCTTAACAAATATTAAAACGTATAATAAGGCCTCAATAATTAAAACTATGGTGCATGCATAAACAGACTAATCAATGGAACTGAGGAGAGACCACAGAAATAGACCGAAGTATACACAAAAATTTAGTACCTGGCAAGGGTGGCATCTCAATGGGAATAAGATGGACTATTTATTTATTCATTCATTCATTCATTCATTCATTCATTCATTTTAGAGACAGGGTCATACTCCATCACTCAGGCTGCAGTATGGTGGCATGATCATAGCTCACTGCAGCCTCCTGGACTCAAGTGATCCTCCCACCTCAGCCTCCCAAGCAGCTTGGATTACAGGCATGAGCCACTGCACCTGGCAAGATGGGCTATTCAACAGAAGATATTTGGCAAACTGGGAGGTCACCTGGAGAAAAATTTGTTTATCTATATCTCACACTGTATATCAGGATAAATTCCAAATGTATAAATGATTTAAATAATAAAAACAAAAGGGCACTAGAATAAAATACAGGGGAATTCTTTCATTATCTTGGAATGAGGATAACTTCCTAAGACTCAAAATCAAGAAGCCATTTTAAAAGTGAGAAAAATTGACTCCATAAAAATAAAAAGAGACTTCAGATAAAAAATATATAAAGCCAAAAGACAATGGAAAATCAGAAAAATATGTTACAAAAATATTTGTGATACATAAAGAAGCTAAACTACTAATACATAAAGTATTCCTGGAAATCAGTAAGAAAAAGATTATCAACATAGAAATAGGCAAAAGATAAGAACAGACCAGTCTCCCAAACAGGAATTCAATTGACTCTTAACTATGTAAAAAACGCTTGATCCTACACACAATAATAATAATACAAATGAAAACTACATTCAGACATCCTGTTTCATTTATTAGATTGGCAAAATCCAAAAGATAATAACACATTTTATTGGAAAAGCTATGGGGAAAATAGGCAGTCTCACAGACAATTGGTGAAAATATACATTGGAATACCTATGGAAGGCATTTTGGCAATATTCATCAAACTTACAAATGCATACAACTTTTGACCTAGCAATTCCAAATCTAGAGATCTACCTTGTGGATATGCTTGTACACAAACATAAAGTGTACTAGGCTGTTCTATGCAACATGTTTTGTAACAGCAAAAGAAAGATTGTGTACTGCATAGTGCCCATCAATAGGGAATTGGTTAAATAAATATGGCATTCAATGGAATGCTGTGTAGTTCTCAAAAATAAAGAGGAGGCATTCTATAAAATGCTGAGGTAGTTGAAGAAGAGTTCTAGTATATCTATTTTAAATGAAAAAATCTAGGGTAGAACAGCATATATGACATGCAACCTCTTATTTTTAAAAAGAGAAGTGAGAATATATATTATTTTGTTTAATTATTTACAAAATAAATTCTAGAAGAAAATACAAAAAAAAACTAAGAATAGTTACATGTTTGGGGTGATGATAAAGACCTGAGTGTATGGGAGATAATGAAAGGGAGATATGTGTGTGTGTGTGTGTGTGTGTGTGTGTGTGTTGTGTTGCATATACACACACATATAAACATATATATGTATAAGGTAAATGTATTATCAATTCAAATTATATTTTTAAGAGAATAGACTGAGGGTAGTGAGGCACAGAGAAGAAAGTTTTGCCTGAAGATGAAAAAATACATGGTTGCTTTATACTCTGGATATTTAAAAGAAAGCCTTCCTATGGACCACAGTGAATAGCTCTCTCCCTTAAGATGTTAGGTTCTTGGTGTTTAAATGATAACTAAGTTGCAGTAATTAATAAATGTGCTTCCCCATAAGAGTAAAAATATTATGATCTGTTATTTTTTTCCTCCAGCTCATTGTTTACCCTATGAGAAAACACACAATAAAATAGTATACAGCAAATTTTTGCAATTCTAACCATGTATAGAGCTATGTATTTGTTGTCAAAAACATACTGAAAGATAATTAAGAATTTATGTCTTGAATTCTGACATAGAGGAAAGAACACTTTATAGGAGGATATTAAGATAGGTGTGAAGATTCTAAAGGTAAATGTAGGCTAATTCTGAAAGCTTAAATATTCCTATTTCTGTAAAATTTTACTTTTGTATCTAATATACTTTCTTTTCTTAGATGGAAGTTTCTCTTTTGGGGGTTATTTTGAACCAACTGTGAAAAGAAAGAAGGACTAGATAAGAAAGTCTTAATATTTCTATTCCTGTGAAATAATTTGAAAAGAAATGAATAAATACACATATGTTCTTATGTGTGGAGCTGGGATGCAGGAGTATAGTTCATTATTATAGAAAATATGTCAGTATGTGAAGGAAAGACATTGCCTGGAGCTAAACTGTCAGCAGTGATCTACAGCTGGCCTTACAGGACAGACAAGAAGAGGTGGAAAGCAAACCCACAGGACCAGGCTGCTGCCATGAGGGGGCATCGTTAGTCTGGGACAGCTTGGTTGCTGCCTTTAGTGAGGGGAAACATTAGAGTAGCTTCTGAGAGCAAGAAAGAAAAGCAGGGAGAGTGTTAGGCATTATTGTACTCAAAGTCAAGGTCCTATCTTCAAAGGGTATCTCCATTGGCACTAATAAAATGAAATCACTTAAAAGCATATATTTATTTAATAACAAAACTTAATGTGTGAATAAATATGTATTTTACATAAAAGAGAAAATCTCACCAGTCAAAACAAATCACTGCTAAATTTTAATTGCATTGCCTCATACTGTGCTGACAGGAAAAGGCAGAAGGCAGTACATTGCTGTCAAATTATGCCAGAAACTGCCTGATTTCTGTCATAAAAGACAGATTATTTTTTTAATGTGCAATTCAATTATTCAAAGTTCAACATGCCTACTATAGTACTCAATAAATGTTGGTTGACAATCATGATTTTCTGTGTTTCAGGTTTGGAATTGGGACTATTTTTAAATAAACCTTTTAAAGCATAGGAGCTTGTGTTTCATTGAGACCTTTTGCTTCCTTATTTCATATTTAATGTAATCATTGTCCCTTGATTTTAAGCTGTGGTTATCTTCTGGGTTTCTTCAAGATCCATTAACAGTTTTGGAATATTGCTCTTTTATTTATTTACCTGAATCAGTATGTCTTATATATATCCTCAATTTAAAAGGTTGACAAAGTCTCCAAAGATAGATCACAGCTCATTTAACCAAGATTTTAAGTGAAATCAAAGGTGGTTTTAGCAGCACCCAATAATCACAGATATACATTTATCCTACAATATGTTAATGGGCAACTGATTAAGCTGCAGATATCCTAGAAGTCCTATTATTTATATATGAATCTGCATGAGTTACAACTTCAGCTATTCCTCTCTTTCAGCATAATGTTTCTCTATGCGTGGTTCTTACAGAAGTGAAGCACACTTGGCCATTTCATACTATATGTATCTTCTAAATGTATCCCTTGTCACTCTACAATTAGGTTGCAGTAAAATTGGTGTTACATTTGCAGTATCTAAATGATG
Organism: Pan paniscus; assembly: GCF_029289425.2. NCBI lineage: Eukaryota > Metazoa > Chordata > Mammalia > Primates > Hominidae > Pan > Pan paniscus. Next base: position 135,220,089 of record NC_085926.1, on the reverse strand, counting down.
CCACATACTTTAACTAAACTAGAGGTATAAATTACTCTGAACCAGCTGAAAACAGAGTCTGGCAGAAGGGAAGGATAGGATTCTCTTTGAAATTCTTCACTTGCTATTTCTGATCTTTCCCATGTCAACATTTTAAAGGTACTTTCTCTGATTGCACAAAGTTAAGTAGCTCCACCAAGATGGAGCTGATGATCTGAGGCAGTTTGCAGTAATATAGAGAAACTTTTGAAATATACTCAAAAGGATCAAATTTAAGCATTAATCACATAACTATATATTAAATATATATAATTTTACATGGTAAATACCTACTGTGTGATGTCCACAGTTTGGGGGGATTTCTAAACATTATCTCAAATCCTTGTGATACTGAGATTTGGAAAACTGATAGACAGGGAAACTGAGACTTAGAGAGTTAGATAATTTCCCCCAGTGTCACTGTTATAAGGAGTGGCAAAGATTGAAATCCAGACATTTTTCATTCTAAAGCCTGAAGTATTGGCACTCAAACCATGTTGTATGAACATGGAAGATTACACTATTGACTTCAGAATTTGGGAAGATGCTTTCATTTCTTTGAAACAGCTTTTATGTTTCACCTCCCATCACCTGTCTCAGAACCACCATCAGCCTAATCTCATTCCCCTTTATCTCACTTATAGGTGGTGGCACTGTGAGAAAGCAAGGAGCTTAAGACTCCAGTATATCTGCATTAATATAGTCTCTATTACTTTGAAGAAGGTAGTTACCTCCTCAGAGCTTCATTTGCAAAGTACAGATAAAAGCAAAGTGATCAGGGTTATTAAATGAAATCACATTTGTGGATTGTAGTCCATCTTCCATAATGGTTTCCCGCTTTCCTTCCTTTCTACAACAGTTGCCTTGATGGCATTTGGGGCACTAGGTTATCTTCTGCCCCTAGTCTCTATTCAACCTGCATCATCACGAAATTACGTTCTGTAATGAAAAGAACCCTTGACCAGCAGTTGTAAATTGTAGTAATACCTAATTTACTGAGTTTTGTGACATGCTACATCACTTCTCTGACCGTTTACCAGATACAGACACTCCTCTGTAGCAAATAAATTCATAAATTTGTTTCTTGGATATCTTCCAGTAGGAGACCAATTTACATGTGACTCTCAAAATAATCACCACACATTCTCAAGGGTTCCTCAGAGCCACTTTTAGCAATTAAGAAACCAGGGCACCATGGATGAGGTCAGGGGTGGAAACTGGGGAGTGGAGTCACAAGAGGAAGCTTCCTCTGCTATTCAGGACTGTCTAGGTTGCAAGGGGGCAGAACAATCCAAACCAACTGTAAAACATGAACTAACAAAAGGGGGATTTATTATCTCATTAATTAAAGATGCATGTGTGGCTGGATAGGAGCTCAAAGGATATCTTTATGACCTTGTTTCTCCCTTTCAGGTCAGCTCTCTGTTGGCACAGATCTCAGAATGGTTCTTCCCCACTGGTGCAAAGTAGCCACAGCAGTTCTACTCATGCCTTTTCAATTCAATGGAGGCAGAACACTTGTCTCTGCCCTAGCATTCTCATAATTCATATATTATAACATGCTATGTACTACAAGGAGATTAAGCTTCTGATTAGGTCCACCCTTGAGCCAATTGCTGTGGTCAGGAAGATGGGATGCCCCCAATGGTTTAGGCCTAGATCATAGGCTTGACACCTCTACCAATCATTGAGTCCAGGGCAACATGATGTGCTGATTAACTTGGGCCTGGATCACTTATTCTGTCCTAGAGACAAGGATCAAGCCCTATTTACACCTAGGAGTGAGGGATCTCACCAAAAATTAAGAGATATTAGATACTGCCCACAATGTTGTGCATCACTTGAAGGTTAGAAATGACTCTGTGGTACCTGGTCAATCCCTTCATTAAGAACAGTCATTCCTTGACTCCAGAACTGTGGGAAAATGAATTTGTTATTACTTTTTTTTTAAAAAAAAAGGACAAATTTCTTCCTATAACACCATTCTTGCCCTCTAACTTCCACATCCAGAGAAGGCAGCCTGTCAACTTAAATCTGTGTCCAGCTGGTGTCCATATGGAGTTCACACGGAGAAAAGTATACGAGATGTAGCTTCCTAAGTCAGCTTAGGTATTCCTGTTTCCAAAGCCTAGGAGAGTTTTCTGCACAGCCATTTGCAGGGAAACTGTATCAGGCAGACCTGTGTGGCCCAGACACCAAAAGACATCAGACAAGAAAGAGAAAAGCCCTTTCTCCCCAACTATTTCAGGTTGTCAGAGCCTCAGGGTGGTGAAAATGAGCCAGCACTAATGGCTTTGCTAATCAGAAACAGTGACCAAGATAAAATCTTAATTTTCTATTCCCTAGACCTTGCAGTGTTGTATCATATATTCATGAACTAACAATTTTATAAAATCATAGAACAATGGGAAGCTAGGACTAAAAATGACCCCTCCTTTACCTGGTGAAAAAGTGGAGACCCAGAGAGGAATAAATTATCACCTGGGATCACACACCAAATTGAATGACATATTCAAAAAAAATTAAATCTAAATTCTATATTTCAAATCTCCTGGGATAAGAAAACTATATTTATTTGTATATTTGCATGATGGTTTCATAGTCATAATTATATACAATTATAATTTATTATAATTTTAGTGTAATAATATGCCATTCCAGAAATACTTTAGCTAATTTATCAACTTGGGGTTTCCTGGATCGTGCAAGAAGTATAAATTTGAAACCCAAACGCATCCTAAAACTTAGTGGCTTAAAACAACAATTACTTGTTTTTGCTACCTAGAGCATAAGTCAAAATTAACAAGTTTCCCTTTGATGTGGGTTGTCTCCCTTTGATGTGGAAAGATTTCTTTTTTTCTAGTTTTCTTTTTGACCAAGCAGGTGGCATTTGGAGGATCCTACCTCTTTGCAAGCTTCTCAGCTGCCACTTTCCACCCTGCATGGACCTAAAAAGTTGCTCCCACATAGTTCCCATCTCCTTCTCTGTTTTCTATTTTCTTTTTAATTTTTGGCCTATGCAATTCTTTTACCTTATTTTAATCTCAAGTGTGCATTTGAAAGGCTTTTTATTATATTTAATTGAAAAAGTTTAGGTATTTTGTGTTGGAAGGATTTATCACAATTTCAAGTCTGCCCATAGGCAATATTTATTTTCACTCTCTTTATTTTAATAAAGTACAGTAATTAATACCAGAATCTACTGGGCATATTTTGTAATTTAGTGAGTCTTTCCTTTGTAAGGAAAAGTGGATATAGAAGAGTCATGATTGAATTATGTTCATCTGTATTTGGAAAAGCTTAGGAGGCTGAGTAGGAAGAAACCTTGAGGAATTTTGAGGAACCCTTGAGAATGTATGTTGGTTATTTTGAGAGTCACATGTTGGTCTCCTACTGGAAGAGTATCCAAGAAACAAAAGTCCACAGGTCTTATTGAGGTACACTTTCTTGAGCCCTACCTGCCCCCACAGAAATGGGCCTATATCAGATATCTATTGCTATTAACAAAACACCTCAAAAATCTGGTGACTGAAACAATTACTTATTTGCACACATTTCTGTGGGTCACAGTTTTGGTTTGGCTTAGCAGTTATGCTGGCCTCACCTGGAGTCATTCAGGTAGCTGCTGTCATCAGGCAATTGACTTGTCTGATGGCTGGTCTAAGATGTGTAAACCAAAAATAAAATCTTAAATCCCCCCACAAACTGAATGGACTGCCTCTCGGCCAAAGGAACTCCAGGAAACCTGGAAGGAAACCTGAAAAACTGAATTCCTAGCCATGACAGGTAGGGAATTCACCCACTACCTAATGTTCGTCTCCAATTAAATGATCTAGAGCAGAGATTCTCAGTTTTCAGCATTCACCAAAATCACCTGAAAGCCATGTTAAAACCCTGATCGCTGGCCCCACTTCCATAGTTTATGATTCAGTAGATCTAAGGTGGGGCCTAAGAATTTGAATTTCTACAACATTCCCAGATGATGACGATTCTGGCTGAGGACCACACATTGAAACCACTGACATAGAGGCACTTCAGTTCAACCTGTAAAAAACTAACCGGCTGGGCGAGGTGGCTCACGCCTGTAATCCCAGCACTTTAGGAGGCCAAGATGGGTGGGTCATGAGGTCAAGAGTTTGAGACCAGCCTGACCAACATAGTGAAACCCCGTCTGTACTAAAAATACAAAAATTAGTTGGGCGTGGTGGTGCACACTTGTAATCCCAGCTACTTGGGAGGTTGGGGCAGAACAATCACTTGAACCCCGGAGGCAGAGGTTGCAGTGAGCCAAGATCGCACCACTGCTTTCCAGCCTGGGCGACAGGGTGAGACTCTGTCTCAAAAAAAATAATAATAATAAAATACAATTAATCATTCCTTTTCCAAGACATTCTTCTTCCTGAATTTCATATAAAGGGAATGGCATGATCCAGGTGGTCAAAGTAGAAACCAATTGGAATTAAGGATAATAAGCAGTGGGAGTATAGGATCAAGTTGTTCTGGTTACTATTTCTTCCTTCTGTTTTCCCAGATGCTTCAGTCCTCATCAATTTCATTATCTATTAAACAGAGCCACCTTGTGATAACCTCTAATACATTTTGCCTTAAAATTATTTGATTTCCTCCTTTCCCCTGGATGAATAAGAGGATTAGGTAATTTTGTTATGAACCTGGCGTATTAATAAGAGAGCAGAAACAAGTTTTCCTACTGGAATCAAGATGTCTAATAAAGCCTGTATCCTTTGGTACTTGTGAATAAAGTGTCATAAGATGCCAATATCACACAAGGAGAAGATAAGAGGGCTCTTCCAAGTTTAAAGGTGAAGGTTTCACCAGGGAACCAATTTCTGCTGTCATTTCTTATAATAGTGTCTCATCTTCTTCCATATTTCAAGGGTTGTTACGGTGTTGACGAGGGGTTAAACCTAGGAGTCTTGCTTTCTTAAATAAGACTAGTTTAGACTTACTTTTACAAAGCTTGGCTGGAGATATTCATGCCTTACTGCCCATGATATCTAGCCAAGAAAAATTATATGAATCTCTCAGATTTCATGAACCAGATTGATCTGTAAGCTTCCCAGCACTCTAACGGCTCCAGCAATAGAAAAGAGAGCCCTGGATCTCTCTCAACTGGGCTATTTCACCAGTTTCTCCTTAATTACTCTCCTTGTTTCTACTCCCCACTCCGCATCTGTCTCCTACTGGTCATCATACTGTTCCATCTCAAACCCAGATCTGATCATGGCATTCCCCTACTTTAGAATTTATAAGGCTAACCATTGCCTACAGGAGAGCACAGCCAAGAGTTTGTTATCGTTGCTTAATGGAAGAGAAGTTGCGGCCACAGTAAAAGGGCCATTAATTCCATCCAAAGAATTATGGCTTTTATCACATAGATAATAAGAAGCCATAGAAGGTTTAAAACAAAGGAATAGCACATGGGATTTGTTATTGTTTACATGCTATTTTCACTCTGATATTAGTATAAAAGGTTAATTTGGAGTGGAAAGATGAGGCAGCAGAAGACTGGAGACAAGAAAATAGTTTGGAAGCTATTTGGGCAGCGAAAGTACGGGATGATGAGAAACTGAATAGTATCTAATCTTTAAGAAATATTGCTGTTTTGGTTTTGGTGGTGGTGGTAATTAAATGAATGAACCAATTTTGAAACTATGTAAATCTCAGCTGGCATGATTGTTGGGATGATGAAGATATAATAGCCTGGTTCTTCTCTGCACTCTTGACTGAGATGAGATCATCCAACTAACTATATTAGCATTTCATAAGCTGTTGGGAGAGCTTGGGCCATCAGCTGAGCTGAGCTTCCTAAGTCCCCCAACATCCAGGATTAAATCAAATGCATCACAGTGATCAGCATGGCCTTTGGGCTTGTCACACTTAACAGCATTTTTTACCTCTCTGTCCTGAGAATTAGATCTTCCCCATGAAGGCAATCATATGCGTTTAACAGTGGTATGATAAATTCCTTCTTATTTGGTTTTTAAAATTAAGGGAACCGAGTAAGGCAGCAATTCTAGATTGTGTGAGGAAATGTGATAATGTTTGGCCTTGTGGGCTCTGGCTCATTTTCTCCTGCCCCTGACTCCCAGTACAAAGTTCTCTCTACTTTGTCATGTTACAAGTGAGGTGGTGGGCATCTAAAATCAGTACAGCTGGGCAGAAGAAGCTGAAGTCAAATGTCCTATGGGGAAATTTTTTGTTTTCTAATACTCAAACTCTTAAGACAATTTCGTAATATAAATTAAACATTGAAATATTTGCCCTAAAGCAATTACAGAACACAAATAAAACATAAAAGAATAAAATATTTTAGCACCACCAGCAGAGCTCACAGAGGCCTCATCTACAGTACATGCCTATTAAATATTAGAATATCTAAACCATGGATAGAAATTTTATAATAAATAATTAGGACTATAACCTGAATAAAGCCCATGGCCCCATGTAGTTCATTCTTTGTATATATGAACTATTTTAAATTTTGCTAGGTATCTCAAAAAATGTCAAAGGGAGATGTGCAATTTAATTAAAGTATAAAAATTTTAAACTTCTCTGTCTGCAGGACTGCCTCTCTGGGTGTCCTTCACATAGGGCACAGCTGGTCCTCAAATATTTCTTTCAGTTTTGCTCTCAACATCCAACCTTTCAACATGCTCACTGATACCAAGTGACCATTATCTATAATCTATGTATCCCTCCCTCTCTCTCTTTCAAATTATGGTCTCTTTCAGGTCCTTATTATGCTTTCCCTCTAGCTTCTCTGATTTCTTTAATTTAAAAAGATCTCTTGCTTAATTTTTTTACCTGGATTCTGTGCAGCAAGGAAGAAAATTCTTTCTTCTCAGAAGCAAAAGGCAAAAGGGGAGATCGCAAGAAGCAATACAGTTATCATTTTTGTCCCTGTTATACATTAATATTTTTGTCTCTCTTATAGGAGAAACCAACGGTAATATGAAATATATTATTAATTTTGACATCGGAATTAGGCAGTGGTTAGAAACATGAGCTCCAGAATCAGAAAAACCTGTGTTCAGATTCTGATTCTGCCACTTACTCCTCTCCTAGGTCTGGGAATCCACATTTGCAAAATGGCAACAAAGTATACGAGGATTGAATTGGATAATTTATGTAAAGCATTTAATATAGTTCCTGGCAACTTTTATTATAATTATTCATTCTTATCTTGGGGGAAAATAGTCCCTAAGGAACAGGAATTCAGCCCAGAACAATCCTTCCTATTGGCAGAAGACATTTAATAACCCAGAAAACAAGTTACTTCTTCATCCTCTCCCCCAGAGAAGTAAATGCCATTTTCTCCCTATGTCACAAAGTATTCCTGCCTTTTCCTGTGGTCACATGGCTCAGCATGGTTCCTGGCAACTCAATAAACATCAATGAATTGATTAATGGACTAGTGAAGCAATGAATATTCACAGGAACACCAGATACAAACAAGCTAGCAAAGAGCCTACGAGTATTCCTAGGGACAGAATAAAGTGTGTGCTCCTCTTCAGTTACCCTTGGACCAACTATATCACAGTTTCTGAATGTGAGTAGTTCTCATGAATTGTCCTTCCTCATCAATTGGCAAAGTAAGTGGTTCATTTGTTCGTTTGTTGAACATTTTTTGTGCCCCCATTGAATGACAAACATGGTGCTGGGTGCCCAGAGGAAAAGACAGGGTCCTAACTTTAGGGATGTTTTCTTCAGCAGGACAGAGACTATCATAGACCAGTACTTCTCAAATGTGCAAACAAGTCACCTGGGAAGTCTTGTGAAAAATGCAGATTTTGATTCTGCAGTTCTAATAAGCTCCCAGGTGACATCCCCACTGCTCTAACTGCCTCTAACTTTGCTACTCAAAGTTTTAAGCCTCAGTCCAAGAGATGTGTAAGTTGTCAATTTAAGGACTCTGGTGCCTGTTAATCCAGTCGAATTAGCTCTCTCGTGTTATTTTGTAAAGATTCCCAGGTCATATATACCTGGGTCCATCTGATGATTTGGCTAGATCTCAAAGGCAGGAATGAGAGCTGCATATGTGGGAATGGCCTTTAGTGTTAGAAGGGAGGAATGCAAAGGTATCAAGTTTGTTTGACTTGACAAAAAACTTCCTGAAATCTCAGCAAATTCCCTATTTTAAATGTTTCCCTGTCACTTCCCACACTGCCCTGCTGAGGAAGGCTGGAGGTGGAGGAAGACCATATGAAGAGCTTGGGTACCATACTGCATACAGCAGGTCTCCATGCAAACCAGGTTCCACCTCTCCTTACCTATGTGACTTGGTGCGAATGAGAAACCTCATGTTTTAGTCTCTAAATCTCTAAAATGGGAAGGCTTATCATTCCTAGCTCGTAGGTGTTTTGTATTACGTGATATGGTCTGCAGAAAGCCCCTCTCACAGGGCCTGCAGTGACCATTAAATGGTATGTGTTATTGTTATTAGTAAAACTGAGAGCCATAATAAATATTATTTATCAGTGCTTTGTCAAAGCATGCTGGAGAAAGATAAATCTAAATTAGAGCTATTCTCTTACTCATGTAGTTTTAAATCAGATCCATAATGTTGTGTGAACACAGGTGTTTTGTAGTTTGGTCTCTCTGTTAATATGAGAAAAAAAGATGATCAAAAAAGAAGAGAGAGAAAAAACAATCACTATTTGAAAGTGAATGAAGGGCGCCCCCCTCCTTCTCAGTCCTTTTTTCTTACTCTGACATCTCAGTGTGTTTTTTTCTTTTAGCTGTGAGTTCTGGGATAGGTGATAACTGCCAGTAATAGGATTAGCATTGATTTCTTTAACAAGAACAGAGATGTGGCAGTTCCAGCCATTTCCTGAACTGCCAGCTTTGAAATATCAAAAAAATAGAGAGAAGAAGAAAAAAGAAAAGAAATAAATAAAAAGGAAAAATCTGCAGGGGGAGGAAATACAGCTTTTAGAGAAATGGAAGTGTGTGTGAATCTGACCATGTGTGTCTGAGCATGGGCATATGGACACCCGTGTGCACATAGACGGATATAGGAACACTCAGAACACATGTAGATCATGAGAATGTTTTTGTTGTTCCATGATAAAAGATCAAAAGCTTTGTTTCTGTTCTGCTTCAAAAAAGGTTTTAACATTCATTTGGCTTTCTTTTTCTTTCACTGTTAACATATTTACCAGTTGATCTTTCAGAGCTATCCTTGAATCCTGACTTTTTTAACCTTGAAATTCAAACAAAGAAAATAAGTGTCTCAGAGAAAGACTGCAGTGGGCCCTGCCAGACTCCCTTCCAGAATTTCATTTCTTTGAGACCGCAGGAGACCAAAATACAGGGTTACGATTTCCAAATCTCAGCTAAGTGTCTCCTTACAAACAGCTGGTGGGCCCCCTGCAGGAGGAGACCCAGATATTCACTTCCCAGCCAGGTGTTTGGGAGTCTGGCCCCTTTCCAAAATATGCCAAACACAGAGCCACGCAAGGCACTGCCCACCATTTTCCAGTGCTAGAACCAAAGAGGAAAAAGCACCGGAACAAAGGGTGGGCTTCATCCACATTCTTTAGCTACTTTGAAAGCCACTAGGCCATGCATGGTGGCTCATGCCTATAATCCCAGCACTTTGGGAGGCTAAGGCAGGAGGATCCCTTGAGCTTAGGAGTTTAAGGCTGCAGTGAGCTGTGATTGCGTCACTGCACTCCAGCGTGGGTGACAGAGCAAGACCCTGATTCAATTAAAAATAAATAAATGAATAAATAAATAAGCATAACTAGTGTAAAGTAAGATAAGGTCAAGATACCAAGTCAACACATCAGTCAGTTCTTGAGGCTCACAATTTTAGAAGTGGGCAATTTGCTGGAGGAAAAAATTAGAGGAAGGGGTAGTGAAAGATGGTTCTCTTGACGTGGATGTCTTTTGGGTCGCATGTATATCCAAATCATTACAGTGAATTCAAAAAGAAAAGGAAACTAATCAGTTTAAGGAAGAAATCCATTAAATCAGTTGATTGAGGATTTTATATAGCAATTATTTTATCAGTTATGACATCACTTGTGATGATTATCCTTATTAGCTACTATTAATTGAGCAAGAATTATACACCGGGAACTGTATGAAGTCCTCGGTAATGCACTCATTAGCTCTTTTAATCCTCACAGGAAGAGAGAAAACATCAACCTCATCTTACAGATCAAGAAACTTAAGCCCAAATACGTTAAATGATTTGCCCAGCATCACACAGCAATGAAGTAACAAAGCCTGCATTTAACCCCAAATCTGAACAATTCCAATGTCTAGTGTCTCTTTAATTCTACTGAGTTGGTAGTTAAAACTCTCTGAAACTACTATTCCTATAAGGGTACTACATTTCATTTTCTAAGACATAGTGAGAATTATTTCCCTGTATTTATTTATTCATTCACGCACCATTCAATCAACATTGGGCACCTGCTGTATGTCATCAACACAGCTAGGCCACTGAACTCAAGATGAATTAGTCAAGGTCCCTGAAAAATGCTCAGAGCTACACAGAGCACACTGACCCAAGAATAGCTCAGAGCAGAAAAGAACTCCCTCACAAAGGAAAAAACAATACCTTCACAAAGATAAGATGCTACCTAAACTTGAGGGTTGAAAAAAGAATTTATAGAATATACATGTCATAAGTTATTTCTTAGCTGGCTGTAACCAGCAACTTCAAAACTTCCAAAGACAAAAATCCTGCTGCACCATGTATAGACAACACCTTATCAACCAGTTCAAAAACCAAATATTAACTTCAGCGGTTATTTTATCAACACAAATTGTTAAGTAATTATTTTGTTACTTATTCTTGCCAAAATGATATCTATTTTTTTCAAGATAGCATTTATTCCTTTCTTTCTGATTGTGAAGGTAATGCTTGTTCTTTGAAAAAAGAATAGAAAAATTAGTATCAGTTAATAGATATTATCATATACATGAAAATTTAAATTATTCATAATCCTACTACCTAAAGTCATCTATAAACATTTTAGAGAATCTTTTAAGTATATTCCTATATAGTTATCTATTTTCCCATAATATTAGATTTATAATATGTATATGGCTTTTTGATGTTTTTGCTCATTTCTGACTTCACAATGACTCTTTAGCATTTTCCTGTGTGGTTAAACATTCTCTGACAACATAACTTCTGACAGCTCCCTACCATCCCACCCACTATATGCCTGTTCCATTTCTTCTCTGTAGAACATATAGGTAGTTTATTTTTTGTGCTTGTTTGTAAATTACACCACAAAGAATTTCTTTGTACATAGATCCTTGTTTGCATCTTTAATTATTTCCTAAAGATAAATTCCCAAAGGTATTATTACCTCCTCAAAAGTTTAAAACCATTTTAAAGTTTGTGGCATATACTATTTCTAAATGTATCTTCAGAGATATGGAATCAATTTAGCCTCCCACAGAAGTGTGTAAGGGTGCCCATCTGCTTCTCACCAATACTGGATATTTCCATTTAAACCACTTTAAAAGTATTTCCCAATTAAGTAGGCAGAAAATTGTATCTTGTTTTTATTTGCTTATCACTGAATACTGATGATGTTAGGCATTTTTCAGACATTTATTATCCACTTGTATTTTTTCTTTTGTCATTTATTCATGTCTTTTGCCCATTTTTCAATTGCTAGGCTTATCTTCTTCTTATTGATTGATAGGCGTTCCTTACAGATTAAGGCTATTAACCCTTTGTCTGTCAGAGGAGCTGACAAAGCCTTAAACAGTAGCTCACACATATCTTAGTTTCTATTATTTAAAGTTCAACTCAGACTTCCTCAAACCTAAATAAGCCAGCCACACTCTGTGCCTTGGCTCTGAAGCACACACAGACTGTTTTTCCTATAGCTCTCCAAGCCTACACATACACTCTGGAGCATATAGTTATTTGCATCTTAGTTTGCTCATTGTTTCATTTGTTCTAAGCTTGTCCCCATCCTACACCAACTGTTCCAAAACTGCTTAAAAACTTCGTTGAAGATAATAAACTGTCCAAATCATCTCTATCTCCTTTCTATCTCTATTATTTAGCAGTCCTTTTTGTTTTTGTTTTTGTTTTTGTTCTGGTTTGTTTTTGTCTTCACACTGTTCACTCTCTAGCCTGCATACCAGAGATCATGATTTTCAAACTCATCTCTAGGAATTTGGCTCTGATTTTTGCGTAATTTACAATTTTAAAGTAGGATCTTCTAAGACTGGCATCAGAGACACAAAAATGTAAGAATGATCAATGTGAATGATCACTCTCATGAATAATATTCATTTCTTTATTAGCCTAAATTAAACCACCTGTGACTTCTCAGAAAAAAAAAAACCCATAAATATTTTTCTCTCTTATAGAGAAGGAGACAGGAAGATATGAGTGGCAATGCCTTGTGGTGATTGTGACTTTTCATGAACTCTCTCTGATCCCCTTGTTAGGGTGATAAATAGAAAGAATGGGAGATGATCCTATTTAATAATGGCCCAATCACTTTGGATTATAGCTGCCAAATAAAATACAGGTCATCCAGTTAAATTTGAACTTCAAATAAAAGTAAATAATTTTTAATAGAAGTATGTTTTATACTTCTGAAATTCAAATTTAACTGGGTGTTTGGCATTTTTACTTGCTAAATCTGTCAACCTCACCTTGGAGAAAAGCCCACTGGGCACTGGGAATTTGTTCAGGAGATACCTATATCAACTTACCCTCTGAGGAAGATTAAGAAGGGAATTTAACTTAAGAGTGAGTTGAGACAGAGGCTGTTGGAATTTATGTATTGGACCTATTGGCAGACACTACATTTAAAACAATCTCTTTTTCCTAAAGGGAGAAACTGTTGTTACAAAAGGAAATTAAGAAAGAAGAAATGAAGGAAGGAAGGAAGGAAGGAAAGAAAGAAAGAAAGAAAGAAAGAAAGAAAGAAAGAAAGAGAGAAAGACGAAAGAAAAAGAAAGAAAAGAAAAGAAACAGAAAGGGAGAGAAGGCATCCTCAAGGTCCAAAGCAAGACAGGACTATGAAAATGACTTCCTGTAGGACCTAGAATATATTCCTAGAAACTTGTTCAACATTCTTATTGGATACAAGATTGGACCGCAATGGAAGAGAAACAGAAACTCATGATGCACAAATGAATCCAGAAGAGATAAAAAGGGAGATAGGTGAGGTGAGGAATTATTGAAAAGATATCAAAAATTAATTAGCAGCATTTTCTCCTTTGACACAATAAAAAGTAGAACTATTTCTTTTAAAATATTAAATTATTCATATAGAAGGAAAACTTGAGAAGCTCTCTTAGAATGTGGAGGAAACACAAAAATTTTACATTTTAAATTTCAAAAATAAAAAATAACTGAAAGAGTATAACTGGATTGTCTGCAACACAAAAGATAAATGCTTGAGGGGATGGATACCCCATCATCCATGATGTGACTATTACACATTGCATGCCTGTGTTAAAGCATCTCACGTACCCCATAAATATATATACCTATGTACCCACAAAAATTAAAAATTTAAAAAATGTAGAGGAAACATGAAAAATAAAATAGAAAATTACTATTCCTTTGAAGCCAGAAATTGAATAAGCAACATTAGAATTATAAGTGTTATAGGAATAATAGAAGCAACTAATATAAAAATAGAGTTGAAGTATCTGGTTTCAGGTAAGATGAAGCAAGCACTCTCTACATGGTTCTCCCACTGAATGCAGCTTTAAAACCTGGACAATTGCATGGAGAAGCCATTTAAAAACTAAATAGTAGCAGGTTGACCAGAATTCAAAGTATCACTGAAGAAGCAGTGAAGTTATATTTTTGTTCCACTGATTTCCCCCAGTCTCATCTCAATTTAGTCCGAAACCTAGAAATGGACACTCAGGTACAGAGAAACCTCCATGAGCAGCTCTCTAGTTCTGGCTCCAGGAGTGGAAAAGAGAATTCTCAATGTTCAGATAGAGTGTGGAAATCCCTGCTTTATTTTTCCTTTCTCTATTCTTGAGTATCTCTGCCTCCAAGTCAGCCCATGTTGGCAGCAGCAAAGGCAGCAACAGAAGTCGAGCCAAAACCAAGAGGATGATAATCTTCTCCTACTAATGGTGGTGTGTTCCCAAGAGGATGGGGCAAACTCCCAATCTCTCTCTCTCTCTCTCTCTCTCTCTCTCTCTCTCTTTCTCTCTCTCTCCAAGGACCCCTCCCCCACCTTGTCACCTGGTTCTGGACATAGGAGCAGTATCAGAGGAAGGCAGCAGGCAGGGTAACTAAAGCCCCAGCTTTCTGGGTGTAGGACTGAAAAAAGGAGCCCCAGAGAACAAGAAAGTACCAGGAAGATGGCCAAGACAGAGGAGCTTGGGAAAGCAAACCCATATAGTTGCTCACCTCTAAGCATGCTTGGATCTAATTCTAAACAGCATAACAAAGAATTTGGGAATTGGACAGATAGACCATCACCTAGACTTCAGATTAGCCTCTGGGTGGCACACACATAGGTCAAATTCACTAAAGGCTTTGACATTTTAACAAATATTGAAACCACAACCTACAGAAGGTAGATTGGAACTAACAGCCTGAACCTATCCAGGTTCATTGCCTGCAAGAACAAAATATTGGCAATCTCCACAGGATTTAAGAAGACTCACAGAGTCTTATATTCAAAACATCTAGGATACAATGCAAAATTACTCAGCATATGATAAACAAGGAAAATCTCAAAGACAATCAAAGACACCGACATTAAGATGACACAGATGTTGGAAATAGCTGACAAAGCCTTTAGAGCAGCTGCTTTATATTTTTTAAAAAAGAATCTCCAAAAACTAATCATAGTTTTCCTTGGAACAAATGGAAAAATAAAAAGTCTCAGCAAGGAAACAAGATACAAGGAAAAGCCAAATGAAAATTTTAGAATTTAAAAATATTATAACTGAAATTAAAAACTCACTGGGTGGGTTCAATAGCACAATGGAGATGACAGAGTAAAGGGTCATCAAACTTGAAGACAGTTCAATAGAAATTATCTAATCAGAACAACAAAGAGAAAAATAGATTTAAAAAAATAAACAGAACCTCAGGAGATTTGGGACAATAATAAAAGGTGGCAGAGGAGAGGAGAGTGAAGTGTTAATAAAGGAATCAAAGAAAACCAAATAAGTGAAGAGGCACACCACATTAATGGATTGGAAGATTCAAACAAAAAAGACGGTAATCCGCCCCCAAAATGATCTATAGATTTAACACAATTATGATCAAAATCCCAGTAGTCATCTTTGTAGATATAAACAAGCTGACTCTAAAACATATTTAAAAAGGCAAATATTTCAGAATAAATTTAAAAAATTTTTTAATGAATCTGAAGGGACTCATACTAGCCAATTTTAAGACTTGATACAAACTAGAGAAGTCAAGACAGTGCTGTAGTGGCAAAGAGATAAACATATAGCTCAACTGAACTGACTAAAAGGTCCAGGAATACACTCAAACAAATAAGCTAAATTGCTCTGGTCCCACCTAACAATTCTTAAAAACAAGACATCAAAAGATTAAACTGTTTAACTTATCTGAATCCCAAACAAAATTTAAGAATATGTCTAGCACTGAACAAGAGAAAATACATAATGTCTGTCATCAAATCAAAAATTACCATTCATGAAAAGGAAAAATTATCATGTATGCAGGAAAATACAACTCAAATGAGGAGAAAAGTCAGTCAATCAACACCAGCTTATACTGATCATAGACCCTGGAGTCAGTAGTAAAATACATTAAAATGGTTTTTATTCTACACATCAAAAACCTAAGTAGAAACATAGAGGATTTTTTAAAAGATCCAAGTCAGATATCTTAAGATAGTAACTGCAATGCCTAAGATTACAGAAAGAGGGCAAGAGGTCAGGGGTGGGGTGATTAACAGCAGAAGAAAAGATTAGTAGGCTTAAAAACATAACAGTAGAAACTATTCCAAATGAGTACAAAGATAAAATAATAACAATTTTTAAAATGGCATCAGTGAGCTGAAGGACACATTCAGGAGCCTATTCATATGTGTAACTGGAGTCCATCAAGATAGGAGTGAAAGAAGAAAAAACATTTGAAGATATAGTGTCTGAAAATTTTCCAGATTTGATAAAAACTATAAACCCACACATACAAAAACTCAATAAATCCAAGCACAAGAAACATGAAGAAAACTACATCAAGTCACTTCATAATCAGATTGCTGAAAATTAATCATAAAGAGGAAGCTTTTTAAAAAAAAAGGCAGAGGGAAAAAAATCACATACAAAGGAATAAAAATAAGGATGACAGCAGATTTCTTAACGGAAACAATATAAGCAACAAGATAGTGCATCAATCTTTAAAGTACTAAAGGAAAACAAATCTACTTAGAATGCTACATCAAGCAAGAATATCTTTCAAAACAAATGGATTTGAAAAAGGGAAAATAGGAAAAACAGATTGTTGAGAAACAAAGGCTGAAATAATTAATAGCCAACAGACCTGCACTACCAAAAATAAAATTGTGAAAGAAATCCTTTACACAGAAAGAAAATAAACCACATGGAAAGATGAATCTACACAAGAAATAAAGCACATATGTACACACAAATATTTGTGTATAAATGTTCATAATAGCTTTATTTGTAATAGTTGAGAACTAGAAACAACCCAAATTTCCATTGGCAGGTGAATGGATACATACACACTGATACATTTATACAATGAAATATTGCTTATAAATAAAAAGAAATGAACTAGTGATACACGCAACCACATGAATGAATCTCAAAATAATCATGCTAAGTGAAAGAATCAAGACAACGAAAGAGTAAATACTATATAATTACATTTATATAAAATTCTAGATAATATAATAGATCTGACTGGAGATGGGGGCAGGGTGAGGTAGGAAGGGATGGAAAGGAAAAAATTTAAATCGCCAGAAAGAAACATTTGGAGGAGAGGGATATAGTCATTATTTTCATTGTGGTGATGGTTTCATGGGTATATACATATGTCAAACTTATCAAATTGTGAGCTTTAAATATGTGCAGTTTATTGTATGCCAATTAAACCTCAATAAAGCTAGTTTTAAAAGAGAGAGAGAGAGGTCTGATATTTCCCACTGAGTGGTGGATTCTTAGTTATTTCCATTTAACAAAAAACTGACATTGAGATCATCAAAATTTGCCCTAAAGATGTAGACATGTTCATCATGCAAGTTCCCTGACAAAGAAAATGATAAATCTATGCTGTCCTGCTTTTTAAAAAGGTAGTAGAGGGGGAAAACATTTTATTCAGTAATTTTTCATTATAGAATCCCAGTTGTATAACTATAGTACTCATTTTTAACCAAATTGTTAACTAAAATAGATCACTAGCTAAACTTTTCATAATTATGAAGCATAACAAAAATCGATCTGAACTCTGCAACAAATTTGTGATTAGAGTGTTATTATACCCCTTCTATGTATGACTAAATAGAGGCTCAGAGAGGCTGAGCTGGCAAGTTAGCCCAAGATCACACAGCTGGTAAATGGCAGAGTCAGAACTCTTATACATGTCTCCATACTCAGAACTACTGTTCCTACACAACAAATTGCTGACTTTGCCTATTGATTAGAATCTTTCCTCCAAGACCTGTGATAGCAAGGCCATCACCTTCGGCCAAGCATTTTAGTATACTCACTGAAGTTTTATGTCTAGGATTTGCTTAAAAATGTCCAGAGATGGATGGACTTATAAGGATACACTGTAAGTTAGTTTTTCTGTTACTTGCAGTTAAACACTTTCTAGCTGTTCTAATCTGTTATATAGAATTGCATGTATAATAAATTTATGTTCTTCTCTATGAAGCAATGCTAATATCTGTTGCTAACTGAAATTTTTCATTAATTTGAATTGGAGAATAAAATGCCATTTTAAAAAATTCTACCCATATTTCCTCAGCACAGTTGGATTATTTCACCAAAGAATCTGAAAGCTATTTAAAACTAGTTTTAAAGTAATCCTTACAAAGTGAAATGAATTATTGTTGAATTAATAAATTCATTAATTAAAGACTAATTAATACTTTTTTTCCGGCCCTACTTCTATCACTGCCAATTGTACTTTTATTTAAGCTCATGACCTCAGGCAGTCATGAGTCCCAGCCTCCCTCAGTAAGATGGCAAACGCACATATGTCAAGAGCATTAACAACTGGCCAGACATAGGACATAGTCCCACAGCTGAAACTGCTCTTCTTCCCCCAAGGCCAGCTAAATTCAGTCTTAAAGGTCAGGTCAAAACTTCATTCTCTTCAAGAAGTCCCCCTAAACTGGGCAAGATGCAAGACTTCCCATCTATTCCAAATGTAATCCGTTCCAGTGTGTATTCAAACAGAATTTTAGCTACATGTCAAAACTAAATATCACCCAATACTCACAGGAGGGAAAAGCCATTGCCAAACTCTTTGTTATTTATTTTCACTTAAAGGTTAAACATCTGTATGTTTCAGGTAAGATAGTATGACTTGATTAAAAGAAATAGTGCTCTAATGGACACATAGCAGAGTATCTAGTACGTTTGTAGGTATTTAACAAATATTTGATAAATTAATTTATTAAATGCATTAATTAGTTAATAGGTTAGAGTTCACAATAGATTTCTTTTTATATCAGGAGCTTCTTTGGCAAAGCTCCTTTGCCAAGTGTTGACTGACACTTTGGTAAATAATAGTATCTACCTTGTAGGGTTGTAGTGAGACTAAAATTATAATGTGCTGACAGGCACAGGCACAGTAGTCCTTTTTTATTTATAGGGGATACGTCTCAAGATACGATCTGGATTTGGTCCAATCCAATAAATACTTTGGGGAAAACCGCTTTCTCCCATAGAGTCTCTGTTTCCTCATCTGCAAAGTTGAAATAATGCCTACTTCATTGTAAAGGATTAAAGGACATAACCTAAGTAAGAACACCTTTCCAATGTAAAAATGCCTTGCATGCTGGATGTTGTTATTCATTTTGTATCAATAGCTTCATTCATTCAAAATATGCTAAGTTTATTTTTGCCTGCTCTAGGAACTGTGCAAGCTCTAGAGGCAAGACATGGGAATGAATGACATACAGTAGCTACAGTTTAATACATTTTTATTTAGTTTTCTTTTTAGAGACAGGGTCTCACTACGTTGCCCAGGCTACAGTGCAGTGGCTATTCACAGATGTGATTATAGTGCAATACAGTCTTGTACTCCTGGCCTCAAGCAATCGTCCCACTTCAGCCTCCCAAATAGCTGCTTTTAGAGGTACAGGCCACCAGGCCCAACAATACATATTTTGTTTAGTATATTATTTGTTGACTGATAATATTGCTGATAATATTTGGACTGGAGAACTTAGATCCAATCTGAGAGAGACATAAGATGCTGTATTTCATTTCATCATGACAGGCATATGTCTTCCACTCCTCTGTGCACTCCAAGTGAGTGCTCTCCTCTATCATAGCACTGAACAAGCTCTACTGTCATCATGAGTTTACTTCCTGTAAACTCCCCACTCTAGACTGTGACCTTCTTGCAGGTAGACCTACGGTTGTTTTTTTCTTTGTATCTTCAGTATTACACAGAGTATTGCATAAAGTAGGTACTCAGTAAACTTAGCATTCTTAGTAGCTAAGAACAACCGACTGAGCATGGACGTGGGGGAGAAGAAATGTCACAATTCAATTAAATTCTTTCAACCAGAAACCTTATGAACAATGTTCTCTTTTGTACTAGCACTTGGGTGTGTACCACCTCTTTCTACATACACAAGTATACACATTTGCACATAGGCTAACAGGTCAGCCCTTGCTGGAGACATTACATTTTAGAATATTAGGTAGCCATTTAGTAAATGACAACTTCTGATGTCCTAAACTTCCAGGAAGAGTTAGTATACCTCAAAGAAATAATCAATGTAACCTTCCAACCAGTAAAATCAAGCCCCTTATATTCTGTTTAATTTCCTAGGAGTTTTTATATACATATATATGTTCAACACACATAGCCCCTCACACATATACCAGCACTATATTTTTTTACAACATAGGGTTTTCTAGGATTGAGTAGTTTTAAACAACAGTATTTTATTATTTTAAGCACACCCACTGTGGCAACATTCTCCGGGCTCACAGCTTCTGCTATTGGAACATTTGTTTTTTATTCTGAATATTTCAGCACATCTATTTACCTGGCACTATATTTAGTACCACAGTGCCAAGATGGCATATATAAAGATTCAATTGCAATTCCCATCTGATGTCCCTTCCCTCTCCTTTTTACCCCCTTTTTTATGTCCACACTCTGAATTCAGCACAAAGTTGGTGTGTTTAATTTAAAAAGAAGTAAAATGCTCCAGGAGACGCCTCAGACCACTGCAAATCACCTACTTTATAGAGGCAGTAAAATTGTGTATCGGATTAGAAGTGATGCTGATCTGAAATTTATGATAACTTTTAATGGCATTATAATTTTTTTCCCTGTGCGCTCCATAACTGCATCGTTTCAATGCACAGTGCAGTGAGATGAAATTTGTAAGGGAAGAACATTACCCAGGCAAGCCCAGGAAAAAAAAAAAAAGCCAGTGGAATAATGTAACAGCCCCACACAGGCAGATGGAAGCTATTCTTTCCATGCACTATGGAAAGGCAGAGGCACAAACTCCAAAACGACTCTTTGAAATTAAAGTCAACCCAGGGTCCAGAATTTGTTGATAAAACTAGGAAATGCGGCAGAAACAACCTAGTGTAGGTGTCTTCCTGGTACCACCCCACCACTTCTGGGACTCTTCACATCTTTCAGCTGAGAGATTCCCACTTGGGCATCCTGAAGTAGTTTTCTGGAACAAACTGCTCTCCCCTAGGCTAAGTTTATTGCATAATTTTCCTTGGGACAGTTTAACTCCCCTTTTGTTCCAAAAGATCATGAAAGGACATTCTTGATGTCACAGGCTGAAAAGACTTGTACAGCACTGAGAAGTGCAACTAAGAAAATGATGTTGAAAGAGAGAAAACAGGGACTCAGCAACAGAGGGAGAGAGAAAAATAGGAGAACACAGAACAATGATGTTCATATTAAGCTCTAATTTAAAATATGAGAGGAAATCTTTCCAGAAAAGCCACCAAAGGGGAAGCCATTGAAAGGAATTTCAATGCCAAATCCCCTCTTCAACTCATTTCTTCAGGGGTCATTCAACCTCCATTTGAATACTTCCAAAGACAAGAGGCTCACTACCAGTCAAGGCAGTTCCCAAATTTATTTATAAATTTATTAAATACATTCGGCATAGTGCCAGACACTAAGTGTTACGCTATGGTTGAAATATTTTTTAAAGCTCTTTTAAACAATAATAAGTGTTATTATGTTTTCTGATTAGAGAAACAATATAGGTTTAGTATAGAAAATTAAATCTCCAAAATGTATTATACAAAGCATCATCTACATAGTATTCTTGCCAAAACTGTTTAACATTAATCTAATAATGACAACAAAATCTGAAAATTATTCAGAGAGGACTGCTTTGAATGCTCCAAAAATGTTAACATTATGAAAGAATTAAAAGGTAGGACTATTTAAAGGAAACTAGATACATGACAATAAATGTAATACACGAAACTCAATTGGCTCTTCAATGAAAATTAAAAGGTTACAATGGACATTTGGGGGACCATTGGAGAATTTGAAAATAGACTAGTTCTTAGATAAAATTACTAGATGAATATTAAATTTTGGGATGTGATAATGTTACCGTGGCTTAGTAGAGATATGAACTTCTTCTAATGATACACATGCTGAAAGATTAAGGGGGGAAATGTCAGGTCTTTCCATTACTTCCAAATAGTGAAGCAAAGATAGATAAGGCTAACCCCACAATATGTTAACAACTGGTGAATCTGGGTGAAGAGTTAACAGGGGTTCATTACCTGTCAACATTTGTAGCTTAGAATTTTTTCAAAATAAGAAGTTGGGGGGAAACATCTAAAAAAACGAATGCTGGTTATCTCTGGATAGAGTGTGTTTAATTTTCTTCCTTATTCTTATCTATGTTTTCCAAATATTTATGTAATAAGAAAGTCCTTGTTTTATAGTGGATAAAAATGTGTCTATCCATGCAATTTCCTCCAACTATGATCAGGGCAGCAGGATGATGCCCCAGAAAGGGCAGGGCATAGAGCATCAGAAGACCAGGTTCTTGCCCAGAGCTTTGCATTCTGCGCTTGCTTTTTCATATGTAAAATCAACCCATCCCGTAGGGTTTTGGTGAGGCTCAACATGGAAAACAAATAAGAGTTATTCTTTTTTAGACTGTTGCACTAATTTTCCCCAGTAATGGAGCTACTCATTTCTTAAACTTTTTACTCCACAAAGTTTATTTTTTAAGGAATATTTTTTCCTGTTGCCTTGAGCATATTTTCCCTAGGCCTTTTGACCAGAATTGAGTTCAGAGGAGCAGATCCTCTCACAGCCGTCTTTACTCCCTAAGGGTTTAAATTGCAGATTATGCCAAGAATTTAACAGACATCCAGTTTCTAGCAAAGGTGGGGAAGCCCTCAACCCTGCACTTACTGGCCTCAGGTCCCATATTTCAAGCCTCGCCCTGCAGACTCCCTTTCACTGGCTGAGCTGCAGTGTTGACTATAAAAGCTCTGCTCCTCTCTTCTGAGGAAGGAACTTACCTGAAAGCTCCTCTTCAGTTTGCGCAAGATTTCTTGTAGGAGTAGCTTTTCTTAAGAAACTGCAAGGCTCCACCTCTTCCTTTTCTCAATGCCATCTGGTTCTGTCAATCCCGTGGCACTAAGCAACAGGTCTCAACTATGTCTAGTGGAATGCCTTTACTCTTTAGTGTTAAATTTGTGTGTGTTTCCTCTCTTGCCGAGGTCCTACAAAAACTGTGTTTTTTCCAATCCATTTCCCAGAGAATCCGAATAAGAGAAAATAAGAATATATCACAGCTAAGGAACATTTTGGTCATCTGCTCCTACTCCTTCATTTTAAGGAAATGAAGTGAAACCAAGACCCAGAGAGGGAAAATCAGTTATACAAGGTTACTTAACAAAATTCGTTGTAAAACCTGAGTTAAAACTCTATATCTGACTTCCCATGATATACTCCTTCCATTGAACCATGTTGCTTTTTCCTTAGGGATCGTACACATGGTCCTTCTGAGTATTCCAAGCTTGCCTAGGTGTTTTCTCTCTCTCTCTCCTAATACTTGGGCTGAAAGTCTCTATAGCAAACCTGTGGGTCATTAATTAAACACAGCCTTAGAATGTGTCCTTGGTCATTATCCATCAATTCTCAAATGGGTTGGGAAAGCAAATTCTTCTCTTTGATATCATCTATAGTCTATGCTTCACTGACCATGGCCTCCTTTCTTTTAACAGACCAACATAGAAGAAGAAAATTCTCTCTCTGCTCTCAAGACTTTCAACTTCCTACCCAGAATTTGCAAATCCTTTTGAACACGCTGTTTCCCTTTCTTCTTCCCAAAATGTCCTTCCCTCTTCCCAGCTTCCACCTGGTATTTCTCTTTATTCTTAGGTATCACATTTTCTGAAGGACTTCAAACACCACCTCAAGTGGAACTGACCTCTAGCACTGAACTGTGACATTCCTATACCTCCACTATAACATCATTATCAGGTTTCCTTCTTCTGCAATGTTTGGTTTTATGTCTTTTTAACCCTGAACACCTTGAAGGCAAAGTTGCTGCCTTATTTGCTTTTGTCTCCCCAGCTCCTGGCACACAGTGGAGGGTAAATCATTATTTGGGAATGAAGGCATGCAAATCAGAAGACTTGGGAGGTCATGTGTGTTTATATCTTAGAAGGCTGCCCACCTCCAACTGAACCACATCCAGGTGCACATGCCACTGCCCTCATATCTCCCTCAACCTGCAAGACACACTATTTTCCTGGGGTAGTATATAGATTCCTGTCACCCCAATGCCTGCCTAGTGTTCCAGGTGCCTCTGGAGGGGTGTTATTAGAGGGGCTAAATTCACTCTCCTTGCAAAGAGTCTCACACCTGTGTAGCGCTAATGGTGCAGAACTCCTTTCTCCACTGTCATGTGTCATCATCATTGATATTGATTTCCCTTCATCCTTACAGACTCTGTTTCTTTCTAACTTTCTTATGCAATCTTATCTACCATCCTCTCTGGGAAGCCATCATTTATACCTTTAATACTCCACCACAGAGAGAGTTGTTCTTGCTCAGTGAGGCCAACTTGGGCTGCTCATAGCAGACGTAACTGGCGAGGAAAATGCACTCAAACTAGCTTCATCCACTTGCCATCTGTGTGACCTTTGTTCTTAAAACTCTGTAACTCAGTTCCCTTTTCTATAAAGTGTTTTTTGGGTTGCTATGGGCATTAAAAAAAGTAGTGCATGTAAAATGATTAGCACAATACCTGGCACATAGTGATTGTAAAATAAATGTTCATTCTTATTACTGTTATCACCCTAAACAGAACACAAAGGTAGCAGGCAACCTGCTAATTCCCAAAAACATTATTTTGCTGCCCTCATTTTCCAAGGCTTTTCATAAACCTTAGATATATTCTTGAAAAACTGTGTTTTTTGACCACAACTCTTAGGGTTTTTTGTTTTGTTTTTTTTTAACTCTTCTTGTCTCCTACTGTTCACTTAGCTACTATCATCTTCTAACCTGCTGGGGGAGATCCCTTGCTCAACAAAAGATGTTTTTCTGAGTCTGCGCAAGAGGGAAAGTAAGGTAGAACAGGAAGGAGAAAGGGGGTCCAAATTGTAAAAGACAATTCAAAAGAGAACAGCCCTGTTGTGACCAAAAGTGCCACCACATTCAACCTCAACTACCCCTCCATAGGTCCTGGACCAGAGCAAAACTGACCATCCCTTCCAAGCAACACCACAACTCCAATACTGAAAACCTCCTTGTCCAGGCCCTTAAGGGCTTCCCTGGAGACTAGTTAATGATGAGCCGTACCTTGGGTTTACTCTGAATTACTCCTCTTAACCTAATTATATGCCTAGGGGGAAATTCAATGTATTTGATCAAGTCTTGCCAGTATTTTCTTTGTCTAACCCCATTAGTCTCATTGATAGGAAGGGTTCCTAGAGCAATTAAAGCAAGTGCTATCCCCTGAGGGCTCTGGAATAAATATCCCTTCCCTACTCTTTTCAGAGCCTGGTTATCCCCTGTGATAAGCACAAGCAGGGCTGTGCAGAGAGACCTTCACAGAGGCACAGCGCCCTTTGGTGCCAGCAAATTGGATCTGACCCCACTTCAATTAATAGTGTTCAGAAACTAGGTTATCTCAGCTAAGAAATGTGGAAAGAAGGCTGCTATAATATTGTTCTTCACAACTTCCTCTCCCAGGTGTTCACTTTACATACTATTATATTTTGTTCAGTCCTGTCAGTATCTCTATCCACCTAGAACTCCAGTGACCCACAAAATGCCGTCAAAGTCATTGGCCCATTTTGGAAGCCTCTAGTAGCCTATTAGAAATGTCAGTGCACACTCAACAAGCAGCCAGATCCAAATGCGCTGAGGCTTAACCTCATTAGAATGTTTCCACCACACAGGGTCAAACTTATCTTGCCACGGACTTTCTTCCTCTCACCAATCACTGAGAAACCATTTTCTTTCTAATTAATTTCATCTAGATGAAACCTGCACAAATGTCAGTGCAACAAATTAAGACATATTGATTATTGACTTTTTAAAAATAGTTAATGGTTCTGTCCAAAGATGGAATATTTTAGCGACATCAGCAAGACATTTTAGCTTAGGCTTGTTTTGGTTTTTTGAACAATGAAAATAATGTTGTAAGCATCTTCCATAGCCTCATTACTCATTTTTCATCTGAAACTTTATGCTTTTTTATAGTCACAAAATATAAATCACTAGAAAACTGCATCTTACAGTTTAATGAAATAACAAGTGCTACTCGGGCATTTACATTTCACATATGGTGCTCTGAAGGTTGTCCATTCTTGTTCCCCTTTTCCTCTCCCTTCAAACATCAGTAGAACGCTAAATGTGATCACCATAACTTGCTAGCAAAAAAGAAAACAAAAAAAGATAAAACTCAAGTTTCTTATCAGAAAACTTGTTTGCTTGTTGTTTCAAGGTGGAAAAGGGTGAATGCCTTGATTTAGCCCAGGGGTTCCTGGCATGCTGTCAATCACTCACTATGCTTTACTGAATGTTATTGTGTCCTAGGGTCAGAGGGGAATGCCAGACTTGACTGCTACTCTAAAGAGGACATAATCTAGCTCAGCACATCTTCATAGGCATAAAAAAAACTGTGAACTATGAAGCTTTCTATGCAGTACACGTGGTATGACCCACATCCAGTACCTCATTTGATTTATAAACTTCCTGTAAAGTAGCATGGGATCTGTTTACTGGTGGCAAAACAGGGGCAAAAAGGAAGGAATTTTATTAAAAATAATGTTGGCAACAGGAACTAAAATCAAACTTCCATTTCCAAAATACTTAAACTAGCCCTTTTTATAACATGCTATTCAGCTCAAGAGCTTTTATTTTACCAATTAAGTAGGCTGAAAGACTACAGGTAATGTTTTTTAAAAGAGAGGGAGTCAGGTTCATATTTTGCACAGGTAAATTGCTTCAGGGAAGAGATTTATAACCTTTTATTTTCTTCCATCCTACTCAAATGTTTTAATTTATCAGAAATGAAATTATTCGCACATGAAAGGGAATATCTCAGTATAATTGCTTCCTATATTCATTCTGAAAGTGTAAATATTCAGTCTTCATCTATCAAGACAGATCCATGAAGGGGATCATAGAGATCATCTACTTCATCCCATCATTTTATAAAAAATAATTGAAAGTCAGAGAAGTTGTTACTTGTGTGAAGTCACATAACTTGAAGCAATGTGTGTATATGTGAAAAGATTTTCATCTGGCTGTTCAATAAATTTATTCACTGTCATTGCGTCCAGATCTACATATCAATTAAAGGTAAGCATGGATGTTTTTAAAAAGGTACCCAGTTAGGTGATGTCAATAACCAGAGAATAAGCTAATCCAACACAGGAACAAAGCTGAGGAGAACTCACCATATTCAGCCTGGGCCTGAGAAGACCAAAGGGTGTGAGATCTATAAGTAGACATGCCCCACGCCCTGAAACAGAGAGGTCCCAGCTGAGGTATACCAAAGTTACAGCAAGCCACAGGGCACATTATCATACAGGCCAGATGAAAGAATGAGACCTAGTGAACCCCTCAGAGAGGTCTTTCATCTTAAAGGAGATTTTAGAAATGAAGACATAGGAACAGAGCTAAAGAATGTGATAACTGTATCACTGCAACAGGGGAGTGGACCAGTTGATCTTGACATCTCAGGAAGCTCCAGAAGACTTTCATTGTGTGATTTATTTTTATGTTCGTATTTATGTTCTGTCAACAACCCCATAGGCTCTGGGATTGCTTTAATGAATAAATGATAAGTTTAAAAATGATAATGGTGTCATCAGGAGCAGAAACCAGTGCTGGTTTATGGCTAGGTCTTAATCTATGCCACAGAATTGGACACAAAGGACAGGTCCTCTCATTCCAATTTGTCATGGCCTACGAATGTGGAAGCCTCAGCCTTCACCTCAGGCAAAGCAGGCATCATTAGTTGTGTTGGTTCAGATGGCCAAATCTCTTATTCACATTCTTATTTTTCTCCTTTTGGAGATTGTCTTTTTCATATAAATAGCATGCCTTTTTAGCAAGCATATAGCAGTCGCAGAAATGAAAGCATTGGCTCAGGAAAGGAAATTGATGCCAAATATCTTGATGAAATGTTCATTGTAATTTCTCTAAAAATTTTAGGATCAAAATCAGGTTCAAATTTATCCGCAATAGGTGACTGAGTACTAACCCAAAAAGCAAGGACTTACCATAACATTTTTATTTAATTTGCAAGTGGGGAGCTCTGTTGTGATGCTGACTTCAGTTGTACTAACATGTTGGCTGGTCACAATGAACCCTACTATGTCAGAAAAGGTATTTGCTATCAATTCCCTTCCTTGAGCCAATAATTTTATTTCTTCACTTACTGTGTGCTTACTAAATAGACATGCAATTTGTATAACACCAATAATTTATAAAAGAAAACCAATAAGAATGTGAGTAAGAGACTTGGCAGTTCTGACCAAAAACAGCTAATCGGTGGCACTAACAAGATATAGTACATGGGAAAAATGATAGCGAAACGTGTGTCTCTGGTATTTAGTTCTCCCTGGATGCCTAACAGACAGCATCCAGGCATGTAAACAGAAAAGGGAGACTGACTAATTAAACCCACCATTGTGATCTTTGAGAGGAGAAAACTAATACAAACTCATAGGAGGGATCTTAAAATGAAGATGAGGCACTGATTCTACTTCATAAGGCTTCTTGAGGTGATTTATCTTGTAAATTGATATCTTGTACACTTTAATATCTTTATGGGCCAATGGCTGTATTTTGTCCTCAGTATGAATTAAAAATTTAGGTATTTGTGCTGAATAGAACCATAAGTCCTCTCATTGGGAACAAGTGAAAAAAGTGGAGTATGTGCTCTGCGAGGTCTTTTGCTCTTCTTGTGTAGTCTGCCAAAGAACACTAGCAGAGTTATGTGCAAAGCTGAGGTTAAAAAACATAGGCTGATAGGAGTACAGAATAGGACACATTCAGAGAAAATAAGTCAGAATGTGTTGAAGGCTGGCTGGGCAAAACTTACCATAAAGTTTCAGCACTTTGTAAGACTGCGTTTTACGCCAACACTAATTTGTATTTGGATTGTCCATCACTCTGGCTGCCTGAACCAACATCCCTCTCATTGGTAAGGAAGGGTATCTGAGAGCTGGTATGAGCTTTATGTCACCAACCACCTGGCTCCCAAAGCACCCAAAACCAACTACAAGAGCCCATGGCAGCTGCAAAGGAAGACAGAGTAAGAGGAGCTGCTCTGGTGGGATACGGTGGCTCACACCTGTAATCCCAGCACTTTGGAAGGCCAAGGCGGGAGGATCACAAGTCAGGAGTTTGAGACCAGCCTGACCAACATGGTGAAACCCCAACTCTACTAAAAACACAAAAATTAGTCAGACATGGTGGCATGCGCCTGTAATTCCAGCTACTCAGTAGGCTGAGGCAGGAGAATTGCTTGAACCGGGGAGGCGGAGGTTGCAGTGAGCCGAGATCGCGCCACTGCACTCCAGCCTGGGTGACAGAGCAAGACTCAGTCTCAAAAAAAAAAAAAAAAAAAGAGGAGCTGCTCCTACAACCACCAGTTCCTGGATTAGAGACCTCCTATTTTGTCTGCTTATTGGCCAACCATGAAAGATTTCTATTTGTTATTTATCAAGGTTTTGAGGTCTTGTTTTTTTGGTGGTGGTGGTGGTTTCGTTATTGTTGTCATTTGGTTTGGTTTGGTTTGCCTTTTCATGAATAAATATTAAGTGCATGAGTTAAGATTCTTTTGGTGTCACAAGAAACAGAAAATTCAACCCAAATTTACTTAAGCAACTAGGGGATTTGTTGGTGCAATAACTGAAATATCTGAGTTCAAATATGGTTTGATTCTGTGACTCAAATAGTCACTAGGACATGTCTCTGTCTCTCTCTCTCTCTCTCTCCCCCCCCACCCGGCTCTCACTCTCACTCTCGCTCTTGCTCCCTCCACCCCCTCCCCCCCGCTTCAGCTCTGTAACTGGGCTCCCTTTTCAGAATGTCATTTGTGGTGGCAACATGTTAACTACAACTTTAGTCTTACCTCCTTTTGGGTTAAAGTCTAGTGGGAAAAGC
This sequence comes from Pan paniscus, assembly GCF_029289425.2. Lineage (NCBI taxonomy): Eukaryota > Metazoa > Chordata > Mammalia > Primates > Hominidae > Pan > Pan paniscus. The sequence goes on along the minus strand of NC_085926.1, from coordinate 135,190,247 downwards.
TGCAGGCCCAGCAAAAGTCACTGAGTCTCACTGGCTTTGCTAGGGTCATGTGCCCAGTCCTGAACCCGTCTGCAGCCAGGAAAAGTCAATGCTCTGCTAGCTGAGGCTGAGCCATAAATACACCCAGGACCTAGAGTACAATTGGTTCCAACACTATGCAAAACACCTTGAGAGTGGGGGACAGGTGGTTTCCTACAGAAAAATCTAAGTAACATTACTAGAAGGATAAATGGATGTCCAGCTGCAAACAATGAATGCCCATTATATCAGGTCTTATCTATCACAGTCTAGACTCAATGGAAACAGAGAGTGTGTCTTGTATTTCTTTGGGTCACCCAGAGAATGCCTAGTTTATTAAAAAAAAAATAAACTGGTATTCAATAAGCATGTGATGGTTAATTAATTGATTAATTTAGCCACATTGGGAAATCTAACATTAGAAATCATTCTGGCATTTACTCAAATCCCTTCTACTAACTAGACAATGGCTACACTTCATTCCAGAAAACTTAAGTTGCCAATGCTGTCTTCATTCATAGAACTACCTTTTATTTGATGAATGAACTATGCTGTGACTCTGCCCTGTGAAACATTATTAACAATAACGATCCTTAACAACACCATCTTAGGGTTTTACATATATCTCACCTAAACCTCATGACAACCCTGTAAGGAAAAGGTAATTATTATCCCTATTTTACAGATATGGAAAATGAGGCTCAGAAAAGTCAAAAGACCTACCCAAGGTAACATAGCTAGTAAATGGCAGAGTTAAAATTTGAACCCAGTCAGTCTTCCCACTATCTTTGGTCAAATCAGACCATGCTGCAAAACCCAGTTTAAATGCCACCACCTTCAGGTCTTCCCAGCTGGAATCAGCTAACTCTTTCACACCACTTGGTGCTTCTCTTACAGCCATTATTTTGTTTTGACTTGGATAATTGTTTACATATCCACTCAATTCTGATATTCTCAATGTCCCTGAAAACAGTAAACAGCAGAAAGCAGAAATCAGAAAGGCAGCATTATGAAAGGGAAAAAAGTAGCAAGATGTGCTTCCTGGTCCCCCTGCTACCCCAGCTCCGGACCTCCCACTTTTATTCTGCTGAGGCCGAGGTAGGATCTGGTTTCAAACCAGATGAGCCTCTCCACTGCCAGATCAGTCTTCCACATGGTCCTTTGAGCATATTGTTCCCCAAATCAAGCCTTTCAGGTAAAACTCTATTTACAAAAACACTGACTGTAGTTTGTCGATTTGATTTTTTATGATATTTCATTAAAGTATTATTTTCTTGATTTCTGAGGTTTTTGGCACCCCCTTACATTTTGCATCTGAGACAGATGCCTTTCTTCCCTCACCCTAGAGGTGACCCTGTTCAGGAGCTCTTGATTGCAGAGCAAAGCCTGAAACACTTCACATGATGCTCAAGGCCTCCACAGAATGACTTCCATTTACCATTCTAACTTGATCTTTAGGCTCCACTCCAACAAACTAATTGTCTCACTCACTGTCCCTTTTCTCTCCACTTCACCCAACACAGAAAGCTTTGATCCACTCCCTCCCTCAAAAGACACCTCCTGAACCTTTGACTGGCTCCCTGTCCTTGTGCTCAGATCCTACACTGCCTCCACATTGGCCCAGGCCATGTAGGCCAGCCTAAACTCACTAACTTCAGAAGTAAGATTTACACTTCTTCAGACCAAGGACTTTTTAAAAATTATTGTTCCTTCCATCCTCTCTTCCACTCCTCGCCACCCCGCCACACACACACACAAACCTCCTATTAGATAACTGAGTTAATGCCCAATAAATCAATTCCTTTGTTTGATGTTTCAACAAACTCCAGTTTATTCCCACCTGCTAACCAGCTTATTTCATACGCATGGCAAGCAGAGGCAGTGACATGGGCAAGTGAGCCAGGGAAGTCCTCCTCCTGGGTTCTCATAGAGGCCCCATAGTGGATAGGAAGATGGGCTTTGGAGGTGGTAAAACCAGGGGGGCAACACCCTCAGGGCCCCACAGAGAGTGGTGGAGCAGCTATGGGACTGGAAGTTATTCTGGTTTTGCCTGTCATATAACCTTGACTCTTAGACACCTCTCACCCCAAAGAGAGCTCAGATGGCTCTGGGTTTCGATCAGTATAGAGAAAGAAAACACTCCTCAAGGGAGACCTGACTTTGTCGACTAGAAAAAAAAAAGTTTTAATACAACAAATAAATATTTGGGTGTCTAAAAACAATCATCATTTAAGTATGTTGCTAAGGTCATTTATTTTAAAATGTGTGACCAGAACTGGAAATTGATATTTTTGTACAAAAATATTGGTTGCCAAGTTTAACCTTTTTATTTGTTCACTCAATGAATATTTTTTATTGCCTACTGTGGGCTAAGTACAAAGAATAGAGTGATGAACAAGACAGACATGGTTACTAGCCTCTTGGAGCTTTTATCATACATTGTTTATCATTTATGAGAATTTCATAAATTACTTTGGAGCTCTTTAAATCAACAAATAATAACTGAGCTCATAATTAGTGCCTAGTGTAGATGGTTAAGATACATTGGTGAGGCCAGGCACAGTGGCTCACACCTGTAATCCCAGCACTTTGGGAGGCCGAGGCAGGCAGACCACGAGGTCAGGATATCGAGACCATCCTGGCTAACACGGTGAAACCCTGTCTCTACTATGAGATTGTGCCACTGCACTCCAGCCTGGGCGACAGAGCGAGACTCTGTCTCAAAAAAAAAAAAAAAAAAGATACCTTGGTGAGTAAAATAGACAAAGATCCCTACTTTCAGAGAGTTTATAGTCTAGCTAAGTGTGACAACAAACAAAATAAATAAGTACTGTATAACCTATATTAGAAGAAATAAGTATATGGAAGGAAGAAAAAGTAAGGCAAGACAGGAATGTGTGTCTGGAGCTTTTGAGGAAACCCAAGGAATCCAGTGTGGCAGGAATACAGTAAGTGAGAGGGAGCAGAGATAAAGTGAGAGAAGTTGAAAGAAGTAATAATTCAGATTGTATAGCCGTGGGGCCATTGAAAGGACCTTAGCCTTTACTCCAGCTGAAAAGGGGAGCAACGGAGGGTTTTGACCAGAGGAATGATATGATATGCTTTTATCTATTCTCAGTCTATTCTCAGACCAGCAGGCAGAGGACAGAAGAAAGAGTGGAAGCAGGGAACCTGTTAGGTAAAATACTGCAGGATCCAAATGAGAGAAGGGAGTAGCTTGAACCAGCATGTTAGCAGTGTTGATGCTAGGATGGGATCAGATTCTGGATTTATTTTGTTGCATATTGAGGATAAGAGTAGTCGAATCTCTTACACTTGTGATAGAGACCAAATAAAATTAAACAAGTAAAGAATTTATAATAGTGTCTGACACATAGCAATTGCTTAATGAACAACATTATTATTATTATTATTATTATTATTATTCGTAGGCCATTTGTCAATGGCCCTCCATAATCCGAGAAGTGAAAATAACATTCTCATATGCTAATAGAAAGTCTTGAAAATGGGGTTTGAATCTGAACTCAAAGTGGGTCCTTTTCCCCACAATGTCTTTGCTTCAAGACCAAGGACAGCCACAACCACCCAACTCGTATTGTGCCTATGTCAGCATGGATCTGTCCTGATCTCCCAACCCTGATATTCTCATTCAGTCTACCCTTCCTTCCTCACAAAACCAAGGCTTTTGGAGTGAATGCAGCCTCCTCTCATATAAGGGAGCACTTGATACCTTGTGCTTGGGCAACAAATACCTTTTCATTTCCCTTTAGTCTGGGTTGGGGAATGGGACCAGAAGCGAGTATTCAACTTGGGGGAGAATCTGGAGTCCTGGTAGCCCCTTGGGCCAATGCTAAGGGACCCATCTGCCTTGCCACAGGAGTTCTGGTAAACTCCAGAGGGGGAAAAAAAAAAAAACATGGAAAAGAGCTCATCTCACTAAAACTGAAATGCAGCAACCTCCTCACTCTCAGAAGAGTCTGAACGAGAGAGTGCAGTCAAGTGGAATGGTTGGAGTATACTTTAGAGAAATTTCGCCAAAAGGGAAAGTGGAGATGGTCTCTTTTTTTAATTCCCTACCAAAAAAAATTCTGCAGAACTTAAAACTATTTTAATCAGCTGAAAAACATATGTGGGCTTTACAGCTCCAAGACAGCTTGCACAGGCCCCGATAAATGCCTATCGCTCATTTGCATACGCTAACAGCTACACTTTAATCAGCCTCCTAATCCCTGATGGTATTAATGAATTTTTTTATGCTTTTTTTTTTTTAGTATCATGTTTGCTAATTCAGAAATGATCAGCGGCTTCTGTGTGCCTTTTTTTATGCAGGAAATAATGGGTGAGCTGGGTACTCCTGTTATCCCGCTCTCACAAATAATTAAGACTACAAAGGGTACAAATCAGTTTGAATGCAGTGCACAAAGGCACAGACTCAGCAAAGGCCTTTCTCTGTTTCTGTTTCTCCCTCCCCCACCCCCTATTTTCTCCCTTTTTCATTTGTTCCTTTCTTTTGACAAGAGGTGGTTTCCAAAGACACCTGGGCAGGCAAGGCACTGGCCCATCCAAAATATTAATTCCCTGCCTCCCTCCACCCCCATCACCACCACCAGGGCCTGCAGAATGATGTGAGTTTTCATCTCAGAGGATTTGGATTCCTCTCAAGACTGGTTTTCACAGCACTAACTGCAGTGGAGGAAAAGAGAGAGAGAACTTTCTGAATGGTGTCTCTCCCATATTTCCCACCCTCTTTGTTTGTTCATCTTCAAGTAAAAACCTGCTAGGTGTGGTGCTACCATGATCAGGGAGATGAAGAAAGGATCTCCTCCAGCCCTAGACCTTACTCCAGCGACCTCAGGAGAGTTTGGCACGCAGCAGGCCAGGCCAGCCAGGGACCAGGGAGCTGGGCGCAGGATTATAGTGGTTTATCTAGCAACAAAACCTCCAAATAAGGCCAAGATTAGACGTTTTAGGCCTCCTGGGAATAAAAAAGAGAGAGAATGAAGGGGTCAGTGATTACTCCTCTGAAGAAATGAGAGAGGCTAGCATAGACAATAGAAATTCACAAGTAATTCAAAGTTTATTAGCCAACATGGTTACCTAACAGAGAATAGATTTGCATTTTAAAGGCTCAGTCTGCCTGCTCATATCACTAGTGCTGGATAGGTGAGGCCCCAAAATTATCAGCCAGAGAAAGGAGGAGGAGGTGCTAGCCCTGGACAACCTGCACCCTAGATAGTGAACTCTCAAACAACGACAAATGGGCTAGAAAATATAGACACAATCTGATCCATATATATTTATAAGTAAATTAGACGGTAAAACTGCTATATATTTTAACAAGAAAAATAAACTGCTGAATATAAACATACAAGTCCAAAGCACCTCTAGATACTTATTTTTTAAAGTTTGAGGACGGGTCATGCCATTCAAATATTTCAGTATATATGACTATGTATATATATGATTTTTTAAATGTCCTTATTCAGAAGAATGTTGAGAGAAATGATGAGACCACCAAATTTGCAAAGTCCTTTGCACTGCAACAAGAATAAAACATTGTATGAATATGTGAAGATCATCAAATCAGCAGCCTCCCATTCTCATGCAGTGGTCATCTTATCACCTGGCAATCTCTCACTACTCTGTAGTCATTGGAAAATGGCTTGGACTTCCGGACACCAGAAAAGTACAAACACCTTAATTATGACTTCTGGTCTGTCTTCTTCTAGTTTAATGTCTTTTCTGTATTCCTAATAGAACATTCTCTGACAGACAATAGACACCCGATAAATGTTAAACTGAATGACTTTGGGGTGCCATGACTAACACATTGTTGGGAAGCTATTGCTGACATTGAACTTATCATCTGCTTTAATTGTATGAAGAAAGTTCAATCTAAGACTATAATCTGACGTTAAGTTTATCAGAAACTTAATAATACATTGTACCAAGATAGAATTATATTCTACTTTTTAACTCATGAGAATTTAGAGACCCTTTACCCCATTTTATTCCGTTTACCCCATTCTCCCTTAGCTTGACCCACCCTTAGGCCATTTAACCCCCATCAAGCCAGCCAGCCATAGATCTGTCAACAAATCTATGCTGGGTGTCTGTTTTGCCTGTGTCTTTGGCATCTCAAACTGGAAGGGAGTGGAGAGGAGAGAACACCAGTGATGCCACTGGTTGGCCATTCTGGAGGAGAGTGTGCGCTATCAGGGGAGCACTGTTTAACATTTGGTCTTTCCTCTCTTCGTAGGCATTATTTACTTATGTTATTGTTTCCAATGGCATTGCTTAACCCTTGTTCCTCATTAGAATCACCTGAAAAACTTTTTAAAAAATACCTTTGGTATATCTTACCATCAAAAATTCTGATATAATTAGTCTAAGGTAGGCCACTTGATACTGATAGATTTAAAATGTGACCAGGTGATTCTAATGCACAGCAAACCAGTATCCTACAGCAAGCAACCCAACAAATTTCAGTGGATTTGTTTTAGTAACATATATGCACAACTTCATTACTTTTTTATTTCCAGAAGTGCTCTAAATCATGCATTTAGCCTTGTGAAGTATGGAGGAGCCTCGAGGAGCCATCTATGATCTTGATGTTATTGTATGTGTCTGAAAGTCATGTTTCTCCCAGGAGCCCACATCAACAACACAATAACTATTTATGCTCCTTCATATCTGAAAAATAAAGCTCTTGAAGAAAGAAATTTGCTTCTCAATATGAAATCTTGAGGGCAACTAACACCAAGATGCCTAAAGCCTCAGTATAACAGATGTAGTGTCCTGTTTTTCAGCTTCACAACCAAGGGATTCTGCTCTTTCCTTTATATGTTTACAGGTTATCTCTGGAATTGGTTCTATAATAGAAGATCTCATAGAAGGAGTTTAGGATCACAGAGAAAAATCATCAGAGGCATCTTTAACTTCACCAAAGTGATCTGTAAGCTGAGACATTGAGCACAAAAGGGATAGAGGCATATTGTGAAAATGAGATTTGTTCCTGATCTTGGCAACACAAACCAAAACCATGCCATCGATGGGGAAGTATCTTGATGCTAGCAAAATGGTTTATAGATTTAAAGCAATTTATAGAAGGATATCTCTGGTTTGTTAATATTTAACTATCTCTCAGGGAAAAACATTGAAGATAAATGTAAATAAGAGAAAACTGGACTGATAGATCTTCCGAACACATGTGGATCACTGAGAAGCAGAAAGAAATCCTGGAGATGGCAGATCCCAAACACTGCAGTGTGCTATTCTTGATAATGACACGAGCTCATGTTGGGTTTAAGTTTAATTCAAAGCCAAGCCCTGAGTTCTCTGTGAAATATGACTTTGAAAGCAGCCATTTTCTTCCAAACACGGGAACTGTCCCATCTTCCTTCAAAAGATGGCTGGTTTTTAACATCTTCTTTCAGGGTAGGAGGAGACATCAGTTTGCTTTCATTGTAAACCGTGTTTACAAGCTATATATTTTTACTAGTCCTTTCGTAACATCAAACAAGCCAAAATGATATTCCCATAAGTACTCAATCATAGAGAAGATTCTTCTAAACTCATCCATTCATTCATTCACTCATTCAATAAGTTCATTCTATGCCAGGCTGTGTACCATAGAACTTTGGCTTTTACCTTTTTTAACTTTTTCCTCGCCACCTTTGCATAATGAACTTGTCTATCCAGTTGGCTCCTCATTTGATTTTAATGGGTG